>NC_054479.1:53266225-54652159 GCF_017639515.1 Carcharodon carcharias | reverse complement strand
TATGACTCTTCAATAGTTCTCTCTGCAGATGCTGTCAGATCTGCTGAGTTTTTCCAGGTATTTTTGTTTTTGTTTTGATAGATTTCTAGATTCCAATGACATCAAGGGATATGGGGATAGTGCGGGAAGGTGGCATTGAGGCAGAAGATCAGCCATGATCTGGTTGAATGATAGAGCAGGCTCGAGGGGCTGAATGGCCTCTCCCATGTTCCTAAGTATTCAGAGACTGCCAGCTCTATTGGATGACATTTCCAACAGGGAGGCGGTGGCTGCTGCTGGTATAAAATCGACCTGAAACTTAAGTTTATCACTGGGGGTTGGCAGCTCTCAGTGGGCCCTCCACCAATCCCGATTCTGCCCCCCTTGAACAGGCACTGAATGCCCTTGAGCAAGGGACGCTATTCCTCCCAAGCCTGTCCTGGGAGCTGGCAAGTAACTCTGCACAAGTTTGCTTGTCATGTTCCCCGTATAACGAGACCCTGCTAGGTGAATACCAGTGACAGCGGGATGAAGCCCTTCATTAAGCATTAATTGCCCACTTAAGCACCTCAATAGCAGGGTGCGAAGATTGTCCATGGACTTAATCGGGGTGGAGGCAGGGAGGTGGTGGGGTACGCACCCATCACCAAGTGTGCCATGGGGAAGGCATTAAATTCCAGCCTATGTGCCATTTATAAAACCCTGAATTAAACATGCTTCATTAAGTATTTTGTCATCCTGTCCTTCCGCCTTCAAACATCTGTGAATGAACCCTCCACCTCCAGGTCTTCGTTCTTGCTTGCCCTTTAAATGGTACCATTTAACTTCCCCTCCACCAACATTAAACTGACAGCCAGTATTTGTCTGGTTTATTTTTCTCCCCTTTTTTTGAACAAGGTTACAACATTTGCAATCCTGTCCCTGGACATTTGTGTTTAAGGAAGGTTGTGACCAGTGTCCAAAGTTTTTACTATCATTTCCCTCAGCAATCAAGGATGCATCTCATCTGGACCAGGTGAATTATCTACTTTTAAATACTGCCAGCCTTCCAGTGCCACCTCTTTATTTATTTTTGTTCCAAGCAGTATCACGACAACCTCATTTTACCAAAGATTTGGCAATGACCTTTTTCCTTGGTGAACTGCAAATTCTCTAGATTAGCAGAGTACAGGAGGTAGCACTAGGTACCATGGGCAGAATTTTTTGCTCGAGTGTAAAATGACAGGTGATATTTTGCTTGGTGGGCAGGTGGAGTTGGAGCCATGCCCGCCATTAATTTACAGGCCAGTTAAGGCACTTTACAACATAGCTGATGGCGATTTAACGTTGCCTGTGTGATTTTTCACTCGTCACACGGGCAAAACGGGCAGACCACAGTTTGCAAAGTCTCACCCACTGGTGGGATAAGAAGGGTCAGCAGCATTGCCAGTGTGAGTAGTGAGGAGTTTTGGAGATAACTTGCTGCTGATTGTTATTGGTACTTGTCAGCTTCATCTTTGATCGGGGCTTCATTCTTAGCATTTCCAGGTTTCACCTCTGGACTCATTTGTGTTTTCCAGACCCCCTGAGGATTTGGACCGTGTGGACCCTTCCAGGTATCAGAAAGCCTTCCCTTACCCTGGCAATGGAGACTGTGGTCTCCGCTGGAGGCACCTCCTCCTCTGAGGAAGAGAGGGGCAGAAGGGAGAGGAGGCAAGGTGTTCCAATGCAGCTACCAAGGGAGTGACCTGTGGGAGGAGAGGCATAGGCGCAAGGGGCACAGGCCAAAAGGAAGTCCAAGGTGGAAAGGGCCACAAAGACACCACTATCCTGCTACCAGGGTTTACAGGCAGCGAGGCGGCTACCTCAATATGTCCGAGATGCAATGCCGAAGGAGGTTCCGTCTCCAGGGAGACCGTGACCTCCATCTGTCAGATGATCAGGCCTGAGATCAGCTCTGACTGTGCGGGTGGACATCCCATGCCAGTGACTCTGAAGGTTACAGTGGCCCTCAGCTTCTATGCCTCTGGCTCTTTCCAAGGCTCAGTGGGAGGTATTTGTGCAGTGTCCCAATCAGCTGTCCATGGTTGCGTCAAGCTGGTTACGGAAGCTCTGTTCAGGCAGGTATTGATTTTCCTTCATTTCCATATGGATGAGGCTAGCCAGGCTGAGCGAGTCAGAGGCTCTGCAACAATTGCTGGGTTCCCCCGCATCCAGGGTGCCATTGACTGCATACTTGTGGCCATCAAGGCGCCAGTGGGTCAGCTGGGTGCCTTCGTCAATAGGAAGTAATTCCACTCCATGAACGTGCAGGTAGTGTGTGATCACAAGATGCAGATTCTGCAAGTCTGTACAAGGTACCCAGGGAGCTCCCATGACACGTACATCCTGAGTCACTCCTAGGTGCCAGGGCTCTTCAGTGCTCCAGCCCAACTGGATGGATGGCTGCTGGGTGACAAGGGCTATCCCTTGAAAAGGCGGCTTATAACACCTCTCTGCCATCCAAGAACAGAGGCTGAGCAGCAGTTCAACAGGAGTCATGCCTCCACAAGGGCAGTGGTAGAGAGAACCATAGGTCTTCTCAAGATGCACTTCCGATGCCTGGACCGTTCAGGGGGAGCAATACAATACCTCCCAGAGCAGGTGTCACTGATAGTGGTTGCATGCTGCGCTCTCCACAATCTGGCACTGGCAAGGGGGGTCCCACTGGAGGAAGAGGATCTTGACGCAGCTGCACGGGCCACAGATGATGAGTCAAGTAGTGAGTCAGAAGAGGAGCACAGTGAGGAGAATGCTGAGGGCGTGGAGGTAGACCTCGGTAACCTCCGGGGAGGCAGGGACACCAGGAAGGCTTGATCCAACGCTTCTTCAGCTAGGCTGCCAAATAAGAACTACCACCTCATGCCAGGGCTGCCGCCTCCATCCTGGATCACAGAAATTACCCTTTTCTTGGCCCCCAAGATACACTCACTGCCTGTGCAATAAAGTTTCAAGCCACCCTCTTCCAGCATTACATACTGGCTTATCCTGCACCTACAAAATAAATGAAGCATACTCAGGCCAATAACACAAAAGTAAATGTAATTTTGTTGCAACTCACATAGTCTTGAACGGAACAATATCTGGTGTTGGTGGTCACACCATTGAAAAAAGAAAAGCAAAATGGGGGAACAAAAGATCACCCGTGACCAGTCCCCCTTCTGCTTAAGGTTCTTTAACCTTATGTTTACGAGTGCTACTTAGAGGTTCTTCCCACCTCACTGGCACCGGCATTGGAGACAGCATGCTGACTCTGTGGTGTCCTGTTGGCCTTGATGACCTTGGCGGTTGTCCTCTGGCCAGTGGAGCCTGTGCTGGCCCCGCCTGGGAGGGAGTGGCCAGTGCTGTGGCTGGCATCTCCCCAGCTGCTGCAGCCTCATCAGATGCCATGGTCGCTGGGAGAGGGGCAGAGGAGCTATTGCCATCATCCAGAGCACACTGAGAGGAGCCCACAGAGACGACAGACAGCTCGTTTGCCAACATGGGGTCACTGTGGACCTCCCTGCTCGCCATTGATGGTCAGGCACCTAGCTGGGATACTGGGTGCCCCATCCATCTCACGCATGGACACTGACCACCTGAGCTCAGTGCCTGTGTGAGGGCTTGCAGGTCCAAGCGCAACCCCAGGAACTCCTGATTCTGTTCCTATAGCTGCCTCTCCATGATAGTCACCAGTCTCTGCCAAGGAGCAGGCATTGCGCTCGGCCATGAGGGTCAAAGCAGTGCTCACGCTCCGCAGCGACTCCTCCATAAATGAGACCATAGCATGCATACCCTCTTGGATCTCCGCCAGATCCACCCACACACTCCGCTGGACATCCAGCATCTGCCACGTAATGACTCCAAAGGCTCATCATCAGCTTTCAACTGAGCATCGTCCTGGTCCCCAGCAGTTCTCTGACTGCTGACGCTCTGGCCACTCTTACCTCTGCCTGAATCTCAAGCAAGTGTGAAGTGCCCTCGCTAATGTGCACCGAGATACTAGCCGCCAAATTAATGCCCACTGAGGTGCTGGTGCCTGGTTCAGAGAGTGGGTGGTCCTCTGGCGTCAGGGGTGGCCCTTCAGGTTCTGGAGAATGAGTGCCTGCTGGTGAACCTAAAAGGGAGAACAAGGACATGTCATTAGTCAAAGTCATCACACTGTCACTGTGCATGCCAGGCACCCTGGTGAGACAATGGAGATCTGCATCATGGTGCTTTCGTCTTTCAATCATCAATGGGGACTCCAGGTTCGAGGCTCTAGTGAAGAGACTGCACTAGAATGATTGCCTCAGTGCACTGGACTCTTACCTTTGTCTGACACCCCAGCCTCACCGCGGCTGCTTGACCAAGATGCATGCGCCTCTCAAGCTCCAAGACCTCCTGCTCCTACCAGGAGAGGATGAGGAGCTGTGAGGATCCTTGATTAGAAGCATTGATTAGTCCATTCTGTATCTGCAGCGGCATTGCAGTCTGGCTAACCCCAAGTCGTGGCCCTCGAGCCACAAGGCACATAGTCAAAGCAGCCCTTGGCCACTGCCAGCGTGATTGACAGTTGGCACTCAGACTCTGATACCCCTGAGCTCCATGGGAGCACGGTCAACCCAACACAATTGAACTCACTGACTCATGCCAACATGGTACTCAACCTTCCTGAGCACAGCAGGTCATTGAAGTGCTTCTGGCTCTGCACCCAGGTGCGCTGCACCATGTTGTGGCTGCTCACCCAGGCTGTCACTTCCCCCCATGCCCTCTTCATGAGGTGCGGTGGCCTCCTCCTCTCATCTCTGGGGACAAGGGTGTCTGTTCTGGCCACCACCTCCTCCAGGAGGGGGGCCGAGTGCCTACCTGACCTGCCCGCCCGCCTGCCTGCCATTTGCTGCCGCACCTGAGTCCATCCTTGCAACAGCAGACAGACGTCCTTCAAGGTTGCCTGGGCCATTTTTAAACAGGCTGCCAGGTCGCCATTGGACCCAGAGGCCGATAGGCCCCCACCTCCCCTCAGTCCTACCCGGCCAGTGATGAGCCTTTATTGGCCCGCCAGCGTGAAATTGCAGTCGGGCCCTGATCGCAAGTGGTAGTCAAATTCCCAACCGCCCCTGCTGAGCCTGCCCAATAAGGGCAAAATTCTGCCCCATGAGTGTAAAAGAGGCCAGGAAAGGACATCCATGTAGAACTTGAACAAACAGTCTGCAACATTTCCTACAGAAAGTCAGGCAAGGAAGAAGTAGAGGTCCTTCTAGGTGTCCTGGTGAGAGTTGGAGATGCAAGGGCATTGTATGTCTAAGTGAAAAATTAGACACTTAGGTCTAAAAATCTGGATGTTTCTGTCCACAGTTAGTTAAAAGTAGAAGGAGGTGTCAGAAGAGTAGTGGATGTGACTGAGCAGTGAGTGGCTAATGGGGGTATAAGAGGCAATTAGTTTGGTGGGATAGGAGCAAGCAGAAATGATGGGCTAAATTTTACCATGGGCTTTGGGACCTCGATGTCAGGGTAGAAAGCTGGTCTCAAACCCACACTCGGTGGTGGCAATTTTACCAGAGGCAGCCTCCTGATTGGCTACCTGCAGACCACCTATCCAATTCAGGATGGCGAGCGGGCACCTGATGCTGCCAGCATGCTCAAAGGGCCAGCAGCTCTGAAGCCGCAGTAGAGACACTGGAAGAGTTTGTTGCTACTCGCGCAGACAGGTGACCTGAAGGCACCTCAAAATCGAGACGCCCTCAGACAGGTATTTGAAAATTAAAAGTTTAGGATGGCTGAGGGTGGTGGGGCGGTAAGCCCTGCAGGGCGGAGGGAAACCTTTCTAGGGGAATTGTTGGGGCTTCCTTTCGTGCCTCCTTTTGTGCCAGGGAGCCTCTGGCTCCAATAGCCCCTTGGGCAGTCGCAGGGAGGCCACCTCTGTGAAGTTGATGGCTTCCCTATGAGGCCACTCTGGGTTGGCAAAATGCTGGCAGCCTTGTAAAATAGCCAATAATTGGCCTCTTAATTATGCAAATCGGCTACCCACCTCTGACGTGGCTGCCCGCTATTTTACCAGACCCTGCCTCCATTCTTAGCACCTGAGGGCAGGTAAAATTCAGCTCAATAGGTCTAAAAATACTTTTAAGAGTGTATAAAGGCAGGGATAAATGGTTAGATACTTCTTTCAGGGAGTTGACACAGGTGTGATTGGTCAACTTGATTCGTTCAAAGCAGAATGCAAAGGGTATTTTATATGAATACACTGATTTTTCAAGAGGAACAGTGCAAGTTAAGTGCCACAGAATACATACACTTTGGTTGCAGGTGACACTGGGAAAGGAAAAGTTTGACATGCTTCACACGAATGAAATCATGCAATGATATTTCTGTCCAAAGTAAATTATCATGCAAGAACAAAAGGTATGCCGATCCCTTGACAATAATTGTGCAGCGCCAGTATACAGAGCTATCGCACTCAGAAAAGTATTTGAGCCACCCAATTGCACATACACAAGGGCTTGAATGTGACCAGTCAGTGCATCTTTTGTTGTGTATTATATCTGATTCAGCACTTATCTGGAATGAAATTTGCAGTGACTGCCTGGCTGGGAAATAACCCTATTAGTTCCACCATCACTGGCCATGCTTTCAGCTGCCTAGGCCCTAAGCTCTGAAATTCCCTTCCTAAACCTCTTTGCCTGTCCACTTCTCTTTCTTCCTTTAAGACCCTCCTTGAAACCTACCTCTTTGACCAAGCCTTTGGCATCTGCCCTAATATTGTTTTTTTGTATAATGCTTCTGTAATGTGCCTTGGGATGTTTTGTGTTAAAAGACACTAAATACAAGTTGTTGTTGCAAAAGCACCATGAACAATTAATTGGGACACGAACAGAAGATTCGGGAAAAACTCAGCAGGTCTGGCAGTATCTGTGGAGAGAGAAACAGAGTTAACGTTTCGAGTCCATATGACTTCTTCAGAGCTTAAGTGGGACAAGCTGCATGAACCTCTACCAGCAGCACTATTAATATAGAAGGAAATGAGCACAGCAGTTACAAAACAAAATTTGTATCAAAGCATTCATCCTAAAATTTTTAAAACATGGAAATGTGGTAATTGACTGACGACAGACTGTCTAGTCTCTCCAAGAACCCTGAAGTAAAACAGCTTTCATGAAACAAGGCAAATTGAACAAGTGCAACTTAAGTTCCTCATATTTGAACTGTGTTTCACAGATTCACACAGTGCAGAAGAGGCCCTTTGGCCCATCGAGTCTGCACCGACACGTGAGAAACACCTGACCTACCTACCTAATCCCATTTACTAGCACTTGGCCCATAGCCTTGAATGTTATGACATGCCAAGTGCTCATCCAGGTACTTTTTAAAGAATGTGAGGCAACCCGCCTCCACCAGGCAGTGCATTCCAGACTGTCACCACCCACTGGGTAAAAAAGTTTTTCCTCACATCCCCCCTAAACCTCCTGCCCCTCACCTTGAACTTATATCCCCTCGTGACCGATCCTTCAACTAAGGGGAACAGCTGCTCCTTATCCACTCTGTCCCATGCCCCTCGTAATCTTCTACACCTCGACCAGGTTGCCCCTCAGTCTTCTCTGCTCCAACGAAAACAACCCAAGTCTATCCAACCTCTCTTCATAACTTAAATGTTTCATCTGAGGCAACATCCTGGTGAATCTCCTCTGCACCCCCTCCAGTGCAATCACATCTTTCCTATAATGTGGTAACCAGAACTGCACACACTACTCCAGCTGCGGCCTCACCAAGGTTCTATACAACTCCGACATGACCTCCCTACTTTTGTAATCTATGCCTCGATTGATAAAGGCAAGTGACCCATATTCCTTTTTCACCACGCCACTAACATGCCCCTCTGCCTTCGCAGAGCTATGGACACAGACACCAAAGTCCCTTTGTTCCTCAGAACTTCCTAGTGTCATGCCGTTCATTGAATACTTCCTTGTCTAATTATTCTTTCCAAAGTGTATCACCTCACACTTTTCAGGGTTAAATTCCATCTGCCACTTATCTGCCATTTTGACCATCCCATCTATATCTTCCTGTAGCCCAAGACACTCAACCTCACTGTTAACCACCCGGCCAACCTTTGTGTCGTCCACAAACTTATTAATCCTACCCCCTCCATAGTCATCTATGTTGTTAATATAAATGACAAATAATAGGGGACCGAGCATAGATCCCTGTGGTATGCCACTAGACACTGGCTTCCAGTCACTAAAGCATCCTTTTGTCATCACCCTTTGTCTCCTACAACTAAGCCAATTTTGAATCCACTTTATAAAATTACCCTGTATCCCATGTGCATTTGCCTTCTTTAAAAATTCTTTTTGTATATTGTCTACATATGAATATTATACTGCTAATTGAAGAGTAATTCAGCTAGATAAATAATTAGAGCATTAAAATTAATGTACCTATTTCTCTAAGGCAAAAGGAGAGCTTCCACCAAGGTCTAGTCCCAAGTTTCATCAGCAGAGGGAGCTACACCCCACATTTCAAGTCTCAGGTCAAATTCTGATCAAGTACCAAATCACCACATGTATCAAAAGCATATAACCAGATATATGAAGGAAAATCAACATGATTTCAGACCTCATATAGAATTCAGAAAACAATTTTGATTCCTTTTATATCAAGGGTGCCCATTCATAAGCTCTTATCCATTCCTCTGACCAGAAGGCTATGGCCCAGATTTTACATTAAATAATAGTGAGGCCATCAATGCTCTCTGTTAAGATGGAGTAAATTGGGTAGCAACTTCACATGCATAATTAACTTCGGAAATCCAGACTTCTGATCTGCCCTGCACTATACCAGTACTTCGCCAAGAGACTTGAAATTCAAATTCACTTGGGTGTGAAGTTGCAGTAGTTATCCAGTAAACACGTCAGAAAAGGTTAAGGTTGGTGCATTCAGGTGTATTTTTAATGGCATGATACATTTTCAGTATTGGCCAACTCTCTGGCACTGAAAATTTAATTTTTAAAGCATTCACAGTCATTCCTTCAGAATTCAATTACTGGCAGTTTAAGTTCCCTCCCTCCACCACCCTGTCAACCCCACCTCACCCCCATTTTGTCTCTTGTCATTCTCTCAATCCCATTCTTATTTCCTTCTTTTTCACTCCCTGCACATGATTTTAAAGAAGTTTTGTGGCACAGTGGTAGTGTCCCTACCTCTGTCCAGAAGCTCCAGGCTCCAGTCCCTCTAGAGCTTGATGGCCAAGGCAGATGTGTTCATAACGTGGCCAACAGGTTGATTATCAGCTTGTAAGTCCTTCCCATATGCCTAATGGCAGGCGGGAGAGTTTCCTGGTCAGCCATACTGCAGAAGGTGCAACTATAATCATGGACAAGTCTGTGGTTGCCAACACCCTCTTAAGGCATGGTACCTGGAGGACATACATGATTTTACAATGATTGAACATGTCTAATTTATACTTCCTGTCTTAGACTGTGTGGGCAGGATTTAACAATAGCGGGATTTTACGTTCCCGCTGAAGTTGAGGTTTATAATGTCTCGCTGCATTTCACGGCCCCGTCCCCACCGAAACGGGGCAGTAAAATTCTGCCCTGCGTGTTTCACTAGGATTCTTCAATCTGATTGGCTGAAGAGCCAAGCTGTTGCTTATGCTGTTCGCATATGCCACAAATCTGCTGTTCAGCACAGAAAAAGATGTTGTAAATTGCTGCTCAAAAGCCAGCGAAGTCTGTCAGTTTTGCTGCCCAATCACAGAATCCAGACCCACTTATCCTGAAGAACTTTTGATGCTGCTGGGGATTTTTTTCTTTTCAGACTCGATGTCGTCAGAACTGTCCTTTGTATAACCCACGCTCTTGTGCTTGAACTGTATTTGAAGTTCAATGTCTCAAACTATTCTAACAGCCACATCAGCAATTCAAGTTACCCCAAAACATTGTTTAGACCTCAGCTTGATAAGAGTCAATTGGGAAGAACTACTTACTGGCAAGGGGATCTGTAAGTAGCAAACAGATTTAAAATAATCAAGATTGCCAGCAGGAGATGAGAAAGATTTTTAATGGGTGAATTATTACAACCTGCAATCTATTGCCTTAAAGGGTGGTGGAATCGGATTCACTCTTCTGCTGTTTCTGATTCACCACACTGCTTGACTGACGTCCAGAACTGGATAAGCAGAAATTCCCTCCAACTAAATACTGAGGATGATCTAAGTCCTGTTTTCGGTTTCAGCCAAAAAAACTCAATTCCTTAGTTACCAACTCCTTTCTTTTCTGGCAAGTGCCTAAGGTGGAACTAGACTGTTCACAAACTTGGTGTTGTAGTTGACCCGAGATGACCTTTTGACCACATATCCGCTTCTTCACCAGGACTGCCAACTTCTATAATAACACTACTTCTACGTGTGTAACATTGCACGACTCTAACCCTGTCTCAGCTCATCTGCTGCTGATAGCCTCATCCAAGCCTTTGTTATTCTCTAGACTTGACTATTCAAATGCTCTTCTGGCCAGCCTCCCACTTTCCACCCAATATAAACTTGAGCTCATCAAAACCTCTGCTGTCCACATCTTAACTCACAAGTCCTGCTCACCCTTGCACTCACTGACCTTCCAGTAGGGCAAAGTCTCAGTTTTACTATTTTCATCTTCGTTTTCAAATCTCTCCATGGCATAGCCCTTCCCCCATCTCTGTAACTTCACCCAGCCTTGCAACCCTCAGGTTGCTGTACTCCTCCAATTCTGGCCTCTTGTATTTATGCATTATGTATTTGATAAATTTATTGAGGACAATGAGCCAAGTAAGCTACATCCTTGATTTTAATTGCTCCATCATCGGCAGCCCTGACTACATTTGCCTTGGCCTTGAGCTCTGAAATTCCATCTCTAAACCTCATTACCTCTCATTGCTCATTTAAGACACTCCTTGAAAGCTATCAATGATTGAATGTTTGGTTGTCCTAGTATCTCAGGTAGCTTGTGTTAAATTCTGTTTCACAATGCTCCCATGAAGTGACTTGGGATATTTGACTACATTAAAGTCACTATGTAAACTGAAGTTTTGGTTGCTCAAAAAGAAGTTGGATTTCTACTTAAAAAGGAGACATTTGCAGGACTATGGGGGAAGAGTGGGGAGTGGAACCAAAGATCTGGCACAGCCTCAATGGGCCAACTTGCCGTGTCCAGTGCAGTATGATTCAATGCTATAAATAAGCAATTCTAAAGGCAATTTGATTTGGAATGGTGTTAAATAATTGCTTCCTAAATAGGTCAGAAAGGAATGAAAAAAATTGCATTTATATAGTGCCCTTTATATCCTTAGGACATCCTAGTGTTCTTCACAACCAATTAATGATTCTTGAAATGCAGTCACTTGTTTTGCAGTGGAACACAGACAGGTTGAAGGTCCCACAACAACGAGATAACTGAGGATATAATATATTTTGATTGATGTTAATTGAGTTAAATATTTACATACGTACACTTTTAAATCTTCAAAGTGATTTTTGAATAGCTTCAATCCCTGCAGTAGATGTTCACATGCCTTTTTCCTACAAAGTACACAATAAATGTCTTTGGTAACTTACTTCCTGGCACAAAGCAGCAGAATAACTTGGCTTTTGTCTTCTCTTCATAAATCATCGGTGAACTTCAATTCATGCTCCATCCTACAAGTTTCAACCTAATGTTTGAGTTAAGACACTAAGAGTTTTAATCCTGTTGCTCCCTTAACTGGAATCGATATGTGCTGACAGCATCTATATCTGTGCCAAATGATGCTGCCCTCCAAATTATTGCCCTAGTATAGGAATCCCTGCAGCTGAAGAGGCACAGGTTTTAGCTGTTCCCAGCTTCATCCTTCCTGAGGCAGCTTACAATCAGACATCTACAGACTTTAGATTCTAATATAAATGTTGGTCCTCTCTCAGTACCACCAGAAACTCGGCAATGATACTTCTATAAAGATCCAAGTATGCTGGCGAGTTGGAATTTTGTAAGCCCTAATACTTCACCCATGTCTGGAAATTCTTTTTTGTTTTTATTGTTTGTATATTCTTGATGCTCACCTGTTTTCTTCATGGATCCCAGTCCCTGATGAAACACTTTGTGATAGACCATCTGTGCCACACACTATCGAAGCTGGGACTTCTGCTTTCAGGTGCAGACAAGGTTAGTATTGCTCTTTCAATATGGGATTTACAAGATGTTGTAAAGTAACAGGCAGTCATCAGTACCATAATGCAGAAACTTGACATGTGACATCTCCCTTCCTCTATTCTTGTCATTGGTTGGGGAGTGACAATAATCCAATGTGACTCAATCTCATTTTCTTCACCACTTTGTGGGAAAGAACTTGGCTTTTGTGTGGTCCTACATCTCAAAAGGCAAAGCTGACATAAGACCTTATAAGTGAAGACTCGAAACGTCAACTATAACTGTAGATTGAACATCACTACTGCAATGAGCAGAATGTGGATTTTTATCCCCAATCATCGGCTACCTTTTGTTCAATTCATTGCTCCTTTACAAATACAACCTCTTTGTTATGTAGTCAGTCCTTGGTTTCACTGACCTGCACAGGGTACCCTGTCACATATTCCAGATTTTTCATTATGCTACACAGAAAACATGACTACAATTAAATACAAATGGATGACAGCTTACTTTATAGTGTTAGCGAAACTACACAAGAGAGCCTACATGAGGCACAAGAAACAGAATAATGTAACACTAATGATATGTGGAAGTTACATTACACATTAATCTTTGCAATTTCATTACAGTTAAACAATTAAACATTTTATAACATATATAACAAATATAAAAGTGAATTTTGATCACTGTATTTAATCGACTTTGGAATACATTTACCTCAGTCTTAACATCTTCCACGACCACCCCTCCGCCTCCTCTACCCCCAAAAACCTGATCAGTTTTACAGCAATTAATCTAAATGTTTAAAGGACACAAGGTCATGATCACCTTCTCAGTGACATGGCTGTGGGTGACCATGTAGGATTGCAGTCATGGACTTCCCTTTGTTCAGTTCAGAGTCTGACTTACAACTACATAATTCAATCATGACAAATTGTAAATCCGACTCATTAGCAACATGATGCAAATACTAACCAATACGCAGTACTTCTGGTTATTTTTTCCGAGGGTGACAGTTAAGGTTGTTTGGTGAATGAAGCCTAGGAATTTTAGTTAACTTCAGACACCAGCAAAAACACACACCATGTAGTGTACAGCCTCATGAACATGTGAACTGTGCAACACATTCAAAATCTGCCACCAGCTACTTGCTCTGTTTGCGCAACTGTTTGCATATTTGTAAAATTAAGGATCACTTGACAGAGGTTATGTTCCAATTCTGATGGAGGGGCTATAAAGAAATCTCCTTCTTCTAACTTTAAGCATTTTCAATAGTAAAAATATGCTTTGCAGTAACTTTCCTGATCAGGGCCAAGATGCAACGCCAAATAGCAAAACAAAGTAATAAAAGCCAGGCAAAAGATTCAATACAATTTGCTGCTAGGAGAGGGGTTGGAAGCAACAACTTAGCCCACATTAATGTTCCTTGCTTTCAGATCTTTCCATATGTAAGATCTACTGAAATTGTGAGATTTGTTTTACTGTCAGAACTATCATGTTACATATGTGGTACCAACAGGTCTTTCACAATTCCTGTAAACATTATTACAACAGTCATGATAATCAATGTCATGGCTCATTCAAAATTCTGCAAAAAGGTTGCCAATTGAGATGCCTGGTCAGAACAAAGTGGCATCTTTGTGACATCAGATCTCACGAAAGAAAACCACTTGTATTCATTTACACAGTGTTAATTGACTAATACTTAACATATATACCATTGACTAACATCGGTTGAAAGGACTCCAGTTACAATCCTGGAATCTCTGGGCACTCTCAGAGAATCACATAATAGTAAGCAATGAACTAGAGAGACATCAAAACTACCAGACAGTAAGCCAGTAAGACTGGTACTCACTTCTGTGTCATTTGCATGCACCTTGGAATGTCAGTTTTATTCATTCCATTTATAATTTTAGAAGTACAAAAAGATACATGACCAAGTGAAATAGGTTTGTTCTTTTTAAATTTCATGGCTAAATTGTGCAAGTCCTCTTACGAGCAAAAGATGATAATTTGTCCGTGTCAATTTATTTAGAAGTAAAGTTACTTGCACCTTTATTATGTTTGAACCAGCAAACAAAAAGGTGGGACATTGATACTTTATCTTTCCAGCCACTATCAGCAGCCAAGGACCTGATTCAGACACTGAATTAAAAATAGCTTGAACCTTATATCCTAACTCTTCTACTTAAAATAATTTCATTTAAATATATGTAATAAATACTACAAATCTGGATCACAAGAGAGCAAAGTTTCTAAAACAATTTGAGAATCCACATTTAAAATTAATTGTCACATATCTGAGCCCAGCTCTGCACACTGCTTGTCTGAAATATGATTTGCTAATGACTCGATGATGTCTAGAAGCAGTGCTTGAGTTAGGGATCGTAGGTTTGGCAACTTGGAGACCTTAGGAGAAGAAAAAAATGGATTTAATAAATTAGAAAATAAGAGAGCTACATAGCAAGAATTTAAACTGAAGTACTAGCACGACCTGGAAATACTCCTCCTGAATTACTGCTACAAGAGATACAGATTATATGAAATACAACAGATAGTATCTCACACTTGCATCATTGTAATACAGCAGGGCCAGAGTAACAGGAACAATTATCAAATACCAGAGTAGTTTCAGTACCTCTCATGCATCCCACCAACCCCCAAAAAAATTCTGGTATGGCAAAAAAACAGGTCAATATATTTGAAAATGGACAGCCGGGGGCGTGGGGGGGGAGGGGGAGAGGAGGAGGAGGGGTGGAGTTGGTGGTGGGTGGTGAAGCAGAAATACAAATTCCCATTAAAGCTGAATACTTCTTAGGTATCACAAACAAAGAACACAGGATAAATAAATAAATGCGATTGCGATTTTATGAAACATGGAATTATACAAATTAAAAGTCCTGCATACACAGATATCACTTCATCATTCAGATCCAAGTGCACAGGGGAACAGTTGTGGAAGCTGACTTGAAGAACAGCATAAATCCATTACAACTAACACACCTTCAGTGATGTAATCTATCTTTTGTCTCATTCACTCTAAGCATAGTAATATCTATGTGTATTTTCCTAAAAGTTGTTCAAATAGGGGCCAAAACAAAGACCTGGAGAATGCTGTCATACTGTAATGCGCAAAACGTAATATTTGGTGACTGTAATCAGATTACTACATCTAGCTGTTTTGCAGAAACCTGCTTAACCAATTCAATTAATTCAGCTTTGCTTTGCCTGCAGATTTTGCTGCACAATTACCTTTCTCTTTCCATTAGTATATATTTCACTATAACCATTTTGCTGATCATTATTTTGAAGTAAGTTTACTCAACGCTCACTGGAAACTCTTGCTTCTAACTGACAGTATGCCATGGAATTAGCAAACAGGACCCTCAAACTGGTTTGGGAAATTATTTGTAGTTTGTCCAAGCAGTGGTTTGTTAATCGTCATGGGTTAAAGATCTTTTTCCCTATTCCAAGAGCACTGATGGTGAGATAGAATGTTATGATCACCATCTGCCTTTGAGGCCAATGTTCTGCATTTTCCTTGGAATCTTTATTAGAAAATTACATGGTGCAAAGTCAAGGTGATTGGCTGGCATCAGTTACAATAGAAACAAGAAAATCCATCCTAGCAATTCAACGCTAGATATGGTTTTCCAGCTTTCTTCACACTCATCAATACCTATAGAAAGCAGTATCTACGCAAATGAAGAAACTAAGGAAAGATGCTATATGACTATCCTACAAAAAGAAAAGTCATACATTAGGATGTAGCTTGCTTTTAGATAATTAATTGTTTCAAGCATCCCAACAATCGTTTAATGATTGTTTACTATGAACCATTAGTTGTGAAATATGAAGGAATTTGAATCATGATCTGCTGCAGCAGATATGAACCAGCAATAGTCAGCTATAGGATTATGACAAAACTAGCTTAACATTCAAATTTCAGGCAAATTCTTGTCAGGTCAAATTTCCAGAAGAAAACCTTAATGCTTTTTCCAAAAGAAATTGTTCTTGAGCAGCCTCTAATTTCTTATGAATTGTGTCCAAATTGTTTTAAATTAAAAAATAAATCAAAGATGTAACTAAAAGGGTGACCTGTTCACTAGTTTAGCATCATGTCAACCGCATAAATAACTTTATGTCAGATTTTGTAAATCTGACAAAGTTGAATGAAAATCCTTCAGATACTGACAGGCTAGTGTGAATCCCTCAAATAGTTGTTAGGAAGGTTTCAATTCAAGGAATTTACAGAGCTATAGAATAAAATGTTAATGAGAATCCAATAGCTTGTTGGTGCAGCTAAGATGACATAGTCACCTGCACTACAGAATGGTGGTATAGAATACCTGCTTAGCACTCTCGCTTAGGGAAAGCAGGAGTGCAAGTCAGTTCTATAGCTGTGTCTGCAGACAAGTCACATGAATTTGAAGTTTCTTGAAGATTCAATACAGTATTTTAAGAATAAGACAATGGTTAGTTATTTTGTTTGGTGTAATTTTCGTTTCAAATTTATTATATAGAATTTGTTTAACAAGGCATAATGTTTATTCACAACACAACAAAGTGAATGACTGAACAGCATCAGAAATCAGTGCCAGGATGTTCCAGTGAACGTCTGTGGCTGACAACAATTTGAATTTATATTGCACCTTTAATGTAGCAAACTTCCCAAGGTGCTTCACAGGAGTGTTATCAAACAGAATTTGATACTGAATCACATAAGGAGATATTAGCACAGATAACCCAAGAGATTGTTCGAAGAGGTAAGTTTTAAAAAGTGTCTCAAAAGGAGGAAAGAGGTAGAAAGGCAGAGAGGTTTAAGGAGGGAATTCCAGAGCTTAATAGTTGAAGACATGGCAACCAATAGTGGAACAATTAAAATAGGGGATGCACAAGAGGCCAGAATTGGAAGAGTACAGAGTTCTCAGAGGGTTGTAGAGCTGGAGGAAGTTACAGAGAGAGGGAGGGATGAGGCCATGAAGGAATTCGAAAACTGGGTGAGAATTTTTAAACTGAGACGTTAGGATAAGGACAGCAGAGGTTTGGATTAATTCAAGTTTATGGAGGGTGGAAGATGGGAAGCTGGCCAGGAGTGCATTGGCATAGTCAAGTCTAGAGGTAACAAGGCTTAGATGATGGCTTCAGCAGACGAACTAAGGCAGAAGATGAGTTGGGTGATGCTCTGGTGGAAGGATACAGATATGTGGTCAGAGCACATCCTGAGGTCACATACAACAGCAAGCTTATGAATGACTTCATTCAGCCTCAGACAATTGCTAGTCAGTGGAATGGAGTCAGTGGCTAGCGAACAGAGTTTGTGGCAGGAGCCCAAGATTATGGCTTTGGTCTTCCAATGTTTAATTGGAGGAAATTTCTGTTCATCCAGCACTGGATATCAGACAATCAGTATTGAAAAATCAAAGGCAGTGGAGGGGTCAAGAGAGGTAGAGGCAAAGTAGAGTTGGGTGTTGTCAGCATACATGTGGAACTTGAAGTATTTTTGGTTATGTCGCCAAATGGGCAGCATGTAGATAGAAATAAGATAGGGGGTGGGGGAGGCAGGGGTACATCCTATGGGACTTCAGAGGTGACACTGTGGGAGCAGGAAGAGAAGCCATGACTGTATAGTTTGAGCTATGACTGTATAGTTAAAAATGGGATCAGGTGAAGGCAGTCCCACTCAACTGGGTGACAATGAAGTAGGATGGTGTGATCAACTATGTCAAAGACTGCGCACAGAACATGCTAGCGTTGGCACAGGCCAAGGTGTCGGGGCTCCAGGCAGGCTTACAGGCCCTTCCTGCCTGCCTGGGTGGGGATGCAGCCAGAGGTCATCCCTGTTGTGGGGACCTCCCCTCCCTCTCCCCCAAATACTCCACAGTGGCAGCCTGGCCTACTTTTCATGTTTTTTAATTCAAGTTTGAAAAAAGTAGTTGAGGGGCAACTCATTGCTGTAGTGCCCTCCCGGTTACTTACTTTGTATGCAGCTGTGTGTTCCTCCGATGCTGTTAGGCCTCTGATTGGCCCTACAGCTTAAAGATTGCATCCATCACCCTTAATTGGACAAGGAACCCATCTCCATGCCAATTAAAGAGCGCCAAAATTGTAGGTCAATGCCCATGGGTTAAGAACATAGCAGCAGTCTCAGCTTATGTTTCCCATTCCCAAAGAAATTCAGCCTATTGTGTTCAGGAAAGATGGGCACATTTTAAAACAGATTCAGGACTTTGAAGCAGAAAGGGAGATTGGTGTTGGGGCTGTAGTTTGCAAAGATAGAAGGATCCAGTGTGGGGTTTGAGACTTGCAATAGCACAGACAATGCATATTCCGCACAGCACACAGACATTATCCTTCTTTCTGCACAGTTAAACAGAACATTTTGAAAACCTTCTCTCTACCCAACCATTTAACCATGAATCTTTCCAATGTGCTTCTAGAATACACTTCTTGGTCTTTTCCCCAACTTATAAGATCTAAACAGAAGCATCCAAGTGCAAGGTCACTAATTTGTTTCAGAGTTAAAGAATGAAAAGGAGGCTAATTTAAATATATTGTCCTTTGCCTCTTGCAGCATATTTCATTTTACTAAAACCAATTATGCTTTGGTGGAGTAGGCTGCTAATCTGGCAACCAAATTCAGCACACCCTGCAATTGAAATACTTCTGGAAAATCGCACAGCATTTTCAATGACACAGAAGAGCAAACCAGCAAACAACACATAGGACATGTTTCACCTTGAAACAGGATGTAACAACTGCAGCAATATCAGATAATACAGGCATATTACATTCATCAGTTTGTGTAGTAGGAATAGAGAGATGGCAATGAGGTCAGAGATACATTTTTCCCCTTTGGCAAGATACAATGCTGTAAAATCAAGTACGTTGGCTTAAACATTCAAAGGATTACATCATACACGTAAACACTCTGGGAACTGATATAGTATTTTTTTTAAAATATAATATATATTTTAGCTTTCAAAATTCAGAGATGGTATGGTCATGAAAAAACATTTGCTTGTGTTGTTGAAATGTTTGGTTTTTATAGTTTACATTTCGTTTCACATGAAAGTGCAAATGTCACAATATCATGTGATACTGACTGGCAGAGATATCTACAATACATTTTCATTGCACAAATCCAATGAGGTCCTTTGGCCAGAGATAAGGACAAAAAAAAATACTAGTAAAATTCCAGTATTGGTAAAACTCTGGTGCTCAGTACAATTCGTTATTTGCACAAAGTATGTTTGTCATATTCTCAAATTGTTCCACTAACTTCAAAATAAAAAATATAAAAAATCTTAGTTAACTCCAAATGATTACATCTTAATTTCAAAATGTTGCAGTACTTCATAACAGTGGAAGCACACCTTTATTAACCCCACCCTTATATTTGGCACATCATAATCAGTTGTACTGTGGCATCTCTACTGCTGAATGAAATACTCATCTCAATTCTAGGGCCCACTTTCTCAAAGCACTTTGTCCTGGGTGCATATTCCAATTACCGGGACACTAAACTCTTAAGAATATTGTGGCTTTACTACATGGAATAAACAGCAGTGTGCACTCTTTCATTTGCAAAGCTCAATCATTAATAACGCCATCAACCAGACTGTGCTGAAAGCATTTACAGTTACATACTGTGACATAATTGGTCAATTGATTGCCATGCTAGTTTGCCAGCAGAAAATCCATTTGACAATTTAAGTAAAACTTTTAAATTGACCAATATTAACAAAATCAAATTATGGTTCATATCATGTATCGCTAGAGTTTAACAGTATTGGCAATGCAGCATTAAGGGTCTTTGACGTTTCCGCCCTCTATACAGGGAAGTAAACACAAGTGGGCCAGGGCTTTAATGTACTGACAATGCAATAAAATTTAAGCTCCTGCAAACTGTCAACTCTCAATTTCAGCTCAAACTATCTGGGAGACAGGCCAAAGGGAAAGGAGAAAAATCAACAGGATTGGTTCATATTGATGACTGCAGAAATACACAACAGCATTGGTGGAATAGACGTAGATCTGAGCTGGGTACAAACCACTGGGGACTTTTCCACAGGAAAGAAAATGCGGGGACAAACTCGTTGCTTATTGTTACATTTGGACCTGATCTGGGTTAGAAATGATCCCAATAATAGGGCAATCTGTATGAATTGTTTTATTGCATATCCATTAGAGGATATTAAAGTCAAGATCACTAATTATGGCAAACCCAGATGAAGTATTTGACTGGTTTCAAAGACATTGAAGAAAGCTGCTGACAGAACCATTAACTGATTCTAGACCCCAAATCATGTCAAATTAATAAAGTCAAACATCTCTGTTACTTTACTCAGAGTAGATTAACACAGATGTTTGTGGTCCAATACACAATTATATTTACTAATATTAAGTGTGTTTATTTTGCCTCCTTGGATCATATTCAAACAGCACTCAAAAGCAAGGAGACAACTCGCCCTCAGCCAGTATTGTTTTGAAGCAGCTTGTTGAATGTATGTTTGAGCAGCCCAAGTGCGATTCTCTGCCAAGATTAACCTTCCCCCACACAAGGGCAGCTGAAATGGGAGGGATTTGAAGCCAAGAAACCAGTGAGGTGTGCGAAAAAGAGCCCAGACCACAGAGCTCGGGGTTAGCTGCATTTAGTGAAGACATAGATTGGTGAGAATCACACTGGAGAAATCATTCCTTGAGCTGATGAAGATGTGGATATTATAATGGAATGGGAATAGTGGGGGAGAGGAAAGAGGCAACATCGGGACCTTGGAGATGATAGTGTTGACAGATTAGACATGGAGTAAAATGCTCAGTGTCAAAGAGAACATTGTGATTGTGCACAACTGGACTCAAACCAAGCAGTTACAGACATTTAGGAGAGTGAGTGCCAGAAGCACGCTGGGGCTGGTGAAAGCTAAAGGAGAAGGGTTCAGTTTTGCCAGTGTTGAGTTGTAGGAAGTTTCAACAATAGACACTGGGCAGGCAGTCAGACAAACACAGCAGGAAGAGGGAGTTTGGGGGGTGGTGGTGGTGAAGAAAAGAAACTCAAAGCCATATTGTGAACACAAGATAAAGTATGTAACAGTGAGACAACTTCTGTCAGATTTTTCTGAACTCATTGCAACATTTTTATTCAAGATTTGTCCAAGAAAGCAGATCTCAGTCTGACCAGAAATAAATGATAGGCTCTTTACTGCTATAACCAAGATGGTATAAAAGGACAACAGACTCTCACAGAGCCAAACAGCATCCTACCTACCTTGGTGAAATGATGTACAATAATGTGGAGGCAATGTTTCTTCATGTCTAAAGCCTGAGTCTTATCAGCTGCTTCTAGAATCTGAAAAGACAGGTAAACAATATAAATTACTTAAGTCCATTATTTGTAATTTTGCTGATTGAACCACTCATTTTTATATAGTATCTTAATGTAAGGAAACATCCATAACACTTCACAGCGTAATCAAAAAATGGACAGGGTCAAAGAAGGAGTTACAAGGAGGGAGGACCAAAAGATTGTTTGATGAGGTGGATTTTAAAGAATTTCTTAAAGTAGCTGGAGAAGCGGATGAGTGCAGAGAAGGAATTCCAAAGTAGTGGACTTGGGTAGCTGGAGACCATCACCAATGTGGCATAAAGGCAGAGGGAGATGCACAAGAGGCCAGAATCAAAAGAAAATATAGTTTTGGGGAGCTTTATAGGACTGGCTGAAGCTGTAGAGATAGGGGAGGTTGAGGCCATGAAGGAATTTAAACAAGGATGAACATTAAAAATTGGAGATATTGGAGCCAATGTACATCAGCAGGATGGGGAGATAGTGAGCAGGACAGGGGCTGCAGAGTTTTCGATGAACTGAATTTTACAGAGGATGGGAGGCTGACATTTGAGCATTGGAACAGCTGTCTAAAGGTGGCAAAGGTATGACAGAGGTTTCAGCTTTGTATGGGCTGAGATGAGAATGGGGTGAGGTGGGTGAAGTGGAAGTAAGCAGCCTTTGTGACAAAAGATATGGAGTTGAAAGTGGAGCTTGGTGGCTGAAGAGGATGCCAAGGTTGCAAAGTCTAGTTCAGCCCGAGACCACAGCTGGCAAAGTGGATGAAACCTGTGACAAGGAATTGGGAGTTTTGGTGGGGGCCTGAAAATAATGGCTTCAATCTGCCCAATATTAACATGGTGGAAGGTATAGATCTTCCAAATCTGAAGTTGGATAAACAATTGGACAAAAGAATCACTGAAACTGTCGAGAATGGTGATGGAGATAGAATCAGATGTCATCAGCATATATGTGATGATCTCGTCAAGGGGCAGAATATAAATAGGGGGACCCAGGGATGGATCCTTGCAGTCTCCTGAGGTGATGGTAAGAGACAGGGAGAGAAGTTATTGCTCTGGCTACAATTGGACAAAAAGAGAGGAGTGGAATCAAGCGAGAGCAGCTACATGGAGTTGGGCAATGGAGGAGTGGCTTTAAATGAGATGGTGTGGTTACCAATGTCAAGACTACAGGGAGGTAAAAGAAGGAAAAAGTACCATGGTTATAGACTTAGAAAATATTATTTCTGACTTTGGTGAGGGTCATTTTAGTGTGGTAATACTGAAGCCGGACTGGAGAGATTCAAATAGCGAGTTGTTTGGGTGGGGGTTTTGGGGGTGGGGGCGCGTTGTTTGGGTGGGGGTTTTGGGGGTGGGGGTGGGGGTGCGTTGGGCAGAGATTTAGGTGGTAACATGGTCCAGGACCTCTGAGGAAAGGGAGGTTGGAGAATGGACTGTAGTTTACATGAATAGAGGACTTGAGGGTGAATGTTTTGAAGACGGGGGTGATGATAGCTGTTTTGAAAGGGAAGGGACAAAACCTTAAGAAATAGAACCATTTACAACCCTAGCTAGCATAGATGTCAGGGTGGGAAATTGAAATGGTCAGCAGTTCAGTGGGAGTGGAAACACAAGAGGAGTTTCATAGACACAATGGGCTTGACAACAACAGGATAGATGGGAGAAATGCTAGTTGGAGACACAAATGCCCATTTTTCTCTTAAATAAAGGCACATACAAGTTCCAAATTACATTCAGGTACAATGGCCAAGTGCACTGTTAATTTGCAATATTCTCAACAATGAAAATATCATCTGAGATATATTCGATAGTCTGAAAAGGGTATGATGGAATATTTGCAGTAAAAGAAGAAAAAGCAAGTCACCTGCAGAACATTCTCTACCGTCACATTCATCTCCAGGTTCTGCTTACAATATGCTTGCAGTCTGTTGTTCGTAAAGCCATAGTAATAAGGTGCTGAAAACAAATATCTGTCAGAGAGAAGTCAAAGAAACCTGTCTCACAGTGAATATGGAATTAATGGCTGCACATCGCCCCTTTCCTTGACGATCAATGGCATTACCATCACTGAATCACTATCAACATACTGGGGGTTACCATTGACCAGAAACTGAACTTGACTAACCATATAAATACTGTGGCTACAAGAGCAAGTCAGAGGCTAGGAATTGTGCGATGAGTAACCCACCTCCCGACTCCCCAAAGTCTGTCCACCATCTATAAGGTACAAGTCAGGGGTGTGATAGAATACTTCTCATTTGCCTGGATGAGTGCAGCTCTCACAACACTGAAGAAGCTGGACACCATCTAAGACATAGCAGCCCACTTGATTGGCACCACATCCAAAAACATTCACTCCCTCCACCACCAACGTATGGTAGCAGCAGTGTGTACCATCTACAAAATGCACACTGCAGGAACTCACCAAGGTTCCTTCGACAGCACCTTCCAACCCCACGACCGCTACCATCTACAAGGACAAGGGCAACAGATAGATGGGAACACCACCACCTAAAAGTTCCCCTCCAAGTCACTCACCATTCTGACTTGGAAATATATCACCGTTCCTTCACTGTCGCTGGGTCAACATCCTGGAACTCCCTTCCTAACACCACATGGACTGCAGCGGTTCAAGAAAGCAGCTCACCACCACCTTTTCAAGGACATTTAGGGATGGGCAATAAATGCTGGCCCAGCCAGCAAAGCCCACATCGCATGAATGAATAAACAAAAAGATCTTATCAAAGTTGCATGCAGCCATTCCTGCTACTTCATTTAAACAGCAAGTGAAGTAGCTGGAAGGTTAAAAGGTGCCTATTAACATTCATCATTATTCTTTCCCACATGTCTCTGTGCAGGATATCTGTACAGCACCTCTCTTCCCTCAGATAGAGCAATTCAAATTGAGATTTCAGAGATTTTCGTTCAACGATATTTCTACTTTATGTTTTAACTTACTTGTATCTTTTGTTCATACACCAGCTGGTAATTCAATTTAATTAGTTTATGTTCCAGCCAGACATCATTACCTCTGCCTTTCCTGGAGCAGACTGGTTCATTACTTCAGTGTTCTTCATGCTGGTCATAAGGTTGAAGTTGTTGCATGCATTGGAGAATAAGTCCATAATACATTGCATGTCCAGCTCTGAACCGGCAGCTAGAGCACAGCCATTGGCAAGCAGGAAATCGTGAAGTATGTCTTTGGAGACCTTGGTCTTTGCCTGGAGTTGTCTCAGATTGAGTAGCTTCCTGTCAATGCAATATCTGATTCCGATGCCAAGATCACTATCCTGGAAGGAGTTGGAGAGAGCATGGCAAAGAAAAACATGCTGAATAAGGTTGGTGCTAGCAACTCCATTAGTGGCTGGGAATAATGAGTCAGAAGACTCACCATCATCCAGTACATATGCAAGCATGCTCTCATGGTACTGTCGAACATTGTGATGAATTTCTCCATTACCTTCCAAAGGCCCTCATGGCTGACTGTGTCGAAAGCTGTGGTCAGATCAACAAACATGGTGTAAAGGTCCTTGATCCGTTATTGGCAATTCTCCTGGAGCTGTTTAACTGCAAACACCATGTCAGTGGTTCCTTGACATTTTCTGAAAACGCACAGACTCCCTGGCAGCAGATCCTGGTTGAAATGATGCACTAAGGGGTTCTGTTTTATCAGCGATGGAGAGGAGTGAGATTCTTCTCTGTTTGTTGCAAGATTGGTGAGTTCCTTTCCTCCTGCACAGGTGGACAATGAAAGTATCTTTGTATCCTTGTAGGATGGTTTATTGCTCCCACATAGACTAAAAGGGTTCAGCGAGCTTCTTGACAAGGCACTGACCTCCAGTCTTGGAGACTTCAGCTGAGATAGCATCAGCTCCTGGAGCTCTGCCGTTAGAGAGGAGTTTGATAGTGTTCGTCATTTCTAACAGCATGGCAGAGTCATCAAGGGAGCAGCTGATGACAACCTGCAGCTGCCTGTTGATTTCTTCTTCATTGATGGATGAAGGTTGATTGAGGATGTGGCTAAAGTGCTTTGCCTATCATTCTAGAACTTGGGCTTTTTCTGTGAGCAGTGCTGACCCTTTGGCACTGAAAATTGCTAATGAACCAGTAGACTGGGGCCCGTTAATAGATTTCAGAGCACCATCATATAATCATTAACACCATTGAGGAGGCAAGTCAATTTGCTGATGAGACGGTTCATGACAGCAATGTCCACATTAGCTTTGTGCCATTCTTCTTTTTCCACATCCACTCCAAAAGAATGTGTAACCTGCACCGATTTCCTTGAGCTGACCCCCCTCAGGTTAACATGTCTCACTGAGGGCAGCAATCTGGACATTGTACCTAGAGTAGTTCTCTCAGGTCTGTCAGATGTGGCGTTTTCCAAGAGGATCTGCAAGTTCCATGCCCCAATGATGACCAGTGTCACCATTTGGCCTTACCATCACGACGAAGAAAACTGAAAATGTACCAGCCTAGTCCAGAAAAGCCCTATCTTGAGCCCAAGGTTTCAGTCTATGGCCAAAATCTAACAGCAGTGGATACATTCACTTATCTTAGCAGTGCACTCTCTCAAGCTGTCTATATTGACAATGAGACACATGCAAGAATTGTCAAAGCAAGTGTAGCCTTCAGCAGACTTCAAACATCAGTCTGAGAATGAAGAGGAGTACGCTTGTCTATCAGACTGAAAGTCTATAGACCAATAGTCCTGTCCACTTTGCTTTCTGCAAGTGAGACTTGGACTGTGTACCAGCGTCATGCCAAGAAGCTCAGGCACTTTCACTTGAGCTGCCTTTGAAAGCTTCTGAAGATCAGATGGCAGGACAAAATACCAAATACTGGGGTGCTCAAGTGAGCTGGCATGCCAAGCTTCCACACGATTTTGAGACAGTCATATCCGAGTGGGG
This sequence comes from Carcharodon carcharias, assembly GCF_017639515.1. Lineage (NCBI taxonomy): Eukaryota > Metazoa > Chordata > Chondrichthyes > Lamniformes > Lamnidae > Carcharodon > Carcharodon carcharias. The sequence goes on along the minus strand of NC_054479.1, from coordinate 54,625,791 downwards.
CTAGTCATGGAGCCAGAGTGCCAGACACTCGCTTACCAAAGCAAATCTTCTACTGTGAACTTCAGTCTGGGGTGCGCTCTCATGCCAGTCAAATGAAGTGCTACAAAGGCACTCTGAAGGCTTCACTTAGGAGTTTTGATATCGATTTCAAGTTGTGGAAGAAGCCCAGGATTGCTGCACCTGATGCAACTTAACAAGCAACAATGTGGCCTCCTTCATGAACAAGCATATATTGGAAGCAGATAGAAAACACAAGAAGAGGAAATCTTGAGCCAGCAACTCGTCCAAAACTCAATTGTCTGTGGTATCCTGCCCTATCTGTAGTAGAACCCTCCGGTTGCAGATGGGCCTCAGCCGTCACCTACGTGCCCACCGGGACCCTCCAAACAATCCAGATGATGAAAATGGTCATCTTCGCCTTGAAGGATGAACAAGGAGAATTACCTCCGCCAGTGAAGGTGGGCGAATGTAATGTAATCTGTAAATAATATATCTCAAAAACTAATGGACAGATTTCAATGAATCATGGTACACAGATAGGGTATGATCCAAGGAAGAACTGATCAGTTTTTGGCAAAGATAGGGATCCAGATCCTAGAATTTTTCTATAGGATCAGTTAACATTGGGAAATAGGATGAACTGACTGTGCTTTTTAGATTGTTGTGGGTTGTTTTATTTAGAATGTTGTTTTTTTTAAATTCTATGTGGGCGTTGCTGGCAAAGCCAGCAATTGTTACCCATTCCTAATTGCCCTTGAGAAGGTGATGGTAAGCCGCCTTTTTGAACCTCTGCAGTCTATGTCATGTAGTACTGTGTAGTGCTCACAGTGCTGTTTGTGTGTTCCTAGATTTTGACCCAGCAATAGTGAAGGAATGGGGATATAGCTCCAAGTGAGGATTGTGTGGGGCTTGGGGAGGAACTTGGGGTTTTCCATGTGTCTGCTGCCCTTGTCCTTCCAGGGGGTAGAAATCACGGTATAGAAGGTGATGTCAAAGGAGCCTTGGTAAGTTGCTGCACTGCATCTTGTAGATGGTACAAGTTGCTGCCACTGTGCACGGGGTAGAGGGAGTGAATGTTTAAGTTGGTGAAAGAGGTGCTGATCAGGTGTCTTGGATGCTGTTGGAATTATTGTTTTAGAATATTATGGATTGTCTCAGCTATTGTGGGGCAATTTGTTACAGCGGTCAATATGTGAGAAGAGTTTTCAGTGTATGCTGTCTGATGAGGATTGGCCAGAAGTCTCCTCAGTGAGATGGAAGCTCTACTGAGTGCCCTCTTCACTTGTTGAAAATGAATCTGCACACGACAGTAAAGTTTACATGTCTATAATGTATAATGTATTTTTCAAATCCTCTCATTTTAGTTCTAAATTTTCTGCAGATCTCCCCCTATCTCCCTGCAATTATTTCCCAAAGAGGAAGAGGTTGTACTGCTCTCAAGACTTGGCTAAGGTGATTAACCAACCTCCATCAATTCCATCCCACTGCGAACGTGACTAGGACCGTGAACCTGTTGTGCGATGAACTACAGGTATGAATCTGTTCATAATAACTCACTGTACAGCATGATAGAGTATTAGTTCACAATGCTATCATTTTGTTCAGAAGTGCAAGTATAGCAGAGAAAGGATGGCATTACTGTTGTCTAAGGAAACCATGTGCAAAGGAAGGATACAATGAATCCTCTGGAGGCATGTTGACTTCACCATAGTACACATAACGAAGGAGCGACTCGAAAGCTTGTCGACTTGGCACCATTTCACCAATGGAGATATTTACCTGCCCATCTTCAGGCATGAAAGATCTGAACATAGCTTCAAAATAACTATGAAAATCAGACAGAAATCAATAATCAAAACAAGATCACATATTTGTACATTTACTGTTAAGTCAAAAGTCTCTAACATAATACAATAAATTTAATCAAAACCAATCTGCTAGAGTATTATGTTTTAACTTGCTACTGTTTATAAATGAAACCCAAATGTTGTAATTCTGTCATGAATTTGCCGAAGGAGAAACAGAATTAAAATTAAAATGGCCCTATTTTACAACTTTATTAAACCTGAACTGCTCGTTAGATGGACTTTAACAGTGCACCCCTTAATAAGACCATAAGACATAGGAGCAGAAATTAGGCCATTCGGCCCATTGAGTCTGCTCCGCCATTCAATCATGTCTGATAAGTTTCTCAACCCCATAATATTGGCTGTCCACCCAGCCCAGCTTTCCTCAGGGACAAATGGTCACACGAAAGACAATAATATTATTGTGGCTGCCATTATTGTCAACGTCAAGACAGCACAGACAGGCGGCAGCATCAGTTGTGCTCAAGGACAGCATTCCAATCACGTTTTAAAAGTTGGTTGGAGATAATTTTCAAAATCAAAATATCTGATACAGGAAAGCAAGTTTTTTTTTGGGTTGGGATACCACTAACTGTTTTTATTATTTGGGCATGTTTCTTAAACTCAGACAGGTCACCCTCTCCTCTATCCAGTAAACTGTGGCACCTGCAGGTTTTGTTTGGGTAAATTTGAGATTTCTGATTCAACAAATGCTTATAGATTAAAACATCTGTGCCCTGGTTCCTCAGTGGGTTGAAAAAGTTTTCCCAACAAGTAACAGAACCCCATAGGTCAGGAATGTGACTCCATGGCCTTGCTCCCTCCCCTTAACCACCTCTTCCTTACACTCCCCCTAGATTCCAGCATTCCTCCACCTCTGACATCTTTCACTTCCTCAATTTTAATCACTTCACAACTGACAGCTATGCCTTCAGCTGCTTAGGCCCTAATCTCTGGAATTCGCTCCGTAAACCTCCCTGACTCTCTCCCGTCTCTTTCTTCTTTAAAGATGCTCCTTAAAACCTGCCACTTTGGCCAAGCTATTGGTCACCCATCGTAATATCCCCTTATGTGGTTTACTGTCAAATTTGTCTGATAACACACTTGTGAAGCTCCTTGGGACATTTTAATACATTAAAGGCGGTATTTAAAGGAGACCCATCTGCACTGTATTTCAAATTTGGATCAGTTGATGACAGTGTTGCCAGAATCAGTGTCAGAATCTCTTGGTTTGGGAGATTAAAAATTGCCATGGTCCCTAGTCCTGATTATTAAGTTGGCATTCCCACAGGAAGTGCTGGTGTGTGGATGCTGGGGGAGGACAAGCCAGAGATGGAGCTTTGGATCTTCCTGCTCCATGTATGGGGCTCAGTAAAACTTTTTTGTAAAGCATTAACAGATGCAGTAATATAGTTTTTTGTGAACAGCTCTGACCTGTTAGAGAATAAACCGCTGAGTTTATAAACCAAATGCCAACCCACATTGGGTATGTTTGGAAAACTTGCAATTGACAATGCTCATACCAAATCTCTTGATTTTTTTAAGAGTTTGTCTTCTAGTTTATGAGATGGTGGGGTTGGCATTACTGGTATTAGTATTAGTGTGTTATCAGACAATTTTGACAGTAAACCACATAAGGGGATATTACGATGGGTGACCAATAGCTTGGCCAAAGTGGCAGGTTTTAAGGAGCATCTTTAAAGAGGAAAGAGACGGGAAAGAGTCAGGGAGGTTTACGGAGCGAATTCCAGAGATTAGGGCCTGAGCAGCTGAAGGCATAGCTGTCAGTTTTGATGCTTATTAATGATCTGGACTTACGTATGCAAAACATAATTACGAAGTTTACAGATGATACAAAACTTGGAATGTAATCACTATTGTTTTGGATAGTTACAGACTTCCACAGGGCATATGACAGACTGGTGAAATGGGCAGACACATGGCAGATAAAATTTAACGCAGAGAGTTTGAAGTGATACATTTTGGTAGGAAGAATGAGGAGAACAATATGAATTGAATAGTACAATATTGAAGGGGATGCAGGAACACAGAGATCTGGGGGTTAAGGATTCAGCTGGAGTATTGTGTTCAGGAAGGGTATCAACGTCTTAAGAGTGCGTACAGAAGAATCTTTCTCGAATGGTACTAAGAATGAGGATCTTCAGTTATGTGGAGAAGCTGGGATTGTTCTTAGAGCAGAGAATGGTAAAAGGAAATATGATAGATGCATTCAAATTCATGATCGGCTTTGATGAGAGTGAATAAGGCGAAACTGTTTCCAGTGGCAGAGGCCAACAACCAGTGGACACTGTTTTAAGGTGATTGGCAAAGAAGCAGGGCTGACATAAGGAAACATTCTATTTTAGTACATACAGCAAGTTGTAATCTAGAATGCACTGCCTGAAAATGTGATAGAAGCAAATTCAAATTGTAACATTCAAAAGAAAGTTGGATATATACTTGAAGGGAAAAAAATATATAAGGTCATGGGGAAAGATCAGGGCAGTGGAATTAATTGGATAGCTCTACCAAAGTGCTGGCACAAACACGATGGGCAGGATGGCCTCCTCCTGTGCTGTATCATCCTATAACATATTTTGCTAACTGCTGGAAGGCATGATTACCACCCAAGGCGGACTATCTAGGTGAACTTCGTTCCTCTTATCAGGTAACATCGCAGCCTCAACTTGCCATCTAGCTACTTGTCTCAACTTGGAGACAGTATTGTCTCGCTCACTTTCTCTGTTATCGTTTTGGCTGTAAATTTCCATGGGCGTACAAGCTAAGCTGAAGTCCTTCACTCTCGTTTTCTAATCCCTTCATGGCATCAGTCACCCAGCCCCAGCAACCTTCAGACGCCATACAAGCCCACACCCCACTGCTGTTCCATAAATCAGATCACATCTCGTTGACACTCTGTCCACTCCGTTGCCAGTGGTCATTCCTTCAGCCACTATGCCCCTGCCCCATGGAACCGCTTTCCTAGATTGCTCCTCCACCTTGTCATTTCCTTCCCTGATTTCAAAAGCCATGCAATTAAACACTCTAAACTCCACTATCAACTCACCACAAATTTTTCCCTCTTGCTAATGTCCACCCTTTTTTCTCCCCCTTGTAAAGTACATATATTTATTATATAATTGTAAACTGTAGTTTTGAAACTTCAGGAGCAATACTACTGTAATACTAAATGATTCAGAGTATGCAAGACGAAAGATTTTATTACAAGAGATAGCTTTGCCAGAGGGAATTCTAGAAGACCGTTTGGCCTATTGTATCTGTGCCAGATCTTTGCTATAGATAGTAAGAGTTAGTTTGTTTAATTTAGTTTTTATTAAGTCTGTGCATAATGCAGAAATATTTTATGGAACGTCATGGGCACCAGTGCAATTAAATTTTCATTTCCTGGCTGAATTCCCATGTTCACATTAGCAACAGCAGCTTTAAGGGACTTAGTTTAAAAATAGATTCTGGTAAGTAATATCAACAATTTTCTTTATCAATGCATAAATTTCACCTTGAGCTAATGTCATATAAAAACGTTTTATTAGTGCTTTATTTGGTCTGTTTCAAGTCACATTTATAAATCTTACTGTTCCTTTAACTTGAACATGCAAAATAAAGTCGGGGACAGCTGGATTTTGCATTTCACTTTCTGCAACACACATTTTTAAAAATTGTGTTAAATAGAAATGATACAATTACAGGGATTTAGATAAATTTCCAATTATAATCAATCTCCAGTTGTGCAGGCACATGTTAAATGAGATAGTTTTAAAAAGTGCCCAATGATTTATGCACACCTGTAACAAAATCTTTTCAAAAGGAACAAAAACTGCTGGAAAAATTCAGCAGGTCTGACAGCACCTGTGGAGAGAGAGAGAGTTAACATTTTGAGTCTGGATGACTCTTCTTCAGAACTAAAGAGAAGTAGAAATGTGGTGAAATATATACTATTTGCGGGGGGGGTGGGTGGGGGGTGGAATAGGTGAAGCTGGAAAGAAGGCCAGTGATAGGTGGAGGCAGAGGAGAGATTGCAAAAGATGTCATAAACAAAAGGTCGAAGGGATGTTTATGGTGGTGATACTGGCTAAAGGAGGTGCTAATGGTGACATTAAGAGTAGAAAGCAGGATGAGCAAGTGATAGATGGCCCGTGTGGGGGTGGGTTGGGGGGAGGGGATAGTGTGGGAGAAAAGATCGAAATAGGCTAAATGGTGGGGATAAAACAATGAATGGAAATACATTTAAAAAATAATAATAGAAATAGGTGGGAAAAAATTATATATATAAAAGTTAAAAGATATTTGAAAAAAGGGGATCAAAAATGGGTGAAGATAGAGGAGAGAGTTCACGATCTGAAGTTGTTCAACTCAATATTAAGTCCAGAAGGCTGTAAACTGCCTAATCGGAAGATGAGGTGCTGTTCCTCCAGTTTGTGTTGAGGTTCATTGGAACATTGCAGCAGGTCAAGGACGGACATGTGGGCATGAGAGCAGGGAAGTGTGTTGAAATGGCAAGCGACAGGAAGATCGGGGTCATGCTTGCGGACAGACCGATGGTGTTCCGCAAAGCGGTCACCCACTCTGCGTTTGGTCTCTCCAATGTAAAGGAGACCGCATTGGGAGCAGGGAATGCAGCAGACCAAATTGAAGGAAGTTCAAGTGAAGCGCCCTTGGACGGTGAGGAGGGGGGAAGCAAATGGGCAGGTGTTGCACCTTCTGCGATTCCATGGGAGAGGGTTGAGGTGTAGGGAGTGATGGAGCAGTGGACCAGGGTGTCCAGGAGGGGGTGGTCCCTATGGAATGCGGACAGGTGAGGTGAAGGGAAGATGTGTTTGGTGGTGGCATCATGCTGGAGTTGGCGGAAATGGCAGAGGATGATCCTTTGAATGCAGAGACTGGTGGGGTGAAAAGTGAGGACAAGGGGGACCCTATCATGGTTCTGGGAGGGAGAGGAAGGTGTGAGGGCAGAGGCGTGGGAGATGGGTCGGACACGGTTGAGTGCCCTGTCAAACACTGTGGGTGGGAAACCTCAGTTAAGGGAGAAGGAAGACATGTCAGAAGCACTGCTTTGGAAAGTGGCATCATCGGAACAGATGCGATGGAGGCAAAGGAATGGGATGGAGTCCTTACAGGAAGCAGGGTGTGAGGAGTTGTAGTTGAGGTAGCTGTGGGAGTCGGTGGGCTTGTAATGAATATTGGTGAACAGAAAATCACCAGAAATTGAGACAGAGAGATCAAGGAAGGGAAGGGAAGGGAAGAGTCAGTGATGGACGATATGAAAGTGATGGAGGGGTGGAAACTGGAAGCAAAATTAATAAATTTTTCCAGGTCCAGACGAGACTATGAAGCGGCACCGAAACAGTCATCGATGTACCAGAGAAAGAGTTGTGAGAGGGGGCCTGAGTAGGACTGAAACAAGGAATGTTCCACATACCCCATAAAGAGACAGGCATAACTGGAGCCCATGTGGGTACCTATAGCCACACCGTTTATTTGGAGGAAGTGAGACGAATTTAAGGAGAAATTGTTCAGTGAGAAAATAAGTTCAGCCAGATGGAGGAGAGTGGTTCCAGTGAAGCCCAACGCTAATTGGAGGAATAGCATCTTCTGATTAGGCACTTCACAGCCTTCCAGACTTAACATTGAGTTCAAAAACTTCAGATCATGAGCTCTTTCCTCCATCTTCACCCCTTTTTGATCCCCTTTTTTCAAATTTTAATTTTTGTATATATATATATTTCCCCACCTATTTCTATTATTATTTTTAAAATTTATTTCCATTCATTGTTTTACCTCCACCTTTTAGCCTATTTCGATCTTTTCTCCCACACCATCCCCTCCCCCACTTCACCCCTACTCGGGCCATCTATCACTTGCTCATCCTGCTTTCTACTCTTAATGTCACCATTAGCACCTCCTCTAGCCAGTATCACCACCATAAACATCCCTTCGACCTTTTGTTTATGACATCTTTTGCAATCTCCCCTTTGCCTCCACCTATCACTGGCCCTCTATCCAGCTTCACCTGCCCCATCCCCCTTAAACAGTATATATTTCACCACATTTCTACTTCTCTTTAGTTCTGAAGAAGAGTCATATGGACTCAAAATATTAACTCTGTCTTTCTCTCCACAGTTGCTGTCAGACCTGCTGAGCTTTTCCAGCAATTCTTGTTTTTCTTTCAGATTTCCAGCATCCGTAGTATTTTGCTTTTATCTTTTCAAAAGGAGACAGATAGAGAAAAAGGAATATACCCAAGCAGTGACAATCTAACTACATCCATTTTAAGATTTGTATTTCATCTGGAGATATGTGCTAGTTAAAACATTATGCTGCTCATGTCGGACACGCAGTACTGGATAAATTACAATAAAAAGCTGCTGCATAGTATAACAGGCAATCTTTGGCACCGTTAATTAAGTGCTTCATCTTCTTTTCTCCAGGCTCTACTTTAGTGGCAACTGCAAGGGTTAAGTAAATTCAAAATATCCAAAAACAGGGTCAGAAAAATCAGAAACATAATTAAGACAGACCCAACTGCCTCAGCTCTGATTATCTTTCAGCTGTTACCAAGAGAAAGTCCACTGGTTATCTGCAAAGCAATAGGTGGAAGAGTTAATGTTTCATTTGTTACTGACCTAGAGCGGGCAGCTAGGATTGCTTTGTGGGCTGGCCTGGGATGACCATCCAACAGCAGAGTTATATCACAGAATTCCATGCCTGCTCCTTCCAGATAGTTCTTCATATCCTGGACCAGAGAGGTGCCTGGCAGTAAAATTTAAAAAAATAATAAGTCAAAAGTAACATTTGCCCTGCTGATGAATTATAATTAATAAAATAAAAAATACATCCTTTCAACTGAAAATAGGTTCAATAAATCACAAGCATTGAAGTTTACTGACATGCAATCGGAGAACAGTGAGACTAATATGTTACGTAGGTGACTGTGTATAAGTAGGTCCTTCTAAAAAGACATACACACTGAGTATAAAATGACATGGTTTATTGAATCAATTAATTCTGCAGGATATCTTTAACCACAATCACAACATTTAAAAAATGTCAAATTCATTGCCTTCAACATTCAACGCAAAGACTTAATCAAATTCATTCTGAGTCACTTTGGCATCATTGTAAGGATCCCACTTTGGATCAGATTTGACACTGACAGTTTCAGAATCATCTCAACACAACAAATCATTTTCCAATCCACAGAATTGGATATTCCACTTTTTTTGAATGATCTGATGACAATTTGTGCATTAATAGCATCTCATGATTTGATGACAAAGCCACATAAAGTATCAAGTGGGGCAACACGCATATTTCCGCTCTTTCTGAAGGTATTTTCTCAACAATCCACCTATTCCATTTGGCATGCACATGATCCAATGGTTGAACTATGGATGTTAGACCCCTGATATAACTGCAATTTGGGTGTTATTTCTTTGCAGGCACTCCCTGATCTCATTGTTTGTATAGGATCGGAACATATCCCACACTAATAAGCTGCTTTCTTTGTGTACGTCGCCGGAACATCTATTCTGCACATTATTGATCCACAACTTCACTTCATCCACCTAACCATTGTCACGGACATGCACAAAAACTGCTGCAGTGAACTTGAGTTTGGCATGGTTTTGCTTTTGAAAAATACCATAGGCTTTAATTTTATTCCGCCCACTATGCAGACTTGTACCACCATGAATTGTGTCTTTTCATGTCCTGTGGTTTTCACTAGAACTACTTTCAAACCTTCCCACTCAACGGTTCAGTTGCTGGGCATATTGAAAGTCGTGGGCAGTTCATCCAAGTTGCCAATTTGCCATAAAGGGCACTCATGTTTTTGCTGCTGTTTGATGATAAATCGCTGGAAACTGACAATTTTGGCATTGAGATTTTTTGGTTCTCTCTGAGCAACCTTGGTTTACTGCTGGAACGCTGCACATTTTTGCTCCATAATGCAACTACTACACTTGCTGTTGGTCTGAAATTTTTGCTGGACTCTGGGTTTGATTTGGCCCATTTAAGTGCATATATATACATTGCATTTCTGGTGACGATGTAACCATTTTGACGATTTTCGAGGACATGCTTCTCCAGATCAGGCCAGTGGCTGGTTCCTGTTTTCATGGAGCATTTGGTCTTCAGCATCTTTTTTAGGAAGGATTCCTTTTTCTTTCATTCTCGTACCAGTTTTTCCACTAACACCGAACTGCGGCACAATTACTTGGTGAGTTAGCAAAAGCTACGACTTTTAGCTCAAAACCTTTTTGCCGGAGGACACATTTCTGTTCATCGTTTGCCACATGCCTCTACTCTGTATGGCCGTTGTCATAAACTTCACCGCATCTTCTTTGCAGCACAGCCTGTATTGCTTGTTTGATCCCATTTGCCGACTTATAAGCTGAGTAAAATATGCATTTTTGAGGTGAAAAATTGAGGTCAACTCCTAATGTGAGTAAAGCATTTCTTTGGAGAAAACGGGGGGTCGACTTATATGCCAAGTATAGGCCTAAACATGAATTTTGGTGCTGAAAAATGGGGCTGTTTTATACACCGGGTCAACTTATACACTGCGATCTATGTTAGCATTTACAACACAGAAGCAGGCCATTCAGTGCAATAAGTCCTTGCTAGTGTTTATGCTCTACACAAGCCTCCTCCCACCCTACTTCATCTAACCAACAACATATCCTTCTATTCCCCCTCATGCATACATCTGGCTTTCTCGTAAAAGCATTTATGCTATTCACCTCAACTATTCCTTACAGAAGTATCAGTTTTAACCACTTTGTAGGTAAGAACTTATTCCTGAATTTCCTATTGGATTTATTAGTGACTAACTTTCATGGCCCCGAGTTCTGGTCTCCCCAACTTGCAAGAAGATACACCAAGGGCAGAATTTTGCCATCGGCTTGCTGGGGGCGGGGCCTGCTTGCCATCGCGTAAAATGACACGGGATGACATTGGGTGGAACCCCCGATGTCATCCTGCCCCATTTAAATTTTCAGGAAGGCGGGGGTGCAGCAAAATCAGCTGCGGGCCTGCGGACTTGTCAATGGCCAATTGAGGCCATTGACAGGATCATTTAAACAAGTAAAGGACCTGCTCGTCCTACCTTAAGGTCGGTGGGCAGGCCAGGAGCTCCGGCAGCAAAGAGTAAAAACATGAAACTTCATCCAGCAGCGGGATGAGGTTTCATGCAAGGCTTTAAACATTTTAATAAAATTAATCTGCAAATTATGAACATGTCCCATCTCATGTGACATTGTCACATGAGGGGGACATGTTAGGGATTTTTTTTTTCTTTTTTTAAAATTTTTCAAAGTGTAAGCGATCTCCCTGAGGCAGCACTTAGACTCAGGGAGATGTGCGCTCTTTCATGTGCATGCGTGTAAAAGTGCACTCTTGCTTTTGGGGAATCCCCCCGCTAGCACAGGAAGCGCATAGCGCTTCCTGCCGGACGTCACGCTGGGTGGGCCTTAATTGGCCCGCCCACGTGAAATGGCGGTGTGGTCCGCCTCGCTGACGGGGTTCGGCTCCCCGCCTGCCGGAGATTGGGTCGGGCCCGCCCACCCGCCCGACAGGCAGAAAATTCTGCCCCTAGTCTTTGCTGTTCCTATCAAACTCATATTATCTTAAACACCTCCATCAGCTCACCCCTCAGTCTTTACTTTGCTGGATAAAAAAGCTTCAACCTATTCAATCTTTCCTGCTGGGTATAGTCTTAATTCTGGTATCTTCCTGGTGCATATTTTTTGCACCTTCTCCAGTGCCTCTATACCTTTTTTATAATATGGAGACCAGAACTATTCACAATACTCCAAGGGCTGAATTTTCCCCCCATCGGGGGAGAAGTTGATGGGCACAGCCAATTAAGGCACACCCAGTGTGACGTCCGCACGGAAGTGCTATGCACTCCCTGTGTGGTCGGGGGTGGGGGGGGGAATCCCTAAATTGAGAATGTGTTCTTTTGTGCATGCGCACGAAAGAGCGAATGAGCGCACTTATCTCCCTGAGGCTAAGTGCTGCCTCAGGGAGGTTGGCTCTGCTCTCAAAAATATTAAAAATAGCGAAAAAAAAATTCCCCGACATGTCCCCTCATGAGTTGGGACATGTCCATAATTTTTACAAAATCTTTATTTAAATTTTTAAAAGCCTACATGAAACCTCATCACGTCTGTTTTTTCTAGTTCCCGCTGGGGCTCCTGGCCTGCCTGCCAACCTTTAATTACTTAATTGGCCCTGTCAATGGCCTCAATTGGCCATTGACAGGTCGGCGGGCACGCAGCTGATTTTGCCGCGCTCCCGCCTTCCTGATAATTTAAATTGGGCACGGTGACATCGGGAGTTCCCCCGACGTCATTGTGCGTCATTTTACGCGTCAGTGAGTGGGCCCCGCCCCGCTTGCCGACTCATAAAATTCTGCCCCAAGTATGGTCGAACCAAGGTTCGTCCACATAATTTCTTTGATTTTGATTTCTATCCCTCTAGAAATGAACCCTAGTGCTTTGCTTGCTTTTTCTTTATTAAATGGCCCTATTAACCTGCATCGCAACTTTAAATGATTTGAGTATTTGTAGCCTCAGATTCCTCTGCTCTTCTAACCCATTTATCCCCTTATTTTCCAAGGAATTTGGGGCCTCATACTCCCGACCAAAATGTATCATGTCTGACTTTTCTATATTGAAGCTTATTTTCCAATTACACAACCAATTTGCAAGTTTACTAATGTCTTCCGGTATTTTATCTCAGTCCCCCTCTGCATTAACTACACCCCCCCGCAGCATGGGGTTCTCTGCAAATTTTGAAATTGTACTTCTGATTCCCGAATACAAATAGCTTATGTAGATGGCAAACAACCATGCCTAAGGATAGCCACTTCCTGCCTTTGCCAGTCTGAGTAACTATCTTTAAACCTACTCTGTTTTCTGTTTTGTAGTCAACTTCTTATCCATTCTGCTACTTGTCCAGATTCCACATGTCAACTTAACCATGTACCTATTATTTAGTATCTTATCAAAGACCTTTTTAAGTCGACTGCAGTACCTGTACTCACCTATTCTGTTACTAATTCAAAGAATTCAATAAGATTGGTCAAACATGACCTTCCCTTTTGAAATTTGTGCCTAGCACTCTGTAATATTTTAATTTCTAGATGTTCTTCTATTACATCTTGTAGTAAAGGTTCCTCTTTCCTCTACCATTGACATTAAACTAATTGATCTATAGTTCCCTGGATTTGTTCTATCTCCCTCTTTAAACATAGGAATCATATTAGCCATCTTCCAGTCCTCTGGCGCAACTCCCTTTTGTAATGAATTTTTAAATATATGTAATAGTGCATAGGGAAGTCTTGTGGTGTAGTGGTAGGGTCCCTATCTCAGGGCCAGAAGCTCTGGGTTCAAGTCTCACTTCAGGACTTGATGCCATGGAAGGTGGGTCCATCACATGGTCAAATAGGTTGATTATCAATCTATAAGTCCTTCCAATATGCCTGATGGCAGGAAGTAAGAGTGGGAGAGTTTCCTGGTCAGCCATATTGTAGAAGGCAATGGCAAACCACTGCAGTACTTTTCCAAGCATAATCATGGACCAATCTAGTCAACACTTTCTTGGGGCATGGTACCTGAAGGAGGAGGAAGAGTGCATCTCCTGACTCACCCCTAAGTTTTAGTGTGGACACAATCAATCCAGATCAAGAGTTTTATCATTTTCTTTCTCTAATGGTTGAATATTCTGCTGCACCTCTCAGATGTCAGCATAAAAAGACCAATAACAGTTCTATATGGTAAAGGAGCAGTTGTTTTTCTGTTAGGGTGCCTAACTTTGGGCTGAGGCATTTTCCTTTTGCTTTTACTCACCACAATCAATGCAAGTGGTTAAAACATTTTCTGGACCAAATGGAGCCAGCTTCAAGCTTCATCGGTCCGGGATCGCTGCATTGCATCCCATCAGCTCGTGGGTCCAAGCCTCAACCCTCCCCAACCACAAATCTCCCATTTTCTCCCAGTTTTGCTTTTTCTATCCCAAACAAGAGTGGTCAAGCTAGTGTCTTAGCCAAGTTCTTCCAACCTACACAGAGTTTCTGATGTTGACCAGACCTTCAGGAAGAAATATTGAGAAGTAACTCCCCACAGAGAGAAACAATTGACGTGATATCAGTTGCAGAAAGTGTTAATCAAGCTTGGGAACATATGATACATCTTTATAAAGAGAAAATGATAAAAAAAAAATTAAGAAAAGTGCATTTGCTTTGAACTAGTACAAGAAAGTATTGCCTATAAGAAATGTTCATTTCGCACAAATTACCTATATCAACAGGCTGATCGGAATGTACCCGTGTCGGGGGCTGGTGCTTTCTTCTCACAATCTCCACAATTAAGCAGGGGGAAAGATGCTCAAACTCTTTGGTCATTATCACTTGGTTAAAGTGCGACTCTTTCACCACAAAATTTAGACAGTATTCCTGAAACAAAGAAGACATTAAAAACACTCCCACTTTTCCAAAATGGAACAATTCTTGAAAGAATTTAGTGTACGTGCCCTAAGGACCACTTTCTGTCACTTCAAAAGCTGCCCCATTACTACCAACTGCAAAAACAGAGCTGCTTGAGAAGACGCATGCTGCTCATCCCAGGGAAGTGAAGTCAGTGTTAGGGAATGGGACGCCTCTCTATTTTTGGCACCAAATGCTAACATCAAGCAGTCTCTGATTCAGCTGCAAAGTTAATCACTATGCTGGGAACAGCTTGCTCAAAAGCTAATTAATTAAACAGCAATGGTGTTAAACTCTCTGCTGGATAAAGTAGCTCAAATAATATGCAATATGGTGGGTGGACAGTTAGCTCCCTGTGATAGGAACAGTGAGATTGTAAATGGCATTCTTATATAAAGCCATTTGGTCACTTTGTCCTCACCGCATGGCACACATACCTTTAGTTGGTCCAGCTGTAATTTGTTGGCATTCTCACACACAGTGAGTACATTCTGAAGGTCAACTGAGGCCTCAATGTACTGTAAGCACAGCTGTTCTAGTCGAGCCAGGTGAAAGCTCAAGGCAAGCTTGTAAACATCCATTATTAGCAAGACATCCTGCACATGACCTACATGACATAAGAAAACACAGTCTAATTATTTCAGCTATAACAATAAAAAAGTAAAGTTTCTGTTATCCGGCACTCCACTAACTGGAATTCTATATTAACTGGAATTGAGTCTGTGTTTTGATTGGAGATGTCAAACTCACTGGTTATAGTTATTGGCGGTCTGTCCTCGCTCTAGTCTCAGCCTCCCACTGCTCTGCAGCACCATCTCCCCTCTGTGCCACTCACTCAATTTCTGCGCTTCCATACCACTCAAGATCTCAACATCTGTGTGATTATCCTGGAGCTTTCTCACTGGATGAAAACATGGAAGTCACCTGATATCTCAGATATCCAGCATATTTGATTGACCAGCACCTCCCATTCCTGGAGTGTACCGGATAGCAGAGACTTCCCTGTATTCAGGAATTAGACATGGTGCTTAATCCATGTAGTACCTGATCTGGGAGTGCTTTATGTTGACAGGAAAGGAAAAACTGGAAAAATTTGCATTTTCTATCACCACTGCTCTTATTGATGAGCAGAACATTTACCTAATTTTCTTTCAAAATATTAAAAGTAAAAAGTATTTTTGGCATGTGATAAAGAGGCAGGAAGCTATAGTATTACATACACGGGAAAAGACCCACAGAAATGGGAATGTTTAAAACAGAGGTGTAAACAAGCTATATTTACCTGAAACATACACAGGGGCAGGTTCTCACCCTGGCATTTCATTCAGATTCATTTTTATTCCTCATTCTCAGGGTGTGGGCTTTGTTGGGCCATCCTGACTGCCATATGGTTTAATGCAACTGAGAAGCTTACTCAGCCACTTTAAAGGGCAGTTAAAATCCAACCACCTTGGTGTCTGACTAGAATTACATATACGTCAAACCGCCAAGAACAGCAGGTTTCCTTTCCTAAGAGGACATCAGTGAACCAGTTGAGTTTTCACTATATATATTATATATATATATGTAAATTTTAAAAAAATGTATATAAGCAATATATACAATATTATATGTATATATAATACATGCATACATACACACACACACACACACACATCAGTTTCAAATTCTCAAACTGCCTTTGTGGAATTTGAATGCATAATTAATTTACTACTAGTAGTGACAGAACCAATACCACACTTACCAATAGAAACCATGAGTAGAAGCAAAAAACAAATTTAACAGCATTGGGAAAATTGCTCTACTGTGAGTCTTCTAATTCAATTTACACACAGTGTGCAATGCCACAGGAGATCCACAATTTTAAAATAATGTTCTATCTATGTCCTAAGTTCTGAATTCTCTCTCTACACCTCTCCACCTCACTTTCTTTCTTTAAGGTGTTCTTTCGACCAGACCTTTGGTCAGCTAACCCTAATATCTTCTTACGTAGCTCGATGTTATATTTTGCCGCAAGTAGGTAGGATGATCTGAGGAGTTATGCAATCCTCAGCGAACATACAACTTATTGAGAACAAAAACAGAATTACCTGGAAAAACTCAGCAGGTCTGGCAGCATCGGCGGAGAAGAAAAGAGTTGACGTTTCGAGTCCTCATGACCCTTCGACAGAACTTGAGTTCGAGTCCAGGAAAGAGCTGAAATATAAGCTGGTTTAAGGTGTGTGTGTGGGGGGCGGAGAGATAGAGAGACAGAGAGGTGGAGGGGGTTGGTGTGGTTGTAGCGACAAACAAGCAGTGATAGAAGCAGATCATCAAAAGATGTCAACAACAATAGTACAATAGAACACATAGGTGTTAAAGTTAAAGTTGGTGATATTATCTAAACGAATGTGCTAATTAAGAATGGATGGTAGGGCACTCAAGGTATAGCTCTAGTGGGTTTTTTTTTTATATATAATTCATATATTCCATTATATATATATTCCATTATATAAAAAAAAAACCCACTAGAGCTATACCTTGAGTGCCCTACCATCCATTCTTAATTAGCACATTCGTTTAGATAATATCACCAACTTTAACTTTAACACCTATGTGTTCTACTGTACTATTGTTGTTGACATCTTTTGATGATCTGCTTCTATCACTGCTTGTTTGTCGCTACAACCACACCAACCCCCTCCACCTCTCTGTCTCTCTATCTCTCTGCCCCCCACACACACACCTTAAACCAGCTTATATTTCAGCTCTTTCCTGGACTCGAACTCAAGTTCTGTCGAAGGGTCATGAGGACTCGAAACGTCAACTCTTTTCTTCTCCGCCGATGCTGCCAGACCTGCTGAGTTTTTCCAGGTAATTCTGTTTTTGTTTTGGATTTCCAGCATCCGCAGTTTTTTTGTTTTTTTTTTTTTATACAACTTATTGAGGTTTGATAAGGGTAGTGTCACTGACATGATGCACATGGATTTCCTAAAGGCATTTGATAAAGTGCACATAGAGGCTTGTCAGCAAAGTTAAAGCAATGGAATAAAAGGGATAGTGGTAGCACTGATATGAAGTTGGCTGAGTGATAGGAAACAGAGTAGTAGTGAATGTTTCTTTTTGGACTGGAGAAAGGTACATAGTCGGGTTCCCCAGGAGTCAGTATTAGGACCACTGCTTTTCTTGACCTATATTAAAGCCCTTAACTTGGTTGCACAGAGCATAATTTCAAAATTTGCAGATGACACAAAACTTGGAAGCACTGTAAACTGTGAGGAGGATAGTGGTAAACTTCAAGAGGACATAGACAGGCTCGTGGAATGGGCAGACACATGACAGATGAAATTTAAATGTAGAGAAGTATTATGTAATATATTTTGGTCAGAAGAATGCAGAGTGGCAGTTTAAAATAAAGGATACAATTCTAAAGTGGGTGCAGGAATAGAGGGACTTGGGGAGTATGTGTTTACAATTCGTTAAAGGTGACAGGGCAAGTTGAGAAAGAGGTTAATAAGACCTAGAAAGAGACAATGAGTACAAAAGCAAGGAAGTTGTGGTGAATCTTTATAGCACAATGTGTAGAATTTTATGTCCCATGCCAGTGCGCGTCTGACCTGATTGGGGCATAAAATTGCGCGAGATGATGTTGGGCGAGTGTTCCGATGTCATCGCGCCCTCGTGTGATATTTCGTTTGGCGGGTGCGCGCAGAAATCGGAAGTGCGCCCGCTGACAATTAAGAGGGCAATTAAGCCTATTAACGGCACATTTGTCTCCAATTTTTTGTTGTCCGTTCAACGTTACGATTGGTGGATGGGTGAATCAGCCAGGTGGCCTTTGCATTTTTCATCAAACTTCATCCAAGGACAGAATGAAATTTCCGTGATGAAATAAAATAAAAATAAATATCTGTGGGCAGCATTTTTATCAACTATATTTTCAGGTGATTGATTGTGATGCATGGACATTTTTTTTCAGCTTTTAAAACCTTTATTTAAGTTTTTTCAGGTTTCCAGCTCTCTGAGGCAGCTGTCTGCCTTCAGGGAGCTTTCTCACAGCACTCACCTGTGCCTGGGAAATGTCATTGCCCATCCTCCTCCTGCCGCCATCCCAGCAGCACTGAGCTTTTCAGCGTGCATTTCACGCTGGCTGGGCATTAATTGGCCAGCCAGCGTGAAATCGCGGCCGGGGTCCGATCGCAGTTGGGGGTCCGTTCATCGGGCGAGCCCGCCAAAGGTAAAATTCAGGCCAATGATTCAGCCTCAACTGGAGTATTTTGGGACCATACTTGAGCAAGTGAGTCCGGGGGTGGGGGTGTAGGGGTCGGGTGGAGTGTGGAATGTGAAGGCATTAGAGAGGACACAGTAAAGGTTTACAACAATGGTTCCAGGGGTGAAAGACTTGGGTGACGTGGATAGCTGGGGTTGTTCTCCTTAGAGAATTGAAGGTTTTAAAGGAGATTTGACAAAGGTGTTCAAAACCATGAGGGGTCTGGGCAGAATAACAGAGAAACTCTTCCCTTTGACGGAAGGGTTGAGAGCCTGAGGACACTGATTTAAGGCGAATGGCAAAAGAACCAAAGGCAACATGAGGAAAAACTTATTTACGCAATGAGTGAGTGGTTAGGATCTTGAATGCGCCTTACGGGGGCAGATTCAATCACTGCTTTCAAAAGGAAATTGGCTAATTATCTGAATTAAAGAAATTTGCCCCTAAAAGGTGAGGGAGTGGGACGAATTAAATTGCCCTTGCAGAGAGCCGGCACAGACACTATGGACCTAATGGCCTCTTTCTGTGCTGTAACCATCCTATGGTTTTAATTAGCATTCAACATGGAGGAGCACTGATTTGTTGGCTGAGTACAGGTTGTAGATGGCAATCAGCACGAGGTTTCCTTGCCCAAGTTTGACTTGAGACTTCAGTGGGTCAGGAGTCAATGTTCTGGACTCCAAGGGCCACTCCCTCCAAAATGTAAACCACTGTGCTGTCACCTCTGGTGGGTCTGTCCTGTGGTGCAACAAGACATACCTAGGGATGGTAATGGAGGAATCTTGGACATTGGTTGTAAATATAAAGTTGTTGTTGTTTTGTTACTTGTGTTCAGTGGTCAGCTCAAAAACAGTAAGATTATTAAACAATATCCAGCATCATTTAGAAGTACAAAACATTAAATGGGCAACAGCTGGACATATGTCAGTCATTTACCACACACAATCATAGGCCTGGTTAGAGTTACATCCTATTTAAATTAGATTAAAGAAAATAATGTTTAAATAAGATATCAGGGAAAACCACAAAAATGTATTCTCTGAGCTTTCCTTGGAATATATTCTTTGCCAGATTTATTTCACAGGTATGTGCCAACTCAGCCCAGTTCCTGAGTGTTACTTAATCATTCAAGGAATTTACATTATTGAAACATGGTGGAAGATTTAAACAAGTCAAACTGACAGCTTTTCCACATTTACAAGAATCCAACCATCAAAGGATTAGCATAAGCAGAAAAACAATGGCAATACCCAGCAAGCCAGGCAACATTATAATGGCACTTGCTTAATGCATATATAATATACAATTTATTCATAAAAATGGAAGGAAAAAGTTTGAGAAATTCTATGGATAAAGGGTCAATTCTGAATTCCAGAGATTAGAAAGGAATACACAGAGTTCCCTTCATTCCCCGCAAACTATTTGAAATTAAGCAGGCAGAGGGGTTTAGTTATTAAAAAATTAAAATAGGATTTAGGGGGATTTTATTTAGCAGCAATAAATTAAACATTACCCTTTCGTGGGTACTTGATTTTGTCTGTGTAGAGAAACTGCATCAGGATCTCAAATGGTTGTGCCTCAGCTTCACGGATCACCACCTCCAACTGAAGCAGTGAACTTGTTGGTTTCAGGTTAGTGCCTGCTATTTCTTCTCCAACTGCGGTCTCCTGCTTGGCTTTCTGATGGCCAGGAAGTACATATATTGGAGTAAAATATTAAAATCAGTGTCAAATTGGTTATTTGATAATGGACACGAAGAAAACGTTCACAATCGCCCCCTTATTTTCCCATTGACAGGAGGATAAAATAACATTCCATTCGTTTTTGCATTTATATTGCAGGATTACTACAAGGCAACTCATCAAAAGGCACCTGGGACTAACAATGGAGTCAACTTTAGCAATATCTAAAGACAGTGGAAAAGCATTGTTAAAAGTTAGGATATGCATAATGCATCAGTTATACTACACTTTGGGGGAGAGGAACCGGCCTACCCCAGTGGCATGACACAGGCTCAGTGATTTGGCAGTCGGTTTTACGCACCGTCTGATTCTCTCTTCCCTTTAACAAGAACAAGAACACAAGAAATAGGAGCAGTACACCACATGGCCCATTGAGCCTGCTCCGCTGTTCGATATCATGTCTGATCTTGGGCTTCAACTTTATTTTCCTGCCTGCTTCCCATATCCCTTAATTACCTGAGACCAAAAACCTGTCTATCCCAGCCTTAAATGTATTCAATGATGGAGCATCCACAACCCTCTAGCTTAGAGAATTCCAAAGATTCACAGCCCTTGAGTGAAGTATTTTCTCCTCAACCTAGTCCTAAATGATTGGTCCTTAACATTGTGTTCTCCCCAATCAGCAGAAACAATCTCTAAGCGTCTACCCTGTCAAGCCCCTTCAGAATTTTGTAGGCTTCAATGAGATTGCCGCTCATTCTTCTAAACTCCAGAGAATGTAAGCCCAATTTATTTAGCCTTTCATCTTAATACAATCACCTCATTCCAGGGGCCAATTTAGTGAATTTTCGCTGTATCACCTCCAATGCAATTATATTGTTTCTTAAATATGAAGATCAAAACTGCACAGTATTCCAGATGATGTCTCACCAAAACCCTGTATAAGCACAGCAATTCTTGTACGCCAATCCCTTTTCCATTAACTTTAGTGTTAATCAGGGATTAACACATGATCCAGGTATCTAGGTTCCTCACTTTCAAATGATGCAGCCTTCAGCAACATTCGGGAGAGGAGCTCTGCAAAGCACAGTAAAGTCCTTACACCTGTCATAGATAACTTACTTGCTTTAGCCGATCTCTGGCCTGGATAATCTTCTTTCTTAACCACTTGCTTCGAGCTGTAACCATTGCTATATGTCCTTTAACTCGCTCTTCTTTCTGGTATCAGGTCAGACAAAATGATGATTAATACTTCATCCTCAAGACACATTATCAACTAGGGTAGATGCATCAAGTGATGATAAAAGCTACTGAAGAATCACCTGATGTATTAGATCACACTAAGTTCTATTCTTGAAATGACAAATTTCACACTTTGCATCACTCAAACTATAGGGCCATAGAAAAGTTATGGTGCAGAAGGAGGCCATTCAGCCCATCATGTCTGTGCCAGCCAGAAAAAGATGAAAAAGAAACTAGTTACTCATCTTAATCCCACTTTCCAGCATCTGGTCAGAAGCCTTGCAGGTTACAACACTTCAGATGCAGGTTCAATTACTTTTCACCTTTTAAAGGCAGTTTTTCCCTTATTAACCAAATTTCAACACTGCTGAAAATGCTGGTGTGAATCAGGGTTAGTAACAGTTACCTCTCCTAGGATGAATTCCACATCACAGAACTGCCTGTTCTCCCACAGCCTCCCATAGTCTTCATGTAAAGTGCATTTCGGATAACAAGAAAACTGGAATTGAAAGGCAGAGATTTGAATATGTAAGATGTGAAGGTGCTGCATACTGACAACACAAAGAATTACGTAAAATATACAACTCAAATACAGGCCATTCTGCCTAACTAGTCTGTGCTGGTGTTTACACTACACGAGTTTCTTTCCATTCCATCTACATCATCATAGCCTTTCAGCGTATCTTTCTATTCTCTTTTCTTTCATGTACTCATTTAGTTTCCTTTGAAAGCATCTAAGCCATTTGTTTGAACCACTTCCTATGGTAGCAAGTTCCATTTTGTAACAATTCTCTGAATAAAGACATTTCTCCTCATTTCCCTATTGCATTGTAATTATCTTGTATTTATGGTTTTCATAATCCTCATAACTACCCTGTCCTACCCAATCATAATTTTAAGAGTCTTTTGTTTTCTAAAGAAAAAGGCCCTATTCAATCTTTCCCAATTGCTGTAATCTCTGGTACCATTCTTGTACATCTTCTTTGCTTTTTTTCTTCAAGGATTCTATAACATTTTTATTATATGGAGACCAGAGCTGGGTCCAGGTGTGGCCTGACCAAGGTCCTATATAACTTTAAGATAATGTCACTATTCTTTTGAATTCCATATCCCTAGAAATAAATCCCAGTGCTTTGTTAGCATTTTTAATGTATTTGTCAACCTTTAGAGATGTGAAATAGTAAAGGTACGTCACTTGTGGGAGACGTTTATAGGCCCCCTAACAATAACCACCCTGTACGAAGGGGTATACGGGAAGAAATAAAGGAGGCTTGTGAAAAAGTTACAGTGATAATCATGGGTAATTTTAATCTACATATAGTTTGGGCGAATCAGATTGGCAGACTGGATGATTACTTCATTGAATGTTTTCAGGACAGTTTTTTAGAACAGCATGTTCTAGTACCAACCAGAGAGCAGGCTTTATTAGATCTCATAATGTGCAATGAACAGGATTAATCAATTAACTCATAGTAAAGGTAACAGTGATCATAATATAATTGAATTTCACATTCAGTTTGAAGGACAGAGGAGTGGATTTAAGAGTAGTGTTTTAAACTTAAATAAGGGCAATTATGAGGGCACAAAGACAGAGCTGGCTAGAGTGAATTGGGAAATTAGGTTAAGGCATAGGTCAGTAGTGATGCTGTGGTAGACATTTAAGGAGAAATTTCAGAATGCTCAGAAAAGATACATTCCACTGAGAAAGAAAGAAGGACTCTAAGGGAAGGATGAACCATCCGAGGCTAACTAAAGAAATTAAAGACATTATCAAATTGAAAGAAAAAGCATATAATTTCACAAAGATGAGCAGCATATCAGAAGACTGGACAGAATATAAAGAACAGCAAAGAATGATTAAAAGATTAATAAGGAGGGAGAAATTAGCGTATGGGAGAAAGCAGGCTAGGAATATTAAAACAGACAGTAAAGTTTCTACAGGTATTTGAAAAGGAAAAGAGTAAGTGAAGGAGCGTTGGTCCTCTAGAGAATGAGAATGGGGAATTAATAATGGGAAATAAGGAAATGGTGGGTGAAATTAACAGATAGTTTGCAGCTGTAGAGGGTATAAATAAATAATTGTGAATCAGGAAGAGCTTAAAGCAATTACAATCACCAGGGAAAGGATATTAAGAAAATTTATTAAAACTAAAAGCTGACAAGTCCCGACGGTCATGCTGGACTTCATCATAGTGTCTTAAAAATTCCCTAGATTCTGGAAAGGTCCCATCAGATTTGTTAACAGCGAATGTGACTCCTCTATTTAAGGAGAGTAGGGAGACAGAAAGCAGGAAATTACAGGCCAGTGAACTTATATGTCATACGGAAATTACAGGAATCTATTATTAGGAGGTTATAGCAGGACATTTAGAAAATCTCAATGCAATCAGACAGAGTCAATGTGGTTTTGTGAAAGGGAAATCATGTTTGGCTAATTTATTGGAGTTCTTTATGGAAGTAACAAGCAACATGGATAAAGGGGAACCTGTGGATGTGCTGTACTTAGATTTCCAGAAGGCATTTGACAAAGTGCCACATCAAAGGTTACTACGCAAAATAAGAGCTCATGGTATTGGGGGTAACGTATTAGCATGGATAGAGGATTGGTTAGCAAACAGGAAATAGAGAGTAGGCATAAATGGGTCATTTTCAGGTTGGCAAGATGTGATGAATGGAGTGCCGCAGGGACTAGTGCTGGGGCCTCAACAATTTATAGCAATGATTTGGATGAAGGGACTGAATGTATGGTGGCCAAATTTGCCGATGATACAAAGATAGATAGGAAAATAAGTTGTAAAAAGGATATAAGGAGTCTGCAAAGGGACTTCTGTTAAGTTTGTGGGCAAAAATTTGGCAGCCACTTTGGCAGGAAGAACAAAAAAGCAGCATATTATTTCAATTGAGAGAGATTGCAGAATTCTGAGGTAGAGAGGGATCTGCGTGTTGTGGCAAAAAGTTAGTATACAGGTACAGAAAGTGATTAGGAAGGCAATTAAGGGGAATGGAATATAAAAGTGGGGATGCTTTGCTACAGTTGTACAGGGTATTGGTGAGACCACATCTGGAGTACTCTGTACAGTTTGGGCCTCCTTATTTAAGAAAGCATATAAATGTATTAAAAGCAATTCAGAGAAGGTTCGCTCAACTGATACCTGAGATGGGGGTGGACGGGGTTATCTTATAAAGAAAGGTTGAATAGACTGGGCCTGCATCCATTGGAGTTTAGAAGAATGACAGGTGATCTTACTGAAACATAAAAGATCCTGAGGACTTGGCAGGATGGATGCTGAAAGGATGTTTCCCCTTAGAACTAGGGGGCACAGTTTAAAAATAAGGTATCTCCCATTTAAAGCAGAGGTGAGGAGAAACAACTTCTCTCAGAGGACACAGAGTCCTTGGAACTCTTCCCCAGGGAGCGGTGGAGACAAGGTCATTCAATATTTTTAAGGCAGACATAGATAGATTCTTGACTAACAAGGGAGTCAAAGGTTATTAAGGATAGGCAGAATGTGGAGTTGAGGCCACAATCAGATCAGCCATGGTCTTACTGAATGGTGCAGCAGGCTCAAGGGGCTAAAAGGCCTATTCCTGCTCCTGAATCATATGGTCGTATGTTCGTATGACCTGTGATGCTATTTTTAATGATTTGTTCACCTGTATCCATAGATTCCTTTGTTCTTCCACCCTGTGCAGTTTCTTATTTTCTGAAGTGTAGGTGTTATTTGTTTTTCTTACTAACTAAAGTGCATCACCTAACAACCAGTTTCCTCAACAAGTAGAGAATAAACATTGAACAAGAAACCTTAAAAAAAAGTTAAAGGAATTTCATCTGTGTAGTGCCTCCTCTGCAGTGCCACGGAAGCCAACCTCCCTGCACTCTGCATTAGCAGCCGCTACTGGTGCAGCATTCCATCTTGAGAAGGAAAACCACGTTAAGTGTCGGAAGTAGCTAAATCGGTACTATCCTGAGGTCACGCAGCTCGAATGGCTGATTTGACAACCATTGTCCAATCTGGTTCACGCAAGTCCATTGTCTGAATTTGTACATCATTCACGAAGAAGCAGGTGTTCAGCTGCAAGTGGGGCCCAGCATTGGTGCTACTTAAAGGGCCAGGCACCCAAAATGCAGGGAAGGTAATTTTGAATAATTCTGCTACTGCAAAGTGTCTGGATGTACTGTGGAGTGTCATTAGAAGTCTTATGGTGAATTCCTGGATTTGACAAGGAGCATTGCTGCATCCTCAAGGGTAGAGGATTAGGTGACCTGTACACACAAAGGTTGCACCAGGTATGGAGTCTGCAGCTGCACTGCCTCTGGATCTGCAGCATGACAGGGAAGTCGAGCAGAGGCATGACAGGGAAATCGAGTAGAGGCTGTGGAAAGAAGTTCTGTGCATTTCTGTGCCAAGTTGGAGCCAGACTGCTCCATGCTCCTTAGCAGTGTCAGGAGACTGTCTGACAGGTCAGCCAATGAGCCCAACGTCCCGGTTTACATGCCCATCAGCTTTCTTCTGTGTATCACTCCACTGAGGTTCTCATCTGAGACCCCTGTAGTAAGACTGACCTGTGACCTCATCCTTCAGTGATTGGCAAAGGAACCATCCATTAGCTTTAGCCTAGCTGCAGCCCCCAATGCCTGGTGACTCACCATGGGCTGATCCCAGCTCTATACTAGCCTCCAATGTATATGCATTGCCAGTATCTGAGGTGGCAGCTGAGCGCCAGATAAGTGACAGGGCCTCTTCATCATTGCACTGCTGTTGTTCTCGCTCTTCTTCCTTGGGCTGTTATGGCTGAGCAGGCAGCGGTTCTTGAATATCTGGAAGCAGAAAATCAGAACTGGAAGGCAGAGTGAGGAGAGGAAGTGGGATTTGAAACAAGAGTTTTGTGGTCACAACTTCTGCAACTTGCTCATCATACAAGATAGCAGGATGAGGGTAAGATGAGAGTTGAAAAGTAGGCATAAAACAGGAGTATACCATCATCTTTAATGTTCTCAGTGACACCAGATACCATGAATGCTTTTGCAGCCGGCCCCATGGCGGGGGGAGCCACCTCCAACAGGAGATGCTGGTGTTCTGGTCCCCTCCCGGCTCTACTCTGCTCTCTTCTGTTGTGTGCCAACTTATCCTACAGGAAAGAGGGAAGAATGTTAATGATTGTGTTGCATTGAGTTTGGACGAAATGCCTGCCTAAGCTTAAGATATGTGAAAGTAATGAGAGGTGAGTGCAAGTCTGGCAGCATTGGCAGTGAGGATATGGTAGGGTATCTGGATGTTAAGCGTGAGTCCTGAGTGTCAGGGGTTGCTGACGGGTGAGCGGTGAGGGTGTAATGCATGGAGCAGCATGATGAAGCAGTAGGTAGATGCCATTCACTGACCTTGACCACCTGTGTGAGGTCATTAAACTTCTTGTGGCGCTGCTGCTAAGTTCTGCTGTCCAGATGCCAGGAATTGATCTCCTTTCCTCGTGATTGTGGCCCTTGAAGGCTTCCTGTCTTCCCGCAGAACCATGGCGTCTCTCCCCCTTCACACCTCCCTCAGTGCCGCAGCGGTGACCTGGAGCCCCCTCTCAGACCTAGGGTTCGATTTTCCTAGTTAAGAATTGCAGCAAAAGTGCTGAGCACCAGCCTCATGTCATTCAGAGCAGCTTCCTTTTAAGTTTCCTTTAACAGAAGGTTAGGTGGGTTGCATGCTTTCAGCACAATGCTACTAGGACAACAGCAGCCGGCAACTTCGGAACTGCTTGGGGCTATGCCACAATCATGGAAATGAGGTGAAATTAGTGTGCTGTCCTCTTCTACTGGTACAGCATACCGCAAATTGCAACTGCTGTGTTTCATTGTCAGTGCTATCCGATTTCCAGTGAAAGTTTTCCAAAAAGAAACTAGCTCAAATTAAGATGAAATAAAAAAATTAAAAATGTATTCACATCTCTAAAAATATTGTAAATGAAGTGGTTGCAATTATTTGATTAAAAATACTTTCATATAACTATAAAAATCTCAAGCCATGATGCTTGTGTAAATAACTGTGATGGTTCAATTTTCCAAATCCTCACACGCTGTGATCGAGCGATGGCGCTCACGTTCTTCCATTTTTTTTATGCTGTTGGAAATAATCTTTTAGATATGAAAAAATATACAGTACTGGCAGTGCAAATCAGGCGGCATAGTAAATTTGCCAAAGTCATTACAGCAAGCCTAGTGAGTATCCAGAACCTCTAAGTTTCTTCTTTTAATACTACAAGGAATGATTATTTAAAGTGTACTTGTAAGCACTGATACATATTAAAGATCACTGAACATGCCTCACCATCTTCAGCTTAACTTTTACTAATTTAGGGTACAATTTAACTTCAGCGCTTTGGTCTTGACACTCATTCCCAACAATCCATTCTTCAAGGTTTAGTGTCCATTATTGGCATCAGGCAGCATTCGTTTTATAAAATAGGACCTAATGCGCTTAAGTGCATGTGCACATAAGCACCTGTCACAATGCTTACCTGAAACCGATACATCTCTCCACTCCTCACGTTGTTGTCCACAGTCCCACCAAAGATATACATTGCATCAGAAATAACTGCTGCAGCATGGAAAAGTCTTCCACTGGGCATCTGAGAATTGAAAGGATGAAGGCATTTCAGGACTGAAGTGACTTTGAAAATCACTTGTCTACGCTTTCTTTTACTATTGGTGAAAAAATCTTTTTACAGGAGGTGGGGTACCTTGGAAGATAAAAGAGATAAGAGAGGGATGTCATCACTGCAAATGGAATAGCAAGAGCTATCATTTTATGTATCCGTTGTCAATATGAAGTGCTATCAAGTTAGGCAAATGATCTTACAGTTTCAGTTATGCTTCCTCTCTTCAGTCACATCAAGCACTCCCAAATAAATTGGATATAATACAAATTGAATGCATTTAAAAATCTCTCTGTTCTGCCCCATAAGTGAGCATCAACTCCAATCTCCACTGCACAAGTGTAATATTTCCCATCATTGTGATGATGACAAAATTAAACATTTTCTTCTCTCCCCTCATCCCATCACTAATTCCACAGTATGCTATTTTCAGTGTTTGATCCCATTAGAGACTGAACGGTGGGCGTTGGGGCAGGAGCATGAAGGTGGTGTACTCCTCATCTAGGCTATCTTTGCCCATCTGACTTTTTCAGTCTATCTGTGTAATTAAAATCTCCCGTGATTATTGCCCTGCCTTTTTGACAATCTCCAATTATTTCTTCCTTCATGCTCCACCCTACCATGTGATTACTGTTAGGGTGCCTGTACACAATTCCCACAAGTGACTTCTTGACTTTACCATTTCTCATCTCTACCCAAGCCATTTCCACATTCTGGTTTCTTGAACTTAGGCCATTCCTCTCTATTGAGCTAATACCATCACTAACTAACAGAGCTACCCCTCCACCTTTTCCTCGCTTCCTGTCCTTCCCAAATATCCTGTACTCTTCAATATTCAGGTCCCATCCATGTCTTCCTGCAGGCATGTTTCTGTAAAGGCTGTTAAATCGTAATTATTTATTTCTACGTGCGCTCTCAGTTCATCTGTTTTGTTTCAAATGCTACGCGCATTCAGATACAGAACTTTTAGTTTTATCCTGTTATTCTTTTTATAACCTCTAATTTCATCTGTTGATTCGCTATTAGATTAGTACTCTCTATCCCTTCCCGTCACGGTCTGTTTCTCATTTCCTGTAATAATACCTCTTTCTTTTGTCTTGTCTCTGCGCTTTGATTTACCACATCTTCCCAAATTTGACCCCTTGACCCGACTATATAGTTTAAAACAAAGAGATAAAAACAAAAAACTGCGGATGCTGGAAATCCAAAACAAAAACAGAATTACCTGGAAAAACTCAGCAGGTCTGGCAGCATCGGCGGAGAAGAAAAGAGTTGACGTTTCGAGTCCTCATGACCCTTCAACAGAACTTCCTCTCACCCATTCTAATCTGTCTCTCTCTGAACTTACCGCACTCTGTTCTCTCAGGTCCAACCCCAACATTGTCATCAAACCCGCTGACAAGGGTGGTGCTGTTGTTGTCTGGCGCACTGACCTCTATCTCGCGGAGGCTGAGCGTCAACTCGCAGACACTTCCTCCTACCTCTCCCTGGACCATGACCCCACAATTGAACATCAAGCCATTGTTTCCAGGACTGTCACTGACCTCATCTCCTCTGGAGATCTTCCTCCCACAGCTTCCAACCTGATAGTCGCCCAACCTCGGACGGCCCGCTTCTACCTCCTACCCAAGATCCACAAACAGAACTGTCCCGGTAGACCAATCGTGTCAGCTTGCTCCTGTCCCACGGAACTCATTTCTCATTATCTTGACTCCCTTTTCTCTCCCCTTGTCTAGTCCCTTCCCACCTACATCCATGATTCCTCTGACACCTTACGTCATGTCAACAATTTCCAGTTCCCTGGCCCCAACCGCTTCCTCTTCACCAGTTCTGTTGAAGGGTCATGAGGACTCAAAACGTCAACTCTTTTCTTCTCCGCCGATGCTGCCAGGCCTGCTGAGTTTTTCCAGGTAATTCTGTTTTTGTTTTATATAGTTTGATATAGTTGTTTTATATAGTTTAAAACTCTGTCTACTTCCCCAGTTATGTGGCTCGCAAAAACACCGGTCCCAGCATGGTTCGGGTGTAGACCGTCCCAACGGTACAGACCCCACTTTCCCCATTACTGGTGCCAGTGCCCCACGAACCAGAACCCACTTTTCCCACACCAGTCTTTGAACCACACATTCATCTCCCTAATCTGATTGGTCCTATGCCAATTTACATGCGGCTCAGGCAATAATCCAGAGATTTTGACCTTTGAGGGTCTGCTTCTTAATTTGGTGCCTAGGTCCTCATACTGACTATGACGTTTACCTCCTTCTTTGTCCTGCCTATGTTGTTGGTACCTACATGGACCATGAAAACTGGGTCCTTTCCCTCCCACTGCAGAGGAACTTGAGCATACGTTCCACATCCTGGCACAGGGCAGGCAACCTGGACTCAACAGGCAGCCACCTGGACACACGCTCTTTGCAGCAGAGAATGGTATCAATCCCTCTGACTATACTATCCCCTACTACCACTACATTTCTTTTTACTCCCCCCACTTGAATGGTTTCCTGTACCATGGTGCCATGGCCAGTTGGCTCATCCACCCTGCAGCCCCCACTCTCATCATAACAAGCTGAAAAAAACTCAAACCTGTTGGACGATTGTAAAGGCTCAGGCTCCTGCCCTCTTAGTCCCCTTTACCTGCCTCACCTGCAGTCACACTCTCCTGTCCCTGATCACTGACCAAATCAGAAGTCCCTTTCCTAAGAGGTATGACCGCCTCCTGGTACAAAGAATCCAGGTAACCTTTCCCTTCCCTGATGCATTGCAGCATCTGTAGTTAAGCCTCCAGCTCAGAAACTCTGAGCTGAAGCTGCTCAAACTTCAAACACTTACTGCTGACGTGTTTGCTCTGGATCAAACTGACATCCAGGAGATCCCACATGTTGCAGCTGTGACCCATCACCTATCCTGACATCCTTAATGTGTTCTAATTAGCTATTTAATTATTTTATTCAATTATACTTTTGTTTTTATATATTTCATTAACCTTACCACCAGTTGCTAGACTATATTGAACCTTAGCAATAGAATAAACCTTAGTCACTTATAAGATACTCACCAAATAACTAGCTGCTTCTCAGAGTACAACCACTTCCGGAAAGCTGAGAAAGTAAAAAATCAGAAAGCAAAAGAGCACCTCTTTCCCCTCCTTCCCTAACTTCCTTATTACCCAACTCCCAGCACTCTAAAGTTACACTTCTTGCAGTAAACCTTACCTAAAGCATCTCTTTCCCCTTAGGCATCGAACTCCCACTTTGGACCAAATTCCCAAATACACTCAATCGGTCTCTGTCTCACTCAGGCCAAAGTCTCCCCTCGCTAATCATGTGTCTCTTACCAACAGGTACTTCTACTAACAGGGGTTCAATTCTGGGGAAAGAATCTCTCCTAGATCAAATGGCTGCTGCCCTAAAAATTCTGGAAAAACAATTGTTCCCAGTCACTTGCTTAGCAAATACAAACAACTGTGCTGTGAAACAAAGGGTGGAGGATTCTATGGTGGCCAAATTTCGAGGTCAAGTGAATATTAGACGAAGATTCCAATACAAAGGTGGGGTTAATGACAAGAGGTCTGAAACGGTCATAACCCTAGCCTATTTGCGATTCGGGACAAAAAAGTGTGTCTGGGATGGTGACCATAGGTGTTTAAACTCAAAAAGTACATGGGGAATGGTTAATCCGTTTTTGGTGTGATCCTCAGTATCATTACCCGATGAACTGTCCATAGCCAAAGAATTGTGTTTTTGAAATGACCCATGATATGGATTCTTCTGAGGCTGAAAATGATGATGGTGACTGCCATGATGGAATTGTGTTGGTCACTGAAAGTTTGAATCCAGTGATGAGTATCTCGATTTCTTCAACTGTGCAGTTCTGGACAGTAGTTGCACGGTGTGTGGCGTGGATTGGCTTAACTGTTATCTGGGGTGTCTCAGTAAGACAGACCTGCGGAAGGTCAAGGAGTATGAAAGCTCTATCTGCTTCAGGTTCAGAGATGATACCACATTAACATCCTCAAAAAAGGTGGTCCTCCCTTGTAAGATAGCAGAGATCAGTCTGTTTTTCAGTACTGATGTGGTTTCTAGCACATCAGTCTATCTGTGATGAAAAAGGCTCAGATGACACTAGACATGAAAAATGATTGAGCAGTCGTGCTCGAAAAAATGTAGGTCTACATTTTACTTGATCAGGCCACTACTGCCTGCCGCTAAGGAAGCCAGAGAATTCTCATCCAGAAGTTCATGAAGTTTTGTTAAGTGTTGGGAATAAGAATTTGGTGGACAAAAAGATCAGTTGGAAGTTACATAGACAGTTTGCACATCCAGCACCACAGAAACTGAAAGCTCTACTTCTTATTCAGCAAATCACTGCTCAGTGTGAAATATGTCTTAAATATTGCAAGACACCGTGTCCTGTTGTGAGTTTGCCACCAGCCAGGGAGTTTAACGATGACATGGCAATGGACTTGAAAATTTGGGACAAGGATAGGGATTTTTTTTATTACACTTCATAGAAATGGCAACCAGATTTAGCCTATCCACTGTGATACATAGTAAAGACAAAAGGACTATTGTTAATAAGTTCATGGAGAATTGGTAGAAACAGGATTAGGAACACCAGTGAAGTTCCTGACAGATAATGGTGGGGAATTCGCCAATAAGGAATTTCAAGACATGTGTGAAAATCTGAACACCATAGTTATGCACACTGCAGCTGAGAGCCCATTTAGTAATGGTCTTTGTGAAAGAAACCATGCGGTAATAGAAGACATGTTACATAAAATTTTGGTTGATCAACCAGATTGAAAATTGCAAACAGTGCATGGGCGGTGCATGCAAAGAACTCTTTGCAAATGGTTGCGGCATACAGTCTGTACTAGTTGGTGTATGGAAGAAAAAGGAAGTTGCCTTCAGTGTTATCTGATGCTCCCCCTGCTTTAGAAGGGATTAGCATTAGCTCCACTTTTTCTGCTCATCTGAATGCTTTGCATGCAGGCTGAAAAGCTTTCATTAAAGCTGAGGTTTCAGAGAAAACATGGGGAGCGTTACGGCACTGCATAAGACCATGGGAATACATTTTAGAGAAGGAGACATGGTTTTTACTAAAGGGAAGGCCGGATAGAATGGGAAGGTGATAGGGAGTGATGGGAAAGCAGTAATTGCGCGAGACGGCAATCTAACCATTAGGGTACATTCTTCAAGCTCGATTGGTTCTGACTATACATTTATAGGATCTGTACAGAACATAGAAAGCAAGGAGGCAACACACACATACATACACACACACAACACACAAGCAAGTTATGAGGAGCAGACTACAGTAGATACCGAGTCAACTGACTATGAACAAAGTAACACTGACGTACAGGATAACGCTATTCACCCAAAAGGGCAACTACACAAAGTAGGAACAAAGGTAACATACATGCCTGAAGGGACCAATGTGTGAGGGATGCCACCATCATAGGGAGAGCAGAAAAGGTCACTGGTAAATACAAACATTGACTAAACATGCAGGACAAAGGAGGACAGGAGACAAGACTATGGGTTGGCAAATCGAGGTAAAGATGTGGAAACCCAGAAAGCGCAGTATGAGATCTGACAGTGGACCAGAAAGTGATCGTGACCCCAGAAAAAAAATCATGGACTTGCGATTAGGGTTCTGCACGCATGGGAGAAAGATCATATAGTAGTAATCCAGAAAGAGAGAGCTTAACAAGAACGAGGACTAGAGAGCAAGCTAGGAATGTCAATAGAAGTAGAAGTCCTTACAACCGAGAAATTTAAGTAGCTGCTAATAAATTGGAAAATAAGCTGACAAGGGAAGCCAAGCAGGGTTGGAAAGAATTTTGGGGTATATACTGCATTACCTGACAGGGGACAGCCAACTTTATCTCACAGACGGGTCTGGACGGAAAAGGTACTCCAAGGCGACAAATATAAGGCTAAAGTGAGATTAGTAGCCCGAAGCTTTGAAGAAAGACTTGGATGTCAAGAAACTATAATATCTTTCATAATGTTATTGTAGGTTTATGGGTGCGAGCGTGGATGGTTCTGTCTGTGTGACTGATTTAACTGAACTGGAGTCAGATGGACTGCAAGGTTGAAATTATCAAAAGAGTTAGGTGTAAAGCCAGACTTTTGAAATGGAGATGGATAAACTAGGATGATGGTTCCACAGAGAAGGTGTGAATGAAATTTGCATTTTAAAATAAGTGGGGAGTTGTTTGATTTTCAAAGGGATGTTTACAACTACCAAGGTAAGCAAGGCCAAGCACTATGTTTATTTTTCCCAAAGGTACTGACCATATTGACAACATGAAAGATTTTTATATTATGGGAAAAGTAAATTTCCAAAGACATGTAGAACAATGGGATTTTACAACTTAAAGAGAGAAAATATATATAAAGAGGGATGGAAGGCTGTGTGTGGATGGCCATGTAAGATCTGAAAGGATGCCAGCTGAAGCAGCCTTGGGAAAAGCCTCTATCCACTTTTATAGAAGTCTGTGTTCAGTAACCAAAGTTGGAAAAGCCTTTGGAATTCCACTGTTGAATGCGTGCTGTGGTAACCTTGCTGGATTGCTTATTTAAATTTAAAATCTATTCTGGACTGTTGCCTTAAAGGTGGTGCATAGTTGGGAGTCAGGTTAATTAGGAATTTTTGGATTTATTCTAATATTCAGAAACTGTAACCTTATGTCTGTTTGAATTCTTTTCATTTGTTAATAAATGTTTTAATTTAATTTTTAAAGTCACTAAAGGTGTCAGTGGACTCACTACTTCTGAATTCAGTGCACAAGTCTTCTGATAATAAATACAAATTGCAAAGCCGTCGTGATAGCGTGGCCAGGTTTCCCTTGTGGATTTGGTCCGCCTGGCACGTACCACCTGCTACACCATAACAGGGATCAGGATGTCAGGGTGGACTCTCCTACTGTGGGGAAAGTGAGTTTGAAGAATTTTTTTTAGCTACTTTGTCATATTCCTAAGAGTGCAAATTGATTGGCATAAAGGCTGTGTTTTTACAGGGGGGGAAGTTTCAAAGGGAAGTTTTGTCGAAACTGCCCAAAGAAGCCGGTGATGTAGAAGGAAAGCTGTGGAAATTGAACAAGTGTGTTCATGGATTGAGTGGTGCATCAAGAGTATGGTATTTTTCAGTGAGGTTCTGTTCTGTTGAAAACAGGTTACCTTCAGTTAAAGGCAGACCCTGCGATGTTTTACTGGTACCATAAGGAGAAACGAGCTGGAATCTTTATCATGCATGTTGATGATTTCCTGTGGAAAGGCTCTGTGGAATTTGAGCAATGGGTAATCAAGAAGATAGAAGGAATTCATGGTCAGAAGTCATGCTTCAGGGCCTTTAAATGCATAGGTTTAGACATTAAACAGAAAAAATCAGGAGTGACATTGAATCAATAACATTTTCTAGATAAGCTTGATTATATCCCAATAAGTCAAGTTAGAACCTCACAAAAGGAAGGAACAGTTGAGAAGTTTGATTTGGGCAGTTGAACTTGGTTGTGCACTCAGACTAGACCTGATGCTAGTTATGATGTGTTGGAGCTGAGTACTATGATGAAACACACTAGTTGAGAAAGTTCTGAGAGCAAATAAAACATTAAGGAAGTTAAATTCAGAAAGATGCACACAAGTTTTTAGCCTTGGATGGACCAGGAGATACGAGGTTGATCATTTTTAGTGATGCTTCACATGCTAATCTTCCAGATTCTAGCACAGCAGTGTTTATCATATTCTTGGTAAGAAAATGATAAATGTTGCCCGCTGGCTTGGGAGGCCAAGAAAATAAAAAGGTTAGAGAAAAGCACCTTAGCAGCTGAAACATTGGCATTAGCAGAAGCAACACATATGGGAGTTTACTTATCCAATATAGTGACAGAATAGTATACAAGGGGCAAAGTGAGAAAAGTTTGTCCATAGGATGTTGTGTTGATAACCGGTCTCATTCGATGAAAAGTGTTGCTGAAAAAAAGGCTAGGAATAGGCCTAGCCAGCATAAAAGAAGTGTTAGAGAGAAGAGAGATCTCTGAGATACAATGGGTTGACACAAGTCACCAACTATCAGACTGTTTTACAAAAAGAAGTGTCTGCTCTAAAAAGTTACTAAATGTATTGGAAGAGGGATATCTTATGTTATAATGATGAAATGAAAAAAAATCTTTTTTTTTTGCTTTATGATTGTTTATATTTGGTAAAGGAAAGGTGGGATCCATAGATGTAAAAATATGTGACTTTATTTCCTTCTGTTTGTTTAAAAAAGAATGTCGTTTAATTTTTCAAAGCTTTAATTTAAAAAGGAGGGGAATCTGTCAATGTACCGTAATCACATAGCATGCCAATTACCTTGTTAAAGACAATTGCTAGTTAAAACGGGTGATGGGCATTGATTCGCCCATCAAAACAGTATAAACAGATTCAGCTGGAACACTCTGGACTGGAAGCCACTAGGAAGTCTGTAACACTGGATCAACAGTCTTGATACTAAACCGGCTTGAAGTGAAAGATGAGCTTTGGACCCGTTCTTCCACAAGAACCACTTATTGTGAGTAATATCTACCCCTAAATCAAATGTTCCAATGTGACCTAGAGTTGTCGACTCCTGGCCAAGGTAAACATCCCCCTAGGATCTACCCTGTCAAACACTAAGAATTTGATATTTTTGAATCAGAAATTCTTTTAAACTCTTGGGGATAAACGTTTAGTCTAGTCTCTCTATATATCTCTCTACCAACCCCTACCCCATAAGGCAATCCTTTCATCTCAGGAATCAGTCCAGTGAACCTTCATTGTACTCTTTCTAAGACAAATATATACTTCCTTAGGTTGGGGCTACCAAAACTGTACACAATCCTCCAAGTGTGGTCTCATCAAGGTCCTGCACAATTGGAAGGACTTATTTACACTTATACTTCAATCATTTTGTAATGAAGGGTAACACATCATTTCCTTTCCTAATTGCTTTCTGCGTCAGCCATGGTTCAGTTGGTGCCATTCTTGCCTGAATCAGAAGGTTATGGGTTCTGCTCCAGGACCTTAGTACAAAAATCAAGGCTGACATTCAAGTGCTAGAATGCTGCAGAGGGAATGAGGAGGGAATGCTGCACAGTCAAAGGTATTACCTTTCACATAAGGCAATAAACCCATACTTCACTCCAGTGAACCTAAAAGATCCTACCACATTATTTCAAACAGCATAGGTTTTACCCCTGGTGTCCCCCAATTAACATCACAAAGAGGTTGTCTGGCCTTAATACGTTTTTATTTGAGGGAACTTGACGTGTGCAAATTGACTGAATGAACGACTAACATTCCCTACAATACAAAAGTGACTATGCTTCAAAAGAACCTTATTGACTGTAAAAAAAGGTTTAAGATATATATGATTGTGAATGGCACTGGTGCAGGAATAGGTCATTTAGCTTTCTGAGCCAGTTACACTACTCAACTAGTCATGGCTGATCTGGACCTAAGTCCATGTTACCTGCCTATGCACATACTCCTTAACAGCTTTGGTGAACAAAAATCTACCAACTTCAGATTTAAAATTAATTGATTTAGCATTAATGCCCTTTGCACAATAAACTTCTAAATTTTACCACTTTTTGTGTGTAGAAGAACTTCTACACTCCTGAAAATTTAGACTATGTATGCCCCCTTGCTCTAAACTTCCCATGCAGCAGAAATAGTTTCTCTCAATCAATGCAGCCCTTTTACTTGAAAACTTTGATCAAATCACCTGATAACCTTTGAAATTCCAGGGAATACAATTCTAGTTTGTGTAATCCCTCCTTCTAAATGCACAACTTTGAGAATGTGGTTTACTTGTTTCCTGTTCTCTAGTCCACAGTTCGTAAGAAACATAATATAGCTAATACAAACAAAAAAAAAATAGGCCTGGTAGCAATGGGTTGGAGCAATGCGTTATTAGGGCATGTGTCCAATCACAACTGCCTTCTTGAGCAAAAATAAAAATACCTGGAAAAACTCAGCAGGTCTGGCAGCATCTGCGGAGAGGAGCACAGTTAATGTTTCGAGTCCGTATGACTCTTCAACAGAACTAAGTAAAAATAGAAGAGAGGTGAAATATAAGCTGGTTTAAGGGGGGGTGGGACAAGTAGAGCTGGATAGAAGGCCAGTGATAAGTGGAGATAGCCAAAAGATGTCATAGACAAAAGGGCAAAGATGTGTTGAAAGTGGTGATATTATCTAAGGAATGTGCTAATGAAGGGTAGAAAGCAGGACAAGCAAGGTCCAGATAGCTCTAGTGGGGGTGGAATGGGGTGGGGTGGGGTGGGGTGGGGTGAAGGAATCTAAAAAGGCTAAAAGGTAGAGATAAAACAATAGATGGAAATACATTTAAAAATAATGGAAATAGGTGGGAAAAGAAAAATCTATATAAATTATTGGAAAAAAAAGTGGGTGGGGATGGGGGAGAGAGTTCATGATCTAAAATTGTTGAACTCAATATTCAGTCCGGAAGGCTGTAAAGTGCCTAGTCGGAAGATGAGGTGCTGTTCCTCCAGTTTGCGTTGAGCTTCACTGGAACAATGCAGCAGGCCAAGGACAGACATATGGGCATGAGAGCAGGGTGGAATGTTGAAATGGCAAGCGACAGGGAGGTCTGGGTAATGCTTGCAGACAGACCGAAGGTGTTCTGCAAAGCGGTCACCCAGTCTGCATTTGGTTTCTCCAATGTAAAGGAAATCGCATGGGGAGCAGCGAATGCAGTAAACTAAATTGAGGGAAGTGCAAGTGAAATGCTGCTTCACTTGAAAGGAGTGTTTGGGCCCTTGGACGGTGAGGAGAGGGGAAGTAAAGGGGCAGGTGTTGCACTTTCTGCGGTTGCATGGGAAGATGCCGTGGGAGGGGGTTGAGGTGTAGGGGGTGATGGAGGAGTGGACCAGGGTGTCCTGGAGGGAACGATCCCTGCGGAATGCTGCCGGTGGGGGGGTGAAGGGAAGATGTGTTTGGTGGTGGCATCATGCTGGAGTTGGCGGAAATGGCGGAGGATGATCTTTTGAATGTGGAGGCTGGTGCGGTGATAAGTAAGGACAAGGGGGACTCTATCATGTTTCTGGGAGGGAGAGGAAGGTGTGAGGGTGGGTGCACGGGAGATGGGCTGGACACGGTTGAGGGCTCTGTCAACCACCGTGGGTGGAAAACCTCAGTTAAGGAAGACATGTCAGAGGAACTGTTTTGGAAAGTGGCATCATCAGAAGAGATGCAACGGAGCCAAAGAAACTGAGAGAATGGGATCGAGTCCTTACATGAAGCGGGGTGTGAGGAGCTGTAATCGAGGTAGCTGTGGGAGTCGGTAGGCTTATAATGGATATTGGTGGACAATCTATCACCAGAAATTGAGACAGAGAGGTCAAGAAAGGGAAGGGAAGTGTCAGAGATGGATCATATGAAAATGATGGAGGGGTGGAAATTGGAAGCAAAATTAATAAATTTTTCCAGGTGCAGACGAGAACATAAAGCAGCACCGAAGTAATCATCGATGTACCGGAGAAAGAATTGTGGGAGGGGGCCGGAGTAGGACTGGAACAAGGAACGTTCCACATACATGCGGATACCCATAGCCGCACCTTTTATTTGGAGGAAGTGAGAGGAATTTAAGGAGAAATTGTTCAATGTGAGAACAAGTTTAGCCAGACGGAGGAGGGTAGTGGTGGATGGGGATTGTTCAGGCCTCTGATCGAGGAAGAAGCAGAGAGCCATCAGACCATCCTAGTGGGGGATGGAGGTGTAGAAGGATTGGACGTCCATGGTGAAGAGGAGGTGGTTGGGGCCAGGGAACTGGAAATTGTTGATATGATGTAGGGTGTCAGAGGAATCATGGATGTAGGTGGGAAGGGACTGGACAAGGGGAGAGAGAATGGAGTCAAGGTAGCAAGAAATGAGTTCCGTGGGGCAAGAACAAGCTGAGACAATCGGTCTGCCGGGACAGGCCTCTTTGTGGATTTTGGGAGGAGGTAGAAGCGGGCCATCCGAGGTTGGGAGACTATCAGGTTGGAAGCTGTGGAAGGAAGATCTCCAGAGGAGATGAGGAAACAATGGTTTGATTTTCAGTGGTGGGGTCATGGTCCAGGGAGAGGTAGGAGGAAGTGTCTGCGAGTTGACGCTCAGCATCTGCGAGGTAGAGGTCAGTGCGCCAGACAACAACAGCACCACCCTTGTCAGCAGGTTTGATGACAATGTCAGGGTTGGACCTGAGAGAACAAGAGTGCAGCAAGTTCAGAGAGAGACCGGTTAGAGTGGGTGAGAGGAGCATAGAAATTGAGACGACTAATGTCATGCTGACAGTTCTCAATGAAAAGATCAAGAGAAGGTAAGAATCCAGAGGGAGGGGTCCAGGTGAAGGGAGTATTGATATCAGCTGTGTTTTTGTTTGGAGACTTAGCATTTGTCCAGAAAGAGAGAATTTGTGGGCGATAGCATTACTCCAGATTGCTTTTACTCTACTTTTGGCAGATAATTGAGAAATCAGAATTGTCACAGGTCTGCCCTCTCATCCAGGAAATTGTTTTACAGCGCAAGGATATCAAAAAGAAAGAAATTGCATTATATTTTCATCTGTTGTTTCTACAGTAGCTGAATCTTTATGCCTGCTTAGCTCAACCACCCAACGCACCATCCAACAATGCTCCAGGTTTGCTTCAATCAAAACTTTCAGCCAAAATGGTGAAACATGATTTACTTCTTGTGATAATGTGACAGCAGTAATACTTCTCTGCCACTGGATAGTGCTAGAATGCTGCATGTGAATCATCCTTGTAGCTAAGTACTGAACTGTATCATGATCATTCTCTGGGAAGCAACTAGCTTTTCTCTAAGGTACTAAGCCTACAACCCGCTGATGTACACCAAGCTCATTTAATGCCACCTGGACAGTATACTTGAGCTTAACTAAAATAACTGACTAGGTTGTCTACACTGAACACAACCAATAACTTTTACCCTTTCACTTCCAATTATCATGCAAGGTGGGAATGGGGGTTAGTTCTAGTCAAGCTCACATTTTTCCATTTATGGAATGTCGTGTTACTGGTAAGGCCAGCATTTATTGCCCATCCCCACTTGCCTTGAGAAGATTCTCTCCTTCTTGAACTGCTGCAGTACATATGATGAAGGCACTCCCACAGTGCTATTAAATAGGGAGTTTCAGGATTTTGACCCAGTGATACTGAAGGAACAGTGATGTAGTTCTAAGTCAGATTGGTGTGTGAGCTGGAAGGGAACTTGTAGATGGTGATTACCTTAAGGGGCTGTTCAATGGAATGACTGAACAAATACAATGGGCAGAATCTTCCAGCTGGCATTTGGGGGTGGGCCCGACATGCTGATGCATAAAATGACACGTGATGATGTTGGGCACGTGTCCTGACATCATCGTGATATTTCGTTCAGTGAGCGGTGCCGGAGTCAGCTGCGCGCCTGCTGAAATGTTAAGGGCTTATTAAGGCCATTACGAAATTAATTAAAGTATTTAAGAATGCTGCCCGTCCAACCTCAAGGTTGGCTGGGGTGATGGTGAAAAGCCCAAGTGGCCTTCGCGTTTTCCAGGAAACTTCATCCACGGGCAGGATGAGGTTTCCTGAAGCTTTTATAAAACAAATAAATGAATTTTCCTACCTTTACAAACATGTCCCAACTCATGTGACACAGTCACATGAGGGAACAAGTTTTTAACTTGATTCTTTAATTTTTTTCAAATCCATTCAATCTCCCTGAGGCACGGAGCTGCCTCAGGGAGACTGCTGTGCTCTTTCATCTGCCCCTGCCTGCCATAGGAAAAATCCAGGCCAATGTTTGCTTGTGTCCACTTGTTTGGAATTTATTGATGCCAGGAGTATGCTGCAACAGTCTGCGCTTGCCTGGATGATTGAAGCCACAATAACACTTAAGAAGCTCGACACCATCCAGGACAAAGCAACCTGCTTCATCAGCATCCCATCCACTACCTTAAATATTCACATCCTCTACCACAGGTGCACCTTGGCAGCATGTCGAAGATACACTGCAGCAACTCTCCAAAGTTCCTTTGACAGTACCCTCCAAACTCCTAAAAGAGCAAAAGTAGCATACACATGGAAAGACCACCACCTGCAAGTTCCCCTCCAAGTCTCACACCATGAAGGAATAAAAAGAATCTATCCGAATTTTACAATCTGTAACTGATGAATGACAACTTCAGCTAGGACAGCCTTCAAAGTCCAAGTGCAGCAGGGACGAAAAATGCTTAAGTCCTTCTGCATTTCCTTCAAAATCCCAATTGAGTTGAA
The DNA here is from genome assembly GCF_017639515.1 of Carcharodon carcharias. Taxonomy (NCBI): domain Eukaryota; kingdom Metazoa; phylum Chordata; class Chondrichthyes; order Lamniformes; family Lamnidae; genus Carcharodon; species Carcharodon carcharias. Next base: position 54,583,322 of record NC_054479.1, on the reverse strand, counting down.
GCTCCTAGCCTATGAAGACTAGATGTCAAAACAGATAGTTCAGAACTCATGGTCTTGCAATGTAAAGCATACCTCTGGACCAAATGCAAGGTCCAAAACTAATTGTAAGGCAGATTTTTGATAAAAGGAAAAATCGTACAGGATATTAATGTTCCATTTATTACTTCTGCCATCCCATTCCAATCAATCTTGCTAACAGCTCAGATAGTGGTCCAAGATTTCATAAAATGTGAAGCTTTAATGCTTCAAAACAAATAAATCAAATCCTAGTGAACCATATTATTATAGCAATCTTATTCCCAGAGTTGCATTAAAGCATTTTGTTGAGCCTCAACCGAGTTAAATGTTTATGAAGTCCATTACTAACTGTTGTCTTTGGCAGCTACATTCAGAGATTAACCTTAAACTGTGTGAGAAGACCATGATAAGCTAAAACAACAAAACTAGTAAGTTTGCTTTTACTTTCGTTGCTTTAAATAAGCTAGTGTGAATCTAGAGCAGTGAAAATGCCAGACCTCAGAAATCTGTATTACAATTCATTTAGACTCACTGCCACCATTGGATGTACCCACATTTGCACAGAAGACCACACAGGAATAACTGGACTGTGGCCCCATTGGTGTGTGGCATATATCAAACGTGCCAAATGCATCATAGTTTCCACATTTCAGAACGCACTGTAAATCCTTCATCAAGATATGGTCTAAAATCCATACCTGCAATGTCACTGGTGATCTGCGGTCTGTGATTGGAGTTTCTGAAGTCACTGTGTTCCACCTCAGCTTTTTTGGGGGGGCTAATGTTACTGTGGACAGTGCTCAAGTTTTGATACAGAGATATCTATAACTTACCAAAACACAAACACGAAATGCAGTTCACAAAGAATAGGCGAATGTGCTGCAGCAATAAAGACTCCGGCCTCAAGTGCAGAAATAGAATATTAAACCTTTTTTGACACAAAAACCACAAAAAATTATCTGTCTGCATCCCATTCCTCCCAAATACACATTCAGTTTCCCTCCTTCAACTGGTGCAACCTGTCAAACTGTGCATGTTCCCAAAAACACTAAAGTCACTGGATAAGTCTTTTTTTATATAAAAAAAGTGTTGGACTTGTTAATAGCCTGAGGCTACACTGTGCCTCCCTCACCACAATAAAGTAACTGAAGAAATCATTATCTTGAACCCAAAGGCTCTGAAGAAACATTCTGTACTGTAACTAAATGTTATACCTCTGACTTAATGCCAAAACAAACAAATTTGCAAGACTGCTGTCTCTTCACTTTCAAGAGAAGGTGTGTTGTTAATGAAAGTGGTAACACAAAACAATGGTTTCAAGGCTCTGTGTACAGATAATGGCTGTTCTTCCTCTTCCAGAGGAAATACTGGGTGTAGAAAATGACAATACTTGCAACTGATGAGTGAACAAAGAAGCTTCCTTAACCCATGGGAAACATGGAAATATTGTGAAAAGTCAACCTTTCACACTGTACCAGTTTCAATCCTGGGGCAATTTGCAATCTGGTAGGTCATCATAACCTCCCTGTTCCCTACTAAACTTTGCATTAATTTCCTTAAACTAGGAGTCAACTCCACAAATTCAGTGTTTTATACTTACATGAAGTGTAACACTAGCAGAATAAGCAACTTACCATAAAATCCGGATCATACGTTGCCTCTGTGTATAAGTTGCTCCCCTGTATTTTGACAGCAGTAAAACATAGATTGAGTTAGATTTACATAATGGAATATAATGGCATGTATAAAATGGCATGACATACAGGATCATATTAGATAGAACATTACAGGGAGATTGTATAGGAGGCAACATGTTTGGACTATAAACGGCATAGGCTGGTTGGGGCGAATGACTGTTTCTGTGCTGTATATTCGATGTAATATTATGATCAGCAGTTTTCCATTAGAAGGAAGTTTTTTTTATCTGCAGTCCTCATCTTTTCAACCTTATAGCACAACAACGCACAAGTGTTCAGGCTTGAATTTACAGCAAAAAGTTTCTACTTTACTGCATCCAGGAAATATTCTGCGAACAGAACGCTGAATGATGTTCAGTTTTGCTATTTCAACAAATACACTGCCGAGTGGTGTGCTATGAAACGGAGTTGGGGAAGATCCTGGACACATCATGAGCTTGCTTAAAGCCCCAAAATAATAAGCGAATAAAAAATTGTAAATGTTAGATACAGAGATCAGTCATCATCTGCAAAGTGAAAGATGGGTTTTAATACACCCGAGAGGTCATAATCTGATTTTTTTTTCTCTTTTTGAATGTCAACGATTTGTGTATTTCCTGCATTTTCTGTTTTGTTCCAAAATTACAATCTTGGTTTGACCGTCTGCACAATGCTCACTCCCCTCCACTAACCAGTGAGAAAGGAGAGATCCCCCTCACTTACACTCTCTCAGCACAGTATTAAAACCCCTACTGAACAGGTAACTGCAAGCACTTTCTATTAACCAATGTAGTCAGGGACATATGAAAAACTGAATTTCAAGAGTAAATTAGATGCTTTGAAGGGCTGTCTGCTATCTGTGCTGTGTTGTTCTTGAATAGATATGACCAATTGTTTGGGCCAAGAAAAACATAATCTAGAAACTGCAATTTTTTTTGACGTGTAAAGAACAGTGAAATAAGTGAAAGCACTTTTTATATGTCAAATACAAAAATATTCACCATCAATTGTAAAATTAATCTTTTGAAAATGTTCTTTGCACAGATGTATATTCTCCAATGTACAAAATGAAACTTCCTCTGCAAACCTAAAATATATTACAGCTAATGTGTTGTGTTATGTAGTATAATCCAAAAAGCAATACTATGTGTGAGGTTCAGAAAACTTGTTGGTGCTTTGCAAATGTCTGCATTAAATAGCTCAATTTAGGTCCTGTGTTCTTCATTAGCAAACTGAGAACTTCCTTGAATTACTACAAATAACTTAGGCAATTAAACAGGGCAGCAATCTACACAAGAGGCATTGATTTTGCACTTGTCAACATCTTTTAGAAGACATAATGAACCACGATGAACTAGCTACATTAACCATGATCATTGAATTAAAACAAAACTCACCAAAGACATCTAAGAGTTACCAAAGGGCTTTTATATTTAAGAGATATGTCAAAAAAAAGTCACATCCCTGAAAGGTGTAGTTGGAAGAAAGAGGAATTGTACTGTAAAGCCAAAAGCAGGTCATAAGCAATGTGTGCTCTCACTTGCACTAAAGGCACGAAAGTAACCGATGACAAGAGGAAAAGAGCTCAACACTGCCCATGGGCAGGGGTACTGAGTTAAGGGAGGGGCAAGGAAAGATTCTACATAAACGTCACTTGCTGCCAGGAGTCATGAAACAAATGCAAGTTATTTCAAAGAGCATCTTTTACAAATTAAAATTGTTTGAATTAGCTACCCTTTAAAAACTGAAGAAATAAATTAAATCACGCCATACCAATTAAAATATTTCAAAACTCAAGGAAAATTGGACAATTCTTCTAAATGTATTTTGAATAGAGTACTCAACTCACCTCACTGTCTGGGCTGGGTTGAATGACCTCCCATGTCTGAGAGTCAACATCATAGCAATGTAGCTCATTAGGCAATGTGTTATCTGCAGCACCGCCAAACACATAGAGATGTCGGTCAAATGCCACCATGGTGTGGCCATATCTCCTTTGAGGTGGGGGAGGGGAACCTCGGAGTAAGTGTTCAGTGGGAATTCTTGTCCAACTGCATAAGAACACAAATCAAATTTAAATTATTTGCAATTAATGACAACTAAAAATAAAATTCTAGTGCAAGTTATATCAGCCATTATACAACTTTAAGTTTTTTATTTGAGTATTTTCATAATACTGGTATACAATAATATAACAGAAGTTCAAAATTCAGTTTCATTAAAACCAACAGGCAAGAGCTTTATCTAATTCTTCAGTAACCTCATAACAGAAAACAGCAAAAGATATATTTTTCAATGGCAAATGTACAAAAACTGCATTATAGCACACACCCTGTTTATGTATCATTTGTCACAGAAACATTCATGACGTTCAGGACTTCATGTGAAAATATGAAATGAGCTCAATTTTAATCATATTCCATTGTAATCATCTGAATAGAAATGTTATCAAAAGGATGAACAGCCTCTCTACTTCAAAAAGAAAATAAGCTGGACCAGTTAAGAACTGACTTTCACTTATTGCCAATCCTGATACCAGTTGTTGCGTGCTAGAACCCCAGGCACAACTGCTACCATGATTTTGCTACACTATTATCCTGCCAATATTTTGGGACACATTCACATTCTTTTTCAGAATTATCAGCTACACTCTGATCATGTTGTTTTCCTGTCAGATTTTGTTTCAACTTTCTCATGATGAATTATCTTAATTGCACTGAAGTTCATTTTTAAATGTCAGATATTTAGTCCATCTTTGTTGAAAACTAGAGTAAATAAATTATCAGAGGATATTGCTTCAATGTGCAAAACGTTATCTCAGCTATATCTACCATATATATTCGATCAAATGATGAAACAATTTTAATGTCCTTTACTCTGACATTCATATCAGGTCAATTTTAAACGTATTCACGAAAATCCCTCCAGTATTGAAAAAACACTTCAATACAAGTAAAAGGGGAAGAAAGAGAGTACATTTTGTCAAAATACTTAATTGTGCATTTAAAATATTCTACATTTAATGAAAGCTTACTTGCTTATTAAAAACAAATCCAGGGAGCAATTTTCTCCAGCTCCTTTTGACACAAAAGAGCCACCAAGGCAGCCAAGATGGACTTGAGCTGAAACCTCGTTTTCATCCATGTTTAGTGCCAGACGTCACCTTAGTAAAGGAGTTGAGTCTTGTGCTAGGAACAGCTGCCCAGAGGATCATTTATAGGCTGATTACCACTTAGACTGCCTGCTGGCGCTTATTAATGAGGCTGCATGGCATTTTGGTGGACAGCCCTTGACCCAACACCTTCCCACTAGCCATGACCAACTGACTGAGAGGAAACAGGAGATTGCTGAGGAGTCTGAGCACTACTTAAAGGTATATCATCTCTTATAGTAGCTGGATGGACTTCTGAAACATGCTAGGAGTCTTTCTATATCACACAGTCAAGACTTCACCAGTCATTCAACATTTATTCCAGAAATTCTGAGGACTTCACCCAAAAAGTGAATTCTGTGCTTCTCTACCTTATAAGAGTCACCAGGAGAAAAGGAATGCTTGATCATGGATATCTTGCTAAGGGTCCTCTTTGGTCTGGCGGAAGAATGGCAGGAGGACATGAGGCCAAGCAAAACAGCACCAGCTACTGCAGGACAGAGGCCACTCTGTGGGTGCAGGACATCCCTCCTCTGTAAGGACCCCCAGTGCCACATCACAGAGCCTGTACAGTTTCTCGCTCGGCCCCTAAGCTATGCTGAAACCCGCTGCTGTGCATCAGTCAGCCTGCTCAGATTGTGTACTAAAATCAGACTTTGAAACAGACATGCGTTATTAGCATAGCCGCCATTCAGTGCCTGTTTCCACCCTTTGCCAAATAACCCCCTGGTACTTTGTTTTTTTTTCTCCAGGACACTTTACTGACATCACACACAAGGACAGCTGTATTCAATTTAATGGACTGACCTGGGAGCAGGTCTGGAACCACCAAACACAAGGGAAATACGTTACCAGTTGACTAGGCCATGGATCCATTGCTCAGTCAGTACAGCCATTTTCTAATCGCTGAAAACATGACTTAACCCAGTGTGCATTTGCTTTATTTTCAAAAATCTTCACACACCTGTCAACCTTATAATTTTGGTAAGACTGCAAATTTTACGGGAATTATTTCAAAATTAAGGCTTTAAAATAAAAAACTCAATTCTCATATTATAAGCAAAAAGTTTAAATCCAATTAAGCTAAGCTGAATTCAAACCCAGGACTCAGAGGCAACTGTTATTTGATCCACTGCATCACCCAGTCCTTCGCATTCTTGAGCATCACGGGCAAGACCTGCATTTATTATCCACCTCTATTTTTCCTGAGGAAGGTAGTGGGGTGCCACTTCAGGGGGCAATTAAGAATCAGAGAAACATAGAAACTAGGAGTAGCAGTAGGCCATTCGGCCTTTAAAGCCTGCTCCACCATTCATTATCATCATGGCTGATCATCCAACTCAATAGCCTGCTCCCACTTTCTCCCCATACCCTTTGATCCCTTTCACCCCAAGAGCTATATCTAACTCCTTCTTGAAAACATACAATGTTTTGGCCTCAACTTCTTTCTGTGGTAATGAATTCCACAGGCTCACCACTCTCTGGGTGAAGAAATTTCTCCTCATCTCAGTCCTAAATGGTCTAACCAGTATCCTCAGACTGTGACCCTTGGTTCTGGACTCCCCCACCATCGGGAACATCCTTCCTACATCTACCCAGTCTAGTCCTGTTAGAGTTTTATAGGTTTCTATGAGATCCCCCCTCAGTCTTCTGAACTCCAGAGAAAATAATCCTAACCGACTCAATCTCTCCTCATATGTCAGTCCTGCCATCCCAGGAATCAGTCTGGTAAACCTTCGCTGCACTCCCTCAATAGCAAGAACATCCTTCCTCAGATAAGGAGACCAAAACTGCACACAATATTCCAAGTGTGGTCTCACCAGGGCCCTGTATAATTGCAGTAAGGCATCCCTGTTCCTGTACTCGAATCCTCTAGCTATGAAGGCCAAAATACCATCTGCCTTCTTTACCGCCTGCTGCACCTGCATGCTTACCTTCAACGACGAGGATGTACGAGGATACCCAGGTCTCGATGCACATTCCCCTCTCTCAATTTATAGCCATTCTGATAATAATCTGCCTTCCTGTTTTTGCGACAAAAGTGGATTATCTCACATTTATCCACATTATACTGCATCTGCCATGCATTTGCCCACTCACTCAGCTTGTCCAAATCACCTTGAAGCATCTCTGCAACCTCCTCACAGCTCACCCTCCCACCCATCTGAAAATTTTTGGATATTATGTTTAGCTCCCCCATCTAAATCATTAATATATATATTGTGAACAGCTGGAGTCCCAGCAGCGATCCCTGTGGTACTCCACTAGTCACTCACTGCCATTTGGAAAAAGACCCATTTATTCCTACTCTACATTGGTGTGTGGGACTGGGATCATATTAGGCTAAACCAAGTAAGGATGGCAAGGTTCTTTCCCTCAAGAACATTACTGAACATGTGGGTTTTTTTTAATACAATAATCTGACAGCTTCATGGTCAGGTCACTTCCACTGAACCAGCTTTAATCTCCAAAATTTTCAAAACCGAATTCAAATTCTCAAATGTGGGATTTTAACTCATGTTTTCTTGATTATTAATCCAATCCTTTAGATTACTAATCCATGAAAATAATAACTGAAAGCAAGAGTATTTTCTACATCTTGGATGGAGATAGGTATCTATGTGTTGAGCAGAACATTACTAAATAAGGCACTGGGAGTGTACTATACAGCAATAAAAATTCAGAGGTCGGTTACGAAAAGAAATACAAAATAACACTGAAAAAGGACAGCTGCGATGGTGTAACAGGTAGCATAAGATTGAAAAACTTCCTGCTTTCCTGTTCATTTTGCAACAAAACATTAGTTTTAGTTTAATTTAATCCAATTTACTAGATTGATACCTGGAATAAGGAAAGGTTGGACAGACAGGGCTTGTTTCCACTGGAGTTTAGAAGAGTGAGGGGTGATTTGATTGAACTATACAAGATCCTGAACGGCCTTGACAGGGTGGACGTCGAAAGGACATTTTCTCTTGTGGGTGAGTCCAGAACTAGGGGGCACTGTTTTAAAATTAGGGATTGCCCTTTTAGGGCAGAAATGAGGAGAATTTTTTTCTCCGAGGGTTGTGCGACTTTGGAATTCTCTGCCTCAGAAGGTGGTGGAGGCGGAGTCATTGAATATTTTTGAGGCAGAGGCAGATAGATTCTTGATAGGCAAGGGAATCAAAGGTTATCGGGGTTAGATGGGAATGTGGAAATCGAAACACAAGAAGATCAGCCATGATCTTATTGAATGACGGGGCAGGCTCAAGGAGCCAAATGGTCTACTCCTGTTCCCATTTCTTATGTTCTTATACTGTAAACAATCTGAATTAAGAATGATTTATACTGGGAACAGTAGCTAGCAGTTACGTTACTTGATGAGCAATCCACAGGCCTGGACTAATGATCCAGAGACAGGAGTTTAAATCCCACCACAATAGTTTTTGGATTTAAATCCAGTTTATTAAATAAATCTGGAATAAAAATCTAATATTGGTAATGGTGACAATGTAACTACCAAATTGTCACAAAAACAGATCTGGTTCACCAATGGCCTTTGGGAAGGAAATCTGTCGTTCCTACCTGATCTGGCCTATATGTGACTCCAGACCCAAGCAATGTAGGTGACTCTTAAATGCCTCCTAGCAAGCCAGTCAGTTGCCAGGACCTCACTACCAACTGCTCAAGGGCAATTATGGATGGGCAATAAATGCAGGCTTTGCCAGCACACCTACATCCTATGAATGAATAATAAAAAAAGACTGTAATTGGTGTACTTTGCCAAAACACTTTGGGTCATGAGTATGATCTTCATCTGCACCAAGTCTTCCAGGTTTTTTAAAAACAGTCCACTCTTAGAAACAAAATATTTGCCTAACATGGTATTGCTATTGTGCCTAGACGACTGTCGAGAGAAAGTATACTGGATAATACTTTGTATAAGAAGAGGTGCTGTAGTTTGCAACTCGGTGTCCCATTCATGCCAGCACATCTGTTGGAAGCCTGGCCTCATACAATAAGGAGGACAGTCCTAAAATGAGACTCTGCGAACAGGAAGGGAGACTTGCTGCACGGTCACTGACCATTTTATTCCCGACAAGGGAATCATCCATCTTGTTCTTAAGTGTTATGTGCAAGCTCCAGTGGTTAATTTAAATGTAATGGGGAAGTTCAGCAGAATGCACAGATGCAGCAAAACACAACCAGATAACCTTCATATTTGTATTTGTCAGTTTGCTGCACAGCTTTAAAAAAAATAGGTATTGTTCTTCAAATTATTTTCTTTGAGGTTTGCCAAGTCTCAGTGTCATGTGCAGGAAATCCATTAGAAAACCTGCAACCACAGTATTATTTAGTAACTGGTCATAAAACCTGAACGTCAATTTGTAAGTCATCAGCAATCAGTTAAATGTCCCTTCAATACTGAGCAGCAGAAGGCGCATCATCTTATCCATAAAATCAAAGTTAGACCACAATTAATTCCCTAACCTTGTGTTGGGCTCTACCAACTTTGTGTCAGCAATTGAAATTTTTGAACCCGTTTTTTTAGAATAGCCACTTAAAAGAACATTTGATAGAACAAAGCAGAACCTGTTACTCTGCTGAACCACAGCTAAACATTTCAAACAGCTCCAGGTCCTGCCTTTCTGTATGTGATCTAGTAATGTAGCTTCAGTTACATGGCAAACTAATTACCATTGCAAGTGATGCAGGGCATCTGGTTCAGGTCAGTAAATTTCAGAAGGGAGGAGAAGAACTGAGACAGTAGGCTATTACTTTGCTGCAAAGCTGCGTGCTGTAGTTAGCAGACATTTATTCATATTGCTTATTCTTAAGCAGCTCCAGAAATGGTAGCATGAGCGCAGATATTCCAGTCTTTAAGGAACACACAAGATTAGATTGCAGCCGATACAAGAATCAATTCAGTGGCCAGAAGGCAAAGGCCTACATCAAGAAACAGGCTTCTTATTGGAAAGTTATATCATACGTTAATGACAAGTTATGATGAATCTTTTTTCAAACTACAATTATGATTCCTTACATTCAATAAAGATATTTTTACAGCTTCCAACTGGCCAGCTTTGCAGCAAATGTGCTACTGGGTAAGGCAAAGAACTTCTGCATCAAGGTTTGATGAGAAAACAAGAGAGTTCCTTCTCTAAATCACATCTTTCCTGACCCCAGTTTCCTTTCCTTAAAATCTCTGGCATTGTAATAACAATTTCACTCATTTATTAAGGATAAGAGTAATTAGAAAGAATAATTATTGAGCACGTACACTTTTTCCTTGAATTCAAATTGAAAAAGATTATTGGTGATCTTTGCTCCGCTCTGTCCTGAGAAAACAAACATCTTGTCCTTGCAGACAGCCACAGGAAAATTACAGCATGAAGGAGGGATCTCTCCACTCTGCTCGATCTAAAAAACAGACAAAGCAGGTCTTTTGAGATTACAGCCTACAGAACTGATTTTCAAATCCAAATTCTTCATGGACTGTAAATTATTACCTCTCAATTAGACTTTTTATTCCACTTAAGAACTTTCAACCTATGCTAATTATAAATGGAAACATTACTGCGTCTTTTACAATCTTAACATGAGTATCCTGCTACCTCTGATTTTTTTATTGTTGGAGAAGGGGGAGTTGAGGATGTTGCTGTTGTAAGTTATATCTTCTCACAGTTCAATAAAAGGACTTCGGTTTTGGTTGACCATTGGGTCAAGGATGTCACTCAATAACAAGAGCCTTAAGCTCCCATGGACCATGGAACTGGATACCTCATTGCTTACTCAGTATTTTCTCCTGTACTGGATTCTGATGTACACCAGGCTGCCATACCAACAAGTACTGGACTTGAATCCATTTAGTCAGTACACCAGATTGAATCCAATTCTTTTCAATGAAGTGACTGTCCCATGTGTCAAAGTTCTAACTGGTACACAAACAGCACCTAAACAGACACCACAACAATCATTTCATTGAACTGGATGGGATTTAGCTGTCCTATTAAGCCATCAGGTGTTCCCTTGAACACATTAGGGGAAATCTGCCTCAGTGTGAGAAATCACAATACAGTGGCTTTTATTGTGCTTGGAATAAAAGGTTGCAAAATAGGGTGGGAGAAAAGCTCTTATTTAGTCAATAAAGGTCCTCTTCCTCCTAAAAGACAGGGAGAATATTCCTCATGCCCATTTATAACAGAAGCTTTATTACTTGTGGTGGGTTTGTATGAATTCCTTCCTTTATTATCAAGCCATTTCCAGATTTGCTAACTGAGATAGGGCACAAAGAATATCAGAATATAATTAAGCAGAGCCAACATGGATGTGTAAAAAGGAAATTGTGTTTGACAAATCTGTTTTTTTGAGGATGGATGATGTGGAACCAATACATTTAGATGTTCAAAAAGCATTTGATAAAGTATAACACAAGAGGTTATTACACAAAATTATGACTCATTGGGTTGGAGGTAATATATTAGCATGGATTGAGAATTGGTCAATGGGCAGAAAATAGAGTAAGAATAAACAGGACATTTCTGGGTTGTCAAGCTGTAACTAATGGAGTACCGCAAGGATCAGTACTTAGGCCTCAGCTATTTACAACCTACACTGGAGATTTAGATGTGGGTACTCAGCTTAATGTGCCAAAGTTTTCTGATGATATCAGGTTAGGTGGGAAAGTAAATGGTGAGGCGAGGTTGCAGAAGGATAGAATAGGTTGAGTGAGTGGGCAAAAAACATGACAGATGGAATACAATGTGGACAATTGCGAAGTAATCTACTATGGTAGGAAAAATAGCGGTCATAGCGGTCTACAGCACAGAAAAAGGCCCTTTGGCCCATCAAGTCTGCACCAGTCAAACAAGTACCTAACTATCCTAATCCCATTTTCCAGCACTAGGCCCATAGCCTTGTATGCCATGGCATCGCAAGTGCACATCCAAATACTTCTTAAATGTTATGAGGGCTTCTGCCTCTACCACCCTTTCAGGCAGTGAGTTCCAGATTCCCACCACCCTCTGCGTGAAAAAATTCTTCCTCACATCCCTTCTAAAGCTCCTGCCCCTTACCTTAAATCTATGCCCCCTGGTTATTGATCCCTCCACCAAGGGGAAAAGTTCCTTCCTGTCTACCCTATCTATGCCCCTCATAATTTTATACACCTCAATCATGTTCCCCCTCAATCTCCTCTGCTCCAAGGAAAATAAACCCAGTCTATCCAATCTCTCCTCACAACTAAAACTCTCCAGCCCAGGCAACATCCTGGTAAATCTCCTCTGCACGCTCTCTAGTGCAATCACATCCTTCCTATAATGCGGATTCCAGAACTGCACGCAATACTCTAGCTGTGACCTAACCAGCATTTTATACAGTTCCAGTATAACCTCCCTGCTCTTATATTCTATGCCCCGGCTAATAAAGGCAAGTATTCCATATGCCTTCTTAACCACTTTATCTACCTCTCCTGTTACCTTAAGGGACTGGTGGACATACACACCAAGGTCCCTCTGATCCTCGGTACTTCCCAGGGTCTTACCATTCATCGTGTTTTCCCCTGCCTTGTTTGTTCTGCCCAAGTGCATCACCTCACACTTATCCAGATTAAATTCCATTTGCCACTGATCAGTCCATCTATATCCTCCTGTAATCTAAGGCTATCCCCCTCACTATTTATCACCCCACCAACTTTCGTGTCATCCGTGAACTTACTGATCAAACCTCCTGCATTCAAGTCTAAATCGTTTATATATGCCACAAACAGCAAGGGACCCAACACCGATCCCTGTGGAACCCCACTAGACACAGACATCCAGCCACAAAAATACCCCTCGACCATCACCCTCTGCTTCCTGCCACTCAGCCAATTCTGGATCCAATTTACCAAAGTGCCTTGGATCCCATGGGCTCTGACCTTTGCTATCAGTCTCCCATGTGAGACCTTATCAAAAGCCTTGCTGAAGTCCAAGTAGACCACATCAAATGCACTGCCCTCATCTACACACCTGGTCACCTCTTTAAAAAATTCAATCAAATTGGTCAGATAACAAAATCACGTTGACTGTCCTTAACAAAAACAGAATTACCTGGAAAAACTCAGCAGGTCTGGCAGCATCGGCGGAGAAGAAAAGAGTTGACGTTTCGAGTCCTCATGACCCTGCGACAGAACGTAAGGGTCATGAGGACTCGAAACGTCAACTCTTTTCTTCTCCGCCGATGCTGCCAGACCTGCTGAGTTTTTCCAGGTAATTCTGTTTTTGTTTTGGATTTCCAGCATCCGCAGTTTTTTTGTTTTTATATTTTTGACTGTCCTTGATCAATCCCTGCCTCTCCAAGTGTAGATTAATTCTGTCCCTCAGAATTGTTTCCAATAGTTTCCCCACCACTGAGGTTAGACTGACTGACCTGTAGTTCCCTGGTTTATCCCTTCCTCCCTTCTTGAGTAACAGTACCACATTGGCTGTCCTCCAGTCGTCTAGCACCTCTCCTGTGGCCAGAAAGGTATTGAAAATTATTGCCAAAGCCCCTGCTATCTCTTCCCTTGCCTCATTCAACAGCCTGGGATACATTTCATCCGAGCCTGGAGATTTATCTGCTTTTAAGCCTGCCAGACCACTTAGAACCTCCTCCCTTTCTATCCTAATTTCTTTACTTATATCACAGTCCTTCTGCCCGATTTCCATACCCATGCCGTCCCTCTCACTTGTGAACACTGACACAAAGTATTCATTTAGAACCCTACCTATGTCTTCTGGCTCTACACACAAATTACCACTATGGTCCTTAATGGACCCTACTATTTTCCTAGTCATCCCCTTACTCTTAATGTACTTGTAAAATAACTTTGGATTTTCCTTTATTTTGCCTGCCAATGCTTTTTCATGCCCCCTTTTTGCTCTAATTTCCTTTTTAAGTTCCCCCTATACATTCTATGCTCCTATAGGGCTTCCGCTGTTTTGAGCCCTCGGTATCTAAAAATAGCTGAATAGTTTGAACATCAAGAGAAATGCTTTCGTTCAGAGTGAGCTGAGTGCCCTTGTACATGACTCACAGAAAGATAACATGCAGGTACAGCATTCAATTAGGAAAACAAGAAATATGCTAACTTTGGTGCAAAAGAATTGGAGTACAAGCGTAAACAAGTCTAGCTAATTATATAGAGCATTGGTGCCGCCACACTTGGAGAACTTCGTGCAGTTTTTTTTGTGCAGGAAATAGTTACAGAGGATGTGTAACTAAGGTTTCCTGGGATGAGGGGATTGTGCTATGTGGAAAGATTGGGCAGAATAGTTTAGAAGAATGAGAAGTGATCTAAAATTGAAGCACATAAAATCCTTATTTATTCTTTCATGGGACATTGCTGGCAAGATCAGCATTTGTTGCCCTTTAGTCCTTGAACTGAGGGCAGTTCAAAGTCAACCACTTTGCTATGGTAAGGGTGACAGAGTTCCTTCCCTAAAGGACATTAGTAAATCAGATGGTGTTTTTACGACCATCCATGATAGTTTCATGGTCACTATTACTGAGACGAGCTTTCAATTCCAGAGTTATTAAATGAATTTAAATTCCACCAGCTGCGGTGGGATTTGAACCCACGTCCCCAGATCATTAGCCCAGATCTCTGGATCACTAGTCCAGTGACATTACCATTATGCCACTGCCCCACTGAGGCTTGGCAGAGAGATACAGAGAAAATGTTTCTCCTGGCTGGGGAATCTAGAACACAGGGGTTACAGTTTCAGAATAGGAGGTTGGCCATTTAGGACTGAAATGAGGAGAAACTTCTTCACTCAAAGGATAATGAATCTTTGGAACTCTCTATCCCAGAGAGCTGTGGATGCTCAGTCTTTGAGTATATTCAAGACAGAGGTTGATAGATTTTGGGTACTGAAGAAATAAAGGGATTTGGTGATAGTGCAGGAAGATGGAGTTGACACAGATCAGCCTTGATCTTGCTGAAAGGTGCAGCAGTCTTGAAGAGCTAAGTGGGATACTTTAGCTCCTATTTTTCACATTCTTATGTACAAGATGGAGCAATCCCAGTATTAGATAAGGAGGTTTCCTCTGTAAGACAACTATCTGTCATGTTTTGAGGAGGACTTTTCCCAGTAACTGCATTAGTAGTTCCTCTGAGTCCTGTATGGTGTAGAACCTCTCTGGTGCCAGCGTAAAGAACATCACAAAGGATGCAGAACACTGATGGGACCAGCCTAAGCTGAGGTCCATGTGGTAATCAATGACATAGGTAAGAAAAGGGATGAGGTACCACCAGTCAGATTTTCAGGAGCTAGGGAGGAAGTTAAAAAGCAGGACCTAAAGAGATAGTTATCTCAGCATTACCTCCAGCGCCACAAGTCAGTGCAAACAGGAATAGGAGGACAAAACATGTTGACATATTGCTGCAGCCATGGTACAGGAGAGTGGGCTTCAGATTCCTGTAGCATTAAGACCAGTTCTAGGGCAGGAGAGACCTGTTCAAGATGGATGGGTTGCACCCTAAGAGGGCAGGCCTCAGTCTTCGCGGAGAGGTTAACTGGTGCTGTGGGGTAGGGTTTAAACTAATTTGGCAGGGGAATGGGAATTAAGATTAAACATCTGACAGGAGAAACAAGGTGCAAAGAAGATTGGGAGGCACTAGTAGCACTAGAATGAAGAATAGGTCAGAAATAGGAGTGATAAGACAGTGGACAAATGTGAGGCAGCCTAAGATGGATGTTGAGTGCAGGTGGGTAAATAAGGTTGGTGAGCTGCAGGCACAAATAATCATTTGTGACTATGATATAGCAGCAATAACAGAGACTGGGCTCAAAAAAGGAATGATTGGGAACTTAATGTTCCTGACCACAAGCTATACAGGAAAGATGGGGAAGGAAAAGGAATGGGGTGTGGAGTGTGGGGTGGGGGCAAGGCAATATTGATCAAAGATTCCGAAATATCACTGAAGAGAGATGATGTAGTGGAGGTGCCATAGACAGAATCTATCGGTCTAGAATTAACAATAGATGAGGTATTATACTACTGGATGTATGCTGTAACCCATCAAACAAAGGGTTGGAGATGGACAAGCAACTTTCCAGGCAAATTATAGAAAGATGCAAGGACTACAGAATAATGATAATGGTGGACTTTAATTATCCAAATGTAGACTGGGACAGGAACAGTTAAAACCAGAGAGGGCAAAATTCTTGACATGTGTTAAGAAACTTTCTTAATCAATGTGTTTCCAACTCAGCAAGGATGAGAGTAGTGATGGATCTAGTTCAGGGGAATGAAGTGGGGCAAGTGTTACACAATTCAGTGGGGAGAAGTTAGGAACAGTGATATTAGCAGGGTTAGAATTGCTATGGGAAAGGTAAAGGACATTCAAGCGTAAAAATTGTTCACTGGAGAAGGGCTAATTTCAAGAGTTAAAAAAGGATCTGGCCCCAGGTGAATTTGAATCAAAAATTGGTAGGTAACTGAGCAATGGGGGAACCTTTAAAAAGACAGTTCAGGTAGAGAGTAGGCACAAAGGGTAAAGGAAGTGCATTCAAAGCTAGAGCGCCGTGGATGATTAAAAATATGGAGATAGTCATTTGGCAGTACAGAACTTGAGTATTGCTGAAAAAAGACTCATGTCTAAGCTTTTTGTCTCACACTCATCGGGACTCTCACAAGAATACCAATATAAGGGGGAAAACAACAACTTAATATTGTCTGTTGGGCTCACCATGTGGCATATTTGCATGTACTGGAAGCTATATATATTAATACACAGGGCTCTGCTCTTTGCAGACAGAAAGAACATGTACATACATTGTGCCTGTTTCAGCTAAGCAAAATAAGTGACAGCCATTCACTGACTCATTCCTCAAAGCAATGCCTTGCCAAATCAGGATAAAGCTGTCTGGTTTAAATTTCAAACAATGCTTGGCAGTTAACTGTCAGTCACCATCAGCGGTGCATTCTCCATGGTAATGCCACTTGCCAACCAATCAGCATTCTTTTCACATGCAGTATGAGTTATTGTTTTCTCTCTTATATCGATATTCTTGTAAACGTCCCGGTGAGTGCAAGATGAAAAGCTTAGACACGTCTCTTTTTTCACCAAAAATATGGAGATTAAAATGAAACAGAAAAAGCTTATGGTAATAAAAACAAAAAAACTGCGGATGCTGGAAATCCAAAACAAAAACAATTACCTGGAAAAACTCAGCAGGTCTGGCCGCATCGGCGGAGAAGAAAAGAGTTGACGTTTCGAGTACATTTGAGTATTGTGTCATCTGCAAGCTTTGACATTATGCCCCGTGCACCCAAATTCAGAAGTTCTATCGAAGGGTCATGAGGACTCGAAACATCAACTCTTTTCTTCTCCGCCGATGCTGCCAGACCTGCTGAGTTTTTCCAAAAGCTTATGGTAGATGTACACTTGATAATGCAATAAAGAATCAAAATGAACACAAATTGCAGAGGAGATCTAAAATAGGGAATAAGAGGGATAAAGAGAGAGTATGAGAATAGGTTAACATAAAAGGGAACCAGAAAGTCCTTTATAAATACATAAATAATAAAAAGATAATCAAGGGAAGAGTGGGATGACTAGGGACCAAAAAGGAAATATTCTTGCGAATACAGAGGGCAAGGCTGAGTACTAGATGAGTACTTTGCCCCTGTCTTCACATAACTTCCTGGTTTCAGTACTCTTCTATTAATAAAATGAAGGATCCCATATGTTGCAATGCTCCCAATGCAGCAATAAAATGGGAGGTTGTAGCAAAAATGGATAGATTTAAAAATTAGATTAAGAGGTAATGAAAATGTTGGCAGTGCTCAAACTAGAAAAGTCACTAGATCCATTTGGTTGATCCCAGGCTGCTGAAGGAAGCAAGCATAGAAACTGCAGAGGCTCTGGCCACAATCTTCTAATCCTCCTTGAATATGGGAGTGGTGGTCTTGCGAATGAATAACTGCAAATGTTGCACTCCTGTTTAAAAAAGGCAGAGGGATATACCTAGCAACTACAGACCAATCAGCCAACTTCAGTGGTAGGGAAACCTCTAGAGACAATAATCCAGGACAAAATTAATTGGGCTAATTAATAGAAGTGTTACAGAGTTATAAAGGCATACAGCACAGAAGGAGACAACTGAGTCCATGCCGGCTCTCCATAGAACAATCTAGTCAGTCCCATTTCCCCGCTTTATCCCAGTAGCTCTGCGAGTTTATTTCCTGCAAGTGCCGATTCAATTTTGACCAACTTGATGGAGTTCTTTGAAGAAGTAATGGAGAAGTTAAGGGTAGAGCAGTTGTCTGCATATCTATATGGACTTCCAAAATGTGTTTGACAAAGTAACATATAATACTCGTAAAAAATTAAAACCCATGAGATTAAAAACAATGGCACCATTAATACAAAATTGGCTACAAGATAGAAAATAGAAAAAAGTGGTGAATGCTTGTTGTACATAACAGAGGGAAGTATACAATGGTGTTCTCCAGGGTTCGTTATTAGGGTCACAATTCTTACTGATATATATTAATGACCCGAATTTGGGTGCACAGGGCATAATGTCAAAGCTTGCAGATGACACAATACTCAAATGTAGTAAACAATGATTACAGGAGGACATAGCCTGATGAAATGGGCGGACACAAAGCTGATGAAATTTAATGTAGGAAGGATGAGGAAGGGCAATATAAATTTAATGGTACGATGTTAAACAAGGTGCAGGAACAGAGAGATCTTAAGGTCTATATTTACAAATCTTTGAGAAAGGCAAGGCAAGCTGGGAAGATTATTCAAAAACATATGGGATCCTTCATTTTATTAATAGAAGAGTACTGAAACCAGGACGTTATGTGAAACCTTTATAAAGCAGTGGTTAGGCCTCAGCTGGCATATGGTGTTCAATTTTGCGTAACACACTTCAGGGAAGATATTAAGGTCTTCATGAGGGTGCAGAAGAAATTTACTAGAATGGTACCAGGGATGAAGGACTCCAGTTACATGTGTTAATTGTGTTAATTATGCAAGTGGAAGGCATAAATTGGGGTTTTACTCGTACATTTAAAGAGACTCTTACTGAAACTGTAAAGGATTAAGTTTGGAGTTATATACTTGTAACATTTCACTCTGTGAACAAATATAAGACTCAGTAAAGATTGACTCCAGTATCATCCTTCACCAACTGGCTTTCTGGAATAGAACAATATGGACAGGCTGGAGAAGCTGATGGTGTCCTATTTAAAGAACAATAAGAGCTAAGACAATGATGTTAAAATCATGAACAGCTTTGGTACAGAAAATAAGGAGAAACTTTTCCTAGTTGCAGAAGGGTCAGTGATCAGAGGTCACAGATTTAAGATGAAAGAGGATAAGATCTACAGTTGACATCACTGTTTTTTTTATAAAACACAGCAAATAGTTGTGATCTGGAATGAATTGCCTGAAGGGATGGTCAAATCAGCTTCAATAGTAACATTTAAAAGGCAATTGAATAAATACTCGAAGGGATTTCTTTTTTAAACAAGGCTATGGAGAGATATAGGGAGTGGGACGAATGAGCTAGATCTTTCAGAGAGCCAACATATGGGCTGAATGCCCTCCTTCTGTGCTGTATCATTCTACAGTTAATTTTTCTTTATGCTATTGTGTTACAGATTTCCACTGGGCTGCATGAACATGTTTTCTAACAACATCTGAACACAGCTTCTCTTAGCCAGATGTTTGATGTTTGGTGTTTGATAGCTAGGAAGTGAAAAAGCAAACAGAGTTCTGCAGTCTGCTGGAAAGTAAGAGACTGCAGCAGTGGAGTAGCTCAGATTCTGTATGATTTTCCCTGGGATTAAACAGTCTGTCCACACTCTTGGCTACCATGAAAAATGTCACACAGCTATTGTCCATGGCAAATGCCAACAAACATCTGTTCTTCCTCGTAGAAGGAAAGGATGGAAAAAAAAGTATGTGGGAATTCATTATTTCAGAAAGCTTGCTTATGACATGTCTTCCAAAAGCAAAGTGATGCTGAAAGCCTGCTCGATTTGACCTTAGCATTGGTCAGTCTTCGTGGTAAAACAATGTGTGTGCATTTGCTTTCAAATATCATCATATTTAATGATGGTCCTATATAAAGGTACCAGATACATCACAGTTCCTCCCCAGTTGCAAAAGGGCAAAAAATTTATTTCAAAATCAAACACAATAATATTCTATGGATAAAAACAAAAAAACTGCGGATGCTGGAAATCCAAAACAAAAACAGAATTACCTCGAAAAACTTAGCAGGTCTGGCAGCATCGGCGGAGAAGAAAAGAGTTGACGTTTCGAGTCCTCATGACCCTTCAACAGATGCCGATGCTGCCAGACCTGCTGAGTTTTTCCAGAATATTCTATGGAGTTCACTGTATTGAGCCTTTTGTTCTCAAACCTTTTTAAAAATGATTTTAATTCCATTCAATTGCTGCATTGCAACTTCTTACCTCATCCCAGCATGCCATCTCTCTATCCTGGAGGCCAATGGTCCACATGTCATTCAGCCTGAGGGAATTAAAGAAAAAAGTAGATTTCATTGTTGATAGTCCAATTAACGTGCCTTGTCAATATAAAATATGCTTCAAGCATCATCGCATCAACCATTAGTTTGAGTATAAAGTCAGAAACACAACTTATTAGAATTAAAAAAGACAAATTTAAGATTTGGAAGCACCATTCATAATGGACAAGTGCAAATTAAATATCCCCAAGAAAATGAAGACCCCAAAATGAATAGGGCAATTACAATGGGAATGAAAAATAAACTGAACTGTAGGAAAAAAAGGATTCACAAATTATGGGTGAAACACAGGACTGCCAAAACAGATTAATAAACAAGGTTTAAGTAGCAGTAAAGTTCCTAAGAGATGAATATAGCAAAAAAAGTTGGGTCAAAAATGAATAGAAAGGTTATTTGTCAAGATGTGGAAAATCACTCTGGACTCGAGTCCTGCATTCAATACTTGGAGCCCTGTTTCTCACAAAAATGATCTACATACTGAAATCAACTGTAATATTTTTGATATAAAAACAAAGAATGTTGGAAACACTCAGCAGGTCAGGGACCAATTGTGGAGAAAAGAAGGTAGGGTTAACACACGATGAAGGGTCATCAACCCAAAATATTAACCCTGTCCCTCCTCTCTTCACAGGTGCTACCTGACCTACTGAGTGTTTCCTGCAAACTCTTTTTTTTTATATAAGTTTTCTAGCATTTGCAGTTACTTTACTTTCTTGTTTTATCATCAAATTTGCTGGTGAAGACATTGATCAAAAGATCTATTTGAATTCTGATATTTTGAGCGAGAACGGTGGTGTTGATTCGTGCACGTTAGGCTAAAGCTGCATGCTTCACTGGTCAGATCACACATGGGAGTACAGTGTTTAGCTCTGGTCACCATGCCAAAGAAAGCACAGGCATTGAGAAGACTGATTCTAAGTGTGAGGGAAATGATATGAGAAAGATTACGTGAATAAAAGGCGGTTAAGGAGGCAGAAAGAATCTTAGGGTGTATTAAGTGATCAGCAAAATAAAGCCAGGATATTACCCCAAAAGCAGACAGGAAAGCTAAAGCTGGAGAGTACTTAAGTTGGTTAAAGTAAATGTAAAACAGATATAATAGGAAGAATTCCTTACTCAGGCAAATGAAAGTTTGGAATAGTCTTCCAGATACTAGAAAAAACATTCAGGATGTTCAAAGGGCAATTGAATCTCAATGAGAATGTTTAAGAGAGGGATTAGTTTTTCCCATCTTGACTTTTTAAAATGTTCTTGTGTAGAAAGAACTCCAAGGGTTTTCAGGTACCCTCAGATACCCAAATACAAAAAAGAGACTGCTTGCCAGGCAGCCAGACCACTCTACAGTCTTCATTGGCAATATAAGGGACAGTCATACTAGAGGCAGAAGGGAGCGGAAGCCAGAATCAGGAAGCAAATACACTAACATTTCATTCTTTTACACTCTGTTGTGTATCAAAATGTTCAAGAGAGCCAAAAATTGTTCATTTACTCAAAAAACAGCCTTTTCTCATAAATAAGACAGGCCTAGCTTCCAAACAGCTACTGCATCATTAGTGTGCTGCTCTTGCTCTACCATTTTCCACTTTACTACATCTTCTGGACTTTGGATGCTTCATGGCTAGGGATGAATGGAAAGAATCACTGCACGAATATTCGCACTGGTACAGGTCAGTGTAACATGGCACTCAGACGAAGACAACCTGCAATGATTAGCATCTTTTGAATTTCTATACTCTGCTTAATCTCTAGGCTGGAAGAGCGCCGATGCAAAAACCAAGGAATAAACACAATAAAACTGGGAGCTGTTGAAACACTGAAAGCAAGTGCTGATGAGGCAGGCCATTTGATCCATTTCACTCACTCTTCCATAAAAATTATTTCCAGCACTAACTGCTGCATCTGTATGAATAACCCCACCGTTTTGCCCCTGGAATGAGAAGCGTTTCCTGACATCAGCACTGAACATGTCTCTTATCTGTTTGTCATTGTGCTGTAAATCAAGTGCTCTGGATTAAGCTTTTTTAATCCACTCAGTAATTTATATGCTTCTTTAACGGTACCTTTTTATCCACCCCCTTTCAAAGCTTTTATTTTTTGCTTGCTTCTCACACAACTGAATTCTTTGACACTAGGAATCAGCCTAAAAGCCCATAATTTCATTGGTTCCAGGAGACTGGCTGTTACCCTTCTGAGTCAAGTAACACTAGCAATCCTGATTTTTTTTATTTGGTCATGGAATGTGGCTATCACTGGCAAGGCCAGCATTTATGCCCAGCCCTAACTGCACTTGATAATTGCTCTCGAGAGGGTTGGGGATTGCAATTTTCTTGAATCGCTGCAGCCTATGTGGCATAGGTACAGACTGGGAAGGGAGTTCCATGATTTTGATCCAGTGACAGTGAAGGAATGGTAATATAGTTCCAAGTCAGGATGGTGTGTGACTTCAAGGGAAACTTGCAACTGGTGATGTTGCCTTGTGTTTACTCCATCTGGGAAACTGTCCAACCTATGCCGTCTTCAATCCAAAACCCTTCAATCGCTCCAAACTCAGTCAATGAGCTTCAGTATGCAGGTGACACTTGTATGCAAGCTCGGCAACTAAGTTCCAGATCATTATTGACTCCTTCGCCAACATGTATGAGAAAATGAGCCTTTCACTAAACACCTGGAAAACTAAGATCCTTTTCCCACCAGCTCCCACAGTACAACATCTCCTCTAATTGACTATGATCAACGGTGAGATCCTGGAAAATGTGGGTAAATTTTTTGTATTTTGGGAACCTCCTCTCAACAAAGGCAAAAATAGATGACAAAATTCATCATTGCCTTTATGTGCCAGTTCAGCCTTCGTTCAACTGAAGAAAAGAGCAATTGAGGATCACAAACACGAGATGAAGGTCATAGTTTATCGGGCAGCAATGATCCCTGAGTGCCTATACGTTTCAGAGACTTGGACAACCTACAGCAGGCACCTCAAAGCACTGGAGATGTACCAGCAGCAGTGCCTATACATAATCCTCCAAAGCCGGTGGCAAGAAAGGTGGTCAAACAGCAGTGTCAAGCCAACATGCCCAGCAACAAGGCCCTAATCACTCAAAACCAGCTCCGCTGGGTGGGACATGTCATTGGTATGCCTGACACCAGACTTCTGAAGCAATGTTCTATTCAGTACTCGGTTGTGCAGGAGACTCCCAGGGAAGACGGCAGAAACGCTTTAGGGATGTCCTCAATGATTCCCTGAAGGGGATAAACATCCCCACCAACTCATGGGAGACCCTTGGCTTGCGACCAACCAAAGACCTGAATGCCTTCATTAAGGAAGGCAGCAAACAAAGACATTTTATCAGGAACGTGCAAACCTCCAAATAACTAATCTCCCCAATCCTTCAAGCACCACCTGCCCTACATGTGGCAGAGTCCACAGGTTGCGCATTGGATTTTGTCAGCCATCTTAGAACTCATCTAACTGGAGTGGAAGCAAATTATCCTCAATCCCAAGGGACTGCCTAAGACAGAGCAGAAGGAGACTCCTATTTTTCTTTTGGGTGGTAGAGATGTGGGTTATGAAGACGCTGTCAAAGAAGCCTTTTTGAACTGCTTCAGTGCATCTTGGGAGAGAACTTTTAGCTCGGTGGGCAGGCGTATGCCTGACCCAACCGAGCATAAAATGACACGTGAAATTTCGGTTGGGGGGGTGTGTGCCGGAGTCAGCAGCACCTCCACTGACAATTAAAAGGCTTATTATGGTCATTAAAAAATTAGCTGAGAGAAATTTTCTGCTGCCTGCCAGTGAAAAGGCCAAGTGGCCTTTGCAATTTTTAGGAAACCTCATCCAAGGGCGGGAGGAGATTTCCAACAGCAAATAAAAATAAAACCAAAATTTTTAAATTTGATTAATAACATGCCCCTGCTCATGTGACTGAGTCACACAAGAGGACATGTTTCATAACATTTTTAAAATCATTCTTTGTTATTTTGAAAAGTGTTCATCTTGCTAAGGCAGCTCTGTGCCTCAGGGAGCTTTCCCAGCACACACACCCGCGCGCATGCGCGAAGTTCGTTCTCCTCCTCCCCCGGCAGCACTGAGCGCTGCTGCTCATGTTTCACGCTAGGTGGGCCTTAATTGGCCCGCCAGCGTGAAATTACTGTCCAGCCCCGATTGTGGGCAGCGGTCGGCTTCCCAACCGTCCCTCCAGGCCTGCCCGACGAGGGAAAAATCCTCCCCTTGTAGATGGAACATACTGCTATCACTGTGCACCGGTGGTGGAAGGAGTGAACATTTAAAGTGGTAGAATGGGTGCCAATCAAATGGGCTGCTTTGTTCTGGATGGTGCCGAGCTTCTTGAGTGTTGTTGGAACTGCACTCATCCAGGCAAGTGGGGAATATTCCATCATGCTCCTGACTTGTGTCTTGTAAATGGTGGGCAGATTTTGGGGAGTCAGGAGGTGAGATACTCACTGCAGAATTCCATGCTTCTGATCTGCTCTTGTAGCCATTGTATTTATATGGTTGGCCTTGTTAAGTTTCTGATCAATTGTGACACCCAGGATGTTGATGGTAATGCTGCTCAATATCAAGGGGCGATGGTCAGATTCTCTCTTGTTGGAGATAGTAATTGCCTGGCACTTGTGTGCCACAATTGTTGCCTTCCACTTATCAGCCGAAGCTTGAATGTTGTCCAGGTCTCTGTGCATGTGGGCATGAACATCAAGCAAATCTCTGGCAGTCATGTCACATAAATTTTACCAGTTCTCAATTTTCTTAAATCTGCATTGAACAGTCAATCTGGAAATTGAAGGCAATTAGACTATTAAATGAAGTCTGGTTTCAGTCCACACAGTAAATGAAAACCAGGCTGGGTATGGTCCACACCTAGTTAGCCTTACTAGATGGACTATGGTTGCCTTGATGCCTGGCAAAAAATCCAACACCATTGAATACCTGAGTGCCAATTGCTGGTCAGTGCTTTCACTTAAACTAACAAAATAGCATCTCAAGAAATTGCTCTCACCTTACCTGGCATTACCATCATAGCCTGCAAAGATCCAGAGTTTGTCACTATAAACCGTGGCTCCATGTGCTGATCTTGCAACAGGCAATCTGCATTAAAAATACATTTTGCAGCTGAAAAATTTCTATATAATAAAAGAAAAAAGAGTATGATATATATACATCTATAGATAGATATATATATACATTCATTCAGCAATGGACCCTTATTCAATGGGTTACAGCAAATATCCGGTTGAAGAGTAAAGATGGTCTACGAATGAAAGAGGTCCTAACGTCTGGGGTACAAGCTGGAATTCTATTTAAGGAGTGAAAATTATGGCATGCAGCTTGAATAAACCATAATAATCACAAACAAAAATACTCATATATATCTGCAGCTTGTCAGTTGCTTTATTCTGACATTGGTGTATGTCTTATCAGACATTAATGACCAGACTATTCAATATAATTGATGCTGAATAAATGATTACCATAAAATGCATGCTTATTAGGTAACAATCCACAATTAGTTGACCAAATACATATTGAAGTAAAAGTTTGTATCTCCCATCTCAAGAGGAGATGCAGGGAGAGATTCAAAGGATAAATCATCCCATAGCACATCAACACTCTTCCCCATTCCCTGTTTTAGTAAAATAGCCTCAGGGAGGCTTGTTTGCCAACCTTCTTGCAGACAAACTTGCATAGTGGGTTGGGGGTAATTAAGAAATGAGAAGACTTAGTAAAGCAACTTTAAATCATTTACACACTACATTTGACAGTTTTCTAAATCTGTCTAATGAAATTAAGTCACCTAGTAAATTTAATTAAAATCATTAATTTGTGCATCCGCATATCTGCAGATGACAAGAGCCTCAGTCAATTAAAGGTGAACATAATCTAGAATATAATCCTTGCAGCATGGGAAGGAGGAGCTTCATTATATCACCTTACCACAAAAACCCTCCCACCCCCATAACTTATATCACAATGCTAAATATTCTTCTTCAGAATTATCAACATGCAGGGTAATAAACAGACAAAGCTTACCTGCCCTCTACTTTCCATTCTGTCCACTGGCCTGTGGCAAACTTGTACTCAAACAAATCATTCTTGTTCTGCAAGTTAGAGTTGGAATAAATGTCTCCAGTGTAGCCACCTATACAGGGAAAGGTAACTCAAGATCATTGTTGAACTGCAGTGATCATAACCCAGGCTGCTTCCACCTAGACCAGAAAATTTCTTCCTGTTTTGGACTGCACTTTACTTTTTCAACAATATTTGTTGAATTTACTAGTTTTGGCTCAGTGGCAGCACTCTTGCCTGAGTCAGAAGTTTGAGAGTCGAGATCAACTCCAAAGCCTTGAGGCACATACACTTGTTTGATACTTCAGTGTAGTATGGAAGAGTATTGCACTATCAGAGGTGCCATCTTTCAAATGAAAGATTAAACTGAGGCTCTGTGCCCTATCTAGTGGGTGTAAAAGATCCCATAGTATTATTCAAAGAAGAGCAGGGGAGCTCTCCTGATCAACATTTACCCTCACAGTGTTTCCCTACATTACAGTAGTGACCAAAGTTCCGAATGCTTCACTGATTGATACATTCTGAAAGGCACTTTATAAATGGAAGTTATTTAACTATGCAAATCTTTATCTCTTTTACAAGGAGTTAATCTAACTGCATTAAAATAAAAGGAACATGATTTTAAATTGTTTTTCCTTGCAGCAGGTACAGATTATTATTAGGTATTGCAAGGTTTGGTATTGATTTGATAAAAACTCTCAGTAGAGCAAGTGTCTTGTAAGCTTCCCAGTGTGTAAATCGGCTCTCAATACCAATGAGTCAGCTCACTGCTCATGTTAGGGCTTCGATGCTTACTCAAATGCAGAGAAAAAAAATCTTCAGTCAGAAATCACTACATCAGGAAATTAGTATAAGTGAAGACAAGATTGAGAGTGTCCTCCATTTTCCTACTGATACTTGCTTTGGAAAAACAAAATACAGCATCTTAAACGGTCTCCCTGGATCCTTAT
The DNA here is from genome assembly GCF_017639515.1 of Carcharodon carcharias. Taxonomy (NCBI): domain Eukaryota; kingdom Metazoa; phylum Chordata; class Chondrichthyes; order Lamniformes; family Lamnidae; genus Carcharodon; species Carcharodon carcharias. Next base: position 54,555,933 of record NC_054479.1, on the reverse strand, counting down.
GTTGAAATCAAGACTTGTGCGACCTCCTGTTAGTCTAACTTTCTTACAAAAGGACTTACTGCTTTCAAATCTCTGCTGTCATGCATTATAGGCTCATTAAAAATCCTGTCCCAGTTACATAAGAAACATTTTACCAGTAAAGGGGTCAGGCTGCAGTCTATAACTACAGTATTCCTGGAAGCCTACTGCTCATACAATTGTGCAGAATATTTAAATCAGGATCAGAAAACCCAGTTTTGGATATATTCTCAAATACAAGGGAAACATACGATAAGAAACAGTAGTCTGCAGGAAAAAGCCGATCATGGTCTAGGAGAGCTGCCAGTATAGGATATCTTAACAACAATAAAAATTATGTCCCACAATTACTTTCCACGGATCGACGAACACTTTCATTCTCTAAAACTGGGTGGGACATGGGGGAGAAAAGGAAGAGGGATCAATAAAACAGAAGGCCTCAAGATCAGATTAGTGTGATTATTTTCTCCAACTTGAAAACAATGACCAGATAGATTTAACTATCATAATCTAAACTTAAAGCCGAAGTAAGTCACACAAGGGCAGAGCTACCCTCAGAAACCTGCCCATTAACATGACTTACCGAACACAAACATGCTGCTTCCATACACAACGGCTGAATGATGGTACCTAGGCGCAGGTGGAGTCCCTGTTGTGAAAGCCCTGACAAAGAAAGCCAGAAACAAATCAAGATTGTTTTCAATGGTACTAAAAACGCTTCTTTAAAATAAAATCGACAAGGATAAAGTTAGTTATACAACAGCCAAGCTCTTGAATTACACACCATGGAATAAAAGTTTGAAACATACTAATAAGTTGCCAGGTATTGACTACTTTCAAATGACTTGCAATATTCATCAAAAATTGACAGAATCATCAAATGGAAAACACTGGCAAAAGCCCAGAAATGCAATAACTTCAATTTACTCAAATGCTATAAACCAGTGTCCTGATTATTTACAGAGAGTGGGCTACCATCATAGTGCATACCAGCAGTGGCCAATTAAGGCTGACTTAACTCCTTTTGTTTTCCATTATATGCACAATTAAGAGACATTATGGTCCTTAAGTGTCCAATTGAATATAGATTTCAATTGGCCAAAACACCCTAATCCAGAGACAAGCTTAGTCTTGGTAAAGATCTTATTGCAAAGTAGGATATCACCAATATCCTCAACACATCGACAGAGGAAATAGCGATCCCTTAACTTTGGGCCAGAAGGGGAAAGACAGCGAGGAAGCGACAGATCTATTCAACACCTGGGTATCTGGTGCTGATTGCCAATCCTGAATCACTGGATCTCCTCCTATCCTATGATGTATCCCTACCTTCCCTCAACCTTTTCACATTATGATCGTGGAGACCCCAGCCATAGTGGATTTACTATTTGGAACTCCCTTCCAAAATCCATCTTTTCAACCAAATCTTTTGGTCACCCTTCCTCATTGCTCCCTTCTTGTGCCGAATCCATTTCCACACGCCTTGGTCTTTTCTTTTTCATTCAGGGTGTTCTATATATGGATATTGTTGCTGTACAAACCTGCACCAAGAGCAGTCCTTCACATCAAATCTTAATAGGTCATTTAACATGTTCTTTCTGCAGAAAAACAAAAAGAGAGTTGAAAGGTCATTCAACATTTGCTTTCCTTGAGTTCCACCCCACCCCCCCACTTTAAGCAATGTTTTTTGCATGTATCTGAAGGTTTCAGCTATACCTGTGCCGTAACTGTGCTAAAATCAATGCTGAAATCTGCCAGAGAGCTGTGCAGCAATCTATAAATGCCTACTGGGATCTTTATCAAGCTATTCCATTACCAAGTTGGCTTTTATGTTGGCAAGTACTCGAGTTCCAATGCTCATCATGAAGTATTTCAAAATGATGCAAAAAAAAAGTCTGAAGTGTTCTGAAGTCCTTTACATCCTGTAATATTGGATTATGCTTTGAATGCACACGAATACTTTGTTTGTGTTCTTGTCCTGGATTTTACAGCAATATTAGACAAAAATAAATTGTTACATTTCATCTCAAAGGAGCGGGGCTATTCTAATTAGTTCAGTAGCTAAGCACACTTAAATTTGACATCTTATTTGTGCCAATGAAACAGTCGCCAGCACTAAAAGTTTCTAAAAGCTAATTTAATGCTAGGTTTGAATGGAAACCAAATTGACGGGATGAAATGTTCTTCACTGGCTATAAAGGGCCTCTTGAGTTTGGGATACACTCAACTCAGCAATTCTGAATCGGTGCAAACTCTTAGGACAATCCATCAAAAATATACAATCTCTTTCAAACAGTACAAAATCACTTACAGCAATGTTGAGAAAGCTTACTATCCAATTATCCCATCCTATTGCTCTCCTAGAAGTGATAGGAAGCAATACATATCACAGCATCAAATGCTAACCTGCTCATGAGGTTTATAATCGTGGTAAATTATGTACATATGACTTGACATATGTACACACTTAAAGATCACCTTTGGTTGTAAAGTTTTTCCAATACCTACACACTGCATGTTTTAAACTATTGGCTCATGTTTCTCAATGGGATTAGTCCTATTATCCCCCACTATCATCATCCTGGGAGTTACCACTGACCAGAAACTAAACTACACCAGCCATATAAATACAATGGCTACAAGAGCAGGTCAGAGGCTAGAAATTCTGTGGTGAGTAACTCACCTCCTGATTCCCCAGAGCCTGTCCACCATCTACAAGCACCAAGTCAGAAATTGGAATACTCTCCAATTGCCTAGATGAGTGCAGCTCCAACAACACTGAAGGAGCTCAATACCAACCAGGTCAAAGCAACCTGCTTGATTGACACCTCATCCACTACCTTAAATATTCACTCCCTCCACCACTGAAGCATAATGGCAGCAGTGTGTACAATCTACAAGATCCAATGGTGGAAGATGGTGGAATGCAGATGGTGGAATTTGAATTCAATAAAAATCTGGAATTAAAAGTCCAATGATGACCATGAAACCATTGTAGATTGTTATAAAAACCCATGTGGTTCACTATTTAGTGAAGGAAGGAAATCTGTCGTCCTTACCTTGTCTGGCCTACATGTGACTCCAGACCCACAGCAATGTGGTTGACTCTTAAGTGCGCTCTGAAATGGCCCAGCAGCCCTAGCAAGCCACTCAGTTGTACAAGACCATAAAGATACAAAAAAGGAGTGAAACCGGATGGACCACCCGTCATCGACCTAGGCACTGGAAACGAGAACAGCAATTGCAGCCCTGTCGACTCTGCAAAGTCCTCCTTACTAACATCTGAGGGCTAGTGCCAACATTGGGAGAGCTGTCTCACAGGATAGTCAAGCAACAGACTAAAATAGACTTCTTCACGGAATCACACCTTACAGATAATGTCCCAGAATCCACCATCACCATCCCTGGGTATATCCTGTTCCACTGGCAGGACAGACCCAGCAGAGGTGGCGGCACAGTGGTGTACAGTGGGGCGGGAGTTGCCCTCGGAGTCCTCAACATCGACTCCGGGCCCCATGAAGTCTAATGGCATCAGGTCAAACATGGGCAAGGAAACCTCTTGCTGATTACCACGTACCGCCCTCCCTCAGCTGATGAATCAGTGCACCTCCATGTTGAACATCACTTGGAGGAAGCACTGAGGGTGGCAAGGGCATAGAATGTTCTCTGGGTGGGCGACTTCAATATCCATCACCAAATGTGGCTCGGCAGCACCACTACTGACCAAGCTGGCTGAGTCCTAAATGACATAGCTGCTAGACTGGGTCAGTGGCAGGTGGTGAGGGAACCAACAAGAGGGAAAAACACTCATCCTCACCAACCTACCTGCCGCAGATGCATCTGTCCATGACAGTATCGGTAGGGGTGACCACCGCACAGTCATTGTGGAGATGAAGTTCTGCCTTCACATTGAGAATACCCTCCATCGTGTTGTGTGGCACTACCACTGTGCTAAATGGGATAGATTTCGAACAGATCTAGCAACTCAAGACTGCGCATCCATGAGATGCTGTGGACCATCAACAGCAGTAGAATTGTACTCAAACACAATCTGTAACCTCATGGCCCGGCATATCCCCCACTCTACAATTACCATCAAGCCAGGGGATCAGCCCTGGTTCAATGAAGAGTGCAGGAGGACATGCCAGGAGTGGTACCAGCCACACCTAAAAATGAGGTGTCAACCTGGTGAAGCTATAAAACAGGACCACTCACGTGCCAAACAGCATAAACAGCAAGTGATAGATAGAGCTAAACAATCCAACAACCAACGGATCAGATCTAAGCTCTGCAGTCCTGCCACATCCAGTTGTGAATGGTGGTGGACAATTAAATAACTCACTGGAGGAGGTGGATCCACAAATATCCCCATCCTTAATGATGGAGGAGCCCAGCAAAGCAATGCAAAAGATAAGGCTGAAGCATTCGCAACAATTTTCAGCCCGAAGTGCCGAGTGGATGATCTATCTCGGCCTCCTCCGGAGGTCCCCAGCATCACAGATGCTAGTCTTCAGCCATTTCAATTCACTCCACGTGATATCAAGAAACAGCTGAAGGCACTGGATACTGCAAAGGCCACATTCCTGACCACATTCCGGCAAAAGTACTGAAGACTTGTGCTCCAGAACTTGCCATGCCCCTAGCCAAGCTGTTCTAGTGCAGCTACAACACTGGCATCTACCTAGCTATGTAGAAAATTGCCCAGGTACGTCCTGCACATAAAAAGCAGGACAAATCCAAACTGGCCAATTACCGCCCCATTAGTCTACTCTCCATCATCAGTAAAGTAATGGAAGAGGTCATTAACAGTGCTATCAAACGGCACTTGCTTAGCAATAACCTGCTCACTGATGCCCAGTTTTGGTTCCGCCAGGGTCACTGAGCTCCTGACCTCATTACAGCCTTGGTTCAAACATGGACAAAAAAGCTGAACTCCTGAGGTAAGGTGAGAGTGACTGCACTTAAGATCAAGGCAGCATTCGACCGAGAGTGGCAGTAAGGAGCCCTAGCAAAACTGGAGTCAATGGGAATCAGGAGGAAAACTCTCTGCTGGTTGGAGTCATACCTAGCACAAAGGAAGATGGTTGTGGTTGTTGGAGGTCAGTCACCTCAGCTCCAGGACATCACTGCAGGAGTTCCTCAGGGTAGTGTCCTCGGCCCAACCATCTTCAGCTGTTTCATCAATGACCTTCTTTCCATCATAAGGTCAGAAGTGGGGATGTTCACTGATGATTGCACAAGGTTCAGCACCATTTGTGACTCCTCAGACACTGAAGCAGTCCATGTCCAAATGCAGCAACACCTGGACAATATACAGGCTTGGGCTGACAAGTGGCAAGTAACATTTGTGCCACACAAGTGTCAGGCAATGACCATCTCCAACAAGAGAGAATCCAACCATCGCCATTTGATGTTCAATAGCATTACCATCACAGAATCTCCCACTATGAACATCCTGGGGGTTACCATTGACCAGAAACTGAACTGCACTAGCCATATAAATACTGTGGCCACAAGAGCAGGTCAGAGGCTAGGAATCGTGCGACGAGTATCTTGCCTCCTGACGGCCCAAAGCCTGTCCACATCTACAAGGCACAAGTCAGGAGTGTGACGGAATACTCCCCACTTGCCTGGATGAGTGCAGCTCCTACAACACTGAAGAAACTGGACACCGTCCAGGACAAAACAGTCCGCTTGATTGGCACCACATCCACAAACATTCACTCCCTCCACCACCGACGCACAGTAGCACCAGTGTGTACCATCTACAAGATGGACTACAGGAATTCACCAAGGCTCCTTAGACAGCACCTTCCAAATCCACAACGACTACCACCTAGAAGGACAAGGGCAGCAGATGGATGGGAATTCCACCACCTGGAAGTTCCCCTCCAAGTTACTCATCATCCTGACTTGGAAATATATCGCCGTTCCTTCACTTTCGCTGGGTCAACATCCTGGAACTCCCTTCCTAACAACACTGTGGGTGTCCCTACACCACATGGACTGCAGCAGTTCAAGAAGGCAGCTCACCACCACGTTCTAAAGGGCAACTAGGGATGGGCAATAAATACTGGCCCAGCCAGCAAAGCCCACATCCTGTGAATAAATAAAAAAAAATCATTGCAATACCTTCCAAACCCATGACCTCTACCAGATGCACAGGAACACCACCAGCTGCAAGTTCCCCTCCAAGCAACTCACCATCCTGACTTGGAAATATATCGCTGTTCCTTTACTGTCAGAGGGTCAAAATCCTGGAACTCCCTAACAGCACTGTAGGTGTACCTACACTACATGGACTGCCGTGGCTCACCACCACCTTTTCAAGGGCAATTAGGGATGGGCAATAAATGCTGGCCTAGCCAGCAACACTGACGTCTCCTGAATGAATAAAAAAAAGTACATACCCATTGTCCCCTCCAAACACATAGATTGCATCCTTATAGGCCACAACAGTATGCTTGCTTCGTCTGAAGAAAGAGAAAACATGAGCCTCAATTACAATTCTACAGGTATCTGTTGCAATATTTTCACAAATTTCATGGACAACAAAAAAAAATCCGACATATCTGTTCAAATATACAGATCTAGCAGATACTGAAACTCACTTTGATGGGGACCAACAGAAACAGGGGGTGAGAACTCTGTCCTTTCGACCCTCAGGTCTGAAAAGGAGTTTATTTATTGTCAGTAAAGGTAAGTGGTTTTCAGGGAAATTTATAGGGGAACTGTTAACGGCACTAAGTAATGGCATTACTTAGAGACCTGTGGGTAAGAAAAGGCTTGCATTTATACAGTGCTTTTCATGACCTCAGGATATCCAAAGCAATTTACAGTCAATAAAACACTTTTGAAGCACTGTTGTAATATACTGATGAGTTTGTAGATGAGAGAAAAGCTACTGAACAGTTAGGGGTTAATGAAGGTTTAATATTGAGTTATGCATGTGTCTGTGTGTGCTTAGGGGATTTATGTGTTATGTGATGGGATTTGGATGCAGTACAGGGTTACTGATGGAACTGTATGGAATATGTCCACCTCAGAGATCAGACAAGGTCTCCATTCAAATTTTAACTGAAAGATGGCACCTCCAGCGATGGAGTACTCCCTTGGTACTACACTGGGAGCATCAGCCTGGATTTCTGTGCTCAGGTCCCTGGAGTGCAACTTGAACCCATGACCTTCTGAGTCAGAGGTAAGAGTTCTACCCACTGAGCCTTGACAAATGTTACCTCTAATTTATTTGGAGAGCAAAGGTGATCTATGCACTCCAAATGTGTGCTTTTAAATTTATTGTGCAATCATGCACACATAGCAACATGAAGAGGTTGACTTGTACGCAACATGTGCAAAGACTTTCAGTCATTGCCATGCATCTTAAAGGGAACATTCGTTACCCATGCTGGCATTAAATCTGGTTCTGGGGAATGAAATGAGGCAAGTGGAAGCATTTGGGAAACTGATCACAATATCAAAAGGTTTAGAGTAGTTATAAAAATGGACAAGGATCACGCAAATGTGACACTGAATAGAAACATATTGATCAAGAGAATTCCCTTGCACACGCCAGGAATTCCCAATCCTCCTTGACCGTTACACAATTATATTTCTAGACTATATTAGCATAATTGAAGTGCCCCATTATCACTACTCTTTGGTTCTTGCACCTTTCTGATAATTTCCTGCAAATTTGTTGCCCTATTTCCTCCCATTTGGTGGCATATAAGATATATCTACAGCACCACAGCTCCTCTACTGCTATAGAAGTAAAATATTTCAGATTTCCAGTGTCCGCAGTAAGATCAAAAAGTGCAGGAAATGCTCCATCTGGCAACATCTGTGAAGAGGGTTCTGAAGAGGTGTCACATTTGAATCAAAACCTTAACGTGAAATGTTACTCCACCGACAGGTGCTGCCAGACTCGCTGAAAATTTCCAGAACTTTCTGTATTTTGCTGCACTATTGTTCCTGTGTTAATGTGAAATATAAGGTTTATAAGGGTTATTTAAGAATGTGTGCACAGTAGGGAGTCATTCATGCATTTGTGAGGAGCAGGGGTATCTGGGGTGATCAATGGATTAGTATGCAAAAAGAGATGTGAGACATTATTGACAGATCAGTGTGCAGTAATGGATTTCTGTGAGACCATATTGATGGGTCAGTGTGCAGTAAGGGGTCTCTGTGATAGTATTGATGCATCAGTGTGCAGTAAGGGGTCTCAGTGATAGTACTGATGGGTCAGTGTGCAGTAAGGGGTCTCTGTGAGAGTACTGATGAATCAGTATGCAGTAAGGGGTCTCTGTGAGAGTATTCATGGAAAAGTGTGCAGTAAGGGGTCTCTGTGGGACAGCAGTGATGGATCAGTGTGCAGTAAGGGGCTCTGTGAGAGTACTGATGGATCATTCTGCAGTCAGAGGTCTCTGACAGTATTGATGGATTAGGGTGCAGTCAGGAGTCTCTCTGAGAGTATTGATGGATCAGTGTGCAGTCAGGGGTCTCGAAGATAGTATTGATGGTTCAGTGTGCACTAAGGGGTCTCTGTGATAGTATTGATGGGTCAGTGTGCAGTAAGGGGACTCTGTGAAAGTATTCATGGAAAAGAGTGCAGTAAGGGGTCTCTGTGGGACAGCAGTGATAGATCAGTGTGCAGTAAGGGGCTCCGTGAGAGTACTGATGGATCATTGTGCAGTCAGGGGTCTCTGTGAGAGTATTGATGGATCTGTGTGCAGTAAAGGGTCTCTGTGAGAATATGGATGGATCAGTATGCAGTAAGGGGCTCTGTGAAAGTATTGATGGATCAGTGTGCAGTAAGGGGTCTCTGTGGTACAGCAGTGATGGATCCGTGTGCAGTAAGGGGCTCTGTGAGAGTATTGATGGATCAGTGTGCAGCAAAGGGTCTCTGTGAGAATATGGATGGATCAGTATGCAGTAAGGGGCTCTGTGAAAGTATTGATGGATCAGTATGCAGTAAGGAGTCTCTGTAAGAGTATCGATGGATCAGTGTGCAGAAGGAGTATCTGAGAGAGCATTGATGGATCAGTGTGAAGGAAAGGGTCTCTGTGAGAATATTGATGGATCAGTGTGCAGAAAGGGGTCTCTGTGAGACAGTGTTGATAGATCACTGTGCACTAAGATGTCTGTGTGAGACAGTATTGATGGATCAGTGTGCAGTAAGGGGTCTCGGCGAGAGTATCGATGGATCAGTGTGCAGTAAGGGGTCGCTGTGAGAGCATCAATGGATCAGTGTGCAGTAAGGGTTCTCTGTGGTACAGCACTGATGGATCCGTATGCAGTAAGGGGCTCTGTGAGAGTACTGATGGATCAGTGTGCAGTAAGGGGTCTCTCTGAGAGTAGTGACGGATCAGTGTGCAGTAAGGAGTCTCTGTGAGAGTATTGATGGATCAGTGTGCAGTAAGGGGTCTCTGTAGGAGTATTGATAGATCAGTGTGCAGAAAGGGGTCTCTGTGAGGCAGTGCTGATAGATCAGTGTGCACTAAGGTGTCTCTGTGAGACAGTATTGATGGATCAGCGTGCAGTAAGGAGTCTCTGTGAGAGCATTGATGGATTAGTGAGCAGTGAGAGGTCTCTGGGAGACCATATGGATGGGTCAATGTGCAGAAAGGGGTCTCTGTGATAGTATTGATGGATCAGTATGCAGTGAGGTGACTATGTGACACTACTGAAGGATCAGTGCGCAGTAAGGGGTCTCAGTGAGAGTATTGATGAATTAGTGTGCAGTAAAGGGTCTCTGGGAGAGTATTGATGAATCAGTGTTAAGGAATGATGGATCTGTGTACAGTAAGAAGTCTCTGTGAGAGTATTGATGGATCAGTATGCAGTAAAGGGTCTCTGTGAGAGTATTCATGGATCAGTGTGCAGTCAGTGGTCCTTGTGAGAGTATTCCTGGATCAGTGCGCAGTATGGGGTCTCTGTGAGAGTATTGATGGATCAGTGTGCAGTATGGGGTCTCTGTGAGACATTTTTGATATATCAGTGGGCTGTAAGGGGTCTCTGTGAGAGTATTGATGGATCACTGTGCAGTACCGGATTTCTGTGGGACAGTATTGATGGATCACTGTGCAGTAAGGGTGTCTGAGAGACAGTACTGATGGATCAGTGTGCAGTAAGGAGTCCCTGTGAGAGTACTGATGGATCTGTGTGCAGTAAGAAGTCTCTCTGAGAGTATTGGTAAATCAGTGTGCTGTATGGGGTCTCTGTGAGAGGATTGATGGATCAGTGAGCAGTAAGCGGTGTCTGTGAGATATTGATGGATCAGTGTGAAGTAAGGGATCTCTGTGAGTGTAATGATAGATCAGTGTGCAGAAAGGGGTCTCGGTGAGACAGTGTTGATTGATCACTGTGCACTAAGGAGTCTCTGTGAGAGTACTGATGGATCCGTGTGCGGTAAGGCGTCTCTGTGAGAGTATTGATGGATCAGTGTGCAGACAGGAGTCTCTGTGAGAGTATTGATGGATCAGTGTGCAGCAGGGAGCCTCTGTGAGGGTATTGATGGATCAGTGTGTGGTAAGGGGTGTCTGTGAGAGTACTGATGGATCAGTGTGCAGTAAGGAATCTCTGTGAGAGTATTGATGGATCTGTGTGCAATAAGATGTCTCTGTGAGAGTATTGACAGATCAGTGTGCAGTGAGGAGTCTATATGACACTATTGAAGGATCAGTGCGCTGTAAGGGGTCTCTGTGAGAGTATTGATGAATTTGGGGGCAGTAAAGGGTCTCTGTGAGAGTATTGATGGATCAATGTTATGTAACAGATCTCTGTGAGAGTATTGATGGATCAGTGTGCAGTATGGGGTCTTTGTGAGAGTATTGATGGAAAAATGTGAAGTCATGGTTCTCCGTGGGACAGCAGTGATGCATCAGTGTGCAGTAAGGGGTCTCTGTGAGAGTATTGATGGATCAGTGTGCTGTATGGGGTCTTTGTGAGAGTATTGATGGAAAAATGTGAAGTCATGGTTCTCTGTGGGACAGCAGAGATGGATCAGTGTGCAGTAAGGGGTCTCTGTGAGAGTATAGATGGATCAGTGTGCAGCAAGAAGTCTGTGAGAGTATTGATGGATCAGCGTGCAGTATGGGGTCTCTATGAGAGTATTTTTGGATCAGCGTGCAGCAAGGAGCCTCTGTGAGGGCACTGACGGATCAGTGTGCAGTAAGGAGTCTCTGTGAGAGTATTGATGGATTAGTGATCAGTAAGGGGTGTCTGTGAGACAGCACTGATGGATCAGTATGCAGAAAGGGGTCTCTGTGAGACAGTATTGATAGACCAGTGTGCAGTAAGGGCTCTTTGTGAGTGTATTGATGGAAAAATGTGAAGTCATGGTTCTCTGTGGGACAGCAGTGATGGATCAGTGTGCAGTAAGGGGTCTCTGTGAGAGTATTGATGGATCCGTGTGCAGTAAGGGGTCTCTGTGAGAGGATTGATGGATCAGTGAGCAGTAAGCGGTGTCTGTGAGATATTGATGGATCAGTGTGAAGTAAGGGATCTCTGTGAGTGTAATGATAGATCAGTGTGCAGAAAGGGGTCTCGGTGAGACAGTGTTGATTGATCACTGTGCACTAAGGAGTCTCTGTGAGAGTACTGATGCATCTGTGTGCAGTAAGGCGTCTCTGTGAGAGTATTGATGGATCAGTGTGCAGTCAGGAGTCTCTCTGAGAGTATTGATGGATCAGTGTGCAGCAGGGAGCCTCTGTGAGGGTATTGACGGATCAGTGTGCAGTGAGGGGTCTATATGACACTATTGAAGGATCAGTGCGCTGTAAGGGGTCTCTGTGAGAGTACTGATGAATTTGGGGGCAGTAAAGGGTCTCTGTAAGAGTATTGATGGATCAATGTTAAGTAACAGATCTCTGTGAGAGTATTGATGGATCAGTGTGCAGTAAAGGATCTCTGTGAGAGTATTCATGGATCAGTGTGCAGTCAGGAGTCTCTGTGAGAGTATTGATGGATCAGTGTGCAGTAAGGGGTCTCTGTGAGAGTATTGATAGATCAGTGTGCAGAAAGGGGTCTCTGTGAGACAGTGCTGATAGATCAGTGTGCACTAAGGTGTCTCTGTGAGACAGTATTGATGGATCAGTGCATAGTAAGGGGTCTCTGTGAGAGTTTTGATGGATCAGCATGCAGTAAGGAGTCTCTGTGAAAGCATTGATGGATTAGTGAGCAGTGAGAGGTCTCTAGGAGACCATATGGATGGGTCAATGTGCAGAAAGGTGTCTCTGTGATAGTATTGATGGATCAGTGTGCAGTGAGGGGACTATGTGACACTACTGAAGGATCAGTGCGCAGTAAGGGGTCTCTGTGAGAGTATTGATGAATTAGTGTGCAGTAAAGGGTCTCTGGGAGAGTATTGATGAATCAGTGTTAAGTAATGATGGATCTGTGTACAGTAAGATGTCTCTGTGAGAGTATTGATGGATCAGTATGCAGTAAAGGGTCTCTGTGAGAGTATTCTTGGATCAGTGTGCAGTCAGTGGTCCTTGTGAGAGTATTCCTGGATCAGTGCGCAGTATGGGGTCTCTGTGAGAGTACTGATGGATCAGTGTGCAGTATGGGGTCTCTGTGAGACATTTTTGATATATCAGTGGGCTGTAAGGGGTCTCTGTGAGAGTATTGATGGATCACTGTGCAGTAGCGGATTTCTGTGGGACAGTATTGATGGATCACTGTGCAGTAAGGGTGTCTGAGAGACAGTACTGATGGATCAGTGTGCAGTAAGGAGTCCCTGTGAGAGTACTGATGGATCTGTGTGCAGTAAGAAGTCTCTCTGAGAGTATTGGTAGATCAGTGTGCTGTATGGGGTCTCTGTGAGAGGATTGATGGATCAGTGAGCAGTAAGCGGTGTCTGTGAGATATTGATGGATCAGTGTGAAGTAAGGGATCTCTGTGAGTGTAATGATAGATCAGTGTGCAGAAAGGGGTCTCGGTGAGACAGTGTTGATTGATCACCGTGCACTAAGGAGTCCCTGTGAGAGTACTGATGCATCCGTGTGCAGTAAGGCGTCTCTGTGAGAGTATTGATGGATCAGTGTGCAGTCAGGAGTCTCTCTGAGAGTATTGATGGATCAGTGTGCAGCAGGGAGCCTCTGTGAGGGTATTGACGGATCAGTGTGCAGTGAGGGGTCTATATGACACTATTGAAGGATCAGTGCGCTGTAAGGGGTCTCTGTGAGAGTACTGATGAATTTGGGGGCAGTAAAGGGTCTCTGTAAGAGTATTGATGGATCAATGTTAAGTAACAGATCTCTGTGAGAGTATTGATGGATCAGTGTGCAGTAAAGGATCTCTGTGAGAGTATTCATGGATCAGTGTGCAGTCAGGAGTCTCTGTGAGAGTATTGATGGATCAGTGTGCAGTAAGGGGTCTCTGTGAGAGTATTGATAGATCAGTGTGCAGAAAGGGGTCTCTGTGAGACAGTGCTGATAGATCAGTGTGCACTAAGGTGTCTCTGTGAGACAGTATTGATGGATCAGTGCATAGTAAGGGGTCTCTGTGAGAGTTTTGATGGATCAGCATGCAGTAAGGAGTCTCTGTGAAAGCATTGATGGATTAGTGAGCAGTGAGAGGTCTCTAGGAGACCATATGGATGGGTCAATGTGCAGAAAGGTGTCTCTGTGATAGTATTGATGGATCAGTGTGCAGTGAGGGGACTATGTGACACTACTGAAGGATCAGTGCGCAGTAAGGGGTCTCTGTGAGAGTATTGATGAATTAGTGTGCAGTAAAGGGTCTCTGGGAGAGTATTGATGAATCAGTGTTAAGTAATGATGGATCTGTGTACAGTAAGATGTCTCTGTGAGAGTATTGATGGATCAGTATGCAGTAAAGGGTCTCTGTGAGAGTATTCTTGGATCAGTGTGCAGTCAGTGGTCCTTGTGAGAGTATTCCTGGATCAGTGCGCAGTATGGGGTCTCTGTGAGAGTATTGATGGATCAGTGTGCAGTATGGGGTCTCTGTGAGACATTTTTGATATATCAGTGGGCTGTAAGGGGTCTCTGTGAGAGTATTGATGGATCACTGTGCAGTACCGGATTTCTGTGGGACAGTATTGATGGATCACTGTGCAGTAAGGGTGTCTGAGAGACAGTACTGATGGATCAGTGTGCAGTAAGGAGTCCTGTGAGAGTACTGATGGATCTGTGTGCAGTAAGAAGTCTCTCTGAGAGTATTGGTAGATCAGTGTGCTGTATGGGGTCTCTGTGAGAGGATTGATGGATCAGTGAGCAGTAAGCGGTGTCTGTGAGATATTGATGGATCAGTGTGAAGTAAGGGATCTCTGTGAGTGTAATGATAGATCAGTGTGCAGAAAGGGGTCTCGGTGAGACAGTGTTGATTGATCACCGTGCACTAAGGAGTCCCTGTGAGAGTACTGATGCATCCGTGTGCAGTAAGGCGTCTCTGTGAGAGTATTGATGGATCAGTGTGCAGTCAGGAGTCTCTCTGAGAGTATTGATGGATTAGTGTGCAGCAGGGAGCCTCTGTGAGGGTATTGACGGATCAGTGTGCAGTGAGGGGTCTATATGACACTATTGAAGGATCAGTGCGCTGTAAGGGGTCTCTGTGAGAGTACTGATGAATTTGGGGGCAGTAAAGGGTCTCTGTAAGAGTATTGATGGATCAATGTTAAGTAACAGATCTCTGAGTGTATTGATGGATCAGTGTGCAGTCAGGAGTCTCTCTGAGAGTATTGATGGATCAGTGTGCAGCAGGGAGCCTCTGTGAGGGTATTGATGGATCAGTGTGCAGTAAGGGGTCTCGGTGAAAGTATCGATGGATCAGTGTGCAGTAAGGAGTCTCTGTGAGAGTATTGATGGATCTGTGTGCAATAAGAAGTCTCCGTGAGAGTATTGACGGATCAGTGTGCAGTGAGGGGTCTATATGACACTACTGAAGGATCAGTGCGCTGTAAGGGGTCTCTGTGAGAGTATTGATGAATTTGGGGGCAGTAAAGGGTCTCTGTAAAAGTATTGATGGATCAATGTTAAGTAACAGATCTCTGTGAGAGTATTGATGGATCAGTGTGTAGTAAAGGATCTCTGTGAGAGTATTCATGGATCAGTGTGCAGTCAGTGGTTTCTGTGAAAGTATTCCTGGATCAGTGCGCAGTATGGGGTCTTTGTGAGAGTATTGATAGAAAAATGTGAAGTCATGGTTCTCTGCGGGACAGCAGTGATGCATCAGTGTGCAGTAAGGGGTCTCTGTGAGAGTATTGATGGATCAGTGTGCAGTATGGGGTCTTTGTGAGAGTATTGATGGAAAAATGTGAAGTTATGGTTCTCTGTGGGACAGCAGTGATGGATCAGTGTGCAGTAAGGGGTCTCTGTGAGAGTACTGATGGATCCGTGTGCAATAAGGAGTCTCTGTGAGAGTATTGATGGATCTGTGTGCAGTAAGAAGTCTGTGAGAGTACTGATGGATCAGTGTACAGTAAGGGGTCTCTATGAGAGTATTTTTGGATCAGCGTGCAGCAAGGAGCCTCTGTGAGGGCATTGATGGATCAGTGTGCAGTAAGGAGTCTCTGTGAGAGTATTGATGGATTAGTGATCAGTAAGGGGTCTCTGTGAAACAGTACTGATAGATCAGCGTGCAGTAAGGGGTCTCTGTGAGAAAGTATTGATGGATCAGTGTGCAGTAAGGGGTCTCTGTGAAAGTATTGATGGAAAATTGTGAACTAAGGGGTCTCTGTGGGACAGCAATGACGGATCAGTGTGCAGTAAGGGGTCTCTGTGAGAGTACTGATGGATCAGAGTGCAGAAAGGGGTCGCTGTGAGACAGTGTTGATAGATCATTGTGCACTAAGATGTCTGTGTGAGACAGTATTGATGGATCAGTGTGCAGTAAGGGGTCTCGGCGAGAGTATCGATGGATCAGTGTGCAGTAAGGGGTCTCTGTGGTACAGTATTGATGGATCCATATGCAGTAAGGGGCTCTGTGAGAGTACTGATGGATCAGTGTGCAGTAAGGGGTCTCTCTGATAGTAGTGACAGATCAGTGTGCAGTAAGGCGTCTCTGTGAGAGTATTGATAGATCAGTGTGCAGAAAGGGGTCTCTGTGAGACAGTGCTGATAGATCAGTGTGCACTAAGGTGTCTCTGTGAGACAGTATTGATGGATCAGTGCATAGTAAGGGGTCTCTGTGAGAGTTTTGATGGATCAGCGTGCAGTAAGGAGTCTCTGTGAGAGTATTGATGGATTAGTGAGCAGTGAGAGTTCTCTAGGAGACCATATGGATGGGTCAATGTGCAGAAAGGGGTCTCTGTGATAATACTGATGGATCAGTGTGCAGCAAGGGGTCTCTGTGAGTGTAATGATAGATCAGTGTGCAGAAAGGGGTCTCGGTGAGACAGGGTTGATTGATCACTGTGCACTAAGATGTCTCCGTGAGGCAGTATTAACGGATCAGTGTGCAGTAAGGGGTCTCGGAGTGAGTATTGATGGATCACTGTGCAGTAAGGGGTCTCTGTGAGAGTAATTTTGGATCAGCGTGCAGCAGGGAGCCGCTGTGAGGGTATTGATGGATCAGTGTGTGGTAATGGGTGTCTGTAAGAGTGCTGATGGATCAGTGTGCAGTAAGGAATCTCTGTGAGAGTATTGATGGATTAGTGTGCAGTAAGGGGTCTCTGAGAGAGTATTGATGGATCAGTGTGTAGTAAGGGGTCTCTCTGATAGTAGTGACGGATCAGTGTGCAGTAAGGAGTCTCTGTGAGAGTACTGATGGATCCGTGTGCAGTAAGGCATCTCTGTGAGAGGATTGATGGATCAGTGTGCAGTAAGGGGTCTCTGTGAGAGTATTGATAGATCAGTGTGCAGAAAGGGGTCTCTGTGAGACAGTGCTGATAGATCAGTGTGCACTTAGGTGTCTCTGTGAGACAGTATTGATGGATCAGTGCATAGTAAGGGGTCTCTGTGAGAGTTTTGATGGATCAGCGTGCAGTAAGGAGTCTCTGTGAGAGCATTGATGGATTAGTGAGCAGTGAGAGGTCTCTAGGAGACCATATGGATGGGTCAATGGGCAGAAAGGGGTCTCTGTGATAGTATTGATGGATCAGTGTGCAGTGAGGGGACTATGTGACACTACTGAAGGATCAGTGCGCAGTAAGGGATCTCTGTGAGTGTAATGATAGATCAGTGTGCAGAAAAGGGTCTCGGTGAGACAGTGTTGATTGATCACTGTGCACTAAGGTGTCTCCGTGAGGCAGTATTAATGGATCAGTGTGCAGTAAGGGGTCTCGGAGTGAGTATTGATGGATCAGAGTGCAGTAAGGGGTCTCTGTGAGAGTAATTTTGGATCAGCGTGCAGCAGGGAGCCTCTGTGAGGGTATTGATGGATCAGTGTGTGGTAAGGGGTGTCTGTGAGAGTACTGATGGATCAGTGTGCAGTAAGGAATCTCGGTGAGAGTATTGATGGATTAGTGTGCAGTAAGGGGTCTCTGAGAGAGTATTGATGGAAAAGTGTGAAGTAAGGGGTCTCTGTGGGATAGCAATGATGGATCAGTGTGCAGTAAGGGGCTCTGAGAGAATACTGATGGATCAGTGTGCAGTAAGGGGTCTCTGTGGGACACTATTGATGGATCAGTGTGCAGTAAGTGGACTCTGTGAGAGTATCGATGTATCAGTGTGCAGAAGGAGTCTCTGAGAGAGCATTGATAGATCAGTGTGAAGTAAGGGGGCACTGTGAGAGTATTGATAGATCAGTGTGCAGTAAGAGATCTCAGTGAGACAGTATTGATAGACCAGTGTGCAGTAAGGGGTCTTTGTGAGAGTATTGATGGGAAAATATGAAGTCATGGTTCTCTGTGGGACAGCAGTGATGGATCAGTGGGCAGTAAGGGGTCTCTGTGAGAGTATTGATGGATCCGTGTGCAGTAAGGGGTCTCTGTAAGAGTATTGATGGATCAGTGTGCAGTAAGCGGTCTCTGGGAGAGTAATGATAGATCACTGTGCAGAAAGGGGTCGCTGTGAGACAGTGTTGATAGATCAGTGTGTACTAAGGTACCTCTGTGAGACAGTATTGATGGATCAGTGCGCAGTCAGGGGTCTCGGTGAGAGTATCGATGGATCAGTGTGCAGTAAGGGCTCTCTGTGAGAGTATCGATGTATCAGTGTTCAGAAGGAGTCTCTGAGAGAGCATTGATAGATCAGTGTGAAGTAAGGGGGCACTGTGAGAGTATTGATAAATCAGTGTGCAGTAAGGGGTCTCTGTGAGAGTAATGATGGATCCGTGTGCAGCCAGGTGTCTCTGTGGGACAGTATTGATGGATCACTGTACAGTAAAGGGTCTCAATGAGAGTATTGATGGATCAGTGTGCAGTAAAGGGTCTATGTGAGAGGAGTCATGGATCAGTGTGCAGTAAGAAGTCTTGGTAAGACAGTATTGATTGATAAGTGTGCAGAAAGTGGTCTCTTTGAGACAGAGGTGATAGATCAGTATGCAGTAAGGGGTCTCTGTAAGTCGGTATTGATGGATCAGTATGCAATAAGGGGTCTCGGTGAGAGTATCGATGGATCAGCATGCAGTGAGTCTTCTCTGTGGGACAGCATTGATGGATCAGTGTACAGTAAGGGGCTCTGTAAGAGTATTGATGGATCAGTGTGCAGGAAGGGGTCTCTGTGAGAGTATCGATGGATCGGTGTGCAGGGAGGGGTCTCTGTGAGAGTATGGATGGATCAATGTGCAGTAAAGAGTCTCTATGAGACAGTATTGATAGACAAGTGTGTAGGAAGCGGTCTCTGTGAGAGCATTGATGGATCAGTGTGCAGTAGGGAGTCTCTGTGAGAGTATTGATGGATCACTGTGCAGAAAGGGGTGTCTGTGAGACAGTGTTGATAGATCAGTGTGCACTAAGGTGTCTCTGTGAGACAGTATTGATGGATCAGTGTGCAGTCAGGGGTCTCGGTGAGAGTATCGATAGATCAGTGTGCAGTAAGGGGTCTCTGTGAGAGTATCGATGGATCAGTGTGCAGTCAGAGGTCTCTGTGGGACACTATTGATGCATCAGTGTGCAGTATGGGGTCTCTGTGAGAGTATTGATGGATCCGTGTGCAGTAAGGGGTCTCTGTGAGAGTATTGATGGATCAGTGTACAGTAAAGGGTCTCTGGGAGAGCATTGATGGATCAGTGTGAAGTAAGGGATCTTTGTGAGAGTAATGATAGATCACTGTGCAGAAAGGGGTCTCTGTGAGACAGTGTTGATAGATCAGTGTGTACTAAGGTGTCTCTGTGAGACAGTACTGATGGATCAGTGTGCAGTCAGGGGTCTCGGTGAGAGTATCAATGGATCAGTGTGCAGTAAGGGGTCTCTATGAGAGTATCGAGGGATCAGTGTGAGGTCAGGGGTCTCTGTGGGACAGCATTGTTGGATCGGTGTGCAGTAAGGGGCTCTGTGGGAGTATCAATGGATCAGTGTGCAGTAAGGGGTCTCTGTGGGACACTATTGATGGATCAGTGTGCAGTAAGTGGACTCTGTGAGAGTATCGATGTATCAGTGTTCAGAAGGAGTCTCTGAGAGAGCATTGATAGATCAGTGTGAAGTAAGGGGGCACTGTGAGAGTATTGATAGATCAGTGTGCAGTAAGGGGTCTCTGTGAGAGTAATGATGGATCAGTGTGCAGCAAGGTGTCTCTGTGGGACAGTATTGATGGATCACTGTGCAGTAAAGGGTCTCAATGAGAGTATTGATGGATCAGTGTGCAGTAAAGGGTCTATGTGAGAGGAGTCATGGATCAGTGTGCAGTAAGGAGTCTCTGTAAGACAGTATTGATTGATAAGTGTGCAGAAAGTGGTCTCTCTGAGACAGAGGTGATAGATCAGTATGCAGTAAGGGGTCTCTGTAAGTCGGTATTGATGGATCAGTGTGCAATAAGGGGTCTCGGTGAGAGTATCGATGGATCAGCATGCAGTGAGTCATCTCTGTGACAGTATGGATGGATCAATGTGCAGTAAAGAGTCTCTGTCAGACAGTATTGATAGACAAGTGTGTCGTAAGCGGTCTCTGTGAGAGTACTGATGGATCAGTGTGCAGCGAGGGGTCTCTGTGAGGTAATGATGGATCAGTGTGCGTTGAGGGCTCTTTGTGAGAGTATTGAAATAGTATGCAGTAAAGGGTCTCTGTGAGAGTATTGATGGATCAGTGTTAAGTAACAGATCTCTGTGAGAGTAATGATGGATCAGTGTGCAGTAAAGGATCTCTGTGAGAGTATTCATGGATCAGTGTGCAGTCAGTGGTCTCTGTGAGAGTATTCCTGGATCAGAGCGCAGTATGAGGTCTCAGTGAGAGTATTGATGGATCAGTGTGCATCATGGGGTCTTTGTGAGAGTATTGATGGAAAAATGTGAAGTCATGGTTCTCTGTGGGACAGCAGTGATGGATCAGTGTGCAGTAAGGGGTCTCTATGAGAGTATTGATAGATCCGTGTGCAGTAAGGAGTCTCTGTGAGAGTATTGATGGATCTGTGTGCAGTAAGAAGTCTGTGTGAGAGTATTGATGGATCAGTGTGCAGTAAGGGGTCGCTGTGAGAGTATTTTTGAATCAGCGTGCAGCAAGGAGCATCTGTGAGGGCATTGATGGATTAGTGTGCAGTAAAGAGTCTCTGTGAGAGTTTTGATGGATTAGTGATCAGTAGGGGGTCTCTGTAAGACAGTATTGATAGATCAGTGTGCAGTAGGGGTTCTCTGTAAAAAAGTATTGATGGATCAGTGTGCAGTAAGGGGTCTCTGTGAATGTATTGATGGAAAAGTGTGAAGTAAGGGATCTCTGTGAGAGTAATGACAGATCATTGTGCAGAAAGGGGTCTCTGTGAGACAGTGTTGATAGATCAGTGTGCACTAAGGTGTCTCTGTGAGACAGTATTGATGGATCAGTGTGCAGTCAGGGGTCTCTGTGAGAGTATCGATGGATCAGTGTGCAGTAAGGGGCTCTGTGGGAGTATCAATGGATCAGTGTGCAGTAAGGGGTCTCTGTGGGACACTATTGATGGATCAGTGTGCAGTAAGTGGACTCTGTGAGAGTATCGATGTATCAGTGTGCAGAAGGAGTCTCTGAGAGAGCATTGATAGATCAGTGTGAAGTAAGGGGGCACTGTGAGAGTATTGATAGATCAGTGTGCAGTAAGGGGTCTCTGTGAGAGTAATGATGGATCAGTGTGCAGCAAGGTGTCTCTGTGGGACAGTATTGATGGATCACTGTGCAGTAAAGGGTCTCAATGAGAGTATTGATGGATCAGTGTGCAGTAAAGGGTCTATGTGAGAGGAGTCATGGATCAGTGTGCAGTAAGGAGTCTCTGTAAGACAGTATTGCTTGATAAGTGTGCAGAAAGTGGTCTCTCTGAGACAGAGGTGATAGATCAGTATGCAGTAAGGGGTCTCTGTAAGTCGGTATTGATGGATCAGTGTGCAATAAGGGGTCTCGGTGAGAGTATCGATGGATCAGCATGCAGTGAGTCTTCTCTGTGGGACAACATTGATGGATCAGTGTACAGTAAGGGGCTCTGTATGAGTATTGATGGATCAGTGTGCAGGAAGGGGTCTCTGTGAGAGTATCGATGGATCGGTGTGCAGGGAGGGGTCTCTGTGAGAGTATGGATGGATCAATGTGCAGTAAAGAGTCTCTGTGAGACAGTTTTGATAGACAAGTGTGCAGCAAGCGGTCTCTGTGAGAGCATTCAAGGGTCAGTGTGCAGTGAGGGGTCTATTTAACACTATTGAAGGATCAGTGCGCAGTAAGGGGTTTCTGTGAGAATATTGATGCATTAGTGTGCAGTGAAGGATCTCTGTGAGAGTATTCATGGATCAGTGTGCAGTCAGTGGTCTCTGTGAGAGTATTCCTGGATCAGTGTGAGTATGGGGTCTCTGTGAGCGTATTGATGGATCAGTGTGCAGTATGGGGTCTTTGTGAGAGTATTGGTGGAAAAATGTGAAGTCATGGTTCTCTGTGGGACAGCAGTGATGGATCAGTGTGCAGTAAGGAGTCTCTGTGAGAGTATTGATGGACCCGTATGCAGTAAGGAGTCTCTGTGAGAGTATTGATGGATCTGTGTGCAGTAATAAGTCTCTGTGAGAGTATCGATGGATCAGCATGCAGTGAGTCTTCTCTTTGGGACAGCATTGATGGATCAGTGTACAGGAAGGGGCTCTGTAAGAGTATTGATGGATCAGTGTGCAGGAATGGGTCTCTCTGAGAGTATTGATGGATTAGTGATCAGTAAGGGGTCTCTGTGAGACAGTATTGATAGATCAGTGTGCAGTAAGGGGTCTCCGTGAAGGTATTGATGGAAAAGTGTGAAGTAAGGGGTCTCTGTGGGACAGCAATGATGGATCAATGTGCAATAAGGGGCTCTGAGAGAATACTGATGGATCAGTGTGCAGAAAGGGGTCTCTGTGAGACAGTGTTGATAGATCAGCATGCAGTAAGGGGTCTCTGTGAGAGTATTGATGGATCAGTGTGCAGTAAGGGGTCTCTGTGAGACAGTATTGATAGACCAGTGTGCAGTAAGGGGTCTTTGTGAGAGTATTGATGGGAAAATGTGAAGTCATGGTTCTCTGTGGGACAGCAGTGATGGATCAGTGTGCAGTAAGGGGTCGCTGTGAGAGTATTGATGGATCTGTGTGCAGTAAGGGGTCTCTGTGAGAGTACTGATGGATCAGTGTGCAGTAAGGGGTCTCTGGGAGAGCACTGATGGATCAGTGTGAAGTAAGGGATCTTGGTGAGAGTATCGATGGATCAGCATGCAGTGAGTCTTCTCTGTGGGACAACATTGATGGATCAGTGTACAGTAAGGGGCTCTGTAAGAGTATTGATGGATCAGTGTGCAGGAAGGGGTCTCTGTGAGAGTATCGATGTATCGGTGTGCAGGGAGCGGTCTCTGTGAGAGTATGGATGGATCAATATGCAGTACAGAGTCTCTGTGAGACAGTATTGATAGACAAGTGTGTAGGAAGCGGTCTCTGTGAGAGCATTGATGGATCAGTGTGCAGTAAGGGGTCTCTGTGAGAGTATTGATGGATCACTGTGCAGAAAGGGGTCTCTGTGAGACAGTGTTGATAGATCAGTGTGTACTAAGGTGTCTCTGTGAGACAGTATTGATGGATCAGTGTGCAGTCAGGGGTCTCGGTGAGAGTATCAATGGATCAGTGTGCAGTAAGGGGTCTCTGTGAGAGTATCGATGGATCAGTGTGCAGTCAGGGGTCTCTGTGGGACAGCATTGTTGGATCAGTGTGCAGTAAGGGGCTCTGTGAGAGTATCAATGGATCAGTGTGCAGTAAGGGGTCTCTGTGGGACACTATTGATGGATCAGTGTGCAGTAAGTGGACTCTGTGAGAGTATCGATGTATCAGTGTGCAGAAGGAGTCTCTGAGAGAGCATTGATAGATCAGTGTGAAGTAAGGGGGCACTGTGAGAGTATTGATAGATCAGTGTGCAGTAAGAGATCTCAGTGAGACAGTATTGATAGACCAGTGTGCAGTAAGGGGTCTTTGTGAGAGTATTGATGGGAAAATGTGAAGTCATGGTTCTCTGTGGGACAGCAGTGATGGATCAGTGGGCAGTAAGGGGTCTCTGTGAGAGTATTGATGGATCCGTGTGCAGTAAGGGGTCTCTGTAAGAGTATTGATGGATCAGTGTGCAGTAAGGGGTCTCTGGGAGAGTAATGATAGATCACTGTGCAGAAAGGGGTCGCTGTGAGACAGTGTTGATAGATCAGTGTGTACTAAGGTACCTCTGTGAGACAGTATTGATGGATTAGTGCGCAGTCAGGGGTCTCGGTGAGAGTATCGATGGATCAGTGTGCAGTAAGGGCTCTCTGTGAGAGTATCGATGTATCAGTGTTCAGAAGGAGTCTCTGAGAGAGCATTGATAGATCAGTGTGAAGTAAGGGGGCACTGTGAGAGTATTGATAAATCAGTGTGCAGTAAGGGGTCTCTGTGAGAGTAATGATGGATCCGTGTGCAGCCAGGTGTCTCTGTGGGACAGTATTGATGGATCACTGTACAGTAAAGGGTCTCAATGAGAGTATTGATGGATCAGTGTGCAGTAAAGGGTCTATGTGAGAGGAGTCATGGATCAGTGTGCAGTAAGAAGTCTTGGTAAGACAGTATTGATTGATAAGTGTGCAGAAAGTGGTCTCTTTGAGACAGAGGTGATAGATCAGTATGCAGTAAGGGGTCTCTGTAAGTCGGTATTGATGGATCAGTATGCAATAAGGGGTCTCGGTGAGAGTATCGATGGATCAGCATGCAGTGAGTCTTCTCTGTGGGACAGCATTGATGGATCAGTGTACAGTAAGGGGCTCTGTAAGAGTATTGATGGATCAGTGTGCAGGAAGAGGTCTCTGTGAGAGTATCGATGGATCGGTGTGCAGGGAGTGGTCTCTGTGAGAGTATGGATGGATCAATGTGCAGTAAAGAGTCTCTATGAGACAGTATTGATAGACAAGTGTGTAGGAAGCGGTCTCTGTGAGAGCATTGATGGATCAGTGTGCAGTAGGGAGTCTCTGTGAGAGTATTGATGGATCACTGTGCAGAAAGGGGTGTCTGTGAGACAGTGTTGATAGATCAGTGTGCACTAAGGTGTCTCTGTGAGACAGTATTGATGGATCAGTGTGCAGTCAGGGGTCTCGGTGAGAGTATCGATAGATCAGTGTGCAGTAAGGGGTCTCTGTGAGAGTATCGATGGATCAGTGTGCAGTCAGAGGTCTCTGTGGGACACTATTGATGGATCAGTGTGCAGTAAGTGGACTCTGTGAGAATATCGATGTATCAGTGTGCAGAAGGAGTCTCTGAGAGAGCATTGATAGATCAGTGTGAAGTAAGGGGGCACTGTGAGAGTATTGATGGATCAGTGTGCAGTAAGGGGTCTCTGTGAGAGTATTGGTGGATCTGTGTGCAGTAAGAAGTCTTTGTGAGAGTATTGATGGATCAATGTGCAGTAAGGGTTCTCAGTGCGAGTATTGATGGATCAGCAGCAGTTAGGGCTCTCTGTGAGAGTATCGAAGGTTCAGTCTGCAGTAAGGGGTTCTGTGAGAGTATTGATGGAACAGCGTTCAGTAAGGAGTCTCTGTGAGAGTATTGATGGATCAGTGTGCAGTCAGGGGTCTTTGAGAGACAGTATTGATGGATCTGTCGCAGTAAGGGGTCTTTGAGAGATAGTATTGATGGATCAGTGTGCAGTAAGGGGTCTCTGTGAGAGTATTGATGGATCAGTGAGCATTAAGGAGTCTCTGTGAGAGTCTTGATGGATCAGTGTGCAGTAAGGGGTCTCTGTGAGAGTATTGATGGATCAAAGTGCAGTAAGGGGTCTCAGTGCGAGTATTGATGGATCAGCGGGCAGTTAGGGCTCTCTGTGAGAGTATCGAAGGTTCAGTCTGCAGTAAGGGGCTCTGTGAGAGTATTGATGGAACAGCGTTCAGTAAGGAGTTTCTGTGAGAGTATTGATGGATCAGTGTGCAGTCAGGGGTCTTTGAGAGACAGTATTGATGGATCAGTCGCAGTAAGGGGTCTTTGAGAGATAGTATTGATAGACTAGTGTGCAGTCAGGGGTCTTTGTGAGAGTATTGGTTGAAAAATGTGAAGTCATGGGTCTCTGTGAGACATTGTTGATAGATCAGAAGGATGTAAGTGATCTCTATGAGAGTATTGATGGATCAGTGAGCAAAAAGCAGTGTCTGTGAGAGTATTGATGGATCAGTGTGCAGGAAAGAGTCTCTGTGAGACAGTATTGATAGACAAGTGTGTAGTAAGCGGTCTCTGTGAGAGTATTGATGGATCATTATTAAGTAACAGATCTCTGTGAGAGTATTGATGGATCTGTGTGCAGTAAGAAGTCTCTGTGAGAGTTCTGATGGATCAGTGTGCAGTAAAGGATCTCTGTGAGACAGTATTGATGGATCAGTGTGCAGTAAAGGGTCTCTGTGAGACAGTATTGATGGATCAGTGTGCAGTAAGGGGTCTTTGAGAGACAGTATTGATGGATCAGAGTGCAGTAAGGTGTCTTTGAGAGACAGTATTGATGGATCAGTGTGCAGTAAGGGCTCTCTGTGAGAGCATTGATACATCACTGGGCAGTAAGGCATCTCTGTGAAAACATTCATGGATCATTGTGCAGTAAGGAGTCTCTGTGAGAGTATTGATGGATCTGTGTGCAGTAAGGGGCACTGTGAGAGTATTGATGGAACAGCGTGCAGTAAGGAATCTCTGTGAGAGTACTGATCAATAAGTGTGCAGTACGGGGTCTCTGTGAGTCAGTATTGTTAGATCAGTGTGCAGTAAGGGGTCTTTGAGAGACAGTATTGATGGATCAGTGTGCAGTAAGGGGCTCTGTGACAGCATTGATACATCACTGGGCAGTAAGGCATCGCTGTGAAAACATTCATGTATCAGTGTGCAGTAAGGGGCAGTGATAGTATTGATAGAACAGCGTACAGTAAGGAATCTCTGTGAGAGTATTGATGAATAAGTGTGCAGTAAGGGTGCTCTGTGAGACAGTATTGATAGATCAGTGTGCAGTAAGGGGTCTCTGTGAGAGTATCGAAGGATCAGTGTGCAGTAAGGGGCTTTGTGAGAGTATTGATGGAACAGCGTACAGTAAGGAGTCTCTGTGAGAGTATTGATGGATAAGTGTTTAGTCAGGGGTCTCTGGAAGAGTATTGATGGATCAGTGTGCAGTAAGTGTGCTCTGTGAAAGTATTGATGGATCAGTGTGCACTTATGAGTCTTTGTGAGATAATATTCATGGATCAGTGTGCAGTAAGGGGTCTATGTGAGAGTATTTTTGCCTCAGTGTGCAGCTAGGAGTTTCTGTGAGGTAGAATTCATGCATCAGTGTACAGTAAGGGGTCTCTGTGAGAGTATTGATGGATCAGTGTGCAGTAAGGGGTCTTTGTGAGGGTATTGATGGATCAGTGTACGGAAAGGGGTCTCTGTGGGAGAGTATTGCTGGATCAGTGTTCTGTAAGGGGTCTCTGTGAGGGTATTGACGGATCGGTGTGCAGTAAGGAGTCTTTGTGGGAGAGTATTGCTGGATCAGTGTGCAGTAAGTGGCTCTGTGAGAGTATTGATTGAGCAGTGTGCAGTAAGGAGACTCTGTGAGAGTATTGATGGATCAGTGTGCACTAAGGGGCTCTGTGAGAGTATTGATGGATCAGTGTTCAGTAAGGGGTCTTTGTGAGACAGTATTGATGGATCAGTGTGCAGTTAGGGCGTTTCTGTGAGATTATCAAAGGTTCAGTCTGCAGTAAGGGGCTCTGTGAGAGTCTTGATGGAACAGATTGCAGTATGGAGTCTCTGTGAGAGTATTGTCGGATAAATGTGTAGTCAGGGGTCTCTGTAAGAGTATTGATGGATCAGTGCCCAGTAAGGGGGTTTGAGAGACAGTATTGATGGATCAGTGTGCAGTAAGGGGACTTTGAGAGACAGTATTGATGGATCAGTGTGCAGTAAGGGGTCTTTGTGAGGGTATTGATGGATCAGTGTACGGTAAGGAGTCTCTTTGGGAGAGTATTGCTGGATCAGTGTTCTGTAAGGGGTTTCTGTGAGGGTAGTGATGGATCGGCATGCAGTAAGGAGTCTCTGTGGGAGATTATTGCTGGATCAGTGTGCAGTAAGGGGCTCCGTGAGAGTATTGATTGAGCAGTGTGCAGTAAGGAGTCTCTGCGAGACAGTATAGATGGATCAGTGTGCAGTAAGGGTCTCTGTGAGAGTATTGATGGATCAGTGTACAGCAAGGGGTCTTTGTGAGACAGTATTGATGGATCAGTGTGCAATAAGTCGTCTTTGTGAGACAATATTGATGGATCAGTGTGCAGTAAGGGGTCGCTGTGCGAGTGTTGATGGATCAGTGTGCAGTAATGGGTCTCCGTGAGACCGTATTGATGGATCAGTGTGCAGAATGGGGGCTCTGTGAGAGTATTGAAGGATCAGTGTGCAGTAAGGGGTCTGTTTGAGACACTATTGATGGATCAGTGTGCAGTAAGGGAACTTTGAGAGACAGTATTGATGGATCAGTGTGCAGTAAGGGGTCTCTGTGAGAGCATTGATACATCACTGGGCAGTAAGGCATCTCTGTGAAAACATTCATGGATCAGTGTGCAGTAAGGGGCTCTGTGATAGTATAGATGGAACAGCGTGCAGTAAGGAATCTCTGTGAGAGTATTGATGAATAAGTGTGCAGTAAGGGGTCTCTGTGAGAGTATCGAAGGATCAGTGTGCAGTAAGGGTGCTCTGTGAGACAATATTGATAGATCAGTGTGCAGTAAGGGGTCTCTGTGAGAGTATCGAAGGATCAGTGTGCAGTAAGGGGCTCTGTGAGAGTATTGATGGAACAGCGTATAGTAAGGAGTCTTTGTGAGAGTATTGATGGATAAGTGTGCAGTATGGGGTCTCTGTGAGACAGTATTGTTAGATCAGTGTGCAGTAAGTGTGGTCTGTGAGAGTATTGATGGATCAGTATGCAGTCAGGAGTCTCTCTGAGAATATTGATGGATCAGTGTGCAGTAAGGGCTCTCTGTGAGAGTATTGATGGATCAGTGTGCAGTCAGGAGTCTCTGTGAGACAGTATTGATGGATCAGTGTGTAATAATAGGTCTCTGTGGGGCAGTATTCATGGATCAGTGTGCTATAAGGGGTCTCTGTGAGAGTATTGATGGATCAGTGTGTAGTAGGGAGTCACTGTGAGACAGTATTGATGGATCAGTGTGCAGTAAGGAGCTCTGTGAGAGTATCGATGAATCAGTGTGCAGTGAGGGGCTCTGTGAGATATTGATGGAACAGCGTGCAGTAAGGAGTCTCTGTGAGAGTATTGATGGATCAGTGTGTCGTAAGAGGTCTCTGTGAGAGTATTGATTGAGCAATGTGCAGTAAGGAGTCTCTGCGAGACAGTATTGATGGATCAGTGTGGAATATGTGGTCTCTGTGAGAGTATTGATGGATCTGTGTGCAGTAAGTGGTCTCTGTGAGAGTATTGATGGATCAGGGTGCAGTAAGGGGTCTCTGTGAGAGTATTGATGGATCAGTGTGGAATATGTGGTCTCTGTGAGACAGTATTGATGGATCTGTCGCAGTAAGGGGTCTTTGAGAGATAGTATTGATGGATCAGTGTGCAGTAAGGGGTCTCTGTGAGAGTATTGATGGATCAGTGAGCATTAAGGAGTCTCTGTGAGAGTCTTGATGGATCAGTGTGCAGTAAGGGGTCTCTGTGAGAGTATTGATGGATCAATGTGCAGTCAGGGGTCTTTGTGAGAGTATTGGTTGAAAAATGTGAAGTCATGGGTCTCTGTGAGACATTGTTGATAGATCAGTGGGATGTAAGTGATCTCTATGAGAGTATTGATGGATCAGTGAGCAAAAAGCAGTGTCTGTGATCAGCGTGCAGTAAGGGGTCTCTTTGAGTGTAGTGGTGGATCAATGTGTAGTAAGGGGTCTCTGTGAGAGTATTGATGTATCAGTGAACACAGTAAGGGATCTCTGTGAGGGTATTGATGGATCAGTGTGCAGTGAGGGGCTCGGTGAGATATTGATGGAACAGCTTGCAGTAAGGAGTCTCTGTTAGAGTATTGATGGATCAGTGTGGAATATGTGGTCTCTGTGAGAGTATTGATGGACCTGTGTGCAGTAAGTGGTCTCTGTGAGAGTATTGCTGGATCAGTGTGTAGTAGGGAGTCTCTGTGAGACAGTATTGATGGATCAGTGTGCAGTAAGAGGCTCTGTGAGAGTATCGATGGATCAGTGTGCAGTGAGGGGCTCGGTGAGATATTGATGGAACAGCGTGCAGTAAGGAGTCTCTGTTAGAGTATTGATGGATCAGTGTGGAATATGTGGTCTCTGTGAGAGTATTGATGGACCTGTGGGCAGTAAGTGGTCTCTGTGAGAGTATTGATGGATTAGTGATCAGTAAGGGGTCTCTGTGAGACAGTATTGATAGATCAGTGTGCAGTAAGGGGTCTCCGTGAAGGTATTCATGGAAAAGTGTGAAGTAATGGGGCCTCTGTGGGACAGCAATGATGGATCAATGTGCAATAAGGGGCTCTGAGAGAATACTGATGGATCAGTGTGCAGAAAGGGATTTCTGTGAGACAGTGTTGATAGATCAGCATGCAGTAAGGGGTCTCTGTGAGAGTATTGATGGATCAGTGTGCAGTAAGGAGTCTCTGTAAGACAGTATTGATTGATAAGTGTGCAGAAAGTGGTCTCTCTGAGACAGAGGTGATAGATCAGTATGCAGTAACGGGTCTCTGTAAGTCGGTATTGATGGATCAGTGTGCAATAAGGGGTCTCGGTGAGAGTATCGATGGATCAGCATGCAGTGAGTCTTCTCTGTGGGACAGCATTGATGGATCAGTGTACAGTAAGGGGCTCTGTATGAGTATTGATGGATCAGTGTGCAGGAAGGGGTCTCTGTGAGAGTATCGATGGATCGGTGTGCAGGGAGGGGTCTCTGTGAGAGTATGGATGGATCAATGTGCAGTAAAGAGTCTCTGTGAGACAGTTTTGATAGACAAGTGTGCAGCAAGCGGTCTCTGTGAGAGCATTCAAGGGTCAGTGTGCAGTGAGGGGTCTATTTAACACTATTGAAGGATCAGTGCGCAGTAAGGGGTCTCTGTGAGAATATTGATGCATTAGTGTGCAGTGAAGGATCTCTGTGAGAGTATTCATGGATCAGTGTGCAGTCAGTGGTCTCTGTGAGAGTATTCCTGGATCAGTGTGAGTATGGGGTCTCTGTGAGCGTATTGATGGATCAGTGTGCAGTATGGGGTCTTTGTGAGAGTATTGGTGGAAAAATGTGAAGTCATGGTTCTCTGTGGGACAGCAGTGATGGATCAGTGTGCAGTAAGGAGTCTCTGTGAGAGTATTGATGGACCCGTGTGCAGTAAGGAGTCTCTGTGAGAGTATTGATGGATCTGTGTGCAGTAATAAGTCTCTGTGAGAGTATCGATGGATCAGCATGCAGTGAGTCTTCTCTTTGGGACAGCATTGATGGATCAGTGTACAGGAAGGGGCTCTGTAAGAGTATTGATGGATCAGTGTGCAGGAATGGGTCTCTCTGAGAGTATTGATGGAATAGTGATCAGTAAGGGGTCTCTGTGAGACAGTATTGATAGATCAGTGTGCAGTAAGGGGTCTCCGTGAAGGTATTGATGGAAAAGTGTGAAGTAAGGGGTCTCTGTGGAACAGCAATGATGGATCAATGTGCAATAAGGGGCTCTGAGAGAATACTGATGGATCAGTGTGCAGAAAGGGGTCTCTGTGAGACAGTGTTGATAGATCAGCATGCAGTAAGGGGTCTCTGTGAGAGTATTGATGGATCAGTGTGCAGTAAGGGGTCTCTGTGAGACAGTATTGATAGACCAGTGTGCAGTAAGGGGTCTTTGTGAGAGTATTGATGGGAAAATGGGAAGTCATGGTTCTCTGTGGGACAGCAGTGATGGATCAGTGTGCAGTAAGGGGTCGCTGTGAGAGTATTGATGGATCCGTGTGCAGTAAGGGGTCTCTGTGAGAGTATTGATGGATCAGTGTGCAGTAAGGGGTCTCTGGGAGAGCACTGATGGATCAGTGTGAAGTAAGGGATCTTTGTGAGAGTATCGGTGGATCAGCATGCAGTGAGTCTTCTCTGTGGGACAACATTGATGGATCAGTGTACAGTAAGGGGCTCTGTAAGAGTATTGATGGATCAGTGTGCAGGGAGCGGTCTCTGTGAGAGTATGGATGGATCAATGTGCAGTACAGAGTCTCTGTGAGACAGTATTGATAGACAAGTGTGTAGGAAGCGGTCTCTGTGAGAGCATTGATGGATCAGTGTGCAGTAAGGGGTCTCTGTGAGAGTATTGATCGATCACTGTGCAGAAAGGGGTCTCTGTGAGACAGTGTTGATAGATCAGTGTGTACTAAGGTGTCTCTGTGAGACAGTATTGATGGATCAGTGTGCAGTAAGGGGTCTCTGTGAGAGTATCGATGGGTCAGTGTGCAGTCAGGTGTCTCTGTGGGACAGCATTGTTGGATCAGTGTGCAGTAAGGGGCTCTGTGAGAGTATCAATGGATCAGTGTGCAGTAAGGGGTCTCTGTGGGACACTATTGATGGATCAGTGTGCAGTAAGGGGGCACTGTGAGAGTATTGATAGATCAGTGTGAAGTAAGAGATCTCTGTGAGACAGTATTGATAGACCAGTGTGCAGTAAGGGGTCTTTGTGAGAGTATTGATGGGAAAATGTGAAGTCATGGTTCTCTGTGGGACAGCAGTGATGGATCAGTGTGCAGTAAGGGGTCTCTGTGAGAGTATTAATGGATCAGTGTGGAATATGTGGTCTCTGTGAGAGTATTGATGGATCAATGTGCAGTAAGGGGTCTCTGTGAGAGTATTGATGGATCAGCGGGCAGTTAGGGCTCTCTGTGAGAGTACCGAAGGTTCAGTCTGCAGTAAGGGGCTCTGTGAGAGTATTGATGGAACAGCGTTCAGTAAGGAGTCTCTGTGAGAGTATTGATGGATCAGTGTGCAGTCAGGGGTCTTTGAGAGACAGTATTGATGGATCAGTCGCAGTAAGGGGTCTTTGAGAGATAGTATTGCTGGATCAGTGTTCTGTAAGGGGTCTCTGTGAGGGTATTGCTAGATCAGTGTGCAGTAAGGGGGTCTGTGAGAGTATTGATGGATCAGTGTTCAGCAAGGGGTCTTTGTGAGACAGTATTGATGGATCAATATACAGTAAGTCGTCTTTGTGAGACAATATTGATGGATCAGTGTGCAGTAAGGGGTCTCTGTGCGACTATTGATGGATCAGTGTGCAGTAATGGGTCTCCGTGAGACCATATTGATGGATCAGTGTGCAGTAAGGGGTCCTTGAGAGACAGTATTGATGGATCATTGTGCAGTAAGGGGTCTTTGAGAGACAGTATTGATGG
Source organism: Carcharodon carcharias (assembly GCF_017639515.1). Lineage (NCBI taxonomy): Eukaryota > Metazoa > Chordata > Chondrichthyes > Lamniformes > Lamnidae > Carcharodon > Carcharodon carcharias. Next base: position 54,523,023 of record NC_054479.1, on the reverse strand, counting down.
ATCAATGTGCAGTAAGGGGTCTTTGAGAGACAGTATTGATGGATCAGTGTGCAGTAAGGGGCTCTGTGAGAGCATTGATACGTCACTGGGCAGTGAGGGATCTCTGTGAAAACATTCATGGATCAGTGTGCAGTAAGGGGCACTGTGATAGTATAGATGGAACAGCGTGCAGTAAGGAATCTCTGTGAGAGTATTGATGAATAAGTGTGCAGTAAGGGTGCTCTGTGAGACAGTATTGATAGATCAGTGTGCAGTAAGGGGCTCTGTGAGAATATTGATGGAACAGCGTACAGTAAGGAGTCTTTGTGAGAGTATTGATGGATCAGTGTGCAGTAAGGGGTCTCTGTGAGGGTATTGATGGATCAGTGTATGGTAAGGGGTCTCTGTGAGAGCATTGATACATCACTGGGCAGTAAGGCATCTCTGTGAAAACATTCATGGATCAGTGTGCAGTAAGGGGCACTGTGATAGTATAGATGGACCGGAAGCAGTAAGGAATCTGTGTGAGAGTATTGGTGAATAAGTGTGCAGTAAGGGTGCTCTGTGAGACAGTATTGTTAGATCAGTGTGCAGTAAGGGGTCTTTGAGAGACAGTATTGATGGATCAGTGTGCAGTAAGGGGCTCTGTGACAGCATTGATACATCACTGGGCAGTAAGGCGTCGCTGTAAAAACATTCATGTATCAGTGTGCAGTAAGGGGCACTGTGATAGTATTGATGGAACAGCGTGCAGTAAGGAATCTCTGTGAGAGTATTGATGAATAAGTGTGCAGTAAGGGTGCTCTGTGAGACCGTATTGATAGATCAGTGTGCAGTAAGGGGTCTCTGTGAGAGTATCGAAGGATCAGTGTGCAGTAAGGCGCTCTGTGAGAGTATTGATGGAACAGCGTACAGTAAGGAGTCTCTGTGAGAGTATTGATGCATAAGTGTTTAGTCAGGGGTCTCTGGAAGAGTATTGATGGATCAGTGTGCAGTAAGGGGTCTTTGTGAGGGTATTGATGGATCAGTGTACGGTAAGGGGTCTCTGTGAGAGCATTGATACATCACTGGGCAGTAAGGCATCTCTGTGAAAACATTCATGGATCAGTGTGCAGTAAGGGGCACTGTGATAGTATAGATGGAACAGCGTGCAGTAAGGAATCTCTGTGAGAGTATTGATGAATAAGTGTGCAGTAAGGGTGCTCTGTGAGACAGTATTGATAGATCAGTGTGCAGTAAGGGGCTCTGTGAGAATATTGATGGAACAGCGTACAGTAAGGAGTCTTTGTGAGAGTATTGATGGATCAGTGTGCAGTAAGGGGTCTCTGTGAGGGTATTGATGGATCAGTGTATGGTAAGGGGTCTCTGTGAGAGCATTGATACATCACTGGGCAGTAAGGCATCTCTGTGAAAACATTCATGGATCAGTGTGCAGTTAGGGGCACTGTGATAGTATAGATGGAACAGCGTGCAGTAAGGAATCTGTGTGAGAGTATTGGTGAATAAGTGTGCAGTAAGGGTGCTCTGTGAGACAGTATTGTTAGATCAGTGTGCAGTAAGGGGTCTTTGAGAGACAGTATTGATGGATCAGTGTGCAGTAAGGGGCTCTGTGACAGCATTGATACATCACTGGGCAGTAAGGCGTCGCTGTAAAAACATTCATGTATCAGTGCGCAGTTAGGGGCACTGTGATAGTATAGATGGAACAGCGTGCAGTAAGGAATCTGTGTGAGTGTATTGGTGAATAAGTGTGCAGTAAGGGTGCTCTGTGAGACAGTATTGTTAGATCAGTGTGCAGTAAGGGGTCTTTGAGAGACAGTATTGATGGATCAGTGTGCAGTAAGGGGCTCTGTGACAGCATTGATACATCACTGGGCAGTAAGGCGTCGCTGTAAAAACATTCATGTATCAGTGTGCAGTAAGGGGCACTGTGATGGTATTGATGGAACAGCGTGCAGTAAGGAATCTCTGTGAGAGTATTGATGAATAAGTGTGCAGTAAGGGTGCTCTGTGAGACCGTATTGATAGATCAGTGTGCAGTAAGGGGTCTCTGTGAGAGTATCGAAGGATCAGTGTGCAGTAAGGCGCTCTATGAGAGTATTGATGGAACAGCGTACAGTAAGGAGTCTCTGTGAGAGTATTGATGCATAAGTGTTTAGTCAGGGGTCTCTGGAAGAGTATTGATGGATCAGTGTGCAGTAAGGGGTCTTTGTGAGGGTATTGATGGATCAGTGTACGGTAAGGGGTCTCTGTGAGAGCATTGATACATCACTGAGCAGTAAGGCATCTCTGTGAAAACATTCATGGATCAGTGTGCAGTAAGGGGCACTGTGATAGTATAGATGGAACAGCGTGCAGTAAGGAATCTCTGTGAGAGTATTGATGAATAAGTGTGCAGTAAGGGTGCTCTGTGAGACAGTATTGATAGATCAGTGTGCAGTAAGGGGCTCTGTGAGAATATTGATGGAACAGCGTACAGTAAGGAGTCTTTGTGAGAGTATTGATGGATAAGTGTGCAGTATGGGGTCTCTGTGAGACAGTATTGTTAGATCAGTGTGCAGTAAGGGTGGTCTGTGAGAGTATTGATGGATCAGTGTGCAGTAAGGTGTCTCTGTGAGAGTATTGAGGGATCAGTGTGCAGTAAGGGGTCTCGGTGACAGTGTTGATGGATCAGTATGCAGTCAGGAGTCTCTCTGAGAAAATTGATGGATCAGTGTGCAGTAAGGGCTCTCTGTGAGAGTATTGATGGATCAGTGTGCAGTCAGGAGTCTCTGTGAGACAGTATTGATGGATCAGTGTGTAATAATAGGTCTCTGTGGGACAGTATTCATGGATCAGTGTGCTATAAGGGGTCTCTGTGAGAGTATTACTGAATCAGTGTGTAGTAGGGAGTCTCTGTGAGACAGTATTGATGGATCAGTCTGCAGTAAGGGGCTCTGTGAGAGTATCGATGGATCAGTGTACAGTGAGGGGCTCTGTGAGATATTGATGGAACAGCGTGCAGTAAGGAGTCTCTGTTAGAGTATTGATGGATCAGTGTGGAATATGTGGTCTCTGTGAGAGTATTGATGGACCTGTGTGCAGTAAGTGGTCTCTGTGAGAGAATTGATGGATCACTGTGCAGTAAGGGTTCTCAGTGTGAGTATTGATGGATCAGCAGTGTGCAGTAAGGGCACTGTGATAGTATAGATGGAACAGCGTGCAGTAAGGAATCTCTGTGAGAGTATTGATGAATAAGTGTGCAGTCTCTGTGAGAGTATTGATAGATCAGTGTGCAGTAAGGGGCTCTGTGAGAATATTGATGGATCAGTGTGCAGTAAGGAGTCTCTGTGAGAGTATTGATGGATCAGTGTGCAGTATGGGGTCTCTGTGAGAGTATTGATGGATCAGTGTGCAGTAAGGGACTCTGTGAGAGTATTGATGGATCAGTGTGCAGTAAGGGTCTCTGTGAGAGTATTGAGGGATCATGTGCAGTAAGGGGTCTCGTGACAGTATTGATGGATCAGTATGCAGTCAGGGTCTCTCTGAGATTGATGGATCAGTGTGCAGTAAGGTGCTCTGTGAGAGTATTGATGGATCAGTGTGCAGTCAGAGTCTCTGTGAGAGTATTGATGGATCAGTCTCTGCAGTATTCATGGATCAGTGTGTAGTAGGGCTCTCTGTGAGAGTATCGAATGTTCAGTCTGCAGTAAGGGGCTCTGTGAGAGTATTGATGGAACAGCGTTCAGTAAGGAGTCTCTGTGAGAGTATTGATGGATAAATGGGTAGTCAGGGGTCTCTGTAAGAGTATTGATGGATCAGTGTGCAGTAAGGGGGTTTCAGAGACAGTATTGATGGATCAGTGTGCAGTAAGGGGTCTTTGAGAGACAGTATTGATGGATCAGTGTGCAGTAAGGGTCTCTGTGAGAGCACTGATAGATCACTGGGCAGTAAGGCATCGCTGTGAAAACATTCATGGATCAGTGTGCAGTAAGGGGCACTGTGATAGTATTGATGGAACAGCATACAGTAAGGAGTCTCTGTGAGAGTATTGATGGATAAGTGTTTAGTCAGGGGTCTCTGGAAGAGTATTGATGGATCTGTGTGCAGTAAGTGTGCTCTGTGAAAGTACTGATGGATCAGTGTGCACTTATGAGTCTTTGTGAGATAATATTCATGGATCAGTGTGCAGTAAGGAGCCTATGTGAGAGTATTGATGGATCAGTGTGCAGTAAGGGGTCTCTGTGAGAGTATTGATGGATCAATGTGCAGTAAGGGTTCTCAGTGCGAGTATTGATGGATCAGCAGCAGTTAGGGCTCTCTGTGAGAGTATCGAAGGTTCAGTCTGCAGTAAGGGGCTCTGTGAGAGTATTGATGGAACATCGTGCAGTAAGGAGTCTCTGTGAGAGTATTGATGGATAAGTGTTTAGTCAGGGGTCTCTGGAAGAGTATTGATGGATCTGTGTGCAGTAAGTGTGCTCTGTGAAAGTACTGATGGATCAGTGTGCACTTATGAGTCTTTGTGAGATAATATTCATGGATCAGTGTGCAGTAAGGGGCCTATGTGAGAGTATTTTTGCCTCAGTGTGCAGCTAGGAGTTTCTGTGAGACAGAATTCATGCATCAGTGTACAGTAAGGGGTCTCTGTGAGAGTATTGGTGGATCAGTGTGCAGTAAGGGGTCTCTGTGAGAGTATTGATGGATCAGCGGGCAGTTAGGGCTCTCTGTGAGAGTACCGAAGGTTCAGTCTGCAGTAAGGGGCTCTGTGAGAGTATTGATGGAACAGCGTTCAGTAAGGAGTCTCTGTGAGAGTATTGATGGATCAGTGTGCAGTCAGGGGTCTTTGAGAGACAGTATTGATGGATCAGTCGCAGTAAGGGGTCTTTGAGAGATAGTATTGCTGGATCAGTGTTCTGTAAGGGGTCTCTGTGAGGGTATTGCTAGATCAGTGTGCAGTAAGGGGGTCTGTGAGAGTATTGATGGATCAGTGTTCAGCAAGGGGTCTTTGTGAGACAGTATTGATGGATCAATATACAGTAAGTCGTCTTTGTGAGACAATATTGATGGATCAGTGTGCAGTAAGGGGTCTCTGTGTGACTATTGATGGATCAGTGTGCAGTAATGGGTCTCCGTGAGACCATATTGATGGATCAGTGTGCAGTAAGGGGTCCTTGAGAGACAGTATTGATGGATCAATGTGCAGTAAGGGGTCTTTGAGAGACAGTATTGATGGATCAATGTGCAGTAAGGGGTCTTTGAGAGACAGTATTGATGGATCATTGTGCAGTAAGGGGCTCTGTGAGAGCATTGATACGTCACTGGGCAGTGAGGGATCTCTGTGAAAACATTCATGGATCAGTGTGCAGTAAGGGGCACTGTGATAGTATAGATGGAACAGCGTGCAGTAAGGAATCTCTGTGAGAGTATTGATGAATAAGTGTGCAGTAAGGGTGCTCTGTGAGACAGTATTGATAGATCAGTGTGCAGTAAGGGGCTCTGTGAGAATATTGATGGAACAGCGTACAGTAAGGAGTCTTTGTGAGAGTATTGATGGATCAGTGTGCAGTAAGGGGTCTCTGTGAGGGTATTGATGGATCAGTGTATGGTAAGGGGTCTCTGTGAGAGCATTGATACATCACTGGGCAGTAAGGCATCTCTGTGAAAACATTCATGGATCAGTGTGCAGTAAGGGGCACTGTGATAGTATAGATGGACCGGAAGCAGTAAGGAATCTGTGTGAGAGTATTGGTGAATAAGTGTGCAGTAAGGGTGCTCTGTGAGACAGTATTGTTAGATCAGTGTGCAGTAAGGGGTCTTTGAGAGACAGTATTGATGGATCAGTGTGCAGTAAGGGGCTCTGTGACAGCATTGATACATCACTGGGCAGTAAGGCGTCGCTGTAAAAACATTCATGTATCAGTGTGCAGTAAGGGGCACTGTGATAGTATTGATGGAACAGCGTGCAGTAAGGAATCTCTGTGAGAGTATTGATGAATAAGTGTGCAGTAAGGGTGCTCTGTGAGACCGTATTGATAGATCAGTGTGCAGTAAGGGGTCTCTGTGAGAGTATCGAAGGATCAATGTGCAGTAAGGCGCTCTGTGAGAGTATTGATGGAACAGCGTACAGTAAGGAGTCTCTGTGAGAGTATTGATGCATAAGTGTTTAGTCAGGGGTCTCTGGAAGAGTATTGATGGATCAGTGTGCAGTAAGGGGTCTTTGTGAGGGTATTGATGGATCAGTGTACGGTAAGGGGTCTCTGTGAGAGCATTGATACATCACTGGGCAGTAAGGCATCTCTGTGAAAACATTCATGGATCAGTGTGCAGTAAGGGGCACTGTGATAGTATAGATGGAACAGCGTGCAGTAAGGAATCTGTGTGAGAGTATTGATGAATAAGTGTGCAGTAAGGGTGCTCTGTGAGACAGTATTGTTAGATCAGTGTGCAGTAAGGGGTCTTTGAGAGACAGTATTGATGGATCAGTGTGCAGTAAGGGGCTCTGTGACAGCATTGATACATCACTGGGCAGTAAGGCGTCGCTGTAAAAACATTCATGTATCAGTGCGCAGTTAGGGGCACTGTGATAGTATAGATGGAACAGCGTGCAGTAAGGAATCTGTGTGAGTGTATTGGTGAATAAGTGTGCAGTAAGGGTGCTCTGTGAGACAGTATTGTTAGATCAGTGTGCAGTAAGGGGTCTTTGAGAGACAGTATTGATGGATCAGTGTGCAGTAAGGGGCTCTGTGACAGCATTGATACATCACTGGGCAGTAAGGCGTCGCTGTAAAAACATTCATGTACCAGTGTGCAGTAAGGGGCACTGTGATAGTATTGATGGAACAGCGTGCAGTAAGGAATCTCTGTGAGAGTATTGATGAATAAGTGTGCAGTAAGGGTGCTCTGTGAGACCGTATTGATAGATCAGTGTGCAGTAAGGGGTCTCTGTGAGAGTATCGAAGGATCAGTGTGCAGTAAGGCGCTCTGTGAGAGTATTGATGGAACAGCGTACAGTAAGGAGTCTCTGTGAGAGTATTGATGCATAAGTGTTTAGTCAGGGGTCTCTGGAAGAGTATTGATGGATCAGTGTGCAGTAAGGGGTCTTTGTGAGGGTATTGATGGATCAGTGTACGGTAAGGGGTCTCTGTGAGAGCATTGATACATCACTGGGCAGTAAGGCATCTCTGTGAAAACATTCATGGATCAGTGTGCAGTAAGGGGCACTGTGATAGTATAGATGGAACAGCGTGCAGTAAGGAATCTCTGTGAGAGTATTGATGAATAAGTGTGCAGTAAGGGTGCTCTGTGAGACAGTATTGATAGATCAGTGTGCAGTAAGGGGCTCTGTGAGAATATTGATGGAACAGCGTACAGTAAGGAGTCTTTGTGAGAGTATTGATGGATAAGTGTGCAGTATGGGGTCTCTGTGAGACAGTATTGTTAGATCAGTGTGCAGTAAGGGTGGTCTGTGAGAGTATTGATGGATCAGTGTGCAGTAAGGTGTCTCTGTGAGAGTATTGAGGGATCAGTGTGCAGTAAGGGGTCTCGGTGACAGTGTTGATGGATCAGTATGCAGTCAGGAGTCTCTCTGAGAAAATTGATGGATCAGTGTGCAGTAAGGGCTCTCTGTGAGAGTATTGATGGATCAGTGTGCAGTCAGGAGTCTCTGTGAGACAGTATTGATGGATCAGTGTGTAATAATAGGTCTCTGTGGGACAGTATTCATGGATCAGTGTGCTATAAGGGGTCTCTGTGAGAGTATTACTGAATCAGTGTGTAGTAGGGAGTCTCTGTGAGACAGTATTGATGGATCAGTCTGCAGTAAGGGGCTCTGTGAGAGTATCGATGGATCAGTGTACAGTGAGGGGCTCTGTGAGATATTGATGGAACAGCGTGCAGTAAGGAGTCTCTGTTAGAGTATTGATGGATCAGTGTGGAATATGTGGTCTCTGTGAGAGTATTGATGGACCTGTGTGCAGTAAGTGGTCTCTGTGAGAGAATTGATGGATCACTGTGCAGTAAGGGTTCTCAGTGTGAGTATTGATGGATCAGCAGCAGTTAGGGCTCTCTGTGAGAGTATCGAAGGTTCAGTCTGCAGTAAGGGGCTCTGTGAGAGTATTGATGGAACAGCGTTCAGTAAGGAGTCTCTGTGAGAGTATTGATGGATAAATGGGTAGTCAGGGGTCTCTGTAAGAGTATTGATGGATCAGTGTGCAGTAAGGGGGTTTCAGAGACAGTATTGATGGATCAGTGTGCAGTAAGGGGTCTTTGAGAGACAGTATTGATGGATCAGTGTGCAGTAAGGGTCTCTGTGAGAGCACTGATAGATCACTGGGCAGTAAGGCATCGCTGTGAAAACATTCATGGATCAGTGTGCAGTAAGGGGCACTGTGATAGTATTGATGGAACAGCATACAGTAAGGAGTCTCTGTGAGAGTATTGATGGATAAGTGTTTAGTCAGGGGTCTCTGGAAGAGTATTGATGGATCTGTGTGCAGTAAGTGTGCTCTGTGAAAGTACTGATGGATCAGTGTGCACTTATGAGTCTTTGTGAGATAATATTCATGGATCAGTGTGCAGTAAGGAGCCTATGTGAGAGTATTGATGGATCAGTGTGCAGTAAGGGGTCTCTGTGAGAGTATTGATGGATCAATGTGCAGTAAGGGTTCTCAGTGCGAGTATTGATGGATCAGCAGCAGTTAGGGCTCTCTGTGAGAGTATCGAAGGTTCAGTCTGCAGTAAGGGGCTCTGTGAGAGTATTGATGGAACAGCGTTCAGTAAGGAGTCTCTGTGAGAGTATTGATGGATCAGTGTGCAGTCAGGGGTCTTTGAGAGACAGTATTGATGGATCTGTCGCAGTAAGGGGTCTTTGAGAGATAGTATTGATGGATCAGTGTGCAGTAAGGGGTCTCTGTGAGAGTATTGATGGATCAGTGAGCATTAAGGAGTCTCTGTGAGAGTCTTGATGGATCAGTGTGCAGTAAGGGGTCTCTGTGAGAGTATTGATGGATCAAAGTGCAGTAAGAGGTCTCAGTGCGAGTATTGATGGATCAGCGGGCAGTTAGGGCTCTCTGTGAGAGTATCGAAGGTTCAGTCTGCAGTAAGGGGCTCTGTGAGAGTCTTGATGGAACAGCATACAGTAAGGAGTCTCTGTGAGAGTATTGATGGATAAGTGTTTAGTCAGGGGTCTCTGGAAGAGTATTGATGGATCTGTGTGCAGTAAGTGTGCTCTGTGAAAGTACTGATGGATCAGTGTGCACTTATGAGTCTTTGTGAGATAATATTCATGGATCAGTGTGCAGTAAGGGGCCTATGTGAGAGTATTTTTGCCTCAGTGTGCAGCTAGGAGTTTCTGTGAGACAGAATTCATGCATCAGTGTACAGTAAGGGGTCTCTGTGAGAGTATTGGTGGATCAGTGTACGGTAAGGGGTCTCTGTGAGAGCATTGATACATCACTGGGCAGTCAGGCATCTCTGTGAAAACATTCATGGATCAGTGTGCAGTAAGGGGCAATGTGATAGTATAGATGGAACAGTGTGCAGTAAGGAATCTCTGTGTGAGTATTGATGAATAAGTGTGCAGTAAGGGGTCTCTGTGAGAGTATCGAAGGATCAGTGTGCAGCAAGGGGCTCCGTGAGAGTATTGATGGAACAGCGTACAGTAAGAAGTCTTTGTGAGAGTATTGATGGATAAGTGTGCAGTATGGGGTCTCTGTGAGACAGTATTGTTAGATCAGTGTGCAGTAAGGGTGGTCTGTGAGAGTATTGAGGGATCAGTGTGCAGTAAGGGGTCTCTGTGACAGTGTTGATGGATTAGTATGCAGTCAGGAGTCTCTCTGAGAATATTGATGGATCAGTGTGCAGTAAGGGCTCCCTGTGAGAGTATTGATGGATCAGTGTGCAGTCAGGGTCTCTGTGAGACAGTATTGATGGATCAGTGTGAAATAATAGGTCTCTGTGGGGCAGTATTCATGGATCAGTTTGCTATAAGGGGTCTCTGTGAGAGTATTGCTGGATCAGTGTGTAGTAGGGAGTCACTGTGAGACAGTATTGATGGATCAGTGTGCAGTAAGGGGCTCTGTGAGAGTATCGATGGATCAGTGTGCAGCGAGGGGCTCGGTGATATATTGATGGAACAGCGTGCAGTAAGGAGTCTCTGTTAGAGTATTGATGAATCAGTGTGGAATATGTGGTCTCTGTGAGAGTATTGATGGACCTGTGTGCAGTAAGTGGTCTCTGTGAGAGTATTGCTGGATCAGTGTGTAGTAGGGAGTCTCTGTGAGACAGTATTGATGGATCAGTGTGCAGTAAGGGGCTCTGTTAGAGTATTGATGGATCAGTGTGGAATATGTGGTCTCTGTGAGAGTATTGATGGACCTGTGTGCAGTAAGTGGTCTCTGTGAGAGTATTGATGGATCAGGGTGCAGTAATGGGTCTCTGTGAGAGTATTGGTGGATCAGTGTGGAATATGTGGTCTCTGTGAGAGTATTGATGGATCAATGTGCAGTAAGGGGTCTCAGTGCGAGTATTGATGTATCAGCAGCAGTTTGGGCTCTCTGTGAGAGTATCGAAGGTTCAGTCTGCAGTAAGGGGCTCTGTGAGAGTATTGATGGAACAGCGTTCAGTAAGGAGTCTCTGTGAGAGTATTGATGGATCAGTGTGCAGTCAGGGGTCTTTGAGAGACAGTATTGATGGATCTGTCGCAGTAAGGGGTCTTTGAGAGATAGTATTGATGGATCAGTGAGCATTAAGGAGTCTCTGTGAGAGTCTTGATGGATCAGTGTGCAGTAAGGGGTCTCTGTGAGAGTATTGATGGATCAAAGTGCAGTAAGAGGTCTCAGTGCGAGTATTGATGGATCAGCGGGCAGTTAGGGCTCTCTGTGAGAGTATCGAAGGTTCAGTCTGCAGTAAGGGGCTCTGTGAGAGTCTTGATGGAACAGCATACAGTAAGGAGTCTCTGTGAGAGTATTGATGGATAAGTGTTTAGTCAGGGGTCTCTGGAAGAGTATTGATGGATCTGTGTGCAGTAAGTGTGCTCTGTGAAAGTACTGATGGATCAGTGTGCACTTATGAGTCTTTGTGAGATAATATTCATGGATCAGTGTGCAGTAAAGGGCCTATGTGAGAGTATTTTTGCCTCAATGTGCAGCTAGGAGTTTCTGTGAGACAGAATTCATGCATCAGTGTACAGTAAGGGGTCTCTGTGAGAGTATTGGTGGATCAGTGTGCAGTAAGGGGTCTCTGTGAGGGTATTGATGGATCAGTGTACGGTAAGGGGTCTCTGTGAGAGCATTGATACATCACTGGGCAGTCAGGCATCTCTGTGAAAACATTCATGGATCAGTGTGCAGTAAGCGGCACTGTGATAGTGTAGATGGAACAGGGTGCAGTAAGGAATCTCTGTGTGAGTATTGATGAATAAGTGTGCAGTAAGGGGTCTCTGTGAGAGTATCGAAGGATCAGTGTGCAGTAAGGGGCTCCGTGAGAGTATTGATGGAACAGCGTACAGTAAGAAGTCTTTGTGAGAGTATTGATGGAGAAGTGTGCAGTATGGGGTCTCTGTGAGACAGTATTGTTAGATCAGTGTGCAGTAAGGGTGGTCTGTGAGAGTATTGAGGGATCAGTGTGCAGTAAGGGGTCTCTGTGACAGTGTTGATGGATTAGTATGCAGTCAGGAGTCTCTCTGAGAATATTGATGGATCAGTGTGCAGTAAGGGCTCCCTGTGAGAATATTGATGGATCAGTGTGCAGTCAGGGTCTCTGTGAGACAGTATTGATGGATCAGTGTGTAATAATAGGTCTCTGTGGGGCAGTATTCATGGATCAGTGTGCTATAAGGGGCTCTGTGAGAGTATCGATGGATCAGTGTGCAGTGAGGGGCTCGGTGAGATATTGATGGAACAGCGTGCAGTAAGGAGTCTCTGTTAGAGTATTGATGAATCAGTGTGGAATATGTGGTCTCTGTGAGAGTATTGATGGACCTGTGTGCAGTAAGTGGTCTCTGTGAGAGTATTGCTGGATCAGTGTGTAGTAGGGAGTCTCTGTGAGACAGTATTGATGGATCAGTGTGCAGTAAGGGGCTCTGTGAAAGTATCGATGGATCAGTGTGCAGTGACGGGATCGGTGAGATATTGATGGAACAGCGTGCAGTAAGGAGTCTCTGTTAGAGTATTGATGGATCAGTGTGGAATATGTGGTCTCTGTGAGAGTATTGATGGACCTGTGTGCAGTAAGTGGTCTCTGTGAGAGTATTGATGGATCAGTGTGGAATGTGTGGTCTCTGTGAGAGTATTGATGGATCAATGTGAAGTAAGGGGTCTCAGTGCGAGTATTGATGCATCAGCAGCAGTTAGGGCTCTCTGTGAGAGTATCGAAGGTTCAGTCTGCAGTAAGGGGCTCTGTGAGAGTATTGATGGAACAGCGTTCAGTAAGGAGTCTCTGTGAGAGTATTGATGGATCAGTGTGCAGTCAGGGGTCTTTGAGAGACAGTATTGATGGATCTGTCGCAGTAAGGGTCTTTGAGAGATAGTATTGATGGATCAGTGTGCAGTAAGGGGTCTCTGTGAGAGTATTGATGGATCAGTGAGCATTAAGGAGTCTCTGTGAGCGTCTTGATGGATCAGTGTGCAGTAAGGGGTCTCTGTGAGAGTATTGATGGATCAATGTGCAGTAAGGGGTCTCTGTGAGAGTATTGATGGATCAGCGGGCAGTTAGGGCTCTCTGTGAGAGTATCGAAGTTTCAGTCTGCAGTAAGGGGCTCTGTGAGAGTATTGATGGAACAGCGTTCAGTAAGCAGTCTCTGTGAGAGTATTGATGGATCAGTGTGCAGTCAGGGGTCTTTGAGAGACAGTATTGATGGATCAGTCGCAGTAAGGGGTCTTTGAGAGATAGTATTGCGGGATCAGTGTTCTGTAAGGGGTCTCTGTGAGGGTATTGCTGGATCAGTGTGCAGTAAGGGGGTCTGTGAGAGTATTGTCTCTGTGAGGGTATTGCTGGATCAGTGTGCAGTAAGGGGGTCTGTGAGAGTATTGATGGATCAGTGTTCAGCAAGGGCTCTTTGTGAGACAATATTGATGGATCAATGTACAGTAAGTCGTCTTTGTGAGACAATATTGCTGGATCAGTGTGCAGTAAGGGGGTCTGTCAGAGTATTGATGGATCAGTGTTCAGCAAGGGGTCTTTGTGAGACAGTATTGATGGATCAATGTACAGTAAGTCGTCTTTGTGAGACAATATTGATGGATCAGTGTGCAGTAACGGATCTCTGTGCGACTTTTGATGGATCAGTGTGCAGTAATGGGTCTCCGTGAGACCATATTGATGGATCAGTGTGCAGTAAGGGGTCCTTGAGAGACAGTATTGATGGATCAATGTGCAGTAAGGGGTCTTTGAGAGACAGTATTGATGGATCAGTGTGCAGTAAGGGGCTCTGTGAGAGCATTGATATGTCACTGGGCAGTGAGGGATCTCTGTGAAAACATTCATGGATCAGTGTGCAGTAAGGGGCACTGTGATAGTATAGATGGAACAGCGTGCAGTAAGGAATCTCTGTGAGAGTATTGATGAATAAGTGTGCAGTAAGGGTGCTCTGTGAGACAGTATTGATAGATCAGTGTGCAGTAAGGGGCTCTGTGAGAATATTGATGGAACAGCGTACAGTAAGGAGTCTTTGTGAGAGTATTGATGGATCAGTGTGCAGTAAGGGGTCTCTGTGAGGGTATTGATGGATCAGTGTATGGTAAGGGGTCTCTGTGAGAGCATTGATAAATCACTGGGCAGTAAGGCATCTCTGTGAAAACATTCATGGATCAGTGGGCAGTTAGGGGCACTGTGATAGTATAGATGGAACAGCGTGCAGTAAGGAATCTGTGTGAGAGTATTGGTGAATAAGTGTGCAGTAAGGGTGCTCTGTGAGACAGTATTGTTAGATCAGTGTGCAGTAAGGGGTCTTTGAGAGACAGTATTGATGGATCAGTGTGCAGTAAGGGGCTCTGTGACAGCATTGATACATCACTGGGCAGTAAGGCGTCGCTGTAAAAACATTCATGTATCAGTGTGCAGTAAGGGGCACTGTGATAGTATTGATGGAACAGCGTGCAGTAAGGAATCTCTGTGAGAGTATTGATGAATAAGTGTGCAGTAAGGGTGCTCTGAGAGACCGTATTGTTAGATCAGTGTGCAGTAAGGGGTCTCTGTGAGAGTATCGAAGGATCAGTGTGCAGTAAGGCGCTCTGTGAGAGTATTGATGGAACAGCGTACAGTAAGGAGTCTCTGTGAGAGTATTGATGCATAAGTGTTTAGTCAGGGGTCTCTGGAAGAGTATTGATGGATCAGTGTGCAGTAAGGGGTCTTTGTGAGGGCATTGATACATCACTGGGCAGTAAGGCATCTCTGTGAAAACATTCACGGATCAGTGTGCAGTAAGGGGCACTGTGATAGTATAGATGGAACAGCGTGCAGTAAGGAATCTCTGTGAGAGTATTGATGAATAAGTGTGCAGTAAGGGTGCTCTGTGAGACAGTATTGATAGATCAGTGTGCAGTAAGGGGCTCTGTGAGAAAATTGATGGAACAGCGTACAGTAAGGAGTCTTTGTGAGAGTATTGATGGATAAGTGTGCAGTATGGGGTCTCTGTGAGACAGTATTGTTAGATCAGTGTGCAGTAAGGGTGGTCTGTGAGAGTATTGATGAATCAGTGTGCAGTAAGGTGTCTCTGTGAGAGTATTGAGGGATCAGTGTGCAGTAAGGGGTCTCGGTGACAGTGTTGATGGATCAGTATGCAGTCAGGAGTCTCTCTGAGAATATTGATGGATCAGTGTGCAGTAAGGGGTCTCTGTGAGAGTATTGATGGATCAAAGTGCAGTAAGAGGTCTCAGTGCGAGTATTGATGGATCAGCGGGCAGTTAGGGCTCTCTGTGAGAGTATCGAAGGTTCAGTCTGCAGTAAGGGGCTCTGTGAGAGTCTTGATGGAACATCGTGCAGTAAGGAGTCTCTGTGAGAGTATTGTTGGATAAATGTGTAGTCAGGGGTCTCTGTAAGAGTAGTGATGGATCAGTGTGCAGTAAGGGCGTTTCAGAGACAGTATTGATGGATCAGTGTGCAGTAAGGGGTCTTTGAGAGACAGTATTGATGGATCAGTGTGCAGTAAGGGTCTCTGTGAGAGCACTGATAGATCACTGGGCAGTAAGGCATCGCTGTGAAAACATTCATGGATCAGTGTGCAGTAAGGGGCACTGTGATAGTATTGATGGAACAGCATACAGTAAGGAGTCTCTGTGAGAGTATTGATGGATCTGTGTGCAGTAAGTGTGCTCTGTGAAAGTACTGATGGATCAGTGTGCACTTATGAGTCTTTGTGAGATAATATTCATGGATCAGTGTGCAGTAAAGGGCCTATGTGAGAGTATTTTTGCCTCAGTGTGCAGCTAGGAGTTTCTGTGAGACAGAATTCATGCATCAGTGTACAGTAAGGGGTCTCTGTGAGAGTATTGGTGGATCAGTGTACGGTAAGGGGTCTCTGTGAGAGCATTGATACATCACTGGGCAGTCAGGCATCTCTGTGAAAACATTCATGGATCAGTGTGCAGTAAGGGGCAATGTGATAGTATAGATGGAACAGCGTGCAGTAAGGAATCTCTGTGTGAGTATTGATGAATAAGTGTGCAGTAAGGGGTCTCTGTGAGAGTATCGAAGGATCAGTGTGCAGTAAGGGGCTCCGTGAGAGTATTGATGGAACAGCGTACAGTAAGAAGTCTTTGTGAGAGTATTGATGGATAAGTGTGCAGTATGGGGTCTCTGTGAGACAGTATTGTTAGATCAGTGTGCAGTAAGGGTGGTCTGTGAGAGTATTGAGGGATCAGTGTGCAGTAAGGGGTCTCTGTGACAGTGTTGATGGATTAGTATGCAGTCAGGAGTCTCTCTGAGAATATTGATGGATCAGTGTGCAGTAAGGGCTCCCTGTGAGAATATTGATGGATCAGTGTGCAGTCAGGGTCTCTGTGAGACAGTATTGATGGATCAGTGTGTAATAATAGGTCTCTGTGGGGCAGTATTCATGGATCAGTGTGCTATAAGGGGCTCTGTGAGAGTATCGATGGATCAGTGTGCAGTGAGGGGCTCGGTGAGATATTGATGGAACAGCGTGCAGTAAGGAGTCTCTGTTAGAGTATTGATGGATCAGTGTGGAATATGTGGTCTCTGTGAGAGTATTGATGGACCTGTGTGCAGTAAGTGGTCTCTGTGAGAGTATTGCTGGATCAGTGTGTAGTAGGGAGTCTCTGTGAGACAGTATTGATGGATCAGTGTGCAGTAAGGGGCTCTGTTAGAGTATTGATGGATCAGTGTGGAATATGTGGTCTCTGTGAGAGTATTGATGGACCTGTGTGCAGTAAGTGGTCTCTGTGAGAGTATTGATGGATCAGGGTGCAGTAATGGGTCTCTGTGAGAGTATTGATGGATCAGTGTGGAATATGTGGTCTCTGTGAGAGTATTGATGGATCAATGTGCAGTAAGGGGTCTCAGTGCGAGTATTGATGTATCAGCAGCAGTTAGGGCTCTCTGTGAGAGTATCGAAGGTTCAGTCTGCAGTAAGGGGCTCTGTGAGAGTATTGATGGAACAGCGTTCAGTAAGGAGTCTCTGTGAGAGTATTGATGGATCAGTGTGCAGTCAGGGGTCTTTGAGAGACAGTATTGATGGATCTGTCGCAGTAAGTGGTCTTTGAGAGATAGTATTGATGGATCAGTGTGCAGTAAGGGGTCTCTGTGAGAGTATTGATGGATCAGTGAGCATTAAGGAGTCTCTGTGAGCGTCTTGATGAATCAGTGTGCAGTAAGGGGTCTCTGTGAGAGTATTGATGGATCAATGTGCAGTAAGGGGTCTCTGTGAGAGTATTGATGGATCAGCGGGCAGTTAGGGCTCTCTGTGAGAGTATCGAAGGTTCAGTCTGCAGTAAGGGGCTCTGTGAGAGTGTTGATGGAACAGCGTTCAGTAAGGAGTCTCTGTGAGAGTATTGATGGATCAGTGTGCAGTCAGGGGTCTTTGAGAGACAGTATTGATGGATCAGTCGCAGTAACGGGTCTTTGAGAGATAGTATTGCGGGATCAGTGTTCTGTAAGGGGTCTCTGTGAGGGTATTGCTGGATCAGTGTGCAGTAAGGGGGTCTGTGAGAGTATTGATGGATCAGTGTTCAGCAAGGGGTCTTTGTGAGACAGTATTGATGGATCAATGTACAGTAAGTCGTCCTTGTGAGACAATATTGATGGATCAGTGTGCAGTAACGGATCTCTGTGCGACTTTTGATGGATCAGTGTGCAGTAATGGGTCTCCGTGAGACCATATTGATGGATCAGTGTGCAGTAAGGGGTCCTTGAGAGACAGTATTGATGGATCAATGTGCAGTAAGGGGTCTTTGAGAGACAGTATTGATGGATCAGTGTATGGTAAGGGGTCTCTGTGAGAGCATTGATACATCACTGGGCAGTAAGGCATCTCTGTGAAAACATTCATGGATCAGTGTGCAGTTAGGGGCACTGTGATAGTATAGATGGACCGGAAGCAGTAAGGAATCTGTGTGAGAGTATTGGTGAATAAGTGTGCAGTAAGGGTGCTCTGTGAGACAGTATTGTTAGATCAGTGTGCAGTAAGGGGTCTTTGAGAGACAGTATTGATGGATCAGTGTGCAGTAAGGGGCTCTGTGACAGCATTGATACATCACTGGGCAGTAAGGCGTCGCTGTAAAAACATTCATGTATCAGTGTGCAGTAAGGGGCACTGTGATAGTATTGATGGAACAGCGTGCAGTAAGGAATCTCTGTGAGAGTATTGATGAATAAGTGTGCAGTAAGGGTGCTCTGAGAGAACGTATTGATAGATCAGTGTGCAGTAAGGGGGTCTCTGTGAGAGTATCGAAGGATCAGTGTGCAGTAAGGCGCTCTGTGAGAGTATTGATGGAACAGCGTACAGTAAGGAGTCTCTGTGAGAGTATTGATGCATAAGTGTTTAGTCAGGGGTCTCTGGAAGAGTATTGATGGATCAGTGTGCAGTAAGGGGTCTTTGTGAGGGTATTGATGGATCAGTGTACGGTAAGGGGTCTCTGTGAGAGCATTGATACATCACTGGGCAGTAAGGCATCTCTGTGAAAACATTCATGGATCAGTGTGCAGTAAGGGGCACTGTGATAGTATAGATGGAACAGCGTGCAGTAAGGAATCTCTGTGAGAGTATTGATGAATAAGTGTGCAGTAAGGGTGCTCTGTGAGACAGTATTGATAGATCAGTGTGCAGTAAGGGGCTCTGTGAGAATATTGATGGAACAGCGTACAGTAAGGAGTCTTTGTGAGAGTATTGATGGATAAGTGTGCAGTATGGGGTCTCTGTGAGACAGTATTGTTAGATCAGTGTGCAGTAAGGGTGGTCTGTGAGAGTATTGATGAATCAGTGTGCAGTAAGGTGTCTCTGTGAGAGTATTGAGGGATCAGTGTGCAGTAAGGGGTCTCGGTGACAGTGTTGATGGATCAGTATGCAGTCAGGAGTCTCTCTGAGAATATTGATGGATCAGTGTGCAGTAAGGGCTCTCTGTGAGAGTATTGATGGATCAGTGTGCAGTCAGGAGTCTCTGTGAGACAGTATTGATGGATCAGTGTGTAATAATAGGTCTCTGTGGGACAGTATTCATGGATCAGTGTGCTATAAGGGGTCTCTGTGAGAGTATTACTGAATCAGTGTGTAGTAGGGAGTCTCTGTGAGACAGTATTGATGGATCAGTCTGCAGTAAGGGGCTCTGTGAGAGTATCGATGGATCAGTGTACAGTGAGGGGCTCTGTGAGATATTGATGGAACAGCGTGCAGTAAGGAGTCTCCGTTAGAGTATTGATGGATCAGTGTGGAATATGTGGTCTCTGTGAGAGTATTGATGGACCTGTGTGCAGTAAGTGGTCTCTGTGAGAGTATTGATAGATCAGTGTGCAGTAAGGGGTCTCTGTGAGAGTATTGATGGATCAGTGTGGAATATGTGGTCTCTGTGAGAGTATTGATGGATCAATGTGCAGTAAGGGGTCTCTGTGAGAGTATTGATGGATCAATGTGCAGTCAGGGTTCTCAGTGCGAGTATTGATGGATCAGCAGCAGTTAGGGCTCTCTGTGAGAGTATCGAAGGTTCAGTCTGCAGTAAGGGGCTCTGTGAGAGTATTGATGGAACAGCGTTCAGTAAGGAGTCTCTGTGAGAGTATTGATGGATCAGTGTGCAGTCAGGGGTCTTTGAGAGACAGTATTGATGGATCTGTCGCAGTAAGGGGTCTTTGAGAGATAGTATTGATGGATCAGTGTGCAGTAAGGGGTCTCTGTGAGAGTATTGATGGATCAGTGAGCATTAAGGAGTCTCTGTGAGAGTCTTGATGGATCAGTGTGCAGTAAGGGGTCTCTGTGAGAGTATTGATGGATCAAAGTGCAGTAAGAGGTCTCAGTGCGAGTATTGATGGATCAGCGGGCAGTTAGGGCTCTCTGTGAGAGTATCGAAGGTTCAGTCTGCAGTAAGGGGCTCTGTGAGAGTCTTGATGGAACATCGTGCAGTAAGGAGTCTCTGTGAGAGTATTGTTGGATAAATGTGTAGTCAGGGGTCTCTGTAAGAGTAGTGATGGATCAGTGTGCAGTAAGGGCGTTTCAGAGACAGTATTGATGGATCAGTGTGCAGTAAGGGGTCTTTGAGAGACAGTATTGATGGATCAGTGTGCAGTAAGGGTCTCTGTGAGAGCACTGATAGATCACTGGGCAGTAAGGCATCGCTGTGAAAACATTCATGGATCAGTGTGCAGTAAGGGGCACTGTGATAGTATTGATGGAACAGCATACAGTAAGGAGTCTCTGTGAGAGTATTGATGGATAAGTGTTTAGTCAGGGGTCTCTGGAAGAGTATTGATGGATCTGTGTGCAGTAAGTGTGCTCTGTGAAAGTACTGATGGATCAGTGTGCACTTATGAGTCTTTGTGAGATAATATTCATGGATCAGTGTGCAGTAAGGGGCCTATGTGAGAGTATTTTTGCCTCAGTGTGCAGCTAGGAGTTTCTGTGAGACAGATTTCATGCATCAGTGTACAGTAAGGGGTCTCTGTGAGAGTATTGGTGGATCAGTGTGCAGTAAGGGGTCTCTGTGAGGGTATTGATGGATCAGTGTACGGTAAGGGGTCTCTGTGAGGGCATTGATACATCACTGGGCAGTCAGGCATCTCTGTGAAAACATTCATGGATCAGTGTGCAGTAAGGGGCACTGTGATAGTATAGATGGAACAGCGTGCAGTAAGGAATCTCTGTGTGAGTATTGATGAATAAGTGTGCAGTAAGTGGTCTCTGTGAGAGTATCGAAGGATCAGTGTGCAGTAAGGGGCTCTGTGAGAGTATTGATGGAACAGCGTACAGTAAGGAGTCTTTGTGAGAATATTGATGGATAAGTGTGCAGTATGGGGTCTCTGTGAGACAGTATTGTTAGATCAGTGTGCAGTAAGGGTGGTCTGTGAGAGTATTGAGGGATCAGTGTGCAGTAAGGGGTCTCTGTGACAGTGTTGATGGATTAGTATGCAGTCAGGAGTCTCTCTGAGAATACTGATGGATCAGTGTGCAGTAAGGGCTCCCTGTGAGAGTATTGATGGATCAGTGTGCAGTCAGGGTCTCTGTGAGACAGTATTGATGGATCAGTGTGTAATAATAGGTCTCTGTGGGGCAGTATTCATGGATCAGTGTGCTATAAGGGGTCTCTGTGAGAGTATTACTGGATCAGTGTGTAGTAGGGAGTCACTGTGAGACAGTATTGATGGATCAGTGTGCAGTAAGGGGCTCTGTGAGAGTATCGATGGATCAGTGTGCAGTGAGGGGCTCGGTGAGATATTGATGGAACAGCGTGCAGTAAGGAGTCTCTGTTAGAGTATTGATGGATCAGTGTGGAATATGTGGTCTCTGTGAGAGTATTGATGGACCTGTGTGCAGTAAGTGGTCTCTGTGAGAGTATTGATGGATCAGGGTGCAGTAAGGGGTCTCTGTGAGAGTATTGATGGATCAATGTGCAGTAAGGGGTCTCAGTGCGAGTATTGATGGATCAGCAGCAGTTAGGGCTCTCTGTGAGAGTATCGAAGGTTCAGTCTGCAGTAAGGGGCTCTGTGAGAGTATTGATGGAACAGCGTTCAGTAAGGAGTCTCTGTGAGAGTATTGATGGATCAGTGTGCAGTCAGGGGTCTTTGAGAGACAGTATTGATGGATCTGTCGCAGTAAGGGGTCTTTGAGAGATAGTATTGATTGATCAGTGTGCAGTAAGGGGTCTCTGTGAGAGTATTGATGGATCAGTGAGCATTAAGGAGTCTCTGTGAGCGTCTTGATGGATCAGTGTGCAGTAGGGGTCTCTGTGAGAGTATTGATGGATCAATGTGCAGTAAGGGGTCTCTGTGAGAGTATTGATGGATCAGCGGGCAGTTAGGGCTCTCTGTGAGAGTATCGAAGGTTCAGTCTGCAGTAAGGGGCTCTGTGAGAGTATTGATGGAACAGCGTTCAGTAAGGAGTCTCTGTGAGAGTATTGATGGATCAGTGTGCAGTCAGGGGTCTTTGAGAGACAGTATTGATGGATCAGTCGCAGTAAGGGGTCTTTGAGAGATAGTATTGCTGGATCAGTGTTCTGTAAGGGGTCTCTGTGAGGGTATTGCTGGATCAGTGTGCAGTAAGGGGGTCTGTGAGAGTATTGATGGATCAGTGTGCAATAGGGAGTCTCTGTGAGACAATATTGATGAATCAGTTTGCAGTAAGGGGCTCTGTGAGAGTATTGATGGATCAGTGCGCATTGCGGAGTCTCTGTGAGAGTATTGATGGATCAGTGTGCAGTAAGGGGTCTCTGTGAGAGTATCGATGGATCAGTGTGCCGTAAGGAGTCTCTCTGAGAGTACTGATGGATCAGTGTGCAGTAAGGAGTCTCTGTGAGATAGTATTCATGGATCAGTGTGCCATAAGGGGTCTATGTGAGAGTATTTTTGGATCAGTGTGCAGCTCAGAGTTTCTGTGAGACAGTATTCATACATTAGTGTGCAGTAATGGGAGACCGTATTGATTGATCAGGGTGCAGTAAGGGGTCTTTAAGAGACAGTATTGATGAATCAGTGTGCAGTAAGAGGTCTCTGTGAGAGTACTGACAGATCAATGTGCAGTACGGGGTGTATGTGAGAGTATTGATGGATCAGTGTGTAGTAAGGGGTCTCTGTGAGAGTATTGATGCATAAGTGTTTAGTCAGGGGTCTCTGGAAGAGTATTGATGGATCAGTGTGCAGTAAGGGGTCTTTGTGAGGGTATTGATGGATCAGTGTACGGTAAGGGGTCTCTGTGAGAGCATTGATACATCACTGGGCAGTAAGGCATCTCTGTGAAAACATTCATGGATCAGTGTGCAGTAAGGGGCTCTGTGATAGTATAGATGGAACAGCGTGCAGTAAGGAATCTCTGTGAGAGTATTGATGAATAAGTGTGCAGTAAGGGTGCTCTGTGAGACAGTATTGATAGATCAGTGTGCAGTAAGGGGCTCTGCGAGAATATTGATGGAACAGCGTACAGTAAGGAGTCTTTGTGAGAATATTGATGGATAAGTGTGCAGTATGGGGTCTCTGTGAGACAGTATTGTTAGATCAGTGTGCAGTAAGGGTGGTCTGTGAGAGTATTGATGGATCAGTGTGCAGTAAGGTGTCTCTGTGAGAGTATTGAGGGATCAGTGTGCAGTAAGGGGTCTCGGTGACAGTGTTGATGGATCAGTATGCAGTCAGGAGTCTCTCTGAGAATATTGATGGATCAGTGTGCAGTAAGGGCTCTCTGTGAGAGTATTGATGGATCAGTGTGCAGTCAGGAGTCTCTGTGAGACAGTATTGATGGATCAGTGTGTAATAATAGGTCTCTGTGGGACAGTATTCATGGATCAGTGTGCTATAAGGGGTCTCTGTGAGAGTATTGATGAATAAGGGTGCAGTAAGGGTGCTCTGAGAGACCGTATTGATAGATCAGTGTGCAGTAAGGGGTCTCTGTGAGAGTATCGAAGGATCAGTGTGCAGTAAGGCGCTCTGTGAGAGTATTGATGGAACAGCGTACAGTAAGGAGTCTCTGTGAGAGTATTGATGCATAAGTGTTTAGTCAGGGGTCTCTGGAAGAGTATTGATGGATCAGTGTGCAGTAAGGGGTCTTTGTGAGGGCATTGATACATCACTGGGCAGTAAGGCATCTCTGTGAAAACATTCATGGATCAGTGTGCAGTAAGGGGCACTGTGATAGTATAGATGGAACAGCGTGCAGTAAGGAATCTCTGTGTGAGTATTGATGAATAAGTGTGCAGTAAGGGTGCTCTGTGAGACAGTATTGATAGATCAGTGTGCAGTAAGGGGCTCCGTGAGAGTATTGATGGAACAGCGTACAGTAAGAAGTCTTTGTGAGAGTATTGATGGATAAGTGTGCAGTATGGGGTCTCTGTGAGACAGTATTGTTAGATCAGTGTGCAGTAAGGGTGGTCTGTGAGAGTATTGAGGGATCAGTGTGCAGTAAGGGGTCTCTGTGACAGTGTTGATGGATTAGTATGCAGTCAGGAGTCTCTCTGAGAATATTGATGGATCAGTGTGCACTTATGAGTCTTTGTGAGATAATATTCATGGATCAGTGTGCAGTAAGGGGCCTATGTGAGAGTATTTTTGCCTCAGTGTGCAGCTAGGAGTTTCTGTGAGACAGATTTCATGCATCAGTGTACAGTAATGGGTCTCTGTGAGAGTATTGATGGATCAGTGTGCAGTAAGGGGTCTCTGTGAGGGTATTGATGGATCAGTGTACGGTAAGGGGTCTCTGTGAGAGCATTGATACATCACTGGGCAGTCAGGCATCTCTGTGAAAACATTCATGGATCAGTGTGCAGTAAGGGGCACTGTGATAGTATAGATGGAACAGCGTGCAGTAAGGAATCTCTGTGTGAGTATTGATGAATAAGTGTGCAGTAAGGGGTCTCTGTGAGAGTATCAAAGGATCAGTGTGCAGTAAGGGGCTCTGTGAGAGTATTGATGGAACAGCGTACAGTAAGGAGTCTTTGTGAGAATATTGATGGATCAGTGTGCAGTAAGGGCTCCCTGCGAGAGTATTGATGGATCAGTGTGCAGTCAGGGTCTCTGTGAGACAGTATTGATGGATCAGTGTGTAATAATAGGTCTCTGTGGGGCAGTATTCATGGATCAGTGTGCTATAAGGGGTCTCTGTGAGAGTATTGCTGGATCAGTGTGTAGTAGGGAGTCACTGTGAGACAGTATTGATGGATCAGTGTGCAGTAAGGGGCTCTGTGAGAGTATCGATGGATCAGTGTGCAGTGAGGGGCTTGGTGAGATATTGATGGAACAGCGTGCAGTAAGGAGTCTCTGTTAGAGTATTGATGGATCAGTGTGGAATATGTGGTCTCTGTGAGAGTATTGATGGACCTGTGTGCAGTAAGTGGTCTCTGTGAGAGTATTGCTGGATCAGTGTGTAGTAGGGAGTCTCTGTGAGACAGTATTGATGGATCAGTGTGCAGTAAGGGGCTCTGTGAGAGTATCGATGGATCAGTGTGCAGTGAGGGGCTCAGTGAGATATTGATGGAACAGCGTGCAGTAAGGAGTCTCTGTTAGAGTACTGATGGATCAGTGTGGAATATGTGGTCTCTGTGAGAGTATTGATGGACCTGTGTGCAGTAAGTGGTCTCTGTGAGAGTATTGATGGATCAGGGTGCAGTAAGGGGTCTCTGTGAGAGTATTGATGGATCAATGTGCAGTAAGGGGTCTCAGTGCGAGTATTGATGGATCAGTGTGCAGTCAGGGGTCTTTGAGAGACAGTATTGATGGATCTGTCGCAGTAAGGGGTCTTTGAGAGATAGTATTGATGGATCAGTGTGCAGTAAGGGGTCTCTGTGAGAGTATTGATGGATCAGTGAGCATTAAGGAGTCTCTGTGAGCGTCTTGATGGATCAGTGTGCAGTAAGGGGTCTCTGTGAGAGTATTGATGGATCAATGTGCAGTAAGTGGTCTCTGTTAGAGTATTGATGGATCAAAGTGCAGTAAGGGGTCTCAGTGCGAGTATTGATGGATCAGCGGGCAGTTAGGGCTCTCTGTGAGAGTATCGAAGGTTCAGTCTGCAGTAAGGGGCTCTGTGAGAGTATTGATGGAACAGCGTCCAGTAAGGAGTCTCTGTGAGAGTATTGATGGATCAGTGTGCAGTCAGGGGTCTTTGAGAGACAGTATTGATGGATCAGTCGCAGTAAGGGGTCTTTGAGAGATAGTATTGCTGGATCAGTGTTCTGTAAGGGGTCTCTGTGAGGGTATTGCTGGATCAGTGTGCAGTAAGGGGGTCTGTGAGAGTATTGATGGATCAGTGTGCAATAGGGAGTCTCTGTGAGACAGTATTGATGAATCAGTTTGCAGTAAGGGGCTCTGTGAGAGTATTGATGGATCAGTGCGCATTGCGGAGTCTCTGTGAGAGTATTGATGGATCAGTGTGCAGTAAGGGGTCTCTGTGAGAGTATTGATGGATCAGTGTGCCGTAAGGAGTCTCTCTGAGAGTACTGATGGATCAGTGTGCAGTAAGGAGTCTCTGTGAGATAGTATTCATGGATCAGTTTGCCATAAGGGGTCTATGTGAGAGTATTTTTGGATCAGTGTGCAGCTCAGAGTTTCTGTGAGACAGTATTCATGCATTAGTGTGCAGTAATGGGAGACCGTATTGATTGATCAGGGTGCAGTAAGGGGTCTTTAAGAGACAGTATTGATGAATCAGTGTGCAGTAAGAGGTCTCTGTGAGAGTACTGACAGATCAAGGTGCAGTACGGGGTGTATGTGAGAGTATTGATGGATCAGTGTGTAGTAAGGGGTCTCTGTGAAGTATTGATGGATCAGTGTGCATTAAGGCGTCTCTGTGAGAGTACTGATGGATCAATATGCAGTAAGGGGTCTCTGTGGGAGTATTGATGGATCAGTGTGCAGTAATGGGTTTGGGTGGGGTTAATCATGGTTGTGGGAGGGATCAGAAGAGTTTGTAGTGTGGGAGGTTTTGTGGGGTTAGTGAGGGGCGGATTCGGGAGGGGGACATTGCTGATTCAGTTGATTCAAGCCGGTAGTACTAGGTTCTCCTTACCTGGCCCCCACAAACTCATCACAGGGTGGTAGCCTCCTCCAGCGGTG
The DNA here is from genome assembly GCF_017639515.1 of Carcharodon carcharias. Classification (NCBI taxonomy): domain Eukaryota; kingdom Metazoa; phylum Chordata; class Chondrichthyes; order Lamniformes; family Lamnidae; genus Carcharodon; species Carcharodon carcharias. Next base: position 54,496,878 of record NC_054479.1, on the reverse strand, counting down.
CACCGTCTCGAAAGGTCCGAAGTTCAGCGTCAAATACTCCACACTGTCCGAACAACTGTGATCGAAATCCACGCTAGGGGCCACCTTCGACTTCCCCTCCATGGCCCCGGAGGGAACAGCTAACAGCTCCGTCCCCGCCACTTCCGATTTCCCCTCAGGGAGATGCCTGAGCCCAAAACAGCAATCCAGCCGCCATTACCCGCCGTGGGGCTCGCCGGGAGATGGAGTCCCCACGGCGCAGGCGCGTAGTGAACCAATGGAAAAGATTCGCCGAAAAGGACTACATCTCCCAGCATGCCCCACGTGCAGTCGTCACCTAGGGGTAGGCAAACTACAACTCCCGGAATGCCCTGGGCCCTCCCTTCACCACTTCTCTCACCAAAAATACATCAACATTTTCACATGGGAACTGATAAACTAGGTTCCCCCCATGGTGCAACTTAGGAAAAGGATTAGGCCATCAGAGACTGCTCAGTCATTCAATAAAATCTGATTGTGGTCTCAGCTCCATTTTCCTCTCTGTCCCCCACCTAACCCTTGACTCTCTTTGTCGATCAAAGATCTATCAAAATTTAGCCCTGAATAAATTCAATAACCCAGCCTCCACTGCTCTCTGGGTAAGAGAATTCCATAGACAAACAGCCCTTTTAAAAAAAAATCTCTTCATCTCAGCCTTGAAAAAGAAGACCTCTTATTCTTAAACTGTATCCCCAAGTTTGAGTCTCTCCCACAAAAGGAAGCATCCTCCCCCTATTCCCATGAGAGAGTTTAAGACTATCTCTGGTCTACTTCAATGTAGATCTGAATCGATTTGTTCTCGAGCAAAAACACTCAGCCACCAGATCATCACAGTGTTTAAAATCTCTCCAGCTTGTTTCATTATTCTCCCTCTTCAGAACCTTTCTTAACACTGACCATTTCTTATGGGCCTTCAGACTGGAGCCCCTTCAAGTTGCTGCTGCTCATGGCTCAAAAGCTGTTTCCTTTACAAATTCCCCCCTTCTGTCCACCTTCCTGATCTCACTGAGGAAAGACACTGGAGAGAGAGAGAGGCAGGGCTCAGGAAACTTGGGGGGAGGATTGAATGGTGTGGGGAGGGGGAACTGAAGAATGTAGGGGAACTGGAAAGTTGGGCGGTGCTAATGGGGAAAGGGGGAACTGAAAAGTGTAGGGGAACTGAAAAATTGGGGGCTGGTCGGAGGAGGGGGTGGAACTGGAGAGTGGGTGGAACTGGAAAGTGAGGGGGGACAGGAGATTGGGGGTAGCTGGAAAGTGGAGAGGAACTGGAGAGTGAAGGGGAACTGAAGAGTGGGAGTGAGATGGCAAGAGGGGGCACTGGAGAGTTGGGGGAACTGGGGAGTGGAGGGTACTGCAGAGTGGTGGGAACTGGAGAGAGGGGCAGAGCTGAATAGTGGAGGGGAACTGGAGAGTGAGGGGAACTGGGGAGATGGGGGACTGGAAAGTGGAGGGGGATCTGGAGAGTGAGGAGAGCACCTGGGGAGAGGGGGTACTAGAGAAAGGTGGGACTGGAGAATGGAGGGAACTGGAGAGTGGGGGGACTGGAGAGTTGGAGGGGAACTGGGGAGAGGGGGAAGCTGGAGAGTGGGGTAACTGGAGAGTGGGGGGCACTGGAGAGTGGGGGTGCTAGAAAGTAGGGGACTGTAGAGTCAGGGGTTACTGCGGAAGGGTGTCTGGAGAGTTGGGAGACGGGAGAATGGGCCTCCGGAGAGTGGGCAGGGGCTGGAGATAAGGGGGTCTGTAGAGTGGGGGGACTGGAGAGTCGGGGAGGGACTGGGGAGAGGGGGGACTGGAGAGGGGAGGGGTCTGGAGAGTTAGGGGGGAGTGGATAGTGGGGCAGACTGGAGAATGGGGTGCTCTGGAGAGTGTGGGTGACTGGGGAGTGGAGGCCTGGAGATTAGGTGGGGCTCTGTAGTGTGGTGGGGGGTGTGGTTCCGGAGAGCAGGGGGTCTGGAGAGTGGGGGAGGGGAACTGGAGAGAGGACGCACTGCAGGGAGGGCAGTTTGGAGTGAGAGATGACTGGAGGATAATTATTTGAATCATCATAGTATGTGCCCCTCTCAGGGAAACAAATTGTAGGATGGTTAATCAAACTAAAAGATGCCAAAAGAAACATCAGATCCCACCAAAAACAAAGGGAAACCTTCCCATCTAAACCAATATATTATTATTGATGCCTAACAAGACGTTCTATACTATGAGTTGCCCACTGGTCATGGGAGGCATCTAGTGGGGAGACCACATGCTCTCTCTCCATGGCCCCCAAACATGGATGAGATCATGGAAGAGGATCAGGCACTGAGAATGTTCCCTCCTGCTCCCCTGCTTAGAGGAACCCGCAAGATCTGGACCTACAAATTGCAGTTTTTACCAAACCCAGAAGCAGGCCCTTGAGAATATTCTGAAACTTACCCTAACCTCTCCACATCTGGCAGCCAAAAATTAACAAAGTGGGTCTAAAGTATCACCAAAATTTGAGGAGCAGCTTCTTCAGGTAACATCACAGGAGCTCCAACTCTCACAATGCATGTAGACATGGACCTTGGCCTTCTCTAGATGGCAATCAGGTGCAGTTTGGGAGTCTGTGAAGTTGCTCAAAAACCTGTTGCATATGACTGCTCTGTGCAACATTCTCCAATCCAGTTTCCAGAAAAGAATCTGCATACACAGCACCACATTGAGCAAACCCCACCCCGACCCTGTCACCCACCTCTTCCAGACTGCAATATGGTAGACTAGAGGCTGAAGAGACAGGGACCGGAGCATTAGGAGCATTGGGACTCAGAGAGTCTGCAGTTTGGGGTATTTGGAGACTAGTGGTTGGGAGTTGGAATAGGTTCTTGGACAGGAAAAAGACTAAGGCTGGCTGTATGGGGTGGTGATTGGGATTGGATGCTGAAGCAGGGGAGAGAGGGAAATTGGCAATCAGGAGATTGAATGCTTGGGCAGGGGCAAGGAGGGAGAATGGAGAATGGGGTGGGTGTGGAGGCTTGCATTCCTTGCAGCGTGAGGGGGCAGCAGCAATGGGATGCAGTGCCCAGATCAAGCCTGTGCTGGTTGCTTTTGATTGTCAAAGTCCAAGTGAACATCAGCTCAGATTGAGATTCCCAGTTCAGTGTTGTTACCTCCACAGGGAACCAGAATCCAAAATCATAAAGAAGAAGACAAGGTCAATGAAAAATGGTGTTGAAAGGGGAGCCTTAACTGCACCTTGTGCAGCACAGGGGTATTTTGGTTGTTTTTCAGGGTGAATATTGGCAGATTATTATTTAGGATTACCAACAGTTATAGGTAGGATGTCAGGCCATTACTATCTGTTTTATACATAGACTCTCTAGAGTTATTGGCTATGGTACCAGTATGTCAACTAGTTATCAGTGTAATTTCAGTGAATTACCATGAGCTACTGTCATCTCTGGTTTCTCCTCTGTGGATTGCTCCCCCAGCTTTGCTTTCCTTCTTTGCCTGTGTGTAAATGGTTTTTTGCCACATGGAACATCTCACATGACAGCTGCTAATGCAAAACGACCAACAAATATACTCAATTACCTAGGGGCCCCAACCTTTGTAAGGGAAATGCAATAGCATTTGTATATGCCATGTGCTCAGAATGTCACATAATCAAACCTCCAGGAGTGGCTTCAACCAGAATTGGCAATCCTATCAAAGTCTACCGGGGCTAAATTGGATAGCCCCTTAATCTGGGTGCCAGGATCATGATGTGTGACTAACCAGTGCTCATTCAAAGTGATGTGGGCAACGCGCTCAAGTGGTGCACTCAGAACACTTGCAGGAGTTAATCAATCCTTTTGCAACAACAAGAACCACTCCTCGCAGATTTACCAACGTTTCCTTAACTCCTCCAAACACTCTCTACTTCCAAAAACTCAGCAAGACCCAATAGAAACTAGTAAGCAACTAAACTGCAAGTTGGATGATGATGCTTATAAATAGGCTGGTGGGTGGGGGGGGGGAGAAGAGGCCCTGGGGCAAGGTTCACAGTGTTATCTTATGCTGCTGAATGCATGTTCAGCTGTGCCTGTTTAAGAGAAGAGTGTTACCGAGAGGGGCAAGATCAAAATGGTAGATTGGGCATCAAATCAGTGATACAAGTTGATGTCACGGTCTGCCTACTCTGCATATTTTCTTGTAGAAGGACAGGATGCTATGAAAAGGTGGTGGGGTAGCTGTGTTAATTAAGGATGACATTAATACAGCAGTGAGAGATGACATTAATTCAGGAGATCAAGATGTAGAATCAGTTTGAGCAGAGTTAAGAAATAGCAAATGTAAGAAATCACTTGTGGGACTACTTTATATGTCCCCTAACAGTAGGTACACTATAGCTCAGAGTATACAGGAAGAAATAATAGGGGTTTGAAAGAAAGGAACTGCAATAATCATACATGATTTTAATCTTCTTGGATGAATCAGATTGGCAAAGGTAGCCTGGAAGATGATTTCATTATATTTAGGACAAATTGTTGGCATGAGAACAGGATGTTCCAGTGCCAACCAGAGAGCAGGCTATTTTAGACCTAGTAATGTGCAATATGACAGGATTAATTAATAACGTCATAGTAAAGGAGCCTCTACGCCACAGTGATAACATGAAAGAATTTCACATTCAGTTTGAGGGTGTGAAGTGTGGGTCTAAGACTAGTGTCTTAAACCTAAATAAAGGAAATTACAAGGATATGAGGACAGAATTGGCTAAAGTGAACTGGGAAAACAGATTAAAAGGTAGGGCATTAGAGAAGCAGTAGCAGACATTTAAGGAGATACTTCATAACTCTCAGCAAAGATATATTCCATGGAGAAAAAGGACTCTGAGAAGGAATCACCATCTGTGGCTAACTAAGGAAATTAAGAATAGTATCAAATTGAAGGAAAAAGCATACAATACTGTGAAGATTAGTGGTAGGTCAGAAGATTGGACAGATTTTAGAAAGTAGAAAAGAATTAAAGAATAATAAGGGAGAAATTAGATTATGAGACAAAGTTAGCTAGAAGTATGAAAACAATGAAAGCTTCTGCAAGTATATAAAAAGGAAAAGGGTAGTGACAGTGAGTGTTGGTTGTTTAGAGGGTGAGAATGGGGAATAAATAATGAAAAACAAAGAAATGGCAGAAGCGTTGAACAAGTATTTTGTACCAGTCTTCACTGTAGAAGACCCAAAAAAATCCCAAGAATACTTGAAAATCAATAGGTGAAAGGGAGGGAAGAAGTTAAAACAATCATAATCACTAGGGAAAAGGTATTTGGGGAACTATTAGAACTAAAGGTTGACAAGTCCGCTGGAGCTTATAGTTTGTATCCTAGGGTCTTAAACGAAGTGGCTGCAGAGATGGTAGGTGCTTTGTCTGTGATCCTCCAAAATTCCTTAAATTGTGGAAAAATTCCAGCAGATTGAAAAATCTCAGGTGTAACACCACTATTCAAGAAAGGAGGGAGACAGCAAGCAGGAAACTATAGGCCATTAGCCCGACATCTGTCATAGGGAAAATGCTAGAATTCATTATTAGGGAGATAACAGCAGGACATTTAGAAAATCATAATACAGTCAGGCAGAGTCAAATAGTTTTGTGAAAGGAAATCATGTGTGATTAATTTATTAGATAGTCGCTTGGTAGCACAAACTTGAGCATTTCTGAAGAAAGAGACATGCTGTAGAAGCTTTTTTACTTGCATTCATCAGGACAGTAATGCAAGAATACCAAATCTCAAAGGAAACAACAATTTATGCATCTTTATTCCTTTCACAGGACACAGGTGTCGCTGGCTAGGCCAGCATTTTTATTGTAAATCCCTAATTGCCCTTGAGAAGGTGATGGTGAGCCACCTTCTTGAAATGCTGCAGTCCATGTGGTGCAGGTACACCTGGAGTGCTGTTAGGAAGGGAGTTCCAGGATTTTGATCCAACGACAGTGAAGGAATGGCGATATATTTCCAAGTCAGGATAGTGTGTGAGTTGGAGGGGAACTTGCAGTTCCCATGTGTCAGCTGCTCTTGTCCCTCTGGATGGTAATTGTTGTGGGTTTGGAAAGTGCTGTTGAAGGAGCCTTGGTGAATTCCTGCAGTAAATCTTGTAGATCAGGGGTGGGGAACCATTTTCTTATCAAGGGCCTTTCACACGTAGACAAAATCAGTCGTGGGCCACACACACATAGGGCAGGATTTTTCTGTCGGCACGCGGGGGTGGGCCTGATACACCGACGCATAAAATGACGCATGATGATGTCGGGCGGATGTCCTGATGTCATCGTGCAGTCCTGCGATATTCCGTTTGGCGAGCGTGCGCTGGAGTCTGCTGCTCTCCCGCCGATATGTAAATGGCCTATTAAGGCCGTAAAGAAAGTAATTAATGTCATTAGTAACGCTGCCCATCCAACCTTAAGGTTGGCAGGCAGGCGAAAAGGCTAAGCGGCCTTCACGTTTCTAAGGAAACCTCACCCACGAGCGGGATGAGGTTTCCTAAAGCTTTTACTAAATAAATTTAAAAAATTTTCCCGAAATATAAAAACATGTCCCATCACATGTGATACAGTCACATGAGGGGAAATGGTTAAATAACTTTTTGAATCCTTCTTTTAATTATTTGAATATTGATTCCACCTCCCTGAGGCAGCTCCGTGCCTCAGGGAGATTGAAGCGTTCTTTCACATGCATGCGCAAAAGAGCGCTGGCCCCAACTCTCCCTCCTTCCCCCATCCACACAGGTTAGCGCTGAGTGTATTATGCTTAATTGGCCCGCCCACGTAAAATGGCGGTGGGGAGCCAATCACGGGTGGCGATCGGCTCCACGACTGCCCCCACCCACTCCCGCCGAGCCCACCTGCCGCCTGAAAAGTTCAGGCCATAAAAACCAATTCAGTTTATTTTTTAAGAACAGAAAAATGTTCAGCTCACCCATTGCTTTGATACGATGGCTGAGTTTGCCTCTTCTGAATGAATAGCACAACTTCTGTGTCTCAATCACAGCACTTCTGAAATTTAGCTCAACTTTTTGCTTGCTTTCCTTGCCCATTCTCTCCCTGTCTCTCTCTCTCTGTCCTTTCTCACTTTTTCTGTATGTGTCCCTTCCTTTCTCTTTTCCCAATCTGTTTGTCTCTCTGTCTATTTGTCTCTCTCTCCTTCTCTGCTCTCTCTCTCTCCCTCTCTCTCTCTCCCTCTCTCTTTTTCTCTCTGTATCTCCTTTCCCACTCTGTCTCACTCCCCCAAACCACCCAGAGCAGTGACTCAACAACCCAAGACTCTGGCCAACTCCCAATCCAACGCTGTACCTGGGTCTGGTGCCTAGGCCTCTTCCTGGGACACACCAATGGAGCTGGGAGAAGGAGAGGGGGGGAGCTCCCGACGGAACCAGGTGTCCTTTTCCCTTTCTCCCCCGCCCTGGGGTACTCACAAATCACCAACTGATCGGCAGCTGGCAGCCTCCCTTCCCTGCCCTGCGCTCCTGTTCCTGGATCTCAGGCCTCACGCTCTCCTCACAGCCTGGGCCTCTGGTCACTGCGGCTGAGGGTCAGACATCAGAAGATAATGGTGGCTGGCCCAGAGTGCAGCATACAATGGGGGCAGGGCTGGATTTTGAAATTTTCCATTGGGCCAGAACAATAAGTGCAACGGGCCAGATCCCAGCTCCAGGCTGGGGGATCCCCACCCCTGTTGTAGATGGTATACACTGCAGCCACTGTGCGTTGGCGGTGGAGGGAGTGGATGTTGGAGGTGATGAATGGGATGGAGAACTGCATACTGTATGAGGGGAGAGTGCTGATAGGTTGGCAAATGGGCTCTGATTGATAGAGGCATTGCCACGGAGAAAGCACCAAGGAACTGTTGTCCCCCAAGCTTTTGTTTAGTTGAAAAAGGCGCACTGCCTGGCCATTTTGTCCCTGTTTGCATAGGCCAGGGCCCTGCATATGAATATATATAGCCTCTAGCATCCATAAGTGAGCCATGCACTGTAAGATTGGCCTTAGCATCAATCTCGTAAATAGGGCCTGAGCCATTTGCTCACTGTGCAAACTTGATGCCAAAATAGGGAAAATCAAGGCTACCCTGTGGTATAATGGCTACCCTGATCAGATCATTGCATGCTGTATATCGTGCAAACCTATGCGTGTACTTAAGGCCGCCATCTTCAATCCTGAAAAGTGCTCACTCTACCTCAGATTACCTCGGAAGGGTAAGGTGTCTCAAAAATTTGAGCAACAGGTGAAACTAACCCTTTGATAATGCAACTATGCAGTAGCAACACAAGTGTTATTCTCTACTAACAGGATGCTGCCATAAAACCAAAAAGATGTTCTGCCAACCACATGAATGCGTACTGTGATGTATGAATTTCAGTGCTGGTGTGATGCCAGGTATATAGGCCACATGTTCCAATGCCTGGTGGTTTGTGTCAAACAGCTTGTCCCTTCAGCTGTTTGCAACAGGCAGAGTACTGACCATACTCAACCAGCCCATGCTTGCAAAACTCAAACATGGCATCTAACATTAGATGCGTTTCTGTGGCTAGACAACACTTACTAAACAATCCTGATTGTGCTGAGAATTATACTAACAACCAATTTAAGATTATCAGTAGCTCACAATGTTTGCTAGAAGCCACAAATATCCATTCGCAGGGCCCTGTCTATTGAAAACAGAAAGAACAATGTCAAGGCTATTTGCCTTTTTCAAAAGCTTAGGGGACAACTGTTCCCTGGTGCATTCCGTAGGATAACACTTTGACCAATCAGAGGTTATGTGCCTGATTTAAATTTAAACAAATGGTACATTCTCTGCCAATCAGAGTCCACTTGCCAACCAATCAGCACCATTTTTGCATGCAGTATGAATTGTTCTTCTCTTTGAAATTTGGTTTTCTTATGATTCTATCCTGATGAGTGCAAGAAGTAAAACATCAACAGCATGTCTGTTTTCAGCAATCATTTACTAGAGTCCTTTGAGGAAGTAACAAGCAAGGTGGATAAAGGCGAACCTGTAGACGTGGTGTGCTTGGTTTTCCAAAAGGCATTCGATAAGGTGCCACATCAAAGGTTACTACAAAAAACAAGAGCTCATGGTATTAGCATGGCTTAAGAGGTTAGCTAACAGGAAACAGAGAGTAAGAACGATTGAATCATTTTCAGGTTGGCAAGTTGTTACTAGTGCAATGCCACAGGAATCAGTGCTAGGGCCTCAACTATTTCCAATCTATATATATATAATGGATGAAGGGACCAAGTGTATGTTTGCTAAATTTGCTGATGACACAAAGGTAGGTAGGAAAGTAAATTGTCAAGAGAACAGAAAGAGCCTGCTAAGGGATTTAGATATGTTAAGTGAGTAGGCAAACATTTGGCAGATGGCGTATAATGTGGGAAAATGTGAACTTGTCCATTTCCGTAGAAAGAATAGAAAAACAGTATTATATTTGAATGGAAAGGGCCTGTAGAACTCTACAGTACAGAGGGTATCCTGGTATATGAATCACAGAAAGTTAGCTTGCAGGTAAAGCAAATGATTAGGAAGGCAAATGGAATGTTGGCATTTATTACAAGGGAAATGGAATATAAAAGTCGGGAAGTTTTACTGAAGCTGTACAGGGCCTTAGTTAGACCATATTTGGAGTAGCATTAGGAGTGACACCAGGGTGGCCAGCAGCTCCATTAGCTTAGAGGTGCACATCACATGCAATCAGAAGCAGGTATTGGAGACAGGGACAAATGTGGAAAGTTCCCATTGGAGGACACAGGACACTCCAAACACTGGTCAACGGGGCACAGATGTTGAGACTTGGAGTTATCCATAAAGAGATCAATTCTGGAGCAGCAACAGAAAATGTTTGAGGCTCTGCCAGCATTTCCAGAGGGGCACTATTGGAGAGAGATTGGAGGAGTCCATCTCTCACATTAGGACATAGGAAATAGGAGCTGAAGTAGGCCATTTGACTTTTTGAACCCCGTAAGGAAAGGGTTAACAGATGAGATCAGAGCAATGTTTGTTATGTGGAAATCAAACGGATGCGATACTTTATAATTACATCAAAACTTATTAATTGCAGTGATATTGCAATTTGAATTGAATAGGACTGTTAATCACAACAAACTGGCTGAAATCAGTGGAGGCCAGACAGGTAATCACAGTGGGATAGAGCTAAGTCCTTATATGGCTAAACCAGGCTTGTCCATTCTTGTTGTGTGTGTAGGAGGCAGATTTCAATTTTTCTCAGACTCTGGGGGGTTGATGAGCTAATTTCAGAAATTGAAGGTTTGACACAACATTAAACATGAATTGAAAACAAAAAACTGTGGATGCTGGAAATCCAAAACAAAAACAGAATTACCTGGAAAAACTCAGCAGGTCTGGCAGCATCGGCGGAGAAGAAAAGAGTTGACGTTTCGAGTCCTCATGACCCTTCGACAGAACTAGTTCTGTCACTGCTCTTCAGGAAATGCCTACCTCCTTGAAGAAGTTCTGTTCGTCTCTAGTTCTGTCGAAGGGTCATGAGGACTCGAAACGTCAACTCTTTTCTTCTCCGCCGATACTGCCAGACCTGCTGAGTTTTTCCAGGCAATTCTGTTTTTGTTTTAAACATGAATTATTTTTTTAAAAACTGATGTATGAAAAGGAGCAAGTTACTGAGCCAAAAAAAGTCACAACAATAAATGGCAATTTAAAAAATGAGTCATAAATAAAGGCGAACATTAGAGTGTAAAGGAGTGAGAGTGAGTGTGCCCAGCTCACTCCCAGTCTCAGGGTGCTTACTCACTCATACACACTGCAGGTAAGTGGGTGAGAGTGCCTGTTAGTGTGTGTTGGAGGGGAGTGGCGGGGGTGAGGGTGAATAAGACTGGGAGTGAACCAGACACACGGTCTCCACTCCCTGCACACACCCACACCGAGACCCCTCTCTTCAAACACACAGGCCAGAATTTTTAGCTCGTCGGGTGGATGTGTGCCCGATCTGAACGAGTATAAAATGACACCCGATGAGGTTGGATGAGGGTCCCGACGTCATTGCGCACTCGTGCGGTATTTCAGTCAGTGGGTGTGTGTGGGAGTTGGCAGCATGCCCGCTGACAATTAACAGGTCAATTAAGGCCATTAAAGTCTCAATTAAATGTAATTTTCACTGCCCGTTCCATCTTATGGCGGGTGGGGCAGGCGAAAAGGCCAAGTGGCCTTTGCATTTTTCAGGAAAACTTCTCCATGGGTGGGATGAGGTTTCCAACAGCAAATAAAAGTAAAATTAAATTTTCAACTTTTCATTAATAACATGTACCTGCTCGTATAACAGAGTCACACGAGGGGACATGTTTGTTAACATTTTAAAATTCTTTATTTTTTTATTTTCATAAATCTTCATCGCCCCGAGGCAGTTCTGTACCTCAGGGAGCTTTTTCTGTGCGAGCTCGCGCTCATGTGCAAAGTTCCCTGCTTACCCTCTTCCTGCCCCGACCCAGGCAGCGCTGCAGCGGACGTTTCACGCTGGGCAGGCCTTAATTGGCCCGCCAATGTGAAATCGCAGTCACAGCCCAATTGGGGGTGGCGGTCGGCTTCCCGACTGCTCCTGCTGAGCCAGCCCGATGAGGCCACAGAGTTCCCTTTCGCGCACACAGAGACCCTCTCTTTCAAACACACACAAACACACACACAAACATGCCTTCCCCCCACACACACAAACACTCACCGCTCACCCATATACACACAAACACACAGACACATACACACTCAGCTCCACATGCACACATATCCCCCTGCCCCCACACATACACACAAACATGCCCCCCCCCACCCACACACACACACATAGACACATACACAGCCCCACACCCACACACATATGCCCCTCACCCCCACACACACAGACATGCCCCCATCCACACATACACAAACACACAGACACACACTTACACACACTCACTCCTTACCCCCACACACACAACACACACACAAACTCACCTCTCACCCTACATACACACACATACACACACACACACACACTCCCACAGACACTTAATCACACACTCTTCCTCTCTCATACCCCTGTGCTGCAAGTCTTTTCATTCTCACCACGCACACCCATCACCCCGCTCGCATCATCGCATCCAGCCTCTCCTGACCCAAAGCAAGTCTCTCCTTCCCCCAACCAGCCGGGAGCAAGTCTCTCTATCCCAACCCAGCCCAGACTGAGTCTCTCCTTCCCCCAGCCCAGCCCTGAGGGAGTCTTTTCTCCCCAACCCAGCCCACCCTGGCTTGGTCTGGCCCAAGTCTATCTCTCCTTCACCTGGCTCACTCCTGAGCCTATCAACAGCAATTGCGGAAGAGGAACTGCCTGTGATTGGAGGGGCAGTTTCTTTAAGAATCTTCCTCTACACTTACCGGTGGCTACATTGGGTGGGGGGGGCTTCATGGGCCACATCCGGCCTGCATAGTTGGACAAGCTAAACCTGGGCTAAACCAATGGAAGACAATTTGGGAGTACACTAACCAACCAATAGCCGATCATACACCCAACTAACCAAACTGCATCCAGAAGAGGATTGTGCATAGGCTCTTCCACAATCGGTATGTAAACCCTTGAACAGTTCTACACAGCAGTGCTCTGGAAAGAAAATAGAAGATGCATATTGACAGGAAGAATCTCTGTGAACCAAGCAGGAATATCTTGGTTAAAGATCACTCCCAATTGGCTTCCAATAATCTCAGATTGACCATTGGTGTATGGTATGGTTTGATTGAAACTGTTTTGTTTAAAATTCTCAATAAAGATGTTAGATTTAGTGTAAAGTTGTGTTAGTTGTAAATCCTGATTTCTGAACTTAAGAAACAGATAAAATCACCTGCAGCCTACTCTGACATTCTACAAGATCATGGCAAATCTTTTACATCAACTCCACTTTCCTGCACTATCCTTCAATTTCCTTTGCAGCCAATAACCTAAGAATTGTTGTCTTGAATATGCTGAATGATTAAGCATCCTCAACTTTCTGGGTTTGAGAATTCCAAAGATTCACAACCCTTTGAATGAAGAAATTTCTCTTCATCTCAATTCTGAATGGCTCACCCCTTACTCTGAGTCTATAATCCCATGTCTTCGATTCCCCAGTCCGGTAAACCATCTCAGCATGTACCCAGTTAAGCCCCTTAAGAATTTCACATGTTTCAATTAGATTACGTCTCATTCTTCTAAACTCCAGGGAATAAGGGCCTAGTCTAGAGCATGAGTGCCATAATGTCTTAGGACTTTTGCCCTGATGCCCACCTGGTGGGCACCTGCATGAGCATCAGATGTGGCATGCAACTGAGCGCATGCTGGCTCAGACCAATAACTGTCCACTCAGTCTGTCACTTTAAATAGGGTGGTGGACAGTCTCTGCATGGCCGTTCAGCGTCTCACTGAATTACAGTGAAGTGCTCTCCAGCTCTCGTCCAGCAGGGAATTGCATGCCGGACAGTGAGAGGGAGGACAAAGAAAAGGGACTAGGGAGTAAGTACTCAGGTCAAGGCGCTCCCGCTTCTCACCCCTTGTCCTGCCCCTCAGTCAGAGGCACACTTGATGCCTCCTGTCCCGATAGCCAGGGGTGAAATTTTCCGTTCCAGGGACTAAGTGCAGTGGCGAGTGGGAAAGGTGGTGTGGCTCCCGTCGGCCGGTGTGGTGGGTTGCCATGATGGATCACCTGCTTTTTAGCTCATTATGTATGCATAAATGTGCAGCATGCTGTATCTCGTGGCAGAGTGGGCTGGGATTCGTCTGCCCTGCCATTATCTCATTGACTCATATTTCTGGGCGCCATATTTAAACAGCACCCACGCATACATTCACTCTCTGCAGCCCAAGAGTAGCCATGGAGTGATGGCCCCGAGAAGAGACAATGCTGTGCACCCAAGTTCAGCGACAAGGCACTGATGGCACTCCTCCAGGCAGTCGAGGACTGGTGGGAGATTCTTTACCCTCCCATAGTGGGAGCTGGAGGTCCACCAACGTCACCACCCAAGGTTTGGAAAGAGGTCGCCAGTGTGGTCAGCACCAGTGTGGTCAGCACCAATGCTCTCCAGAAGAAGACTGCTATCCAGGGCAGGAAGTGGATGAATGATCTCACCTGCTCCGCCAGGACAAGTCAAACTTCGCCTCAATCTCTACTCACGTTCTTATAAAACCATCAGGCATTCACAGCGTTACACTCCACAGGGCTCTCACAAACCACCAGTACAAGGTGCATCACTGATTCTCTCACATGCACTTTGACATCTTCATTCACTGTCACATCCTGCACAGGTCGTTTGTTCAGGCCTTAGTTATGTCCACTCAGCACACACAGGCAAGCTTATCACCTGCTTTGCCATCCGTCCTTATGCAGGGAAAGATTGACCACAACAAAAGGGAGACATCCTAGACAGGAGTGGGATGCCGGAGCTCAGCCCACTCACCCCTTTTGAAGGGCAGGCAAGCAGAGGAGCGGGGCCTTGCCTGTGCTGAAGGTGAACTTGGCATCCCCAAACAAGCCGGTGAAGCCCCATCCATTAGTCTTCGCCCACCCACTGAAATTGTGAGTGCTCTTTAATGCAGGTGACTATCCAGGCAATCACCAATTTTTCTCATCTCTCTATTACAGGCACACTGCTAGCCAGCCCATCAGCCCCAGCCCCCACACCACCTAGGATGAGGATCCTGAGGACCCACTAGATGTAAAGTTGTCACTGCACTCACCCGCACCCTCCACCAGCGCAGATATACACACCTTGGCGGGACCTAGTTTTACAGCAAGTTCAGGGTCACCATCTGTTGAGCACAGCAGAAACTTTGGCCCACATCAGGCAGAGGTAGTGACAGCCAAGGTCACTGACACTCGGAGGGCTGCTGAAGGCCACACTTCTGGTTTGTCCGACTCCAATGATGAGTCTCTGGACTCGGTCCTTAGAGAGATGTTGGAGCTCCAAAGACGGACACAGGCACATCAGGCAGGGGTTTCTTTTATTCGTTCATGGGATGCGGGCATCACTGGCTGGGCCAACTTTTATTGTCTATCCCTTAATTGCCCTTGAGAAGGTGGTAGTGAGCTGCCTTCTGGAACCACTGCAGTCCATGTGGTGTAGGTACACCCACAGTGCTGTTAGGGAGAGAGTTCCAGGATTTTGATCCAGTGACAGTGAAGGAACGGCTATATATTTCCAAGTCAGGATGGTGAATGGCTTGGAGGGGAACTTCCAGATGATGGTGTTCCCATCTATCTGCTGCCTTTGTCCTTCTAGGTGGTAGTGGTCGTGGGTTTGGAAGGTGCTGTCTAAGGAGCCTTGGTGAATTCCTACAGTGTACGTTGGTGGTGGAGGGAGTGAATGTTTGTGGAAAGGGTGCCAATCAAGTGGACTGTTTTGTCCTGAATGGTGTCAAGCTTCTTGAGGGTTATTGGAGCTGCACTCATCCAGGCAAGTGGAGAGTATTCCATCACACTCCTGAAAATTTCAGAGGCCATCACCAGATCAGAATGGAGGTTGGAGGAGTCCTTCCGCATTCAGTCTGATGTCTTGGCCCTGACATGCCAGCACATCGAGGGCACCTTGGAAGAGTGGCAACCGCCATGGAGACATGAGTCCAGCAGTTTCTGCTGGATATGCACGGGGACCAGCACACCACCGCTTCAGCCATGAGGACTTTCCAGCAGTGGCTAGGTGAGGGGGGGACTGGGCATCTCAATCTCCCTCCCAGAGCCCCTTCTTCTCAAGGAGTTAGGAAGGGAGGCACCCACAGGGAGTCAGCTGGACACCCTGGGGCAATCTACCCAGGAATCTGCCTGTGATCCCATCAACTCCATCATCTCAAGCTTCTCCACATCAGGAGACCCAAAGCAGACCAGGGCCCTCCAGGTCTTGGCCTTCCAGAAGATGCCTGCCAAGTTCATCATAGACAACGGGGTGTAGCAGTCAGCAGGCTGCCTCCACCTCTGCTGTGGCTGTCAGGGATGTACATAGATGTAGTGGTAGGGTAAAAAAAATTAAGAAATTTTGAGATCACAAAGGTGGCATGGGTGCTCACAATCCCTTTGCACATACGCAAATATATTTTATTCTGTGAACTTCTCATCCAGTCAATGACTCTTCTATCTGAAGCACTGTTCCGAGGTCATACAAGTGTAGCAGGTGCCCTCCCCTCCTCAATTATCTCCCATCGTGTGCTTCAGGTCTATGGCGTCTCGGACCATCTCATTACAGTGCATCACCTTTCTGTGCACATCAGGGACATGAGAATGGTCTCTGGGCCCAGCAAAATGGTTGGAAATGTATATCTGAGACTCGCATCAGAGGATCATATCATGTGGCCTCATGAGTATAAATGTTGCAGCCTGGTTTACTCACCTGATGCTTCTGCACTGAGGAATGGTCCATGTGGTCCATATAGGTTTTAATGTTGTCACATTGGAGTCAATTTCACTCAGTGTATCTCCATGCATTGGCTGTCAGGTTTGAGTGGGTGTTACATATCTCCCAATATTCGGGGACCTTATGAGCTCCTGGTGGCCTGCAGCATCATCTCATGTCTGCATTTATAGCTGGACATCAGCCCTATAGTAGGCTTCACTTCTCCACCCTCATTACAGGGTCTATGGACCTCACAAACACTCGGTGACTCCTGAAATGCCTGCTAGTGGGCAATGACAATGCGAGAACAGAGGTGTTTGTCAAGGCCCCAGATGCTGCTCTGGACCTGAAGCTAGCATGGTTTGCCGAAACCCCTGAGGCAGCTCTCTGATGGGCAATCCACATGATTATTTGATTGTGGGAATATCAGCAGTGTGCCAGGTTTTCCTGTGGACATCTCAGACTTCTAGATTGAAAGTGTGGAGGCCTCAAATGGGATCAGAGCTAAGCTTCACTACATCTGACGTGTGCTGTTTATTATCAAAGAATTAACTAATTAATGCTGAGATGCTGTGTCTGCATTCTCAGGACCACAGATGCAAAGGCTATGTTGCACGGGAGGTTGGGATGCTTCAGATGAAGGCACAGTCATGAGTGTTTGTCAGTGATCAGACGAGGATGCTGCGGAAGATCTCACAGCTCTCACACAAAGGTGACCTGACACGCAGACTTGCATCCGTGACTGAGAATGACAGATCACTGCATCCTAAAGAACAATCTCATGCTATGGACTCAGTATGAAGATGAGGCCTGAGCATTAATCTTGCATGAGGGATTGCCTGTGGAGAGACCCCGCAGTCCACATTCAGGTTAGAGCTCAGACATCAAAGCGAGAACCAGTGAGTGCAGATTGTCCTCCTTGAGGCGCCTAGCAACACTCCAGGCATACTGCCACAAGTGCACTGAGGTTGGCAGTGCTGCTCCTGCCTCTTGAAGATTGCCATAGGCAGTGGAATGTTGGTGAGATGCTTGAAGAGACTGCACCATATCTACTTTGTTCACAACGCATTCTCGAGGAGTTATGATCCCATAACAGAGCAGCCACAAGCTCTGTAGGCTGCCTTGCATTCCAAGCATGAGGCCATTGTCACATAAGATTGTGACTACTCATTCTGAGATTGATGTTCTTTGTTGAGATGTTGAGGATAGTAATGAAGGTGTTAGTGTCGAGGCACCATGGAGGACACAGGTGAAAGAGGCTTACCTGAGCTAGTCATCATCATCGCCCTGGAATCTTGTGACTATAAGTGCCACATGGGCACATCTACCACGTCTGACCTGCGCTATGGGCTCCTCCTCTGGAGCCCCAGCTTCCTTGCCCTCATCGAGCTCAGCCCTCTCAACATCTTTCTCATCGGAGGAGACGTGCAGCTCCTCCATCTCTCGAACTGGCAAGCCATCCCTCATTTGTAGCGCCAGGCTGTGTAGAGCACAGCAAACCACAATGATGCGGGCGACCCTCTGGGGAGAGTAGTGGAGAGCACCGCCCGACTGGTCCAGACATCTTCAACATGCAAATGGTCTGCTCAATCAAAGAGCGTGTCACTGAATTAGCCATATTGTACCTCCCCTCTGAAGCACTTTGTGGTCATTGAATGGGCATCATTAGCCACGCCTTTTGGTGGTAGCTTTTATCACCAATGAACCAACCCTGGATGAGCTGAGGGCCCTCAAAGATCTGTGGCACATGTGAGTGACTCAAGATGTAAGAGTCGTGGGGGTTCCCAGGGTATCTCGCACAGACCTGCATAATCTGCTTCTGGTGGTTACAGATCAGCTGCATATTGAGAGAGTGGAAGCTGTTTCTGTTGATGTTCCCAGGGTGGAATGGGGTCTTGGAAGAATACACACAATGAGTTAAACTGCCCAAATTCATCAATTTGCATTCGAGTCTTCCTAACGTGTCTCAGCTGTACATTGACCTCCATTTGGTAAAGCACAAATTAGCAGGGTTCCCCTTCACTTGGTCCAGAAGTGCATTATTTGACTCCTCCCACAAACCCTTAGATTCCTTCCCTGATGATGCTTCTCAGAGCTTGTTTTGGTGCTGCACCATTGGATCGGCTTGTAATAATGTGGTGCTCAGGTTTTACTATGAGACCAGTTTCCAATCTGACCCTGTCACCACTGAAGTCCCTCCCATCGTGCTGGAAGAGCATAAGGTGCAGGTTTCTCTCCCTCTGATCACTCTCCCTCCTCCCCCTTTAATCCTGGATCCCATTGTGATGGTTGTTGGTATCCCTGTCCTCCCCACTGAACTGTTTGATGTACTGATGCCCCATGTCGATCTGACCCCGCCCCATCTTGAGGCCCTATGCACAGTGACGTACTGAGATGATCCCCCTGCCCTGAGACAATTGAATGCCCCCCCACTGCATTACCTGTTCCCCATCTATAGGCTGCAGATGCCCCTTTGACTGTGACTGTGCCATCTGTGTCACAGTACCAATCCAACAACCTACAGGACTGATGTGCATTAGTGACTGACCACATCCTGAACACCATGCTTGGCATGACTGGCACAGGAAAGTCAGGCCCTTCCCCTCCCTGTACTCAGCGCAGATCGGGCTTGTCAAGAACAGCCTTCTAAACTGGTGCACAATTGCCCAGGACAGTCTATGCTTTTTGGCCCTGACTAACTTCACCCAACAACCTCCAGTCATGGGTCTCTGTGCACCCTTCCCCCCACTTCCCCCAGTCATGTGTCTGTCCACCCTTTCACAGTCATCACCCAGTCATGTGCGTCTGTCCACCCTACTCCCCGGGATCCAGTTAATGCCCCCCCCAAACTGCATAGTAAGCTGTTGCCTTCCAGCCCCCTTCTCTTGGCTCTGTCTTGTCTCATTCCCCCCACCCCCCGTCCCCGCGTCAAGCCTTTCCCTCCCAGCTCCACCCTTGCTTTCCTGCTGGTCTTGCCTCAGCAACCTTGACACGGGTTCGGAGCAGTAATGAGCGCAGCGCAGGGAATGCTCAGCAAACGCTGCGCGGACAAACCTCGACGTCATAAGCAAAGTGCCGTTCGCCAGGTATACGTCATTTATATCCTTTCATGATTCATATTCTGACGCTGATGTGAGCGGGTGTGATTCTGATCAGCTGGGTTTTTAATGAGTATTCATGATATTCAAACGCATGTAAATACATTTCCCGACATGCTGTGATGGGCTACCTGACCCGCCATGAAAGCTGGGGGTGGAAAACTTAAACCAATTTTTATGCCGGTGGGAAACTGACTTTTGGCTGCACACCACATTTTCTTAATATAAAAACAAAAAAACTGCGGATGCTGGAAATCCAAAACAAAAACATAATTACCTGGAAAAACTCAGCAGGTCTGACAGCATCGGCGGAGAAGAAAAGAGTTGACGTTTCGAGTCCTCATGACCCTTCGACAGCATCCGCCGATGCTGCCAGACCTGCTGAGTTTTTCCAGGTAATTCTGTTTTTGTTTTCACCACATTTTCTTGTTCTTGGCATGAAGCCTGCTGCTGGTGGGACCGGAAAATCCCGCCCCAAGTCTGCCCCTGCATGGTTGTAGGGGGGCCAGTCTTTGGTGGGTCCCTCATGAGCTCCAAAATCCAGAGGACATCAGACATGGCCATTTCATTCCTGAGAGCAGCTGACTTGAGCAGTCTGTCTGTAGTTCAGCTGAAACCACGGGGGTCGTACCAGATAAAAGTAATGGGAAATAGAAGAGGAGAACTTCTAATTGCACTAGGGAAAGAATGAATCATGAACTTTATCTCAAGCAGGATCATGTTGGGTTTCTGACAGGTCGGCATTTTTTGCCGATTTACCATCTCTCACACCCCCACCCCCTACATTGACACCCACCTCCCCTTGCAGGTTAAAGTTCTGCCCAATATCTATTAGGTTGGCCTGAAAGGGGAGATGGGGCCTTGGTTTAACATCTCATCCAAAGACAGCACCTCCAACGTGATGGTATAGTGATATTGTCGCTAGACGACTAATCCAGCGATCTAGGGTAATGCTCTTGGGACCTGGATTTGAATCTTGCCACGGCAGGTGGCAGGATTTGAAAGTCTAATGATGACCATGAAATAATTGTTGATTGTTGTAAAAACCCACCTGGTTTACCAATGCTCTTTAGGGAAGGAAATCTGCTGTCCTTACCTGGTCTGGCGTACATTTGACTCCAGACCCACAGCAATGTGGTTGGCTCTTAAATGCCCTCTGAACAAGGGCATTTAGGGATGGGTGATAAATGCAGGCGTAGCCGGTAATGCCCACATCCCATGCATGAATTGAAAGAAACTGGAGCGCCAGGCTACATTTTTTGATGAAATCTCTGAAGTGGGACTTAAACCCATGACTTTCTGTCTCAGAGACAAGAGTGTTAACCACTAAGCTGCATCTGACACTGAAGCCACTTAAGAGAATTGTTAAAATAGACTTCGAGCATTACTTTAAGAAACACCAAGGCAAGAATACCCAATTCACAGCAGCTTTAGGACAGATGTGAGGAAGTATCTGTTTACACACGATAACTGGAACTGATTGCCAGGAAGGAAGGTTAAGGCACTATACATGCCTCTGAGAAAAAAAGTAAGTTGGTGCATTGGGAAAGTAGTATAGTTAGCATTCTGGAATGACTAAATCAAGTGGGCCATCTTCCTTAAAGTTCTTTTGTAATGGCATTTCCAAAGGTCTTGGTTTCTTTTAATTCATGTTGTGGGATGTATGTGTTGCTGGCTAGACCAGCATTTATTGCCCATCCCTAATTGCCCTAGACAAGGTGGTGGTGAGCTGCCTTCTTGAACAACTGCAGTACCTGTGGTGTAGGGACACCCACAGTGCTGTTAGGGGAGGGAGTTCCAGGTTTTTGACCCAGCGACAATGAAGGAACGGTGATATATTTCCAAGTCAGGATGGTGAGCAATTTGGAGGGAAGCTTCCAGGTGGTGGTGTTCCCGTCTATCCGCAGCCCTTTTCCTTCTAGATGTTAGTGGTCGTGAGTTTGGAAGGTGCTGTCTAAGGAGCCTTGGTGAATTCCTGCAGTGCATTTTGGAGATGGTACATACTGTTGCTACTGTGGGTCAGTGGTGGAGGGAGTGAATGTTTGTGGAAAGGGTGCCAATCAAGTGGTCTCCTTTGTCCTCCAAGTTGTCAAGCTTCTTGAGTTTTGTTGGAGCTGCACTGATCCATGCAAGTGGAGAGTATTCCATCACACTCCTGACTTGTACCTTGTAGTTGGTGGACAGGCTTTGGGGGGGTGGGGGGGGGCTCAGAAGGTAAGTTACTCACTTCAGGATTCCTAGCCTCTGACCTGCTCTTGTAGCCACAGTATTTATATGGCTAATCCAGTTCAGTTTCTGGTCAATGGTTACCCCCACAATGTTGATAGCAGGCGATTCTGTGATGGTAAAGCCATTGAATGTCAAGGGATGATATTTAGAGTCTCTATTGTTGGAGATGGTCATTGCCTGGCACATGTGTGACCGAGTGTTACATGCCACTTGTCAGCCCAAGCCTGGATACTGTCCAGGTCTTGCTGCATTTGGACATGGACTGCTTCAGTGTCTGAGGAGTCATGGATGGTGCTGAACATTGTGCAATCATCAGCGAACATCCCCACCTCGATCTTATAATGGAAGGAAGGCCATTGATGAAGTAGCTGAAGATGATTGGGCCTGGGACACTACCCCAAGGAACTCCTGCAGTGATGTCCTGGAACTGAGATGATTGACCTCCAACAACCACAACCATCTTCCTTTGTGCTAGGTATGACTCCAACCAGTGGAGAGTTTTCCCCCAATTCCCATTGACTCCAGTTTAGCTAGGGCTTCTTGATGTCACACTTGGTCAAATGTGGTCTTGATGTCAAGGGCACAATGTCACCTTACCTCGAGAGTTCAGCTCTTCTGTCCATGTTTGAACCAAGGCTGTAGTGAGGTCAGAAGCTGAGTGACCCTAGCGGAACCCAAACTGAGTATCAGTGAGCAGGTTAATGCTAAGTAAGTGCCGCTTGATAGCACTATTGATGACCCCTTCCATTACTTTACTCATGATAGACAGTAGACTGATGGGTTGGTAATTGGCCAGGTTGGATTTGCCTTGCTTTTTGTGTACAGAACATACCTAACATACAAACATAGAACAAGGAGCGGGAGTAGGCCATTCAGCCCCTTGAGCTTGCTCCACCATTTAATAAGATCATGGCTGATCTGATAGTAACCTGAAACCTGCATCCCACCTACCCCCAATAACTTATCAACCCCTTGCTGACCAAGAATATTTCCACCTCTGTCTTAAAAATATTCAAAGATTCTGCTTCCAAAACCTTTTCAGGAAGAAATTCCAAAGACTCATGACCCTCTGAGAAAAAAAAAAGTTCGCCTCATCTCTGTTTTAAATTGGTGACCCTTTATTTTTAAACAGTCACCCCTAGTTCTAGATTTTCCCACAAGAGGAAACATCCTCTCCGTATGCATCCTTTAAGGCCCCTCAGTATCTTAAATGTTTCACTTAGCCGGGTAGATGTCAGTGTTGTAGCTGTACTGGAACAGCTTAGCTCAGGGTACGGCAAGTTCTGGAGCACAAGTCTTCAGTACTATTGTCGGAATATTGTGAGGGCTCATAGCCTTTACAGTATCCAGTGCCTTTAGCCATTTCTTGATATCATGTGGAGTGAATTGAAATGGCTGAAGACTGGCATCCATGATGCTGGGGATCTCTGGAAGAGGCCGAGATGGATCATCCATTTGGCACTTCTGGCTGAGGATTGTTGCGAATGCTTCAGCCTTATCTTTTGCACTGATGTGCCGGGCTCCTCCATTATTGAGGATGGGGATATTTGTGGAGCATGCTCCTCCAGTGAGTTGTTTAATTCTCCACCACCATTCATGATTGAATGTGGCAGGACTACAGAGCTTAGAGCTGATCCATTGGTTGTGGAATCGCTGAGCTCTATCACTTGCTGCTTATGCTTTTTGACACAAAAGTAGACATCTCATTTTTAGGTATGCCTGGTTCTGCTCCCGGCATGCCTTCCTGCACTCTTCATTGAACCAGGGCTGATCCTCTGGCTTGACAGTAATGGTAGAGTGGGCGATATGCTGGGCCATGAGGTTACAAATTGTGGTTGAGTACAATTCTGCTGCTGCTGAAGGCCCACAGTGCCTCATGGATGTCCAGTCTTGAGTTGCTAGATCTGTTCAAAATCTATCCCATTTAGCACGGTGGGAATGCCACACAACACAATGGAGGGTATCTTCAGTGTGAAGATGGGACTTTGTCTCCACAAGGACTCTGCGGTGGTCACTCCTACCGATACTGTCATGGACTGATGCATCTGTGGCAGGTAGGCTGGTGAAGACGAGGTCAAGTATGTTTTTCCCTCTTGCTGGTTCCCTCACCACCCGCTGCAGACCAAGCTTAGCAGCTATGCCCTTTAGGACTTGGCCAACTCCATCTGTGGTGCTGTTACTGAGCCAGTCTTGGTGATCGACATTGAAGTCCTCTACCCAGAATACATTCTACACCCTTGCCACCCTCAGTGTTTCCTTCAAGTAGTGTTCAACATAGAGGAGCACTGATTCATCAGGTTGGGGGGGAGTGGGGGTGGGGAAGGGTGTGGAAATGGTACGTGGCAATCATGTTAAGTGTTACTTAGGAACATAGGAGCAGGAGTAGGCCATTTGGCCCATCAAGCCAGCTCTGCCATTCAATTAGACATGGCTGATCATCTACCTCAATGCCACTTGCCTGCGCTATCCCCATATCCCTTGACATCATTACCACCCAGAAATCTATCAATTTTTATCTTGAACATGCAAAATGATTGAGCTTCTACAGGTCCCTGGGATAAAGAATTCCAAAGATTCATCACCCTCTGAGTGAAGAAATTCCCCCTCATCTCAGTCTTAAATGGCCTGTCTCTTATTCTGAGACTATGTCCCCTGGTACTAGTCTAGCCTGTTACGCTACGTAAGAATTTTGTATGTTTCAATGAGATCACCTCTCATTCTTTGAAACTCTGGAGAAAACAGGCCTAATTTCCTCAATTGCTCCTCATATGACAATCCTGTCATCCCAGGAATTAATCTGGTGAACCTCAATTGCACTCCCTCTATGGCAAGTATATCTTTCCTTAGATAAGGAGACCAAAACTGTACACAATTTTCTCAATGTGGTCTCACCAAGGCTCTACACAATTGCAGCGATACATCTTGACTTCTGTATTCAAATTCCCTTGCCTTCCTAATTGCTTGCACCTGATTGCTAGCTTTTAGTGGGTCATGAAGTACACCCAGGTCCCTTTGGGCATTAACACTTCCCAAACTCTCACCGTTTATGAAATACTCTGCCTTTCTGCTTTATCTGCCAAAGTAGATAACTTCACACTTATTCATGTTATATTCCATCTGCCATGTCCTTGCCCATTCACTTAGCCTGTCCAAGTCCCATTGAAGCCCTCTCGAATCCTCCTCACAATTTATATTCCCACTATAGTTTTGTGTTATCAGCAAATATGGAAATATTACAATTGGTCTCCACATCCAAATCTTTTATATAGATTGTGAACATCTCTGTCCCCAACACTGATCCTTGCGGTACCCCACAAGTAACAGCCTGCCATCCTGAGAATGACCTGTTTATTCCTACCATATGTCTTACGTCTGTTAACCAATTCTCAATTCATGTTGGTATATTACCTGGTATATTACCCCCAGTCCCATGTGCTCTAATTTTGTTTACTAACCTCATGTGTAAGACCTTATCAAAAGCCTTCTGAAAATTCAAATACACCACACCCACCGGTTCTCTTTTATCTATACTGCATGTAACATCCTCAAAAAACTCTAAAAAGTTTGTCAAACATGATTTCCCTTTCATAAATCCATGTTGACTCTGCCCAATCATATCATTATTTCCCAAGTGTCTAGTTATCACATCCTTTATAATAAATTCTAACATTTTCCCTACTACTTATGTCAAACTAACTGGTCTGTAAGTTTCCACTTTCTCTCTCCTTTCCTTCTTAAATAGTAGGGTTACATTTGTTGCTTTCCAGTCCATAGGAATGTTTCTGGAATCTATAGAATTTTGAAAGATAGCCACCAATACATCCACTATCTTTATTGCCACCTCCTCCAACTCTCTGGGATGTAGACCTTCAGGTTCAGGGGATTTATCAACCTTCAATCCAATTAATCTTTTGAGTATTACCTCTTTATTAATAGTGATTTCTTTCAGTTTCTCATTTTCACAAGTCCGTTGGTTCCCTAGTATTTCCTGGAGATTTCCTGTATCTTCTTCCATGGAGGCAGATGCAAAGAAATTGTTTAGCTTCTGTACCATTGCCCTATTCCCTGTTATAAATTCTCCTGTCTCCACCTGTAAAGGACCCACATGCATCCTTGCTTATCTTTTCCTTTCCACATCCCTAAAGCTTTTAGAGCCCACCTTTATGTTCTTCACTAGCTCGTACTCATATTCTCTTTTCTCTTTCTTTATCAGTTTCTTGGTCATCCTTTGCTGGATTCTAAATTGGTCCTTATCCTTGGGGGCTTACCACTTTTTCTGGCAACATTATAAGTCACTTAATTTGCTCTAATGCAATCTTTAACTTTTTTTTGTTAGCCAAGGTTGATTTACCTTTCCTGTTGTAGGCTATGTAACACTTCTTGAAATACTAGTCATTGTCTTGTCTACCTCAAATTTTTTTGTGCTTTTTCCAAATCTGCCATAGCCAACTTGCCCCTCATAGTTTCCCTTGTTCATAGTTAAGACCCTAGTTTTAGAATGTACTATATCACTTTCAAACTTAATGTAAAATTCTTTCATATTATGATCACTATTTCCTTAAGGCTCCTTTACAGCAAGGTTATTAATTAGCTGTTTCTCATTACATTATACTAAATCTAAATTAGCCTAATTTCCTAGTTAGTTTTTCAACATACTGCTCCAGAAACCCATCTAGTACACACTCCATGAACATCCTCCGCAGCATTAGCGCAAATTAGTTTTATCCAATCTATATGTAAATTGAAGCCACCCATTATTACTGTATCACCCGTGTTACATGCAGTTCTAATTTCCTGATTTATACTGTGCCCAATGTTACCACTACAGTTTGGTGGCCTACAAACAACTCCCACCAATGTTTGCTGCCCTTTGCTGTTTCTTGGTTCCACCCAAACTGATTCTACATTTTGATCCTTTGATCTAAGATCCCGTCTCATTAATGTATTGACCATGTCCCTTATTAACTATGCTACCCCACCTCCTTTTTCTTTTTGTCTATCCTTCCTAAATGACCAATGTCCTTGAATATTCAGTTCCCAGTTTTGGTCACCCAGTAACCATGTCACCGTAATGGAAATTAAATCATACCCATTTGTGCCTTCAAATCAATTACCGTGTTGCAAATACTGCATGCATTCAGATAGAGCACCCTTAACTTTGTCTTTTTAACATTACTCTGCATCTGATCCTATTTGATGCTTCCCTTTGCTTTATCTGCCTTCTAAATTCATTCACTAATTTTCCACTTCCTGTTACCAGTTTTGCTTCTCTCCAACCTGGGCTCCCTCTCAGGTTCCCACCCCCCTGCCAATCTCGTTTAACCCTACCCCAACAACAGTAGGCAGTCTCCCTGCGAAGATGTTAGTCCCGGTCTGCTAAGGTGCAACCTGTCCTTCTTATGCTCTCCCTTTCTCTCTTCAACAATTAAACAATGCTCTTGATGTTTACTAAAAATAAACCATAAAAGAAACTTTGAACACAATTGCAACATCACTGCATATTATCAGATCTGTCCGGTGCGAAAGCTGTATTATTTTGGCCTCACAATTTTAATTAAACCAATGATGGAATATGAAAAACCACGTTCAAGAAGATTGAGCATTATGGGCAGAATTTTCCATTCCGGAGACTTCAGTGAGGCGATGGATGGGAAAGTCGGGGTAATTTCCACTGGGTGGCGGGGCAGGTGAACACGTGACATCTGCTTTTCAGCTCATTGATTATGCATCAGCAAGGAGCTCTACGAATCCCGTGGTGGGGCAGGCAGGAAGTTACCCACCCTGCTATTACCTCATAAGGTGGAAGGTCCTGTCGCCATATTTAAAGGGCACCTGGAAACACATTCACTCATTGCAACCCACTCCACACCACTCCTCCAGAGTTCTTTCAGCTGCAGCTCATATTGGAGAAGCTTAGAGATGTGAGCAACCACACCCTGGGACATACCAGGGCACCTCCGGCATTGCGTTTCACTCACCTCTAGACAAGAGTTCTTTGCCGATAGCAGGCAATGCCCGACATTGCAGTGTTCGATGTTCACCAACATCTTGACCTTCTGGAGGCCCTGCTGCCTCTTGCTGCTTAGGCCCTTACTCCTCATGGCCCTGTGTCAACAGGTGCTGGGTCTTCCTTCTCCTCATCTGGATGAGAGCCAATACCAAGGCAGATGTATGAACAAATTGATGTGATGCATTAAGTGAACATGTCCTTTCGAGGGTTTTCCTCCACCTCAAAGCCAGCAGGCAAGCGCTAAGCCATTCATCGAGTCTCCTTCTGGACATGGCATCCCCACCCCATCCCTTCCTGGCAAAGGAAAGCCTGGAGGACCAGAGATGGCTGTTCTTCCAATTCAAGCATGAATGTGTATGGAGACATTGCTCTTTGACCAGAGTAATGAGAGCCATGTGCAAGAAGCCTCACGCAGACACATTTCCGCTTGTTTCCACTACCCACGAGTCTGTATAGAGAGACCATTGCCTTGGCATCATAGAAAGATTAACTGCATGATCCCTTGTCAGCCATGGCCATTCACATAGAGGGGTGGAAGTTTGGAGTCACGTGTTGTCTGTTCTCCATCAGATGTGTACCTTGGAGGCGTCCACAACCCTACCTCCTTTTATCCCAGCCCCTGAGTGCAGACAATGGCAAATGGCACAGAATGAACTGAAGCTCCACACCTTGCTGGGATCTCAATGTTATGAGACCCATGAGTTGGGAACAAACCTGCTGCCATGCGGGCTTCACCACAGAGAGGAGAGCACAAGTGAGCATCTTTGACATCCAGTTGCCTCATAATTATTAGGATGACCCTTTAGTCGGCCACATGTGCTGACTTTGGACCCCACCCACCCAAACAGACCCTCCTCCCACTTCGAGGGATCTCACTGTCTGACTAATTGCATGGTCAAGGTTAGTTTGGAAAAATAGTGCGCGTCACCTTTCAAACTTGCTCAACCACCTTCTACCCTCCCCCGTCATCCACCAACGTCCCCCACTCATCACCGAAGGCCCTCCCCAGTATCACCATTCCCCTCCCCTCTGTCACCTTTGAACTTCCCCCCCGTTACCCTGGACCCAACAACATCCCCCTCCCCATGCCGTTCCTCAACTCAGAGCCGACACCTTTTACCATCCCCATGGCCACTGTTACCCGGCCCCCTGCTGTTAGCTGAGCCACCTGACTTGTCCTCCTCCATGACCACCCACCTCTCACCCTGGACCTGCCACCCTACCGCATGCCACTCCCCGCCTCTGACTTTGATTGTTCCCTCCTATCAACAGTAACCTAAATTCTCCTCCCAGGACCTCACCATCGGTGCCACTGACCCCACCCTCTAACCCCTCCACCCCCCATCCAGTCACTCCGCCTTCTTCCCCAGACACTCTCCCCACTCTTCCCCAGACAGTCTCCATCCCCCACTTGGAAATTCTCCCCCTCTTCCCCAGACATTCCCACCCCCACTTCCCTGGGCATTTTCCCCACCGTTCCCCTGTAAGCCTACCTCTCATGTCCAGCCTTGGCTTTAACCTTCCATCCTACTGCAACCCACCACACTCCAGCCCTCGCCAGCCTCCCATGCCAGCCTTGGCGCAGCATTTGCTAACAGCACTTGAGTGAAGTTATATGATGTCCCCCAAAAAGGAGAAATTAACACCTATGGATCTCAAAGTCATTGATGAACTGAAGCTTGCTAGGTGCAGGCCACTTATATACAGTCAGGAAATGGACCATTCCAAATTCTCACTGGCGGGTCATTTAGTTTAGAGGGAGAACATAATTCCGGCAAGGTGGCCTCTTATTGAGCATTCATGAGATGCAAATAAATGCAAATATGGTTCCTGACATTGTTCATTGGGGAACTAAACCGGCCTTTATGCAGCCATCAAAGTTGGGAGAACAAAATTCCAAACTAATTTCCAGTCAGCGGGAAACTGACTTTCTTCATCACACCAAACTTTCGTGCCACCAGCCTACCACGATTCCTGCCGCTGGCGGGAGTGTAAGATACCGCCTAATGACATTTTTAACATGGTATGATCACATTGTTTCTTTAATATGGAAACACAGTTTCATTAACCCTTTCGAAATGATTGAGGCCATTTGCCGCTTTGTCATAAACAGAGTAAAGCTCTTTGAGAATGAGAGGTCGAAGTTCTTAGATGTTGACAACAAGATGGCACAAGCACAAAGGGTACAGTGACTATTCAATATGGCCAATAACATGGGCCCATAATGTAGTTCTTCTGATTGAAGGAAAGAAGTCCAATTTTAAGATCAGATCGCTTCCCTCAATTTCCTTTGTGTACAGTTCAATGGACTAGGCACCTTCCAATCAGACCCGCTGCATACATTTCCAGTCAACGAAACCTCTTCAACTCTATCCCCATTGAATATATCTGCAGTGGACAAAACTAACCCCTCCTCTCAGCTCTTTTTGTGAACAATATTTATTCCTTTGTGTCGAACTCCATTCGAACAAACACCTTCCATTTACTCCTATTGTGTTGAAATTAAGTGGACAAAACCTCCTCCCATTCAGCCCCTTATTATAGAATTTTTCCCATTGCACTGCCACATACTTAAGAACATGTTCCCAGGGTAATTCGTATCCCTATTGGCTGCTAGGAGATGTGTGAGAACATTGAGAATATTCCACACTTAGGAAGCATGGATTTTTTTATGTTTCTGTCAGACTTTGATACAGTATTTATAGAAAATATCAAAATATTAACAAATGACCTAATCTATGAGCTGGAGGTTACCAAACAGCTACATTTATGTGACATGTTAAACATTCTTCAAAGATTGCCTGAACATCTCACAAGACTGTAGGAATAGCCTTGAGGCAACAGCAAATTTTATAGCCGAATCAGGTTGTACAAAATAGATGTTTTTGCTTAAGTGCGCTCTCAGCTTGTTTTGACTGAGTTGCTGAATGAATAATAGTTGAAAAGTTGTTTACTAACGTTTTTAGCTGAAGTATTTTTAACTAAAGCCAAATATTCTTCAGCAAACAAATGAGGTGTTTTTTATGGAAGCAATATGGCTTGTTCCAAAAAAGAAAAAAAACATTATGATAGATTGAGCATTGAAAGAGATTCTCTGTGTTGTGGCAGAATTCCATCTGTTCATTTTTAGGACCGACACTTTGGGTGGAATTGTCCCAGATTTGCACTGAAGTGCGGTAGTGGGCAGCTAAAACTATGTTTATCTCCTAGCCGCGATGATGGGTTTTTACGCCGAATCATCCCATACCCGCCACATTAGTTAGGCATCCCTGGGAAATATGCCGTTTCGATGGCAGGCGGGCGTTCATTCACCCAACCGCCATCACCTAGTCGCTTCATCATGCTGTGTGCCATACTTAAAGTTCAGCCATGTGCACCACATCTCAGTGCTTCCAGCCCACAACTGCAGCAGGGAAGGTGTCCACGAAAGGCAAGAAGACTGCAGCCCCCAGATTTAGCGATGCGTCACTAGAATGCCTTTTGGATGCCGTGGAAGCCGACTGGGATGCCCCCTGCCTCTGCTCTGGCTGCAGGATGGGCAGCGGCGTGGCCAAACAAATTTGGGAGGTGTTAGCAGCAGTGGTCAACACCAACATCCTTCATAAGAGGACAGCCACCCGTGCCACAAGAGGATGAATGATCTGTTCCATTCCACCAGCGTAAATCACTCCTTTCATCACTCCCAATGCACATGCTCACAAACCCATCACACATCCACAGGGTCCTCACTCATTGCTAGTTCAAGTGACATCACCATTCACTGTCTCACACACACACACCGTCATTTTCCTCATCCTGTCCATGGGACCAATCACCATCCACACATGCCAGGCATACTTATCATCAGGCCTGGCAGGTGTCCTGCTTGCACTCTCTCCAGCTTTATTCTTGCAGGACAAGCTGGCCACAGACTGGTGGAAGAATGCCTGAAATCACAGACTTTGAAAACAGAGCCATCCAGCTGGCCAGTGGTGACCAGGACTGGTCCTGTGCCGACGGTGAGGTCGATGCTGCTCCACCAAGTGAGGACCCAGCAGTGCAACATCCATCAGACAACCATGCTGTGAGTGATGTGTCCTGTTTCACAGGCCACTGCCATCACTAATTATCTTCCCTAGCTTCCGCAGGCACATTTGGGAAACAACTGACAGAGTCCATGACACAGGACCTCCAATCAAGCTCCAAAGTAACCTCTGAAAAGAAATTTGGAGGCACCCTCCCTGAAGTCCCATCACAGCGCTCACCCACACTCTCCACCAGGGCAGAGACACACACCTCGGTGGGACCTAGCTTTAGAGTAGCCTCGGGATCACAATCTGGAGAGCACATCACACTGTCTAATCCACACAGGTGGTGGCAGGGACTTCCCAGGCCCCCGGCACTCAGAGGATTGCTGGAGGCCAGAAATCTGTTGAGTCCGAGTCAGATAACAAGTCTCTGGACTAGGTCATGTCACAGTTGCTGGAGCTAAAAAGGGAAGCTAGGGAACATCAGGAATGGATGCCCGCTGCACTCCTCAGATTGCAAGGCACGATGGAGGATACCGTCCACCTTCACTCTGGACTAGTAATCCAGAGACTTAGGGTAATGATCTGGGGACCCAGGTTTGAATCCCACCACAGCAGATGGTGAAATTTGAATTCAATAAAAATCTGGAATTAAAAGTCTGATGATGACCATGAAACCATTGTTGTAAAAACCCACCTGGTTCACTACAGCCTTTTAGGGAAGGAAATCTGCCATCCTTACCTGGTCTGGCCTACATGTGACTCCAGATCCACAGCTATATGGTTGACTATTAAATGCCCTCAGAACAAGGTCAATTAGGGATGGGCAATAAATGCTGGCCAGCGATGCCCAAATCCCATAAAAATGAATTAAAAGTCCCCCAAAAAGCTTTGAGGTGATAGCTCCGGCATGCCAACACTGGTAGGATGGTGGCTACCCTGGAGACGTTGGTCCAGGATGTTCATTCTATACATTGCTGATGCCAAAGTTGGCCTCCAACAATGCCAATGCGAGAGGGGTGCGGGCAGCTCAATCTCACTCCAGCTACTCCTTCTCCTCAAGGAATCAGCCTGAGGCCCTTGGGCACCCATAGGGAGGAGGATCAGCAGGTGCACGCTCCAGGGGCATCCATTAAGGTGACTCTGGGAGCGTCTGGCCCATCTGAATCCCATCTTCCTGTGACGCCAGCAACTCCAGATTAACAGGCCAAGGAGGGTGCCACTGCCGCACAGCAGGACCCTGAAACCAGGCCAGGGGTCTCCAGGTCATGCCCCTCCAGAGGACGCCCGCCAAGTTCATCATAGACAGGGGGTAGCAGTCAGCAGTTTGCCTTCACCTCTGCTGTGGTTAGCAAGGGTGTAGTTAAAACCGGTCATGGTTAAGTCTGAAGGCCCCTAACGCTTCCTGGAGAGTGCTGGCCACCGCTTGGATGGCCAGAGATTAGCACGCTCCATGGCTGCCTGAAACCCCGCCCACCTCTGCTCCACTCCACCCAACTGATTGGCGGCAGCTTTGCCCATTGGACTGCATGCTGTGCTCTCAGCTCAGGCGCAGGCATTCTCCTAACCCATACTGCAAGGCTGCACTGTTAGCTTGAACCATGGGGGATACTGGTCCACACCGGGATAATGACATTGCAAGGGGCTGTGAGTGCTTCCACCAGTGACAGCTCCATGGCCACGTTTCGCAAGGAGATTGTACAACGCGTGCAGTCGTACAACTGTTCTGCAGCCCACTAAAATGCTTGTGACTTTGCAGTCTGTGCTGGGGGTTGAGCTGAGGGGGACGCTGTGGGTGAAAAGTTATGGAGCACTTGGTGGCACTTTGATGCCTCTGCGTTGCTTGTGTGGGCAGATAAGCTAGAAACCTGACTCCAATCATATCAATGGCTGTGCTTGAACTGTCTCAGTTGCAGAGGAATGGTCTCTTTATATAAGGTGACCCTAAGGTTTCCCTTGTCCACCTTACCCCCCTGCAGCCCCCAAATGCTTGTGTGCTATATTCAACCACGAGGCAACCTTTGCCCCCCACCTCCCCCACCAACAAGTCGCCTCAACGGCAGGGTTGCCCTTGCCCACCCCCCACAAGTTGCCTCAACCTCAAGGCAGCCATTGCCCCCTCCCACAAGTCACTTTGACTGCAAGGTAGCCCTTGAACCCCACCCCCCACAGCTCCACAAGCTTGAAGTCCAACACACAACCCTGGCGAGCGCTGCAAATTGTTGCTGTGTACTCACCTCCGAGTTCCCATCAAAGTGCAGCCCACCAAGTGCAAGCCCTTTATATGCTGTTGTGAAACATGTGGGTGTGCTTTCCCGCCGACATGGACGGACAATCCAGCAGGGGGCAGGGGAGAGGCTGGCCTAATAATGATATGTGGATGTATTACAATGAGGGTCCCGACATCCGATGGCGGGAAACACGGCCCACCATTGGCGGACTGAGCCGATGATCACAAACTAGTTTCACACTGTCGTGAAACCAATCGTGCCACTGAACATGCCCGAGGCCGTTGGGCACGGAAAATCCTGGCCTTTGTGATTTAGCTGTAAGACACATGTATGTGAGCCAAGCTGAAGAGGAGCTTTGATTCTGCCTGATCATAGAATCGTATAATCGTACAGTACAGGGGGACAGAAGGATGATCACAAACCAACCTTTAACAGGATGATATTTCTATGGTTTCATTCTCATTGAAAATATTTTAAATTATGCCTTCGGAAAGTATGAAACACTCTCAGTTGATCATTTAGCAGCGCCTTTAAACAGAGCTTTTCCTTGATTCTCTTCAACCTATTTGATCTCCCACAGGAACAGGAGTAGACCTCCCCTCAACTACCCACCCATCACACTCCCAACCCCACCCGAAGACCTGTTCCACCATTCAGTTAGATCATGGTACTTGTAGCTTATCTGCATCTGTCCGCCTTGATTCCCACCCTTGTCTCAGAAACAGCTGTCAATCTCAGTTTTGAATTTTTCAACTGACCTAAACCGAACAATTTTTTGGGGGGGTGGGGGGACCGGTGGTGGAGGTTGCAGATTTCCAATACTCTCTTTGTGAACAAATGCTTCTTGCACTAACCCCTGGACAGCCTAATTCCAATTTGACTCCTTGTTCAGGACTCCTCCACCAGAAGAAATAGTTCTTCTCGATCTACACTCTATGAATCCCTTTAATCATCTTAAACCCTTCGCTTAGATCACTCCAGAACGCGCTGCATTCAAAGGAAATATAGCCTCATCATTTAACCCTTTTAGCCCCTTCCAAGAGGTAAATAACCACAAGTAAAACTTACAAGACTGTTTTTTGATGAGATTTCAGGAAGGGTGGATGATGGTAATGTGCTTGATGTGGTGTACATGGGCTTCCAAAAAGCGTTTAATAAAGTGCCACATGATAGTCTTGCTGCAAAGTTGAAGCTCATAGAATAAAAGGGACGGTGACAAATGGCTGCAAAGCTAACTGAGTGAAAAGAAACAGTGAGTAGTGGTGAACGGTTGTTTTTCAGACAGGAGGAAGGTATACAGTTGAGCTTTTCAGGGGCAAGGCCCTGTACTTTTCTTGATGTACATTAATGACCTAAACTTGCATGTAGATGGCACTATTTTATAATTTGTAGATGACTCAAAACTTAGAATTATTGTGGACTGTGAGGATAGTGATGGACTTCAAGAGGAAAAATGGTGGAATGGGTGGACACATGGCAGATCAAATTTAAAGCAAAGAAGTGTAAACTAATGTATTTTGGTAGAAAGAATGCAGAGTAGCAATAAAAAAGAAAGGATTCAATTCTAAAGGGAGTGCAGGATCAGAGAGGCCTGGGGGTATATATGTACAATTAGTTGAAGGTGGCAAGGCAGTTGAGAAAGTGGTTAAAAAGGCATCTGGAATTGGAGATTTTATAAACAGAAGCATAAAGTCCAAAAACAAGGAAATAATGACGGATCTTCATAAAAAAACTCTGGTTTGGCCTCAGGTGGAGTATTGTGTCCGATTCTGGGCACTTCACTTTATGAAGGAAGTGAAGGCTTTGGAGATAATGCAGAAGAGGTTTACAGGAATGGTTTCAGGTATGGGAGACTTTACTACTGATTTAAGGTGATTTGCAAAAGAAGCAATGAAGAATTTTGAATGAGCCATGAGGAAGAACTTTTTATGCAGCGAATGGACCTGAGGCCAGTGAATCCTGCACCTTCTCAGCCCAATGTCTTCCTCTGCAACAAATGCAGCAGAGACTGCCAGGCCAGAGTGGGGCTCCTGAGCCACACCAGGTGATGCTTAGCACAGAGTTGACCACCATGGCACAAACCATCATCTAATGAGATGGAAGGATGCCAGCGTATTGTTAGGATCTGGAATTTACTGCCTGAGAATGTGGTGAAGGCAGATTCAATCATGGATTTTAAAAGGGAATTGAAAACACATGAAGAGAAAGAAATTGCTGGGCTAAGGGAAAGGGCGGGGGGAGTTGGACTAGCAGAGTTATTTTGCAGAGGGCTGACAATGGGACAAATGGCCTCCTTCTATGCTACAATGTTTAAATGAATACTGCCTTTTCAGTGGATTCAGACAGCTTCAAGCAACTTGACCAAGCTTGCTGCACAGCCTTCACAATAGAATTACCCAAGTCAATGAAAATCTAAATTAACAACTTATTAAACTCTCTAAAATCCAAATTATGCCAGATTTTCTTCAATGTGTCTGGAATTGCACCATCTGATGCTCTTCCAGAATTTCATCGGTCAGCTGATTTACACATCCATTGGCGATTCCAATGCAAATCAGTGTAAAGCAAAAGCAACAAGCCTGGGGGAGGCCTTGGAAGTAAGAATACAGCCTTTAAAAAGCCAAGTCTGACTGTCGAATGCAGCATAAGTTAGGATAAATCAGGCAGTGTTTGGATCACGAGCTTGCTAAGGGATAGCTGCACTGGTTGATTCCTTTGTGATTTTGTCCTACTTTTCAAGAATATCTTCCATTGCAGAATTTAGTGGGATTATAGTTGACAATTTAATTGAGAGCAATTTCCAAACCCTCTTTGGGAGGAGCAAACAGATGAGAGGGCTTGTTTCCTTGGGAAGAACCCACTAAATGTACTCCTTGTCATGTGAATGGAGGTGGCACTGACACTGAGTGATAGATCTGTTACCCTCAAAACTACCTACTACTGCCATAAAATGTACAATAACCTGATAAGGCCAGGCAAGGTAATACACTAGCCACTTTTCTTCTCAGCAATCTGAATGCCAAAGAGTAAATGTGCTTGACAACTTTCAGCTAATCTTGTATTGATACCACAAATCATTTGCAAGTTGTCACGCACAATTCATATACTAACCCCTTACTGCTAGGGAAGCTGTAGGAGTTAGTATTAGGTGCTCTCAAAGCAACATGGATGGCATTTGTTGCACCCTGGACCTGAGCACAAAATTCAAAACTGACACTCCAGGGTAGTACTGAGGGAGCGTTGCACTTTGGGTCACATCTTTTGGATGACATGTTAAAGCAAGGCATTGCTGCCCTCTCTGGTGGATGTTAAAGATCCCTTGGCACAATTTTGAAGAAGAGCAGGGGAATTATCTCCGGTCCCCTGTCCAGTAGTTGTCCCTCAATTAGCATCACATAAACTGATTATCTGGTAACTACCACATCGGCTGTAAAACGCTTTGGGACATCTATTGGTCATGAAAGGGTTCTGTATAAATAGAAGCCTTCTTACTTGCCGGTTGGCTAGATGTACTGGCTTAGATTTGACATTGGAGAACTGCTGAAAATGCCACAGAATTTCAAAACCTCGATCTCTACAAAAATAAATGAAACATTTTCTAAAAATAGAATTTCCAGTATTTTGGGCGAGATAAATGAACTGCCTGCCGATTGTAACTCACAGCACTCACAAGTTAAGGGGTCAATGCTACTGAGGAAGCTGGATTGATTTGCTATTTGACATATACAGAACGGCAGTATGTATTCATTTAAACATCGATCTCATGCAAAAGTTGACCCTGCAATTTTTGGCTTAATAAAATATCATTTTTCAT
This sequence comes from Carcharodon carcharias, assembly GCF_017639515.1. NCBI lineage: Eukaryota > Metazoa > Chordata > Chondrichthyes > Lamniformes > Lamnidae > Carcharodon > Carcharodon carcharias. The sequence goes on along the minus strand of NC_054479.1, from coordinate 54,459,123 downwards.
ATGCCTCATGTAAAAGTTGGTTAGTATTTCAGGGATTAAAGCTTAAGAATTTCAGAACCAAAGTATAGTCCTGGATAGCTTAATGATCTGCTTTCTTTATATGTAAATATATAAATAGTAGTGAAAATGAGTACCTGTAAATAAATGGATAAACATAAGATAATTAATATGACTGAATATATATAGTTTGTAATATTATAAAACAAATAAATGTTATATCATTAATATGATATTAAGCGGCTTCTTTAGTGTTGCTGGTTTTTATTTTATTTCATTGCGATGATCCTTTTTGGGTTTCACTTGAGCCCAAATAAAACCTGCATGTAAACCCTGCAAAAATATAACTCATATAAAAGTTAACCCCAAGACTTTTGGCCTAAAATACTGCTCTCAAAAATTTGACTTTTACACAAGTATATATGGTATTTAGCCAAGCATTTATTGAATTAATAGTTTGAAAGATAAAGGGCCAAATCACTACTCAACACAGTTCTTATCCAGACCTTGAGTAAGTAAGCTGACATTTTAGTACAGGACTGAGGATGTTGTCTGAAGTGTCATCCTTTGCATAAGTAATTAAACAGGGGTTCTGTATGCCCCCTCAGGTGGGCGTATAAGATCCCATAACACTATTTGAAGAACAACAGAGGAATTTCTATCTCTGTAACCTCCTCTGGCTCTATAACTCTAATTCTGGCCGCTTATACATTGCCAATTTGTTTTGTTCCACCTTTGAAGACCTAGGCCCTAAGCTCTGGAATTTCCTCGTTAAATGTCTGAGCCTCTCTATATCACTCTCCTTCTTTAACACTCCATCAAACCTACCCCTTTGACCAAGCTTTTGTTCCCCTGTCCTAATATCTCATTATGTGGCTTGTTGTCAAATTTGTTTGATTACACTATGAAGTGACTTGAGCTGGCTTATCACAATTAAGGTGCTATATAAATGCAAGTTGTTTTTGTTGAGTTGTCCTAGCTTATATTTATCCCTCAGCTAATATCATTAAAATAAATTTGTGGATCATTTATATCATTGCTGTTTGCAGAACCTTGCTGTGCACAAATTGGCTCCCACGTTTGCCTACTTTACAATAGAAACTGTACTTCAAAAGTGCTTTTGGCAGTGAAGGGCTTTGAGTCCTGAGTATGTTATGTAAATTAATGTTCTTTCTTTTATTTGTTTCCCCTTCAGTAAGCTCTTTCTCTGCATTTATGAAGGGATGCTGACTGTTGCCTGAGGCCTGTCATTGCTATGGGACTAGCTTCTGTCCTTCCATAAGAAAGTACAATGTACAAATAACTGTTGATGCAAGGCTTTTTTTTTGCCCTACCCATCACTGAAAGGTTTGCTTGGAATGTGAAAGGTGTGTCATGCATGAATGTGAATTGCTTAGTGATGGTGCTTGACAATTAAGTCAAGGGTTACCTAAAGTTAAGCAAGCCTCTCATGTGAGTATGCAGGTGATGGAGGTGAAAATATCTGTTGTTACCATGCTATTCCACAGGTTTATGGGGATAAGTATTGTTGGCTCTGTCTGTGTGCGATTTAATTACATTTGGGGGAGGATTTTTCCCTTGTCAGGCGGGCTCGTCGGGGGTGGGCAGGTGCAATCAGGAAGCCGCCTGACATCGGGGCCCGATCGCACCTTCACCCTGGTAGGCCAATTAATGCCCGCATGGCGTGAAATGCGCGCGGCAGTGCTCAGCGCTGCCTGTGTGGCGGGGGGGGAGGTCAAGTTTGTGCATGTGCACGGGTGCGTGCTGGTAAAGCTCCCTGAGGCACAGAGCTGCCTCAGGGAGGTGAAGAGTTTAAAACATTAAAAATAAAGATTTTAAAAAGATTATAAAACATGTCCCCTCATGTGACAGACTATTGTTATTAGTGAAATATTTTAATTTTTATTTAATTTTTAATTGCTGTTCGAAACCTCATCCTGCCCATGGGTGAGGTTTCCTAAAAAGTGCAAAGTTCGCTTGGCCTTAACGCCTGCCTGCCAGCCATAAGGTTGGGCAGGCAGTGAAAAATTTCATTCAACTACCTTTCTAATGGCTTTAATAGGCCTTTTAATTGTCGGCGGGTGCACTGCCAACTTCCGGGCGCACCTGCTGACTGAAATATCGCACGAGTGCGCAATGATGTCGGGACGCTTGCCCGACATCATCCCGTGTCATTTTATGCTTAGTTGGGTCGGGTGTTATATTCTGGCTCTGGAAGACTGCAAGCTTTAACTCATCAGAAGAAGCTAGCTGCTTGACATGCTAATGAGTAAACATGGATGTTGGCTTAGCATTTAAGATGTGAAGGTAATTTGAATTTTTAGATGAATGAAGGGAGATTTGGGTTTCAAAGGGATTTCAGTTTATTTACAAATAGCCAAATAAGCAAGGCAAAGGAATATGTTTATTTTTCCCAAGGGTTACTGACAATATATAGCGACAACATGAAAGTTTTATGTTATGAGGGAGATATAGTTTCAAAGACATATGAAACAATAGAATTTACATTTTAAAAGAAAAAAACATATATAAAGGAGAATGAGGCTATGTGTCAGGAGAAGACCATGTGAGATCTAACAGAAGTGTGTGAAATAGCCTTAATGAAGCCTCCAGTATTGGCACTTAAGTCTGCTGTCTACCAAAACTGAAGCTGGAGAAAAGCTATTTGGAATTTCACTGTCCAGGATATTGTATTCATTTTCTGGATCTGTTTAAAATCTAAAATCTATTTTTGGACTGTTGCATTAAAGGGGGTGTAACTGGGAGTCAGGTTAATTAGGAATTTTAGGGATTACTAAAATAGTAATTATAGTCTTATGGATCTGCTTGACATCTTTTATGTTGGTAATAAGTATTTTAATTTATTTTTTTAAAATCTCTAAAACTCTTGGTGGATTTATTACTTCTGAATTCAGTGCACACATCTCAAAATAAATACAAATTGCAAAACCATTGTGATAACGCAACTAAGTTTCCCTGGTGGATTTGGTCTGCCTGGCACTTCTTAAGAAGGGGAACTCAGAGCTGAGCACACAGTAACGTTGCGCAGCGCTCGTGAGGGTCACCTGTTGGACTTCAAGGTTGACGCATTCAGGCGAGGGCACAGGCAACTCACATTTTTCCAGTTGTCTGACGGTTTGGTGCCTGCGGATGAGATGAGTTGAAGTGGGGAGGAAGGTCTGCAATGTGGTTGATGGTAGTGCACAAGCACATATGAGGTTGGGGGGTGGAGGGAAACCTTATATAAAGTGACTATTCTTCTGCAGATGAGACAGTTCAGGCGCAGCCACATTGACATGCTTGGAGTTGGGCCTCGTGCTTATCTGTCCACTCAAGAAATGCAGAGGCATGAAAGTGCCACCAAATGGTCCAGAGCTTATATCCCCTGAGGCACATACTGCAAACTAATGAGAGTTTGAGTGGACTGCAGAACAGTTGGGCACCAGCACATGTTGTATAATTTCCTTACTAAAGCTGGCCGTAGTGCTCACAGCCCCTTGCAATGTCAGCATCCCAGTTTGGACCAGTCACCCCCATGGTTCAAGCTAACTGTGCAGCCTTGCAGTGAGGGTTAGGAGAATGCCCGTGCCTGAGCTGAGAGCACAGCATGCAGTCTAATGGGCAAAGCTGCCACCAATCAGTCAGGTGGAGTGGGGCGGAGGTGGGTGGTGTTTCGGGCAGCCATGCAGCGCTTTCAACTCTGGACATCAAGGTGGTGGCCAGCACTCTCTGGAATACAATAAGGGGCCTTCAGACTTAACCAAGAGAGATTCTTAGTACACCCATGCTAACCCATGGGTCTTTCCCTTTCATCCTATAGGAGGAGTATATCAGAATCATAAAGCCTTGTGACTTAGCCATATGCCTCATGGCGTACAGAGAGTGAAGATGAAAAAGAAGAGAACGATGGAGGCACCTGGCTGAGCAGAAGGAGGAACAACACCCTCAGGAAGAAGGGGTGTCTGGGGCTCCCGCACATGAAGAGCCACACAAAGCAGTCACTTGTTGGCCCCTAACTAGACCCAGGGTCTATAGACCCCACTTTTCATACCAGAAGATGACCGAGAACCAGTGTTGCTGAAGACTGCACATGTCCAGAGGACTAGTTGGTCACATCTTCCACCTGCTGTACATTTGGCACCACAGGGACATGGAGGGCATCCACTGTCAGTGGCCGTGAAAGTGACCGTGGTGCTCAATTTTTATGCCTGTGGCTCCTTTCAGGGCTCCACAGGTGACCTCTGTGGGATATCACAAGCCTCCATCCGCAAATGCATCCATGAGGTGATGGATGCCATCTTTGTGAGGGCACACAACTTTGTGTATTTTGCCTGGGATCAGGAAAGCCAGGATACAAGAGCGCGGGGACTTGCGTAGATCTCAGGTTTCCCACGGTGCAGGGTGCCATCGACTGCACTCATCTGGTACTCAGATCTCCGTGACAATAAGCGGTCAACTATATCCACTGCACGGACTTCCATTCGCGAATATTCAGCTGGTGTGTGACCACCACAAATGCATCCTACAGGTCTGCTCACAGTTCCTAGGGAGTGTCCATGACTTGTACGTTCTCAGATCGCTCATGACTTCCAGGTTCCAAGAGAAGCTCCTCGGGACAAGGGCTATCCCCAGATGATGTGGCTGATGACGCCCGTGCTGTGGCCTCAGACTGCAGAAGTGCAAAGGTACAACGAGGTTCATGCTGCAACTCGCAACTTGGTGGAGCTGAAAATTAAGTTCTGGTACCTGGACCGGTCTGGTGGTGCCCTGCAATATAGCCCACAGACAGTGTCACGCATCGTTGTTGCCTGCTGCACCCTTTACAACCTGGTGCTGAAACAGGAAGGGTAGCTGGCTGAGGAGGAGATGGAGGAGCTGCATGTCTCCTCCGATAAGGAGGACGTCGATGGGGACGAGTGTTTGGAGGTCCTCAAAGGCGAGGGTGATGGTGATGAGGCCATTGCACTGGCCAGATGAGGCAGGCATGCTCGGGAAGCCCTCATAGCTGTTAGATTCATGGAGGCCGATGACAACATGCAGTGAGGAGACACCAAACATCCTCGCATTGCATCTGTGAATGTTTGACTCCAGTTTGACTGATGGCAGTGTACATGCCATCTGTGATAAGACTCCTGTCATGTGGACACAGTGGAGGCCCGAATAGTCACTTGATTGCAGGAGGATGATGACGACATGCAGTAACAACACTCAGTGGCTCTTCACATAGCCTCTGTGAATGTTTGACTCCTGTATAGATGAGGGCAGCTCTCTTGTGCTCTGTGATCAAGGTCATATCATGGAGATGCAACTGTGAAACTTTAAATGCACCTGATCCTTTGTCAACCTTCAGCAGCTGTTCCCTTCAGGAGCACACTGCTATCGTACACAGATGCTGAAGGGGTGGGGGCCAGCACCACCTCAAAGGTGCTGAGAGCACACAGAGAATGTCGGAACTCTGTGACGCCTGCCCACTACATTCTGGCAGCAATAACCAACACCATCGAGGTGCAGGCATCATTAATATGTCCAGTGAATGTGAAGCTAGACCATCACTTTGGTCTGAAGGTTACACACTGCACAGGGAAGAGGCCCTGGACTGAGACACCTGCCTTTATCTTGAGCAGGAACCAAAGTTTACATCTGAGTGACATGAACACTGCTCATCATAACAAGGAACACAGGCAAGGAGACATTCTTGTGAGTTTGTTTACAATAGAGAACATTTTTTCCAATGATTAACACCCGTGCCCAGGCTGTGCAACTATATCTTCTTAACCTTTCTAATCTTCCTCTACATGTTGGGGTGCTCCCCCGACATCCATGGTGGAGGTGGTAGCAGCCAGCTGACTGCTACTCCCTGTCTGTGATGGCCTTGATGGCATCCTCTGGAGGGCCAAGAACTGGAGGGCCCCGGCCTGCTTTCGGGGTCCTGCTGTGTGGCAGTGGCACTGTTCCTGGCTTGTGGCTCTGGAGCTGCTTTGGTCACAGGAAGAGGGGATTCAGATGGGCCAGACACTCCTGGAGTCATCTGGGGAGTCACTCTCGGAAATAGAAATAAAAAATAAAAATAGAAATCAGCACCTGCTGATTCTCCTCCCTATGGGTGCCTGAGGGCAGCTGGCTGACTCCATGAGGGGAAGGGGAAGCTGAAGTGAGATTGAGATGCCCTCCACCGCATTGCATAGACACTGCTGGAGGCCAACTATGCTGTCAGTGATGGAATTCAGCCCATGTAGCAGTGCAGGACTGATATCCTGGACAAAGGTCTCCATGACAGCAGCCATCCTACCAGTGTTAACCTCGGTGCATTGGCATGCCAGTGCTATCACCTCGGACTGAAGTCGGACAGACTCCTCCATCATGCCTTGCAATCTGAGGAATGCAGCAGACATCCCTTCCTGATGTTCCCGAGCTTGCCTTTGCAGCTCCAGCAACTGAGGTATGACAGAGTCCAGAGGTTTGTTATCTGACTCAGACTCAGCAGATTTCTGGCCTCCAGCAATCCTCTGAGTGCCAGAAATCTGGAAGGATCCTGCTGCCGCCTTCAGTGGACCAGACAGTGTGATGTGCTCAATGGTTTGTGACCCCAAGGCCACTCCAGGTCTAGGTCCAACTGAGGTGTGTCCCAATGAAGCTGCCTTCAGATTCTCCTTCCCACATGTCTTCAGGGCTTGATTGGAAGCCCTGGGCAGTGGAGTCCTTCGGCTGTTTCCCAGATGTGCCTGTGAAAGCAAGGAGAGTCAATTAATGCATGGCAGTGGCCTGTGAAACAGAACACATCACTCACAGCATGGTTGTTTGATGGATGTTGCACTGCTGGATCCTCACTTGGTAGAGCACCGCCAACCTCATGATCAGCACAAGAACAGTCCAGACCTTCACTTGCCATCTGAATGGCTCTATTTTCAAAGCCTGTGAAGACTTTGATTTCAGGCATTCCTTCACCAGCCTTGTTGTGTGCCAACTTGACCTGCATGAATACAGATGGGGAGAGTGTAAGTGGATTGCCTGCCAGGCCAGATGATTAGAATCCCGGTCATGTGTGGGTGCTGAGTGGTCCCATGGATGGGATGAGGACAATGAAGGTGTGTGCGAGAGAGTGAATGGTGATGTCCCTTGAACTGGCAGTGAGTGAGGGCCCTGTGGATGTGTGAGTGTGTGAGTTGAGAGTGATGAGAAGAGTGACTTACCCTGGCGGAATGGAAGAGATCATTTATCCTTTTGCGGCACAGAGTTGCTGTACTCTTTTGCAGGGCGTTGGCGCTGACCACCGCTGCCACTGCCCCCCAAGCTGGATTAGTGATGTTGCTGCCCCTCCTGCAGCTAGAGCAGGAGTAGAGGACATCACTGTTGGCCTTCATGCTGTCTAAAAGGCTCTTGATGGACGTGTCACTAAACTGCGCAGCTAAAGGTTTCTTGCCTTTTGGGGCCATGTCTTCTGGGCTGGAAGCTTTGAGCTGCACTTTAAATATGGGGCCCGGTGTGAGGAATCTGCGACAGAGAGCCTGCCCGCCATCGAAACAGCGTGTTTACCGGGAATGCATGATTAATGAGGTGGGATTGGGATGATACGGCATGAAAAGCTGCCATTGGGGTCGGTGGGAAAATCGTTCTATTTCCCACCCGCTACTACACTTAGTGCAAATCTGAGAGGATTCCATCCTTTGTTTCCTGTTAGCCAAACTCTTCTCCATGCTAATATATTACCCCCCAACACCATGAACTCTTATCTTTTGTCATAAACATTTATGTGACACCTTATCCAAAGCCTTTTTTATTGGTTCCCTTTTATTCACCGTGCTGTTACATCCTCAAAGAACTGTAATAAATTCGTCAAGTACAATTTTCCTTTCATAAAGCCATGTTGACTCTGCTTGATTTTAATATGATTCTCTAAATGTCCTTCCTCTCCTTTTTTAATAGGATTTTCCAACGACAGATGTTAAACTGGCCAATCCTTTCCTGTTTTCTGTCTCCCTCCTTTCTTGAATAGAAGTGTTATATTTGCTATTTTCCAATCCACTGGGACCTTTCCAGAATCTAGAGAATTTTCGAGGATTACCACCAATGCACCCACTATCTCTGCGGCCACTTCTCTTGGGAACCAATGCTTACTTAGTTACTCTCTTCCTTTTTATATAATTGTAGAAGCTCTTACTGTCTGTTTTTATATTTCTTGCAATTATTTAGTAGAAGTGGTAACAAGTCACTTAATAAAAGTTACTATAGTTAGGAAGAGTCAATATGGTTTTATGAAGAGGAAATTGAGCTAAACAAGATTATTAATATTTTTTGAAGGCATAACTAGGGGGATAGATAAGGGGGACAAACTGGACAGAATACATTTTGATTTTCAAAAGGCATTCGATATTTGTCAAACAGGTTTTGTTACACAAGGTTAGAGCTCACGGGATTGGGGCCATTCTTGGATTGAGGATTGATTAATGAACCGAAACACAGTGCCGGAATAAAGGAGTCATTGTTAGGTTGGTGGGTTGTAACCAGTAGTATCAGCAAGGATCAGTGATTGGACCTCAGTTATTTACAATTTATATTAATGGTTGAGGAGATTGAATGAATGTATCCAAGTTTTCTGCTGACACAAAGCTAAGTGGGAATGTAAGTTGTGAGGAGAATGCAAAGAGGCTGCAAAGGGATGCAGATAAGTCAAATGATTGGGAAAGATGGGATGTATTGTGGGGAAATGTGAAATTATGCTCTTTGGTAGGAAGAATAGAAAAGCAAAACATTTTTAAAAGGTGAGAGATCAGTAAATATTGGTCTGCACAGAGATTTGGGTGCCCTTGTACAAGAATCATGAAAAGTTAACATACAGATACAGCAAGCAATTAGGAAGGCAAATGGTACGTTAGCCTATATTGCATGGAGTTGGAAAATGAGAGTAAGGAGGCCTTGCTACATTGTACAGGGTGCAAAATTTAGATCCATATTGAGGCTGGAGATGGCGCGATGGAAGCCAAGTGCCCTCCTGGGAGTGCGCACTGTGCCGCCAGCTGCTCCTGGCAAGTCCCATGCAGCTTATTATGTTGAGAAGGGAATGAACAGAGGCACCCCCTCTGAGCTGAAGTGGTGTTATCATGAAATCATAGAGCTCCTACCAGCTGATACCCATTTTCTAAATTTGGAACATGCAGGTCCTTGCAACAAATTCACTCACCATTAACCAAAGATTCAGTGTAGGAGGGGCCCAGCATTAGGACATAAAGAGAAAGACACACAACTTGCAGATAAGGTAATTTTGAATAACTTCTGCTATTGCAAAGTCTTGAACAATCTTTTACCCTGTTCTCACTTGTGCCCAGTGTCTCAGTACATGCTAATCCCAACTCTATACTAGCCTCCTAGGTACAAGCAGTGCCAATACCTGGGCTGGTCTTCTTCTTATCATGTCCACAGACAGTCTATACATGGCCCAGCCAGAACTGGACACATTTTTGCGCCTTGTTGTTGAATTCAGCAAGACCTGCAACAGCGCAGGGTTCCTCTAGCGATAGGCATTACAGCAGATGTTGCATAGTCTGTGGCTCAGTTCCACATTCACAAGTTGCTGGGCTGGATGTATATCCCCATTTGCTGAGTGACACCTTTGAATGACCTACACCAGTCTTAAGTTTGTTAAGGCACTTCCAGGTTGCCCAGTTGCAATTAGCTCCTGGGGGAAGGCTTTCATCCGGTAGAATTTCCATCGCTGGGGGTTGTCGAGACAGTCTTTCCGCAAGGCGATGCGGGCTTCAGATGGAGTTGATTGTATGGAACAACACTGTTCATGAAGCTCTTCCTTGACTTTAGGCGGCTGGGTGTAGGTGTATGACCATGTAGAGGGTGCCTCTCATCTGATGTTTGACGAAGTCGCTCTTTCTTGCTGGCTACCGATCTTCTTATATCAGGGAGAGTGATACCCGCCAGGATATATAGGCTGTTGGTGTTTGTTGGTTTTAAACAACCTGTGATAAGTCGGCAGCTTGCACTCAGAACGGCATCCATCTTCTTAGCATGAGTAGATCTTTCCCATGCAGGGCAGGTGTATTTGGCAGTGGAATAGTAAAGAGCAAGTGCACTGGTTCGCAATGTTTTCAAGCTTGCTCCCCATTTTGTGTTAGTGAGCTTATCCAGGATGTTGTTTTGTGTGCTCACTTTTGCCTTTGTCTTTTCGATGTGGTTCTTGAAGGTGAGCACCAACTGTAGATGAGAAGATCATTTCAGAGCAAATAGGTTTCCGCCCTGGCAAATCAACAACAAGCCAACTGCTCAACCTCACACAACATATCAAAGATGGTTTTGAGCAAGGGATGGTAACAGGTGCTGTTTTTGTAGATCTGTCAGCAGCATACGATACAGTGAACCATAGACGTCTCCTCTTCAAGATCCTGGAGATGACAAAAGACATTCATTTAACAGAGCTGTTAGAAAGCATGCTTCAGAATTGCTGGTTCTATGTTGAACTAAGTGGGAAACACAGCAGGTGATGTATTCAGAAGAATGGTCTTTCTCAGAGAAGCATGCTTGCACCACAGCTGTACAACATCTACACGAATGACCAACCTATAGACGGTGTCACACGCTGTTTTATATATGCTGATGACTTATGTGTCACTGCCCAAAGCAATGATTTTAACACCGTGGAGAAAACGCTTTCTGAGGCCTTGGAGGGACTAACATCCTACTATGAAGAAAACCACCTTCACGCAAACCCATCAAAGACGCAAGTTTGTGCATTCCACCTCAGAAACCATGAAGCCAAATGCCAGCTTAAAGTAACCTGGTGTGGAGCAACACTGACGCATTGCGAGCACCCTATCTACTTAGGAGTCACCCTTGACCTGGGCTGGTGACAGCAAGTGTCAGATCAATTGTGCTGTGCTGTGCTGTTGCTCCCATTTCTTTTCTTGGGATGCAGTGGCTGGGCAGGCAGCCATTCTTGGGTGTCTAGAAGCAGAAAATCAGAAAGAGAAAGTTGAGGTGAGAAAAGCATGGGGTTGGAAAGGAAGCAAATCATTCAGGGTGTCACACCATCTGCAGTTTGCTCAGGATGCCTGATTGCAGGATGAGCTGGGATTTGAGAAGGGGCATACATCAGGAACATAAGGTTACTTAATAAGATAAGAGCTCATGGTGTTGGGGGTAGTATATTAGCATGGATAGAAGATTGGCTAACTAATAGGCGACAGAGAGTCGGGATAAGGGGGACATTTTCAGGATGGTAACCTGTAACTAGTGGAGTGCCACAGGGAACAGTGCTGGCGCCACAATTATTTACAATATATATTAATGACTTGGATGAGGGAAATGAATGTACTATCGTCAAGTTTGCAGATGACACAAAAATAGTTGGGAAGACAAGTGGTAAGGATAACACAAACAGTCTACAGAGGGATATAAACAGGTTAAGTGAGTGGGCAAAAACTTGGCAGATGGAATATAATGTGGGAAAATGTGAGGTTATGTACTTTGGTGAGAAGAATAGAGGAGCTGAATATTATTTAAATGGAGAAAGACTGCAGAAAGCTGCAGCACAGTGGGATTTGGGGGTCCTCATGCATGAATCACAAAAAGCTAGCATATGACTTCAGCAGGTAATAGGGAAGGCAAATGGATTGTTGGCCTTTTTCTCAAAGGGAATGGGGCACAAAAATAGGGAAGTCTTGCTAAAACTATACAAAGCACTAATTTAAGCACACTTGGAATACTGTGAACAGTTTTGGTCCCCTTATCTAAGGAAAGATATACTAGCATTGGAGGCAGTCCAGAGAAGGTTCACTAGGCTGATCCTGAGTGTAGAAGGACTTCCTCATGAGGAGAGATTGAGTAACTTAGGCCTGTATTCATTGGAGTTCAGAAGAACGAGAGGTGACCTTATTAAAACATATAAGATTCTTAGTGGGCTCGACAGGGTAGATGCTGAGAGGTTGTTTCCCCTTGTGGGAGAGTCTAGGACCTGAGGGCATAATCTCAGAGTTAGTGGTCACCCATTTAAAACAGAGATGAAGAGGAATTTCTTCTCTCAGTGGATAGTCAATCTGTGGAGTTCTTTACCACAGAGGGCTGTAGAGGTTGGGTCATTAAGTATATTCAAGGCTGAGATGGACAGATTTTTAATCAGCAAGGGAATCAAGGGATATGGGGAAAAGGCAGGAAAGTCGAGTTGAGGATTATCAGATCAGGCATGATCTTGTTGAATGTCAGAGCAGACTCGATGGGCCGAATGCTCCTATGTCTTATGGTCTTATACTTCAATCCTCAATGTTCTCAAGAATGCCAGGTGTCATGGGCTCTGTCACAGCTGGCCCCATAATGCAGAGAGTGATCTCTCCCTCAGGAGTTGCAGGAATCCTTGTCCCCCTGCTCTGTTCCTTTCTATTGTATGGCTCCTTGCCTATCAGGAGAGAAGGAATAATGTCAGTGATTGTATTGCACTGTGTTTGGCTGCTGTGCCTTTAATAACTGAATAGCTAGAGGTATATGGAGGCAGCAAGAGGTGGGCGAGGCTGGCAGCATTGGCAAGTCTATGAAGGTGATGTGGATTATTTTGACATTAGACATAAGTTCTGAGGACCAGGAGCTGCTGTTGGGGGTATGGTGCATTGAGAACGTTAGAGGCTGGTGGAGCGATGGGTAGGAGATATTATGCGAAGATGCATTCACTAACCTTCGAGATCATTAGGCTTCTTGGATCACTGCTGCCAGATCCTTGAGGACTGAAGCTGGGAATTGACTTCCTTGGCCACTCATTCTCAATCCCTTCTGAGGATTGTGCTTTCTGGCTTCCTGCCCATCTCTAGTCATGCCAACCTCACCAGTAAGTGCTCCAGTACCTTATTCATGGCCCTTGAACCCTCTCTTTACCTCAGTGTTTCATTTTCCTTGTCTACAATTATTGCAATAGTATTTAGAAGGCTCCTGTAAATTCAGCGCAATTTCCCTTTAAGAGGGCGAATTGCCTTTTAGAACAGAAAGCTGCCTCTACCAAACACTTTAAGGATGTGCTATGCAGCTCGGTAGTATTTGCAGAGGTGGTCAGCATTATGGGGGATACTTAGCCCGATGCTGCAGTCAGGTAAATGAGGTGACAACATGAAATTTCCATGCTGTCTACCTTCACCTCAATGGGTACAGACAGGTTTTGAATTGTGACCCCTATGCCCAAAAGATGGTATGGACCAATCTTTAGCCCATGGGGTTTTGTTGGGGTCACGCCTGGATTAATATGTACAGTTCTGGCCTGCTTGCCTGAGAAAGAATATTCTTGCTTAAGGGGCAATGCAACGAAGGTTCACTAAATTGATTCCTGGCAAGAGAGGTGAGATAGAATATAATGGGCCTATGTTCCCTGGAGTTTAGAAGAAGGAAAGATGATCTAATTGAAACAGATAAAATCATATGGGGTAAAAGCAAAAAACTGTGGATGCTGGAAATCCGAAACAAAAACAAAAATACCTGGAAAAACTCAGCAGGTCTGACGTCATCTGCGGAGAGGAACACAGTTAACGTTTCGAGTCCATATGACTCTTCAACAGAACTAAGGAAAAATAGAAAAGAGGTGAAATATAACCTGGTTTAAGCGGGGGAGGGAAGTCAGGTAGAGCTGAATAGAGGGCCAGTGATAGGTGGAGATTGCCAAAAGGTGTCATAGACAAAAGAACAAAGGGGTGTTGACGGTGGTGATATTAGCTAAGAAATGTGCTAATGGGGACATTAAGTGTAGAAAGCAGGACGAGCAAGGTACAGATAGCCCTAGTGGGGGTGGGTTGAAGGGAAGGGATCGAAATAGGCTAAAAGGTAGAGATAAAACAATGGATGGAAATACATTTAAAAATAATGGAAATAGGTAGGAAAAGAAAAATTATATATAAATTATTGGAAAAAGGGGGATCAAATTGATTTGAAGGCTTGACGGGGTAGATGCTGAGAGGTTGTTTCCCCCCTGGCTTGAGAGCCAACTAGGAGTCAAATTCTTAGGTAAGGAGTGTCATTTAGGGCTGAGATGAGGAGAAATTTTTTCACTCTTTGGAATTCTGTACACTAGAGAGGGCAACAGACTCAGCCATTGGATATATTCAAGGTTGATATTGTTAGATTTTTGGGCATTAAGGGAATCAAGGGATATGGGATAGTGTGGGAAGGTGGAATTGAGGTTGAAGATCAGCCATGATCTTATCAAATAATGGAGTAGGCTTGAAGGGCTGTACGGCCTACTCCTGCTCCTATTTTATGTTCATATGAATGTAACACAGTCTATCCTCACTGTTGAACTTTGTACATAACTGCCACAGCCTGTGGCCCAGAGAGTCTGGAAAAAAATGCTTAAATATGGTAGCTCTGTCTCGGTATGGAAAACTGCAGACAGTATGTTTCACAAGAACTCCAAACATCTCAAAGATTGTTATCAAACCACATATTTTCCACCTTTTAGTAATGTATATAGGTTCTGGTAACAAAACTGTTCTATTTGTAGCTCTTTCCCATGACTTACAGCCCAGGATTCTTTGCAGTTTGCTTCCAATTTTAGACCGTAATTCTGAAAATAGCTTGTGTCTGAGAATAGGGCAGATGACTGCATAGGGCTGGGAGTCGCCGACAGGAGTGGGAACCGGGATTCTCTGTGACTTACACAGATTGGAAGTTTGATTTGTGTACTTTGGAATTAGTTATTTGAGTTCATTTTTTTTGGAAGTTACTCTTCAATAACCAGGATAAAGGAAGGAAAAAACAGAAACTTTTCACTTGAGAGATTCCTGCAATAAATTAATGGAACTTGATTTAATTTTTCATCAGTCACATATGTGTTTTTGTATAAAGATGATTCTGGAAATGCGATTAAGAGCCATTTACCCACCAGTGAAGAGCAACAATTTATCCCTGGAGCTCTGATACGTCAGTGGTGCAGTTGCAAGAACACAGAAGTGTCTCTTGAATATACATTGAAACTGGAATTGAAATTTCCATCCATGCAAATTCTCACATCTGGAAACTCCAAGTGCATTTTCCTTGCCGGAGACACCCCTCTCGCACCAGAGAACCAGTGCAAACATCTACAGACATATGTTTACATTATCTGTCAGGAGTTTCCAGCACTCCTGCCATGGTTACTGCAGGAGACCCGAACAGTGAGGTAAAATTCCACAGTGAGTTGTCCTGATCCCCAACTGTAACCTCAGCAGAAGATAGGTGGGCCCTTCAGAGGAACTGCATAAAAGCCTGGGCCTGGGAGTTTACACATTTCTCCCACCAACATCCCAGCAACAGATTGGGAGACCGCCCCCCCACCCCCTGTCACCCTCATTCCCCTCTCCCCTCCACTTCTACAGAGATTCTAGGCCAGTGACCTCATTAGCGCTATAAGGAATAGATAAAACTTTTTCCAGCAGCACTGTTTAAGGCCTTTTTATAAGTAATGAAATACTGTTGAAGTATAAAACAAAAACAGAATTACCTGGAAAAACTCAGCAGGTCTGGCAGCATCGGCGGAGAAGAAAAGAGTTGACGTTTCGAGTCCTCATGACCCTTTGACAGAACTTGCGTTCGAGTCCAAGAAAAAGTTGAAATATAAGCTGGTTTAAGGTGTGTGTGTGGGGGTCGGAGAGATAGAGAGACAGAGAGGTGGAGGGGGGGTGGTGTGGTTGTAGGGACAAACAAGCAGTGATAGAAGCAGATCATCAAAAGATGTCAACGACAATAGTACAATAGAACACATAGGTGTTAAAGTTAAAGTTGGTGATATTATCTAAACGAATGTGCTAATTAAGAATGGATGGTAGGGCACTCAAGGTATAGCTCTAGTGGGGTTTTTTTTATATAATGGAAATAGGTGGGAAAAGGAAAATCTTTATAATTTATTGGGAAAAAAAAAGGGGGAAGGGGGAAACAGAAAGGGGGTGGGGATGGGGGAGGGAGCTTACGACCTAAAGTTGTTGAATTCAATATTCAGTCCGGAAGGCTGTAAAGTCCCTAGTCGGAAGATGAGGTGTTGTTCCTCCAGTTTGCGTTGGGCTTCACTGGAACAATGCAGCAAGCCAAGGACAGACATGTGGGCAAGAGAGCAGGGTGGAGTGTTGAAATGGCAAGCGACAGGGAGGTTTGGGTCATTCTTGTGGACAGACCGCAGGTGTTCTGCAAAGCGGTCGCCCAGTTTACGTTTGGTCTCTCCAATGTAGAGGAGACCACATTGGGAGCAACGAATGCAGTAGACTAAGTTGGGGGAAACGCAAGTGAAATGCTGCTTCACTTGAAAGGAGTGTTTGGGTCCTTGGACGGTGAGGAGAGAGGAAGTGAAGGGACAGGTGTTGCATCTTTTGCGTGGGCATGGGGTGGTGCCATAGGAGGGGGTTGAGGAGTAGGGGGTGATGGAGGAGTGGACCAGGGTGTCCCGGAGGGAGCGATCCCTACGGAATGCTGATAAGGGGGGTGAAGGGAAGATGTGTTTGGTGGTGGCATCATGCTGGAGTTGGCGGAAATGGCGGAGGATGATCCTTTGAATGCGGAGGCTGGTGGGGTGATAAGTGAGGACAAGGGGGACCCTATCATGTTTCTGGGAGGGAGGAGAAGGCGTGAGGGCTGATGCGCGGGAGATGGGCCAGACACGGTTGAGGACCCTGTCAACGACCGTGGGTGGAAAACCTCGGTTAAGGAAGAAGGAGGACATGTCAGAGGAACTGTTTTTGAATGTAGCATCATCGGAACAGATGCGACGGAGGCGAAGGAACTGAGAGAATGGGATGGAGTCCTTCCAGGAAGCGGGGTGTGAGGAGCTGTAGTCGAGATAGCTGTGGGAGTCGGTGGGTTTGTAATGGATATTGGTGGACAGTCTATCACCAGAGATTGAGACAGAGAGGTCAAGGAAGGGAAGGGAAGTGTCAGAGATGGACCACGTGAAAATGATGGAGGGGTGGAGATTGGAAGCAAAATTAATAAATTTTTCCAAGTCCTGACGAGAGCATGAAGCGGCACCGAAGTAATCATCGATGTACCGGAGAAAGAGTTGTTGAAGGGGGCCGGAGTAGGACTGCAACAAGGAATGTTCCACATACCCCATAAAGACTATTGTCATTGACATCTTTTGATGATCTGCTTCTATCACTGCTTGTTTGTCCCTACAACCACACCGCCCCCCCCCCACCTCTCTGTCTCTCTATCTCTCCACCCCCCACACACACACCTTAAACCAGCTTATATTTCAACTCTTTCTTGGACTCGAACTCAAGTTCTGTCAAAGGGTCATGAGGACTCGAAACGTCAACTCTTTTCTTCTCCGCCGATGCTGCCAGACCTGCTGAGTTTTTCCAGGTAATTCTGTTTTTGTTTTGGATTTCCAGCATCCGCAGTTTTTTTGTTTTTATCTACTGTTGAAGTATGGTCACTGTTGTAATGTAGCAAATACAGCAGCTAATTTGCATATTGTTAGAAAATGCCTTTAAGAGATTTCAGCATGACAGCACTAGAATGGAAACGTGTCAGGTGATCCAATCTTAGTTTCATTTTTGCTTTGATCAGAGCACACTGTGGTGTCTTCATGCTTTATGCCTATGTATAACTGTTCTCACGTGCCCAGCCTTAATAAATGAACCCACAATGTGTTTACCAAATCCCTTATGAGCAATTGGTGCCTATTATATCATTATAATAACATGACATGGTGATTAGCAGACAGATTGCAGCAAGATTAAGTAAAGTATGACATGGTGAACAGCCTTAGATCGTGCTACATGGCAGGAGATGACCCTTTGGTTGCACCGCAATGAAGTCGCAGCATTGGAAAGTGTTGGGAACATAGCACTTGACTGTGAAGAAAAGCTTTGAAGACACAGTGCCAAGTTTGTGCTCAAATAAAGAGCTGGTAAGCAGATGGATCCCTTGTGGTGAGATTGCAATGCATAGCCTGCCCGTTCCGTGAGTGAGACAGTGAGAGAAGCGGACCAGCACCAAGTTAGCTCAGTCAGGAAAGGTAAGTGTCCAGGGTGTGCGCTGGATCGATAGAGAGAAAGGGAGAGCCAAACAAAAAAAACTGACATAAAAATTGGGCCAGAGAAAATTGCGCTTAGAATGGATGGCTTGAATAAAAACAATGATGCCATTGCTCTGTGGTGCGATCCTGCCACAACTCGTCTTCATCGGCGGAGCTGCTTAAAAGCATGCGAAAGTGGCTACAGTGATACACATTCCAGGTACTACTGAAGAAATGCCAAAGGGGTATTGTCAGAATGTCCACAAAATTCTCCAGTTTCAAATGGATGCATGTGACCTACTATCCGAATTCAAAATGTTTAAACAGTGTACAGAGCTATGATTTCTTGATTGGGTGTGTCCAAACCAGACAAGTAAGCCATAAAAATTTACCTAGGAATTGGGAATGAAGGTCTACGCAGGTTGAACATGTCAGGATTAACAGAAGAAGAACTAAAGGATCCCCAAAAGATATGGCTAAAATGAAAGACTGGTTCAGAATCAGATTAAAATTCATCAACTAAAGTTCATGCCATTTCAACAACAGCCTTCAGAATCCATATACCACTTCATCAGCAAATGCAGAGAAAAGGGTACATACTATGATTTTTCAAATGCAGAGCTAGCGAACAGAATTGTTGAGTTGTTGATTGCATCCACTCCCATGGAAGCATTCCAGCAAAACCTGCTAGGCAAGCCCAAAACATATAGCATCAAAGACCTACTCAAGCACGGACATAAGTATGAAGTGATCCTCGCAGGTCGACAAAGCTTACAGGTCCTACGTACAACCCCAAATTGTTGCCATGCTCACTAGAACCCACCCAAACATAGTAGGGCCTTCTGCATGCCCAGCTTTTCATCAATTCTGCAAGACATGTGGCAGAAAGGGCCATCAGCAGCGGCAGTGCACTAGAACAAAGGCTGCAGCTAAAAAGAGCCATGCACTGATTCAAACAGACCGAACACAATGCGTATCTTCAAGCAATAAGGAAAACCTTTAGGTATCCCGTCAGAAGCATATTGTTGAAAACATAAATGCCATCACATTATCCAAAGTATTTACCAAGATTCATATTATCTGCCCTAAGAAAGTTGATAATTATTCGTCATTGGCCAAGATTGACACAGGAGCAAGTGTCAATATACTACTTCTGCAAATTCTAAAAGACATGTATCAACAGACATGGAAGGTTATGGTGAAACCTACTACTGTGAAACTTGCAGCGTACAACGGTCCAATAATTCCATTTGCAGGATCTATAATTCTGGAATGCAAGTTCAGTCAATCCTCCTGAGTGTCACAGATGTTCAACATCGTGGAAACTAAAGGCCCAGTGATTGCAGGTCCACTGGCATACCATGACATCATACTAGTAACAATCCATGAAATCAGTTAGACTTCACAAGGCAGATCAGCCTCAGAGGCTACTCCTATTACCTCAGTTTGTGACCTAACATTGAAATATCCAAAATTTTTTGACAAAATTGGCAGATTCAAGGAAGCTGCAACATTACACTTCTGGGGGAATGCAAGTCCATCAATTGATCCACCATATAAGTGCAGCATCCACATGCAAGACAAACTGAAGGTCGAACTAGACAAAATGGAGAAAGACAGAATCATCAGAAGAGTTCAAGAGCCCACAGATTGGTGCAGTTTAATCACATGTGTCATAAAGAAGGGTGAATCATTGAGAATATGGCTCGATCCATGACATTTAAATGCAAGTTTAAATGTTGGCCTTACAAAATATTCACATTAGAAGAATTAAATCTGAGATTTTCAGCTGCAAAATTGTTCTTGAAGCTTGATGCCAAGCATGGTTGCTGGTCAGTACACCCTGCAGAGTAGCCCCAAGTGCTTACTACATTTCTTTCATCATTCAGATGATACTGTTTTCAATGACTTCCTTTCAGGCTAATGGTCAGGATCGCTTTCAAGCTCATATGGCCCCCATTACATGCACGGTGCCAGGATGCATCTGTATCGCAGATGACAAAGCTGTTATAGGAAGAACAAAGCAAGAACATGACCATAATCTGCATTTATTGATGCAAGTGGCACGTGATGAAGTATTGATGTTCAACAGTCTAAAATGTGACATCAACGTGCAGCACGTCAATTTCTTGGTTCTCCAGTGCTGGCATACGTCAAAATTCAAGTAGAGGATATTGAGGACATGCCAACTCCTCAAGGTAAAGGCAATCTTCAAAGATGTCTAGGCCTCTTTAATTTCTTGTCTGCATACATTCCCAATTTTTCTCAAAAATCGTCCTCGCTAAGGGAATTGTTGAGAAAGAATGTGTCTTTCCTCTGGCACGAAGACCACCAATACCTCTCCGAAGCACTGAAACAGTCATTATCAGAAACATCAACATTGCAACTTGACAATCCTAGGGAGACAGCTACCCTGGAGATAGAAAGGTCGGGGAGCATGCATACTACAAAAAAGCAAACCGATTGCATTTGTTTCAAAATCTCTATCTGTAATGTATCCAACTGCTCCAATATCACATGGGAAACATTAGTTTTAATGTTTGGAATCATGCGTTTTCAGACCTATCTCTTTGGCAAAAGAATTATGTTAGATACCGACCACAAGTTACTGGAGATGATTTGGCGAAAACCATAGACTAGTGCAGTGCCAAAATTGCAACATCTCTTAATAAAGATTCAAGATTACGACTGTGAGACTAGGTACGAGCCAGGTAACTTGATGGTCACATTGGATACACTTAGCAGTTTGCCCAACCCAGTGAAAATGGAAGATATATCTTTAGATCTACAAGTTGACTTCATTGACATTGAACTTGAAGATATTTTCAAAATTGATGTGGTATATCTTGCGCAACACAAATGCCAACAATTACAAGAAGAAATGGCAAAAGATTCTACACTACAGAAACTGTGGGAAACCAACACAGAAAGAAGGCCTGATTCAATCTAGCCTGCGCACAAACATGTGAGACCATTTTGGACCTATCGGGATGAGCTAGGCATCTCTCAGGGAGTCATTTTTAAAGGCAGGCCGGCTATCATATATCATATCATATATATCATATATATCTTTACGACCTGATATTCTTCAACAATTTCATCATTCACAGATGGACATAGATCTGATGAGAAGACTTGCAAGAAAGACAGTCGATTGGCTGGGAATGAACAATGACATTGAAGTCATTGTGAAGAAGTGCAATGTATGTCAAGAGCACATGCCAAGTCAGCAGAAAGCACCACTGATTCCACATGAAGTTCCAACCCAACCTTGCTCCAAAATCGCATCTGACCTCTTTCACATCCCTGGCACTGACTTCATCATCCTCATTGACTACTTCACTAAGTACCCCAGTATTCAACAATTGCACAACACATCAAGCACAACTATTGCACACATTCTGAGTGCTATTTCCCATTTATTTGTTGTATCTACAGAGATAATTATGGACAATGGTCTGCAATTCATTGGTAAGCCATTTCAGGATGTGTTTCTTTCATTCATTTGTGGGATGTGGGCTTCACTGGCTGGGCCAGCATTTATCGCCCATCCCTAGTCGCCCTTGAGAAGGTGATGGTGAGCTGCCTTCTTGGGTCGCTGCAGTCCATGTGGTGTAGGTACATCTGCAGTGCTGTTAAGAAGAGAGTTCCAGGATTTTGACCCAGCAACAGTGAAGGAACGGCAATATTTTTCCAAGTCAAGATGGTGAGTGACTTGGAGGCATACTTCCAGTTGGTGCAATTCCCATCTACCTGCTGCCCTTGTCCTTCTGGATGGTAGTGGTCATAAGTTTGGAAGGTGCTGTCGATGGTAGATGGTACACACTTCTACTACTGTGCATCGGTGGTGGAGGGAGTGAATGTTTGTGCATGTGGTGCCAATCAAGTGGGCTGTCAAGCTTTTTGAGTGTTGTGGAAGCCAACCTCATCCAGGCAAGTGGGCAGCATTCCAGCACACTCCTGACTTGTGCCTTGTAGATGGTGGACAGGCTTTGGGGAGGCAGGAGGTGAGTTACCCATTGCACAAATCTTAGCCTCTGACCTGCTCTTGTAGCCGCAGTATTTATATGGCTAGTCCAGTTCAGTCACTGGTCAATGGTAACTCCCAGGATGTTAATCGTGGGGGATTCAGTGATGGTAATGCTATTGAATGTCAGGAGGCGATGATTGGGTTCTCTCTTGTTGAAGATGGTCATTGCCTGGCACTTGTGTGGCGCGAATGTTACTTGCCGCTTGTCAGCCCAAGCCTGGATATTGTCCAGGTGTTGCTGCATTTGGACATGGACTGCTTCAGTATCTGAGGAGTCGCAAGTGGTGCTGAACATTATGCAATCATCAGCGAACATCCCCATATCTGACCTTATGATGGAAGGCAGGTCATTGATGAAGCAGATGAAGATGGTTGGGCTGAGGACACTACTCTGAGGAACTCCTGCAGTGATGTCCTGGAGCTGAGATGACTGACCTCCAAAAACCACAACCATCTTCCTTTGTGCTAGGTATTACTCCAAACAGCGGAGGGTTTTCCCCACGCTTCTCATTGACTCCAGTTTTGCTAGGGCTCCTTGATGCCACATTCTGTCAAATGCTGCCTTGATGTCAAGGGCAGTCACTCTCACCTCACCTCTTGACTTCAGCTCTTTTGTCCATGTTTGAACCAAGGCTATAATGAGGTCAGGAACAGAGTGGTCCTGGTGGAACCCAAACTGGGCATCAGTGAGCAGGTTATTGCTAAGCAAGTGCCACTTGATAGCACTGTTGATGACCCCATCCATTAACTTACTGATGAGCGAGAGTAGACTGATTGGGCGGTAATTGGCTGGGTTGGATTTGTCCTGCTTTTTATGTACAGGACATATCTGGGCAATTTTCCGCATAGCTGGGTAGTTGCCAGTGTTGCAGCTGTACTGGAACAGCTTGGCTCAGGGCCGCAGCAAGTTCTGGAGCACAAGTCTTTAGTACTATTGCCGGAATGTGGTCAGGGCTCATAGACTTTGCAGTATCTAGTGCCTTCAGCCATTTTTTTATATCTCGTGGAGTGAATTGAATTGGCTTAGGACTGGCATGTGTGATGCTGGAGACCTGCAGAGAAAGTCGAGATGGATTATCCACTCAGCACGTGAGAAGTGGAGTATTGATCACACTACTTCTTCTCCTCATTACCTTAGATCTAATGGCCTAGTGAATGAATGATTCAAACGGTGAAATTCCTAATTCTCAAATGTAGACACGCTAAGCAAGATCTACACATTGTTACAGTGTTACATCTGAGGGCAACACCTTTAAGTGCAACTATTCCATTGCTAGCAGAGCTCATGTTTGGCAGACAAGTGCTTACCAATTTGCCAAATCTTACCCATTCTACTCTCTCATAAACTAGAGAGTGACTCTTAAAACTGCAAGAGAAAATGACCAATGTGTATGATAAAAATGCAGGTTTGGAGTTGCCAAGTTTATGGTTGAGACAACAAGTTCACATCCAGGATCCCACAGAAGGTACATGGCAACCAGTCGCGGTGATAAGGATTTGTTCAGAACCAAGGTCCTATGAAGTCATTACATAAAAAGACACAATGATGAGGCATAACCATGGACAAATCAGCTTCACTCCAGCTCCTCAACCACTGTACAGTCCTATTGCATTGAGGACAAGATCCCAAGTGCAATCAGGAACAACATCCAAGAAGAAATCACACTGATTACTGTGAGCAATTAAAGAAACCTCCAGACAAGGTTACCATCACAAGATCTGGACGTTACTGTAGACTACCTCTCCGCTTTAGAGACTCATAGATTCATCAGTTCTATGCACTTTTGTAATGGTAACTAAACATGAGCATGTATTGTAAATAGTTATACTTCTTTGGAAGGGGGAAAGTATCAAAAAGAAAAGGGGATGTTGTGATATATACCTGGAAGGGACATCAGCATGACATCACTGGAAGGGAAATGTGTCATGTGATCCAATCTTCATTTCACTGTTGCTTTGACAGAACACAGACCACAGGGATAGATATTGGCCAGGACACCTGGGAGAACGCCACCTGCTCTACTTCAAAACAGCACCATGGGATCATTTATGTCTACCTCATATAGTAGATGAGGCCTTGGCTTAATGTCTCATCTGAAACTGGCACCTCCACCAGTTCTGCACTTCCTCTGTAGCATCAGGGTCAGGGAGAGACATAATGGGCCCTGGTGCTTCTCCTGTTTCTGGGTCCTCCCTTAACAACCTGGTTAACCCTCCCCCTCAATCATGCATGCTACTTTTCTCCCCCTTTCAAGCTCCGCCCATCAATTTTCTTTAATTTAAGCTCCGCATGCTCAATCATAGCCTCCATGTATTTCAAAAGTTTGCAATTTTCCTTCATCCATTATTGACATCATGCCTCGTGTGTCTCATTTTTTATGACAAGAAGCAAATGTGCTGCAAGAGGCTCCTTTTGAACAAGTGTATCGTTGAAATTAATTGGACTGCAAATCCATATACGATAAAGAGGCAAACTGAAAGTGGGAAAATTTTATTTGAAACAAAATTTAGTTTTCAATATTTGAGAATAAAAGCGTGACACCAGGATAAACATTAAGTATTGAAATAAAAGTGAATCATGTGTATCTAAAGGAAAACACCTTTTCTTGCTTTCAAGGTTGCAAATGGACTAATGACGTTATCAAAAATAATCTTTCTTGCCAATTCACTCTCAATGCTTCAAAATTGTGAAATGAACTAATCTTTCCTGGGTCATGATACTCCTCAGATGATTCTTCATTAGCTTCAGCTTACTAAAGGACATCTCAGCTGAAGAAATAGTTGCAGACACTGTCAAAAAAATATTTACTCAGAGCAATGCATATGTTAGGAAATAAATCTTCCAACTTCAGCTTTGTGATTTCGTTCAGAAGGCAATGTGGAGGCTGTGACACATCACTCAGATTGGCTCAGTGATTTGCCTTTCAATGCCATAATTCATCTAGTAACTTTTCTTCCAACATGTCACGTTCGTACTTTGTCACAACTTCCTTGCAGTCATTTGTAATTGCTTCATCAGCTTTATCAAGGTGAGACCAAACCAATTTAAACACACTGTTTATCTGAAGTGTTGCCTGATCCGACTGATTTATGCCTTCACACACTTTGTCTCTAACCTTGTAAAATACTTGCTCTTCGAACATAGTTTCAGCCATTGTTCCTGCAACCGCTGTTTCCATGCCTGGCTTACTTTCATCAAAAAATTCCTCCTTTTTCCACTTTAACCCCCAGGAGGAGTAGGTCAATGCCTATGTCAGTGGCAATCATCTGCTTCCCTGAAGGCCAATGATTTCTCAAAGTCTTTAAATCAGTCTCCAGGTCCTCCAAGTTCCTAACTTCAACACCCATTTGGAGACTGACTCACCTGGTTTTGTTGGTCTATTGCATTGAAAACTTTAAACCAGAAGGCTGCCATCAAACACATTGGAAAGATGATCACACCTAACTGCTAGCTCTGGTCACTTCCATTTTGGTCTTGGTGGTCAAATTCTTCAGCTTTGAGGTTTCTTTGAGGGCAAGGTGAATACCTGGCAAATGTTGGGCAAAGGGCTGGACACGGGTTACCCTGTCTGCCCATGAAGTCTCTGATAAACCATGAAGGGCTGCAACAATGTGGCTCTTGAGGACCTCCCACCTTTTTGGACTGGAGGAACAGAGAACGTAGATAGTTTGCACCATCCCAAAAAAAGTCATCACTTCTTTGCAACAAGAAGCAGAATCAATGCCACACAAATTTAGGAAATGGCAGCCAAAAGGGAAGGAGATACAAAGACGAATTTTCCTCCTGAGATGTCTTTGAATGCCATTGTAAGGACCAGACATGTTACTGGTGTTGTCATAGCCGTGACCTCTACAGTCTTCAAATGGATTATCATTTTTAAAATTCTTTCGGATCTGTGCTTTGCTGGCTAGGCCAGAATTTATTACCCCACCCCTTACTGCCCTTGAGAAGGTGATGGTAAGCCACCTCTCGAACCGCTGCAGCCCATGTGTTGTAGATTCACCTAGAGTGTAGTTAGGAAGGGAGTGAATGAATGACGATATAGTTCCAAGTCAGGATGGTGAGTGTCTACGAGGGGAGCATCTAGGTAGTGGCGTTCCCAGGCATTTGCTGCACGTGAACAAAAACAGAATTACCTGGAAAAACTCAGCAGGTCTGGCAGCATCGGCGGAGAAGAAAAGAGTTGACATTTCGAGTCCTCATGACCCTTCAACAGAACTAGGTGAATCCAAGGAAGGGGTGAAATATAAGCTGGTTTAAGGTGTGTGTGTGGGGGGGCGGGGGGGAGGGAGACAAGTGGAGGGGGGTGGTGTGGTTGTAGGGACAAACAAGCAGTGATAGAAGCAGATCATCAAAAGATGTCACAGACAACAGAACAAAAGAACACATAGGTGTTGAAGTTGGTGATATTATCTAAACGAATGTTTACCGTTGAGGCTGATAAACCGCTGAAACTCAGCGCTTGTAAATGCCGTGCCATTATCGGAAATGGCTACTTCTGGTAGTCCGTGAATGCCAAAACTCTGACGTAGTTTCTCAATTGTAGCAGCCAACATTGGTGACATCACCTCATATACGTCCAACCATTTTGAATGGGCATCGACATGAGCAGAAACATTGTTCCCCAGGAAGGTCCAACGTAATCAACATGTGACAGCACCCAGGGTCTACCAGGCCACTCCCATAGGTGTAACGGAGCTGTCACTGGCAACTTTTGCAGTTGCTGATATTGCACGCAATGCTTACTAAATTCTCTATTTCACCAGCCATCCCTGGCCACCATAGATAGCTGCGTGCTAGGGTCTTCATTTGGGGAATTCCTGGATGGGCACTGTGTAGTTCAACTAAAAGTGGCTCCCTTCCATTGGAGGAACTATTACTCATGCTCCCCACAATAATATGCCATCCTGGCTGGTTATTTTATGTCTTCTGTTGAAGCACAGTTACATTTCATCAGATATGGGCTCCTGGGACCAACCATGTAGCACTTGTTCTCGTACCTGAGATAGGACTGGGACCCGACTTGTCCAGTCTCTGATCTGTCGAGCACATACCGGTGAGGGATCTAAGAAGTTTAACAGTAAAACAAGTTCCTGCGGAACTGGGACGTGCTCCTCATTTTCTTGTAAAGGCAAATGACTACGGGTGTCGGTGTTTGCAATTTGACTGCCAGGCCTACGTACAAAAGTGTATTCGTATGCTGCCAGAATTAAGACCCTATTAGTATTTCTGTATCTTCTTTCTACATGCCTTCTTCTTTCTAGAGCAGACTTTAATCTCAGCTTTCTTTTTGACTTCACTGTTGGCCAGACTTCTCTCAGGTGCAAGCTCAACTTGTCTGAGTTCAGTGGCTGTGTTCATCTGTCTGCTTTTTGGAAAATTCTGCTCCCAAAGTCTCTTTGGCTTCAGTTAGCTGATTCTTCAGCTTCCGTCTCTTTTTTGTATTTGTTTGCTGCCTCCTGGAAAATTGAACATTGTTGTGTCTTCTCTGCCAACTCATTCTTCAGTTTGTTCAGAGAGATGCTGAATTCGTTATGTTTCTCTTCATACTTTTCCAGAGGTACAAACTTTGACCTGAGGGAATCTTGTTGTGTGTGAAGGTCTTTCAACAGGTTTTCTTTTTCCCTGCGAAGGTTGCTCAACTTGTCTCGAACTCTGTCATCAAGCAGGGTCTCTTTGAGCTCCTTCTGCTGTTCTTCCAGGTTTTGGCTTATGACAGTCTGCATTTCTTCAGGTTGTTGAGATATTACACACTCCTTTTCCAAAACAGGAACACTTCCAGCTTCCTTTTGGAATTTCAGTGGCCAATCAAAGTTGATTTCCCTTAGCCAATTTCACCCTAGAAGGCTTGGCCCTCTGCCTGTCAATAATAATATTGGCAGCTTTGCCAATTGGCTTCCATAATGGACAGTTACTCTGCTTCTGCCTTTTACTTGAATGTCTTCACCTGTGTAAGTTTTTAGTTTGGTGGCTGTTTGTTCTAAGCTTAATTGATTTTCACCATTATTCGAGTATCTGAAGGTATGTTCCCCAATTACTGTAGTGGAAGCTCCTGTGCCTACTTCTACTCTAACCAGTTTGCCATTTACTTTCATTGTGCAAATATTGGTTTTGTCTTTCCAACTTTCAAATTAAACAACGGGTAAATGTCAGAATTTGTTGTTTCAGGCTGTTCTACATCGTAGATTTCATTGTTTACAAGCCTGCTTGAATCTTTCCTTGCACTGACTCATCATATGTCCATTTCTGTGACAATAGTAGCATTCGATTTTTAAAAATCTGCCAATTGTTAAAAGACTGCTAAGTTATATTTCTTTATTCTTCAGCTAGCGGGGGCTGTTTCTCACTTCTCAGTAAAGTCCCGCTTTTTTGCGCCATTTTCAGCTGAGGCTTCCCGCCCGATGTGGAGGACAGTGCCATTTTGTGCACCCTGTATTGCTTATGAATCCCTCACAGTGATTTCCATGGCCAGCGCTATCTCTAGCGCCTTCTTGAAATCCAGATTCACTTTGGACAATAATCTTTTCTGAATAGTGTCCTCTTTCACATGAACTAAACGATCTCTGAGCATGTTGTTCAGAGTCATACCGAACTCACAGTATTCTGTTAACTGCTTCAAATTTGCCACATAGCATGTAATTGTCTCACCCTGAGCTCTATTTTGCGAATTAAACCTGAACGTCTGCATCATGACTGAGGGCTTGGGTTGAAAGTGACCCTTCACGAGATCCACCAATTCATCGCAATTCTTTGGATCTGGGGCACTGGGTGCCATCAAACTTCAAATCAAGCTCTAGGTGCTCAAGAGGATCACTCACCTCTCCTCCTCCCCTGTAATCTCGTTCGCTTGAAAAATGAACTTGAGGCTTTCTATGTATTGATACCAATCATCTGTGGCTGGTTCAAAAGGATCAATTCTCCCAAATTGTAGCATTTTGAGAGAGGATAACTTCTTCAATTCTGATGGAGCTTGGTACTTACAATCACCGGGTGAGGTATAGTGCCAATTTTTTTCTACCTTGATTTCTTCTGTTCAATCCTGTTTTATCCTCATTGCCAGTTTGTTGTAGGGTGGCAGAGTTGTGCTATTAGTAATAGAGTTGATCTGCAGGTGCTTCTTGGGTGAAAACATTAAGTTTATTTACAATATACTCAGCTGCAACCACATTTGCGCTTTCAACTCCAACTCTATCTCTATGCTGGCTCTGTGGAGACAGCCCGTGCTAGTCTCCTATTTGTTACTACAGATCATGTGATCTTCCCTAATAAGCATTATTCTGAAAGGTACATTACACGCTAAATAAAACCATAATCATGACACCCCCTCCCAACCTCACCCAATCCTGACAACTTCATTCCCCCCTCCCAAGCCTCACCTCCGCCACCCTTTCCTCTCCCAGCCGATCCTATACCTTCCTCTCCCACTCCCTCAGCCATTACCCATCGAGCATCAACAGTGACTATCCAGCTTCCATGTGCTGATTTGCAGCAGAGCCATGTCCATGAGAATCCACCCAGCATGCCATGGACATTCTTCCAGTGTGCTGTTGATATCGGGCTCCAGCATCTTCTGCTCTGCAGATGTCCGTGATGTGAGCAAAGCCCTGGGAGTTAAGTCCCAACTTCTGCAAGTCACAGTTGTCAAGGCATCTTCTACACTGGAGCGCTTTCCCGCCGACGTGGACACAAAATCCAGTGGCGGTGGGGGGTTGGTTGGGGGGGGGGGGGGGTGGGGGGGGGGGAGTTGGGGGGGCTGCCAGGATGATTCCGATGGGCAGGCCTAACAATGATTTGCTGATGCATTACAATGAGATTCCCACTGTCCAATGGTGGAGAATGGTGGGCTGAGCAGATGATCGTGAACTGGTTTCACGCCATCGTGAAATTGATTGTGCCATATTGTCCACTTAAACCACCGAACACGCCTAACACCGGCAGGCATGAAAAATCCTGGCCAATGTTAAAAAAAAGGCATAAAAAGGGCAAAGAATGACTATGATTATAGAATAGTAGCTAACATAATCGAGAACACAAAAGTTTTTTTATAAACATATAAACGTTAGAAAAAGGTAGTCTAATGAAACATTGTGTTTCCTGGTTATGTTGCTGAGAAACGGCATGTAGAGAGGAATAGCAGGAGACCAAGCCTAGATGCCAAGGGGATTTCAGAGGCAAAGGTGCAAGAGCGAGAAGAGAAGCATTGAAGATTTCTCTCTGACTATGGCTGGATAGATAGGAATAGAATCAGGTGAGGACAGCCCCACCCAAATGGATGCACAGGAGAGACATTGAAGGAGGGCGCTGAGGTCAACCATGTCAAAGGCTGCAGATAGATTGAAAATAATATAGAGGAATAGTTGACAATGTTCATAGTCACATAAGATGTAATTTATGACTTTAATGAGGGCTGTGTCAGTGTTGTGGCAGGAGCAAAAACCTGATTGAAGGGATTCAAACATGGAATTGGAGAAAAGATGAGCACAGATTTGGGCAGCAACAACATGTTCAAAGACTTTAGAGCAGAAAGGGAGTTTGTAAAGAGGGTGGTATTTTCCAAGGTCAGAGGTTTTGAAGGTGGGTTTTTTTGAGGAGCAGTGATGGCAGCAGATTTGAAGAGGAGGGGGACAGTACCTGAGGAGAAAGAACCATTAATAATATCAGCTGACGTGGGGGCCAAGAAGGGAAATTGGGTGGTCAGCAATTTGGCGGGAATAGAGTTGAGAGAGCAGGAGGTACATCTTATGGATACATTGAGTTTGAGAGGGCATGGGGGAAGAGAAGAGAGAAACTGAAGAAAGATAAGTGAGCACAGGGTGAAGAGTGAACAGGATTTGGTGTGAGTTAGAACATGGCCAGCAGAGGTTTGAATGAGCTCAGTTTCATGGAGGGTGGAAGATGGGAGATGGGAAAGCAGCCAGGTTAGCATTGAATAGTAGAGCCTGAAGATAATATGAAGGAGATTTTTTTTTTATCCCCTGCACTTGGGTTGGACTTAAAACCAGATGCTAGAGGGAAAAATAACTAATGAAGTCCACCTTGCATTCATCACAGCCTTGCAATATCTCTTGTGCTATTTTCTTTGTAAACTCGAATTTCTTGTGTGAAATTCCTGATAATCCAGACATTTGAAGTGACAAAGCACTATCTGAGGGACAAAAAAAATTGTTAGTGAAATGGGCAAAATAGTCAATGCAACCACTTCAAAGGCAAATTTGCTTCTTAGGACAGAGAGACTAATCTAAATGCCTTTAGGGACAGCTTGAAACATACTTGGAATGACACCATCAGACTGTCATGTACACATACAGCTGCTAGCTTGTTCTGAACACAAAGGAATATGAGTTTGGAGCAACACATTCCCATTGGTATTTGAATCACCACATTGTATTTCACAACGAAAAGTCTCTAAAGCAGATTTCCTTCCCAAGATCTCAAAAACCCCAAAGATCCATTGTCTCAACCAATTTATGTCCCACAAAACTGATTTCTTTTTATCTCAACTCTACTTTGGTTCTCCTTTTGTCTATTCTCTATCAACCTGCATGCACAACTCTTCCGGTACCATCTGCCACTTTAACTATTTCAAGCTTCCAGGCCATAACAAGCTCCTTTTCACCATGGACCTCCAACCCAGTCACAGTACATTTCCATCCTCCACCAGGACAGCCTGCAGGTCCTCCGCTTCTTCCTTGAACCAAGGCCAACCAATACCCATCCACCATCATTCTCCTCGATAACGCATCCTCACATTTATCTTTAACTGCCACTCATTTTCTTCAAATTAAAGTTGTGCATATGGAAAATCGTCTGGGTTATAGGTAGGCTTGTCTTTATATTAGATTGATGTGGAAAATTCTAGGAACACAGGAACAGGGTAGGTTATTTAACCCATCCAGTGTGTTCCACCATTCTAAGAGGTCGTGGCTGATCTGTGACCTAACTCCATGTATCCATTTTTCCCATATCCCATTATAACTTTGGATAACAAAGCATTATTGTAATAAACTTGGTGTGTCAGACAGGTTTCTTGTTAGAAATAGTAATCTTTATTTTACATACAATCACTACATTCCTCCCCTTTAATTTTGTTTTACATCCCTTATTTACAAGAATACCTTAATCCATAACATATATATACAATTCATGCAATTATAGATTAAGTCTTTGAGGTGGTTTTCTGAGTTGGATTGAGTGATGTAGCTCTATGACTGGAGATCCTACCATGGGATTGACTTGATCAGGAACTGCAGCATAAGGGACATCCTTAGACATTTTGTTATGACATGGCAGGTGATGTGCACCAGATGGGCCAAATCCACAAGGGAAACTTGGCCATGCTATCACAACTGTTTTGCAATTTGTATTTATTACGAGAAGATTTGTGCACTGAGTTCAGAACTAATGAGTCCACTAGCACCTTTGGAGATTTTAAAAACTAAATTAAAACACTTATTAACAAAGGAAAAGATTTCAAGCACATACATAAGATTATAATTACTTAATACTGTAACAAATACCAAAATCCCTCATTAACCTGACTCCCAACTATACACTCCCTTTAAGGCAACAATACCAAAATAGTTTTTAAATTTAAATAAGCAAGCCAGTAAGTTTACCACAGCACCCACTCGACAGTGGAATTCCAAAGGCTTTCCTCCATCTTTGGTTACTGGACACAGCAGACTTCTGCAAAAGTTGCTGGAGGCTTCCCCAAATCTGTTTTACATGGTCATTTTAGATCTTACATGGCCCCACAACATAACCTTCCATCCTTCTTTATATTTGTTTCTCTCTCTTTAATCTGTAAATTCTATTGTTCTATATGTCTTTGGAAATTTACTTTACCCATAATATAAAAATCTTTCAGGTTGCCAATATGGTCGTAACTTTGGGAAAAATTAACATACTGCTTGGCCTGGCTTATCTTGTTAGTTGTAAACATTCTTTCATCTATTTGAAACCCAAACAACCTCTTCACTTATCTAAAAATGCAAATTTCCTTCACACCCTACATGTTACGCCCTCATCTATGTTTACTCCTTAGCATTTCAAATACCTCTTACCCCTAATTTTTTTTGATAAGTTCAAGCTTGCAGTCTATCTGACTCTAATTCAATTAAACCATACTGACAGACCAATCCACACTCACACACATAAACCTACGTTACAATAAACCACAATAATATAATGAAAAAATGTTAGTTTCATGACAAGCGGAAGCTCAGAATTATTTGCTCCAACAGAGATATCAGGTATGTCTATTATTCATCAACCTGGCACCTCAGGGATCAAAGGTTCAACTACAGGTGGAGTAACTGGTTGTTGGAGTGTCTCTCTACTTCGGAGATGGTCCATATGTTTCCTAACAATCCGGTTTTCCACTACCACTTGATATGACAAAGGTCCCGTTTCAGAGACAATTATACCAGTCCAGTTCCAAAATTTTGCACAAAAATTGTCTATCCCACAGTAAATTTTTGATCTTTACTGTGAACCTCATGATTAATTTTCTGATTTCCCTGGTTCTTCTCTACCTCCCCTCCCCGAAGTTAGGGAATACTGGACTCAATCTTGTACGAAAGCAACGTTTCATTAGTAATTCAGACGGTGTTGAACCCATAGTTGCATGAGGGGTCATGTGATAGTTGAGAAGAAATCTTGAAATTCGTGTTTCTAATGTTCCTTTGGGTAATTTCTTGTTTTAAAAATTTGTAATTTTTATTCCATGATAATTCCTGTTTTAAAAGTTTGTACTGCATTTCTGCTAACCCATTGGATGAGAGATGATATGATGCTGTTTTGCCAAATTTACAGCCATTTAGGTTTATGAAGCTCTGGAATTCTGTACTAGAGAAAGCAGTACCATTATCGAAACAATGACTTCTGGTAGGCCATGTACACTAAAACATTGGCGCAGCTTTTCAATAGTTGCACGCAATGTGGGTGATCTAACTTCATATGCATCCATCCACTTAGAATGTGCATTGATGATCATTAAAAGCATGATACCTAAAAACGGACCTACATAGTCTATATGTGATCTAACCCAGGGTCGACCAGGCCACTCCCTTGGATGCAGTGGAGCTGAAATGGGCAACTTCTGCTGTTGCTGACACTGGAAACCGTGTTTCACTACTTTTTCTATATCACTGTCTATACCTGGCCACCAGATATAGCTTCGCACAAGCATCTTCATTTTTGAAGCGCCTGGATGCGCACTGTGAAGCTTTGTCAAGAGGGGTTCTCTTCCTTGAGAAGGGATGATGACTCTTGCTCCCCACAACATGATACCATCTTGACAACTTAATTCAATTTTACGGACATAGAATAGTTTTAATTTTTCAGAGACTTGTGCATTTGACCATCCTTCCAACACCTGTTCTCAGACTCTTGATAAAATTGAACCCCAGTTTGTCCAATTCTTTATCTGCTTCGCACAGACCAGCGAGGAGTCCAGGAAATTCAACACAAGTACAACCTCTTGTGGCACTGGAGCATGTGTAATGTTATCTGGTAAAGGAAGACGACTGAGGGTGTTTGCATTTACTATATGCACAACTGGACAGTGCATAAAGGTTTACTCACATGCCGACAAAATCAAAGCCCATCTTTGAATTCTAGCAAAAGTTATCGGCAGAATTGCTTTATCTTCACTAAATAAATTAATAAATGGCTTGTGATCTGACACTGTGATGAAATGTCTGCCATGAGAATATTGATGGAACTTCTTTACTCCAAATGTTACTATAAACCTTATTTTTCAAGTTGTGAGTAACCCATCTCAGCTGCAGAGAAGGTACTGGAAACATATCCTATTGGCCTTTTGGAACCATCTTCCAACTTGTTTGGCAATACTGCTCCCACTCTGTAGGGATATGCGTCACAGGTTAATATTAATTCTTTTGATGGGTCACAGTGACATGATGAGTGTAAAAGCTTCTTGACTTTTATGAAGGCTCCCTGTTGCTGTGCCTTCCATGACCTTCTGTGGTTCTTCTTCAATAATAAATGTAAAGGGGCTAATGCTGGAGACAAATTAGGCAAGAAGTGACTGAAATAAGTTATCATGCCCAAAACAGACCTGAGTGGCAGGAGAGGGTGTGTCCGTGATTGCCCTAACTTTCTCCTCTACTGGATGCAACCCTTGGGCATCCACTTGATGACCCAATTAGGTAACTTCAATCGCTTGGAAAGTACAATTCCCTTTTTACAATCATATACCAGCCTCCAAAAATCTCCTTAAAGCCTCTTCTAGGTTGGTCAAATGTTCAGCTTCTGTTGATCCTGTGATCAGGATGTCATCCAGGTACACCACAACTTGGGGGAGTCCTTGTAGTAGGCTTTCCATGGCTCTTTGGAAAATTGCTCAGGCAGATGACACACCAAAGGGTGGGGGTGTATATTGGTACAGGCCTGTGTGCGTGTTGATGGTTACTTACCCTCTAGATGTGCTGTCCAGCTCTAGCTGTTGGTATGTATGGCTCATGTCCAATTTGATGTAGGATCTTCCTCCCGCAAGCTTAACGTACAGATCTTCAATCTTTGCGATTGGATATTTGTCTAATTTAGTAGCCCTTTTCATAATTAATTTGTAGTCTCTGCAAATGCGAATGGTTTGATCTGGTTTCGTCACAGTGACTATGGGCGCTGCTCATACTGAAAATTGGACTGGCAGGATTAGGCATAATGTCTCCAAGTGGCACAATTCTGCATCCACCTTCTCCTTAAGGGCTTAAGGCACAGGTCTGGCCTTAAAGAACCAGGGTGTTGTCTTTGAATCCACATATATTTTTGCTTGTAGGCTTTTTATATTCCCCAACTCATCTTGGAATACGCTGTCATACTTTTTTAACAGTTCAGGAATTCGTCCTGTTCTAACTTGAAACATTTCTGACCAGTTGAACTTAATTTCTTTCAACCAATCATGGCCTAGAAGACTAGGTCCTTCACCTGTTATAGCAATCACTGGCAGCTGGGCTGCCAATTGCCTGTAGGATACAGGTACAGAGACAATGCCTCTCCAGTGTATATCTACAGCTGAGTCATGGTTTGCTTCCGATTCAGTGGCTGGGTACCTTCACTGAGATATTTAAAAATGTGTTCTCCCACCACTGTGGTCAATGCTGCTGTGTCAACCTCCATGACCAAAGGCTTCCCATTTACTCGAAGGGTGTTGGTGATTGGTTCAGTTTTCCTTGCCTTGACACTGTATAGAGAATAGATATCAGTAGCAGCAGCTTCTGGTTCATTTATATTGTGCATTGCAATCATCTTGGCCTGCTGTCTGATTGGCTGGCTTGATTTCGCCCTGCATTGCTTTATAACATGCCCTTTTTTGCAACAGTAGTGGCATTCTGTCTCTTTAAATCTGCAGATTTCTGGTACATGGTTACCCAGATGTGGGCATTGCTGGCTAGGCCAACATTTGTTGCACATCACTAAGTGCAAATGAGAAGTTTTCCCTTGGGCTGAAGTGTTTCAGTGCTTGGCTCTCAACCAAAGTGTATAATGGGCTTGGTTAAAAGTCCAGAAATCCATTAGAGTACTGAAGCACCTGAACACCAGGGAAAAAATTGCTTGACTAACAACTTTGGCTCTCTGATCTCTTCTGTTAATTGCACAATGTTTATTTACACGGGATAAAGAGGTTTCAAGTGCTTGCAGTTTCTACTATTGATAATTTAAAAGGTCTGGATGATGATTTTTTATTGGCCTGTAGTCAAAAGGAATTTTTTTGGTTAAGAAAGTGGAAAGTTATTTATGAAAATTATTTTTAAAGCTTTTTTTTCATGTCCTATTGTCACTATATTGTATAGTGGATGAATCAGCATGGAAGTGCCATGGCTAGGCATGGGGGACCATGGGTGTGGATGGTGGTCATAGCTTGGAATGGGGCATGAGGGACCATGGGTGTGGGTGAAGATGCATAGCTTGGATGGGGGCATGAGTGTCCATAGGGGATGGGTGGTAGGGCATGGCTTGGCATGGAGTGGATTAGAGGCCATGGGAGGATAGATGGAGTGCATGCGGTGGCATGGATAGACCATGGAGAGTGTGTAGGGAGTGAGGAGGTGTGTGATGTGAAGACTGGAGGGTCCTTCTGCTCTTATTATAACTGAGACGAGGGGGGGCCTCTTAAACAGCCGACACTGCACCCAGCAGCCCCTGTGGCTGCACCTAACTTTTTCCCAGGTCAGCTGGTCAGATTCTAGTCCTCACCTGTGCACCCCCACTCCACCGCGGGGAATGAAAATCCCGTCTTTGCAGGCACTTTCTCCCGAGGTGGGCGGGACAAGCAGGCAATTTTCGTGACTCCCTGCGACCTGCCTCAGGGATGAAAATTGAGATTGCTAGGCCTGTTCTTAAAATAGTGTCTCAAATGGATTTCTACCACCCCTTCTAAGCAATGGCTTCATGAAAACAAGGAGTTAAAATCCTGTGAGACACTTGTTGTTGACAGTCTGCTGTCTACTGGGAAGGAAAATATTTGGTGCCAGATGGATTTCTTTTTTTAGTGTCTTTTTGGTTTGGTGTTGTTGGCTGGGAACGATTAAACCTTGACGAGATGTTATGTTGTCATTCCTTACAGACGACTGCATTCCCAAGGGACAGCTTAAACTCCTGACAAGGCTATATGTAGAGGCTGGGTGAAAGGTCTCATTGTCTCCATACGTTGTTGGGAGTGAAGCATTGTAGATTGCTTTTCCCGTCATTTGTCAAGAAATGTATACAATCCGGTTTTGTGTGTGTGTTTGCGGTTGGAAATGGTCTGTAAGCCTTTGGTCAGAGATGGCTAGTGCACGGTTGAGTTTGGTGCACTGTCTTCCCAATGTGTTAGGTTGCTTGTATGTTATGGCAAATTCTAGAGCAACACTTTGCTGTCCTCTACATGGGGCAAGGGAATTGCTCATAAATATTTCGACCAATGGAGCACCTCTTAGTGATTATTTTATCTTTTGGGGATAGTATAAAATGGAGAATAAAGTATAATAAAAGAATAATAGGATAAAGTATGTACATAATGATTGTATAACCTGGGAAAATAATAATAGTATAGAGTGGGGGATGTTGGAACAGTTCTTGTTAGATCTTTCCCCTAATTTTCATTTCTATTGCCTTTGATGGAAGTGAAAACCAGAAAGATGTAATAACAGGCACTGACCCAATATCACCCATTTTTCCTGATCACACAAAGGCAAAATTAACCCCACTAGGCAGAATTATTAGGTAACTGAGCCACTCGAATTGGGAAGAGGCGGAGTTGGGAATGGGGCAGGCGGTATTGAGTTGGGAATTTGATTGTTGCCAGAATGGGCTGTTTAACTCAGCCGCTGCATTAGCATTCCCACTTCGGAGTTTCCTGACCAACCACAGAGTGCGGATGTCCTGATGACCAACACCTGTCAATGGGAACATTTTTATTTAAAGGGACCCTGGCAGGGGTCAGAATGGCTGCAAGCCAGATTGATTCCTGAGGATTCAGCAAGAACAGGAATGGAAGCACAACATGGGAAGGTTGTCCCCCAACCCCACCCTGCCCCAGCCAACCCATTTACCCCACCTCCCCCCTCTCCCGGGTTTCCTCACTGTTCTCTGAAGTTCCTGCTGCGTGTTGTGAAGGCCCGAAGAGAAGTATTGTTCCCCATCAAAGGGAGCAGGAGGCTGGCATCTCTGCCCAAACAGGCATGGCTGGAAGTGGGAATGCAGTGAGCAGCAGGACTGTGGGCCCTTGAACTGGACTCAGTACCATAAAAGGTTCAATGACCTCATGAGGGCAGGAGGAGTGAGTGGCATCCCCAACACTCTGGCTTCCCCAGCATTCTCCTGTGCAGCACTCCTTAGAACCAATTATTCCTCTTTCTCTTGAGGCAGCTCCTCCCCACATCCCATCTGAACAGCTGTCCAGGCCTAAAATTCAGATTCACCTTATTGCCATCTCCATCCATTCTTCACAATCAACCTCCATGAATGATGTCAGCCCACGCAATCTATTTCTCACACTCGCAACTCTCTGCTTTCTTTCCTGGTAGGGAAGAGAACTCAGAACTCTGGGTGGAGACAGAACCAGCATAAGACCCTCCAGTGATCCTGACTATGAGGAGGAGGCAGGGTTGGAGATTGACAGGGTGGCAGAGTGCCTGTCTATTAACAATGGGGAGATGTGGGCCTCGCAGGTACCTGGGAATTTTTCCCTTGGTGGGTGTGCGTGATCAGCGGCTCTGGGAGTGGTCAGGAAATAGGCCCCCCGAAGGCGATGGGCCCACTACCGCAAATTCACACTGGCTGGCCAATTACGGCCTGCCCAGCGTGAAAAACCCCTTCCCAATGGTAGGAAAGGGCCGGACAGGTGCAGGGGCCTGTTGAGCGTGGGGTCCAATGGCGACCCAGCAGGTGGCTTAAAATTAGCGGAGGCATCTCCCTGAAGGCTGCCTGGGGAGAATCATCCTGTGGGCTAGAGACTGGAGCAATGGCCTCAACAGCGACTGAAGACATCAGGCAAGAGGGTAGATCGAGTGGGCACTTGGCCCCCCCGTTTTTAGGATGAGTGCCTCACGGTTCTCGTGGAGGAGGTGGGTGTCAGGCGGGACACCCTCGTTCCCAGGGATGGCAGGAGGAGGCCACCGCATCAGACTAAATACGCTTGGGAGGAGGTGGCTGAGATCAGCAGCCGGGATGTCGTGAGGTGAAAATGCGTGCAGTGCCGCAAAAGGTTCAACCACCTGCTACACTTGGCAAGGGTGAGTACCGTGTTGGCATGAATCAGTGTGGAGAAGTGTTAAGGGCTGGTGTCCTCCCCCCCACCATGAAGCTCAGGGCTAGAATCAGAGTGCCAGTTGTCAATGATGGTGGAGCTGGCCAAGGGGGTGACCCCTGGCTGCTAGGCCTGAGAGCCTTGTGGCTCGAGGGCCATGACTCGGATGTGCCCTGCGATGTGTTCCTCAGTTGGGGTTGGCCAGGCTGCAATGGCGCTGCAGGTAGAGAGCAGACTAATCAATGTTCCTCTGTCCTTTCAGGAGAAGAGGAACCATAACCACTTTGAGAGGTCAAGGACAGGTGGAGGCCCGGCTAACCTCTTAATATTGACTAGATTTGAGCAGGATGCCTTGGAGCTGGAGAGCTGCCACCCATCTCGGTCAGCTGGCCATGGCGAGGCAGGCGTCTCTGACGAAGGTAAGGGTGCAGTACACAGAGGTGAGAGTGTTGGATTGTGCAAACACTCTTGTGTAGTCTCATCATTAATGGGACTCTAACCTGGAGTCCCCATTGATCATTGAAAGATGATGGCCCATGATGCAGATCTCCATTGTCTCACCAGGGTGCCTGGCATGCACAGTGACAGCGTGATGACCTAAACTAATGACATGTCATTCTACTCCCTTAGATTTGCCAGCTCGCTCTCAATCATGGAACCCCAAAGAGCCATTCCTGACGCCAGAGGACTACTGGGCTTCAGCTGCACCTGCATCACACCCATTCTCTGAACCAGGCACCAGCGCAGATACCAGCACCTCAGTGGGCATTAGATCAGTGGCTAGAATGTTGGAGCACAGCAGTGAGGGCACTTCACACTCACTTGAGGAGCAGAAGGAGGCAGAGAGTGTCCAAGGTGCCAGCAGTCAGAGGACTGATGGATTTCAGTATGATGCTGAGACAAAGGCAAATGATGAGCCTCTGGAGGCATCCATTAGGCGGCAGATGCTGGATGTCCAGCAGGATGAGTGGGAGGATCTGGCGGAGATTCATGAGGGTCTGTGTGCCATAGTCTCTGTTGTGGAGGAGTCAAAGCAGAGCATGAGCATGAACACTGCTTTGACCCTCATGGCTGAGTGCACTGCCTCCTCCATTGAGAGGCAGCCCCAGGAACAGAATCAGGAGTAATTGGGGTTGTGCTCAGATCTGCAAGTCCTCACACAGGCAATGACCTCAGGGAGATGGATGAGGCACCCAGTGTCCCAGCTAGGTGCCCATCCATCAGTAGGGAGCAGGGTGGTCCAGAGCAACCTCATGTTGGTGCATGAACTGCTTATCGTCTCTGCGGGCTCCTCTCAGGGCACTCTGGATGACGACAGCAGCTCTTCCGCCCCTCTGCCAGTGACCATGGCATCTAATGAGGCTACAATGATTGGGGAGATGCCAGCCGTGGCACTAGCCGCTCCCTCCCAGGCGGGGCCAGCACAGGCTCCATTGGCCAGAGGACGAGCGCCAAGGTCATCAAAGCCGATAACATATCCAAGTCAGCAGGCTGTCTCCAATGCCACTACCAGCGATGGGGGGGAGGGGCAGGCA
The DNA here is from genome assembly GCF_017639515.1 of Carcharodon carcharias. Classification (NCBI taxonomy): domain Eukaryota; kingdom Metazoa; phylum Chordata; class Chondrichthyes; order Lamniformes; family Lamnidae; genus Carcharodon; species Carcharodon carcharias. Next base: position 54,417,849 of record NC_054479.1, on the reverse strand, counting down.
CCAAGGTGAGGCACTCATAACCGTAAATTTAAGACACCATGAGCACAGAAGAGACTGTTCATGGGTGATCTTTTGTTCTGCCATGTTTTGTTTATATGTTTACTGGTGTGGGCATTAACACCAGGTATGGTAATGTTCATTTATTTTGAGTGTCAAAATTATATAAATGTTGCTTTTGTCTTAATGGCCTGAGTACGCTTCACTGTTTTTTTTTGATGTAGGGTACGCCAGTATGTAATGCTGGACATGAGTGGCTCTGAGTTTTATTACACAGGCACTGAGTGGACTTTGGGTTTGGATGAAAGGGTCATTTCTGACATCCGGGATGGAGGCAGCAGCCCTGGCATGAGATGGGAGTGGATCTATGGCAGCCTAGCTGAAGGAGTGTTGGATCAAGGCATCCCTGGTGTCCCTGCCTCCCTGAAGGCTACAGAGGTCTGTCTCCACGCCCTCAGCACATTCTCCTCACCGTGCTCCTTTTCTGACTCACAACTGGATTCATCCTCTGTGGCCTGTGGAACTGCCTCAAGATCCTCTTCCTCCAGTGGGTCCCCCCTTGCCAGTGCCAGATTGTGGAGAGTGCAGCATGTAACCACTATCAGTGACACCTGCTCTGGGGGGTATTGCCAGTGCTCCCCCTGAACAGTCCAGGCATCGGAAACACAGCTTCAGAAGACCAATGGTTCTCTCTATCACCGCCCTTGTGAAGGCATGGATCCTATTGTAACGCTGCTCTGCCTTTGTTCTTGAATGGTGGAGAGGCGTCACAAGCCACCTTTTCAATGGATAGCCCTTGTCACCCAGCAGCCATCCATCTAGTTTGGCTGGAGCACCAAAAAGCCTCGGCGCCTGGGAGTGTCTCAGGATGTAAGCACCATGGGAGCTGCCAGGGTACCATGCACAGGCTTGCAGAATCTGTGTCTTGTGGACAAAAACTAGCTAGAGCTCATTGACTCCAGTTTTGTTAGGGCTCTTTGATGCCACACTCGGTCAAATGCTGCCTCGATGTCAAGAACAGTCACTCTCACCTCACCTTGGGAGTTCAGCTCTTTTGTCCATGTTTGAACCAAGGCTGTAATGAGGTCGTGAGCTGAGTGGCCCTGGCAGAACCCAAAATGAGCGTCAGTGAGCAGGTTATTGCTAAGCAAGTGCCGCTTGATAGCACTGTTGTTGACCCCTTCCATCACTTTACTGATGAAGAAGAGTAGACTGATGGGGCGGTAATTGGCCGGATTGGATTTGTCCTGCTGTTTGTGTATAGGACATATCTGGGTAAGTTTCCACATTGTCAGATAGATGCCAGTGTTGTGGTTGTACTGGAACAGCTTGGCTAGGGGCGTGACAAATTCTGGAGCACAAGTCTTCAGTACTATTGCCGGAATATTGTCAGGTCCCATAGCCTTTGCACTATCCAGTGCCTTCAGCTGTTTCCTGATATCAAGTGGAGTGAATCAAATTGGCTGAAGACTGGCATCTGTGATGCTGGGGACCTCCGGAGGAGGCCGAGATGGATCAATCACGCGGCACTTCTGGCTGAAGATTGTTGTAAATGCTTCAGCCTTGTCTTTTGCACTGCTGTGCTGAGCTCCTCCATTATTGAGGATGGGATATTTGTGGAGCCTCCTCCTCCAGTGAGGTCTTTAATTGTCCACCACCATTCACGGCTGGATGTGGCAGGACTGCAGAGCATATATCTTGCTGTGTAAACCCTTGCTTTTGAAGTTCCAAGAGGGATTCCACAGCATATCTTTAGGGTAGCCCCCCCAAATCTGAAGCTGGAGATCTTGGAAGTTACAGCCCCTTATTAAGAAGAAAACCTTACAGTTACCAATGAATTGTACAAGTATTTAAAAGATAAATGAGTAAAACAAGGTGAAATGCACAGTGACCAATAAATTCCTTATGATGTCACACTTGATTTTCTCCAAACCTGTTCAGTCCACTGAGACTCACCAACAGCACCAGCAGCTATCTCTTTTATGTCCCAGCTCCTCTCTCGCTCCTTCTTGTGCTCTTTAATTCCCCGACTCTTCTCTCTCTCCTCACGCTCTTTTATTTCCCAGTTCCTCTTTCGCTCCTTCTCGCATTCTTTTATCTCCTGACTCCTCCCTCACTCAAATCTCGCTCTCTTTTATCTCCAAGCTACTTTTTGCATAATTCTAACAACCAATTTAAGATTGTCAGTCGGGCTTGCAGGTTGGTGTATTTGCGTGTGCTGGGAGCTACATGTAGTTATACACAGGGCACTATTCATTGCAGAAAGAAAGAACATGTACACTCATTGTGCCTGTTTCAGATAAACAAGGTAAAGAACAGCCAGTTGCAGACTCATTCCTCAGGGCAATGCCTTGACTAATAAGGGTCAAGCTGCCTGGTTTAAATTTCAAATACAGCTTGGCAGTTAACTGTCAGTCACCATCACCTGGTGCATTCCCCATGGCATTGCCTATACCAATCAGAGTCCACTTTCCAACCAATTAGCACTCTCATCTCATCTAGTATAAATTGTTGTTTTCCCCTTATTTATTTTCCCCGTAGTCCTGCTGAATGAAAGATGAAAAACTTTGACATGTCTCTTTTTTCAGCAATTATCATAGAATTCTTACAGTGCTGAAGGAGGCCATTCAGCCCATCATGTCTGCAGCAGCTCTGAATGAGCAATTCACTTATTCCAGAATTCGAGCCCAGGCAGTTGATGGCACGGTCCTTGATGGTGAAATGATTAAAATGCTCATGAGGCAGAATTAGAGGCACACAATTATCAGAATATTGTGGGACTGGAGGCGGTAGTTAAGTGATGTCTGTATCACTTGATCCATGCAGGGGACTGATGCCTGCAGGACAGGTCATCAGCTTGCTCGATCAGTGATGCACTCACACCAAGACATTGCAAGACCCAAAAGACCAAGGGAGAGAAGATCAATGTCTCAGCCCTAAAGCAGTCCAATCAAAGACAGGAATTCCAAGCACAGCTCACAACCAATCAGGAAATTCTTCAAACATCTAACCCAATTTCAGAACAGTGGAATCAAATGAAGTCAGCTGTACTAGGTTCCTGTGTCTGGACCACTGAGTTCGAGCATCGTTGTCACCAGGGCTGGTTCAATGAAAACAATGCAGAAATATGTGACCTCCTGGAACAAAATCAAGCAGCCTTCATTGCCTGGCAGAACAACCCAAGGTTGCAAGTCAGGAAGGCAGCATTCCAACAGCTCAAGACTGATGGCCATAGACAAATACAGAAGATAATGGATACGTGATGGGAAGAGAAAACCCGAGATTCCCAACACTATTCTGGCCGTCATGACGTGCAAAGCTTTTTTGAAGCCTCCATGACCATCTATGGACCAAATCCCCTTTGTTCACAGGATGGTGTCTCTGTTAAGGATGATGATGATGATGCCATTTGTCAATGCTGGAGAGAGCATTTCAACAACTCCTCAATCGTGAACGCACAGCGACAGCTGATACTTGCCAGGCTATTCCCGAGTACCCTGTGGTAAAGTCCATTGGTGAACCACCAGCAATGGAAGAGCTACAACAAGCATTCAAACAGATGAAAAAGAATAAAGACTGTGGATCCACTGGTATTCCAGCTGAGGTCTTCAAAGCTGGTGGACTTCTGTTCACATTAGGACTCCATGAACTCATCGTATGGATTTGGGAGGGAAAAGAACTCCTTCACTGACTTCAGGAATGTGACAATTGTAATTATCTTCAAGAAGGGAGATAAATCTTGCCATGGAAGCTATTGAGGTATTTCCCTCTTGCCCATAAAAGGGAAAATCCTGACAGGCATTCTCCTGAATTGGCTACTTTGTGTGGCTGAGGAAATTCTCTCAGTGAGGCCTTAAGCCGTTCAGAGGAACATCTGACATGATCTTTGTTGCCAGACAGATCCAAGAAAAATGTTGAGAACAACACCAGGCAGACTTCATTGATTCGTGACCAAAACATTTGACTCAGTAAATTCAGCAGGTCTGACAGCATCTGTGGAGAGAAAGACGGAGTTAAGGTCTCGAGTCCGTATGATTAAAAAATATTAACTCTGTCTTTCTCTCCACAGATGCTGTCAGACCTGCTGAGATTTTCCAGCATTTTTTGTTTTTGTTTCAGATTTCCAGCATAAGCAGTATTTTGCCTTTTTTTTGATTCAGTAAATTGTCAGGCTCAGTGGATTGTTCTCCAAAGATTTGGATGTCCAAGAGACATCATCACAATCCTACAACTAATTCATGATGATTTGACTGCAGCTGTCTGGAGTTATGAAACAGTCCCCTTCAAAATCCAAACCGTTGTCAAGCAAGGTTATGTGATAGCTCCCATACTATTTCCAATCTACCTGACAGGGGCTATTCACCTCATCAAAGATCAACTGCCCTCTGGTTTCAATAATAGATACTGCCTAGATGAAAAACTCTTTAACCTCAGTTGCCTCCATGCCAAAGCTAAACTGACCACTATAGACATACATGATTTGTAGTTTGCCGATGTCTTGCAGTGCCATTGCCCGCTCTGCACCAGATTTGCAAGCCACTCTCGGTCTCTCCAATCCTGCACACAAGAGACTCAGCCTGTCCTCAAACGTTGTCAAAATAAAACTCATATATCTGCCCAGATGTGGTCAGTCATATATTCCACCTCTCATATATGAAGGAGAGACTCTGGAATACATTGAGCACTTCAGATACCTTGACAACCACTTCTCTCAAAAGGCCACCATTGATGAGGAGATCTGACACCGGATCAGCTGCTCCAGCTCAGCGTTTGACATCAAAGGCCTCTGCAATTAAGTCAACTGACCTCCTAGGGTACACACTCCTATACTGCAGTGAGACTTGGACTGTGTATCAGTGACACATAAGAGTGCTAGAGAAATTTCGCAATACCTCCACCACATCCTTTGGATTTAATGGGAGGGCCGCTGAACAAATGTTAGTGTCGTTCTTGAAGCCAGCTTCTCAAGCATTCAAGCGAAACTCCTGCAAAATCAACTACGGTGGACTGGATGCCTGGATGACCCGCCAGGTTTTGTTTCTTCAATTTTTAAATGGCCAGCGTTCCAGGAGAAGGACAAAGAAAATGCTACAAAGACACTCTGAAGCTCTGCTTGAAGCACAACAGCATCAACATTAAGGACTGCGGGGAGCTTGCTACCACTTGGTCAAAATTGTGTTAACTTGTTCATCAGGCTGCATTATACTTTGGGCAGAATAATGTGCTTGTCGGGTGGGGTCGTAACATGATTCACGACGATATTTCGGTCAACAGGAGTGGGCAACGTGCCCGCCAATAATTAGCAGGCCTATTAAGGCCATTAAAGTTCTAATTAAATGAAATTTTTCATGGTTGGTGGGCAGGCGAAAAGGCCAAGCGGCCTTCGGATTTTTTGCAAAACCTCACCCACGGGCGGGATTTTGATCCATGGTGAAAAAAACAATTTTCAAACTAATTTCTGAAATGTCCCTGCTCATGTTATTAATATTTTAAAATTCTTTATTTTTTATTTTCAAAATCCTTCAGTTCCCTGAGGCAGCTCTGTGCTTCGGGGAGCTTTTATTGCGTGCACCCCGGCACATGCGCATACTTCCATGCCCGCACTCCTCCCGCCCCCCCACCTTGACAGCGCTGAGCACTGCAGCGGCGTTTCCCGCTTGCTGGCTGTTATTTGGCCGACTTGTTTTAAATCCATTTCAAGGCCCAATGATGGATGGCGGTTGGCTTCACGAATGCTCCGGGGCCCGCCCGCCTCGTCTGCCTGACGAGGACGAAATTCTGCCCTTTGATTCTAAACTCAATGATGAAGCAGAATGGCAGGGGAGAAATAAAGTAAAGGGAGCATATCTTACAATTCCAGATCCCATTACTTTGTGGGATGTCCTTTCTCATGTCCCCAAAGATCTGTGGATCGAGAATCGGCCTGTTCGGTCACATGAAGATCCATGGCAGAAACTTACAACCCTGAATAGATGCCATCATGGAATCGAGGCACAGTCAACGACGACAATGACAAAATCTTTGACGAATTCAAATGTCATTATTAGATGCTGTCTTACAAGTTAGTTGTGTTTTTACTGCAGTGATTGATCATAAGGCACTGTCCTGAAAAGGTAAGTTGGCCATTACATTGACCAGTATTGGGTAAGTTTTGAGAAGCATTAGATTATTCTTCCCATTTGAAAGAATGTTACTATGCTTTCAAAACTATAGAAAACAATGCTTGGGAATTATAGTGTCATGAGCTGAAGTGATTTAAATATCTAAAGGGATTTAATGTAGAAAAAAATTGGCCTGTTGCTTTAATTTAGTAAAAACACAGCCACCTGCTTCTGGAATTCTTTGAATGTCAGGCCATGTGACATAGCTTAGAAAAAACAAAGCTTCCTGTTCTTGCAGTTTTAATATACTCCATGATCTGGAGCTGTAATGGTTTGTTTTGACAGCTGAGTCCATTATGAATGCTTAGCTGACTTTCAAAAGCTGCTGAACCACTGAGATTGTTCACAGATTGAAAGTTTTCAAAGGGTTATCTGTCTTTGTTTCTGAATAGATGTACAAACAAACATACAAAAAACAAATTTTTTACAACTTAATGGCCATTTAGGGGGATTTAAGGTTTTTTCAATGCGCCTGGAGTTTTTTTCAGCATGAGTGGTTGTGCGTTTGAATGGCAGCTCTATTAGATTGTTAGATTGTTTTTAACATCCATTTCAAAGACTTTCCATTGCTACTACATGGATCCTGAGGTCAGTCCATAGTGGATACTGGGTGAGTGGCTATGGAGGATACTGGGAGGCATGGACAGGGCATGGGGGAATAAGGGGACATGTGGGGCTATGGGAGATATGAGGGGCATGGAGAGGGCAAGGGGGCTGGATGGGTGAGGGTTGAGGGTTAGCGAGCATAAGAACCTTGACAACATATGTCTCTAGGAGATGAAAATACGGTGGATATGGGAGGAGGTGACAGGTTTGGGTCTGCAAAGTCAGGAACTGCCCCTGACTCGTGTTTCCAGAACCCAAGACGAAAGTCCGACCCAGAGTTAATGTTTCAGTTCACGACGTGCTGAGTATTTCCAGTATTTTTTGTTTTTATTTCAGACTCCCAGCATCCACAGTGTTTTGCTTTTGTATTAGCCTCAATCCTCACAGGTGAATATAAAAGATCCGATGGCTCTATTTTAAAGAAGAGCATGGGAGTTGTCCCCACTATACTGACCAATATTTATCACTTAACAAACGTCACTAAAACAGATGATCAAGCCATTATCACATTGTTGCTTGTGTGAGCTTACTTTGTGCAAATTGGCTGTCTCATTCCCTACATGATGAGAATCATTACAGTGCAACAGCAATTCTAGAGGGGAGATAAGAGTGACTGACTTTGACCTCAAGGCAGCATTTGACTGGGTTCGGAATGAAGGCGCCCGAGCATAACTGAAAAGTTCAGAACTCTGTGTCTCTAGCCAAGCTGTTCCAGTACAGTTACAATGGCATCCATCCGACAAAATGGAAAATTGCCCACATATGCTCTGTCCATGAAAGGCAGGACAAAATCAATCTGGACAATTAGCACTGCATTAAGCTATTCCCAATTATCAGCAAACTGTTGGAAGGTGTCTTCAACAATGCTAGCAAGCGGCACTAGCTCACTAACAACTCACACACTGATGTTCAGTTTGGATTCCATCAGGGCTACTCAGCACCAGAACTTATTACAGCCCTGGTCCAAACATGGCAATAGAGCAGAATTCCAGAGGTGAAGTGAGAATGACTGCCCTTGACATCAAGGCAACATTTGACAAAGTGTGGCATCAATGGGGCCTAGTAAAATTGAATTCAATGGGAATCAGGAGGTATTACTCCATTGGTTGGGGTAATACCTAACATAAGAGAAGATGATTGTTGTTGTTTGAGCCCCATTATCTTAGTCCCAGGACATTGCTGCAGGAGTTCCTTAGGGTAGTGTCCTAGGCTCAACCATCTTCAGCTGCTTCATCAATGACTTCCCCTCCATTATACGGTCAAATATGTTTGCTGATGATTGCACAGTATTGAGTACCATTTGCAATTTTTCAGAGACTCAAGCACTTAGTGCCCACATGCAGCACGACCTGACCAACATCCAGATTTGGGCTGATAAGTTGCAAGTAACAATCACGCCACACAAATGACAGACAATGACCCAACAAGAGAGTGTCTAACCACCTTCCCTTGACATTCATTGAGAATACCAGCATCAAGTCCACCACCTTCACCATCTGGAAGTCATCCATTGACCTGAAACCCAACTCAGCCAGCTCCATAATTACCATAGCTTAAAGACCAGGTGAAAGGCAGGGAATTCTGCAGTGAGTAACTCACCTTCAGACTTCACAAAGGCCACCACCTACAAAAGACAAGTCAAAGTGTTATGGATTACTCTCCACTTGCCTATATGAGTGCAGCTCCAACAATGAAGCCCATTCAGGACAAAGCTTGATAGTCACCCCATCCACCATCTTAAGCATTCACTCTGCTCTGCCAACCACAGGCACAACATGGCTGCAGCATGTACCATCTACATGATGCACAGCAACAACTCTCCAATGCTTCTTCGACAGCACATTCTAAACCCCAACCTCTACCACCTAGAAGAACAAGGGCAATGGGCACATGGGTACACCACCACCTGCAAGTTCCTCTCCATGCCACACATCATCCTGACTTGGAAATACATTACTAATCCTTCATTGTCACTGGGTCAAAATCCTATCTTTCATGACTTAACAACACTGTCAGAGTAGCATCACCACATGGGACTGCAGCAATTCAAGTAAGTGGTTTAGTACCATTTTCCATGGGGAACTTAGGGAAGGACAATAAATGCTGGCCTTGCCAGTGGTTCCCATATTCCATGAATGAATAACTTTTGTTTAAAAAATCCACTTTGGGACATTCTGAGGTCATGAAACACTCTCTTTAAATGTGTCTTTATTTTTTTCCCTCATTGGAAGGACACCACATCAACAAACAGGCACTTAAAAGTAGCCATTCTTTAAAAAGGCAGAGTGTGCCGTGGGTTTGCACCCATGTTCCCACTTTCAGCCAAGAACAAGTGAAGGGCAGATATGTCCCAACATGGCGGGAGGAGAGTGGAACCCGAGGAAGAATAATTCCCTTCATCATCTGGGTCACTCCTATGGATCTTCTATTGGGGGCTGGCTTCCGGAATAACATGGTTGGTGGATTCCAAAATAGGTTATGCGTGGTTGTTCCAAAATGCCGTGAAGGGAAAAGGAATGTTGCCTTTTATCAAAAAGACAAACAAAAGTACAAAATTGCTTCTGTAATTTCAACATATAATTATCCAGATCCAATTGTGCATGTTTCAGCCCAGAATAACATTGTGCAAGATAGCCAGTCTAAAACTGCTTGCAGAGATCCCATGGTGATGGCTTTTGACCTTATCGCCCACTTAAAGGTTAATTAATCACTCATCTGTGTTGGAACAGTACGTAACATTTAAATACCTTTGACAGATACTAAAGGCCAGTGACCCATGCAGCAAACAGTTTATGAAGGTATGTTGATAATGTCACTTAGCAGCAGGTGTTGCTAACACCTGCGATTGTGTAACTGTCTCACCTTATTTTATTCCATACAGAGACCTTATCTAATCCACTCTTGTGAAGAATGTGAAGAAGGTTTATTAAAGTGAACTGCAAAAATGCATTTTTTTTAGGACACTGCCCATTCATGCCTCAGAGCATGATTTTGTCATAGGTTGAGAATGCATCCAAATGTTTGGATTAGATTCTTCTGTCTGTTGGCTATGAGTCTCCAATAAAATGAATCTGAGATACTCTTGGTCTCTGTTCTGGTGGGAATAAGGCCACAGCTCCAAATGGCCAATAATGTGTCAGACACTGAGTTTCCTATCTCGCTTAGTGTTCATTTGCAATGAATGTTTGGCATCGCTGCAAAACAATTTCAGTCTTTCCCTGAAAATGAAAGGCATGTGGGACACCTGAAAAGGGTCACAGTAAAGACCAAGGCCAGAGTGAACAATATCCAGAAACTAGCAGGGCACCAGCTGGGGATTCACTGCATGCACTCTTCGTATTGCTAGCCTGTCCTAATGTGTTATGAACATATAAGCATACAAAATAGGAACAGAAGTAGGCAATTCGGTCCCTTGAGCCTGCTCTGTCATTCAATAAGATCATGGTTGATCTTTTGTGTAATTTCACAGTCCCATCTACCGCCCCGATAACCATTGATTCCCTTGCCTAACAAGAATCTATCTACCTTTGCCTTAAAAATATTCAATGACCCCACCTCCACTGCGTCCCGATGCAGAGTTCCAAAGTCGCACAGCTCTCTGAGGGAAAAATATTTTTGTCATCTCTCTCCTAAAAGAGTGACCCCTAATTTTAAAACAGTGCCCCCTGGATCTGGACTCACTCACAAGAGGAAACATCCTTTCCACATCCACCTTGTCAAGGCCGTTCAGGATCTTGTATACTTCAATCAAATCACCCCTCACTCTTCTAAACTCCAGTGGAAACAAGCCCAGTCTGTCTAATTTTCCTCATAAGACAACCCACTCATTCCAAGTATCAATCTAGTAAACCTCCTCTGAGCTGCCTCCAACACATTTACATCCTTCCTTAAATAAGGAGACCAAAACTGCACACAGTATTTGAGATGTGAGGCAGAATTGTCCCAGATCTCACGCCATTTGGCTCCAAACCTGCCATCAATTATGCATTCCCGAGAAACACACCATTTCGATGGCGGGTGGGCTCTCATTCACCCATCATGCCATCACCTCGCCACTTCATCATGCCGGGCACCACATTTAAAAGGCAGCCATGCGCACACCTCTCAGAGCATCCAGCCCATGACTGCTGCACAGTAGGCAGGATGGCCCTGAAAAGCAAAAATACTCCAGATCCCAGTTTAGTGACGCGTCCCTCGTGCACCTTTTGGACACCATGGAAGCCTGTAGTGATGTCCTCTTCTCCAGCTCTGGCCACAGGAGGGGCAGCAACATCACCAATCCAGCATGGGAGGTGGTGTAGATGTGGTCAGTGCCAATGCCCTGCAAAAGAGGACAGCCACCCAGTGCCGCTACAGGATGAACTGTCTCATCTGTTCTGCCAGGGTGACTCACTATTCTCATCACTCTCAACTCACACACTCACAAACCCATCACACATCCACAGGGATCTCACACCTCCAGGAAAAACATCACTAACTCTCACACACACCCTCACATCTCCATCAGGCTCATTCCTCTGGAGATCGTCTCTTCATCCCATCCATGGCTCTGCTCACCACACAAACATTCCCCACAGTGCCATGTGTCCTGCTCACACTCTCTCCATCTGTTTTCATGCAGGAGAAGACTGCTCACAGCAGCAGGGAGAGGTCCAAGACCAGGGGTTGGGTGCCCAAATTAAGCCCCTCACTCACTTTGAGGAGTGTGCCATCGCGCTGACTGTTGAGGATGTGGACCATGCCTGCAGTGATGGTGAGGTCGGCGGCAAACACCTTCATGAGGTTCCTGCACCACACCATCCCTCTCTCAACACAAATGTGAGTACTCTCTCTTCTGTTTTTGACTCTGCAGCATACACTGTTTATCTCTACTTTGGTTTACAGGGAGCTTTGCCAAGTGACTGACACACTCAGACAGCCAGTCCCTCAGCTCCATCGATATCCTCACCACCAGCCAAGAAGACACCTCCTCCATTGAAGAGCTGGAAATAAGCAGCCTGGAAGACCTGTCACAGCGCTTACCCACACCCTGCACCAGTGCTGAGGCATACACCTCGGCAGGGCCTAGATCTAGAGCAGTATTGAGTTCAGAATCTGGTGGTCACCGCACGGACACATGTCCGCAGCAGCAGGAGGCAGGTTCATCTGAGCTCCTTGGCATTCGGAGGATTGATGTGGAACAGGCATCTGTGAGGTCCAAGTCAGATGGTGAACCTCTAGATTTGGCTTTCCAACTCATCCTGGAGAGTCAGCAGAACATTATATGCAGAGCCGTTGGAAGCCCTCAACAGAGTGGCACTCGAGTCAGAGGAGAGTGTCCGCCTGCTCTCTGATGAAGTGGCACCCATTCATGCATGTATGGAGGTCACCATGGGGTGGATGGTGGATGCCATAGAGACCCTGATCCAGCAGAACATGGAGATGTGTGCAGACCTGTGCTCCATTGTGGTAGTCATGAGTGAGTTCCTGCAGTGGCAATGCGAGAGGGAAACAGGGCACCTCGACGTCCCTCCAGGTGATCCTTCCCCTCAAGGTGTCAGGCCGGGGCCCTTGGGCACCTGAAGGGCCGAGGAGCAGCAGCTGGACACACTTGGGGCATCCACTCAGAAATCTGAGAGGCTGTCCTCTCCCTCCAAATCCCCTTTGCCTGTGACCCCCTCAATCCCATCTTCTGGCGTCGCAGAGGGAGCAGCTGGCCAACGAGTGATTCTGATGGAAGAAATGTGTGTGTGGCAGGGCCTTTCGGAGCCTCAAGTAAGCACTGTCCCACACACATGGATCCTTCCTGTATCACACTCATCTCAATGTCCTGAACATTTTCTATGCTGCCTCCTGGTGTTTGCTTTCAGTTGTCCATCTGGGCTGACCTGTATCTCCACCCACCCACTGACCTCACTCCCATGCAGCACCTGCTCTCGCCCACCACAACTCTAGTTTCACTTTCGATTTAGACAGCATAGTGGTGATTCATTTTTTCATTCGCTCCCATGTCCTTTCCCCTCCCCCAGTCACCCATTTCCTTTCCCCATCACAGTTGACCCCCCTGGCATCACCTTGCACCTCCCCTCTGTAACCTACCAGCCACAAACCTTTCCCTTTGGGGATGTCCAGGTGAATGTAATGTGCACGTTCCTTCCTTCTAGAAAATCCCACCCTCATCCACGTTCGCCTCCCTGACTTCCTCCAACCCACCCCCAGGGATTGTGTCTGCCTCTGAGTCCCCACCAACCACCCTCGCCGCCTCTTCTACCGCTACCGTTGAACCCTCACCCTCCCGCCCTACCGCCTCACTCTGCCCTCGATCATTCTCATTTTTGCTCATACTATGCCCACCCTCAGCTCACTCCCCAGGAGGCAGCCATGGACTCATCAGAGCCCTTCCTTGCACCTGGACATCCATCCCACCAGACCCCTTCCCTGCGCCACACCCCTTCCACACTTGGAACCCCTGCCCCCCCTCTGGAACCCTTCTCCCCTTGGAACCCCTTGCCCCCTTGGAGCCCCCTCTACCCCCGGACTCTCCCCTCCCCACATAGTTCTTCCCCTTCCTGAGTCCTTCAGACACATTATTTCTTCCTCCAGCCTTACTCTTCCTCCAGCCTTACTCCTTCCCCCTTCCCGATTCTTTCCTCTGCCCTTATTTATTCCTCCACCCTTACTCCCTCCCCTCTCCGCACTCCTTCCCCCCCTCCAAACTCCTTCCCTTAAACATTCTCCCCCCATTACACCTACCTGCCCAGTTGTCATCTTCTCCCCCCATTACCCCTTCCTCCCATGTACTCCTTCCCTCCCTCAAACTCTCCCCCGAAACCTTTGTGCCCCCTTCCCAACCTCACCCTCCCCCGACACCTCTTCTCACCCAGTTGATCCTACATCTTCCTCTCCCAAACACACATGGGCCTTCCTCTTGAACAGACCCTCAACGGTGACTTTCCAACTTCCGTGAGCTGCTTTGTAGCAGATCCAAGTCCATGAGAATCCACCCAGCATGCCATGGATGTTCTGGGGATCCTCTGATGTCCACGGTGTGAGAAAGGCCCTTGTGGTAAGGCCCGGCTTCTGCATGTCACATGAAGAACATGCACTGCACTGGCGTGCTTTCCCACCAATGTGGGCAGATGATCAAGCGGGGGGAGGTTGCCTTTATAATGAGATGCTGATGTATTACAATGAGGCTCCCAACATCCGAAGGCAGAAACGCGGCCCACGATCAACGAGCTGAGCGGACAACCGCAAACTGGTTTCAGCCCGATGTCAGCGTGCATGGAAAATTCCACTCGTAGTCTCACCAATGCCCTGTGTAACTGAAGCATAACATCCTTACTTTTATGTTCAATTCTTCTTAATTACTTGCTGTACCTACATACTAACTTTTTGTGACTTATGCACTAGAACACCTAGTCTCTTTGAACCTCTGAATTCTGCAGCCATTCTCCATTTAAGTAATACTCTGCTTTTTATTCTTCCTGCCAAAGTGAACAACTTCACATTTTCCCACATTATACACCATCTGCCAGATTTTTGCCCTCACTTAACCTATCTACATCCGTCTGCAACTTTCTTACATCCTCTTCACAACATACTTTCCTACTTATCTTTGTGTCATCTGCAAATTTAGCTACCATGCCTTCACTCCCCTCATCTAAGTCACTGGTATAAATTGTCAAAAGTTGAGGCCCCAGCACAGACCCCTGCGGGACTCCACTCATCACATCCTTCCAATCAGACAAAGACCCATTTATGCATACTCTCTGTTTTCTGCCAGTCAACCAATCTTCTATCCATGCTAATATGTTGCCCCCTGCACCGTGCACTTTTATTTTCCGCAGTAACCTTTGATATGGCACCTTATCAAATGCTTTCTGGAAATCCAAGTACAGCATGTCTATAGGCTCCTGTATATCCACAGCACATGTTACTGCTTCAAAGAACTCCAATAAATTGGTTAAACATGATTCCCTTTCACAAAACCATGCTGACTCTTCTAGATTACCTTCAGTTTCTCTAAGTGTCCAGCTATAACCTCCTTAATGATCGATTCTAACACCTTCCCCATGAAGACGTCAATCTAACTGGCCTATAGTTTCCTGTTTTCTGCCTCCTTCCCTTCTTGAATACAGGGGTTATTTTTGATATTTTCCAGTCTGATGTAAACTGGAAGCAGAATACTGCTCCCCTGTGGGTTGACAGCAGCCACACAAAACACTTGGACACTGTCCTCAACAAATCACCGTGGATAATCAGTAGTACAATGGCCCCTAAACCTATCTAATATCCCACCTCCTGACATGCAGCAGAAGGCAACAACACTGAAAGAGTTCGATCACATTGAAGCCCAACCTAGAACTGCCAATTCACGAAGACCTTCAAAGCCTCCTGAATATGTGACTCAAATAATACAAGCCTTGCTGGAGCTCTGCAAATACTTTGAGTGATGCTGGTTTTGATATAAAGGACAAAAAACTCAATCTCTGCACTGACACTGATATCACTAAGAATAACCTAGTAATTAAGTGACCCAATAGTAGAATCTCCAGGGTTCAAATTCCCTCAAAACAGTGGTCTACACTCAACAGGATCTGCATTCTCCATGAAAGGACATCATACTTCCAGCATGGATAGTATTTCAAGAACAGCCCATCATGCAACTGTGGTCACCCGGATCAGACTGTCGACCATGTTGTGAATGAATGTGGCCTACGAGGATGTGTAGCAGGATTCAAGGCAATGCACCTAATAACACATAGCACTATGACTTGGCTGCCAACTTGGATTTAGATTTGTAAAGCTGCAAGATGTCATACACAAGAAGAAGACTGGGGGAAGGCACATCCTGACACTGCAGTGAAGTATTGATGGCTGTCTCATATTTTTGGACCCTAAGCACTTCATAGCCCCATCTGACTTGATTTTAAAAGGGAACCAACTTTCTCTCCTCCATTCTCTTAGTTCCTTCGCCTCCGTCGCATCTGTTCCGATGATGCTACCTTCAAAAACAGTTCCTCTGACATGTCCTCCTTCTTCCTTAACCGAGGTTTTCCACCCACGGTCGTTGACAGGGCCCTCAACTGTGTCCGGCCCATCTACCGCGCTTCCGCCCTCACACCTTCTCCTCCCTCCCAGAAACATGAGAGGGTCCCCCTTGTCCTCACTTATCACCCCACCAACCTCCGCATTCAAAGGATCATCCTCCGCCATTTCCGCCAACTCTAGCATGATGCCACCACCAAACACATCTTCCCTTCACCCCCCCCCTCGGCATTCCATAGGGATCATTCCCTCCAGGACACCCTGGTCCACTCCTCCATTAGCCCCTACTCCTCAACCGCCACCTATGGCACCTCCCCATGCCCACGCAAAAGATGTAACACCTGCCCCTTCACTTCCTCTCTCCTCACCGGCCAAGGGCCCAAACACTCCTTTCAAGTGAAGCAGCATTTCACTTGCATTTCCCCCAACTTAGTCTACTGCATTCGTTGCTCCCAATGTGGTCTCCTCTACATTGGAGAGACCAAACGTAAACTGGGCGACTGCTTTGCAGAACACCTGCAGACTGTCCGCAAGAATGACCCAAACCTCCCGGTTGCTTGCCATTTTAACACTCCACCCTGCTCTCTTGCCCGCATGTCTGTCCTTGGCTTGCTGCATTGTTCCAGTGAAGCCCAACGCAAACTGGAGGAACAGCACCTCATCTTCTGACTTTACAGCCTTCCAGACTGAATATTGAATTCAACAACTTTAGGTCCTGAACTCCCTCCTCCATCCCCACCCCCTTTCTGTTTCTTCCCCCTTCCTTTTATTTTTTCCAATAAATTATATAGATTTTTCTTATCCCACCTATTTCCATTATTTCTAAATATTTTTAAATCTTTTATGCTCCCCCCACCCCGACTAGAGCTATACCTTGAGTGCCCTATCATCCATTCTTAATTAGCACATTTGTTTAGATAATATCACCAACTTCAACACTTATGTGTTCTTTTGTTCTTTTGTCTGTGACATCTTTTGATGATCTGCTTCTATCACTGCTTGCTTGTCCCTACAACCACACCATCCCCCTCCACTTCTCTCCCCCCAAAACCCCCCCCACCTCCCCACACACCTTAAACCAGCTTATATTTCACCCCTTTCCTTGGATTCACCTAGTTCTGTTGAAGGGTCACGAGGACTCGAAACGTCAACTCTTTTCTTCTCCGCCGATGCTGCCAGACCTGCTGAGTTTTTCCAGGTAATTCTGTTTTTGTTTTTTCTCTCCTCCCTGTTTTCTGAATGTTTTAGGTTTTCACAACTGCTGGGAAAGAGCTTTGCCCACGGCTGTCCAAGCACACGGAGAGCTCTCTCTTGGGCAGCACTGATATAATTCCAGGAGCCAGGTGATATCATTGCAGCACTGCCTAGCTGGAACCTGAGCAGTGTGAATAAACCTTCAGAGAAGACATGTAATTCTGGGTGCTAATCTTTGCATTTAACCTATGCTCTAGCTAGCCTGGTCATTTTTGATCAGACTGAGATGAAGGTGTTTACGCTATGACTAACTCATGCTCAGTCCCTTATCCCCATTGAAGATCTTCTCCACTCAAAATCCAACAATTTTAAAGCTGATTACACTCGATATTCATCACCTGGTGCAGGTTGCGCATGCTCAGTCCACATGACCTCCAATCCTCTCACTTTCCTCTCCCAGTGCAATGGCTGAATCTTTAGATCCTGATCTATCTTTTTAAAAATCTATTCTCAGGCATGCCAGCAAGGCTGCTCGGCCATTTTAAAGGGCAGTTAAAAGTCAACCACATTGGCAGCAGACATGGCAATGAAAAACATTTTTGTTTCAAATCTTTAAACAGTTTCTTCCTGTCTTTCACAAATCCAGGTGAAACTATTAACCTTCACACTTCTCAATCTTCTTTATTTGCTCATTCATATAGCACCTTTAAAATGGTAAAAAAAAATCTCCCGGTGCTTCACAGGGCTGTAATCAAATAAAATTTGACACTGCAGGGAGATATTTGGACTAGTGACCAGAAGCTTGGTCAGTGAGATAGGTTTAAGCACTGGGCTGTCACCTTGGCCATAAATGGACCCAGTCCGTGGATTTTCATCCTGGGTTCCTCACAACATGCTGCATCCATGCTGACTAGTCCTCACTGAGGGATCCCTCACCAGGGGGCAACAGTTTGTAGGAACAAGCAAGTGAATTTGGCTATTGCACAGAGCCTCTCTCACTATGATTCATCTTCTTTGCAGGTTTCTTCCTGAAAGCTGCATGTAGCGCCTCAACAGAAATATTTAGCTTTGTTAATCATAGAAAGTAGGATTGGTCTGATTACAACAATAAAGTAATTAGATTATTATTCCTGGCCTCTCTTCGACTCTCTCAGATTAATGATCAATGCTTTTGATGAGGGAGACTGCATGTCAACAATTTAAACAGCAAGCTGAATGGAAGCTTGTCTCTATGACATAACGATGGTGGAAGTTGAAGGCTGAGGTATTGCAGTCAAAACATGAAGAGCTAAAGCCTGTGTTTCAACGGAAACAAAAGGCATCATTCCCATCCTGAGTAAAAGATGGCACAAGCGGCTAACTAAACAAGTGGGAAGCTGGGCTAGCCACTTCAACCGAGTCCTCCTGCAGTTCTTCACTTGTGTTACATGATATACCTCATCTTTCTGTGGAAGACCAGCTTGTCATCCCGCCTGAAATCCAACTTGCAATCAAGAAAATGTCAAGTGGCCAAGCAGCTGGTTTGTATAGTACCCCATCTGAGACCTTCAAGTATGTGGTCACAAGCTTAAGGAGGGTCTCCTTGCCCTCTACGTTAAAATCTGGGAATAGGAAACTGATGTTTAAAAGCTCAAAGGTCACACGGTGATTGTTTTGTTTTCAGAAGCACCCCGGGCATTCCGTGCCTACACCCCTGTGTCCAAGGACTCCGATTCCATACTCCCAAACCCCAGGAAATCCCTTATCACTGTTCCCACACTTATAGAACCCTGCCCCTTCCAAACCACTTGCACACTTCAGCTCTATCCCAAAATCGCAGACTTCGGGATGCCATTCCTCACAGAGGCTGGGAACTCCTTCATAGTTCTCCTGCAATCTGTTTGCCTCTCCAATTCTTTCATACTGCACCAAAGTGAACCAGCCCATGCCCAAGAGAGCTCCCTATTGTTAGCCTTTATAGACCACCCAATCCTGCCTAGTATTCACTAGATTTCCTCTCATTCAAACCTCTACAAACAGTCTGCAAAAATCTCAGAAAGTGCTTCCAAGTCCAGCACAATATTTCAATTCTAACAAGCTTTCAGCCGCCTCTCCTCCAGCCACTGCTAAAACCCATCATGCCCATTCCTCAGTGTTACTATAAACCGACCTGCAATCTGATATATCTTCCATAGCATTTTTCTGTTTCTCCTTCGCTTTCAAAAAATATATGAGATGAAGTAAATAACTAAACTAACATATCATAATAATCAAGGCCAGATGATTTACATTTTTAATAGAAAAGGTACGGAATTGTAGAAACAGTTCTCCAAAACACAGAATACCTTCACTATAATCTGTTGTATATTGCATAGCAAATCAACATTCCTCCAGCCAACATTGAGCAACACAATAGTTGTGCTGATAATATTAAAAGTTTTGCAGAAGGTGCACACTCCTGTACTTGCTTCCAAACTTACTGATATACTTTTTTGGGGTCACATTTCATTATTTTTTAGCCCTATTTCCTTGATTTACCTCGGACTAGCTCACTTGTGCCATCAAGTTTTTAAATCTTTTCTAATTAAGTGTCAGTTCGCCTGAGTTCGCAGCATTTTTGCTTCTACTTCAGAAGGATGGAGGATCAAGCGTCAGCCCAAGTCTTGAGCACATAATCTAGGCTGTATTTCCAGCATCCACAATTTTTTGCTTTTAATCTAGGCTGGCACTTCAGTGCAGCACTGAGGGTGCCATCGTTACAATGAGATAATAATCTACAGGTTAATGTCTGATCAGTAAAAGATCCTGTTATTATTCAAAGAGGAGCAGGGAGTTCTGGGGTTGTGGCCAAAATTGATACTTCAACCAATAGGGTCAAAAAACAAACAGACCTGTTCATTTCAAAAACAGAAACAGAAACACCTGGAAAAACTCAGCAGGTCTGGCAGCATCAGCGGAGAAGTGCACAGTTGATGTTTCGAGTCCTCATGACCCTTCAACAGAACTAAGTAAAAACAGTAAAGGGGTGAAATATAAGCTGGTTTAAGGGGTGGGGTGGGGTTATATTTCACCCCTTTCCTATTTTTACTTAGTTCTGTTGAAGAGTCATGAGGACTCGAAATGCCAACTGTGCTCTTCTCCACTGATGCTGCCAGACCTGCTGAGTTTTTCCAGGTATTTCTGTTTCTGTTTTTGTTTTGGATTTCCAGCATCCGCAGTTTTTTGTTTTTATATTTAGATCTGCTCATTTATTTATTCACTGTTGGTGGGACTTTGTAGTGCACAAAGTGACTGCTTGAAAATGATCCGGTTTCAAGCAAATTTCTCCCTATTAACCAAGTGACATGCTAGGAGTGTCTTACTAAGCTGCATGTCACTGTTTACACTGTCAGACAACAAAGCATTTGGAGGGTGAGATCTAATCTTGATAATGACACCCTCAGGACAGAGCACACACGATAAAACTGGAATATCTGGATCACTACAAACTGCAACTGTCATCACTATGTAAAATCTTCAAATAAGGAAAAATATGCATTGGTTCTTTCATTCAAGCCTGCTTTTATTGTCAATCTTGGGATTTTTTTTCACCCCTACTCTTTTGAACCTTAGTGATGTCTTACTGGAGAATTTCAGTTACAAACTTATTTCAAAAAAAGCTGTAAAGATAAGCCCAGCAACTATAGGCCAGTCAGTTTAACTTCGGTGGTGGGGAAACTTCTAGAAACAATAATTAGGGACAAAATTAATAGTCACATGGACAAATGTGGGATAATTAAGGAAAGCTAGCATGGACTTCTTAAAAGATAATTGTGTTCAACTTGCTGGAGATTTTTGAAGAGGTAACAGAGAGGGTTGAGGGGGGCAATGCTGTTGATATGGTAAACATTGACTTCAAAAAGGCATTTGATACAGTGCTACACAATTCACTTGTGAGCAAAGTTATAGCTCATGATATAAAAGGGAAAGTAGCAACATGGCTATGAAATTGGCTGAGTGACATGAAAGTGAGTAATGCTTGATAGAAGTTTAGCAGACTGGAGGAAGATTTGCATTGGCATTCCCCTGGAGTCAGTATATATTAATGAGCTGGATCTTGGTGTACAGGGCACCATTTCAAAATTTGTGGATCATATAAAACTTGGAAGCATTGCAAACTGTGTAGAGGATAATGTAGAAATTCAACAGACATTTGTTGAAATGGGCAGACAGATGGCTGATGAAGTTCAGAACGGAGAAGTGTGAAGTGATTCATTTTGGCAGGAAGAACATGGAGAGACAATGTATAATAAAGGGGGGAGCAGAAACAGAGGGATCTGGGTATATATGCGCATAAGTCACTGAAGGTGGCAGGACAAGTTGAGAGAGCAATTAACAAAGCATACAGTATCCCAGGCTTTATTAATAGGGGCATAGAATATAAGAGCAGGGGAACTATGTTGAACTTGCATAAGACACTAGCTCAACCTCAGCTGGAGTATTGTTTCGAGTTCTGGAAGCCGCACTTTAGGAAAGATGGGAAGGCATTGGAGAGAGTAAAGAAAAGATTCACAGTAATGGTTCAGGGATGAAGAACTTCAATTATGAAGATAGGTTAGAGAGTGTATAACTATTTTCCTTAGAGAAGTGAAGACTGAGAGGAGATTTGATGGAGGTATGCAAAATCATGAGAGGCCTGGGCAGAGTAGACAGAGAGAAACTGCAAAACAAAAATAGAATTACCTGGAAAAACTCAGCAGGTCTGGCAGCATCGGCGGAGAAGAAAAGAGTTGACGTTTCGAGTCCTCATGACCCTTCGACGGAACTTGAGTTCGAGTCCAAGAGAGAAATTGCTCCCACTTATGAAAGGATCAAGAGTGAGGGTGCACAGATTTAAAGCAATTGGCAAAAGAAGAAAAAGCAACATGAGAAAAAACTTTTTCACACAGGGAGTGGTTCAGGTCTGGAATGCACTGCCTGAGAATTTGGTGGAGGCAGGTTCAATCAAGGCATTCAAAAGGGAATTAGAGTGTTATTTGGAAAGGAAGAATGTGCAGAGCTATCAGGAAAAGGTGAGAGAATAGCATGAAGTAAATTGCTCATTCAGAGAGACGGTGCAGACATTATAGGCCGATTGGCCTCCTTCTAAACTGTAACAATCATGTGAAACGCTGTGAAAATGAAATGATTTTGTTTTTTCTTGATGATTGACCTAGCCTATTTTGATTCACACAAGCATTGCTCCAAAAGGATTTGTGTTTAAATAGAGCGATCCCTTTCCTCTCACTCCTCGTATGCAGAGATATGTCAGAAGGATTATTTTTCATCCACAATACTGTTATCTGACTACTTGGGTTAGGGGGAAATGTGGTTGAGATTATGACCACGCATAAACATATTTATTTGCAAATAGCCCCAAAACATGTGCTATAGTTACCTAAATGATAGATCTTTATGAAGGAGAGGAGCACCTTAGGATCTAACAGATCTGATGCATCACAGGGAAATGACAAAGTGATGTTTTTGCATCACAGTTACATTTTCATTCTGAATTTGGTGGCATGAAAAACATAAACTTTTCATAAAGTTCAACTGCTTTACTTAACTCAAAATTAACTGCCAGGACAAAGCAGCCCAGTTGATTGGCACCCCATCCACAAACATTCGCTCCCTCCAACACCGATGCTGAGTAGCAGCAGTGTGTATCATCTACATGATGCACTGCAGGAATTCACCAAGGCTCCTTAGACAGCAGCTTCCAAACCCACAACCACTGCCACCTAGAAGGACAAGGGCAGCAGATAGATGGGAACACCACCACCTGGAAGTTCCCCTCCAAGTCACTCACCATTCTGACTTGGAAATATATCACCATTCCTTCACTGTCGCTGGGTCAAAATCCTGGAACTCCCTTCCCAACAGCACTGTGGGTGTACCTGCAACACATGGACTGCAGTTGTTCAAGAAGGCAGTTCGCCACCACCTTCTTAAAGGTAATTAGGGATGGGCAATATGTGCTGGCCCAGCTAGTGAAGCCCACATCCTGCGAATGAATTTTAATAAAGCCCTTTCTCATTGCACTTTTTAACTTGTTCTTATGAGCCAAAAATGATCAGTGTTGAATTTCGAGACTTGAGTAATTGCAGATCACAGGTATTGCAATGTGTCTTTCAGCCCCTCAAGCATGTTACTCCATCCAGTTAAGTCATGTCTAATCTGTATTCTAACTCTGTCTATTTGCCTTGGTTCCATAATTCTTAGTCCCCTTGCCTAACTAAAACCCATGACTCTCAGTTTTGAAATTTTCAGTTGCAATTTGGTAAGTGGTAAACATCAGACTAAACATGAGACAAGAAAAAGGATATTATTGCCTTGCTTCCTGTGCTCCTATATTTATCATGTTTGATGCAAGAACTATCTCTGGCCATAAACTCACATTCATCCCACTAACTCTACATTTTAAACCAAGGCAAAATGTTTGTGGAACAGACTGAAATCATTTCTCCATCCACTATCATCTATCCCCAACTCCTGAAGCTTCATTATTAGTCATTATTTGCTTGCCCATGTCACGGTAAGCATTCAGCTCCTGCAGCAATTCTTACACTGTCATCAGATTTATAAATAAAGACTTGCACCTTTCATGACCTCAGAACATTTCAAAATGCTTTACAGTTAATGCAATACTTTTGTAATGTGGTAACCTTTGGAATCATCCATCACCATCAGTAAAATCTGATCCTGACTCATCAATAAGTGAGTTAAATCATCGGCACAAGCTTCGTATGTACTTCTGTTAATAAATGGCAATGGAGGGGGTTAAAATACTAACACACCCAGAGTTCAGATAAATTTGACAATGTTTGTTGTGGCCTGTCTCAGCCAGTCTGACATGTGGCCCTTTGCTTTAGTCCACCAGCGCTCTGGCTCATAGAAAAACTCATCACTATGTTTAAATGTCTCCAATTCAAACTACAAAGAAATTCATATAAGTTGAATGGTATGGAGACATCAACCAACAAAGCCCACTTATCTGAGTCCAGGCAACAGACAAGGTTCCCCTAACTGTGTTTAGTAACACAGCTAGAATTTTGCTAGCTAAAACCACCATTTGGTATTAGAAATCTTCCTGCATTTTGCCCAGAATGCAAAGCACATTAACAGGCTATTTGACCCAATTTGTCTGTATCGGTGTTTACACTTCATAGTAGCTTCCTCCCACTCTACTTCAGCTAACATTATCAGCATAACCTTTTACTGCTTTTCCCCCCATATACTTAACTTGCTTCTCCTTAACTGCACCTATGCTGTTCATCTCAACTATACCATGTGGTAGCAAGTTTCCCATTATAACCACTCTCCGGATAAAAGAGCTTTTCCTGCATTATCTATAGGATTTATTAGTGACTATCTTAAATTTATGACCCCCTAGATTTGGACTTGCAGGGCTATCCAACATTGATCAGGAAGAACCTCAACCCACCAAGCCTGGTCAAACAACAACAGCTCCCTGGTGTACTGCAGGTCGGCTTGGCTCAGTATCAGATTATTAAAACTGTCCTAGAGGTTCAATTCAGGCCCAGTCTCCCATGGCCAGGCATGTCATCGAGGAGCCAACTTGATTTAAAAGAACAGAAATGCAAAATAATCCAGATGCTGGAAATCTGAAATAAAAAAAGAAAATGCTGGAAATGTTCAGCAGGTCAGGCAGCATCCATGGAGAGAAACAGAGTTTAACATTTCAACTTGATGTCTTTTGTATTAGTATTTAATTCGCTGCCACTTCTTTTCTAGGAATGTCTACCTGAAGGAAGTTCTGCCCTTCTCTCTGATGGCATTTCTGTTTTTCTCTCCTATCTTGTTCACTTTCATTGTTTTCTATCCTCTTCTTCTGTTTAATCAGGTGTCCACCGAAACTCGCTTCCATCGGCACAGCTCTTTCCTTAGTAACTGTCTCGAATTCCAACTTATTCCACCTGAAATTCCACCCTTTGTGTTCCGAATCCACCCACAATTAAAGGTGTCTATGAGACATTCAGGATTCCTCAAATTACAGCAACAGAAGCTTATATTTATATAGCACCTTTAACACAATGAAATGACCCAAGGCGCTTCACAGGAGTATTATAAAGCAAAGTATGACACTGAGCCACATAAGGAGATATTAGGCCAAATGACCTAAAGCTTGGTCAAAGAGGAATGTTTTAAGGAGTGCCTCAAAGAAGGAAAGTGAGATAGGGAGGTGGAGAGCCGTGGGGAGGGAATTCCAGAGCTTGGGTCAAGGCAATTGAAGGCACCGGCACCAAGGTTGGAGTGATAATGATTGAAATTACGGCCAGAATTTTTACCTCTTCAGGCAGGCTCGACAGGGGAGTAGTCGGGAAGCCGATCGCTGCCCGCAATCGGGGCTGGACTGCGATTTCATGCTAGTGGCCAATTAAGGCCCGCCCAGTGTGAAACGCACATGGCAGTGCTCAGCACAGCCTGTGTGGGGGGAGCAGAGAGGAGGACTAGCATGCAAGTTCGCGCATGCACACAGCTGCACGCTGGAAAAACTCTCTGAGGCACGGAGCTGCTTCAGGGAGCTGAAGATATAAATATATATATAAAACTAAAGAATTATAAAATAGTAAAAATGCATATCTCTTCATGTGACTCTTTCACATGAGCAGGCACGCGATCTTAATGAAATGTTAACATTTTTATTTTATTTTTATTTGCTGTTGGAAGCCTCACCCTGCCTGTGGATGAGGTTTCCTAAAAAGTGCCATGGCCGCTTGGCATTTTCGCCTGCCCGCCAACTGTGAAAAATAACATTTAATTGGGACTTTGATGGCCTCAAGAGACTCGTTAATTGTTGTTGGGCGCGCTGACGACTCCCACTCTGTCTGAAATATCGTGCGAGTGCGCAATGACATCGACGTCATCCCGCGTCATTTTACGATCGTTCGGGTCAGGCACTCACCCACCCGACGAGCGTAATATTCTGGCCTATGATTAGTTAGGGAAAATAACAAGTGAATGCGTTATGGCATTGTTAAAGGTCATGAGTGAGCAACTAGCAAAATATTCTGCAACTATGCAAGCATAATGAAAGGCAAATGTTTTATTGAAGTTCAGACCTCGCACTGTGAACCCTACAGTAGAGTTTGAGTTACTGGGTGGTAGTAATTAGCAATGGTACCTGTAAGCTGTTTGGCTGCACAGAAACCCAGATGCTCCCATGCAGGCCAAGATCACATTGGGCCCTTGAAGTTACCATATGTGTGAAACTGCACAAAAAAATTAAAGGGCCAATGCAGTTACACAAAAAGGCTGCACACATTGCTGATTAGTACTGCAGCTTTCTGATTTGCATAGCTCATTGTTGCAGTAGCTATTGCTTGTGTAATGTGGTAGGGGAGTGTGGGATATGTGGTCGTGCTGAGGACATGGGCTGTGACAAGCACGACCTGCATCAGCAGGCTTACTGCAACAGAGTCAGCTACTAGGCACAAGAAGGCTCAGGATCACCAAGAAGATCCTGGCTGAGTTATGCCAGCTGGTGCCAACTAGGACCTTCAGAGTCAGTCAGCCATTTGCAACAGTTGTGAAGGTCACCATATTCTCAGCGGCAAAGCTCTAGGGAGTTGGAGGACAAGACACCTGAGCTCCAGAACATTGGAGACAATGAGGAAACCAGCGCATCCCAACTTTGCCCACAACCCGAAGAGACCAGCACACCCCAGCCCCAGGAATCTGGGAGCAGTGAAGCGCTCAGCGCACCCCAGCTCCGTGAAGCCGGGAGCAGCAACGCCCCTGAGGGGGAGAGGATTGGAGAAGCTTCTCCAACAGAGGACATTTCAAATCCCGTTCTCTGCACGAACCCCCAGATGCCACCTGAGCAGAACATTGTCAATGGGGAGGTTCTGGACAGTTTCCCCAGCCCATCCAAACTGAGGCAATTTGTGAACACTATGGGTATGCAGGAGCAGACCAAAGGTCTGGGACTCTCAGAGACAACAGGTTTGGTAAGAGACTAACTGCTTTAAAATGGGTGTAAAGATTGTATCCATAAATGTGCGTAGCATTAAATCTACTACGCGATGTGCTGTGACCTTGGATTACCTTGCCAAGGTCAAAGCTGACCTGTTGTTTCTGCAGGAGTGTGCGATACCGCATCTCAGCTCCTACAGGCAATGGTCACGATGGTGGTCCCATGGGCCATCGATCTGGTCGGGAGGAAATGACTCTCGTTCCTCCGGCCTGGGTATTCTGCTGCGGGGAGGCAGCTTCACCATCTCCCAGGTTAAGGAGGTGGTGGGTGGGCGCCTCCTCGTAGCAGACGTAATGTACAAGAATGCTCCACTCTGGTTAATTAACATGTATGCCCCGGCACAAAAGGGTGAGCGGCTGGTGGTTTTTCAGCAGCTCCCACTGCTGCTGGCGAACTCCAGGCCGCTCATTCTGGGCGGTGACTTCAACGGCATCATCAATGAGGCTGGACGATTCGGTACGGCTGAAAGCAGATTGGACGCTATGTCCAGATCCCTGATGGAAACAGTTAAGGATGCCAAGCTGCACAACATCTTCATCAACCCTGCAGACGGAGCACAGCGTAGATACACCTGGTCGCGACCAGACGGGTCCATCCGATCCAAGATAGACTTCCTGTTTGTGTCCTGTGTGTTCGCGGTCAGATTCACCGACGTCAAGCCTGTGTTCTTCTCTGACCACTACCTCCTACTGGCTGACTGTCACTTAGAGGATGACCAGAGGGTGGGCAGGGGGGCATGGAAGCTAAACGTGCAACTGCTGACCCCAGAGTACATTGAGGAGCTCAAGAGGGATCACAAAGGTTGGAGAACCATGAAGCCCCTCTTTGAGTCCCTGACACACTGGTGAGAAGCGATCAAGGGAAACATCAAGAGGTTTTTCATCCTCAAAGGCATCCAGAAAGCTAGAAAGGAACAGAGGGAAATGTCCCGACTCCAGAAAAACATGTAGAATCTGCTCTGGCTGCAGTCAATGGGGGTCGATGTCAAGGAGGAACTCTAAGAGGTGAAGAGCCAGCAAGCCTTGCTGTTTACCTCGGAGGCCTCCAAGATCATCTTCCGTTCCAGAGTCCGCTCCGTGGAGCAGGATGAGATGTGCTCACCTTTCTTCTTCTAAAAGGTACACAGAGAGAGCTCTGTGATCAGCAGCCTGAAGGAAGAAGACGGCTCAGTAAAGTCATCGCAGTCCGACATTTTGAGGATCAGCAAATCCTTTTATGCCAGATTTTATGACGTGAAGCCCACAGACAGCACGGCCTCCCAGTCCTTCCTGTCCTCTATCACGGAGGTCTTAGATGACAGTACACGGGAGAGTCAGGACAAACTGCTAACTCCTGACAAACTGACTAAAGCCTTTGAGTCCTTCAAGAAGACTAAAACTCCCGGAAGCGACGGCTTGCCAGCGGTGTTGTATTCAGCTCTGTGGGACTGGATTGGGGTCCTAGACCTGCTAGAAGTGTACGAGAGTATGCTTCTGGCCGGCAGCATGTCAGAATCCATGAGGAAAGGCATCATCACCCTGATCTACAAGCACAAGGGGGAAAGGGAGGAAATTAGAAATTAGCGGCCCATTTCACTGTTGAATGTGGACTATAAGATTCTGTCCAAGGTCATCGCCAATCGGGTCAAATCCGCTCTGGAATTGGTGATTCACCCTGACTAGACCTGCACTGTGCCGGGCAGGAAGATCTCTGACAGCCTTGTGCTGCTCAGGGATATGATTGCCTATGTGCAGGACAGGGGTGTGGATACCTGCTTCAGCAGCCTGGATCAGGAGAAGGTCTTTGACAGAATATCACACACCTACATGGTGGATATGCTCTCAAAATGGGGTTTGGGGAGGGAATTTGCAATTGGATCCAACTGCTCTGCACTAACATCAGTAGCGCAGTCTCAATCAATGGGTGGGAATCAAATAGCTTTCCTATTAAATCTGGAGTCAGGCAGGGCTGTCCTCTCTCCCCTGTCCTTTTTGTGTGTTGCATAGAACCCTTTGCTGAGCCTATCAGGAAGGATCTGGGCATAAGAGGATTGACAATCCTAGGCAGTAGAGGCACTCAGGTCAAAGCCAGTTCGATCTGGCCTTGGGAGCCAAGGTAAATCATGGGAAGAGCGAGGCCATGTTCTCTGGGAACTGGGCTGACCAATGCTTTGTCCCCTTCATCGTCAGCGCTGACGGCCTGAAGGTGCTGGGGATATGGTTTGGAGGGACCAGGGCATGTGTTAGAAACTGGAAGGAACGAGTGTCTATGGTGAAAAGAAAACTGGGCATGTGGGAGCGACGCTCCCTCTCCATTGCAGGTAAGAACCCGGTCATCAAGTGTGAGGCACTCTCGCTGTTGCTGTACGTGGCGCAGTTCTGGCCCATTCCAGAATCCTGCATGATGGCGATCCCCCGAGCCATCTTTTGCTTTATCTGGAGGTCGAAAATAGATCATGTCCGTAGGGACACGATGTACAAGCGTCTAGATAAAGGGGGAAAAAATGTGCCCAACATCGCCTTCATACTGATGGCCACCTTTTGTGTGGCTGCATCAAGCTGTGCGTAGACCCTCGGTACGCAAACACCAATTGTCACTACGTGCTGAGGTTCTACCTGTCCCCGATGTTGCGAAGGATGGGTCTGGCCATTCTGTTGTGGAACGCTCCAAGTAGTTGGACTGTGCCGTACCATCTGTCCCTCGTGGAAAATTTTATGCAGAGAAACACCTTTGACCACAAGTCAATCAGGCAGTGGTCAGCAAGTAACGTCTTAGAGGCCTTGCGGGAGAAGGAGAGGGTGGATCCTGTGGGATGGGTCCCCGAGCAGACTGTCAAAGTCATTTGGCAGAATGCTTTATCGTCAGAACTTTCCAACAAGCACCAAGACGTAGCTTGGCTGGTGGTGAGAAAGGTCCTCCCCGTCAGATCCTTCCAATACGCCAGTAGTCTCACCCCCTCTGCACATTGCCCTCAAGGTGGGGACGAGACCGTTGTTCACCTCCATGTGGATTGTACCTTTGCAAAGAAGGTCTGGAGAGAGATGCAATGGTTTCTGTCGCGGTTCATCCCGAGCAGTTCTGTGACACAGGGCTCTGTGTTCTACGGGCTGTTCCCAGGGACACAGACCGAGACAAACATCAACTGCAGTTGGAGGATCATCAACTAGGTGAAAGACGTTCTTTGGTCTGCCCGAAACTTGTTGGTCTTCCAGCGCAAAGAATTGTCCCCAACCGAGTGTTGCAGACTGGCACATTCCAAGGTCCAGGACTACGTGCTGAGGGACGCACTAAAGCTTGGGGCAGCCGCCGCAAAGGCGCAATGGGGAAAGGTCGCTGTCCAAGACCTTTCTGCCACAGTGCACCAAGGGGCTGGGAACTGTTGAGAGCCCCTCGGGCTGTACAGCTCAAAATGAATGCCTGCATTGAATACTAATGGTATTGTAAATGTATTGAAGCACCTCAGAGTGCAACATGATGTATGTTGATAACTCCAATACCATTGTCTGATTGTCTGCATTGACCATATTGAAATGATTGTAATATTCATTGATTGTATTGATGCACCTTGTGATACATGTGTAAAAGTTGAATCTGATTGTACTTTTGTGATGGTGATTTTGAAATGTTTTGGAATGGTCTTCCTGATATTTTATGAATAAAGTATATTTTTTAAAAAACCCCAAAAAAACCATATTCTCAACTTTCAATCTGCATGTTTGCCCTTAATGAGTTGTGAAACTTTCTCTCTTTGTTTTTGATGTGTCCTATTGTTAAATGCTCCATAGCTGAGGGAATAGGAATTTTGTGTGGATATAAAGCCAAATGAAGGGGATAAGGCGGACTTGATACATGTGACACTGGCTAGCCTTTAAACACACATATCAGTAGGATCCCATGTGCTGTGGGCATTGTGCTTTCTGAGGTTCCATTAATAAAAAGGCACCAAAGGGTTGCCAACTGTGATTAAATGTATTCCTGGAGGTTTCATCACATGACTTGCCCCCATGCCACAGCCATTAGTCGGCCAACACATCCATCCTTGTGAGGTACTGCCTTCCTACACCAATTGGAAAGTAAAAAAAAACACATTACCCAATTGGATGATGCTGACTGTCAGCCAATCAGCCATTTTTTTCCCGTTTTCAATACTACATCTGGTAAAGAGAAATGCTCAAAGAAAATGACAAAGCACAACAATCTTTTTAAATAAAAACAAAAAAACTGCGGATGCTGGAAATCCAAAACAAAAACAGAATTACCTGGAAAAACTCAGCAGGTCTGGCAGCATCGGTGGAGAAGAAAAGAGTTGACGCTTCGAGTCCTCATGACCCTTTGACAGAACTTGAGTTCGAGTCCAGGAAAGAGCTGAAATATAAGCTGGTTTAAGGTGTGTGTGTGGGGGACGGAGAGATAGAGAGACAGAGAGGTGGAGTGGGGGGGGGTGTGTGGTTGTAGGGACAAACAAGCAGTGATAGAAGCAGATCATCAAAAGATGTCAACGACAATAGTACAATAGAACACATAGGTGTTAAAGTTAAAGTTGGTGATATTATCTAAACGAATGTGCTAATTAAGAATGGATGGTAGGGCACTCAAGGTATAGCTCTAGTGGGGTTGTTTTTTATATAATGGAAATAGGTGGGAAAAGGAAAATCTTTTATAATTTATTGGAAAAAAAAAGGAAGGGGGAAACAGAAAGGGGGTGGGGATGGGGGAGGGAGCGCAAGACCTAAAGTTGTTGAATTCGATATTCAGTCCGGAAGGCTGTAAAGTCCCTAGTCGGAAGATGAGGTGTTGTACCTCCAGTTTGCGTTGGGCTTCACTGGAACAATGCATCAAGCCAAGGACAGACATGTGGGCAAGAGAGCAGGGTGGAGTGTTAAAATGGCAAGCGACAGGGAGGTTTGGGTCATTCTTGCGGACAGACCGCAGGTGTTCTGCAAAAGCGGTCGCCCAGTTTACGTTTGGTCTCTCCAATGTAGAGGAGACCACATTGGGAGCAACGAATGCAGTAGACTAAGTTGGGGGAAATGCAAGTGAAATGCTGCTTCACTTGAAAGGAGTGTTTGGGTCCTTGGACGGTGAGGAGAGAGGAAGTGAAGGGGCAGGTGTTGCATCTTTTGCGTGGGCATGGGGTTGTGCCATAGGAGGGGGTTGAGGAGTAGGGGGTGATGGAGGAGTGGACCAAGGTGTCCCGGAGGGAGCGATCCCTTAAATATCCTGATGATTTTTCTCCAGGATTGCACACAACAGTGTCCTGGAGATTGATCTTCATTTCCTGGAGACTCCAGGCCAATTTTTGGGGGCTTGGCAACCTTAAGGCATCAATGTTCAGCAGTGTCCTCACTGAAATGTGTGCTGTGCCATAATTGAAGCATAATCGATCAACATTATAGATTCTCTGACATTTAGAAACTTGCAGGTTAAGTCTTGCCTCTGTGCATCAGAAATGTGAACTTAACTTTATTGCAGATACATCACACTGGCTGTTGTAATGATTTTTGTGCAGTTCACCAATTCACAATTCACACAGTCTGCATGTAGAAATACATGTGTTACAGTAATTTTAGTGGTGTATCTGTGAAAAGCTCAAGAAACATGCCTTTCTTTTAAAAACTAAAACATATAAGCCCCTATGTGTCTTGCTATATCCCACTTTGTGTTGGTGTAGGTGAGAAGGTGATTATGTAGTGTTATTGTTGCTGGGCTAGTAATCCAGAGATCCAGGGTAATGCTCTGGGGACCTGGGTTTGAAGCCTGCCACAGCAGATGGTGGAATTTGAATTCAATAAAAAAGATCTGGAATTAAAAGTCTAATGATGACTGTGAAACATTTTTGTTGATTGTTGTAAAAACCCATCTGGTTTACTTAGGTCCTTTAGGGAAGGAAATCTGCCATCCTTACCTGGTCTGGCCTACATGTGACTCCAGACCCACAGCAATGTGGTTGACTCTTAAATGCCCTCTGATCAAGGGCAATTAGGGATGGATAATAAATGTTGGCCTAGCCGGTGATGCCCACATCTCATGAATGAATTTTTAAAAATTATGAACAATGGCTGTTGCTTTTGTACAGAATAGCAAGGATATTCCAGAAGGCTACTGAACTACTGCTCTTGATTCCCTACTCGAGTGCTTTGGATGGGGATACAAGGGTTAAGAGGATTTGAGCTCCAGGAACGTAGTAATTTTTTTCCTTCCAAAGCCACTGTTTCTGAACAAGATAAACTGGTCGATGAGGACAGTGTAATTGATACCCTGCATGCAATGGCACAACAAAACAGCCAATATTGTGTGGAATGTGACATTAACATAAGGGAACATTTATCAAAGGTTCAACAGGGCTGTTGCTCAATATAAAAATAGCAACAACTGTCAGCAGAATTTTATGATGCTGCAAAAAGAGTGATTGCCTATTAATATTTCTTCAGGTTGCTGAGTTCTTTAACCCTTATATCCAGGACCTCCTGTTTGACAGTCTTGTGGTGAAACAGTGTTGATTATAATAGCCAGGAGTATTGGACAATTCAATTAGGAGTAAATGAGAGTGGATATTATCTGTTATTCCAACGCTAGACAAGGGTGATTGTGAAAGTGTTGGATGGAGTGCTGTACAGTGGGAGAGAATTAAAAAGGGTTAGTTGAAATGCCACAGTGGGGGAGAGTAGGAAGTGACTGGGTAGAATTCTATGCTTTCATCAGAATCATATTCAAATTTGGAATGTTTTAAATTGAGACTCTACTGACAATTACTGGAAAGGATAACTTTGTCTCCATGTATCAGAAAAATAGGGGAGCTTGAAAAGCAAGCCGTCATAATAATTGCATTGTTATTCATTGCTTCATTTCATGCCCAATTGAAAAAAATCCACTCACAATTCCTCCCTATGATGTTAGGAAATCTTTTCTCAAGAAAAATATCCTTCCTTTTATGGAATGTACATTGTACGAGCATTGGATGTCCCAGAGACCTATTGAGATAATGAAGTACTTTTGAAGTGCGCTTACTATTATCCTGTAGGAAGCATAGCAACCAACTTGCGCACAGCAAGCTCTCACAAACAATAATGTGATAAAGGTCAAATAATCTGTTTTCGTGATGTTGGTTAAGGCATAAATATTAGCCATGACAATAATGGCCAATGATAACTTCCCTGTTCTTCTTCAAAATAGTGCAGTAGAATCTTTTATGTCTACCTGAGAAGGCAGACAAAAATGGCACCTCCAAAGGTTTAGCAGCCCCTCAGTGCTTCTCTGGAGTGCCAGTTTTGATTTTTGTTTGTAAGTGCTGAGGTAGGATTCAAACCTACAACCTTCATACCTCAAAAGCAAGAGCTCTAAATGAACTACAGCTGACCAAACTCCTTTGATCACGAGATGGAAAGGTATCTCCTGGACAAGTGGTGGCACACACTTTTGTACCGTAATACATTCTGGAATGCTTTGATGCAAATTATTTAAACTTTTATTTACAATAAATTAATACAATTAGCAGAAGAGTGCTTGCAGGTGTACCTGCTGTAGTATAAAGGTATCTGGCATAGCAAGAGTTAATGTAGGACTGTGAAACAGTTCCGCCCAGTGTGATGTGAAGATACACATGACCTGAGACTAGAGTCAGTTGTGGACTGGACAGACACCTGTGTAGAAGGAAGCATGGAGTTAGTCCATGACTTTGGGTACACCCTGTATGTATGAACACAGCTATGTGTTATCAATAAACACTTAATATTTAACCATACAAGATTCAGAAGTCTTCGTGAGACTTACTGAACATATGACACCTGCAAGAGATAGTTTCTTGAAAGAATTCAAATTGCTGAATAAGATATATATTCTCATTTGCATTATTTTCTTAAAGAATGAAAGACTTAGACTTACAGAGCACCTTTCACAATGTAAGAATGTCCCAAGATGTTTTACAGTCAATTAAGTGTTTTTGAAGTGTAGTCACAGTTGTAATGTAGTAAATGCAGCAGACAATTACGTGATCAGCAGGGTTCCACAAACTGCAGTGTGATAATGACCAGATGATCTGATTTTTGAGGTATTGTTTCAAGCCTAAATATTGGCCAGGACACCAGGGATAACTCCCCTGCTTTTCTTTAAAATAGTGCCTTGAGATCTTTTAGATCCACCTGAGAGGGAAGATGGGGCTTTGGTTTAACACCTCATCAGTGAATGTAGTACTCTCTCAGTACTAGTGTCAGCCTAGGTTTTGCATTCAAGTCCCTGGAGTGGGACCTTAACCCAAATTATCATTATGGCTGATTCTTGACAGAAACGGATACAACAGAAAAGTCCAAGATTGAAATATGTGTTCACAGGGAACTCTGACCACAAGAATACCAGTCAGCAAAGAAGATTAAACATGCCCGGCCCACCAATCATTTCTTGACATTTTGACATAATTGTAGCATAATTAAAATGACTAACACATCTCTTGTCTGATACTCAAACTTTTAGAAAACAA
Source organism: Carcharodon carcharias (assembly GCF_017639515.1). Lineage (NCBI taxonomy): Eukaryota > Metazoa > Chordata > Chondrichthyes > Lamniformes > Lamnidae > Carcharodon > Carcharodon carcharias. Next base: position 54,382,415 of record NC_054479.1, on the reverse strand, counting down.
TCACAGTTTACTTACAGTATTCTTACTCTCTCACTAATGTGCCCATGGCAACTATTTTGGAATTAATGATCAGGCTATCCCATCATGCATTTAGTTCACCATTGTATTAACCTGTGCTTCTATTTTAGAAATAATTAATATTTGTTAAAATGGCAGAATGGCAGACATGCTGTTGAAGCTTTTCATCTTTCACTCATCAGGACAGATGCAAGAATCCCAAATTTCAAAGGAAGCAACAATATATACTGCATGACAAAATGGTGCTGATTAGTTGGCATGTTGACTCTGATTGGTTGAGATGTTGCCATGGAGAATGCACCAGGGAACTATTATTTTCCCATGCTTTTGTTTAATTCAAAAAGGCGCAGTTGGCCTGGACATGTTCTTTCTGTTTGTAGAGGACAGGTCCCTGCATATGAATATATGTAGCATCTAGCAAGTGTAACTGAGCCACATTGTGAGCCTGAATGATAATCTTAAATTGATAGATTAGTAACTTTGTCATGTTTTTGTCTGTCTGCCCTCATCAAAATGAATAGTCAAGTTGAAAAAAATGAAACCTTTAGAAGCTGCGTAGTTAATGACATTTTTCAACATTCACAAATGGAAGGATCACCATAATTTTGCAGAGCAGTGCCTTTGATCCTCTATTCCCCTCATCTCCTGAGCTCACCTGACCCAAAGTCACTCAGCTGCCAACTTTACAATCGTTCATCTCTTCATTTCCCACAGATCCTTATCTTTTCAGATTTCCAGACCCGTACTCCAGTAATTTAAATCCCTGAATCCCTGAGTGCTCCACAGGGAACATATCGCCCAACATTTACAATGTCATAAATGAGCCACAGAAATGTATGAAGTCAAAAGGAAAAGGGCCACCATATTGTTCACGGTCTGTAAGTTGATCCACAAACATAAGGAAATATTTGTGTAAGCATTGATGCAGATCCTATGGATCAAAGGACCATCTCAGAGATGGTCACAATTCTCAGTGGGGAGGGCAGGGTGGGCATTGTGGGTGGGGGAGGTGGGAGAGATCTGATTTAAAAACAGAGAACTCTGGGAAAACTCAGCAGGTCTGGCAGCATCCATGGAGAGAGAAACAGAGTTAATGTTTCGAGTTAACATTTCGGGTCCAACATGACTCTTCTTCAGGACTGGAGTTCAGGGCTCTGAAGAAAAGACATACTGGACTCAAAACGTTAACTCTGTTGTTGCCACAGATGTTGTCAAGCCTGCTAAGTTTTTCCAGCATTTTCTGGTTTTATTTCAAAGCTAGATACAAATCGCTCATTGCCAGATGCTTGCCATTGCCATTATTGTGAGTTGAGATTTGCTGTGGCTTTGTGATCCATTGACTGTGACGGTTAAGTGAATGTTAATTCCCTGCACCCATATGCCCACATGTTGCCATCTCAGATGAGCTTATTCAAACTGCTGTCTGCATAAGATTTTAAGCATTCCTGAAAGCTGATATATCAATTGCATCAGAGGCAAACATTTATGTGAGTGTGAAGATCCGTTGTTTGGTAACAGCACCCAGCCTTGCCTGGCACAGCGCAGAGAGAAAACCACTCACACTCCATTTTTAAAGGCGGGGGAGGGGGGGTGGTGTGGGGTGAGGTATACTGTCATACCTGCATTGAAGATTTGTCATTGGATGCTTTATGGGAATGAAGAGCCTCAGCATGAGAACCTCTTGTAAAGGAAAATCCTCACCAGCACCCTTTGTAAAAATACAATGGGGTCCTGAAATCCTATAGGGTTTCCCAATCTTCTCCTGTCACCCACAGGGAACTGGTGATAATGGTTAAAAGTAATCACTTACACCAACCTACAGGTTTTGCCAGGGACTTGGGAGAACTGCCACATAATTTCATGCCTCACCATCAGCACCTTTTTTAAATCTTGAGTGAACGGGGAGGTGGGCGACATTAATGCTGGGGAGTGGAATCCTTCACACTTCATTCATTTTTGGCCAGCATTAAACATTCCCAACAACTGGCTTTGGAGAAAAGATATAGGCGGGCAGAAGAACGATAGGTGAAATTAAATGCCGACAAGTAAAGTGCGCTACCCATGGGATGGGAAATTACACAACATGCTTACTCCATGAATGGTATTGAAATAACTAAGAGTGGAAGTGAAGTAGATCTAGGAGTCTTAGTAGATCAACGAAAGTACATCCAACCAATGCAGAGCAAAGATCAACAAAGCTAATAGGATATTGAACTACACAGCCCAAACAGTACAATATAATTTAGAAGAGTTAATGATCAGAGTAGGTGGTGCTTTGGTCAGATTGCATCTTGAATATTACTTCCAGTTCTGGTCACCAAGAAGCAAAAGAGGCATGCAAGCACTTGGTTCAGTGCCAAGAAGAGCCAGGAGGCTGATCCCTAATCTCAGGGCTCTGGGTTGCAAGGAAAGACTGGAAAGGACTTGGGCTTGAATTCTACCCTCAAGGTGCACCCGAAGTCAGCACGGCCGGAAGCCGATGTAAAACCTGCTCCCGGCCAAATTCGTGCTATGAATGCGATCTTATTCTAGGTGGCCAATTAAGGCCCGCCCAGCGTGAGACACGACTGCCGGGTATGTTTTCTGTGCACACGACAGATGCCAGGTCCAATGGGGACCTTCCGGGCTGTTCAAAAACAGAAGAGGCCGCTCCCTGAAGGCTGCCAGGAGTTTTGCAGGAGGCTGAGGGAGCTGTTTTCAAGCTATCCAAGAAGTGTCCTGGTGTGCAGTCATGGCCTTAGCACCTGGTGGTCATGGGAGGGCAAGTCAGGTGGGCACACTGCGCCCACCCCTCCCCCCCCCCGTTTCTCAGGTGAGTGCCTGGGAATGCTGGTCGAGGAGGTCAGTGCCAGGCGGCTTATCTTAATGCCCAAGTACGGCAAGAGAAGGCCACCCCACCTGACCAAGAAGGCCTGGGCAGAGGTCGCTGCCACGGTCAGTGGGCATGACGTGGTGCGCTGCATGTGGCTTCAGTGGTGCAGAAGGTTCAATGATCTGCTGCGATCAGCAAGGATAAGTGCAGAGTTGGAATGGACCAGTGTGGAGAACTTTAGTTGGGTGCCCATTGCTCGGAATGTTTAGGGGTTTAAGAGTGTGTCTGTCAAATGGCACTGAAACCTGCCCTGCAAGGCTGGGATGTCAGCACAACTGACCTCAGTGCATAGCAGGGTGAGATGTGCCACAGTGATACTATTGCCAAATGGGAGGCCAGTGGTGGGGGAGGGGGCAGTGAACCAGGAAAGGACCTTCAGGGAGATGGAGCAATAATGAGGCTATTTTTCCCTGTCAGGAGAAGAGCTGTCGTAACACTGTGGAGCGCCGCAGAACAGGTGGAGGAGTGCCGAATCTGTGCATCCTAATGAAGCATGAAAGCGATGCACTGGGACCGGCCAGCTCGATCCTCCGGTAACAGTGAGGTGGGTGTCTCAGATGAAGGTAAGAGTGCAGGTGACAGATGTGTATGGAGTGGGTACTGGAAACATAATGGGCTCTGCTCATCAGAAACTGAACTGTCATAGCCAGAGAGCCCATTGAAGCTCCAATGCAGGTGACACCATGCAGCAGGTCTCCACTGTCTCCTCAGCCCACCCAGCAGGCAAAGTGACTTTGATGATTGAAGGTATTGATCATTTGCCTTCCCCCTCTCAGATGCACCATCCGCAGGAGATGCTGGTGACCATGAGGACCTCTCATTGAGCTCTGGGGAAAACAGCACACCTGCACCAGTGTCACACTGTCTCTCTGAACCAGGCACCAGTGCAGATACCCACACGTTGGTGGGCATTAGGTATTCGGCTCCGCGGGTAATGCACAGGGGTGAGAGCACATCACACTCACATGAGGAGGTGGCAGAGGCAGAGGGCTCTCAGAGAGCTGACAGTAGGATCACAGCTGGAGACCAGGACCATGCTGCATCCGAGGAAGATGACAAGTCTCTGGAGTCGTCCATCAGGCGGCAGATGTTGGAAGTCCAGCGGGATGAGCGGGAAGAACTGGCAGAGATCCATGAGGGTCTGCGTGCCATGGTCTCCATCATGGAGGTCTCCATGCGGAGCATGGGTTAACACCAAGCATGCAGCCTCCTCCATTGAGAGAGTAGCGACTCTCATCAAGTGGCAGCTTCAGGAGCAGATCCAGGGGTTCCTGGGGTTGCACTCGGACCTGCAAACCCTCACACAGGCAGCGAACTCTGGAGGTCACTGGCTGTGTGAGAAATGGACAAGGCATCTAGTCTCCCTGCTAGGCCCCCATCCATCATTGTTGAGCAGGGAGGTGCAAACATACCTCAGGCTGGCAGACGAGCTGCCTGTCGTCTCTATGGGCTTCTCTCCAGGTGCACTGGACGAGGGCACCAGCTCCTCTGCCCCTCTGCCAGTGTCTGCTGCATCTGATGATGCCACAATGACTGAGGAGTGCCAGCAGTGGGGCTGGATGCACCCTCCCAGGAGATGGGTGAGGGGGGTGGAGGGGGATGTTCTACCAGCGGAATACACTATACCCATTAGATGGGATACAGCAGACCATTGCCTTGAAAATGAAGGCATGCCATGCTGCAATACACAGGGGAACCTTCCAGGGAAGATGAGGACCTGAGATGCTGAAAGGCAAGCTTGACAATCAAACAAGATGTCAAGAAACTCTGGGACAGCTCTGTACTCACACGGCAAAGAACCAGCAATGACAGAGAAAGTGCTGCTGCTCCGGGGCTTTTTATCCCGCCAGTAGATCAGGAAATGATTAAAACGTGAATTCCACCCAGCCATTTTGCCTGTGCAACAAGCTAAAAATCGCATGAGTAATGTAGAATCACAGTCAATAGGCTTTTTAATGACCTGAATTGGCCCTTTAATTGTTGGCAGGTGCTGCTCTGACTCCTGCACACACCCACCGACCTCAATATTGCACACGTGCGCGTCATTTCACAGAATTACATGTGCGTTTGGGTTGGGCAAACACCCAACCTCGGAACACATGATTCAGCAAGAGTGTTCCTGCTGGAATGGAGGCATGGGAAGGGTGATCCTCTAGAGGTATCCAGCACTGTTCGGGTATCGAAAAAATATCACTTTGCATTCAAATGTAGAAGCTGAAGTATGAGATACTGGTTCAAGCTCGTAAAAGTTAGGGTCAGGGATGATATCAAGAAATTCTTCTCGTATTGAATGATCAGAATGTAGAATAATACAGAAAGAGTAGTGGAGGTAAAAACACTGGAATTATTTGGGATGTAATTGAATGGTACAATGGGGTTATGTTACAATCTCTCTGGATGGATGAATTAAAATGGGCTCAATTGCCTTCCTCATCTGTGGTTATACAGTGATCTTGATATTGGGTCAGTTGAAAGCATATGTTGACATCACATGGTATGCATTTTGCTTATTCAGGTGATCTCTGCTTACTATTAATCTTATGTCCCCTGCAGGAATTGGGTAATGCACAGGGACTTTGACATGAAGCTGCTGATAAGCCTTAAAGAGGAACTGATGATTATGTAGTAGGGTCAAACCATTCATCAGACAAGCATGGAAAAAGATGGCCATGTCTGAAGGTAATATAAATAGGAAGAGAGAAAATGGCTCATTTTACAGAGTGGGATTTGGAGGCATAACAAAGGAACGGTTATCAGCTGAGAGGCGGCCCTTTGGAAAAGACATACATGGGACAAGGTCACGGAATGTGTCAACATTAAAGAAGGTTAAAGAATAAAACAATATAGATGCAGAAGAAATTTTCCACCCTCAAGGAGTTTGCCAATGTGGGTGTACCCAACATTTAAGTGCTGGAATGGCACGCTTACACAATATATTTCCACCTCAAACAAGCGCACCATGTCTTTGTATGTATACATTGCTCACTTCGGAAAACCTTGCCATATTAGAGGCACAGCATGAATTTCGCTTCTGGGTTCATCCATTGCGGCCTTCGTACCATCCAGAGCGGTCCTCAATTGAATCCATGAACTTACACGGAATCAACATTCTTTTGTGTCCAGATGGCACCCATTCCCACAGGTTAGGGAGCAGTATAGCTGGTCCGACAGCTACCACCTCTTCTATTGCCGACAACTTCCAGGGAGATCTTGTACTCATCAAAACCTTAGGCAGACTAACGTTTCCAACATCAATGTTTATTGCATGCTTCTCAGCAACAGACACTCTGGGAGGCAGGATATCCTCATGCTTTGCTCTGTCAGGGCTCTTCAACCATGCAACACTTCATCAAATTGATTTCGATTGCAGGGGGGAAAAGAAGACCAGAGCAGATGAGAGATGCAAGTCCTGGGAGTGGTCCAATCAACCTGAAACTCCAAGTAGGCTCAAAGAAAATGACACTGAAATCAATGGGGCTAGGGTGTGTGGAGATAACAAGTGAAGATCATACAAGGAGAAATTGAATGCTTGCAAGTAATACCCTTTAATGACATTACATACGAACATATGTGTGGACATACAAATTAGGAGCAGGAGTAGGCCATTCAGCTTCTCAAGACTGCTCTGCCATTCAATAAGATCATGGCTGATCTGATTGTGGCCTCAACTCCACATTCTCCCTCCATCTGATAACCTTTGGCTCTCTTGTTAGTCAAGGATCTATCTACTTCTGCATTAAAAATATTCAATGACCCTGTCTCCACCGCTCTCCAGGGAAGGGAGTTCCAAAGACTCACAACCCCCTGAGAGAAAAAAAAATTCCCTACCTCCACCTTAAATGGGAGACCTCTTATTTTTAAGCTGTGTCCCCTAGTTCTAGTCTCTCCCACAAGGGGAAACATCCTTATAGCAGCCATTCTGTCAAGTCCCCTCTGGATCTTATATGTTCCGATAGTAATGCTACCTGCCCCTAATCGTTCACATACAGAGGCACTCTGCTGTTCACTAACTTGGCACGCATCCCAGCATCATGTGTTGATAAGTTACTTTTATTTCAATGACCGTGTTTCTGATTTTGTTGTAATATTTGTACCTCTTCTGTTTCATTAGATATCTACAAGGTTCCTGAAACAGTTGCCATTAAGAGACAGAGTCTCTTAGCACATAATGTTGCTCATGCCACCTGCAGCAGACACCAGCACTGGTAAGTGGTACATCCACTCCAGGAGAATAACACTGAGACTCTGGGAAACCACTGGAGAATGGAGCTCAAGTGAATACAAATATGTAGAGGCAGTAAGTATAAAGCCAACTAAAGTCCACCCTAATCTGTCGAAGTCTGGAATGGGTACCAGCCAGGTACAGAAGAATATTGCTCCATGGATTCCATTGAGAAGCATTTTGGATCGTGTAAAGGCCGTGATGGATGGACCCACTGGTGACATTTATGCTGTGATATTTGCCCCTCTTCTCAGAACTGCAATCCAAATATGGAGTGCATAGCACTTTGTAAACTGCAGCGGAGCATTCATTGACAGGCATCCAAAGCACAGTCTTAGCTGTTCTCAGAAATGTTCCAGCTGATGCTGGAGGCAGTTAAGGCTCTAACATTTCTCTCAGGATTGACCTCACTAGATTGGACATGACACATGACACAAAGCATTAACTACCTCGTTGAAGCCTCTGGGCTGCTGCCAGATGGATCACAAGACATGGCATAGAAGAACACGGCAGAAGTACAGAAACGTGATTGACTCTTAGAATTTACCCAACATCCTGCTGCCCTATAGTAACCTATGTTGAACCAGAGGACAGTGAGCTTAGGTGGCCACTGCCAACATCAACAATGGTACCAGCAGCTTCTGGGTCATCTTATGGTCCATCAGAAACAGGTAAAGAGCTACCTGGATTGTAGGAGCCATTGAGCCAAATCAGTTAGCCAACCACCTTTACTCCTTCCTGGCACTATTGTAGCATTTAGAAGGAGGACTAGATTAGTTAGCAAAAGACACCATGTGCAGTCACAAAGCACTGAGTGAGAAAATATTCATTTACAGTGCGATAATCACTGCTAGTTCACCTGCAATTCCACTTTGTTCTGAAAGCTTGGCTCTGAAATTCTCCAGGTAGAGTTCTCTCAGTTTCCTGCTTTGGGCAAAGGTCAGTAAAACCCCTATGGAAATGGAGTAAACAGCTAAAAATGGCAAATTTTATGCCATTTCTCTGGGGCATCCACTGAACTTTTGCCAATATAACAGTGCAGGATTATGAGAACCTCGCAGAGCATCAGGATCTTCATGTTTACTGGGGTAGATTTCTGCACAAGGAGATGGAAAGTTGGGTATGGTTACATGTGGCTAAATAAAGAATAATGAAGAACATGATGCTCAGAAGGTCACTTTGCTCGTACAGTTCTTCAGCAGTGTTCTGGGATGACTTTGAATTTGACCAAGATTTTATGGTTGAGATACGGTGAAACCAATAGCATTCGCCATTATGAGTCTGTAAAACTGGCAGCAACTTCTAGCATCGGCACATGTGCAGTTCAACTAGGAGATTCAGAAGTTGCTTTCAGCATTACCCTGCTCTTCCACAGGGAGCGCTTTCAGTCTTTGCAGATACAATCAGCACAGAAATCAGTGACAAAAACAGAATTACCTGGAAAAACTCAGCAGGTCTGGTAGCATCGGTGGAGAAGAAAAGAGTTGATGTTTCAAGTCCTCATGACCCTTCGACAGAACTTGAGTTCGAGTCCAAGAAAGAGTTGAAATATAAGCTGGTTTAAGGTGTGGGGGTGGGGTGGGGGGGAAAAGAGAGAGAGAGAGAGAGAGAGAAGTGGAGGGGGGGTGTGGTTGTAGGCAAAAGCAGTGATAGAAGCAGATCATCAAAAGATGTCACAAACAACAGGACAAAAGAACACATAGGTGTTAAAGTTGGTGATATTATCTAAACGAATGTGCTAATTAAGAATGGATGGTAGGACACTCAAGGTATAGCTCTAGTGGGGGTGGGGAGAGCATAAAAGATTTAAAATATTTAAAAATAATGGAAATAGGTGGGAAAAGAAAAATCTATATAATTTATTGGAAAAAAAACAAAAGGAAGGGGGAAACAGAAAGGGGGTGGGGATGGAGGGGGGAGCTCAAGACCTAAAGTTGTTGAATTCAATATTCAGTCCGGAAGGCTGTAAAGTGCCTAGTCGGAAGATGAGGTGTTGTTCCTCCAGTTTGCGTTGGGCTTCACTGGAACAATGCAGCAAGCCAAGGACAGACATGTGGGCAAGAGAGCAGGCTGGAGTGTTAAAATGGCAAGCAACAGGGAGGTTTGGGTCATTCTTGCGGACAGACCGCAGGTGTTCTGCAAAGCGGTTGCTCAGTTTACGTTTGGTCTCTCCAATGTAGAGGAGACCACATTGGGAGCAACGAATACAGTAGACTAAGTTGGGGGAAATGCAAGTGAAATACTGCTTCACTTGAAAGGAGCGTTTGGGTCCTTGGACGGTGAGGAGAGAGGAAGTGAAGGGGCAGGTGTTGCATCTTTTGCGTGGGCATGGTGTTGTGCCATAGGAGGGGATTGAGGAGTAGGGGGTGATGGAGGAGTGGACCAGGGTGTCCCGGAGGGAGCGATCCCTACGGAATGCCGATAGGGGGGGTGAAGGGAAGATGTGTTTGGTGGTGGCATCGTGCTGGAGTTGGCGGAAGTGGCGGAGGATGATCCTTTGAATGCGGAGGCGGTGGGGTGATAAGTGAGGACAAGGGGGACCCTCTCATGTTTCTGGGAGGGAGGAGAAGGCGTAAGGGCGGATGCGCAGGAGATGGGCCGGACACGGTTGAGGGCCCTGTCAACGACCGTGGGTGGAAAACCTCGGTTAAGGAAGAAGGAGGACATGTCAGAGGAACTGTTTTTGAAGGTAGCATCATCGGAACAGATGCGACGGAGGCGAAGGAACTGAGAGAATGGGATGCAGTCCTTACAGGAGGCGAGGTGTGAGGAGCTGTAGTCGAGGTAGCTGTGGGAGTCGGTGGGTTTGTAATGGATATTGGTGGACAGTCTATCACCAGAGATTGAGACAGAGAGGTCAAGGAAGGGAAGGGAAGTGTCAGAGATGGACCACGTGAAAATGATGGAGGGGTAGAGATTGGAAGCAAAATTAATAAATTTTTCCAAGTCCTGACGAGAGCATGAAGCTGCACCGAAGTAATCATCGATGTACCGGAGAAAGAGTTGTGAATTTGACGTGAACTTCCACTTTTTAATTGCTATTCTCCCTGCAAAACCACCGAAAACGATGTGTAACTGAGTTTTAACAGTCTACTGGGCCATAATTACCTTTGAACAACCTTGCTGGCCCTGAAAAACTAATTTTAGAATTCTGGAATGTCATTCCCTTGATTTCATGAAAGAAATTCAACAGATTTTTTAAATGAAGAAAATTAATTTTTATTTCATTGTCCTAGGAGTTTGTTCATAATATCTATGGTTCTACCTTAATTCTGTGATGATTTCCCAAACTTCATTTTGCTTTTCATTAAATGATTGAATGGTGAATGATAATCAATGCCTTTTTCCGGGTTTGTGATTTGTGAGAATTCTTCAATCTGATCAACCTGTTTGATGACACCACTCATTTTGGCTGCCAGAGATCCTCTAGTAATGGCGTTCAAATGAAATTGGCATCTTAGTATGGGGAAATTGATGCCGCACAGCTCACTAGGTCTTTGTCGACAGATTTCTTCCACGTCAACAGCAACAAATGTCCCTTTGCTGCAGATCTCAAAATCCGGGCCAGTTAATTGAAATTATCTGTAGGCATTTCAGTTGTAGGGTTAGCAGCATAACAGCACTAGAAGGGAAATATGTCATGTGATCCAGTCTTCGTTTCACTTTTGCTTTGAGCAGAGCGCACACACTCAGCTCTGATGTCTCTAAGCTTCATAGCTATGTAAAACTGTTCTCATGCGCCTAGTTTTAATGAATAAACCCACAACATATTTACCAAATCCCTTATGAGTGATTGGTGCCCATTATGTTATTATAATAACAAAGCAAGTTCTGATGAAAGATTATTTACCTGAAACGTCAACAGTTTCTCTCTCCACTGATGTTGCCTGACCTTCTAAGTATTTCCAGCATTTTTAAAAAACTTTCAGATCTGCATCACCTGCGGTAGTGCTTTTGCCCAATTGGTTTCAGTTCTGATGAAAGGTCACTGAGCTGAAACATTGCTGGAATTTTATTTTCACAGCGGGTGCCTTGACAAAGGGCTCAAAAGTTGAAGGTGATCCTGCCTCAGTCCTCTACGGGGCTTTGAGCCATATTTTAGGGGAGGGGGTAGGCAACTTATTGGTTGCCACCAGGGCTCTCATCCCTATTAAGGATGGCTTTAAGAACTCCCACCACTAGGAGTTGCCAGCCAATCAGAGGGCTAGTAGCTTAGCAGCCTCAGAAGCACCACCAAGAATGGTGGTCATTGTTGGGACTGCACTTGAAAGAAAAGGATGTAGTGGAAGGACACCACCCTCCCAACCAGGTAAGTGGGGTCTGGGGGTGCTGGGACCATCAGGCTGACCCCAGCATTGAGGAGGTGGTTGTTGAGGGAAGGCAGTGTGTCATTGCTGGGGCATCAATTGCTGTAGGGTGCTCCTCTTTGGGCCAAAGACTGCTCAAATAGGAGGGCACTCCCATGTCAAGTCAACTGGGAGGCTGCCAGAGTTTACCTCGGAGTCTGCCCATGCAGAAGAGGGTCCGCCCTCTGCTGGTAAAATCCCAGCGGTGGTGGAAAGAGGCCCTTAGTTGGCCATTTGGTGATACAATTGGTCCCTGGGTGAGAGCCATTTTCCACCTTCCCCATTGCTGACAAAATGTTGGCGTTGGGGAGGCGGTGGTGTGGTGGCATTGTTACTGGGCTGGTAATCCAGACACTCTGGGGACCTGGGTTCAAATCCCACTACAACAGATGGTGGAATTTTAATTTAAAAAAATCCGGAATTAAATGATGACCATGAAACTATCGTCGAAACCATCTGGTTCACTAATATCCTTTAGGGAAGGAAATGTGCCATCCTCACCTGGTCTACATGTGACTCCAGATCCACTGCAATGTGGTTGTCTCTTAAATGCACTCAGAAGTGGCCTCGCAATCTACTCAATTGTATAAAACTGCTAACATGTCAATAAAAAGGAATGAAACTGGACGGACCACCCGGCATCAATCTAGGCACTGGAAACGACAATGACCCTCCTTACTAATGGCTGGGGGCTTGCCTCACAGATGAGTCAAGCAACAGCCTGACATAGTCATACTCATGGACTCATATGTTACAAATCACCATCCCTGGGTATTTCCTGTCCCACCAGCAAGACAGACCCAGCAAAGGTGGTGGCACAGTGGTTTACATTTGGGAGGGGGTTGCCCTGGGAGACCACACCATCAACTCCAGCCCCCATGAAGTCTCATGGCATCAAACATGGGCAAAGAGACCTCTTGTTGATTATCACGTATGGCAGCCACACCTCCCCACGCATACCCCCACCCCACCCCCCTCCGCAGCAGATGAATCAGTGCTCCTCCATTTTGAACACCACCTTGAGGAAGCACTGAGGGTGCAAGGGCGCAGAATATACTCTGGATGGGGGCGTTCAATCTCCGTCAACAAAAGTGGATCCAAAGCACCACCACAGACCGAGCTGGCCAAGTCCTAAAGAACATAGCTGCTAGACTGGGTCTGTGGTAGGTGGTGATGGAACCAACAAGAGGGAAGAACATACTTAACCTCAGCCTCACCAACCTGCCTGCTGCAGATGCATCTGTCCATGACAGTATCGGTAGGAGTGACCATTGCACAGTCCTTGTGGAGACGAAGACCCATCTTCACATTGAGGATATCCTCTGTCATGTTGTGTGGCACTGCCACCATAATAAATGTGATAAATTTTGAACCAGATCTAGACTGGACATCCATGAGAAGCTGTGGGCCAACAGCAACAGCACTATTGTACTCGAACACAATCTGTAACCTCATGGCCTGGCATATCCCCCACTCTACCATTACCATTAAGCCAGGGATCAACCCTGGTTCAATGAAGAGTGCAGGAGGGCATGCCAGAAGCAGCACCAGGCATACCTAAAAATGAGGTGTCAACCTGGTGAAGCTGTAACACAGGACTACTTGCGTGCCAAACAGCATAAGTAGCAAGTGATAGAGCTAAATGATTCCACAACCAACAGATCAGAGTTAGGCTCTGCAGTCCTGCCACATCCAGTCATGAATGGTGGTGGACAATTAAACAACTCAATGGGGGAGGACTTTCCACAAATATCCCCATCCTCAATGATGGAGGAGCCCGGCACATCAGTGCAAACGATAAGGCTGAAGCATTCGCCGCAATCTTCAGCCAGAAGTGCCAAGTGGATGATCCATCTTGGATTCCTCCGGAGGTCCCCAGCATCACAGATGCCTGTCTCCAGCCAATTCGATTCACTACATGTGATACCAAGAAATGGCCGAAGGCACTGGATACTGCAAAGGCTATGGGCCCTGACAATATTCCAGCAATAGTACTGAAGGCATGTGCTCCAGAACATGCGCCCCTAGTCAAGCCAGTACAGCATAGCTACAACACTGGCATCTACCCGACATTCTGGAAAATTACCCATGTCCTGTACACAAAAATCAGGACAAATCCCAACCCAGCCAATTACCACCCCGAGTCTACTCTCGATCATCAGTAAAGTGATGGAAGTGGTCATCGACAATGTTATTAAATAGCACTTGCTCAGCAATACCCTGCTCACCAACGCTTAGTTTGGGCTCTGTCAGAGTCACTCAGCTTCTGAACTCAGTACAGACTTGGTTCAAACATGGACAAAAGAGCTGAACTCCTGAGGTGAGGTGAGAGTGACTGCTCTTGACATCAAAGCAGCATTTGACTGAGTGTGGCATCAAGGAGCCCTAGCAAAATTGGAGTCAATGGAAATCAGGGGGAAAACTCTCCACAGGCTGGAGTCATATTTAGCACAAAGGAAGATGGTTCTGGTTGTTAGAAATCAGTCATCTCAGCTCCAGGACATCACTGCAGGAGTTCCTCAGGGTACTGTCCTAGGCCCAACCATCTTCAGCTGCTTCATCAATGAGCTTCCTTCCATCATAAGGTCAGAGATGGGGATGTTCACTGATGATTGCACAATGTTCAGCACCATTCGTGGTTCCTCAGATACTGAAGCAGTCCATGTCCAAATTCAGCAGCCTTGGACAATATTTAGGATTGGGTTTACAAATGGCACATAACATGAAAGCCACACAAGTGCCAGGCAATGACCATCTCCAACAAAGGAGAATCTAATCATCACCCCTTGACATTCAAAGGCATTACCATTGCTGAATCCCCCACTATCAACATCCTGGAGGTTACCATTGACAAGAAACTGAACTGGACTAGCCATGTAAATACTGTGGCTACAAGAGCAGGCCAGAGACTAGAAATCCTGCAGTGAGTAACTCACCTCCTGACTCTCTAAAGCCTGTCCAATGCACAAGTCAGGAATGTGATGGAACATTCTCCACTTGCCTGAATGACTGCAGCTCCAACAATACTCAAGAAGGTGGATACAATCCAAGACAAAGTAGCCAGATTGATTGGCACCCCATCCACAAACATTCACTCCCTCCACCACCGACTCACATTGGCAGCAGTGTGTACCATCTACAAGATGTACTGCAGGAACTTTCTAAGGCTCCTTAGGCAGCACCTTCCAAAACCCATGACCACCTAGAAGGACAAGGGCAGCAGATAGATAGGAACTCTCCAAGTCACCTAACAATCTGACTTGGAAATATATCGCCGTTCCTTCACTGTCACTGGGTCAAAATCCTGAAACTCCCTCCCTAACAGCACTGTGGGTCACCTAGACAGCAGGGACTACAGCTGTTCAAGGAGGCAACTCGCCACCACATTCCCAAGGGCAATTAGAGATGGGCAATATATGCTGGCCTAGCCAGCAAAGCCATGTGAATGAATAAAAATGGCAACAGACACTCCATTCCCTTCCTTCCCTTGGCTGTTTACATACCCTCATCTCCCAGCCAAACTGTTATTCTCTCCACAGACACTGCATTTTCCATACCTCCTATATTTGCTGCATTTTCGGTTTTTATTTCAGATTTTCAGAAACAGCAGTATTTTGTTTTGTCCTGAATGGTCTTCCTGGCTGCTGCTTTAGTGTTTTAGACTGATGAGAATGTAAACTGGGACAACATAGACTGACATAGGATAGATAAATACACATTTACAAAAGGTAAGGTGCCTGGCATCCACCTGCAAATGCTTACCTAGAGCTTGTATTTTGATTGAAGGAAGTGCCTTCTTATTCATAACACTGGTGAAAAATTTGCTCTCATGGATTCCATCAATGAGGCCTTGAGGTTTTGAAAACTCTGTATGTTCCCAGAATGTCATCTGATCTTTCAGACTGTGTGATCCCAGCACTGAGTAATCGCTTGGGCCAGATTTTCACTTCCCGATACAGACGTGAATTGGATTGCGAAATGCTGAACTTAGTTTCTCTTTTACAACAAAAACAGAAAATGATGGAAAAACTCAGCAGGTCTACCAGCATCTGTGGAGAGAAAGACAGAGTTAATGTTTTGAATCCGTATGACTCTTCTTCAGAATAAGAAGGGACTTCCTTCAATAAAACTACAGGTTTTTTGCAACACTCCATGCAGGTGGATGCCAGGTACCTTGCCTTTTGCAAGTGTGCATTTACCTATCCTATCTCAGTCTATGTTGTCCCAGTCTACATTCTCATCAGTCTAAAACGCTAAAGCAGCTGCCAGGGAGTATTTCCAGCATCCGCAATATTTTGCTTTTATCTTAGTTTTTCTTTTGCTGGAAAAACAATTTT
This sequence comes from Carcharodon carcharias, assembly GCF_017639515.1. NCBI lineage: Eukaryota > Metazoa > Chordata > Chondrichthyes > Lamniformes > Lamnidae > Carcharodon > Carcharodon carcharias. Next base: position 54,366,620 of record NC_054479.1, on the reverse strand, counting down.
TCTCTACCTTCCTGTGCCCCATGCCATTTTTGTGTGGCATTTTCATGGACCGGGAAGGTCTTGAGTGCAAAATGCACACACACACCTCTCCTGAGGTCAGGGTCTCCATTATGAGGACCACAGGAAAATTGTATTCATTCCCACATACTATTTTCATGTACTGGTGCATGCAGGTTTTGGAAGCCCCAAATAACACACCTCTTTGGAGAGTGTGTGACCACTGGGAACGAGGAACATTTTGAAAGGTAAGTATAAGATGTTTCCACACCTTCAAATGTCAGTGTTAGATGCTGTATTGTAATGTAGATGTGTTTTTGATGCATAGATTCTCTGTCCTGCAAAGGTAAGCAATTCATTACATTGGCCACTATTGTGTAAGTGTTGACATTCATTATAGTACTTTTCCCAATGGAGAAAGTGCCATAATACATTCAAAAATGTAGAAAAATGTGTTGGTAAACTTTCCTTGTTATCCTTAGCACTGGAATTTAAATGTATAGACAGCTCTTCCTGCAATAAAACCCCCCGCTTTTGTAAGTTAAAAAAAATCTGAGCATTTGATTCCCTCCATTGATTTACAGGAAATCTGTTTTGAAATGCAGAAGACACTATTTGTTCCTTCAATTTCAGGCTCTGGTAGTTGCAGTAACATTCTGATAGCTGTGGCCATTATCGATGCTCAGCTGAGTTCTAAAAGCTACTGATCTGTTGACACAGCTGTTCAGGGGAATGACTGAAAGTTTTTCAAGCTTGAAATAACATACTCACTCACATATTTTAAGAATACATGGCTCTTTGTTTAAACTATTTAATGGCCACTTAAAGGATAAAATTTCTTTTCAAAGGAGAAATTTTTTTGCAATATCAATGACAGAGCTTTAAATGGGGGTTTTATTACATGGGCCCAGGTTTATTTTTTTAACACCTGCATTTAAAATCATTCTCATTACTATTGCATGACTCCTGTACATAGTACATACTGGGTGAGTGGCTATGGAGGATACATGAGGGCATGGAGGTGGCATGGGCATATGAGGGGCCATCGGGTAGCATGGGGGATCTGAGAGAGCATTGGATGGCATTGGGTTCTGAGGGGTCATGGGGTAGCATGGGGGTGGGTGGCGGGGTGAGGGGGGTTTAGGGGTCTTTAAACAATGCTGAGAACTGGGTTGCTACAGAATAGAGGTGGGCCTTTTAACAAGCCCATCTCTGCGCTCTCACTCCTCACACATTCAATCGCGACTCAAAAACTCCACAGCAAACCTTGCGTAAATAAACAAAAATCCCGGGCAAAGTCACACATGGGTTGGGTGCGCAGTTCGGAATCTTCAAAAGTGCAAACGTTGTGTTTTCCCGAATTGAAAATCCAGGCTGAGGATCACTATTAGGAATTTATGACGCTCCCCATTTCCCCTATCCAATTGTACACATGTGAAAGCAAAAAACAGTATTGCAAAAATGTCCCTAATATGCAGTCTCAGAAAACAGCGCTGATGGAGCAGGTCCCTGGATCCGTCATCCTTATGGAATCTCTTAATAAGGAAATGCTAGATACGGTTCCAAGTTGGCACAGTTTCATTCTGTGGACTCATGCCCAGTAAGAACTGGCACATTGACCTTTACAACCAACATAGAGAGCTTTCATAAATTTTTTTGATATCTCATTCAATGCAATTCTTCCAAAGGCCCCTTTAAAGAGAATATTCTGACAAAAGACTCTTTTGAAAGAGACAGAATTAATGTCCTTGTGCAGGATGCCAGCAGAGTAACCATTCGAGTTTTCGCTGTGTGATAGGAGTTTACTGCCGAGTCACAAGTGGCTGGAGAGGAGAGATTTAGAGCAGAGTTTCCAGACACTGTGCCCAACCTATTGAGTCAGCTGAGCCCAGCAAATACAGGAACATCAGAGGGGCTGAATGGCCTACTCCTGCTTATGTTTTTATGTTCTTAAATACTGGGACTTGGAGAACAAGAGGAAAACAGTGAGCAGTAAAGAACTTCAGAAATCATGAGTGGGTGAAGTAACAGGGAGTTCAGATAGCAGATTCAAGTCATTAGACAATAGATTGCTGACCTTAGATAATGTTAAAACATTGAATGATTTTTTATTTCATAGAATTGTTAATCTATATTATCCATTAATGTTTGGCCATTAGACTCATGAAAATAATCCAATTAATTCCTGCTATATTCCTGTGTATATTTACATGACTACATGACCTGCCAGGTAGGATAAAGAAATGGATGCCACTCTTCTGAATGCTCCCTTCTTTCTTCAAATACATATCTATTTTACAAAGAGGTTTTCCCCTACCTAGAACAGGGAAAGAACTTGCAATTAACAGCGCCTTATCACAACTTTATTATTACATAAAAGATCCCCTGACCTATTTGAATAGGAGGAAGGGAGATCCTCTTGGTATCCTGGCCAATATTTATCCCTTAACCAAAATCAGTAAAAGCAGATGATGTCATTATTCCATTGCTGTCTGTGGGATGTTGCTGTACGTAAATTGGTTGCCATGTTTTCTATATTTCAACAATGACTACACTTTAGAAGTACTTCATTGGCTATAAGGTGCCTTAGGTCTTCCTGAAGTTTAAAAAGGCACGAGATACATGGGAGTCTTTCCTTAACTTAGGATGCCCCGAAACCCTCCACAGCCAATGAAAGGGATGGCAGCAACAGATGTGGAGAGTGGTTTTTCACCCAAAGGGTTGTTTGTGTGTGGAATTCTCTTCTCCGGAAAGTAGTGGAGGCTGGATCTTTGAATTTATTCAAGACAGAGTTAGATGGATTTTTGATAGGCAAGGGAGTCAAGGGTTATGGGGGTGGGGGGGGGGTGGGGGTGTGGCGGGGGGAGGGCGGTGGGCAGACAGGAAAGTGGAGCTGAGGCCATAACCAGATGAGCCATGATCTTATCAAATGGTGGAGCAGGCTCAAAGGGTCAAAATGGCTACTCCAGCTCCAATCTTCCTATATTCCTATGGTGATTGTATTTTTATGCGCACCAGATTCAGGTGCATTGTCTTTAGTCTGCTCTGTGTATATAACTCTGAATTGATCTGGTTTAAGGTGATTCTGTCCCAAGAGGTTAACAGCCAATTGCACAGATGTTGTTTTCTTGAGTTTCTATATGACTGCAATATTTCTTCTATAAACCAAGTGTTAGAGCTATGCCTGTTTCATCCCAATGCACTGTTATCCACTTGGTTGGCAGTAGCTTGACACCACAGGTCAGATTTTTCTGTTCCTTTATCTCAGGCAATTGGATTGCCCAAATGCAGGAGAAATGAACACCCATAATGGAGCCCCACAATTTACCATCCATTTAAATCAATGGATATAAAATGAGGTAGGCTCTGTTAGGGTGCTCCTGCCCCTCTGATGTCCAAGTAATTGGAAGGAAAGCCAGCCGATAGTTGAATAACAAGATTGAGGTATATAACCACTGGTTCTTAAGTGAGTATTTGTTCCAGTGCAGTCACAGTTGTCAATGGGTGATGATGCAGCCAATGCAGCAGAAGGTAAGAGCATCAACTGTGGTGGACAATGATGGCAGAGGTCAGAAGAAAACAGCAGTTAGCCTGCAGGCAAATTCTAGGAGATTGACATGAGACTTCCATCATGAAATACATCAATTTACTGTCCTATGAGGGAAGGTTAAATAGACTCGGTCTTTATTCTCTGGAGTTTAAAAGAATGAAGAGTGCTGTCATCCAAACATACAAAATTCTTACAGGGTTCAACAGGGTAGATGCAGGAAGGATGTATCCCCTGGCTGGGTGGTCTAGAACCAGGGGGAACAGCCTCAGAATAAGGGCAGGCCATTTAGGACTGAGATGAGGAGGAATTTCTTCACTCAGAGGGCAGTGAATCTCTGCCCCAGAAGGCTGTGGAGGCTCAATGGTTGAGTATGTTCAAAACTAAGATCGATATATTCCTACATATTAAAAACATCAAGGGATATGGGGATGGTGCAGAAAAATGGTGTTGATCTTATTTAATGGTGCAGTGGGCTTGAAGGGCTGAATGGCCTACTCCTGCTCCTATTTCTTATGCACTTATGTTCTTAAATACTGGGACTTGGAGTACAAGAGGAAGACAGTAAGCAGTGAAGAACTCCAGAAATCATTAGTGGGCGAAGTAACAGGGAGCTCATATAGCAGATCCAAGTCGTTAGATGACAGATTACTGATCTTAGATAATATTAAAACATTGAATGAGCTTTTATTTCATAGAATTGTAAATCTATAACTCCATACATTTGTTAAAGAGTAAACTATCAGTGTGAGTGTGTAGCAATGCACAGGCCAGAATTTGACTGGGATGGGCTGGGAGGCTGGAAGGCTGGCAAGATGTAGTGGGAAGGGGTCAGCAGGGGTGCCCTGACCCCATTTAGCTCACTTAAAAGGTCATTGTGGTGCCCTTTCCATGCAATGCTATCTCAGCAGTGGCACTGCGAGTCGCTGAGGGTGCTCTGTTTCGATCTGTTTCAGCTGGCAGCCTGGGCCATTGGGCCTTCAGACAGAACATGAACTAGTCTAATTTACTGACCTTTGTTTTTATTCATTCATGGGATGTGGGCTTCACTGGCTGGGCCAGAAATTATTGCCCATCCCTAGCTGTCCTTGAGAAAGTGGCGGTGAGCTGCCCTCTTGAACCGCTGCAGTTCATGTGGTGTAGGTACACTCACAGTCCTGTTAGGAGGGGAGTTCCAGGATTTTGACCCAGTGACAGTGAAGGAATGGTGATATATTTCCAAATCAGGATGGTGACTGACTTGGAGGGGAATTTCTAGGTGGTGGTTTTCCCATCTATCTGCTGCCCTTGTCCTTCTTGGTGGTAGTGGTCGTGGGTTTGGAAGGTGCTGTCTAAGGAGCCTTGGGGAGTTCCTGCAGTGCATCTTGTAGATGGTACACACTGCTTGCTACTGTGCATTGGTGGTGGAGTGAGTGAATGTTTGTGGAATGTGATGCTAATCAAGTGGGCTGCTTTGTCCTGGACAGTTTCAAGCTTCTTGAGTGTTGTAGGAGCTTCATTCATCCAGGCAAGTGGGGAGTATTCCATCACACTTCTGACTTGTGCCTTGTAGATGATGGACAGGATTTGAGGAGTCAGGAGGTGAGTTATTCGTCACAAGAGTCCTAGTCTCTGACCTGCTCTTGTAGCCACAATGTTAATATGGTTAGTCAAGTTCAGTTTCTGGTCAATGGTAACCCCCAGGAGGTTGATAATGGGGGATTCAGTGATGGTAATGCCATTGAATGTCAAGGGGCAATAGATTCTCTCTTGTTAGAGATGGTCATTGCCTAGCACTTGTGTGGAGTGAATGCTACTTGTCACTTGTCAGCCCAAGCCTGGATATTGTTCAAGTCTTGCTGTATTTGGACATGGACTTCTTCAGTATCTGAGGAGTCGCAAATGGTACTGAACATTGTGCAATCATCAACAAACATCCATTGTTCTGACCTTATGATGGAAGGAAGGTCATTGATGAAGCAGCTGAAGATGGTTGGGCCTAGGACACTACCCTGAGGAACTCCTGTAGTGTATGTTCTGGAGTTGAGATGACTGACCTCCAACAACCACAACCATCTTCCTTTGTGCTAGGTATGAATCCAACCAGTGGAGACTTTTTCCCCCATTCCCATTGACTCCAGTTTTGCTAGGGCTCCTTGATGCTACACTCGGTCAAATGCAGCCTTGATGTCAAGGGCAGTTACTCTCACCTCACCTCGGGAGTTGAACTCTTTTGCCCATGTTTGAACCAAGGCTGTAATGAGGTCAGGAGCTGAGTGGCCCTGACAGAACCCAAACTGAGCATCAGTGAGCAGGTTATTGCTAAGCAAGTGCCGTCTGATAGCACTGTTGATGACCCCTTCCATTACTTTAATGATGATGGAGTGTAGACTGATGGGGTGGTAATTAGCCGGGTTGGATTTGTCCTGCTTTTTATGTACAGGACATACTTGGGCAATTTTCCACATAGCCAGGTAGATGCCAGTGATGTAGCTGTACTGGAACAGCTTGGCTCGGGGCTTGGCAAGTTCTGGAGGACAGTCTTCAGTACTATTGCCAGAATATTGTCAGGGCCCAAAGCCTTTGCAGTATCCAGTGCCTTCAGTTGTTTCTTAATATCACGTGGAGTGAATCAAATTGGCTGAAGACTGGCACCCGTGATGCTGGGGACCTCTGGAGGAAGCCAAGATGGATCATGTGCTTGGCACTTCTGGCTGAAGATTGTACCAAATGCTTCAGCCTTATCTTTTGCACTGATGTGTTGGGCTCCCCCATCATTGAGGATGGGGATATTTGTGGTGCATCCTCCTCCAGTTAGTTGTTTAAATGTTCACCACCATGCACGACTGGATGTGGCAGGACTGCAGGTCTGATCTGTTGGTTGTGGGATCGCTTAGCTCTGTTTATCACTTGCTGTTTATGCTGCTTGGCATGCAAGTAGTTCTGTGTTATAGCTTCACCAGGTTGACACCTCATTTTTAGGTATGCCTGATGCCGCTCTTGGCATGCCCTCCTGCACTCTTCATTGAACCAAGGTTGATCCCCTGGCTTGATGGTAATTGTAGAGTGGGGGATATGCCCGGCCATGAGATTAAGATTGTGCTCAAGTACAATTCTGCTGCTGCTGATGGCCCACAGCATCTCATGGATGCCCAGTCTTGAGTTGCTAGAGCTGTTCGAACTCTATCCCATTTAACACAGTGGTAGTGCCACACAACATGATATAGGGTATCCTCAATGTAATGGCAGGACTTCTCTCCACATTGACTGTGTGGTGGTCATTCCTACCGATACTGTCAAGGACAGATGCATCTGCGGCAGACAGGTTGGTGAGGCCGAGGTCAAGTATGTTTTTCCTTCTTGTTGGTTCCCTCACCACCTGCCACAGACCCAGTCTAGCAGCTATGCCCTTTAGGACTCAGCCGGCTCGGTCAGTAATAGTGTTACTGAGTCATTCTTGGTGATGGACATTGAAGTCCCCCACCCACAGCACATACTGCCACCCTCAGTGCTTCCTCCAGTTGGTGTCCAACATGGAGGAGTACTGATGCAGCTGAGGGAGGACAGTACGTGGTAATCAGCAGGAGGTTTCTTTGCCCGTGTTTGACCTGATGCCATGAGACTTCCATGGGTCCGGAGTTGATGTTAAGGATTCCCAGGGCAACTCCTGTGCCAGTAGGAGAGGACATTCCCAGGGATGGTGATGGTGGAGTCTGGACATTATCTATAAAGTATGATTCGGTGAGGATAACTATGTCAGGCTCTCCTAATCTTGGCACAAGCCCCCAGATTTTAGTAAGGAGGACTTTGCAGGGTTGGCAAGGCTGAATTTGCCTTTGTCGTTTCCAGTGCCGAGGTTGATATCAGGTGGTTTGCCCCATTTCATCCTTTTTATTTGATACAACTGAGTGGCTTGCTAGGCCTTTCTGAGGGCGTTTAAGTGTCAACCACATTGCTGTGGGTCTGGAGTCACATGTAGGCCAGACCAGATAAGGATGACAGATTTCCTTCCCTAAAAGGCATTAGTAGTTTAATTTCAGATTTTTTTTTACTGAATTCAAATTCCACCATCTGCCATGGTGGGATTCAAACCCAGGTTTCCTGGACCATTAGCCCTGGGTCTCAGGATTACTAGTCCAGCGACAATACCACTATGCCATCACCTCCCCGTGCTGCATTTAAGCTTCTACGTTGGTTTCTGCTTTTGCTTATTTTTTTATTCTTTCATGGGATGTGGGTTTGCTGGCAAAGCCAGCATTTGTTGCCCACCCCTAATTGCTTTTGAGGAGGTGGTGGTGAGTCGCCTTCTTGAACCTCTCAGTATATCAGTTGGTTCAACTTTTCTGTAGTGGTTTGGTACAATTGAGTGTCTTGCTCGGCCATTTCAGAGTACAGCTAAGAGTCAACCATATTGCTGTGGATCTGGAGTCACGTGTAGTCCAGACCAGGTAAGAAAGGCAGATTTCCTTCCCTAAAGGACATTGTTTGAGCCACTTTTCTCAGAGTTAAATGCTGGGAAAATCAAAGCCACTGTCTTTCATCCTTGCTACAAACTTTGTATCACTGCCACTGATTCCATCCCCTACATGGTCACTGTCTCAGGTAGATGCACACTGTTTGAAACCTTACTAGCCTATTCGATCCTGAACTCTGCGTCTAACCCCTTACTCCCTGCATTGCAAAGGCTGCTTACTTTCAACTTCATGCCAAATGCCACTCATCCATCATCTCTATTCTTTCTGACTTACATTGGTTCCTGCTCGCCAAAGCCTACAGCTTTAAATTCTCACTCTCATATTTAAATCCCTTCATGCATTGCCCTTCCCTATCTCTAAAAACCCTCCTCTCACCCAACATTCTCCCAGGACCCTCTGTTAATTTGACTGTGGCTCATTGTGCATTCTTTCCGCTCTTTGCCCCACCATTCCTGACTCTACCTTCAGCCACCTGGTCTCAACACATTGGAATTCCCTCACTAACCCTCTTCTCTTCCTTTAAGACTTGGGCTGGAATTTTCCAGCCCTGTTGGCATCGGGGGAGGGGGAACAATATGGCGAAAAGGCCAAAAATCGGTTTCACGCCAGCACAGCACATCTGATGGTGTCCGCTATAGAGGAATGTGAAGCCTGTTGGAGGCCAGTGTGAACCTGATTTGCATGCTGGTAGTGAGATTCAAAGTAAGGCCTGACCGGAATCATCCAGCCACACCAGATTTACTGTTATGACGGCAGGAAAACACATTGACCCAGAACATGTCTGGACAAGTGTGACGTTCAGAAGTCGGGACTTACCATTAGGGCCTTATCAGATAGCGGACATCCGAGGCGAAGAAGATGCTGGAGCCCAACAGCTACCGGACCCTGGAGGAACACGTGCATTGCATTCTGGGTGGATTCTCTTGGACATGGCTCCACCACGAAGCAGCTCATAAAACTTGGGAGGTCTCCGTTGATGTCTCCGGTCTGATTTGGAAAATCATGATCTTGGCCGTGGACTGTTACAGATGATCAGCAGGCCAGGGGTAGAAGAAGGTCCAGCTGTGAGTGGGGGAGGAAGTTGTACTGGTGGAGTGGGGGGGGGGGGGGTGGGTGGTGTGTGTGGAGCGGGGGGGATGGTGGCTGAGATTAAGAGTGGTGGACAAATGTGTCAGGGGATTGAGGTTGAGGGGGGGCCGAAGAAAGTGTTGGGGGGGATGAGGTTGGGAGGGGGGGAATGGAGGTATCGGAGGGGTTTTGGGGGGGGGAACGAAGGTGTCGTGGGAGTGAGGTTGGGGGGAACGAAGGTGTCGGGGGAGTGAGGTTTTGGGGAGCAAAGGTGTCGGGGGGGTGAGGTTGGGAGAAGGAGGAGGGAGTATGGGGGAGGAGGGTGTAACACGGAGAATGTGGACTGGGGAGGTAGGTGTAAGGGGGGAGAAAGGTGTAAGGGAGGGATTTCGGAGAGGGGAAGGAGTTCGGAGGCAGGAAGGAGTTTGGATGAAGGGAAGAAGTTTGGAGGGGGAAGATGTCCAGGGGGAGGAGGGAGTAATGGGTGGGGGATATCCAGGTGAATGTGCAAGGGAGTGGTCTGTGGAATCGATGATTGCCTCCTGGAGGGGGAACTAGGGGTGGGCATGGGTAGAAGGGAATGGTGAGAATGAGAGGGGGCAGAGGGAACTGGAAGGGTGGGAGGCTGAGGGTGCATCAGTAGTGATAGAATGGATGGCGAGGGTGGTTGATGGGGACTCGGAGGCAGACACGGACCCTGGGAGTGGAAAGGAGGAGGCGGGGAGGTCAATGTGGATGGGGGTGGGATTCTCAGGAAGGCAGGGAATGTGGACATTCACCTGGACATCCTGGAAAGACAAGGGTTCGTGTTGTTACTTGTGGTCCAGCTGCATGCAGCTAGTCGGGGGGGGTGGCGGTTGGGTGATGCAGTGGGAGGACTTGCAAAGCCCATCAATGAAACTGAAAAACAACATTGCACATTATTCAGCGAAAATGAACATATTTTCAAATTATACAGTTACAAAATGTGTTCACCCCTGCAACGACTTGAGATCAGGATTTCTTAACTTTTCTAGGCCTACCACTTCTTCTAGATGCTACCCTGACATCTGCAGCAGGGGTGGAGATAGCCTGTGCCATGGTTGACCCTATTGCCTCTGATGATTTTTGAGTGCGTCCTCTGGAGAGCCAAGGCCTTGAGGATCCCAGCTTGCTTTGGCTGTCCTTCTGCGGGCCAGCTGCTCCCTCTGCGATGCCAGAGGACAGGGTTGAGGAGGTCACAGGCAAAGGGGGCTCAGAGGGAGAGGACAGCCTCTGAGATTCCTGAGTGGATGACCTGGGGTGTCCAGCTTCCGCTTCTCCTCCCTTCATGGGCCCTAGCCTGACTCCTTGAGGGCAAGGAGCATCTGCAGAGATGTCAGAGTGCCCTGTTTCCTTCTTGCGTTGTCATTGCAGGAGCTTACCCATGGCTACAATGATGGAGTGCAGGTCTGCATGCATCCCACATTCTGCTGGACCTGGGTCTCCATGGTATCCGCCATCCTTCCCATGCAGAGCTCCATGCGCACACATGTGGGCACCATTTGATCAGAGAGCAGGCGGACACACTCCTCCAACTCACATACCACTCTACTGAGGGCTTCCAACAGTTCTGTGTAATGTTCCCACGCCTTCTGCTGACTCTGCACGATGAGTTGGAATGCTGAATCCAGAGACTCAGCATCTGACTCGGACCTCACAGATGCCTCTTCCCCAGCAATTCTCTGAGTGCTGGGGAGCTCTGTTGAACCTTCCTCCCCCTGCTGTGGACACGTGTCTGTGCAGTGACCACCAGATTGTGAACCTGAGCCTGCTCTAGATCTAGGTCCCACCAAGGTGTGTGTCTCTGCACTGGTGCAGGGTGTGGGTAAGCGCTGTTTTGGGTCGCTCAGACTGCTTATTTCCTTAGTTCTGTTGAAGAGTCATACAGACTCGAAACGTTAACTGTGTTCCTCTCCACAGATGCTTTCAGACCTGCTGAGTTTTTCCAGGTATTTTTGTTTTTGTTTTGGATTTCCAACATCCGCAGTTTTTTGCTTTTATTTTTGCTTATTTCCAACTCTTCAATGGAGGAGGTGTCCTCTTTGCTGCAGATGAGGACGTGGATGGAGCTGAGGGACTGGCTGGCTGAGAGTGTTGGTCCCTTGGCAGAGCTCCCTGTGAACCAAAGTAGCGATAATCAGTACATGGCAGCAGAGCCAAAGCACGAGAGAGGGGACTCACAGTTGCTTTGAGGGAGGGATGATGTGGTGCAGCATCCTCACGAGGGTGTTTGCCTCCGACCTCACAGTCACCACAGGCATGGTCGACATCCTCACCAGTCAGTGCGATGGCCGCTACTCAAAGTGAGTGAGGGGCCTAATGTGAGCCATTCCACTCCCAGTTTTGGACCTCTCCCTGCTGACCTGAGACAGCTTCTCCTGCATGAAAACAGATGGAGAGAGTGTGAGCAGGACACATGGCACTGCACTGCACAAAATGTTTGTGTGGTGAGTGGAGCCATGGATGGGATGAGGATGCAAGCTGGAGAGGATATGAGCCTGATGGAGATGCGAGGGTATGTGTGAGAGTTAGTGGTGTTGTCCCTTGAGGTGTGAGGTCCCTGTGGATGTGTGATAGGTTTGGGAGTGTGTGAGCTGAGAGTGCTGAGGTGGTTGCCTTACCCTTGTGGAACGAATGAGATCATTTATCCTCTTTCTTGGTTGACCTTCTCTGTGCTCTGTTGGCAGTGACTGCCATTGCCACCGCCTCCCAGGCTGGACTGGTGACTCTGGTGGACCTCGTGAGGCCAGAACATGGCTAGAGGGCATCGCCTTCCACTACTTCCAGCAGGTGCCCGGAGAGGCATCACTAAATTTGGGTCTGTCATCTTTCGGGGCCATCTATCACCTGGAGCAGTCCTGTAGACATGAAGTAGGTGCGCTTTAAATATGGCACCCAGAACAAGGAAGCACTGAGGTCATGGCATGGCGGGCAAATATGAGCCTGCCCACCAGTGATCCAGAGTGTTACCCATGAATGCATGATTAATGAGGCAGGACTTGCCGGGAATGGGACGATATGGCTCGAAAAACTGCCATTGCGGACAGCGGGTAAAATGACTTTATTCCCGCCTGGTATCACAATTAGTGCAAATCTGGGATGCTTCTGTCCTTAGCCTACATTTACCTGTCATTCATGGGGTGTTGGCATCGCTGGCTAGGCCAGCATTCTTTGGCCATCTCTAGTTGCCCTTGAGAAGGTGGTGGTGAGCTGCCTTCTTGAACCGCTGCAGTCCATGTCGTGTAGGTACACCCACAGTGCTGTTAGGGCAGGGCACTTCCAGGATTTTGACCAAGCGACAGTGAAGGAACGACGATGTATTTCCAAGTCAGGCGTGCCTGGGAGCCCCAGCCGTCCTTCTTCTTGAGGGTGCTGCTTCTCCCTCTGCCCAGTCAGACGCCTCTGCGCTGTCTTTTCTTCCAAGCCTGCATTGTTAGCTTGAGCCTTGGGGGAACTTGGTCTAAACTGGGATGCTGACATTGCAAAGGGCTGTGAGTGCCTCCACCAGTGACTGCTCCATGGCCGCTTTAGCAAGGAGTTTGTACAACTTGCCCAGTTGTGCAACTGTTCTGCAGTCCGCTAAAATGCTCATTAGTTTGCAGTCTGTGCCCAAGCTCCGGAGCACTTGTGGTATTTTGATGCCTCTGCTTTGCTCGAGTGGGCAGATAAGCTAGAGGCCCAACTCCAAGCATGTCACTGGTTGGCACCTAGCTAGATCCAGGGTTTATAGACGGCACTTATCATTCCTGCAGATGACCGACAACCAGTATCGCCAACGCCAAAGACTGCGCATGTCCAGGGAACTATTTGATCACATCTGCCGCCTGCTGCAGGATTTGGTGCCATGGGGACATGGAGGGCATCCACTGCCAGTGGCTGTGAAAGTGACCGTGGTGCTCAATTTCTAATCCAGTGGCTCCTTTCAGGGCTCCACAGGTGACCTCTGTGGGATATCACAAGCCTCTACCCACAATGCATCTATAAGGTCAGGACTCCACCTTCGCAAGGGCACACAACTTTCCGCATCTCGCTCGGGATCAGGAAAGCCAGGATACAAGAGCACTGGGATTTGCCCAGGTCTCAGGTTTCCCACAGATGCAGGGTGCCATCGACTGCACTCACATGGCATTCAGATCTCCGTGGCAGCAAGCGGTCAGCTATATCAACCACAAGGACTTTCACTCACTAAGTGTTCAGCTGGTGTACGACCACCACAGACACATCCTGCAGGTCTGCGCATGGTTCCCATGTAGTGTCCATTACTTCTACATTCTCAATAGGCCTCAGATTCTTGACATCTTCCAGGGCCCACAGAGGCCTCACGGTTGGCCTCTTGGGGACAACGGCTACTGCAGAGAACGTGGCTGATGACACCTGTGTGGCAGCCTCAGACAGCAGCAGAAAGAAGGTACAACAAGACTTATGCTGCAACTCGCACTTTGGTCCGATCTGTCTGCAAGCATGACCCAGACCTTCCTGTAACTTGCCATTTCAACACACTCTCCTGCTCTCGTGCCCACATGTCCGTCCATGGCCTGCTGCATTGTTCCAGTGAAGCCCAACGCAAACAGGAGGAACAGCACCTCATCTTCCGACTAGACGCTTTACAGCCTTCTGGACTTAACATTGAGTTCGACAACTTCAGACCATGAACTCTCCCCTCCATTCTCAACCCCTTTTTATCCCCTTGTTTTTACATTCATTTTTATCCTTTTATCCATTTTTATTTTCATTTTTATTCACTTATCAGTGGCCTTATCCCCTTCTATCCCCCCTTCTATCCCATTTTCTATCTTTTTTCCCCACCACTTCCCTCTCCCCCACCCCATCCCCTACAGAGCTGTTACTTGTTCCATGTTGTTCTTTCACACAACACTACCCTTGTTCTGCTACTATCACATTCTGCTTTCTTACCCTTATGCCATTATGAGCACCTTTTTTTAGCACTAACCATTTCCCTTAACACTCCCTTTGTCCTTCAGTTCATGACATCTTTGTCAATCCCTCCTTTGTCCCCACCTATCGCTGGCCTTCTATCCAGCTCCACCAGCCCCACTCCCCTTTAACAGTATAAATTTCATCACATTTCCACTTCTCTTCAGCTCTGAAGAAGGGTCATACAGACTCGAAACGTTAACTCTGTTTCTCTCTCCACAGATGCTGCCAGACCTGCTGAGTTTTTCCAGCATTTTCTGTTTTTGTTTCAGATTTCCAGCATCCGCAATATTTTGCTTTTATCTAAGGAAAATTTGAAGTTTCTTTAAAATGTCTGTAGAATCTGTAATTGTTTTTAAGAATGTTTGAATAGGACTTTTAAGAGTTTGCATCAATTGTAAAGGGATCAATTATCATTTTCTTGGATAATAAGAAATACCGGTCCATGTGACCTGGCATCCCCTGACCCGGAAGCAGTACCAACAGGAAGGAAGTTAAGATGGAAGCCATGTGGCCAGAGACAACAAAGCTGCAGCAGCGGAATAACAGAGGAGAGTTCCGTTTGGGGTCTAGATGGCGATTCTTTAGGGTTTTCATGTTATCCTAAGAATGCTACCAGAGGTTGTTATTTGTAAAAAAAAAATCATCTTTATTCACAGATCTATGTACATCTCAGTACCCTACATGAGGTTGTACTTCTGCTTCTCACCATATCTCAGTTATTTAATCATGCTACATTGCATCACAATTACATCACTATTAGGTGCTCCCTTTATTCTACATCTCTCCCCAAGTCTTTATCCCAACTATATACATCCCCCTACATTTCCCCATAAAGTGTCAGATTTCACAGGGTTAGTCTCTGTGGTGCCTTGGCCAATCTCCCTGATCTGGTCCTGATTCTTTTGTTCTTCTGTATGCAAACCTGAAACTGTTCTGTATCTGGAGAATCTCTTCCTCCAATTGTCCCAGCAGGGAGCCTGTTGTGAGCCTTCAGTGATTCGGAAAGGTTCTGGGAATGGCAATGTAGACTCAATGTTTGTCCTAAATTCTAGATCTTTTGCTGCTTCAGTAGTTTGACTTGTAGATTGTTATCTTTACTCACTGCTGTCTGGACTCCCAGTCTGTGTGTCTGCTTGTATCTGCTGCATTCACAATGCCCCATTATCAGGCAAGTCTTCAATCTTTTTCTTTTTATCTTTTTTCCAAGTGTTTGTAGGTTTTTCAGATGTACAGTCTTCACTTGGAGTTTTTCTTGGTCTTTTCCACTCTGTCCACCATGTTTTGTCTTGTGTTCAGGGTCTAGATGGGTTTTCTTTAGGGTTTGCCTGTTACCTTAAGAATGCTACCACAGACCGTTATTCATAAAAACCATTCTTGTTTATTTACAGTCCATGTACATCTCAGTGTTTTACATGAGGTTGTACTTCTGCTTCGCACCAGAGCTCAGTTATTTAATCATATAAAGTTATCTGATCATGTGACATTGCATCATAGATACATCAGTATCAGGTGCTTCTGTTGTTAACACTTTTACAAGGAGGGACTTTACAAGGAGATAAGGGACAGAAAGCTGAAGACAGCGTTAGAGCAAGGATTGTGAATTGGACAATTCCACTCTTATGCTTCAGTTTTGCCAGAGCCAACCAGACCATTTAGTGCGGTTTATTAAAGGAGTCAGATAAAGGAGCCTCGAGGGAGTCTGTGCCATCAAGACTGTCATGAGCCTAGCTGAGGAGACTCTGCAGGAGTGTTCTGTTTGGGTGATGATTGTCTCCAGGGAACTTGGAAGGAATGAAGCTACTGTTGCAGCTGACTAGTGTAATTTATAGTTCAGACTGGCCATAATTTACCTGTGAATTCAAGTTTAATTGACATTGATCTTGATTCATGTTAAAGTAAAAGTTACAAAAAGTGAAAGCTTGTTGGTAATTTCTTCATTTAGGGATCATTTAATAAATTTAGTTATTTTGGTTTACAGTTAACCCATGGGGTCATTGAAAGAATATTTTTTAAATAGTGAGAGCTGGGGAAATGTTAGTATTCAGAGGGATTTTGGTGTCTTTGTACATGAATCACAGAAAGATAACATGCAGGTACAGCAAGCAGTTAGAAAAGTAATAGGCATCCTAGCCCTTATTACAGTACAAGTGGAGTATTTGAGTAAATTAATCTTGCTGCAATTGTATAGGACCTTGGTGAAACCATACGTGGAGTTCTGTGCACAGTTTTAGTCTCCTTACCTGAGGGACGACATACTTGCCTTAGAGAGAATGCAACAAAACTTCACTCGACTGATTCCTGGGATGAGTGGACTGTCCAAGAAGAAAGATTGAGCACACTAGACGTATGTTCCCTAGAGTTTAGAAGAATGAAAGGGGTTCTCATTTCAACATATAAAATTCTTAAGGGGTTTGGCAAATTAGATGCTGGAAATGTATTTCTTCTGGCTGGGGATTTTAAAACTAGAGGGGAAAGAACTTGGAGCAGAATCATCCCAGATTTGCACTAAGTGAGAGCTGGGGAAATGTTAGTATTCAGAGAGTTTTTGGTGTCTTTGTACATGAATCACAGAAAAAAGGAGGTTTTACTTGCTGGCCACGGTGGCAGGTTTTTGCGCCGTATTGTCCCAATCCCACCTCATTAATCATGCATTCCTGGGAAACACGCCATTTTGCTGGCAGGCAGCCTCCGATTTGCCCACCATGCCATCACCTCACTGCTTCCTCACGCTCTGTACCATATTTAAGATGCAGCCACGTGCACACCTCTCAGCGCTTCCAGCCCAGTACTGCTCCACAGAAGACATGGCCCCGAAAGGCAAGAAAACTGCAGCCCCCTGATTCAGTGAAGCGTCCCTGGAATGCCTTTTAGATGCCATGGAGGCCCGCTGTGATGTCCTCTACCCTAACTCTGGCCGCAGGTGGGGCAGCAATCCGGCTTGGGAGGTAGAGGTGGTCAGTGCCAATGCTGCAAAAAAGACGTCGACCATTCAGTACAGAAAGAGGATGATTGATCTCATTTGTGCAGCCAGGGCAAGTCAGCCGTCTCATCACTCTAAACTCACACACTCACAAGGCCATCACACATTCACTGGCATCTCACTCACTGCCAGCTCAAGGGACATTACCACTCACTCTCTCACACACACCCTCACATGTCCACCAAGGTCGCTGGTGCTTATACGACTGCTGGAGGCAAGGGATCTGTTGAGTCCAAGTCAGATGATGAGCCTCTGGACTTGGTCCTCCATAAGTTGTTGGAGCTGTAGCGACAATCATGGTAACAGCAGGAAGCGACGACAGCTGCACTCCTCAGATTGCAAAGCATGATGGAGGAGTCTGTCCACCTTCAGTCTGAGGTGATGGCGCTGTCCTGCCAACTCACTGAGGTCAACATTGGCAGGATGGTGGCCACCATGGAGACCTTGGTTCAGGACATCGATCCCGCACTGCTGCGCAGGCTGAACTCCATCATAGTTAGCCTCCAACAGTGTCAATGCAAGAGGGATAATGGGCAGCTTGATTTCACTGCAGCTTCCCCTCCACCACAAGGAGTCAGCCAGGGATCCTCAGGCGCCCGTAGGGAGGAAGATCAGCAGGTGCACACCTCGGAGTCATCCACCCAGGTGACTCTGGGAGTGTGCGGCCCATCCAAATCCCCTCCTCCTGAGACTCCAGCAGCTCCAGTTCCACAGGCCGAGGTGGGTGCCACCACCACACAGAATGACCCTGAAAGCAGGTTGGAGCCCTCCAGGTCTTGGCCCTCCAGAGGATGCCCACCAAGTTCATCACAGGCAGGGCGTCACAGTCAGCAGGTTGCCTCCGCCTCCACTGTGGATGTTGGAGGAGCACCAAGATGTAGCAGCCATCTAGAAGGTTAAGAGGATATAGTTGCACAGCGTGGTACAGGTGTTAATAACTTGTACACAATGTTCACCATTATAAATAAACTCCCAAGAATGTCTCTCTGCCTGTGGCTCCTTGTTCTGATGAGCAGTGTTCATGTCACTCAGATGTGAAACCTTGGTTCCTGCACAAGATAAAGGCAGGTGCCTCAGTCCCTGTACTTTGTGTAACCTTCCCAGCACACTGATGGTGTGCCATCACTGTCACTGGACACATCAGTCATCCCTGAATCTTGATGGGGCTCATCATTGCTGCCAGAATGTCCTGGGCCTGCAGCACAGAGTTCCCTCATTCTCTCTATGCTCTCTGCAACCTTTGAGGTCCGGCTGGCCCCATCCTATCAGCCTCTGTGCCCAGTGACAGTGTGATCCTTAAGGGCTCGGCTCGCGAAGGATGCCACAGGATCAGGAGAAGTTAAAGTTTCCCCACCGCATCTCCATGATATGACCCTGTTCGCAGAGCGCAAGCAATCTGTCATCAGCCAGACAGGAGTCATACATCCACATAAGCTATGTGAGGATCTGTGAAGTGTCCTCACTGCATGTCATCGCCATCATCCTGGAATGTAGGGACTATGGGCATCCACTGTGTCTCCATGACAGTAGCCTTATCACAGAGGGTATGTGCACTGCCATCAGCCAGACAGGAGTCAAACACTCACAAATGTAATGTGAGGATCTATGGTGTCTCCTCACAGCATGTTGTCATCATTCTATATGAATCTAGCAGCTATGAGGGCCTCCCTAATATGCCTGCCTCATCTGGCCAGTGTGAGGGCCTCATCACTTTCATCTTCGCCTTTGAAGACCTCCTCACCCTCATTCCCATTGACGACCTCTTCATCGGAGGAGATGTGCAGCTCCTCCATCCCCTCCTCAGCCCGCTTCAGCACCTGGTTGTGAAGGGTGCATGATAATCTCTGTGAACTCTGGTCCATGGACCATGTGAAGGTGAGAGAGGGGTGGAAATTGGAAGGAAAATTGATAAAAATTTTCCATGTCAAGACGCGATGCTGAAGCAGCACCGAAGCAGTCATCGATGTACTAGAAAAATAGTTGTGGGAGGGGGCCTGAGTAGCACTGGAACAAGGAATGTTCCACATACTTCATGAAGAGACAGGTATTAGTGGGAACTATGCAGGTACCCATAACCACACCTGGTCCACACCTCCATGACCCCCAACACCTCATCCCCTTCCCACGGCACCTTCCCATGCAATCGCAGAAGGTGCAACATCTGCCCGTTTACCTCCTCCCTCTTCACCGTCCAAGGTGAAGCAGCACTTCACTTGCACCTCCTTCAATCTATTCTACTGCATTTGCTGCTCCCAATGCAGTCTCCTCTACATCAGGGAGACCAAACACAGACTGGGTGACCGCTTTGCGGAACACCTTTGCTCTGTCCGCAAGCATGACCCAGACCTCCCTGTCACTTGCCATTTCAGTATCACATCCTGCTCTCTTGCCCACATTTCCGTCCTTGGCCTGCTGCAATGTTCCAGTGAAGCCCAACACAAACTGGAGGAACAGCACCTCATCTTCTGACTAGGCACTTCACAGCCTTCCGGACTGAACATTGAGTTCAACAACTTCAGACCATGAACTCTCTCCTCCATCCCCACCCCCCTTTTTTAAATCCCTTTTCTGTACATTCACTTTTATTTTTTACCCATTTTTACTTTCATTTTTATTCATTTATCAGTGGTTTTATCCCCTTTTTTTATCCCCTTCTATCCCATTTTCTATCCTTTTTTTCCCCAACCACTTCCCCCTCCCCCCACCCCATCCCCTACAGGGCCATCTATTACTTGTTCCATGTTGTTCTTTCACACAATGCTACCATTGTTCTGCCATTATCACATTCTGCTTTCTTACCTTTATGTCATTATCAGCACCTTTTTTAGCCCTTACCACTACCATTAACATTCCCTTTGTCCTTTAGTTCATGACATCTTTGTAAATCTCTGCTTTGTCCCCACTTATCGCTGGCCTTCTATCCAGCTCCACCTGCCCCACCCTCCTATAACAGTATAAATATCATCACATTTCCACTTCTCTTCAGCTCTGAAGAAGGGTCATATGGACTCAAAATGTCAACTCTTTTCTCTCTCTCCACAGATGCTGCTTGGCCTGCTGAGATTTTCCAGCATTCTCCATTTTTGTTACAAATTTTCCTCGCTGTACCATTTGGAGTCAAAGGTCATCACATTCTGCTTTTTTTTCCTATTTTTTCTGCTGAAGTGGATAAGTTTGTATCTCTCTTCCACTGTCTCAAGCTTGTTTACTGATCTAACCTGCCTAAATCCTTCTGCAGCCTCTGTATCCTCCTCACAGTTTACTTTCCAGCTAGCTTTGTCAGCAAACTTGGATACATTATACTTCCTCTCTCGTCTAAGTCATTGATTGTAAATACATAAGGCCCAAGCACTGATCTCTGTGATACCCCACTGTCCATTTACCAGCACTCAATCCATGCTAACATACTGCCCCCAGTCCCATGAACCCTAATTTTGCGTAATACCCTATTGTGCAACACCTTATCTAATGCTTTTTGAAAATCCAAGTGCATGATGTCCACTGGTTCTCTCTTGTCAATCCTGCCAGTTACAACCTCAGAAACCTCTAACAGATTGGCAAACACAATTTCCCTTTCACAAATTGGTGTTGATTCTGCCCATTTGTATTGTGATTTTCTAAGTGCTCTGTTAACTCAGGCTCCTTGGTAGGGCCGATTGGCTCAGTTGGCTGGGTGGCTGGTGTGGATCAGATTGGCACCACCAGCCCGGGGCTTGAAGCCCATTCCAGCTGGGGTGGATTCAGGACCTGTCTCCTTGCCTTACTGCGATGGCAATCACAGGGCTGTGTTTCGGACCCTATGGCTTTGGGCACATAACTGAAGAAAGGGAAGTGACCCTGTTACCACATCCCTAATTATAGATTACAACTCTTTCCTGCCAACTGACTGGCTAACTGGTCTACAGATCCATGTTTTCTCTCTCCCTCCTTTCTGGAATAGTGGGGTTATGTTTTCTATCTTCCAATTTACAGAGACTGTTCTAGAATCTAGAGAACTCTGGAAGATCAAGCCCAATGCATCTGCAGTCTCTGTAGCTACCTTTTTTTAAAATCCTAGGCTGCAGTCCATCAGGTCCAGGGGAATTTGTCAATTTTTAATTAGATTAATTTCTCCAGTACTCTTTCTTAGTCAACAATAATATCCTTAAGCCCCTTATTTTCACTAGGCCTTTGGTCCCCAGGATTGTTTTGATTCTCCTACCATGAAGACAGATACAAAGTAATAGTTTCATATTTCTGCCAATTCCTTATTCTGAAGCATAGGGCAGAGTTTTCCCCTCGGTGTGCGGGATCTGCAGGGGTGGACGGGAAGCCGACTGCTGCCCATGATCAGCAGCGCTCTGCGATTTTATTTCAATTAAGGCCCACCCAGCATGATACGCGAGCAGCAGCGCTGAGCGCTGCCCCGTGCAGGCGAGAGGAGGAGTGCGAGCAGGCCTAGCGCGAACTTCTCACTTGTGTGTGAGAGAGCACAGAATATTCTCCCTGAGGCACAGAGCTGCCTCAGGGAGATGAAGAATTTTCAACAAAAAGAAATACAGAGCAGAGAAATGAAATGAAACATGTCCTGTTATGTGACTCTGTCACATGAGCAGGGACATGTTTTTAATTTAAAAATAAAGTTTTTATTTTATTTGTATTTGTATTACACCCACAGTGCTGTCAGGAGAGAGTTCCAGGATTTTGACCCAGCAACAGTGAAGGAATGGCGATATATTTCCAAGTCAGGATGGTGTGTGGTTTGGAGGGGAACTTGCAGGTGGTGGTGCTCCCATATATCTGCTGCCCCTATCCTGCTAAGTGGTAGAGGTTGCAGGTTTGGAAGGTTCTGTAGAAGGAGCCTCAGTGAGTTGCTCACTCACTCTCCTATTGCCTCTCTATCCTTCCCGTTAACAACAAGTGTGAAGAGTTCATGATTTCTTCCTCAACAAGATAGAGACCATTCAGCTGCCTCTGTTACTTTCCCTCTTCTACCTGCCCATGAAGTCAAACCACCCACAGCTTCGACCCTCCTGCCCCATCCTAGCTCCGAGTTCCCCAGTCTTTCTCTAGCCTCTGCATCTTCCTAATGTCCCTTCCAAGCTCATCGTGTTCATGGCACCGATTTCCTGCCCCCTCAACCCCATTCCCATCACCTAACTTCCTTTCCCAACTCATGTGGTGGTTGGGAATTCCAGTGAAGGAATGCTGTATAGGAACAGAACTTCAGAATATAATCTTCCACCTCTGCGATCTGGAACCAGACTAAACCCAAAGAGGAGAAATAAAGATTTCTTTTCTTTAACATATCATCATAAAATCTGCCAAACACCAAGTGTGACTTTCAGACAGATGTGATCAGAACATCAGGTTATAGTACCTGAAATGAACACAGGCAGATCCATTGGACATGAGTCCGCAACATAAAAGAGCCCTCAACGCTGATGTTAAAAACAGCATTTTGTCTCTTTAAATATTGATAGCGGAAAAAACCCACGGATTATTCAATGATGAAAACAGAGACTTCATTCTGCACCTGCTGTTATTTCACACTTCTCTGCTGTCATAGGTCGTGTTGGGTTATCTGAACAGAGGCTCAGCTCCCTAGTAATGGCCATTGCAGCTGTTGATCAGCACCTCAGAATACCCAGGTAAGTGTATGCTCATCAATCAGGCAGCAGTACAAGTAATTCTGTAATCCTAGTCTGTCTATTAAAGGCCTAATATTAAATTGGCTGATTCTATTATTAGCCCAGTTACTGATTGCATGGCCGGAGCCTTCCTATCAAATTCACCTGGAAAAGGAGAATCAGAAGTGCCTCTTACAAAGCAGCCACATTTCTAAGGATGTTCTTCTAGCCTCGCAGTCGTATGGATGAATCACAGCACTCATCCGAGTGCTTTCAAATCTAGCTCATTCAGCTAGATTATTTCCCCTTCCATTTTGAAGGTGCTGACTCGTGCCAGCCACACCCTGTACCTTGCTCAAGTGAGCTTTGTTCAAAAAGCACGACATTGACTCTCAACAGGCTACTCAACTACTGAGGACACTGTAGCCGAGTATGATATTGTCTTTGTCCACTGTCTACGCACATTAACAATCCCAACACTACACAGCACCCAAAAGCAGTGACCTTGGCTAAGCTGGTCCTTCCCTGGTTTAAGCACAATGATACTCATTAGAGCACCTTTTGCGCGGCTGCATCTGAGATCACCTAACTCCATACGGACCTGTTAAAACTGGGATTAAAGACAGAAAGTGCTGGAAAAACTCACCAGACCTGGCAGCGTCTACGGAGAGAGAAACAGAGATAACGTTTCCCTGTTAAAGCTGGGGCCTTTCTGGCTTCATGGTTCATTTCCACATTAGGCCATTCGGGGAGCTTCTAAGATAGATTTTATTAACCTACCCTATTTGAAAAGGGCATTTTCCTTGTATTCTGAAGGCCTCCGCATATCCATAAGGCACTGAAAGGGCTCGTATGTATTCCTAGAACAGTCATGGACAGCTTGTGTTAAAAAAAGAGATATCGAGGAAGGTGTCTTTGAGACATTTGTTGATTTTACTTTGTGTCAATAAGAGACACTGTACAAATTTATGGCTGTCAGCACTTCAATGACGAGAGACAACTCCTATTTATATAGAGTCTATCATAACCTCAGGACATCCCAAATTTTGAAGTATAGTTACTGTTGTAATGCAGGGATCACAGCAGGTCAATCAAAGCAAGACCCCACAAACTGCAATGGTGTAATAACCACATAATCTGATTTTTTTTCCTGATTTCAGTTGAAAGACAAATATTGGCCAGTACACTGTTGAGAACTCTAATGCTCTTCTTCAGAATAGTACCATGCAATTTTTTTATGTCCAGAAAGGAACTCTGATTAAAACCTCACCTCAAAGACTGCACCTCTGACAGTGCGATTACTCAATACTGTAGAATAAGGGGTTAATTCTAATTGTGTGATATGCTAACGATACACAGTATACAATTTCACAAGAAGTAATGCATGACCTTTCTCTCCCTTGCTGATCTCATGGCAAGGAAGACACAATAAGAGATGCTCCAATAAAGTTAATATTTTCCTTACCTCAGCAGACTCTGTAAATATTCTGTGTTAGCACAACAAGACCAAGAATAGTATATGGTGGCAGCGAGTAAAAGAACAAGCATAGAAAAGTCTCTGCCATTATCAGAGTGCTTCAAAAGGTCAGAGGCCTCAACCAAGAAGAAGTATGGCTGAACTGGCGCCAAAGATTTACCAGATATCGGGCCACATCAGGCCTTGTGGCGAAGCTGAGCAGCCAGTAGGTCAGTATGCTATTTTATGGGATAGGTGGCTGAGCAGACAATATTCTAGTCAGGCAATGACTCGACAAAGAAAAAACTACGTACAATGAAGTAATAAAAGCACTTGATGTCCACTTCAATCTGCAAAAGAATACCATTGTCCAGCAGGCTAAATTTAGCAAGCATACCCAATGACAAAGGGAGAGTATTGATACATTTATCAACGATCTGTAAATATTTTCAGATAACTGCGAATATGGCAGCTTAAAAGATGGACTAATAAAGGACAGAATTGTTGTTGAAGTCTTAGACAAAGCATTGTCTGACCACTTGCAGTTGAGAGATGATCTAACCTAAATAAAGTCTGTTCTACAGAGCAGACAAGCTGAGGTCAGGAGGCAAAATTGATCAGTGATTCAGAATGACAGGGAGAACCATATCCCAAATACGACTGACTCAGCGGAGTATGTTAAATTTAAAGGCAGAGAGGTGGCTGTACAAAAGCAAGGTAGGCAGGAAGATCATCCATCTAACACTCCAGTTAAATGTAATTGGTGTGGCTGGAAAAGTTGTCCTGTCAAAGAGGCCGAATGTCATTTTTGCAAAAAGAAGGGTCACTTCAGGCTGGTGTCAGAGGAAGAATCTTGTACAGATTGAGGAAAAAGAGAAGCCTTCAAAAGGTCGAAACATTGATGAAGTAGCGATATCGATGATGTTGAGGTGCCTTTTCTTGGAGAGATCCAGGGACCATGTGGAAACTAATAGAGTGCTGATATCCTAGTAGAGGGAAACAAGAGATGCTTTAAGTTAGGCACAAAGTGCAGCAGTTTTGGTCTTTCTGATGCTGAACTGAGGTTGAGAAAAATTCTCTTCAGCCATCATGTGGTAAACTACACAGGCGAGGAGGTATTGAACTCAAGGTCATAGGACTTTGGTCATATAGAGAGGTCATATTGAGAGAGAAAAATCACTAAAACCTTCTATGTGAGCCTGACCCAGAGTTATTCACTCTTAAGCAGGAAAGCCTGTACTGACTTACATCGGATTTGCAGAGTAGAGGATCTGGAAAGCCCAGAAGATCAGCCTAAAAAATTCAGAGCTGAATTTCCACAGCCATTCACAGGACTGGGAAAGCTGAAGACAGTGTACCACATCACTCTACATCCTGAAACAAAGCCAGTGTGTCCCAGAAAAATTCCTTATCCATTCTTACCAAAGGTAGAAAAGGAAATTGACTCTATGTTGAAGCAAGGGGTTATTTCGCCTGTGACAGAAAACAACAAGCTGGTGTTCGGGGATGGTCTCAGCGCCAAAATCCAACAGACCAATCAGGGTTTGTGTAGATCTTACACAGCTGAACAAAGCAGTTGAATGCAAATTCATCCTATGTCGCCTGTGGATGACAGCTTGGCAAAATTGGGAAAGAGTTCAAACTTCATGAAGCTACATGTAAATAGTGGTTTTAGACAACTACCCCTTGATGAAGAGTCTAAGTTACTGTGAGGGGAGTAAGACCTCACACTGTATTTTTATAAAATATATATAGATATCCTCATGGCTATTTCTAAAGTATTAAAACTGGACAAAGGCCTTTTAAAATGGCAGAATCTATATCTGTCTGTGACCCCCAAACTAAAGGAGCTACCTGGCAGTATCGAAGAAACTTGTACCTCATTATTCCCTGAAGATACACTAACAATCCCCCTGTGGGCTGCGCAGACCAAATTCAAAGAGAGCTATCCAAAGGCCATCCGCATTTCATAACCCAGATTGGCCAGCTGGAGTCTATTCATTTGCTAAGACAAAGACCTCCGGAACCTTCCTTTCAATTCTTAGTGGTTGAGACATTTAACCATCTCGGGGACCCAGATGAGAGATACATATCCTTTGCCAAAGACAGTCTGGAGAGTTGGGAATCATCTGACATGAATTGCTAAGTGGTGGAACCAGTAATATTGCTTTGCTGTATTTTAAACTCAGTCTGCCATTTACCATCTAAAGAGCACCATCACTGAGAAGGAGCTGTTTACACTCTGCTGGAACCACTGTACCATCATCTATAAAACTGATTCATCTCTGTGTGCCTATATCATCATGTGAAGTCAATACCAATGGAAAAGTGAATTATATAGCATTGGTTTTCAACCTGCTGACCTCTGGGAAGGAATACCTCATTGAACTTTGATTCTGGACAGTAGAATCTATGTGAAACAATATTTCTTTTCTCTGTGGCCTCTGTACTGTAAACCTTTTTTTTCTCTATCCCTCATTCACTCTATGAATGCAAAGGAGGAAATGTTCCGACCCTCCACCTGCGTTTGAGTGTGTGCAAATAAACTAACCCTTTCAGTCCATCCTGTCTCGAGTTTGCTGTGGGGTTATTAATAGAAATTGGATCACAACAAAACTGAGGGGTTGGGAAATATGCCACTGCTTGTAAAGGGAGAAGCAATTCAAAAACACCTTTCTGTTTACGGATGGATGGTGAGAGGAGAAATTAGTGCTGGTTAAATTAACACCCGCCCCCACCCCCCCCAACCTCCCCACCTCCCACTAATCTGTAACAGTTGCCCACAACTTTCTTTACACCATTTGGGAGGTTTTATTTCAACAGACTACCCTTAGGCATCACATCAGCACCAGAAATCTTCTGGAGGACAATGTCAAGTATCCTAGAAGGACTGAATGGAGTCGTATGTCACATAACACAGCTGGCTAACAAGTTCCTTGGGCATATTGTAGATGCATCCAGTGTCAGAGTTGATCCACAGAGGACAAGAGCAATCAAAGAGTTTCCTGCTCCTCAGAGCGTGACTGAGCTCCAGAGATTCATGGGTATGGTAAACCAAGTCGGCAAGTTCTTGTCCAGCCTAGATATGGTCAATGAGCCACTACATCAGCTGTTGTTACAGAGTAATACATGGCGCTGGGAGGATGCACAACAGAGGTCTTTTGTGAAAATAAAAAAGATGCTGATATCACTTGATATTTAAGCTCACTATGACCCAGAGCTACCCACTATCATTGCTGCAGATGCATCTTCTACAGGGCTGGGAACTGTACACTTTCATGTCCAAACAGGTGATGAGCGTAGACCAGATTACTAAATATCCTGTTCACTGACAAAGACTGAACAGAGATAAGCAGTGATAGAGAAAGAAGCATTAGCTGCAACATGGGCTTGTGAAAAGTTTGCAGAGTATTTTCTTCGTCTCCACTTCAAGATAGAGACAGACCACAAACCCTTAGTAGCTGTCTTAAGTTCTAAGAAGTTAGCAAAAATGCTTCTATGAGTACAACAATTCAGACTGAGATTGATAAAGTTGGAGTTGCTTCAGCTTGGAGTCACCTGAGTGGATGGGTTCGGGATGTTGAGCTGTTTGTCCTTCTCCCTATAGGTGTCCAATGGCCCCTGGCTGACTCCTCGAGGAGAAGGGGAAGCTGGTGTAAGATCGAGCTAGCCTGCACCCCTCTCCGGTTGACACTGTGGAGGCCAACTATGGTGTCAGCGATGGAGTTCAGCCTGTGCAGCTGTACAGGAGCAATGTCCTAGACAAGGAAGTCTGTGCTGGCACTGCCATCCCAAAATTGTTAAATAAAATTGTTGGCATGCCAATGTTATCACCTCAAACTGAAGGCAGACGGACTCCTCCATCATGCCTTGCAATCTGAGGAGTGCAGCGGACATCCCTTCCTGCTGTTCCCGAGCTTGCCTTTGCAGTTCCAGCAACTGAGACATGACCGAGTCCAGAGGCTCGTCACCTGACTCGGACTCAGCAGTCTGGGAAGTCCCAGCCACCACCCACTATGGATCAGACAGTACGATGTGCTCACCAACTTGTGATTCTGAGGCTACTCTAGAACTAGGTCCCACCGAAGTGTGTGTCTCTGCGCTGGTGGAGGATGTGGGTGAGCGTTGAGACAGGTCTCCAATGAGGGTGCCTTCAGATTCTTCTTCCAAGGTGTCTTTAGGGCTTGATTGGAGGCCCTGGATCATGGGCTCTGTCGGTTGTTTCCCAGCTATGCCTGCGAAAGCTAGGCAAGATAATTAGTGCATGGCTGTGGCCTGTGAAAGAGGACACATAACTCACAGTATCTTAGCCTGATGGATGTTGCACTGCTGTATCTTCACTTAGCGCCAACCTCACCGTCAGCACAGGACTGGTCCCAGTCATCACTAGCCAGCTGGATGACTATTTTCAAAGTCTTTGAGGACCTTGATGTCAGACATTCCTCCACCAGTCTGTGACCCCTCCCTTTTGTTATGTGCCAGCTTGTCCTGCATGAATACAGATGGAGATAATGTAAGCAGGACGCTTGCCAGGCCAGTTGAGAAAGATGCCTGGCACGTGTGGGTGGTGAGTGATGCCATGGACAGGATGAGTACACGATCTGCAGGGCAGATGCAAGTGTGTGTGAGAGAGTGAATGGTGATGTCCCTTGAACTGGCAGTGAGTGAGATCCCTGTGGATGTGTGATGGGTTTGTGAGTGTGTGAGTTCAGAGCGATGAGAAGAGTGACTTGCCCTGGCAGAATAGAGGAGATGATTCATCCTCTTTCGTTACTGGTTGGCTGTCCTATTTTGCAGGGCATTGGCTCTAACCACTGTCACCACTGCCTCCCATGCTGGATTGGTGGCCTCGCTTGCTGGTCTTCGCCCAGGCCGGGGGTAGAGGACTTCGCAGTGAGCCTCCACTGCATCCAGTAGGCACCCGAGGGAGGTGTTGTTAAATTTGGGGGCAGCATGTTTCCTCCCTTTGGCAGCCATGATTTTCCAGCAGTTTCTTATCCCTTAAAGAAAGCTAGCTCTGTGCAGCGGCGCCCTTTAAACATGGCGCCCGGATTATTGAAGGCCTGAAGTGATGGCAGGGTGGGCGAATCAGAGGCCGCCCTGCCAGCAATCCAGCGTGTTTCCCATGAATGCATTATTAATGAGGTGGGATTTGCCGGGAATAGGACGATATGGCGCCAAAGCCCACCATAGCAGCTGGAGGGTAAAATGACTTTTTCACACCCACTACCGCACTTAGTGCAAACCTGGGACGATTCCGCCCATAGTGTCTGATATTAGATGTGATTCTGCGATTACAACATTTGCTAAACAATCCTGAGTTTTCTAAGAATTACACTGACAACCAATTTAAATTATCTGTAGGGGTTGCAGTGTGGCTCACTTTACACATGCTAGAAGTTACATATCTTAATACACAAGGCTCTGTCCTTTGCAGACACAAAGAACATGTAAATACATTGCGCCTTTTTTAACTAAACAAAATAGGTGACAGCCATTCTCTGGTTTATTGCCATGACCAAGAATTATCCAAGAATTATCCTGCCTGGTTTGAATTTTAAACAAAGTTTGGCAGTTAATTGTCAGTCATCAGTTAACTGATGCATTCTCCATGGCAATGCCTCTATTAATCAGAGTCCACTTGCCAATCAATCAGCACTCTCTTCTCATGCAGTGTAAATTGTTGTTCTCTTTATATTTTGTATTCTTGTGAATTGTCCTGTGGAGTGCAAGATGAAAAGCTTCAACAACATGTATCTTTTCAGCAATACACAAGTTCTGTACAACCAAATGACTATTTCTGAGTTATTGTTTAACTCCACTCCAAAATGGTTTGGCACCATGTGAACTCCTAATGGGGAGAAGACTGAACACTCAACTTCCTACTCTCCTACACACACTCATGCTGTGTACACAAGCTGATGACTTGGACAATGTGAGGGAGAAAGAGGATGAGTATTATTCCAGCCAGAGGTAAACTATGACAAAAGTAACATGCGTCCCGAAGTCATTGCGCGTCATTTAGATATTTTGTTTGGCGGGCGTGTGCCGGAGGGGGCTGTGCACCCACTGAACTGTCGACGGCCTATTAAGGCCATTAAAAAACTAATTAGAGTTGTTACCGAGGCTGCCCATCCAACCTTAAGGTTGGCGGGCAGGAGAAGAGCCAAGCGGCCTTCGCATTTTTCAGGAAACCTCAGGATGGGGTTTCCTGAAGTTTTAATAAAATAATTAAATACATTTTGCCAACTGTACAAACATGTCCCAATTCATGTGACACTGTCACATGAGGGGACATGTTCAAATAATTTCTCAGATCCTTTATTGAAGATTTCCATTATCAACTTAATCTCCCTAAGGCACCGAGCTGCCTCAGGGAGATTTCTGCGCTCTTTCATGCGCATGTGCGAAAGAGAGCTGGCCCCGGCTCTCCGTCCTCCCCCCCCCGCCCGCACAGGTAGAGCACTACTGGCCATGTGTCATGCTGGGCTTGCCTTAATTGGCCCGCCCACGTAAAATGATGGTGCGCAGCTAATGGCGGGCAGCAATCGGCTCTTCACCCGGTTCCGCCCACTCCCTCCCAGCCCGCCCGTCATAGATAAGTTTCTGGCCATAGCATTAGGGGTTAATTCTAACTGTGTGATATGCCAGTGAGACACAGTATATGACATCGCAGGAAATGTTGCAACTCTCATGATCTTGTTCTTTCTTGTAGACCTCAAGGCAAAGACACAGTAAAGCTGTTCCAATAAAGTTAATGTTTTCCTTGCCCTAGCAGACCCTAAATATTCTGTGTTAGCACAATGAGACCAAGAGTATTATAAATACTACACAGGAATTATATATTATAAACACTACACTAGAATTATATAAATCCTACCCTGGAATTATACATTATAAACATTACACCGGAACTATATAAATACTACCATGGAATTATATAAATACGACACTGGAATTATATAAATACTACACTGGAATTATTTATTATAAACACTACACTGGAATTATATATTATAAATACTACACTGAAATTATATAACAACACACCGGAATTATACATTATAAACATTACACTGGAATTATATATTATAAATACTACACTGAAATTATATAAATACTACACAGGAATTATTTATTATAAACACTACACTGGAACTATATAAACAACACACTGGAATTACATATTATAAACACTACACTGGATCTATATAAACAACACACTGGAATTATATATATTATAAACACTACACTGGAATTATTTATTATAAACACTACACTAGAATTTAAGGTTAGACTTTGTACCTAAGTCAATGGAGGATGAGGGGATGGGTTATTGAAGAGGAGATAAAAACAAAAAACTGCAGATGCTGGAAATCCAAAACAAAAACAGAAATACCTGGAAAAACTCAGCAGGTCTGGCAGCATCGGAGGATTTTTGTGCAAGATAATCATTATTTTCACATTAAGATTTTACAAATAAAAAGCTGCAACATCTGAAGGTCACCCTACTCATCTTCTTACTTCATTAGGAAATAACTCTTAAGATTTTTAGATTTTCATGACCTAAATTTATTTACAGAACAATCAGGCTGAGTGGTAAATAAAGACATTTAATCAGCATTAATGTGAATCTCAATTGCTCAGTTAATTCCTGTCCTGGGGGTTTGACTGGATGAATGGTGGTTTGGACCACCAGAGATTAGTCACATATACAAAACATTCCTTTTTCCCCCTTTTTCTGTTCTTATTGTCCCAGGCACTAATCCCTCTCCTGCATGTTTAATTCAAACTGAAAATGAATGCAGAGTGAAACTTAGTTTCTGATATTAGTGCTATTGCCAAGCCAATAAATGTCACAATCAGTCAAGACGCTCCATGCTGCTTAGCTAATAGTACTATCAAGGCTTTTCCTTTGACTATTCATTGTGCGTGTCTACACCTCAGGCAGAAGGATCCTGATATGTTTCCTTACTCAGCAACAAGCGTAAAATATTTAAATGCTTTCATTATCATTTTCAATAGTTCTGCTGCATGCCTCGGGCTCCAATGGAGGAACACAATAGTTTTTGGCACACATTTCAGCAGCATCCTTATAAATTCTGTGCCCAGACGCACCTCTGAATTCCTTCAGTTCCACTTGGACCCAGGAAAGTAGAGAGAAAAGAATGGGAGCTATCAACCCCTTCCAAATGGCTGGCTTGCCACAGTTGTAAGGTGCGGTTGATATCATCTGTGTGACTATAAAGACATCAGCTGGAAGGTCCATCAGCTCCAGGAACAGAGGTTTAATTCCATCAGTGTTCAGATATTGAGTGATGCCAGTCACCTCGTTATGCATGTGACCTAGTTAGTAGACGTGATTGATTTATTCTCAGCCAATCCAGACCACCCACACAGCCACAGCATTGTGAGGTGTGGATGAATGGAGAGAAGAGACATCTGCTTATGCCTTGGTCTCTGGCACCTTTAAGAAATCCAAGGTTCAAGATCAAAAACATAGTGGTTCGGTGAAACCACATTCGGAGTACTGTGTACAGTGTTGGTCTCTGGTAGAGAAAATTGAATAGCAATAATAGTCAATCAGCTTACAGAGCAGACAATGCTGGGATATTTGACATATATATTTTAGCGGAGGAAAAGATCACTGCAAAACTTAAAATTGACCAGCTGAGGAGCCATTAGCAATGGCAGCAAAGCAGAAAGGTGAGAACTCAGCAGTCACCCTAACTTTGATAGGTATCAGTCAATAGAGCAGCTAATGCACAGTAAACAAGCCATTGTGATTCATGTGGCTTTGCTTTGCAGTAGCACCCGTAACTAACAGCAGGTAGAATATAAATTATTGGTGAAACTTGTACCGCTGGATCTTTGGCTCTGACTTGTGAAGGGTCACTGTCACTGATCTTCTGCATGTGCAGAAATAAAGATTCTTGAACGTAAGATGCAGACTCTGGATGTTGATTCCACTGAGCCATGGTTCCAGTATAGTATTTATACAATTCCAGTGCAGTACTTATAAAATATAATGCCAGTGTAGTGTTTATAATATATAATCCCAGTGTAGCATTTAGGATATATAGTTCCAATGTAGTGGTTATAATATATAATTCCAGTGTAGTATTTATAATATATAATTCCAGTGTATTGGTTATAATATATAATTCCAGTGTAGTATTTATATAATTCCAGTGTAGTGCTTATAATATATAATTTCAGTGTAGTTTTTATATAATTCCAATGTAGTGATTATAATATATAATTCCAGTGTAATATTTATATACTTCCAGTGTAGTGGTTATAATATATAATTCCAGTGTAGTTTTTATATAATTCCAGGGTAGTGGTTATAATATATAATTCCAGTGTAATATTTATATACTTCCAGTGTAGTGGTTATAATATATAATTCCAGTGTAGTTTTTATATAATTCCAGTGTAGTGGTTATAATGTATAACAGCACCCTCATTCTTTAAGGAAGGGTGTAAATGCATTGGAAGCAGTTCAGAAAAGATTTACTAGACTAATACCTGGAATGGGCGGGTTGTCTTATGAGGAAAGGTTGGACAGGTTAGGCTTGTATCCACTGGAGTTTAGAAGAGTAAGAGGCAACTTGATTGAAACATATAAGATCCCAAGGGGGCTTGACAGGGTCAATGTGGAAGTTACGTTTCCTCTTGTGGGAGAATCTGGCACTGGGGCTACGTTTGAAAATTAGTGGTTGGTTATTTAAGACAGATGAGGAGAAAATATTTCTCTCAGAGGATTGTGAGTCTTTGGAACTCTCTTCCTCAAAAGGCGGTGGAAGCAGAGTCTGAATATTTTTAAGGCAGAGGAAGATAGATTCTTGATATGCAATGGGTTGAAAGGTTATCAAGGGTAGGTGAGAATGTGGAGCTGAGGTTACAATCAGATTAGCCATGATCTTATTGAATGGCAGAGCTGACTCGAAGGGCTGAGTGACCTACTCCTGCTCCTAATTCCTATGTTCATATGTATTTTCTTCTGCCACCAGCAGAAAGCTTGAGTCGTTTCGCCACTGTTGCATGTTAGGTCCCTTAGGAAGTCTCCACCCGTGCGATATTTGGGTCAAGCCCCTTGAGAATGCCTCTGACAGTGAACTTAGTGTCAGGGACTTGGGCTTGAAGCGTAGAACTTGCCCCAGAAATTGACCCCAGAATACTCCCACTTGATCACAACATAGGACCTGGGTTGACAGCAGGAGCTGCGTCAGAAACTCTGAAAAATTTCTTTGAAACTAAACCTGAGCAACTAACTCTCATGCCCCCACCTACCCAGCCACCCACCAGCCTTCTCCACCCACATCCTCCATATCACCCACTCATCCACCAATCCACCCAGCACCCGATGCACCCAGCAGCCACGCCACCCATGCACCCTCCACTCATCCCATGCCCAAATCCCATCCACCCATACCCACACCCCAACCTCCCCACCCACCTACACCCAACCACCCACCCATCCTATTCACCCATCCTCCCAAGCCCTGCCAACCCATCCACACCCACACTCCCACACACAGCAACCCCATGCATATCCCACCCAGCCATCAAACACGCAGCAACCACCCATGTACCCAGCACCCACCTCACACACCCACCCCACCACCCACACCACAATTACCCTCTACCCACCCCACAGCCCCATCTATCCAATGCCCATCACCACCCTCCATCCACCCTCCAAACCACACCTCAGTCCTACCCACATTTACATCTGTTCAAACTCAAAACATATAAAAACAATCAAAAGCATTTGAAAATTTTGAAATTGTCACTTAGCACAAGTCCATAACAGCAATTAAAAGCCTTTGAAAGATTAAAAATAGTTTTTAAAAAAACACCCTTGAGAACCTGCATAAAATTCACCATAACATTGCAAGTCCTTAAGGGGGAGTCAATTGAGTTGGTGACATCAAAAAGGATGTGGCCTCCTTGTTCCTTCTCCTCGCTAATCCTCCAAGTGAATCTCTGTGTATATAGCTCGCTCCTCGCTCCAGGATAGGAAATCCCAGCTGAAACAGTAAGAAAACCCTAACCCTAACCCTAACCCTAACCCTAACCCTAACCCTAACCCTAACCCTCCTGACCAGAAGATCTGGGCCATTTATTTTCAGGCTTTAGATGTTACTTGGATCATTGGAGAGCGAACCAGTGTGACTCCCAAATCCTGTTTCCAGTTACCTGATAGGTTAGGGAAACACTGTAAAATAATCCTGTACGTTTTCCACATGCTTCAGAATTTTTATATTCACTCGTGGAATGTGGGCATCACTGACAATGCTGGCTTTCATTGCCCATCCCTAATTGCCCCTGAGAAGGTGGTGGTGAACCATCTTCTTGAACCAGTGCTGTCCATTTAGTATAGGGAGGGAGTTCCAGGCTTTCGATCCAGCAAAAATGAAAAAATGGCAATATAGTTCCAAGTCAGGATGGTGTGTGTCTTGGAAAGAAATTAGGAAGTGGTGATTTTAGAGATTTTAGAGAAAGCACTCAACCAACAGCCGTGTCTCCCGAAGAGCAGGTCGATCATCCATCTGCAGTTTTAAACCACCCCAATGGTGAAAACAGTAAGTCCACCACATTCAGCCTGAATAAAAACAAAAAAACTGGGAATGCTGGAAATCCAAAACAAAAACAGAATTACCTGGAAAAACTCAGCAGGTCTGGCAGCATCGGCAGAGAATAAAAGAGTTGATGTTTCGAGTCCTCATGACCCTTCAACAGAGTTCTGTTGAAGGGTCATGAGGACTCGTAACGTCAACTCTTTTCTTCTCCACCGATGCTGCCAGACCTGCTGAGTTTTTCCAGGTAATTCTGTTTTTGTTTTCATTCAGCCTGAAGCCAGCTGAGTTGCCAAACTAGACCGTGAAATCCTTTCCACTTCTATGGACTCTAATTTGACCAACCTATCCTTCCCCACACTGTAGTCTGTATTTGTGCATGTGGACTAAGTGTTTGTGTGTGCGTGTGTATGCACACAAATGTCGGTTTTACTTAGATCGGTTTACGTATAATAAGCTAACCTCTTTCTTTGTTAAACTCAAGAAAACTTGTCTGATTATACCTGTCCGTAATATAAACACACTGGGTTATGCTAAGATTTTATGGTGCATTTCTCAGATCACAGGCTGCATTGTGCTCCATTTGGGTCAAGACAGTAAGATAATACTCACACTAGGATGAATACAATAAAGAGCAACAGGATGGATACAGAACTGATTCCATGTGTGATGGCAATGACCCTTGAGCATAGATTAGCAAATTTAAGTTTTACAACCCAGAAGGAAGGGAGTTAAGGGAGGGCATCATCGAAATATTTAAAATATAAGTAGGATGGTTAAAAGTAACTCAGTTACTGTCAGGAAAGTAAGACAAGAGAGCATAAAATGGAAATTAGTGAAATGCAAATTCATTGGAAAACAACTTATGGGACAGAATATTTCGCTCGTTGCGTGGGCATACGCCTGACCCGAACAAGTGTAAAATGATGCGTGATGACATTGGGCGAGCATCCCAACGTTATCACACACTCATGTGATATTTCATTCGATGGGCGCATTTGGGACAGAATCACATGAGGGGACATGTTTTTTGACTTCTTACAATGCTTTATTTATAATTTTTTATAACTTCATCTCCCTGAGGCAGCTCTGTGCCTCAGGGAGCTTTTCCTGCGTGCACTTGCGCACATATGTGGAAGTTCGTGCTCGGCCTCCTCCCACTACCCCAAACAGGCAGCGCTGGGCGCTGCAGCACATGTTTCACACTGGGCGGGCCTTAATTGGCCACCAGCATGAATTTGAGGTCCGGCCCCGATCGTGGGCGGCTTTCCAACGACTCCCACCTGCTCCCGCTGAGCGCACCTGATAAGGGCAAAATTCTGCCCATAAAGTCAAAGAAAGAACTTGCATTTATTTTGCACCTTACTCATCCTTAGATCGGATCGGAAGAACAAAATGTGGAACCTATTTGGGTGGAGCTAAGAAACAGCAAGGGACAGCAAAATTGGTAGGCGTTGTTCATAGGCCATCAAAAAGTAGCGGTAGTGTGGGGCATGGTATTAATCAGGAGATTAGAGAAGCATGAAGCATGGGTAATACAGTAATCATGGGTGACTTCAATCTATATACAGACTGGGTGAACCTAATGAGCACTAATACTGTGGAGGAGAATTTCTGGAGTGTGTAAGTGATAGTTTCCTACAGCAGTATGTTGAGGAACCGACTAGAGAACAGGCTATTTTGGATCTACTATTATGTAACAAGAAAGGGCTAATTAATACCCTTGTTGTAAATGAACCTTTATGGAGGAGTGACCATGATATGATAAAATTTTGCATTATGTTTGAAAGTGAGGTCATTCAAGCTGAAGACAGGGTGTTAAATTTAAACAAAGGAAATTATGTAAGTATGAAGGGAAAATTGACTGAGGTGGATTGGGAAAATGCATTAAAAAGGTATGATGGTACATAGGCTATCTCTAAAGAATTATTACATAGTTTGCAGCAATTGTACATTCCTTCAAAGCGCAAAAACTCAAAAAGAAGTCAGTCAACTGTGGCTAACAAAGGAAGCTAAGGATTGTATAAGATTAAAAGAAAAGACTGATAAAGTTACCAGAGATAGTAGAAAACCTGAGGAGGACTTTAGAATGCAGCAAAGGAGGATCAAGAAACTGACATGAAAGGGAGAATAGAATATGAATGTAAACTAGCAAAAAATGTAAATACACTTTAAAAGCTTTTACAGGTACGTAAAAAGGAAATGTTTGGCTAAGACAAATATGGATTTGTTGCAGGCAGTGTCAGGAGAATTTATAATGGAAAATAAAGAAATGGCAGAGAAGCTAAATGATTACTTTGTGTCTGTCTTCACTAAGGAAAATACAAGAAATTTCCCAGAATTAGAGATCCAAGGGACTAGGGTGAACGAGGAATTGAAGGAAATTAGTATTAGTAAGAAGGTGTATTGGAGAAGTTAATGGGACTGAAAGTTCATATTCCTGGGACCTGATGATCTACATCCCAGAGTGTTGAGGAAGGTAGATATGGACAGTGGATACATTGGTGATCATCTTCCAAAATTCTATAGATTCTGGAATGGTTCCTGAAGATTGGAAGAATGCAAATGTCAGCCCACGATTTAAGAAGGGAGGGAGAGGGAAAACAGGGAACTACAGGCCTGTTAACCTTATATCAGTAGTAGGGAAAATGCTAGAATCTATTCTAAAGTATGTGACAAATGGACACTTGGTTAATAATGATCTAATTGGGCATAGTCAACATGGATTTATGAATGGGAAATCATGTATGACAAATTTGAGGATGCTACTAACAGGATTGATAAAGGGGAATCAGTGGACATAGTATATTTCGATTTTCAGAAGGCTTTTGACAAAGTGCCCCACAGGAGGTCGGTTAGCAAAATTAAAGCACATGGGATGGGAGGTAATATACTGGCCTGGATTAAGAATTAGTTAACAGGCAGAAAACAGAGAGTAGGAATAAATGGGTCATTCTCGTATTGTCAGGCTGTGGCTAGCATGGTATCACAAGGACTTGAACACCAGCTGTTCACAAAATATATCAATGATTTGGATGTGGAGACCAAATGTAATATTTCCAAGTTCACAATTGACACAAAGCTCGGTGGAAATATGTGTATGGGCAAGATCATGGCAGATGGAATATAATGTGGAAAAATGTGAGGTTATCCACTTTGGTAGAAGGAACAGATGTGCAGAGTATTTCTTAAATGGTAAGAGATTAGAAAGTGTAGATGTGCAAGTCAATAAGTCACTGAAAGCTAACATGCAGGTGCAGCAAGCAATTGGGAAGGCTAATGATATGTTAACTTTTATCACAAAAGGATTTGAGTACAGGAGTCTTGCTTTGGTTGTATAGAACCTTGTTTAGACTGCACCTGGATACTGTGTGTAGTTTTGGTCCTTTTACCTTAGGAAGGACATTATTGCCATTGAGGCAGTGCAACGAAGGTTCACCAGACTTGATGGTGAGACTGGAATGGTGGGACTGTCGTATGAAGAGAGATTAGGGAAATTGGGCCTGTATTTCTAGACTTTTGAAGAATGAGAGGTGATCTCATTGAAATCTACAAAATACTTCAAGGGATAGACAGTGTAGATGCAGGTAAGATGTTTCCCCTGGTTGGGGAGTCTAGGACCATTGGACTCAATTTTGAAATAAGGGGGAAGCCACTTAGGACCAAGATGAGGAGACATTTCTTTACTCAGAGGGTTGTGAATCTTTGGAATTCTGTACCCCAGAGGGCTGTGGAAACTCAGTCATTGACATGTTTAAAGCAGAAATTGACAGATTTCTAAATACCAATAACATAAAGGGATATGGGGATAGTGTGGGGAAAAAGACATTGAAGTGGATGATCAGCTATGATCGTATTAGACCTCCATGCCACCCCGGCCTCTCCTAAGCACCTCAATCGCCCACTTTCCATCTCCCCAGGCCTTCCCTGCCCTCCCCACCCTGGGACCCCCAAAACTTATCTTGCGTCCAGTCCAGGGATTTAGGCTCAGGGATGTTGAATTACTTCCACTTCTGTCCAATGCAGCTCCTGTCACCAAAGGGACTAGCAAGCTGCCGGCCAAACCAGAGTGAGGGGCACAAGTCCCACCTGCAGCCAATTAACATTCATTGGAGCGTGAAATGGCTGTGGGGCAGTCAGAGTCGCAGGGATGTGTTCTCCACTGGCTCTTCGGATGGCGGGATGGGAATCCCCGCCATTTGAAATATTCAGGCCTATGTTCCGAGAACATCCTAAGAGTGCTTCATGACCAAGAATTTGCTTTCGAAGCATATTTGTTATTTATTTAATAGCTGAACATGGCAACAATTAGCAGACAGCAGGATCCCACAGGCAACAATGGGATAAGTGACCAATGGCAGAAAGAATTGAGGTTAAATGCCTTGATGGTCAGATTAATTTATTAGTAGGCTAATTTTAATGGGCCAAGCAACCGTTTTCTCATTCCTGACTTTTAGCATATAGTAATTGTAATAAACTTGGGGTGCAAGGCAGGTTTCTTGTAAGCAACAGTAAACTTTATATACAGAGCGCATGATGAAACTACACGTTTGTTCTGAGACCAAGGCTAGAAAGTTCCACCCCTAAGATTATCCAAGCTTAGGGCTGATTCGTCTATATATCAAAGTCAAACCTTTGATCCCTGAGGTGCCGGATCAACATAGGACAGACACACCTGATGTCTCTGTTGAAGTAAATAATTCTGAACTAAGGATTGTCTAAGGATGTCCCTGGTGCTGCAGTTCCTGATCAAGTTGTTATGATTACCATAACAGTATGAAACATTTAACTTACAATTACTACATTCCTCCCCCTTTAATTTTGTTTTACCACTCTTATTTACAAAAATATCTTAACCCATATCGCATACTATTATATAAAGTTCATGCAATTTTAAATTAACTCTTTGAGGTGTAGATTTTCTGATTCAGGTAGAGTGACATAACGCTACTATTTGAGATTTTTTCCACTGGATCAACTTGATCAGGAACTGCAGCACCAGGGACATCCTTAGACAATCCTTAGTTCAGAATTATTTACTTAAACAGAGACATCAGGTGTGTCTCTCCTATGTTGATCCGGCACCTCAGGGATCAAAGGTTTGACTTTGATTTCAGGTGGAGTAACTGGTTGTTGGAATGTGTCCTGACTTCTGAGATGATCTATGTGTTTCATAACAATCCTGTTTTCCACTTCCACTTGATATGGTAAAGCTCCTGTTTCAGAGACAATTGTACCAGGAACCCATCTCGGTCCAGTTGCAAATTTTATACAAAAACTTTCTCCCCAACAGTAAATTCTTGACTTTTACTGTGAACATCATGATTCACTTTCTGTCTACTCTAGTTCTTTTCCACATTCCCCTCTAAATTAGGGAATGCTAGACTCAATCTTGTATGATGTCAATGCCCCATTAACAATTCAGAAAGTGTTGAATCCATGGTCGCATGAAGAGACGTGTGTTAGCTGAACAGAAATCTTGAAATTTGTGTTTCTAAAGTTCCCTTGGATAGTTTCTTCAAGTCTGTTTCAAAGGTTTGTACTGCTCTTTCTTCTAACCCATGGGATGAGAGATGATAAGGTGCTGCTCTGACATGTTTAATCCCATTTAGGTTCACGAATCTCTGGAATTCTGCACTAGTGAAAGGAGTACCATTATCCAACACAATGACTTCTGGTAGGTCATGTGCACTAAAACATTGGCTCAGCTTTTCAATAATTGCACATGAAGTAGGTGACCTAACTTCATACACGTCCATCCACTTAGAATGTGCATCGATGTTCACTAAAAGCATGATATCTAAACATGGACCTACATAGTCTATTTATGATCTAATCCAGGGTTGACCAGGCCACTCCAATGGATACAATAGAGCTGAAATGGGCAACTTCTGCTGTTGCTAACACTGGAGACAGTGTTTCACCATTTTTTCTATATCACTGTCTATACCTGGTCGCCAGATATAACTTTGTGCGAGTATCTTTATTTTCGAAATACCGGGATGCGCGCTATGAAACTCTGTCAATGGTGGTTCTCTTCCTTGCAAAGAGATGACAAAGAAGATACCATCTTGACAACTCACTTCAGATTTACAGTATGGAATGGTTTTAATGCTTCAGAGACTTGTGCATTTGACCATCCTTCCAATACCTGTTCTCTGACTCTTGATAAAATTGGATCCTGATTTGTTTACTTCTTTATCTGCTTCGCATAAACCAGTGAGGAGTCCAGGAAATTCAGCACAAGTAAAAACTCTTGTGGCACTGGAGCATGTGTAATGGGATCTGGTAAAGGAAGACGACTGAGGGTGTTTGTATTTGTTATATGCACACCTGGATGGTGCATAAAAGTGTACTCATATGCTGACAAAATCAAAGCCCATCGTTGAATTCTGGCAGAGGCTATGGGCAGAATTGTTTTATCTTCACTAAACAAACCCAGTAGTGGCTTGTAATCTGACTCTGTGATGAAATGTCGACCATGCAGATACGGATGGAACTTCTTTACTCCAAATATGACAGATAAGCCTTCTTTTCAATTTGTGAGTAACCTTTCTCAGCTGCAGAGAGTGTTCTGGAGACATATCCCATTGGTCTTTCAGATCCATCCTCCATGTTGTGTGACCAAATCGCACCAATTCTGTAAGGAGATGCATCACATGTGAGTATTAATTCCTTTGGTGGGTCATAGTGTAATAACAGAAATGACAAGTGGAAAAGCTTCTCGACTTTCAGGGAGGCTTCCTTTTGCTGCTCCTTTCAGAACCATCTGTGGCTCATTTTCAATAATAATTGTAAAGGTGTTAACACTGTCGATAAAAAAGGCAAAAAACGACTATAATAATTTACCATGCCCAAAAAACCTCAACGATGTTGGTAGGAGAGAGTGCTTCCTTGATTGCCCTGACTTTCTCCTCTACTGGATGCAACCCTTGGGCATCCACTCGATGATCCAAATAAGTGACTTCAGTCACTTGGAAAGTACACTTCTCTTTTTTCAAACGTACACCAGCCTCTAAAAATCTCCTTAAAACCTCTTCTAGGTTGGCCAAATGTTCGGCTTCCATTGATCCTGTGATCAGGATGTCATCCAGTTACACTACAACTCGGGGAAGTTCTTTTAGTAGGCTTCCCATGGTTCTTTGGAAAATCACACAGGTTGATGACACACCAAAGTGTAGGGGTGTATATTGGTACAGGTCCTTGTGCATGTTGATGGTTACATATCCTATGGGTGTGCTGTCCAGCTATATCTGTTGGTATGCACGGCTCATGTCCAGTTTGGTGTAGGATCTTCCTCCTGCAAGCTTGGCATACAGATCTTCAATCCTCAGGATTGGATATTTATCTAATTTAGCAGCCTTGTTCACAGTTAATTTGTAATCTCCGCAAATGCGAATGGTTTGATCTGATTTAATCACAGGGACTATTTTGGCGCTGGCCATTCTGAAAATTGGACTGGCTGGATTATTCCTAGCTTCTCTAAGTGGCACTCGTCTGAAAAACATGGGGCCGACCGCGCTGCCAACCTGTCCTCCCGCCTGGCGTGTCCAGCTGCTATGGTATCCATGCACAGACTTCCGAGCCCTTCAGTGGCAGCTGGGCAGTGTGAAGTGGTATTGTCACTGGACTGGTATTCCAGGGACCCAGAGTAATTCTCTGGGGACATGGGTTTGAATCTCACCACGGCAGATGGTGAAATTTGAATTCAATAAAAATCTGGAATTGAAATTCCAATGATGTCCATGAAACTGTTGCCGATTGTTTTAAAAACCCATCTGGTTCACTAATGTCCTTTAGGGAAGGAAATCTGGCCTACATGTGACTCCAGGCCCACAGCTATGTGGTTGACTCTTTAAAAAAATGCTGTCTGAACAAGGGTCTGATCAATAAATGCTGGTCTAGTCAGCTACGCCCACATCCCATGAGCCAATAAAAAAAAATCCTGCACCCACCTTCTCCTTTAGTGCGTAAGGCAGAGGTATTGCTTTAAT
Organism: Carcharodon carcharias; assembly: GCF_017639515.1. NCBI lineage: Eukaryota > Metazoa > Chordata > Chondrichthyes > Lamniformes > Lamnidae > Carcharodon > Carcharodon carcharias. Next base: position 54,322,971 of record NC_054479.1, on the reverse strand, counting down.
AAGCTGGGATGTTGCTTCAGAATCCACATGTTTTTTGGTTTGTAGACCTTTTATTTTCCCCAACTCATCTTGGAATATGCTGTCATACTTTTTAACAGCTCAGGAACTCCTCCCTTTCTGAGTTGAAAAATTTCTAACCAGTTGAGTTTAATTTCTTTCAACCAATCACAGCCCAGAAGGCTATGTCTTTCACCTGTTATAAAAGTCACTGGAAGCTGGGCTGTCTGTTGCCTGTATGAAACGGGTATAGAGGTGATGACTTTTACCTGTATCACCTCTCCAGCGTATGTCTTCAGCTGAGCCATGGTTTGCTCTAGATTCAGGGGCTGGGTACCTTTGCTGAGGTATTTAAAGATGTGTTCTTCCATCACTGTACTCGATGCTCCTGTGTCAACTTCCATGACCAGAGGCTTCCCATTTACTTGAAGGATGACGGTGATTAGTTCAGTTTTCCTGATCTTCAGATTGTAAAGGGAATAGGTATCAGTATCAACAGCTTCTGGTTCATTTGTATTGTGCACGTTAACTTAACCTGCTGTCCGAATGGCTGTCTTGATCTTGTCCTGAATTGTTTTATAACATGCCCTTTTTTGTGACAGTAGTGGCATTCTGCCTCTTTAAATCTGCAGGTTTTGGTACTTGATTATCCCCACATCAGGAACACTTTACTTTCGGAATTACTAGTGAGCTGCTTCCAGTATTTCTTTTTGTTTTTCTAGTGGTAGGGACCGTGTCTCACTTCGCAGTTGTCTCCCTGGTTTTCATGCCATGCCTGGTAGTAGGCTCCTGCCCTAACAGCAGAACGAAGCCATGTTGCACACTCTGCAAAGCCTGTGAGTCCATCTCAGCACTCTCCATTACTAGTTCTACCCCCATAGCGTGCTTCAGGCCGATCTCAACTTCTGCAAGTAAATGGTGCTGAATAGCATCATCTTTTATGCCGCAAATTAAACAGTCTTGCAACATCACTTAGAGTATCACCGAAGTCACAGTGCTCTGTTATCTGTTTTAACTTCATAACGTACATTGCAATTGACTCACTGGGGGCCTTTACTCTAGAGTTGAACTTGAATCTTTACATGATCACCGATGGTTTGGGCTGAAAACGTGCCTTCATAAGGCCTACTAGCTTGGTGGAGGATCTGGAATTTGGCGGCTTTGGAGCCATCAGACTATGGATTATAAGTTTTACTCCCTCAGACACTTAAGAGAATTGCCTTATGTTTCTCCTCTGCCATTATTTCGATTGCCACAAAGCAGAAACCTCGGCGCTCTATGTACTGACTCCAGTTCTCAACGGATGAGTCGTATGGGTCAATTCTGCTAGAGAGTGGCATTGCTGGTGAGTATGCTTCCCTTTCTTCCCTTAAAAATCGAAATACTCACATTCAAGAGTCGAGGTGCAGTGTTGGAGCTTTTTATCCTCATTGCCAATTGTAATAAACTTAGAGTGCAGGGAAGGTTTCTTGCAAGAATCAATAAACTTTATTTACAGGGCTCCTGATGAAACTAAATGCTTGTACCAAGACCAAGGCTAGCAAGTTCCGGCCCTAAAATTACCCGCACTTAGTGCTAATTTGTCTGTAGTCACATGATCCCCATAACAGTACGAAAGGTTTAACTTTTAATTACTACAGTAATGATGCTGAGCAATGGTTACTGTCTCCTTTCGCCATCACAGTACTGACTTCCTAGATAACCATCTTGCTTAAAAGGCCACCTTTTTCATGACAAAGATAATATAAATCACATAACTCACATGTAAATCATTGCAGACAAGGTACACGACTCCGCTGAGCCTCCTCACTCAGAGGACGGGGCCAGAATTTTACCCTTGGCAGGGGTGCTTGGCGGGGGCAGTTGGGAAGCTGACCGCTTCCTGTGATTGGCAGCGCACTGCGATTTTACGTGGGCAGACCAATTAAGGCCTGCCCAGCGTGAGACGCGGCCTTTGAGTGAGCGTGAAGGGACAGGCAGGGGTGGACAGGGGCGGGGGCTTAATGTCCACAGGGTCCAATGGTGACCTGGCGGCCAATTCAAATGCGGCCTCAGCAGCTCCTGGAAGGCTGCCACCGAAGGAAGTGGAAGTCCTGTGCATGGACACGGCAGGCAAGAGGACAGGTCAGAGGGCAGTTGGCCCCATGTTTTTCAGAGGAGTGCCTCAGTGCCCTCCTGGAGGAGGTGGCAATGAGGAGAGAAATACTTGTCCCAGGGACAGGAGGAGGAGGACCTCTCACCTCACCAAAAAGGCCTGGGAGGAGGTCCATCCACGGTCAGCAGACATGATGTGGTGAGGCGCAAAGGGTCAAGTGCCGGAAGTGTTTTAATGACCTCCTGCGAGCGGGAAGGGTGATTTGGCATGGGTCACTTTGCAGAACAGGTAAGAGCTGCCCATCCCCCTGTGGACCTCGGAGGCGTTAAAGTGTGAGTGGCAAATGTCAATGATCTGGCCAAGGGGGCGAGCCCTGGCTACTTGGATTGAGTGCCTTGTCTCTCCAGGATCACAAATCGGCTGAGCCCTGCGAGGTGTTCCTCAGGTGGGGTTGGCCAGGCCGCAATGGTGCTGGGTGTTGAGGGTGGACTAATCAATGCTTCTCTGTCCTTTCAGGAGACAACATCCCATAATAATGCTGAGAGGCCACAGACTGGTGGGGGACCGCCACACCTCCTCATCCTCAGTGGATATGAGCAGGAGGTGCTGGAGCTGGGGAGGCACCATGCACCTCGGTCAAGCAGCCGCATTGAGGTTGGGTGTCAGAGAGAGGTTAGAGTGCAGTGCACTGAGGTGAGAATATCAGTATTGCAAACATTCCAGTGCAGTCTCTATATTGATGCGAGCCTTGAATCTGGAATCCCCATTGATAATCGAACAACGGGGCCACCATGATGCATATTTCTGTTTCACCAGGGTGCCAGGCCTACATACTGACAGTGTCATGACTTAAACTAATGACATGTCCTTCTTCTCCCTTTTAGGCTCACCAGCAGCCCCCTGTTGTGAGGAGCCTGATGGCCCACCCCTGGCCCCAGAGGACCAGCATGCTCAGCACGCACCAGCATCACACCCTCTCTGTCAAGCAGGCACCAGCACAGATACCAACACATCGGTGGGCATAAGATCGGTGTCTAGTATCCCAGTCCACATTGGTCAGGGCATTTCACACTCGCTTGAAGTGCAGACGGAGGCAGAGTGTTCCCAGGATGTTAGCAGTCAGAGAACTGCTGGGGACCAGTCACATGCTCAGTCGCTAGCTGATGATGGGCCTCTGGAGTTGTCCCTGAGGCAGCAGATGCTGGATGTCCAGCAGCGTGTGTGGGAGGATCTGGCGGAGATACACAAGGGTCTGCGTGCCATGGTCTCTGTTGTGAAGGAGTCCATGCGGAGCAGAAGCACTGCGTTGACCCTCATGGCTGAGTGCAATGCCTCCTCCATGGCGAGAATGGTGACTCTCATGGAATGGCTCCTCCAGGGACTCAATCAGGAGTTCCTGGGGATACGCTCGGACCTGCAAGCCCTCACACCACCAATGACCTTAGCTGGTCAGTGTCAGTGTAGGAGATGGATTGGGCACCCAGTATCCCAGCTAGGTGCCCGTCCATCAATGGTGAGCACCATTGGGAAGTCCAAAGCGACCTGACATTGGTGTCTGTCATCTCTGAGGGCTCCTCTCAGGGCACTCGGGATAACGGCAGCAGCTCCTCTGCCGCTCTGCCAGTGACCGTGGCATCTGGTAAGGCTGCGATGACTGGGGAAATGCCAGCCGTGGAACTGGCCGCTCCCTCCCAGGTGGGGCCAGCACAGGCTCTATAGGCCAGAGGACGCCCGCCAAGGTCATCGAGGCCAACAGGACAGCAGAGTCAGCAGGCTGCCTCCAATGCCGGTGCCAGCGAGGGGGAGCACCTGGACGTAGCACCCGCAAATGTAAATTTAAAGCACCTTAAACACAACATAGCCTGATCACGGGTGATATTGGTTTCCTCCATTTTTCTGGTTTTTTATAATGGTGTGATGTAAAACATTGGTGAATGTTAATTTTTGCAATGTTTGTCACTCGGCAGTAAATTAGATTTTTTTTTGAACTGGCACATAATGTATGTTGTTGACCAAGGAACTAGTCCTGTCAGGGATCGAATATGGAGTCTGCAGCCTGGCATATGGTGATGGCTCTTATTTGGTAGGCTAGCTGAAGGAGCGTTGGATCAAAGCTTCCTGGGTGTTCCTGCCTCCCTCCAGGTCTGCGTCTATGCTCTCAGCATTCTCCTGACCATGCTTGTCCTCGGACTCACTACTGGACTCATTGTCTGTGGCTTGTGCAGCTGTGCCAAGATCTTCTTCCTCCACTGCATCTCTCTTTCCAGTGCCAGATTGTGGAGAGTGCAGCATGTAACCACTATTAGTGATACACTGTCTGGGAGGTACTGGAGTTTGCCCCCTGAATGGTCCAAACATCGGAAGCGCAACTTGAGAAGACCGATGGTTCTCTCTACAACAGCCCTTGTGGGGGCATGGCTCCTATTGTACCGCTGCTCAGCTTCTGCTCTTAGGTGGCAGAGGGGCATCATGAGCCACCTTTTGAGGGGATAGCCCTGGTCATCCAGCAACCATCCATCCAGCCGCCCAATGCAGCTCTGCGGGGGGGGGGGGTACCTGTGGGAGGAGAGGCGCAAGCACAAGGGTTGCAGGGCCAACAGGTAGTCCAAGGCAGAAGGGGCTGCAGAGGACGCCACTATCCTGCTACCAGGATTTACAGGCAGCGATGCAGCTACCTCAATATGTCCGAGGTGCAATGCCAAAGGAGGCTCTGTCTCTCAAACAGTGACCTCCATCTGTCAGAGGATCGGCCCTGAGATCAGCTCCGACTGAAGAATCCCAGCACCTGGAAGTGTCTGAGGATGTAAGCGTCATGGGAGCTGCCTGGGTACCTTGCACAGACTTGTAGAATCACCATCCTGTGATCACACACTATCTGCACGTTCATGGAATGGAATCCCTTCCTGTTGATGAAGGCACCCGGTTGACCCACTGGCGCCTTGATAGCCACGTGTGCAGTCGATGGCACCCTGGATGCGGGGGATCCCAGTAATCGCTGCAAAGCCTCTCACTCTCTCTGGCTGGCCTCATCTGTACAGAAATAATTGAAAGTCAATGCACACCTGAACAGAGCTTCTGTCACCAGCTTGACACAACTGTGGACAGCTGATTTTGAGACTCCACACAGATCCCCCATTGAGCCCTGGAAAGAGCTGGAGGCATAGAAATTGAGGGCCACTGTGACCTTCAGAGCCACTGGCATGGGGTTTCCACCCACACAGTGCGGATTGATCTCAGGGCCAATGCTCTGACAGATGGAGGTCACTGTTTGAGAGACAGAGCCTCCTTTGACATTGCAGCTCAGACATATTGAGGTAGCTGCATCACCGCCTGTAAACCCTGGCAGCAGGATAGTGGCAGCTTCTGCAGCCCCTTCCGCCTTGGACTACCTGCTGGCCCTGCGTCCCTTGTGCCTGCACCTCTCCTCCCAAAGGTCACTCCCCTGGAAGCTGAATAGGGACACCTGGCCTCCCCCCAACTTCTGGCCCTCTCTTCCTCCTCAGCGGAGGTGCCTCCAGCGGAGACTACAATCCCCATTCCCAGGGTAAGGGAAGGCTGTCTGATACCTGGAAGACCCCAGGCATTGTGAATCCTGAGTCCTGAATTGAAGCCTCTAAATGCTCTGAATGCAGCTCTGAAGCAAAATGAAGCTGTCCTGTTCACAAAAGCAACCAGCAGCAAGTGATGCCCTGCACTCCTCAGTAATCGCTTTGTTAAGCCCACTGACCCCTCTTATCCAGCCCGTGGATGAGGTCTTGATAATTGTGGCCTGCCCACCTGCCCATTTCGCCTGTGCGATGGCCTGAAAATCGCACGGGCTACGTAAACTCAGTCAATTTGTCTCTCAAGGGCCTTAACTGGCCACTTAATTAATGGCGGGTGCACCTCTGTTTTCATTGCACGCCTGCCTAGCAAAATATCGTGAGAGTGCCTGTAGTTGTTGGGATGCTTGTCCGACGTCAATGTGCTTTATTTCACGCAAACCAAGGGTAAAATTCTGTCACATTTTGTCCAAATCCTGTACAATGTTACGTTTTTATACCTTTTCTACTCTCTTTGCAGTTTCTGCATTTTAGGTTATCCTGATAGTTGACTCTCAATTTCCTATGACCTTTTACAGTATGTCCACTAATCCTGATATCCAGGTATGTTTACACTAACATACCAAGGATAACATTCAGAAAAGCCTTTCTGACAATTATTTTAGTTACTGGATCAATTCTATGTCTCCATGGAGATCTACTCACGTCTCTGTGAGGTGATGGCGTAATATATCACATCCTTATTTTAGGCTTTTAACAATTAAAACTGAATTTATTGAATAAAAGATGAATGAGCAATGTAATGATGGTGATAAAACAGATATACTTACAGTAGACGTTATACTGTCAATGTCTTCAGAAGGAAAACAATAAACATTCGTGATTTTCATATTCAATTATTATTTTTTAAATTACGATTTTAATTGACATTTTCTCCTTTTGGCTCTCACTATTATGGAGATTACTGAGGTATGACCTAACCCTACAGAGTTCCAAATGGAATATCTCAGAATTGAACAATTCAGCTAACCTAAATGCCCCTGAAACTGTTGCTGAAGTTCCTTGGACTTAAACGACTGACAACATCAAAAAAAAAGGGCGCTGTCAGTTATACAAGTAACTGAACTGGACTTTTTATGTTCGAATTATAAGGTTCCTCAGCAAACCCCATAATCTTGGACACAACTGACTAAACCACATAACATTTGTACCGTCCAGGCCAGAGCCAAGCCAGAATATCAGCTGATGCACTGAAATGGTTCAACATGAGATTCCCTTGCATTATGAGTATAGACTGTCACAGGGCCAGCACAATTAAAGGAACTGTGAACACAAGGAGCAGTAAGTTTCTGGTTTGAGACTTAATTCAGGCTAGACAGGTTAATTGTGTAAAATGCTGGAAAGCAGCAAAAGTAGGTTAGTGTCAAAAGACTTCAACGTAGATATGGACAGCATCGTAAGTGGCATTGGTAGAGATCTGGGATCAGGTAGAACCATGGAGAAGTTACAGACCAACCATGATCTAATTGAATGCTGGAACAGGCTGGAGGGGCTGAATCACCCAATCCCTGCTCCCATGTTCTGGTATGTTCACTACTTGCTCACAGATGGTGTGTGTGAATCTGAGGAGACCAGGTGGCTGAGCAGAAATCTTACCATGAACTTCCAAAAAAATTACCTGAGCCAAGCTAGATTAAAACAATACATTTAGTTTTGCAATGAGAAAACTGCACATCTGACCTGATTCGATTGAAATTTAAAATAAGTCTATGCAGCCTGGTCTTTTTCTCTTTAGTACATAAACTTTTATAAGCCTTGCTGCAGCAATGAATAAAAGTGTAACTGGGCTGGTGAAGCATAGTAGCCAAGGAAAGCTGTGTGCCCTGCACTGTACGGGAACATTGCCCCTCAACAGAGAACACTGAGGGATAAGGGCGAGAGCTGCAGGTTGTTGGAATGTCGGAGCTATCACATTTCACGGGGGTGGGGGGGGGGGGGGGGGGGGGGGGGGGGGTGGTGGGGGTGGGGGTGGTGGTGGTGGTGGTGGTGGTGGTTGGTGGTGTCACCTCAAGTTATAGTTTTTCAAGGCAGACTCCCTTTTTTTGTCAGCCCATTTTGAACATGTTGCTGATACGCTGCTCTTCTGGCTGCAGTTACTGCCAAAGCAGAGGTCTTATCTGCCATGGTGCACACTTCTCAAGTCATGGTGACCTTCTGCACTGGAAAACCCTTTGGGGGATTCAGTTTCCAGTTGGCAGGGGATGACCAAAGCATTTTGGACAGATTTAGATAATTTCTGGAGGAAAGCTGCATCCAGCATCTCTCACGAGCATGTTCTGGTCTGGTCTCATATTACAAAAATAGATATAGAAGCACTGGGGAAAGAGCAAAAAATAGTGACAAGATTAATACCAGAACGGAGAGGTTGTAAATGGAAAGATTGAACTGGCTAGAACTCTTTTCTCTAGAAAAGTCAAGGTTAAAGGATAATAGAGGTCTTTAAAACGCTGAAGGGTTTTGACACAAGGAAGGTGTCGCCACCTGCCATGGAGACAATAAATATAAGGCAGTCCCCAACAAAGCCAATAGAAAATACAGGAAAATGTTCTCTACCCAAAGAGTGGTAAGAATGTGGAACTCTCTAAAAAGGGTAGTTGAGGCGAGTAGCATAGGTGCATTTAAGGAAAACCTTGATAAACACTTTGGCCTGAATTTTTCCCTTGTCAGGCGGGTGTGATCAGTGGGCCCAGGAGTGGTCAAGAAACTGACCCCCTGACTGCGATTTCATGTCAGCTGGTCAGTTAACGGGCAGCCAGCGTGCAACACGTGCTGAAAAGTTCAGCGCTGCCGGGGTGGGGGTAGGAAGAGGGCAGATGATGATGTCACTGTGGCGGTGCGGGTGAGCGCTTCGAGAGAGCTCCCTGAAGGCAGACAGCTGCCTCAGGGAGCTGCAGACCTGCAAATGGTAAAAGAAAGCACAAAAAAGCTGCAAAAATTGTCCATGCAGCACAATCAAGCACCTGAGAGCAGACCTCATAAAAATGCTGTCCCCAGATATTTCTTTTTATTTTATTTACTAACGGAGATTTCAGCCCACCTTTGGCTGAGGTTTGATGAAAAATGTATAGGCCGCCTGGCTGATTCGCCTGTCCACTAACCGTAAGGTTGGATGGACCCAAAAAATCGTGTTCAATTGCGCCAATAATGGGCTTAATTGCCCACTTAATTGTTGGCAAACCTGCTTTCGACTGCTGCAAATGCCCACCGAGCGATGACGCTCGCCCAACTTCACCTTGCGCGATTTTACACCCAATCAGGTTGGGCGCTTATCCGTCCATGGAACATAACATTCTGCCCTTGAAGAAGAAAGGAATAGAAGGATATACTTTTCCAAAGCCACTTTATCCAATTCAGGGTCACGGGGAGTCGGAGCCAATCCCACCAGAGGATGGGCTCTAGGCAGGATACACCCAGGACGGGACACCACTCCATCAAAGGACACACGCTCGCAGAAGGACAATTTTACTGTAGCCAATCCACCTAACCACATGGGAGAAAACCACAGCACCCGGTGGAAACCCACAGGTACACAGGGAAAAACATGCAAACTCCACACAGAAAGACACCCAAATCGAGCACAGGTCCCTGGAGCTATGAGGCAGTAGTGTGTACCATGTGTACCATGCACCCATAGATGGGTATACTGATTGGGTAAAATGAGGAAGGAGAGGAACCTCATGTGGAGCTTAACTGCCAAAAAGAGCTGGGCTGAATGTAAGACCAAAGCTGGAGCTCTGCTACAGCAAAAGCAAAAAACTGCTGATGCTGGAAATCTGAAATAAAAACAGAAATGATGGGAATGTTCAACTGAAATTCGTCCAGTTCTTACGGAAGGTCATCAACACTTCCCATTCTTATTATTGGAGTTATACTGCACACAGTACAAATTCAGGCCGATGGAGGACAGGCTGCTGGAGAGGGCTCCCCTCTCACAACTTCACTGCTCTTAGTAATTTCCTACATGCTACTGCCCATTTTGTATTGTTGTACAGACCAAAACCACACTAGTCGGGATTTTCCATGCCTGCTGGCTTCAGGCGTGTTCGGCCGTGTGAGAGGACAATATCGCAAGGTCAAAAATTGGTTTCACTATGTTGTGAGACCAGTTTGCAATCGTCTGCTCCGTCTGCCGATGGCAGGCCGCGTTTCCTTCCATCAGGTGTCCAGGAACCTCATTGTAATACATCTGCCTATCATTATAAGCCCAGCCCACCAGAATCGTCCCCCACTCCCTGCCAGTTGGGGTGATTGCATGCTGGCGTGTTTCAAAACGTCATATAAAAGGTGTGCATTTGATGGGCTGCTCTTCAAGGGGAACTCGGATGTGAGTGCACAGTAACATTGCGGAGCATTCGCCAGGTCACCTGTTGGATTTAAAGGTTGAGGTGCATGGGGGCGGTGGTGAAAGGTAGACAAGGGCTGCCCTGCAGTTGAGGCAAATTTGAGGGGGGCAATGGCTGCCTTGTGGTTGGAAGTAGTGCACAAACACATGCGGGGTGGGGGGGAGGGAAGCGGCCACGCATCAGGGAAACCTTGGAAAAAATGACTATTCCTCTGCAGCTGAGACAGTTCAGACACAGCCACATTGACATGTTTGGAGTCGGGCCTCTAGCTTATCTGCCCACTCAAGCAATGCAGAAGCATCAAAGTACTACCAGTGCTCCAGAGCTTTTCACCCCTCAGGCACAGACTGCAAACTAATGAGCATTTTAATGGACTGCAGAACAGTTGCACAACTGTGCATGTTGTACAATCTCCTCGCTAAAGCTGGCCATGGAGCAGTCACTGGTGGAGGCACTCACGGCCCTTTGCAATGTCAGCATCCTGGTTTGGACCAGACTTCCCCATAGTTCAAGCTAACAGTGCAGTCTTGCAGTGTGGGTTAGGAGAATGCCTGTGCCTGAGCTGAGAGCAGTCTAATTGGCAAAGCTGCCACCAATTGGTCAGGTGGAGTGGGGTGGAGGGGGGTGGGGTTTTGGGCAGCCATGCAGCGCTTTAAACTCTGGATATCCAAGTGGTGGCCAACACTCCATGGGATGTGTTAAAGGGCCTTCAGACTTAACCAAGTCAGGCTCTTAGTGCACACTTGCTAACCCACGTGTCTCTCTCTTTTGTTCTGCAGGAGGAATGCATCAGAGACATGAAGCCTCGTGACCTAGCTGTATGTTTCATGGCTTACAGAGAGTGAAGGTGACAGAGAAAAGAGCAACTGAGGCACTTGGCTGCACAGAGGGAGGAGCAGCACTCTCTGGAAGAAGGGGCGACTGTGGCTCCCACACACACTGCTGAAGAGCCACGGCGAGCCAAAGATGGACGGTGCCTAGTGACACCCAGGGTCTATAGCACCGCCTGTCATTCCTGCAGATGTCAGTGAACCAGTGTCACTGAAGACTGCACATGTCCAGGGAACTGGTCGGTTATATCTGCCAGCTACTGCAGGATTTGGTGCCACAGGGACATGGAAGGCATCCACTGCCAGCGGCTGTAAAAGTGACCGTGGTGCTCAATTTCTGTTCTAATGGCTCTTTTCAGGGCTCCACAGGTGACCTCTGTGGGGTTTCACAAGCCTCCACCCACAAATACATCCATGAGGTCACAGATGCCATCTTCACAAGGGCACACAACTTTGTGCATTTCACCCAGGGCCAGCACAGGGTGCAAAAGTGATTGGATTTGCCCAGATCTCAGGTTGCCCACAAGTGCAGGGTGCCCTTGCTGCACTCATGTGGCGCTCAGATCTCCATCGCAAAGCGCAGTCAACTACATCAACCACAAGGGATTCCATTTGCTGAATGTTCAGCTGGTGTGCAACCACCACAAACGCATCCTGCAGGTCTGCGCACAGTTTCCAGGGAGTGCATGACTCCTACATCCTCAGCAGGTCTTAGATCCCTGAAGTCTTCCAGGGTCCACAGAAACTGCAGGGTTGGCTCCTTGGGGGAAAAGGGCTACCCGCAGAGGAAGTGGCTGATGACACCCCTGTGGCAGCCTCAGACTGCAGCAGAGCGACACTATAATGAGACTCATGCTGCAACTCGCAACTTAGTGGAACAAACCATCGGGATGCTGAAAATGAGGTTCCGGTGCCTGGGCCGGTCTGATGGAGCCCTGCAATACAGTCCGCAGAGGGTGTCACGCATCGTTGTCATCTGCTGCACCCTTTACAACCTGGTGCTGCAATGAGGAGAGGAGCTGGCTGAGGAGGAGATGGAGGAGCTGGAGGTCTCCTCCAATGAGGAGGACGCTGATGGGGATGAGGGTGAGGAGATCCTCGAAAGCGACAATGACGGGAATGAGGCCCTCACACTGGCCAGTCGAGGCAGACATGTTCGGAAGGACTTCATAGCTGTTACATTTGTGGAGGATGATGATTACATGTGGTAAGGAGTCACCATAGATCCTCAAATTGCATCTATGAACGCTTGACTCCAGTCTGGCTTATAGTAGCACGCATACCCTCTGTGATAATGCTCTTGTCATGGGGATGCAGTAGAGGCCCTAATAGTCATTCGATTGCAGGAGGATGCTGATGACATGCAGTGAGGACACTCCATAGATCTTCACATAGCCTCTGACTCCTGTCTAGCCGAGGGAAGCTCACTTGCACTCTGTGATTAGGGTCATATCATAGAGAAGCAGCCATGAAACTTCAAATGCATCTGATCCTTTGTCAGCCTTCAGCACCTGACGCCTTGAGGAGCCCAGTGTTACCGGTCACAGATGCTGAAGAGCTGAACAGATAGGGGCCCAACACACCTTAAAGGTGCTGAGAGCACAAAGAAAGAATGACGGAACTCTGTGGCGCCTGCCCACTACATTCTGGCAGCAATAACAATCACTCTCAAGGTGCAGGCATCACTAATGTGTCCAGTGAGTGTGAGGCCAGACCATCACTGTGATCTGAAGGCTGGATGGAACACAGGGAAGAGGCCCTGGACTGAGACACCTGCCTTTTATCTTCTGCAGAAAGACTTCACACCTGAGTGACAAGAACACTGTTCATCAGAACAAGGAGCCATAGGCAGGGAGACATTCTTGGGAGTTTATTTACAATAGTGAACAGTATGTACAAGTGATTAACACCTGCGCCCAGGCTGTGCAACTACCCCTTCTTAACTTGCCTCTGCGTCTTGGTGCTCCCAGGCCATCCACAGCGGAGGCGGAGGCAGCCTGCTGACTGCAATGCCCTGTCTGCGATGACCTTGGCGAGCGTCCTCTGGAGGGTGAGACCTGGAGGCCCCTGGCCTGCTGTGTGGCAGTGGCATCCTCCTCGGTCTGTGGAGCTGGAGCATCGGAGGTCACAGGAAGAGGGGATCCGGATGGTATGTGTGACCTCTCTTCCCTAGACAGACTGTAGTCTTACTCTGGGGCTTGCTTTAAACTAGTTTATTAACAAAGTAGCTAGTTACAGGATAGGCATGTCTCTCCTGAGTACAGTGCATTCCAGCCTCTCTGTCTCAAGTCCAGCACAAGAAAGCTGTTGCCACTGATACATCATCATCTACATTACTCATTAGCATATCTATTCTATTAACCCATTACACTCAGATGGACTGCCAGCAGTTCAGGAAAGTGGCTCACCACCATATTCTCAAGGGCAATTAGGGATGGGCAATAAATGCTGGTCTTGTCAGCAATGCTCCATCAAATAAACAAAATGTCTAAGAATTGATGGGTATTCCTGCTGGACCTCTCTTCATTTGCAGTAATTCTGTTGATGCTCCAGACAAAAAGGCGTGTTCCTGTCTTTTGTTTTGGGGACATACAAACAGAAGTATGCCATTTAGCTCCTTGAGCCTGTTCCACCACCATCACCGAGATTGTGGCTGATCTATGACTGACCTAAGTCTTTGTCCATTTTTAAAAGTTCATTCATGCGATGTGGGTGTCACTAGCTAGGCCAACAATTATTGCTCATCCCTAATTGCCCTTGAGAAGGTGATTTAAGAGTCACCCTCATTGCTGTGGGCCTGGAGTCACAATTGACAATGGTTTCATGGTCATCATTAAATTTTTAATTCCTGATTTTTATTGGATTCAAACCCAGGTTCCCAGAGCATTACTTTGGGTCTCTGGGTTACTAGTTTAGTGACAATACCATTATGCCACCGCCTTCACTATATCACATGATACCTTTTGGTGAATAAAAATCTATCAATCTCAGATTTAACATTAACAACTAGAATCAGCTGCCATTTGTGAAAGAGAGTTCCAAACTGCTCCAGTGCCTTTGTGTGCGAAAAGGTATTTATAGCTCTGACACTGAAGTTAGGACAGACAAGCAGGAAAATCACACACAGACCCCATCCCAACAGGACAAACTGAATGGATTGGACTTTCATCCTCCGTCCCTATTATCTCATGGGACAGAACTCTTGACCTTCACTGAATGAAATGAAAACTAGGCAAATTCTGTCATGGTTGCACAATCTGTTAAATCAGGTTTACAACCAGTCAATAAGATGAAGATTGTCACCAAGGCTTTGTTGATGCACTGAAAGCATTTTCAAACACTTAATGAAAATTCAATGTTTATTCTGCTCCGAACAGGTTTACAAACCGTGCCTAAAAAAACGGGAACCAATGTCCCAATATTTATTTGGAGCTGGAAAGAGAGTGGCCGGGTGGGAGTGGGGGAGGGTTTCCCATATGAGCTGCTAATTTTAATAGCAGGACTTGTTCCGACCTGTTGGGTCGCAAGATGGCTGGGGTTGAGGGGGAGTATGATAGGTTAGCCTGGCACTCTTGGGCATGGTTGGTGATCAGAAGAGGGGTAGGTGGGGGGATTGGACATTGTCAGAGTTACGAACATCATAGGGAGGTGAAATGTAGTGACAGAAGGTTTTAAAACTTTAAAAAATTAGGAAAACACTGAACAACTTCGTTAAAATCGCAAAGAAAAAAAGGGGGAAGAGAAGAAAAGTTACTTCACAAATCAGCAACAGGACTCGCTCTCCCCGAGACTGAACCAGGCAGCTTAAAAATATGGAGAAGGCTATTGCAGTGGGTGCAGACATCATAGAACTTACAGACATCATAAGGGGTGTGGATATCACGATGGTTAGGCATAGTAGAAGATACAGATATCATTGGAAGTGTATGGACATTGTGTGTGGTACACACATCCTAATGGCTATATTCAACACTGGGAGGGCAGATGTCATCATGCTGATGTGCAAATCTTAAGGGGTATGGATATTGTGGGGTTCCGGACATCATGGGTACAGACATCAGGGATGCGGTCATTGTATCAGATGCGGGCATCACAGGGAGTGCAGACATTTTAGAATTTACAGACATCAGTATTTGGGAACATTGGTGGGGTTTATCGGCTATCAGAGGTGGATCTGACATGGGGAGGGGGGGTTTGGTTGCTTGGGGCAGAAATTTACCTTGGCATACAGGCTCCACGGGGGCACGTGGGGCACCACCGCCACCCACGATCGGACCCAGAAGGCAATTTCATGCTGCGGTGCCAATTAAGGACCGTCCAGCATGAAACGCGAGGCAGTGTTCAGCACTGTCTGTGTGGGTGGGGGGAAGAGGGGACATGAACTCATTTCAAAAAAATTTAACGATTTTATAAATGTTATGAAACATGTCCCCCCACATGACTCTGTCACATGAGCAGGGACATGTTATTAATGAAAAAATAAAGTTTTTCTTTGGTTTTTATTTGCTTTTGGAAACCTCATCCCATCCATGGATGAGGTTTCCAAAAAAAGTGCAAAGCCCGCTTGGCCTTTTCGCCTTCCCGCCAACTTGTAAGGTTGGACAGGCAGCAAAAAATTTCTTTTAATTAACTTTGTAATGGCCTTAATAGACCTTTTAATTGTTGGTGGGCGCGCACCGGAGTTGGTAGCACGCCCGCCGACCGAAATATCACATGAGTACGTGATGATATTGAGACACACACCCAACATCATTGTGCCTCATTTTACGCTAGGTCGGGTTGGGCACTTGGCCTCCCACCGAGCTCAAAATTTTACCCTGGGGAATCCATTCAAGTAGAGGTAAGCTTGTTGATACTTGGAAAGCTCTCCTGCTCCTCCTGGTCCACAAGCAGTGCAATAAAAATGTTTAACCTTTGGACCTATTTGCCTCCTTTTACCTGACAGATTTCCCACAGCCCAGGATGCTGAGCCTCCATGTATCAAGAATAAAAATTCAGTTAAAGATTTTAGTGGTAACTCACCTCCTGAGAGAAAGCTGCTCATCCTCCCAGCAATCCACCTCTCTTAAAATCAGAAGTGAAACTGGAGATGGGATTTGAAATTTTACATTTTTTCAACTTCTCACCCATCTGTGATCCAGCTGTCCTTGAGCATGAAAATCCAAAGGACCAAAAGCAATCTATCACAAGTTCAACAATTTTACAGAAAGAAAGAAGATCTTGTACTTGGGACAACCTGAGCACTGAAGAGCTAATGAAGTGCATTTTGCAGCGTAATCAATGTGATGAAGCCAATCCTCACACAGCAGGGTCCTACAAACAGCAATGTGATAACGGCCCAATAATCTTCTTTTGGTGATGCTGGCTGGTTGATTGTTACACGAGTGAGAGCTCTCCAATGCCCCCACCACAATGGCGAGCTCCTAAGTGCGAACACTAATACTGAAAGGAAT
Source organism: Carcharodon carcharias (assembly GCF_017639515.1). Classification (NCBI taxonomy): domain Eukaryota; kingdom Metazoa; phylum Chordata; class Chondrichthyes; order Lamniformes; family Lamnidae; genus Carcharodon; species Carcharodon carcharias. Next base: position 54,306,651 of record NC_054479.1, on the reverse strand, counting down.
TGGCAAAAAGCATTTAAATAAGAAGGAGCACAGAAATTTCACCAGCATTACTGGCAGATCCAATAGGGGGGTGGTGGGGTGGTGGTGGAAGTTCCCATCAAACTTGTGCTGGCAATTGCAAGGAAGAGAAAACTAGAAAAGGAAGATTTGTATTAACATAGCACCTTATGACAATGTAATCTATCTTAGAGATTTTGTTTGAAGGATAAACATTAGCCAGGACACCTGCTCAGCACTTTTTCAAATTTTGCCATGGATCTTCTAAATCTATTTGAGAGGGCAAACAAAGTCATGGTTTACCGCCTCGTCTGAAAGACACCACCTCAGATAGTGCAGCACACCCTCAGTGCTGTACTGGAATGTTAGCCTAGATTTTGTGCTCAAGTCTCTGGAGTGAGACTTGAATCCAAAATCTGCTGACTCAGAGAACAAGCATGCTACGCTGAACCACAATTGAGAGGAAATAGGGGATGAAGAATGGGGTGTTAATTTTCAGGGACAAAGGAGTCAAGGGTGAACAAAACTTTATATCATTGGTGCTCCCCAGTTCTGTAAGGTTTAAACTGATAATGAATTAACTCCTTGTCACCTGCCCTAAAGCTATTTTGTGGGCACGCTCTCAGATACATACAAGGTTTTCATGGGAAGTCCACCTGGAATATGTCAACTAGCCTGACCCTAGAACATTGACTGCTACATCTATCCCAGTTTCCCAGGGTTTATGCCAAAGCAGAATTTCCCAGCCACAATATACACTAACAAAAGAGAACAATACATTCCTTTTTGCTTCTTATCTATCACACCACATAATGTGTGTCAGAATCAAAATATTTTAAGAGCATTAAAATTATAAAGTTATCAGGCACTAGAGATTTGCAGAACAAATAGTGATGATTTTTTTTCCAGTGGGTTCAGGAGGATGTTTGCGTGGGGGTGATGGTTTCAAAGGCCAATTCTTCAGTGGAAACTCCATGAAAGATCTAACGTCTTTTCATTTGTCCAATAAGCCCATGTTTTCTCCATGTTGGGATAATGAAAATCTCCTGTTGATTTACCGACAAAAGGAGCCATATGTTGTTCCAATAGCATTAACTTTCTTCCCTATCATGATCTGTGAGACATGCCTTGGCAAATCTTGGGAAAGATGACATCGGAGAGTGCAGTGAACCTGAATATTTACAGGGGCTGTTAAGAGTGAATGGTTAACTCCCAACGCTGTAAAACAGTCTGTAATAATTAGGAAAGTACCTGAACTTCGCTCGAAGCTAAGAAAGTGGTTTGTATCTTTCTTCATTATCACAGCTGAATGAAGCCTATGCTGGTATGTGGTTCCATAAAGCAAAAAACTATATGTAAATATAATGACTCCTTGTGCCAACAATTATTGTTGTCTGTTGTACCAACTGGAGAGTGATGGATTCGAAGTGAGAATCAGAACTGGTTTCCTCATTGGCCACAGCGTAGGATGGTCTGATTGGAATTGATCCCTTGCTACACCCACTTTGTGGATTTCAGGTTGTCTTGCTGTCTGCTCCATTGGAACAGGTATTTGTTCTTAATGTACATTGTCACAGGACACATGGTTTTACTTTAACTTGCATGAACTGAGTGAAACAAACGTGATTGGAATAAATTGGAGTAGTTTAGATACACTGGAAAGGAAATTTGACTTAATTTAGATGAATTTGTGATTTCTATGCCCTGACCCCATGGGAAGACAAGTTATTGCACTGCATTCTGTTACCCATTCTGTTCACTTTCAATGCCACTTTATCTGAATGGATAAAAGGACAACATAAGTCGGGCGCTCGATCATGACATCAACTTTCTACGTTCAGCTGTAGACCATGTTGAAACTCAATGAACGTTGCAGCTGAATTCTTCATCCTGATTGGAGTTGTGGCACCAGTAATAGCAAGTCTCAGTGATGCTCCTGGTGGTCTCAGGCAGGCTCAGGGCTTCACCATCTTGTCCAGCTTGAACAAGCTGGGCGACTGAATGATCACAGGGATTCAATCAGATGCTAGGTATCCCACAGGCTACCCTCCTACAGATCTGCTGGGTTGCTGATCCTCAGTCTGGTAACAGGGGGTTGTACTGCAATGGGATAGAAGAATAGGTCATTGTCAGGATGACAGCCTGTCTATCATGCCTCATGTTACTTAGGATCAATGTCCACTCTGGCACTAGGAAGTGAGCTGGGCTAGCCTGTTCCAGCAGCCAGGCCCTTTTGGGATCAGCTCCTACAGTTCTCTGACCATGCGTATCTCAAAAACCTTTGAATGACCATATAGCAGCTTCCTTTCTCACATGCTGTAGCCATTGAGGGAGCACCTCATAATGATACCAGGTTAGGAAAGAGCTTATTTAAGAAAGGCTCAATGACCTGGGTAATAATTAAAGTGTAAGCATTTGAGTGAGCCATAAAAATTAGAATTCATTTTGAAATCTTTGCTTGCGAGAGTGTTCCTGTGGTAGATGATGATCCTGCAATATCAAGTGATATGAATATTAGTGTTGATCTTTGGGCAGGTATACTTTGTTTGAGGACAGAAGGATTGGGATTGATATTGGACGTGCACAGATAAGGCATGGGAGCCTGGATTGTTCAAGAGAAGTGCCCAAGAGCTGTTACTGAGAAGCTTTGGCTGCCGACTGGTGTTCAATTCCTTTGTTCTCCTCTATGAGATCAGTGTCCTTTCCCTCATCATGCTGAAGATCCATATCGAATGGTGGATCCATGTGTAGTCTCCAATGCAGAATGTTATGCAGCATACAGCAAAGCACTGTTATATGGGACAGCCCTTTTTGTTGTATTGCAGGAAGTCACCAGACCTATCCAGGCACTGGAATCATTGCTTAAACATGTGATAGTCCGATTGATGAGGGCTTAACTGACCCCCTAATCAGATTGCAGTGCAGTTCAGTTGACGTGTTCAGGTTCTTGAGACCTATCATGATCCCAGATTGCAAGGACTCCTACCCTCTAACACTGACAACACTTCAAAAGTACTTAATTGGCAATAAAACACTTTGTAACATCCAGAGGTTGTGACCGGTGCTAAATAAATGCAAGTTCTTCCTTTCTTCTTTTCAAAGATCCTGTACTTTTGCTTTTGCTGAGCCATGTTACCACCTCACAATGTTGAGAACATCCTTAATGGCATAAGCCACTTAACTAATGAATATTTTGCACTTCTCAAACATGAGTGAGGAGAAAATGAATGCTTTTGGAAGGAAACCGGAAATCAAATGTTGCTGTTGGCTTTTAGCAGCTACTTGGAGAGCAGGCAACCTCTGAAAATGGTCACAGCCATATAAAATGTGTCTTAGCAAATAGTACACCGGTTGTTCATAATGGAATGAGATATACAGGAATATACAGGGTAAAAGCAAAATACTGCGGATGCTGGAAATCTGAAACAAAAACAGAAAACGCTGGAAAAACTCAGCAGGTCTGACAGCATCTGTGGAGAGAGAAACAGAGTTAACGTTTTGAGTCGGTAGGACTTCTTCTGAACTAAAGAGAAGTAGAAAGTGATGGAATTTATACTGTTTAAGGGGGGATGGAGCAGGTGAAGCTGGATGGAAGGCCAGCAATAGGTGGAGGCAAAGAAGAGATTGACAAAGATGTCATGGACACAGTGACAAAGGGAGTGTTAATGGTAGTGGTACTGGCTAAAAAAGATGCTGATAGTGGCAAAGGTAAGAAAGCAGAATGTGATAATAGCAGAACAATGGTAACATTGTGTGAAAGAACAATATGGAACAAGTAACAGATGGCCCTGTAGGGGATGGGGTGGGGGGAGGGGGCAGTGGTGGGGGAAAAAAAGATAGAAAATAGGATAGGAGGTGGGATAAACAAGGGGCTCAAAGCAAACTGGAGGAACAGCGCCTCATCTTCTGATTAGGCACTTTACAGCCTTCCGGACTTAACAGCCTTCTGCACTAAAACAAAATGGTAGAGGCCTGGGGCTCAGAGGGAATAGGGAGGCTAAGATCTATTATTTTGGTAAAGGAATTAGCCTCATTTACTTTAAACTGATTAATGATGAAATGACAAATGATGGGATGCTCTGTGAAAGGGTTAATTGCTGTTCCGCCAATATTTTTGACAATAATTGCTGGTATGTAAGTTTGTTTTTGAGTTTTTGCTGACGGGGGATCTTCAGAAATGGATGGAAGATCAGAAACAGCGTGCCTGCAATTTCCCAGTATGTACCTCTCCACCATCTAACTTTGCATATGAAAAAAAGAGTTTGTATTAAGACAGTGTTTTCATGATCTCAGGACATCTCAAAACACCGAACAACCAATTGAGTACTTCTAACGTGTATTCACTGTTTAATGAAGGTATCATGGTAGCCAATTTATGCACAACAAGCTGCCACAAGTAGCAATGTCAATATGACCCGATAATCTGTTTCAGTGATATTAGTCAAGGGATAAAAATTGCCCAAGACACCGGGGAGCGCTCCCCTGCTTTACTTCAAGTAGTGTCACGGGATCTTAGGTTCATCTCAGAAGATAGAAGGTTTCACACCTCATTCAAAGGACAGTGCCTCTGAGTGTCAGGTTGCAATTTGCGCTCAAGTTTCTGATCTAGAGGTGAGAGTGCTATCAACTGAGCCGTAGCCGACTGCTGAAATCCCCCACAGATGTTGCATCATCTCAGATGCTCCCACCTGACCGCTGTGTGTATAGAATTCCTCAGATTCAAAGGAAACATTCCCAGCAGCTAAGCCCCTTCAACAAAAGGAAAATACAGCAGGATCTGCAAATCTGAAATTAAAACTGTCCAAGCTGGAAATACACAACGTGTCAGACAGCATCTATGCAGAGATGAAACAGAGTGAACATTTCTAGTGAATGATCTTTCATCAGAACTGGAAGAAGGTAGAGATTTGATACAGAACCAAGGAAAATGTGAGATGAAAGGTGTGTAATAGGGTCAAGGGCAGCTATGATTAAGTAACAAAACAGAATGATGGTGCAAGGTGGATGAAGAGGAGGTGCAAATAATTACAAAGTCCCTATAATGGCTGTTGGAGTCCTTAACCATTTCACAGTTAGTGTACTTGCATGGTCCTCACTTCTTGGGCTACAGGCTACAAAGGTTTCCTCTGAACAGCAAGGAGCCCAAGACAATGCTGCTGGGTGCACCAAACTCAAAAAATCTTGACTCAGTTTGAAAACTTTAATCAACTCCATCAAGGTGCACTGCAGAAATCATCTGCGATTGGGCCAGTTCTTTTTGCCAATGGAATCCCATTCCAGGTTAACAGGACTGAGCATGAAGTCCACCCCATAGCCTCAACATGAATGGTACAACCCAAAGCAACACTTGATCCCAGTTCCAGAAGTCAGTGCGCTTGACAGCACTTCACAAATCAAATCAACGCCAATACCCATCCCACCCAGCCTAACCAACTCAGACTACCTTAGGCTGGTTGCTGTTCTCAGGTTCAGAGCCTTGAGTGCAGCTGTATCATCAATTTGGCAAATTGCTCCCAATATTTACAATACTTTTCACAATCTCGTAGTTAACCAAATACCCTTCCAGAGGGTACCCTCTGGAACCCCTCCTAAAGCCACAGTAACAAGCACAGTTATCAACCCAATCATAAATTATCCCAAGATAAAGGCAGCTCTAAAGAAGAGTTATACGGACTCGAAACATTAACTCTGTTTCTCTCTCCACAGATGCTGCCAGACTTGCTGAGCTTTTCAAGCATTTTCTGTTCTTGTTTCATAATTTGCCCCAAGATGAGTTTTTGATCACATATCCACGCCACTGCTAAGACTGCCTATTTCAACCTCTGTAATATCACTTGGCTCAGCCCCTATCTCAGCTCATCTGCTGCTCAAACCCTCATCTATGCTTTTATTACCTCTGGACTTGATTATTTGAACACATTCCTGGCTGGTCTCCCACCTACTACCCTTCGTGAACATGGGGTCATCTAGTACTCTGCTGCCTGTGCCCTACCTTGCCCCAAGTTCCATTCATCCATCAGCCCTGTGCCCACTGACATCCATTGGCTCCTGGTGAAGCAATACCTCAATTTAAAAATTCTTATCCTTGTTTTCAAATCTCTCCATGGCCCCACCCCTCCCTATTTCAGTCACCACATCTTGTCCTATGACCTTCTGAGGTATCAGCGTTCCTCCAAATTTGGCCTCTTGTGATTTCCCGATTTTAATCACCCCAGTATTGGTGGCTGCCCCATACAACTGCCTCAGTCAGAAGTTCTGAAATTCCTTCAATAGACCGCTCCACACCACCCCCCACCCCCGCTCTCTTTTCTCCTTTAAGATGTTCCTTAAAACAAGCCTCTTTGACCAAGTTCGGCCCTAATAGCTCCTTATGCCGCTTGGTGTCATATTTTGTAGAAAATGCTCCAGTGAAGCACCTTGGGATGGTTCACCATGTTGAAGGTGCTATATAAATGCAAGTTGTTGTTGGTTCAGCTTAGCATTTTACTGTATGGATAAGCATTAGTCACTAGTTACAGAACTCTGGACATAGTGTATGGTTAATACACAGGCTGTTGCATATCGGACTGGAGAGAATGCATAACACACAAGCTGAAATCTGTTAAATGTAGTTTGTAATCAAGAGGTTGGAGTGTTATCACAAACTGCAGTGTTGTCCCAACTGTGAGATGCCTTGCAATTGCTCTATGCTATACAATATTTACAACTAAAATTTATGGGAGGGGGTTCATTCATCATGGGAGGTTTTGCAACAAACAAGTATCTGACAAGAAAGATCAAGATAAGCTTTTGTGGTTAAATCACATGATTTGATAAGGTTTATTTCAATGCAAGCTTTGGGACGCATTCTAATCCAAAAAGAGACAAGATGCTGAGAGGAGATTGAAACAATAGTATGGTTTGAGAGTGGGCTTTTTTGAATAATTCAAACATTCTGGGCTGTTTCTAAAACACAGCGTTGCTGAAGTGTGTGGGTGCCAAAGCACCTCTGATGCAGACAGAATTCTTAGCTCTCAGGGGGAAGAAGATGAAGAAAAGAAACTCTCTGAAGGTTTCAGCTGTATTTCCCAGGCTCTGTTTTGCCATTTCTGTCAGCTGCTTGTTGCTCTGCTCACCCTCTCTTTCTACAGTCTCAGTTTTATTCACTGTGTCTGGCTCAGTGGGTACCTCTCTCACCTCTGAGCCTGAAGGTTGTGGGTCCAAAGGACCACACCTAGGGCGGAATCATCCCAGATATGCACTACTTGCGCTGGCAGGCAGGAAAAAGAGCGTTTTACCCTTTGGCCGCAGCAGCGGCTTTTCACACCATATCATCCCAATCCCGCCTCATTAATCATGCATTCCTGGGAAACAAGCCGCTCAATGGCAGGTGGGCTCTTGTTTGCCCGCCAAGCCATCACTTCAACACTGCCTCACGCTGGGCACATTATTTAAAGTGCAGCCATGCGCACACCTCTCAGAGCTTCCAGCCCAGGACGGCTGCACAGAATGACATGGCCCCGAGAGGCAAGAAGACTGCAGTCCCCCACCGCCTCCCCAATTTAGTGACGTGTACCTGGAATGTCTTTTGGACACGGTGGAGGCCCGCCTTGATGTCCTCTACCCCGCTCCGGCTGCAGGAGGGGCAGCCACATCACCAATCCAGCTTGGGAGGTGGTGGCAGCGGTGGTCAGTGCCAATGCCCTGCCAAAGAGGACAGCCAGCCAGTGCTGAAAGTGGATGAATGATCTCCTCTATTCTGCCAGGGTAAGTCACTCTTCCTATCACTGGCAACTCACACACTCACAAATCCATCACACAACTATAGGGGTTTCACTCACTGCCAGTTCAAGGGACATCACCATTCACTCTCTCACACACACCTTCATTTGCCCTGCAGATCGTGTCCTCATCCTGTCCATGGCACCATACACCACCCACACATGTCAGGCATCCTTCTCACCTGGCCTGGCAGGCGTCCTGCTTACACTTTATCTTTATTCATGCAGGACAAGTTGGCACACAGCAAGAGGGAGAGTTCGCAGACTGATGGAGGAATGCTTGAACATCAAGGTTCTAACCTCGCGGAGGCTGAGCGTCAACTCGCAGACACTTCCTCCTACCTCTCCCTGGACCATGACCCCACCACTGAACATCAAGCCATTGTTTCCAGGACTGTCAGTGACCTCATCTTCTCTGGGGATCTCCCTCCCACAGCTTCCAACCTGATAGTCGCCCAACCTCGGACGGCCCGCTTCTATCTCCTACCCAAAATCCACAAACAGAACTGCCCCGGTAGACCGATCGTCTCAGCTTGCTCCTGCCCCACAGAACTCATTTCTCGTTATCTTGACTCCCTTCTCTCTCCCCTTGTCCAGTCCCTTCCCACCTACATCCGTGATTCCTCTGACACCTTACGTCACATCAACAATTTCCAGTTCCCTGGCCCCAACCGCTTACTCTTCACCATGGACGTCCAATCCCTCTACACCTCCATCCCCCACCAGGATGGTCTGAGGGCCCTTAGCTTCTTCCTCGAACAGAGGCCCGAACAATCCCCATCCACCACTACTCTCCTCCGTCTGGCTGAACTTGTTCTCACACTGAACAATTTCTCCTTCAACTCCTCTCACTTCCTCCAAATAAAAGGTGTGGCTATTGGTACCCGCATGGGCCCCAGCTATGCCTGTCTCTTTATGGGGTATGTGGAACATTCCTTGTTGCAGTGCTACTCCGGCCCCCTTCCACAACTCTTTCTCCGGTACATCGATGATTACTTCGGTGCCGCTTCATGCTCTCGTCAGGACTTGGAAAAATTTATTAATTTTGCTTCCAATCTCCACCCCTCCATCATTTTCACGTGGTCCATCTCTGACACTTCCCTTCCCTTCCTTGACCTCTCTGTCTCAATCTCTGGTGATAGACTGTCCACCAATATCCATTACAAACCCACCGACTCCCACAGCTATCTCGAATACAGCTCCTCACACCCCGCTTCCTGTAAGGACTCCATCCCATTCTCTCAGTTCCTTCGCCTCCGTCGCATCTGTTCCGATGATGCTACATTCAAAAACAGTTCCTCTGACATGTCCTCCTTCTTCCTTAACCGAGGTTTTCCACCCACGGTCGTTGACAGGGCCCTCAACCGTGTCCGGCCCATCTCCCGCGCATCCGCCCTCACGCCTTCTCCTCCCTCCCAGAAACATGATAGGGTCCCCCTTGTCCTCACTTATCACCCCACCAGCCTCCACATTCAAAGGATCATCCTCCGCCATTTCCGCCAACTCCAGCATGATGCCACCACCAAACACATCTTCCCTTCACCCCCCTTATCGGCATTCCGTAGGGATCAGTCCCTCCGGGACACCCTGGTCCACTCCTCCATCACCCCCTACTCCTCAACCCCCTCCTATGGCACCACCCCATGCCCACGCAAAAAATGCAACACCTGCCCCTTCACTTCCTCTCTCCTCACCGTCCAAGGACCCAAACACTCCTTTCAAGTGAAGCAGCATTTCATTTGCATTTCCCCCAACTTAGTCTACTGCATCCGTTGCTCCCAATGTGATCTCCTCTGCATTGGAGAGACCAAACGTAAACTGGGCGACCGCTTTGCAGAACACCTGTGGTCTGTCCGCAAAAATGACCCAAACCTCCCTGTCGCTTGCCATTTCAACACTCCACCCTGCTCTCTTGCCCACATGTCTGTCCTTGGCTTGCTGCATTGTTCCAGTCAAGCCCAATGCAAACTGGAGGAACAACACCTCATCTTCCGACTAGGGACTGTACAGCCTTCTGGACTGAATATTGAATTCAACAACTTTAGGTCGTAAGCTCCCTCCCCCATCCCCACCCCCTTTCTGTTTCCCCCTTACCTTTTTTTTTCCAATAAATTATAAAGATTTTCCTTTTCCCACCTATTTCCATTATATAATAAAAAAAAACCCACTAGAGCTATACCTTGAGTGCCCTACCATCCATTCTTAATTAGTACATTCGTTTAGATAATATCACCAACTTTAATTTTAACACCTATGTGTTCTATTGTACTATTGTCGTTGACATCTTTTGATGATCTGCTTCTATCACTGCTTGTTTGTCCCTACAACCACACCCCCCCTCCCCCCTCTCCACCTCTTTGTCTCTCTATCTCTCCGCCCCCCACACACACACCTTAAACCAGCTTATATTTCAACTCTTTCTTGGACTCGAACGCAAGTTCTGTCGAAGGGTCATGAGGACTCGAAACGTCAACTCTTTTCTTCTCCGCCGATGCTGCCAGACCTGCTGAGTTTTTCCAGGTAATTCTGTTTTTGTTAAGGTTCTAACATACTTTGAAAATAGAGTCATACAACTGGCCGGCGATAATCTGGACCAGTCCTGTGCTGACAGTGAGGTTGGTTCTGCTCTGCCAAATGAGATCCAGCAGTGCAACATCCATCAGATAACCATGCTCTGAGTGATGTGTCCTGTTTCACAGGCCACTGCCATGTACAAATTATCTCCCCTTGCTTCCAAAGGCACATCTAGGGAACTGTTGCGGGGGTCTGTGACCCAGGGCCTCAACTCAAGCCCCAGACACCTTGGAAGAGGAATCTGCTGAAACCCAAACTGAAGACCCATCACAGTGCTCACCTACACCCTCCATCAGTGCAGAGACACACGCCTCGGTGGGACCTACTTCTCGAGTAGCCTCAGGCTCACAATCTGGTGAGCACATCGCACTGTCTGATCCACAGCAGGCGGTGGCAGGGACCTCCCAGGTTTCTGGGACTCAGAGGACTGCAGGAGGCTAGAAATCTGCTGAATCCGAGTCAGATAAGGAGCCTCTGGACTCAATCAAACCTCAGTTGCTGCAGCTGCAAAGGTAAGCTCAGGAACATCTGGTAGGGATCTCCACTGCATTCCTCAGATTGCTAGGCACAACGGAGGAATCCGTCTGCCTTCAGTCCCAGGTGATAGTGCCGGTATGCCAATGCACTGCGGTCAACGCTGGTAGGATGGCAGCCGCCATGGAGATCTTGGTCCAGGACATCGGTCCTGCATTGCCATGCGGGCTCAGCCCCATCACTGATGCCATAGTTGTCAACGTGAGAGGGGTACGGGGAAGATCAATCTCACTCCAGCTTTTCCTTCTCCTCAGGGGCCCCCGGGCACCCATAGGGAAGAGGGTCAGCAAGTGCACACCCTGGGGCCATTAACCCAGGTGACTCCGGGAGTGTCTGGCCCATCGAAATCCCCTCTTCCTGTGACCCCAGCAGCTCCAGCTCCACAGGCCGAGGAGGGTGCCACTGCCACACAGCAGGACCCTAAAAGCAGCTCATAGCCTTCCAGGTCTTGGCCCTCCCGAAGACGTCCATCAAAGTCATCATAGACAGAGAGTAGCAGTCAGCAGGCTGCCTCCACCTCCACTGCGGATGTCAGGGGTGCATCAAGATGCAGAGGCAGGATTAGGAATGTTAAGAAAGCATAGTTTTATAGACTGGGCACGGGTGTTAGTCACATGCACATAATGTTCACTGTTGTAAATAAAGTCCCAATAATGTCTCCTTGCCTTTGGATCCTTGTTCTGATAAGCAGTGTTTGTGTCACTCAGATGTGAAGCCTTTCTGCACAAGACAAAGGTGGGTGTCTTAGTCCAGGGCCTCTTCTCTATGCTTTGTGAAGCCTTCAGACCAAAGTGATGGTCCAGCCTCACATTCACTGGATACATTACTGATGCTTGCACCTTGATGGTGCTTGTCATTGTTGCCAGAATGTTGTGGGCAGGCACCACAGAGTTCCATCATTCTCTCTGTGTGTTCTCAGCACCTTTGAGATGGGGCTGGCCCCTCATCTCTTCAGCATCTGTGACCAGTGACAGTGAAGGGGACAGGTGCTGAGGGCTGACAATGGGTCAGGTGCATTTAAAGTTTCACAGTCTCCATGATATGACCCTGATCACAGAGCACAAGCGAGCTGTTATCACTCAGACAGGAGTCAGACATTCAGGGGCAATGTGAAGATCTATGGAGTGTCCTCACTGCATGTCATCATCATCCTCCTGGAATCTAGCGAGTATTAGGGCCTCTGCTGCGTCTCCATGACATGAACCTGAGCACTGAGGGCATGTGCACTTCCCTCAGCCAGACAGGAGTCAAACATTCACAGATATGATGTGAGGATCTATAGTGTCTCCTTGCTGCATGTTGTCATCATCTTCCATAAATCTAGCAGCCATCAGGGCCTCCTGAAAGGAGGCCAGTGCGAGGGCCTCATCTCCAATATCTTTGCCTTCGAGGACCTCCTCACCCTCACCCTCAACCCCGTTGATGTCTTCCTCACTGGAGGAGATGTCCATCTCCTCCGCAGCCAGCTCCTCTCCCTGTTGCAGAGCCAGGTTGTAAAGGGCACAGCAGATGCGTGTGAACTGTATTGCTGGGCTCCACCAGAATGGTCCAGGCACTGGAACCTCATTTTCAACACTCCGATGGTTTGCTCCACCAAAGTCTGGGTTGCTGCATGAGCCTCGTTATACCTTCTCTCTGCTGCAGTCTGAGGCCGCTGCATGGGTGTCATCAGCCACATCCTCTGCTAATAGCTCTGGTCGCCACAGATCCAACTCTGCAGCCTCTCTGCTCCCTGGAAGATGTCAGGGGTCTGAGACCCCCTAAGGATGTCGAAGTTGTGGACGCTTCCTGGGGACTGTGCACAGACCTGTAGGATGCATTTGTAGCAGTTGCACACCAGCTGAATATTCAGCAAGTGGAAGCCCTTGTGGTTGATGCAGTTGATTGCTTGTTGCCATGGAGATCTGAGCACCACGTGAGTGCAGTCGATAGCACCCTGCACCTGTGGGAAACCTGAGATCTGGGCAAATCCCAGCGATTTTGTATCCTGGCTTTCCTGATCCCAGGCGAAATACACAAAGTTGTGTGCCCTTACGTAGATGGCATCTGTGACCTCCTCGGTACATTTGTGGGTGGAGGTTTGCGAGATCCCTCACAGGTCGCCTGTGGAGCCCTGGAAGGAGCTACTGACATAATATTTGAGCGCCATGGTCACTTTCATGGCCACTGGCAGTGGATACCCTCCATGTCCTGGTGGCACCAAATCCTGCAGCAGGTGGCAAATGTGACTGACCAGTTCCCTGGACATGTGCAGTCTTCAGCAACACTGGTTCTCGGTCATCTTCAGGAATGAAAAGCAGCGTCTATAGACCCTGGATGTCACTAGGTGTTGACCAGTGCTGCCTCACTGTGGCTCTTCAGTGGCATGTGTGGGAGCCCCAGCCGCCCATTCTTCCTGAAGGTGCTGCTCCTCCCTCTGCCCAGCCAGGCGCCTCTGTTGCTCTCTTCTCCTTTGTCTTCAGTCTCTGTACGCCACAAGGCTTACAGCTAGTTCACCAGGCTCCATGCTTCTGATGTACTCCTCCTACAGGGTGAAAGAGAGAGATGCGTGGGTTAGCTTGGGTGTACTAAGAACCTCTCATGGTTAAGTCTGAAGGCTGCTTACTGGATCCAAGAGAGTGTTGGCCACCCCTTGGATGGTCAGAGTTTGGTGCGCTGCATGGCTGCCCGAAACCCCACCCACCTCCACACCACTCCACCTGACCGATTGGTGGCAGCTTTGCCCATTGGACTGCATGCTGTGCTCTCAGCTTAGGAATAGGCATTCTCCTAACCCACACTCAAGGCTGCACCGTTAGCTTGAACAATGGGGGAGACTGATCCAAACCAGGATGATGACATTGCAAGGAGCTGTGAGCGCCTCCATCAGTGATTGCTACATGGCCAGGTTTAGCAAGGAAATTGTACAATGTGTCCAGCCGTCCAACTATTCTGCAGTCCACTAAAACGCTCATTAGTTTGCAGTCTGTGCCCAAGGGGTGAAAAGCTCTGGAGCACTTGGTGGTACTTTAAGGCCTCTGCATTGCTTGAATGAGCAGATAAGCTTGGGGCCCAAGTCCAAGCATGTCAATGTGGCTGCTTCTGAACTGTATCCGCAGTAAAGCAATGGTCTCTTTACACAAGGTTTCCCTAATGTGTGGCTGCTTCTCTCATCCACTCCCCCACATGTGCTTGTGCACTACCATCAACCGGAGGGCTGCCCTGGCACACCCCCACCTCAACACGCCTCAACTGGAGTGCTGCCTTGGCACACCCCCACCACCCACCTTTCCTAAACTGCAGGGCAGCAATTACCCCGGGCACCACACTGCCAGTCAGTCAGGAAAAAGCGACTTGCCTGTCCCCTCGCTTGAATGTGTGGCGCCTCAACCTTGAGGCCCAGCAGGTGACCCTCACTAGCGCTGTGCAATGTTACTGTGCATTCACCTCCGAGTTGCCCTTGAAGTGCAGCTTGCCAGGTGCACCCCTTATAAATGCTGTTGTGATGGCACGCCGATGTGCTCAGATGATCCAGCACAGGGGATGATTCCGACATGCTGAACTTCTAATGATATGCTGACACTGCCCAACGTACAGCTATGGGAAATGAGGCCAGTCATTGACGGGTGGAGCGGAAGGTCGCAAACGACAATGTGAAACAGATTTTTGGCCTTCCCGCCATATTGTCAACTCAGGCTCACCATGACACCCACCACCAACAGGAAAGGACAATTCCATCCCTGGACTTGAGCACAAAAATGTGGGCTGACACTCCAGTATGATACTGAAGGAGTGTTGCACCACTGAAGCTGAGAGGTTAAACCCAAGGTCTGCCCACTGTAGGGGGACAGGGTGGCATAGTGGTCATGTTGCTGGACTTCTAATCCAGAGGCTCAGGCTAATGCTCTGGGTACCTAAGTTCAAATCTCACCACAGCTGGTGGAATTTGAATTCAGTTAATAAATCTGGAATATAAAGATAGTCTCTGTAATGGTGACCATGAAACTATCATTGATTGTCATTAAAAAAAAAACCATCTGGTTTACTAATGCCCTTTAGGGAAGGAAATCTGCCGACCTTACCTGGTTTGACTTACATGTGACTCCAGACCCACAGCAATATGGTTGACTCTTAACTGCCCTCTGAAATGACCTAGCAAGGGCAATTAGGGATAGTCAACAAATGCTGGCTTTTCTATGAAAGAATAAAGAAAGGTGGGGGTAATAGATACCATGGTGCTATTTGAAGAAGAACAGGGGAGTTCTGCCTGGTGTCCTGGTCACAGCTGCCAGGCCATCATTGTGGAGTGTAGGAGGGAGGAAGCCGTTCCACAGGTACAACCCTCTGGCACCCATGGCTCTGTGTCAGGGGAATTAAAGGAGATGCCCTGCTTGGCCTTGGCAGGGTGCCCATTCTGGTGGCATCAGCAATTTGCCTCTAAATGGAGACTTACTTGGTAACTACCTGCATGCCACTGTCATTATTGTAAAATTCTTAGAACCACAAGCAGTCAGAAACTCCTCTTTAACTGCAAGTCTGATCACAAATCTGTATGGAAACAGGCAGGCAGAGTGATTGACAGCTCTCAAAGATTGTTTCAACCCTTTCCCTCACTGATACTGCACTTTTGTTGCTAATTGTTCCACACTGCAGTATACTTTCCAACACCCCTCCTCCCCCTCCACCCTCATTTCCCATTCCCCACAGTCCTTGATGAGAAGTAGTGAAGGGACTGTAAAGATAAGAGCTTCCCACCTCGAGAGGCAGCCTTCGATATCACAAAGGCATTTACTCGGTAGCTTAATGAAGGTCGTGCCTCAGGCTGGAAGGGAGAAACTATGCGTCAGCCTTCCTGGGGACAGTGTTCAGCTGCCAGGATCTTGGAAAAGAGGGAGGGGAGGGGCAGGGAAGAGAGGAGGACTGCTTCTCGATTCGTGCTGCGCTAGCATCCTGCTACTTCATCAATGCTGCATGCTGCTGAGGGCTGGCTGGCAGAGCTCCCTGCTGCATTCCACTTGCTGGTCTTTCAGTTCGCCTCTGCTGCGGAGACTTCAGTCTCATGTGATTATCATTCAGGAAATTCCTTGGCAAATGTTTTTACTACCAGAGTGCCCACAAGCAGAGGAAGACAGAGAGCCTTTTTTTAAACAGCAAAGATAAAGGAATTCTGCACCTTGGATCCATTTAAGAAAAACATTGGGAAGTATTTTATAAACCACTCTGCATTGTTGCTTCAACACAGGTAAGTATCACTGCACTTGTATCCCTATAGATATCAGGTGTCGGTCCTCAGTTGTGTTTAACCCAGTCCCTGTTAGGCAAGCAATGCCTCAAAACTGGCTTTTCAAAATTCTCCTTGCTGGTCTCTATATTCATGTGGCTGGCAACAAGAAAGAGCTTGAATTTCAGAAATATTTGTAGCCTTGCAACCTCAAAACCGAGAAGGTTCCCCTGACTGTACTGTGCATGCCAGCAGTCTGCTTTAGGATATAGGTTTTGTCTTGTAGTCGAAGCACTGTAGCTCTGTGTCAGCAATATTGGAAGGTACAAAGCAGAATATATCAGGCTGTGTTTATGTGGACATGACTGTCCAGTGAGCTGAGATTTTATTTGACCTCTTTGCACTCAACACTTAACTGCTGCTCGGATTTTGTGGTGAATAGGATCATATGGGCAATTCCTTGATTATATGGACCTATTTAGTTGTATTTTTAGATTGTTTATGTTCCAGCTCTGGGCTGCACGGAGCTGGTTTGCATTTTCAAAGAGGTGCATTAACCGTTTGGCTGCTGAAAAGCTTTTCAACACTCAACGTAGAGGATAACTAGGCAGCTTGCATGAGTCACATAGAAGGTAAGAGTTAGTGGGTCGTGGATTACACAGATGATAGTACATAGCCAACACTGTTATAATGGTTAGCCAATCTGTTTTTTAGTCAATGTTGGTGAGGAATAGATACTGGCCAGGACACAGGGGTAACTCTACTCCTCTTTGAATAATGCAGTGTAATCTTTTATGTCCACCTGAGAGGGCCTCAAGTTAACAAGTTACCCGCATGGGCCCCAGCTATGCCTGTCTCTTTATGGGGTATGTGGAACATTCCTTGCTCCAGTCCTACTCCGGCCCCCTTCCACAACTCTTTCTCCGGTACATCGATGATTACTTCGGTGCCGCTTCATTCTCTTGTCGGGACTTGGAAAAATTTATTAATTTTGCTTCCAATCTCCACCCCTCCATCATTTTCACGTGGTCCATCTCTGACACTTCCCTTCCCTTCCTTGACCTCTCTGTCTCAATCTCTGGTGATAGACTGTCCACCAATATCCATTACAAACCCACCGACTCCCACAGCTATCTCGACTACAGCTCCTCACACCCCGCTTCCTGGAAGGACTCCATCCCATTCTCTCAGTTTCTTCGCCTCCGTCGCATCTGTTCCGATGATGCTACCTTCAAAAACAGTTCCTCTGACATGTCCTCCTTCTTCCTTAACCGAGGTTTTCCACCCACGGTCGTGGACAGGGCCCTCAACCGTGTCCGGCCCATCTCCCGCGCATCTGCCCTCACGCCTTCTCCTCCCTCCCAGAAACATGATAGGGTCCCCCTTGTCCTCACTTATCACCCCACCAGCCTCCGCATTCAAAGGATCATCCTCCGCCATTTCCGCCAACTCCAGCATGATGCCACCACCAAACACATCTTCCCTTCACCCCCCCATCGGCATTCCGTAGGGATCGCTCCCTCCGGGACACTCTGGTCCACTCCTCCATTACCCCCTACTCCTCAACCCCCTCCTATGGCACCACCCCATGCCCACGCAAAAGATGCAACACCTGCCCCTTCACTTCCTCTCTCCTCACCGTCCAAGGACCCAAACACTCCTTTCAAGTGAAGCAGCATTTCACTTGCATTTCCCCCAACTTAGTCTACTGCATTCGTTGCTCCCAATGTGGTCTCCTCTACATTGGAGAGACCAAACGTAAACTGGGCGACCGCTTTGCAGAACACCTGCGGTCTGTCCGCAAGAATGACCCAAACCTCCCTGTCGCTTGCCATTTTAACACTCCACCCTGCTCTCTTGCCCATATGTCTGTCCTTGGCTTGCTGCATTGTTCCAGTGAAGCCCAACACAAACTGGAGGAACAACACCTCATCTTCCAACTAGGCACTTTACAGCCATCCGGACTGAATATTGAATTCAACAACTTCAGGTCGTGAGCCCCCTCCCCCATCCCCACCCCCTTTCTGTTTCCCCCTTCCTTTTCTTTTTTTTCCAATAAATTATATAGATTTTCCTTTTCCCACCTATTTCCATTATATAAAAAAAAATTATTTTTTTTTACATCTTTTATGCTCTCCCTACCCCCACTAGAGCTATACCTTGAGTGCCCTACCATCCATTCTTAATTAGCACATTCGTTTAGATAATATCACCAACTTTAACTTTAACACCTATGTGTTCTTTTGTACTATTGTTGTTGACATCTTTTGATGATCTGCTTCTATCACTGCTTGTTTGTCCCTACAACCACACCCCTACTCCACCTCTCTCTCTCTCTCTCTCCGCCCCCACACACACACCTTAAACCAGCTTATATTTCAACTCTTTCTTGGACTTGAACTCAAGTTCTGTCGAAGGGTCATGAGGACTCGAAACGTCAACTCTTTTCTTCTCCGCCGATGCTGCCAGACCTGCTGAGATTTTCCAGGTAACTTTGTTTTTGTTTTTCCTCAAGTTAACATCCCATCCAAAAGAACTGATGACTGGAGATCAGAAGGACGCCAGTGGAATTTCAGGGCTAGTAGGGAATGAATTACATAGGAAATAACCCACAAGCAGCAGTGAAGAACTGCAATAATAGCTGGAAGATTATATAGAACACAGCCAGTAGTTGAATCCTGAGATTGAAAGATGACTGGCGGGAAGTTATAGGGTATAGGGCAGGGAGACATGGGAAGAGTAATAGACATTTGGCAGTGAGTTACAGATAGGTAATAATCAATTAATTACATGAAGGACAATAGACAATGAGCTGCATGAAGAAGGAGCTGCTGTCAACTGTACAGAGTACATGCTCCACAGTCAGTTCCTTGAACAGTAATAGACAGCTGGCAAAGTTATCTGAGGGGAAAAGACACCTGGAAATGGGTCACAGAAATAATAATAAACATTTGGCAGCGAGCTGAATTGAGGGCAATAAATGCCTGGCAGTGAGATAAATACACGGTAACAGTAGGCACCTGGCAGTGAGTAACAGAGAGGATAACAGACAGCTGACAGTGCATATTGGAGCAGTGGCTGAGGGCTGGAGGATTGCAAGTTCACAAAAGGGCAAGGGGATAAACCTGCTGACTACAGGTAGGTCAATTGTGGGAAGACTACTAGAGACCATTGTCAAGGACACAATTACTTTTCACTTGAATAGATGGGACAGTGAAGTAGAGATTAATGAACATCTGGCAACGAGTCACACAGAAGCTGATAGGCATCTTGCAGTGAGTTACACAAAGGGTAATAGACAGCTAGCTAACAGTTACAATACAGTAACTCAGTGCAGTGATATTGGTGATTTAAGTGCTGAACCTTGCTTGGGTCTGAGAGAGTGATTCGTATTTTCCAGCAGAGATGTGTTATTATTCAATAGATATACCAAAGTTTCTTTAATGTGTTGGTGTTGAGGCATATTGGTGCCTGCCCACTATTGTAGGTACTGTACTTTCTTAGTAACAGCCAATTGAAGCAAGAGTTGGCCAGGAAACAGGCCATCTCAAATGTAAACTCATTTTTTCTTTATCCAACAAAATTAGTTGCTACAAATTTCTAGTGAAAATCACATTTTTGTCCCATCTGAATTGGATAATTTGAACACATTTCCCATAGTAAAATTGACAGTGTGACCCATTGTCAGCCTCCTCGTATACCCAGCTTCATTTGAAACAATTTAACTTATCCTGCTAAAGCTGTGAATTCGTATAATTCTGTCTCTGTAAAATTAGTCACCAGAGACATGCTACAAACTACTGTTTATGATGTTAGCCTTTATTTCAAAAGGGTTAAAATAGCTGAAAGTCATCCAACTGGTTTTAAAATAGCAGAGTCATCTAGCCAGTTTTCAACCAGAGAGAGATGAAATTGTAGAATCGCTAAATATTTCCAATTAGGAACAGCTCCCTCTGATGGCTTAGTGGGTAAATACATAAAGGGACATAAACACTGAACCACACAGATCAATCTGTCACTGGTATGTGCTGAGTTAGATCATAGGAAGAGTCAGCATGTAGCACCTTTCTTGATCAAAGTTCTTGCTAAGTTGTGCGACTGCGCGGCCATACAGCAGGTTGGAAGGCATCATGTCGGCCTGGCTCTGTGTCTGCATGGCCACACAAAATAATTTAATGGAACCGCACATTGGAAATACAGGCCCCGTGCAACAACTATGGCCGGGATTTTCCTTGCCCGCCGATGTCGGGCATGCTCAGTGGCGTGAGCAGACAATATGGCGTGATCAGTTTCACGATGGTGTGAAAGCAGTTTGCGATCGTCCGCTCAGCCTGCCAATGGCGGGCCCTGTTTCTTGCCATCGGACATCGGGAACCTCGCTGTAATACATCAGCATATCATTATTAGGCTTGCCCGCAAGAATTGTCCCTCACCCCTCCCCCAGTGGATCGTCCACCCATGTCGGCAGGGAAGCATGATGGTGTAGAACACATCGTGACAACTGTGATGTGCAGAAGTCAGGACTTGCCCGCCAGGGCCTTGCTCACATCGCGGACATCCGAGGAGCCCGACACCAACGACACACTGGAGGAACGTCAATGGCATGCTGAGGGGGGAAAGGGTGCAGAGGGGGGAAGGGGTTTTGGGGGGGAAGGGGTGTGGAGGGGGGAAGGAGTACTGAGGGGTAAAAGGGGGAAGGGGTTCTGGTGGTGAAGGGGTTCTGGGGCGAAGGGTGTGGAGGGGGTAGGGGTGTGGAGGGGGAAGGGTTGCAGGGGGGGAAGTGGTGTGGAGGGGTTAAGGGTTGTGAAGGGGGGAAGGGGTGCGGAGGGTTGGCTGTGCAGGCGAATGTGCATGAGATGGGGTCGGACAGGTCCATGTCTGCCTCCTGGAGAGTGAACTGAGGGTGGACGTGGTGTGGAGGAAGGTTGAGAATGACCAAGGGCAGAGTGAGGTGTTAGGGTGGGAGGGTGAGGGTGCGACACTAGCCATAGAAGGGTGGTTGGTGGGGACCCAGAGGCGGACATGGACCCTGGGGGTAGGAGGAGGAGGTCAGGAGGTGAATGTGGATGGGGGTGGGATTTTTGAGAAGGAAGGGAACGTGCACATTCACCTGGACATCCCCGAAGGGAAAGGGTTGTGGCTGGTAGGTCATGGAGTGGGAGGCGGAAGGTGATGCCGGTGGGGGGGTTAAACTGTCATGGGGGAAAGGAAATGGGTGACTGGAGGAGGGGAAAGGACACAGGAGTGAATGAAAAACCAAATCAATACCATGCTTGCTAAATCGAAAGTGAAACGAGAGTCGTGGTGGGCGAGAGCAGGTGCTGCATGGGAGTGAGGTCAGTGGGTGGGCGGAGGTGCAGGTCAGCTCAGATGGACAACTGAAAGTGAACCCCAGCAGGCAGCATAGAAAATGCTCAGGACAGTGAGATGATTGTGAAATGGGAAGGATCCGCTTGCACAAGGCTCCAAAATGCCCTGCCACACACACACTTTTCCCTCCAGGATCACTCGTGGGCCGGCTGCTCCCTCTGCAGTGACGGGTCTTCTGGGCTGCTTATTTCCAGCTCTCCAATGGAGGGGGAGACCTCTTGGCTGCAGATGAGGGTATGGATGGAGCTGAAGGACTGGCTAGCTGAGGGTGTTAGTCCCTTGGCAGAGCTCTCTGTGAACTGAAGTCGAAATAATTAGTGCATGGCAGCAGAGTCAAAAACAGGAGAGAGGGCACTCACAGTTGCGTTGAGAGAGAGATGATGCGGTACAGGATCCTCATGTGGATGTTTGCCACCGACCTCGCTGTCACCATAGGCACAGTCCACATCCTCACCAGTCAGCACGATGGCACACTCCTCAAAGTGAGTGAGGGGCCTAATGTGAGCCACTTCACCCCTGGTCTGGGACCTCTCCCTGCTGACCTAAGACAGCTTCTCCTGCATGAAAACAGACGGAGAGAGTGTGAGCAGGACACATGGCCCTGTGAGGAATGTTTGTGTGGTGAGCGGAGCCATAGACAGGATGAGGATGTGAGCTCAAGAGGATATGAGCCTGATGGAGATGTGAGGGTGTGTGTGAAAGTTAGTGGTGTTGCCCCTTGAGGTGTGAGATCCCTGTGGATGTGTGATGGGTTCGTGAGTGTGTGAATTGAGAGTGATGAGATGAGTGACTTAACCTGGCGGAACAGATGAGACCATTCATCCTGTTGTGGCATTGGATGGCTGTCCTGTTTTGCAGTGCATTGGCACTGACCACCGCCCCCCAAGCCTGCGGCCAGAGCGGGGTTAGAGGGCATTGCAGCAGGTCTCCACAGCATCCAAAATGCGTTCCAGTGACACGTCGCTGAACCTGGGGGGCCTACAGTCTTTTTGCCTTTCATGGGCATGTTCCCTGCAGCAGTCATGGGCTGGAAGCACTGAGATGTGTGCGCATGGCTGGAATTTAAATATTGCGCCCGGCGTGATGATGTGGCGAGGTGATGGCGGGCAAGCGAATCGGAGCCCACCCATCATGGAAACTACGTGTTTCCCGGGAACGCGCAAATAAAATGGTGGGTTTGGGATGGTACACTTGGGATGGCCTGCACTTAGTGAAAATCTGGGATGATTCTGCCCTATATTTTAAAGGGAATATTGTTCATGACCCTATAATGTTCCAAAGCACCTCACAGCCAAAGGAGTATTTTAAAGAGCAGTCACCTTTGTGTTCAAATTCCTCCAATGGCCTCATCCTTCACTACCTCTAGCCTCCCCCTGCCCTGCAGTCCTCTGAGGTTTCTGCGCTTCTTCAATTTTGACGTCTTACACATCCCTGATTCCCATCACCCCACTATTAGCAGCTGTCCTTTCATCTTTAGTCGATCTCTCATGATGCTGTTCAATAGCCTGCGGTCTGGACTGCTGCTGTGATGTGAAGTTGCTAACTTGTCCTGTCCCTTAGGTTAGGAGGAGAATTTTTACGTCAGCATGTGAGGGCGGGCCCCACACGCTGACGCGTTAAATGACACGCGGTGACGTTGGGTGTGCGTCTGGACGCGTCATTACGATCTCTTATTCTTGGGGGTGGTGCACGCCAAAGGCGGCTGTGTGCCCACCGAACTATCAAAGGCCTGTTAAGGCCATTAATAAACTAATTTAGGTAATTGACAGAGCTGCCCATCCAACCTTAAGGTAGGCGGGCAAACGAAGAGACCAAGCGGCCTTCGCATTTTTCAGGAAACTTCGCCCACGGGCGGGATGAGGTTTCCTGAAGATTTTATAAATAAATAAATAAAAGTTTTCACAATTCATAAACATGTCCCAGCTCAAACTGTCACATGAGGGGACATGTCTAAATAATTTTAATCTTTCTTTTTTTCAGTCTTTCAATCTAAACTTAATCTCCCTGATGCAGCTCCATGCCTCAGGAAGATTTCTGCGCTCTTTCACGTGTATGTGCGAAAAAGCACAGGTCCCAACCCTCCCTCCTCCTCCCGTCCGCACAGGTAGTGCTCAGTGTTACTGGGTGTGCGTCACACTGGGCGAGCCTTAATTGGCCAGCCCGGTAAAATGGCGGCACGCAGCCAACTGCGGGCAGCGACCGATAGGCAGAAGGTTCTGCCCTTCCAATGGGCAAAGCCAGGTCATTGTAGCTGGCTGTAAATTTCTGAGGTCATTGGCAGCACAGTTGTAACTGATTGGAGATTTGAGGCTCTAGAACAATGATTCATTTTCCTTCTCATTGTTCCTAAGGTTATACTTCATCCATTAAAAAGTCAGAAATGTGATGTGGAAAAATGGTTTCTCTGAGTGGTTTCAATTTTAGAAATTTCCAGACTGTTACCTCAATACCCTGAGCCTTGTGTACTGACAGTGTTGATCATGGGAACCTTCGGGGACACAAGACTTGAATCTCTCACACAGGAAATCATCGTTAAAGACATTTCATTTGCAGAAAATACAAGCGCAGTGGTACATCTAATTATTTTCCCGTGGGCCTTGTATTTTTAATGACCTTATAATTTTGCAAAACTCATTTCCACTAGCAGATCTCTCATGATGCTGCTCATAACTAGTCTGCGGTCTGGACTCCTGTTGTGACGTGACGTTGCTAACTTAGCCTATCCCTTGGTGGGAAACCCAATAAGATAGCCAAGAACAATTGCGGAAATATCTGAATTTGATTGGTTTAGCTTCTGCTCTTCTGGGCGGGTTTCACAGGCTGCTCATACTTGATTCGTTGCTTTCAGAGTTCTTGACGTGCTCCTATCTTTTCCACTGACTTCCTTTGCATTTGATTTAAAAGCTCGCTGTCAATTCAGTTGTGATTTTCTCCTACTTGCGGCATTTGTATTTGTACAAAGTGTAACACGCAAAGAGTGACACCAAAACTGTATTGTGACGGGCAAGTTTTAGGGCTTGATTTTTAGCCCTGCCAAAACCAGGATCAGAGGCAGGTGGGTGCTAAAAATAATGCATGCCAGTTCCCTAGACAGTTTACTAGATTGATACCTGGAATGAGTGGGGTGTCTTATAAGGAAATGTTGGACAGACTGGGCTTGTTTCCACTGGCGTTTAGAAGAGTGAGAGGTGATTTGATTGAGGTATACAAGACCTGAACGGCCTTGACAAGGTGGACGTAGAAAGGATGTTTCCTCTTGAGGGTAAGTCCACAACTAGGGGGCACTGTTTTAAAATTGGGGATCGCCCTTTTAGGACAGAGATGAGGAGAAATGTTTTCTCTCAGAGGGTTGTGCGACTTTGGAATTCTCTGCCTCATAACGTGGTGGAGGCAGAGCCATTGAATATTTTTAAGGCAGAGGTAGATAGATTCTTGTTAGGCAAGGGAATTAAAGTTATCGGGGTTAGATGGGAATGTGGAAATCGTAACACAAACAGATCAACCATGATCTTATTGAATGACGGAGCAGGCTCGAGGGGCCCAATGGTCTGCTCCTGTTTCTATTTCTTATGTTTTTATGTTCTTTAACATCTCCTCATACAATGCACCCCTCCTATATTCACCTAAAGCAAATCCCAAGTATTTAGATGGGATTTTTTTTTCACATTTGAGATTTCTACCCAGACTAATCCTTAATCTAGCTTGCACCCTTCCTACAGAATCAAACTTCGTTTTATTTCCAGTTGGCCCTCACAAAACTGGCAGCACTAATTCATATTCTCTCCCTTTTGCCTATTAACCTGGATGAATCTCCATCCTCTGGGTTTCTGATACTCCCACCAAATTGTTCACCCCTACAACAGTCATTTTTAAGCATTTTAGAGAAAAATGTCTTCCCCGTGTGACACCAACATCTACCAGGCTGCTGTCCCTTTTGGTCATTGTGTCCATACTCAGCTCCCTACCACTTTCTACCCTACCGTCTAACCCATTTGGAATGCTATTGTAATCTTGCCCTCCCCTCCCCACACCACCTATCTCCTTAAATTATTTTCAACTGCTGCCTCAATATTCCTTGCAAATCTCTTTCTTCTGGTTTAATTTAAGTGCAGCTCATCTACCCCTGCACCATTCCTTTTTATTTGGATGATGTCACTGCAGAGTGCTTATGACACTGGCCCCTGAAATCCTATGGGTGATAGTTCTCCCGTCGGAACATTCTGCACAGGACCAGCAGAACCTGTGTGGAAATGGTCTAACTCGTTGAAGACATAGAGAAGGTGTTTTCAATAGAGGATGCACCCAAAACTAGAGACCAAAAATAAAAATGATAATCATTAACAAATCCAATGAGGAATTCGGGAGAAACTCCTGTGGTGGAACTCGCTACCATGTGGAATTATTGAGGCAAGTAGCATACAGACATTTAAGGGGGAGCTAGATAAGTACATGAGAGAGAAATGAATACAAGACTATACTGATAGGGTTAGATGAAGAAGAGTGAGAGGAGACTCATGTGGCACAATCATGGGCACAGACCATTTGAGACAAATGGCTTTTTCTGTGCTGAAGGTTCTAAATAAAAACGTTTGCTTTATTCCATTTCTCTGGGTAATTCTGCCAGTTTCCCACTGAAGTTATGACAGGAGAATGGGAGACTGAGGACCTGAAAGACAACACTTTCGCTTTTTCACAAAGGCTATGCGGTAATCATTCCTACCGCTCTTGCTGCAAGAGGTAGGCTTGACAAGGGGAAGGATCAAGTAGCTCACTCCCTCACATTGATTTCTTCACCCCATGATGCAGGCCCAATTTGCCAGCTATGAATAGAAAGATAGATTTGGATTTATATGGTGCCTTTCTCAACCTCAGGATCCCAAAGTGCTTTTCAGCCAATGATGTACTATTTGAAATGTAGTCACTGTTGTAATATGGGGAAAACAGCGAGCAATTTGCACAGAGCAAGGCCCTACGATAAACAATGAAATAATGGCCAGATCATCTGCTTTAGATGGTGGTTGAGCGATAATTGTTGACCAGGATAACTCCATATTTTTCTTTGAATAGCAATGTGAGATCTTTCACATTCATCTCAGATAATGCAGCACTGCCTCAGCTCTGCAGTGAAGGCTCGAGTCCCTGGAGCAGGGCTTGAATCTACAACCTTACAACTATAGTGACAAGTGCCAGGATTTTCTGGTTCTGCCTGCCGCGGGATTGGAAATTCCCGCCCGGAGTCAACAGACTTGTAGCCAGCCCATCAAATTTTCTGTCCCTCCCACGACGATTAGGCCACGGGAAGGACTGGAAAATCCCGGCCAAGAGTGCTACGACTGAGCTACCACTAACATCTTTATTTGCAATCAGCCGGCTCAGTCAGTGGTAGAAAAGCAAAACACTACAGTTGCTGGAAATCTGAAATAATACAAAAAACAAAATGTTGGAAACACTCAACAGGTCAGGCAGCATCTATGGAGAGAGAAATAGAGTTAACATTTCAGGTTGAGATGACTTTTTATCAGAACATAATTTATCAAACAACTGTGGAACTAAACCATCTGCATAAAGACACAAAAATAAAGATGCAACACAAAATATATATGTGTGTGCATGTAGTTATCAATATACATAGATACAGAGATACAGTTCCTTGTGAATATTACAAATATATAAGCATAATCCCTGAGTATATAATACAAACACAGGAAAAATTGTGTTGTTATAATCTGTCTAATAGAGTAGATAAAAATATCTTGGGTAGAATTTCTGTCAGGAATCTTCTGACCTCCTGCAGCAACCTGGGTGGAAGATTAGCAGAAACCCCAGAGAAGCAGCCATTACAGTGGGGAGGATTGAGAATTCCCATGGAAAGTAATGCCCCTTGCTGCAGGATAGAGCACCATGGTCAGTACTGGTACGAGTGGACATTCCTTGGTGGTGAATATTGAAGTACACCAGAGGACTTTACATGCACTTGCTTACTTCAGTGATTCATTCAAGTGGTGTTCACTTGAGGAAACCTAATTTGTCAATTGAAGGAGCCCTTGGTGAGCAGGATGCTTCCTTAACCTTGATTGTCCTGAAGAAATGAAACTTCATGGGGCAGAATTTTCCCATTGGCATGCAGGGGCAGGCCCCACACACCAACACATAAAATGATGCGCGGTGACATCAGGCAAGCGTCCCGACATCACCCCGCGCCATCACGATATTTCGGTGGGTGGGCGCGCGATGATCTCTGATGTGCGCCCGCCATTAATTGACAGGTCACTTCAGGCCCTTGAAGCGCCAATTGATGGCGATTTTTCGGTGCCCGTGTGATCTTCGGGTCATCGCACGAGTGCAATGGGCAGGTGGGTAGGAGACATTTGTATAAACCTCATCCACGGGCAGGATAAGAGGGGTCAGTGGGGTCGTGAGTGTGCTCTGTCAAATTATTAATTTGCAAAGTTACTGATACTTGCCCGTGTGATCTGCAATACTTCAAAACACATACCAGCTTTTTGGACTGGACTCACAACCTTCAGGTCAGCACTCTGCAATGAAGAACAATTTTTGGGCCTTCAGGTTTCAGGAAGCCTTCCCTTAGCCTGGGAATGGGAGTTGAACTCTCCACTGGAGGCACCTTCTCTGAGGAGGAAGGGAGGGCCAGAAGGAGGAGGAGGCCAGGAATGTACTGGGGACCTCCAGGGGACCACCTTTGGCAGGAGAGGCGCAGCCACAAGGGGCACAGGGCCAAGAGGTAGTCCAAGGTGGAAGGGGCCGCAGAAGACGCCACTATCCTGCTGCCAGGGCATGCAGGTGGCGAAGCAGCTACTTCAATATGTCTGAGGTGCAGTGCCAAAGGAGGCTCAGTCTCTCAAGGGAGACAGTCAACTATATCTGTCAGATGATTGGGCCTGAGATTTCCGCTAACTGTGTGGGTGGGCACCCCATGCCAGTGGCTGCCCTCAACTTCTATGCCTCTGGCTCCTTCCAGGGCTTGGTGGGTGATCTTTGCAGTGTCTCCCCATCAGCTGTCTACATTTGTGTCAAGAAGGTTACAGACGCTCTGTTCAAGCGTGCATTGACCTTCATCCAGTTCCACTGGGACCAGGCAATCCAGACACAGTGAGCCAGAGGCTTCGTGGCCATTGCTGGCTTGCCCCGCATCCACGGTGCAATAGACTGCACACATGTGGCCATCAAGGCACCAGCGGGTGAGCCCGGTGCCTTCGTCAACAGGAAGGGCTTCCATGAACGTGCAGATAATGTGTGATCACAGGATGCTGATTTTACAAGCCTGTGCAAGATACCCAGGCAGCTCCCATGACATCTACATCCTCAGACACTCCCAGGTGCCGGGGCTCTTCAGTGCTCCAGCCCCGGCTTGATGGATGGCTGCTGGGTGACAAGGGCTATCCCCTCAGAAGGTGGCTCATGACGCCTCTCCGCCATCCAAGAACAAAAGCTGAGCAATGGGTACAACAGGAGCCAAGCCTCCACAAGGGCTGTGGTGGAGAGAACTATCGGTCTTGTCAGGATGCACTTCCAATGCCTGGACCGCTCAGGGGGTGCACTCCAATACCTCCCAGATCATGTGTCACTGATAGTAGTTGCATGCTGTGCTCTCCACAATCTTGCGCTGGGGAGGGGGGACGCTGTGGACAATGAAGATGTAGACGCAGTGGCTGCAGCTGCACACGGTGAGTCCAGCAGTGAGTCTGAGGATGAGCACGCACAGGGAAATTCTGAGGGGGTAAACACTGACCCGGGCATACTGCAGGGAGGCAGGGACACCCGAGAGGCTTTAATCCAACAAATCTTCAGCTAAAGCACCACATATGGACCTCCAGGACAAGCCTGGGAGCAGGCTCCATACTCGATATCTAAGTGCAAAATCTGCCTGGATAGAAACATTAACTAAGGGCCTTGTCAATGAAGCTGAATGTCCCACAAAACACTCATAACATTATTGGTAACCATCCACCTGCAGAAGAAAAGAGGCACCCTCAGCCATGGTCACATGTCTGAATTTAATGGCATAATAAAAGGAGCTTAAGAGAACAAAATGACAATGGTGTTCAACATCACACCAACTCATAAAGACCTCATTGCAGGCCAAAATCACCAGTGAGAAACCTGTGGTGTGCATAAGGTGCCTTATGTTTACACTTACGGGTGCTACATCTTGGTACTGCCCCCTCTCTGGCATTGGCATCTGAGGCAGCCTGCCCACTGTGCTGTCCTGTTGGCCTCGATGACCTTGGTGGGCATCCTCTGGCCTGTGGAGCCTGTGCTGGCCCTACCTGGGACAGAGCTGCCAGTTCCACAGCTGGCATCTCCCCAGTCGTCGCAGCCTCATTGGGTGCTACTGTCACTGGCAGAGGGGCAGAGGAGCTGCTGCCCTCATCTGGAGCACCCTGAGAGGAGCCCACAGAGACAACAGGCAGCTGCTGCGCCGACATGAGGTCACTTTGGACCTCCCTGCTCACTGTGGATGGATGGGCACCGAGCTGGGAAACTTGGTGCCCAGACCATCTCCCACACTGGCACTGACCAGCTGAGGTCAATGCCAATGTGAGGGCTTGCTGGTCCGAGCACATCCCCAGGAAGCCCTGATTGGTCTTTTGGAGGAGTCTCTCCATGAGAGTCGCCACTCTCTCCATGGAGGGTGCATGGCGCTCGGCCATGAGGCTCATTGCATTGGCGATGGTCCACATAGACTCCTCCACCATTGACACCAAGCCAAGCATAGCCTTATGTATCTCCCCCAGATGCTCCTGCACACCTGGCCGCATTTCTTGCATTTGCTGTGTCGCAGACGACTCCAGAGGCACATCATCAGCCACCGACTGAGCATGTGCCTGGTCCCCTGCAGTCCTCTGACCGCTGGCGCCATGGGCTCTCTATGTCTCCGCCAGCTCCTCCAGTGACTGTGATGTGCCCTCACTGCTGTGCCCCAGGACACTAGCCGATGATCTAATTCCTACCGAGGTGCTAGTATCTGCGCTGGTGCCTGCCTGGCAGAGATGGTGTGATGCTGGTGAGTCCGAGACTTCAGGGCCCTCAGATGTGAGAAGGGGGCCCTCAGGTGTGAGAGGGGGCCCTCAGGTATGAGAGGGGGCCCCTGTTGCTCCTCCTCCCGGCCCTGATCAGCTGATGCCGAAAGGAAGAACAAGGACATTTGATTAGTTAACGTGGAGACAATGTCAATGTGCATCCCTGACCTCCGGATCATTATGCGCTCATCCTTCCATAAGTAATGGTCAAGACATGTTGCAAACTTCAATCACTGAACATTCAGCAGTGCCATGGCTGCTGGGACACTAATGGTGACCTCAGTGCTGGGTAAACATACCTGCCCGTGGATCCCCAGCCTCTCCGACACTGGTGGACTTGGGCGCATGGCGCCTCTCCAGATCTAAGGCCTCCTGCTCGAACCGGCTAAGCATCACCACCTGGGCCAGCCCTCTGCCAGTCCTTACCCGCTCGGTGGCATTATGAGCATTCTTCTCCTGAAAAGGAGAGAAAAGCATTGATTAGTGCAACTTGTACCTGGACTCTCTTTGCGGACAGCCCACCCAACCAGAGTGGAACATTGCAGGGCTCCAGTGCCTCCTCACCCAGCAGCTGCCGAACACTCACACAAAGATGCCAGGCCTGTCCCCAACCCCCAACCCCTTGGCCAAAAGCTGCCTACATCACATTTGACATCACACAGTCTAACCTGCCATAGCAAGGAGGTGTAAGCACATGGAACGCAAAGGACAGCAGATCGATCGGTGCCCCCGCACCTTGAAGCCCCCCTCCCAGCCTGTCATCACCCTGACTCTGACATGTTTTGCAGCTCCAGTGCTGCGCCCAGGTGCAGCTCCTCCAGGTTGTCCCTAAAACAGTAATGTGAGTCTCAGTGTACCACATGCTGCGGGTGCAGAACCCATCTCATCACCACCCTCTCAGGGTGACCTCCGCATAGGCAATACCTGCTGGTCCACCCAGCAAAGGACACATGTCATCAATGATTCAATGCAGTCACTACACTCAGACTTGGGGGAGGAGAGGGGCCAGGGGGGAAAGCCTACCTGCTTGGTTAAGTGACCAATGCCAACATGGTACTCACCCTTCCCGAGCTCAACAAGTCACTGAAGCGCTTGCATCACTGGATCCAGGTGCGCTGCACCATGTCATGGGAGCTCACCATCTCCGCCACCTCCTCCCAGACACGTTCAGTTATATGGCGGGGGGGGGCCTCCTCCTGCCATCCTGGGGTCCGAGGACCTCCCACCACGCTGCCACCTCCTCGAGGAGGGCAGCAAGGCGATCATTCGAAAAATAAAGGGCACAGTGCCCCCCTGTCCTACCCTCCTGCCTGGCCTGCTCACCAGCAGTGCTCTGGGGAGTCCTTCCACTGGCCATGTTTGACAGCCTTTGAAAGGCTGCAGCAGCTTTTAAAAACAGGCCGCCAGGTCACCATCGGACCCAGCGGTCAGTGCAGTCCAGCTGCCGCCAGCCCACTCCCACTGCCCTCGGGAGCTGCAATTCACACTGGGTGGGCTTTAATTGGCCTGCCCGCGTAAAATGGCGGCTTGGATCCAATCGAGGGTGGCGATCGGATCTGCGGCCACCCGTGCCCACTCCGCCCGCCTGTCAACCAGAAAATCCTGGTGTCAGGTGTCAATATTGTTACAGTTCTGTCCCTTATCATGGCTACAGATTTTACACGGTTTTGTATCCCTGCATGCTGAACATATGCTCTATCCTGCAGCAAGTGGCATTACTTTCCATGGGAATTCTCAATCCTCCCAACGTAATGGCTGCTTCTCTGGGGTTTTTGCTAATCTTCCACCCAGGTTGCTGAAGGAGGTTAGAAGATTCCTGGCAGAAATCCTACCCAAGATATTTTTATCCACTCTATTAGACAGATTATAACAACACAATTTTTCCTGCGTTTGTATTATATACTCAGGGATTATGTTTAATTTTTACAATATTCACAAGGAACTGCATCTCTCTATATATGTATATTGATAACTCCATGCAAACACGTATATATTTTGAGTTGCATCTTTATTTAATTGATGCAGATGGGTTAGTTCCACAATTATTTGATAAATTATGTTTCGAGATGCAAACTGTTTTTTCTCTTGTGATATTCTCTTTCATTCTTTACAGCACCGAGTATTGTTTCTGGTAATTGATATCCGCTGCCCTGTGTAGCTCCATCACCTGATCAGTGACAGCTGCACTTGACAAATATGAACATGCAAAATGAAAGGCAGTTTGTGTTACACCAAATAATGATTTTCCTGGGAGGAATTACAGATGTACTCAGTGATGAGTGCTCAGTTTGTACTGGCATGAGGTTCACAAGCTTTCAAGCCCAGTACAGCCTCATAATTATTATGATAATTTACCCGCAGGCACATCCACTGTAAGGTTTGTATTTTATTATCCTATCTTCTCCAAAGCTGGTGCAATATATTTGTCTATTTTTTTTCTCCCTCAGTCTTTGAGACTCAGAAATTTTCCAATCTTGCTCCTGTTCCTGCAGTCCAACTGGACTGCCTCCCCAGTGACATTAGTTGGAGATATCATGGGGTCCATTTTTACCTTCACCACCTGGGTGGTAATCTGGGAAGCTCGTTGATTTTAATGGGATGTAAATAGAATGGGTTCTAGAATAGACGGGTGGTGGGCGGAGAAATTGAAAATGACCACTCCCACCTCTGTTATCTTTCAAATATAATTGTTAAAGCCTAGCAAAAGGCAGCTGGGGGAATGTTGTGGGGATGGATGTGGGGGTGGGGATGGGAGGTGGGGGTGTGATCAGGCAGAGTTCTCCATCTTATAATGCTAACATATTTGGGGCAGTTGTACATTAGTCGCTGGCCTTTCACGCCAGGACTTTGCTTCTAGTCAGACCCAGGCTCACAGACTGAGAGGCTCTTCTATATTGGAACATAGGGACAGGAGGAGGCTATTCAGCCCCTCAAGCCTATTCCACCTTTGAATGAGGTCATGACTAATCTGTGATGTAACTCCATATACCTGCCTTTGCCCCATATCCCTTAATACTTCTGGATAACAGAAATCTATCAATCTCAGACTTAAAACTAACAGTTGATCTGACATCAAATGCTATTTGCAGATGAGAGTTCCAAGCTTCCTAATGTATTTTGTATTTTCACTTGCCAGAAGTCTCATTTTTATACCATGTCCCATGGCCCTGGCTGAGTTTACAGACAATGGGCAGAATTTTCTGGCTGGCATGCGGGTAGCGAGGTTCACGCCAGCGCTTAAAATGTCGCGCGCTGACATAGCGCAAGCGGCCTGATGTCAGCGTGCGGCATCACGATATTTCGGTCGGCGGGCGTGCTATGCAGCGGGAGGCGTGCCCACCATTAATTAAAGGCCTTGTTAAAGCCATTAACTCTCCAATCGACCGGGATTTTGAGGGGCCCATGCGAACTTCGGGTCGGCGCACGGGCCCAACGGGCAAGCAGATAAGTGATTTTTTTTACAAACCTCATCCAGTGGCAGGATGAGGTTTGATATCGGAATTAAAAAATTGTTATAAAGTTTCTGTGTATTTCATTAAACATGTCCCATCTCGTGTGACATTTTCACATGAGGGGGACATGTTAATGATTTTTTCATTTTTCTGTTTTTAAAGTTTCACTGGTTTTCAGCGATCTCCCTGAGGCAGCACATTGCCTCAGGGAGATGTGCGGTCTTTTGTGCGCATGCGTGAAAGAGCGCACTCTAGCAGTTGGGGAATTCCACCCCCCACCTGCACAGGAAGCACATAGTGCTTCCCATCATGCATCACACTGGCCGGGCCTTAATTGGCCTCCCACTTGAAATGGTGGCAGGGCCCGTTTCAGTGGCGGCGATCAGCTGCCCACCCGCTGCCAAGTCAGTGTCTGAATTTCTGTAGCAGGGTGAGGAAGCCCGAATAAGATAGTCACTAATGTCAAAAATGCTCTGTTGGTATTTGCAACTTTGCTGAATCAGGGAAGGACTTCAACAATTTGTTCCCACACAAATGTCAAAGATCATTTGGGGGAGCAGAATGATGTAAGGACGCAGTGCTCAACAAGGAGATGTCTTGCACCAACACAATCATTTTGCATCCGATGAGGAGCACAAATGAAAATTTACTGAGGTAGTGTAATGAGTTTGGTTGTCATTTATTGTTAATGATAACTGTTTCTCATAAGCCCACTGCTCCTGCTTAAATTACTTCCATCACTGTTAGATAGAATTGTTAGAAGGAAGAATGATGACTTTCCAGCTGAACATAGGCCCCTGAGAGAATGAGGCTGGGGAAATAATAATGAGGAACCAGGAAATGGCAGAGGTGTTGAATAAATACTTTGCATTAGTTGTCACAGTAAAAGACATTATTAGCATTCCAAAAATACTAAATAATCAAGGAGCAAAACAGAGGAAGGAAATAAATACAATAACTATCACGCTAGATAAAGTACTAGGGAAACTAATGGGGCTAAAGGCCAATAAGACCCCTGCACCTGATGGGTTGCATTCTAGGGTATTAAAGGACGTAGCTGCACAGATAGTGGATGCACTGGTAGTAATCTTCCAAGAATCCTTAGATTCTGGAAAGGTCCCAGAGGAATGCCAATGTTGTTACACCCTTATTCAAAAAAGGAGGGAGACAAAAAACAGGTAACTGTAGGCCAGTTAGCTTAACATCTGTCATTGGGAAAATGTTGGAGTCTATTATAAAGGATGTAATAACAGAGCATTTAAAATACGTAATATAATCAAGCAGAGTCAACATGGCTTCATGAAGGGGAAATCATGCCTGACAAATGTATTAGAATTCTTTGAGGAGGTAACAAGCAGGATAGATATTGGGGAACCGGTAGATGTAATTGTTGGAGTTCCAAAAGGCGTTTGACAAGGTTTCATACGTAAGGCTACATAATAAGATAAGAGCCCATGGTTTTGGAGGTAGTATATTAGCATTGATACAGGATTGGCTAACTAATAGAAGACAGGGAGTTGGGATAAGGGGGGCATTTTCAGGAGAGCAACCTGTAACTAGTGGAGTGCCACAAGGATCACTGCTGGGGCCACAACTACTTACAATATATATTAATGACATGGATAAGGGAAATGAATGTACTATCACCAAGTTCGTGGATGACACAAAAATAGGTGGGAAGGAAAGTGGTGAGGATGACACAAGGAGTCTACAGAGGGATATAGACAGGTTAAGTGAGTGGAAAAAAACTTGGCAGATGGAATATAATGTGGGAAAATATGACGTTATGCACTTTGGCAGGAAGAATAGAGGAGCTGAATATTATTTAAATGGAGAAAGGTTGCAGAAAGCTGCAGCACAGAGGGATTTGGGAGTCCTCGTGCATGAATCCCAAAAAGCTAACATACAAGTTCAGCAAGTAATAGGGAAGGCAAATGGAATGTTGGCCTTTATTTCAAAGGGAATGGAGTATAAAAATAAGGAAGTCTTGCTAAAGCTGTGCAAGAAGCTAGTTAGACCACACCTAAAATACTGTGAACAGTTTTGGTTCCCTTATCTAAGGAAAGATATACTGGCATTGGAGGCAGTCCAGAGAACGTTCACTAGGTTGATCCTGGGGATGGAGGGATTTTCTTATGAGGAGAGGTTGAGTAGGTTGGGCCTGTACTCATTGGAGTTTAGAGGAATGAGAGGCGACCTTATTGAAACATATAAGATTCTTCGGGGGCTTGACAAGGTAGATGCTGAGAGGTTGTTTCCCCTTGTGGGAGAGTCTAGGACCAGACGGTATAATCTCAGAATAAGGGGTAGCCTGTTTAAAACAGAGGTGAGGAGGAATTTCTTCTCTCAGAGGGTAGTCAATTTATAGAATTCTTTACCGCAGCATGCTGTAGAGGCTGGGTTGTTAAGTATATTCAAGGCTGAGATAGACAGATTTTTAATCTGTAAGGGAATCAAGGATTATGGGGAAAAAGGAGGAAAGTGAGGTTGACTGTTATCAGGTCAGCCACGATCTCATTGAATCATTGAATGGCAGAGCAGATTCGATAGGCTGAATGGCCTACTTCTGCTCCTACATCTTATGATCTTATTTAGTACCTGCTGTGGTTTCCCTTCTCTTCATTTATATTGAAAACATAAATTGAGGTTGAAAGCAAAGAGAAGCAACTGAATAGAGAGAAGAAGAACATGAGTAGAGAATGCAAGGCTGATTGCTCACTCCCCTCACTGTTTCTCAATTTTGCTGAGTGCAGACTAGTTGCTAATTCTGTGTATAAAGACAATAGTCATCACACTTCTTTAAACTGCATTGACTGTATAGTGTTTTGTGATGTCCTAAGGACAGGAAAGGTGCCATTTTGCAAGGGCTAGATTTTCTATTTGTCACCTCCCCGTGAAACCGGTGTCACAGATCAAGAACCTGTTACAGAAAGCATCCGATCCTCACTTGATTTCAATGAACTTGAGCATCTGATGGGTTCGATAAATATTCAGGCAACCTCCTTCACCCATTTACAGCCCAGGGTGAAAATTACTCCCAAATTCATTCTTTCTTCTTTCCTCCTCCCAGTTTCTGCAGATTTTTCCTTCAGTAGCTCATGGTGATGCTCTCCACCTGTTCCCCATTCCACCACCACCACCCCCCACCGCACCCCCCCCCCACCCCCACCCCCACCACCCCTAACCCCAACTCTGTGCTTCGACTCTGTGTTCTTCAATGTCCATCCTGTCTCCTGCTGCCACTACTGCCCCAGGGAATGACATTGCACTGTGGATGGGAGTTCTCCCAGTATTTTAGCCTGAATTTGAGTGGCAGGTGAGGGAGGGGGATGAACAAACAAGAGAATGGAGGTTTATAAGAGTTCAGTGAAGAAATTATGTTTTTGAGTTCTGTTGCCTTCTTTAGGTACTTTTACCTTACATGTTCCATATTGTTACTGTGGGTGAGACCAGCAGCTCATGCCCTTGGAAATGCTTTTATTTGGGCAGGCAGTTGGATATAATCGGAGTGTGCCCTGCTTAATGCCAAGAGATTATGTCACCCACTAATTCCATTCTCTTCATTTTCAAAAGTGGCAAAGTTACACAAACACCAGACTGAGGTTTAGGCCTTCAGTGCCAAACAAATTTCTTAAACAGGGGGAAAAACAGGCAAATAATAGCAGAAACAGTAATTTATTCATCATGTTAGATCCTTAATAATTACATGAAATATACAGCCCACAATAGTATAAATATACATATATGTAAGTATATGTAAAATAGAATATGTATATATAATATAGTCTATGCATAAGCTTGAAAAGGAAAATTCTGGGGATAGAGCAGGGGAGTGAGACTAATTGGATAGCTCTCTCAAAGAGGCAGCACAGATACAATAGGCTGAATGTCTAATTTATGTGCTGTAATACTCTATGATTGTATAAATTACTATATAATCCATAACTCTACTCCCGATTGGGCTGTTAATTTTCTGTACATAACAACAGAGGACAATATCATGGGCGACTAGCACTGTTTAAAGCTAGCCTGCCTCTCTGAAAGGGGAGGTGAATTGTGGCTGGAGCAGGTGTTGTCAGTAATGCCGGAAGTGACAGATACTTGGAAACATGAAGAAATGTGCCACATTGAGTGGGCCCCAAGCTTTTAGGACACTGGAGCTAACCAAAGGGGGAGCAGCCATTCCAGTATGTCCCAACCCCTGTGGGGGTGAAGGCAAAGTGTGGGATTGTTGGCAAATGGAAAATTGAAGTTGAGGCCAATGTTGTTACTGAAATGAGTTCTTCATAGACAGCCCAGGCAGAAAGGGGCTATCTTGATGCCTATGCAAGATTTAAAAATAAATCAAAATTTATTAATCTGTGGACTATACCTAGACAGGAACCTTTAAGCACTGTGCCTGTCACTTGTGTGAGAACCAGCAGACAGGCCTGAGTGTTGTGATACATATCAGGAAATAGATCTAAAATTATGCAAGGGTTAGAGATAAAAGTAGTAACTGTGGCACAAAATAATCCACTTAATCACTTGTTTCTCACGTGCTTGAGGTCATGTGATCAGCTATCAGTAGACCATTTAGCGTATCCCCAAAGCTGTTCATTGTACATTTACCTATCCATTGTACATTGTACCAGGGTTGGACAGGTTATCATATGAGAAAAGATTGGACCGGCTAGGCTTGTATTCACTGGAGTTTTGAAGAGTAAGAGGCGACTTGATTGAAACTAAGATCCTGAGGAGACTTGACAGGGTGGATGTGGAGAGGATGTTTCCTCTTGTGGGAGAATCTAGATTTAGGGGCCACTGTTTAAAAATAAGGGATCTCCGCATTTAAGACCGAAATGAGAAGAAATGTTTTCTCTCAGAGGGGTGTGGGTCTTTGGAACTCCTTTCCTCAAAAGGCAGTGGAAGCAGAGTCTTCAAATGTTTTCAAGGCAGAGCTAGATAGATTTTTGATTAACATGGGGGGTGAGGGCTGGGGACATAGGTGGGAGGTTGCAGTCAGATCAGCCATGTTCTTATTAAATGGCAGAGCAGGCTTGAAGGGCTGAGGGCCTATTCCTAGCTTGTATGCACCTATCCATTGTACATGTACCTTTTTACTCACTTGATTTAATGATTGCCCTTGCTCAGAGGGTATTGTAAGAGTCAACCACTGGGTCTGTAGTTACATGTAGGCAAGACCAGGTGAGGACAGCAGATTCCCTTCAGGTCATTAGTGAACCAGATTGGTTTTTACAACAATCAACAATGGTTCCTTGGTAATCATATTTCCAGATTTTTTATTGAATTCAAATTTCACCATCTGCCATTGTGGGATTTGAACCAAGGTACCGAAAGCATTACCCTGGGCCTCTAGTGACAATACCACTACACCACTGCCTCCCCTATTGACTGCACAATGTACATTGTACATGTACCTATCGAATGTACATTGTTCTTTGTACATGTACCTATCCATTGTACATTGTACATGTGCCTATCCATTGTTCATTGTAGATGCACCTATCCATTACCTTCCTTCTCCTCATGTTCCTGTTCCTCAGCTGCTCGCTGTTTAACTGGTGACAAGGGCTGTCAATGACATGCAGCTTGTAGT
This sequence comes from Carcharodon carcharias, assembly GCF_017639515.1. NCBI lineage: Eukaryota > Metazoa > Chordata > Chondrichthyes > Lamniformes > Lamnidae > Carcharodon > Carcharodon carcharias. The sequence goes on along the minus strand of NC_054479.1, from coordinate 54,267,124 downwards.
TGATCACCATGAATTTTGACACACACTTTGCTGAGTACAGTAGAGCTGCTTCAGAATGGTCCAGGCAGTGGAAACTTTGTTTCAACAAACCAATGGTCTGCACTATCACATTTCACATGGCTTTCGCATTGTATGCATGCTGCACATCAGTGAGTGGGTTGCACACTGGTGTCATCAGCCATGTCAAAGCCCTTATCCTTCAGTAGCTACCCTTTGGTTTGTTTTGGTGATTTAAGCATAGCTGACACACTACATTGCCACAGAATGAAGGCATCATGACCTCTGTGAGAGTACCAGACACAGTGCTGCACGAGGGTTTACCCTACATGATGAGCTGCCTATGGTCACACACCAACTGGATGTTGAGCGAGTTGAATCCCTTTTGGTTCCAGTATAGGGTAGAGTTAACATGTGACTGCAGTTGGGGAAGCCTGCAATTCTAGCAAAGCCAATGTTCACTCCGCCTGGTTCCTTCTGGCAAGAGAGAATGAAATATGGTTGACTCTCAATGTGTAGAGATTCACAGTGACCTCCCTGACACAACAGTGAGCAACAAACTGTGAGATGTTGGAAATAACTCCAGCTCCAGTCTGCTGGCAGCCAAATACAAAAATGTTCATCACCACAGTCACCTTCACAGTCACTGACACTTGCTCTGCTCTAAGGTTGTAATTGTGGCTTCGTAGATGGCAGATTTCATTGAGGATGTCCATACTGAAGTGCAGGCATCTCACACATTGTTCCTCAGAGGTTCAGGTGAGAGAACTGTTCCCTGAACACCCTGGGAAGATATGGCCTCCTGGGGCTCTTCTGACCCTCCTCCTCCACATTCTTCCAGCAGCTTGTCCTGCTCTGTGTGTCCTCTGATCATTCTCCCAGGCACGTTGTATTCCAGGAAGCCTATTAGTTGCACCCAAGCAACTGGTTCGTGCAGAAACCTTGAAGTCAGTAAAAACTCTTTCAGCATTTGTCAGGCTATTGCAACTTTAAACAAGAAAGCACCAAACACTAGAGTTGAAATTAACTTGTAGAGAAGAAATTAACCCACAGCTAACTTGTAAGTAGCTGATGATCCTTTTGGGCAACCCTCTTGGAGAGGATCCTTCTTGCTGCTGAACGTGTGTTCAGCTATGCGTGATTAAGGTAGAGCATTAGCTGGAGCAATAAGCTGCAAAATGGCACTGCTAGTGTCAAATAATCACTACAAGCTGATCAACACCATGATCTGCCTGTTCTGCATAATTCCAGTATATCTTCACTGCGTGGGCACAATCTAACGCTCTCACCAATATGGCATCCAATGTGAGTCACCACACAAGGTTGGGTTTGGCCATGGACAATATATTGGATGTATAAGGGTTCCCTCATCACCTAGGAAACAGATGTAAATGATCCATATTTCTCACCTATGATGTAGTTTTTAACAATTCTTAACTTTTGATCTCCCATCATAACTTTTGGCAGGAAACCATTCAGAGAGAGAGATGACATAAGCAACCATTTTCATCCTTTTTGCACCATTTCTCCGGGACTTCTGCTTATTGTGGTCAGAAATCAGGACAACTTGACGTTCCAAGTTATAGTAGTTATGGACTAATAATCTGGAAGACATTAATTTAAATCCCACTGTGGCAAGTTGTGAATTGAATTCAATAATCCTGTTAATTTGCAGGCTGGAGCCAAAAAAAGAAAGCCACATTGAAAGTTGTTTGGCTGTTGTAAAAATCCAACTGGTTCACAAACGTGCTTCAGGGAAGGGAACCTATCACTTCTGCCTGGTCTGTCCAATAAGCATCTCCAGGTTTTCTTCTTTATTCTTTCAAACAAAGTGGACATCACTGGCAAGGCCAGCATTTGTTGCTTATCTCTTAAACTGAGTGGCTTGCAAGGCACTGAGCAGTTAAGAGTCAAACACAGTTGTGTGGCTCTGGAGTCACATATAGGCCAGGATTTCCTTCCCTAAGGAACATAAATGAACTAGATGTGTTGTTACAACAATCAATGATAGTTTCATGGTCATCATTACTTAGACTTTCAATTCCAGATTTATTAATTGAATTTAAATTCCACCAACTACCATGGTGGGATTTGAACCCATGACCCCAAAGCTTTAGCCTGGGACTCTGGATTACTAGTCCAGTGATATTACTGTTACACCGCCATTGCCCACAATACCATGTGATTGAGTCTCATTCTCCTGGGAGGCATCTCAGGATGGATAATAAATGCTGCTTTGCCACCTTCACTCAAAGCTCAAAAATAAATATAAAAATAATTCCAGGCCCACAGTAAAGTGCAAATTAATATTTTATGCAGCCATTGTACATTTTGATTGTGTTGTGTTTGCAGAGTGTGCTGACACCATAGCACAACAGCTTTTTTAACAGTTTTCCTCACCAACCATGGAAGCTGTGGCTTAGTTGATTGCCTTAAGGGCGTTCAGTTAGATAACATTCCCCAAGACTTAAAATATTTATTTACATAATTTCCAGTTTAGCTGTCAAGGAGACAAGAAACTGGACAAATCATGCAGCACATTTGCATCAGAATGGGTTGCTTGGCTCTTTTCACATTCACACTGCTGATGACCAGTTGAACAGTCAGAATATTGTATGTATTTCAGCTGGACCATGGGACGTGAAATCTTCAGGAAGCTCTCTCAATCTCCTATCCCAAATTCAGCGGGAATCCAATCCTTCACGCACTAGAGTAACAGTGTAAACAGACATCTTCCCTAGTGACTCTACTGAGGTAACAATGGGAGTTTTGGAGAATCCCCATGGAATTTCAAGATCATCTAATTGAAACTGGCTTTTAATTACGTAAGCACTATAACAGAATTAAATAATCCAACAACCAAGTTGGGTTCTCGTGGGAAATGCTTCCATTTGTCACCCATTCACTGTCGAATTTGAATGGAAAATAAATAGTTTCCCCAGACGGAATTCTAAATCAACAGTATTTAACAGGAAAGAGAACTCTGGTGATAACTTTTAACTGAATCATTTAAATAATTGTTTGGTAGTACAGAACTTGAGTATTGCTGCTGAAAAAAGAGACATGCTAGCAAAGTTTTTTGTCTTGCACTCATTAGGATAGCTCACAAGAAATTACCAATTGTAACAGGGGAACAACAATTTATACTGCATGAGAAGAGAGTGCTGATTGCTTGGAAAGTGGACTCTGATTGATGGAGGTGTTGCCATGGAGATTGCAGCATGGAACTGTTAACTGCCCAGCTTTGTTCAAATTCAAACCATGCAGGTCGACTCTGATCAAGGCATTTCCCTGGGGAATGAATCATTTAGTGGAGCATAACTAATGATTTGTATGCTGAATACCCTCTTATACCAGTTCTACAGGCGAGAATCTTACTTCATCATTTCCCACTCAGAAAATCTTCTAGAAATCCACCTTTCTGACATTACCCTTGACCAATTTCCCAATGCCTCTCTCTTACTCCTGAGTTCAATATCCCACTTTAGAGAATTTTGCCAGGTTAACAGATGATGTACAAGTGAAAGTCATTGTCTAGTTGATACTCCAAAAGTTATTAACTCAACGTGCTCGATAAGTTAGTATCTTTATTGCAATGGAGCATTGCACTTTGAGTTTAAAAGACAACCTGTACTGGCATTTAAACTCAACAGTCCTCAGTGTTACTCAATGACCTAGAAATTCCACAGGGGTTCCCTTTGATCTCCTGCCAGTACTTGGGTTGGAAATCAGTGGAACATCAAGAGAAATGGCATCACTGGCTCTTTTCAGGGAGTAAGAAGAATCCCTCATAGAATTTCAGGGCCTGTGTATTTAAGGCAGTGTGTAGAAAATCGCGGGTGCAAGGAGAACAAATGAAGCTGATGTTGTGTTAATGACAGACAGCTCTGGTGATCTACACTAATTTCATTGCAAATGAGCAATAATGGTGGATACTCTGTCCAAGAGAGCATCTCAAAGGTACTGATTGTGAGATACAAGAGTGTCTGTCCCAATTGTTGATTCATATCAGTATGTAGGAGTTCAAATAGATGCCAATGTCTGCTTGGACATAATCCTTCAAGACCACATTGAAATGATACCATGGTCTTTCTCATCACTCTTCAATGACTAAGTGCCAAAGTTGATCATGTTGGCATATGTGTTCAAACAGTTCTACCTCATGATTACAAGCTCTTAGGCATGGAATGGAAGACTTCCTTTTTTCCATGCTAGGTGATTAACCTATGTGAAAAGGAGCAAATGGTTGTAGGGAGATGTTGACCAAAATCCTAGGTGGAATCAGTTTCATCAAGGTCCTTCATAAAAAGACCTGAATTAAGCAGTACATGATAAGTAACAGGCTTTTTAAAGATAAAAAGAAACATGCAATTGCTTTAAATCAGAAATAAAAACAAAATTACTAGAAATGTGCACCAAATCTGTTCGCATCTAAAAGAGACAAAAAGACAGTTTGAGGTTTTGGGTGAAGATGTCTGGAAAATCTCATTAGATGATACCTTAAAAACTGTCCTATATAGGTCACTGCAGTACATTGAAATTTGACCCTATGACTTGACTGCCTGTTGACTGCAGTATTTGGAAATGTCCTAAATTATGTCAATGACTACACTTCAAAAGTACTTAATTGGCTGTAAGCACTTTGGGACGTGCTACTGGTTTCCAAATACATATTCTTTTCTTTCTTTATAATCCAGCCATTCAGAAAATTCAGACATTTGCACAGCATTATCAGGAGGCTGGCTTTGCAGACATGTGATCTTATAGCTTTGTTTGATATCTGACTTGATTGGGCTGCAGAGGGAACAGGTTGTTGCTGAAATTCTGAACCTTCAGCTTGTGAAGCCCCTTGTTAATGTGATGTGTGTCCATGCTGCAGTGAAGTTGATAGCATACACTCACTTGTTTCATGGTGAGTTGTACAGCTCACCATGCCACGGAAGAGGATTTCCATTAAGCAAGGTTAAGCATAGTGAAGTGCGTTGTATGAGACAAACTACAACAACAAACTTTGGACAATATCATCTGATCTCTTAAGTACATAACTATTTACAGCCTATGCTGTTACTTACAAAAATCACAGGTTGTATTGCTAGAGATGTCTCTTTGGGGTAATATTTAGTGTTCTTGCTGAAAAAAGAGACATGCTGTTGAAACTTTTTGTCATGCACTCATTAGGACGGATTCGCAAGAATACCAATTCTGAAGGGAGCAACAATTTATAGTGCATAAGTAGAGAGCGCTGATTGGTTGGCAAGTGGACTCTGATTGGTAGAGGTGTTATCATGGAGAATGCACCAGGGAACGGTTAACCGCTACGCTTTTTTAAAAATTCAAAGTAGGCAGGTCGACTCTGATTGCTCCAGGCATTGACATGAGGAATGAACTAGAGAATGGCTGTTCCCTAAGATTTTGTTTAGTTGAAAAAGGTACAATGTATGGCATGCCCTTTCTGTTTGCAAAGGACAGGGTCCTACGTGTGAATATATGTAGCTTCTAGCATACAATACTCAAGTGTTGTGCTACCAAATGACTGTTTAGTATTCTGCCGGTGTTCATGTCACACCACTGTGACAGAAGCTGCAGTCAATGGCTGATGTCAGCAATAGAGCTCTAAGGATACTGAATGTTGGTGAGATTATAACAGCTGAGTGAGAATGATGGTAACAGTTAGTGACAGTGGATTGGGGAAGGATTTGACTTTGTTCCGTGATCATTTTACTTGGTTCAACCTTCACCCAATACAGCAAAATGTTAACACGAAGAGAAGAGTAACTCTGATTTTGTCTTAAGTGATATTTTGTTTAATGTTTACTGATTTGTTGCATCAAGAGTTGCAGTGATCTTGGTGCTGAACTCGTCTTCTTGAATTATGACAACAACTTAAATTTATATAGCATCTTTAACATAACAGGAGCATTATAAAGCATAATAAGAAAGCCAGCCGCAGAAGTTGACATCAGGTCAGATGCCCAAAGCTTGGTCAAAGAAGTAGGTTTTAAGTAGTATCTTAAATGAAGAAAGAAAGATAGAAGGAAAGAGGTTTTGGGGGTGAATTCAGAGCTTAGGTCTCAATAACTGAATGCATGGCCACTAATGGAGGGTAAAATTGAGAATACACAAGAGACCAGAATTGGTGGAGCACAGGTGTTACAGAGGTAAGGCGGGGTGAAGGATTTAAATTTTAAAATGAAGCATGGCCTGACAAGGAGCCAAAGTAGGACAGTAAACACTGAGGTAATAGATAATGGTACTTTGTGAGTAAGGGAACAGGCAGCAGAGTTTTGGATGATCTCAAGTTTATGTTGGGTAGAATGTAAAAGCAGATGAGCTGAGGCAGAGCTGAAATCTTATTAAATTTCTACAAACATTTATTCCTCCACATTTTAACTAGATAATGCCAAGCAGCCATTTTACTGAAATTTAACTTGGGGGTTCAAGGTTCAGATGAGATTTCTGAAGAACACTTTGGATTGCTGAAGTTTATTGAAGCCAAAAATTTGCAAGTTGTATGAGGAACTGCAAAAATGTCTTACAATCAAGTACCTTAGCTTTAGAACGTAAACTGTAGTACACACACACTATTTACAGTATTCTGTAATCACCAATGTTAACTGGTAAACTGTGTGATGGAGGGACAAATAGGTAATCTTAGTGATGGTGTAGATATCTGGCCAGAAGTTCATCTCGGGGTCAAATATAACACCAAGGTTGCAGACAGAATGGTTTAGCCTCAGACTGTTGGAGGAGGATGGAGTTGATAACTAGAAGTTGAGTGGGGACCGAAGACAATGGCTTCAGTCTTCCCAATGTTTAATTGAAACTGTTAGAACTATTTGGCTTCTTGTACCCATTGCTTTCACAGTGCATTTGCCAAAAATGTGCCTAAATTCTCTGTGCTTTGGCAAAACCAAAACAATATTAAAAGGAACAATTAACCCAACAATCTAATCATTGCTATCATTTTCTAGTTGCTTTTGAGTTCTGTCAAACTGAAATTGTTCACGAAATGAACTTTGTCTCTTTCCGGCCTTGACTGTGTTTCCAGTCCTTGAACTTGAATTTCAGACCTTTTAATAATGCATGTTTCTTGGAGTTGGTAAGATGTGTATGTGTGCTTGTGTGCACGTGAGAGAAGGGCAAGTTGAGTCCTGGTATCTCATTTACACATAGTAATACTTCTCAAGATTTAAGAAATGAAAAAGATATCAGAAATATTAACACAGGAAGTGCTGGAAACATACAGTCGATCTGACAGCATCTGTGGGGAGATGATGGCATAGTAATCCCAGAGGCCCAGGCTAATGCTCTGGGGAGAGGGGTTCAAATCCCACCATGGCAGCTGATGGAATTTAAATTCAATTAATAAATCTGGAATATAAAGCTATTCTCAGTAATGCTGACCATGAAACTCTCATCAATGGTAAAAATCCATTTGGTTCATTGATGCCCTCTAGGGAAAGAAATCTGACATCCTTACCTGGTCTAGCCTACATGTGACTCCAGACCCACAGCAATGATGTTGACTCTTAACTGCCATCTGAAATGGCACTCAGGTCAAGGACAATTAGGGATGGGTAACATACTGGCCTTGCCACATCCCGTGAAAGAGAAAAAAAATTCTAAATGTGAAAGTACAGACTTGGGTGGAAATCCTTAATCAAACTGGTGCATTACATGAAGTAGAAAGAGATGACCGTGACCCCATTGCTTTCCTTCACCTATATGATATTTCCTGCAGCAACCACCCTCTAGCATCAATAAGTGTTCAGTTAACCTATGGTCACCTGGAATTGGATTGAGAATGTCCAAACTCGTTTCACCAGGGTTGCAAACTCTGGTTGATGGCATTCCTGGAGGTTTTATCACATGATCTGCAGCCTCCAACTGCGCACCATCACCACACCAACTTCCCCCCTCCCCTCCCAACATCGCCCCACCACATTGCCACCATTGGGTGTCCAATGTGTACATCTTCATGATTCACTGTCTTCTGAGGCTAATTGGAAACCACAAAAAAGCTTTTCATTGCCCAATGGATGATTCTTGACTGTCAATCAAACAGCCTTTTGCCCCAATACTATATTTTTATAATTAATAAACAAGTGTTCAAATAAAATGATGAAAATAATCCTCTTATTACCACTGTAACTTTTCTGTAGGGCTTCTTGCAACAGTTTCCTGGAGATTGATTTTCCACACCAAGGGACTCCAGGCCAGTCCTGGAGATTTGGCAATCCCATGCGGAAGCCTTGAAACCTGCAGACAGACAAGGCTGGGTTTGAACCTAGTCCCCAAAAGTTAAAGCCTCGTGTCTAATGTAAAGTTATGCCCATCACCTCCCCTCCCCCCACCCTCCTTATCTAGACACATGGTGGTGGCAACTCCACATCTCAGAATGAGTACAGTGGTGACAAGTACAAATACATCATAGCCACAACCCCACACACCATGCTGCAGACTTAATCCATGCCATGGTGGGAATCTCACCCATCCTATGGCACCAGCATTATATAACACCAGGGTATCATTCTCCATACACATTATGGTCGCACTCATCCCGCATTTACCATGGTACCAAACCTATGTACAACATGATGCCAATGTCATGCTCCTCAAGAAAGAAAGAAGAAAGACTTCCATTTATATAGCACTTTTCATGAACGCAGACATCTCAAAGTGCTTTACAGCTAATGAAGTACTTCTTTTTGAAGTGTAGTCACTGTTGTCACCTAAGAAACACGACAACCAATTTGCACTCAGCAAACTCCCACAACAGCAATGTGTTAATAACCAAATAATGGTCAAATGGATCTGTGCTTACAGTGATTTCCAGACATCAATTATGCCCATGGGAAACCAGGCTTTTCAAGTAGAAGAGAAAGAAAAATAAAACCAATGGTTCTATTTAATACAAAAGCAAAACGCTGGACATTTGAACTAAAAACAGAAAATGCTGGAAATATGCAGCAGATCAGGCAGCATCAATGGAGAGAGAAACGGAGTTAACGTTTCAGGCCAATGACCTTTTGGCATCTCAGTCAGTATCCCAAAATGAAGCAGGATGTGATTGCTTGTGGAGCAATCAGTTCTCCATGAGTCAAAGGTAGAGAGGAAGGGACTGGTCTGCAAATGTTCCTTGAACCATATCAACTGTGGCTCCATAGTAGCATTCTCATTCCTGAATCAGAAGGTTGTGTTAATTGTGGTTCATTGTCCCACTCCCAAGACTTGAGCACAAAATCCAGTCTGACACTCCAGTGCGTTACTGTACTGTTGGAAATGCTATCCTTCTCCAGCTATCTGTTATAAATGCAACTGATCTATGCAATAATGTATTATAAAGCAATGTGGGAAGTTGAGTACAAGCTTTATTGGGATGAGGGGTGAGTGATTACACCTTGGTTTCATTTTGGTTATTGTGCATTGTGGTTTAAAAGAACAGATAAAGGATATGAATATTTCCCCTTTGTTCTTAATTGTTTAGATTTTGAAGATTGGATATTCATTGAGCCAACATGGATTGGTCCTCATTATCGTGGATTTCCCTACGCAGTGACAGTTAACAAGCACCTGCTCAACAAACATGGCCTTCATATAACTGCCTTCCCTCTGAAGTAGACAAGACTTTGTGGTTTGAAACAGCTGCTCATCAGCCACATTAAGACACTGTGGTCCTTGGCTCTTTGGTTTCTATAGCAACACGCCAACCTTTTAGCTTTGCCTAGTCATGGGAGGATGTTTCTCGAAGCCAAAACCAGGTGACTACTCCTTCAAATGCTTCACTAATTACTCCTTATAATTGAGGAGGTTTCAATATGCTTTGAATAATTCTGACTGAAGTAGGTCAGCATACTGAGTAAGGGGGGAGCTCTGAGGAATTTTAAATCTCTTTCATCCACGCTCATTGCAGCTTAGGGAGCCTTTGAAAATTTGTTTATCCCTGAGAGTACCAAATTTCCACAACAGCTTCCAACACAATCCTATTAAAAAAAACATTTCTCTCCCTGGTGGAGAGAGCTCTCAATTCCCCAGTGGCTTTAAAGGTGCAGTGTTCCATTGATTTTACTCCCATCATTTATTAAGGTTGATTCTCCACATGAACAAATACCTCTTGTAAAGATTAAGGTTGATTTGGGCATCTGTTTATTTCCCTTTATTTCTGTGGTTACTTGCTTCCTTTATGCTTAAATAGTAAACACTGATGACATAATTGGGAGAAATGCGTTGGTGGGGTTACTAATCTCGAAAGTACAAGGGTGAAGAAAGAAATCAAGAAATTATTTTTGCCAATATTACCGAATGAATGTTTAATGTGGTTGTATAACCTTTCTTGGTGCTAACTCATTTAAAGTAAATAGTTTACTGTCTCTGTTAAAATGGGGGATAGAAGAATGCCTTGTGAGCAGATAAAGGCTGCAGATATTAATACAGTGTGCAGTATGGTGGAGTAGGATTACATCAGTAGAGCACAAGGTGCTCAGCTTCCTCATGCATAGTGGGTAAATGCATCAAATGATGTATTGAGTCACACAGATCAAAAACGTCAAAGGGCATCATTTAGCTGCAAGGAGCAGCAGGTGGTACAATTGGCCTCGGTGCTCATGGGCTAGGTATCCTGCTCCTGGCTGATCTAAATAACACTTTACTATAGGCGTATATCTGGACATGCTGGTTCACATGTAAGGAAAAGCCAGTGGGGCGATGTATCCAAAGGTTGACGTCAGGACACTCTGTAGTTGGCACTGTTTCTCCAGAGTTTCTGTTGGTCTCCCGGCAGGAGATTGGGAAAACCTCAGTTTTGGGGGAGAGAAGGGTGGGTCCAAGACTATTATTTTAAATTTAAATAAGGGCAATTATGAGGTCATGAAAGCAGAGCTAGCTAAAGTGAACTGGCAAATGAGGTTAAGGCATAGGTCAATAGAGATGCAGTGGCAGACATTTAAAGGGATATTTCAGAAAACACAGAACAGATACATTCCAATGAAAAATAAAAATTCCAAGGGTAAGACCCACAATCTGTGGTTAACGAAAAACGTTAAAGATAATATCAAATTTAAAGAAACAGCATATAATTTCGCAAAGTCAGGTGGCAGGTCAGAAGATTGGACAGAATATAAGGAACAGCAAAGAATGACTAAAAGGAGGGAAAATTAGAGTATGAGAGAAGTCTAGCTAAAAGTATAAGAACAGATAGTAAGAGCTTCTATAGATATTTAAATAAGAAAACAGTTAACAAAGTGAACATTGATCCTCTTGAAAGCAAGTCTGGGGAATTAATAATGAAAAATAAGGAGATGGCAGATGGATTGAACAGGTATTTTGCATCGGTCTTCACTATAGAGGATACAAATAACATTCCAGAAATAACTGTAAATCAGGAAATGGAAGGGAGGAACTCAGAAAAATTACAATCACCAGGGAAGTGTTGCTTAGCAAATTGATGGAGATGCGGGCTGACAAGTCCCCAGGTTCTGATGTACTTCATCCTAGGGTGTTAAAAGAAGTGGCTAGTGAGATAGTTGATGCATTGGTTTTAAATTTTCCAAAATTCCCTAGATTCGGGGAAGGTTCCATTAGATTGGAAAATAATGAATGTAACATTTTTATTCAAAAAGGGAGGGAGACAGAAAGCAGGAAACTACAGACTAGTTAGCTTAACATCTGTCATAGGGAAAATGTTAGAAGCTATTATTAAAGACGTTATAGCAGGGTATTTGGAGAAATTCAGAGTAATCAGGCAGAGTCAACATGGTTTCGTGAAAGGGAAATCATGTTTAACAATTTATTGATTTCTTTGATAAAGGGTGCTGTGGATAAAGGGGAACCGGTGGATGTACTCTACTTAGATGTCCAAAAGGCATTTGATAAGGTGCCATATCAAAGGTTATTGCAAAAAATAAAAGCTCATGGGGTAGGGGATAACATATTGGCATGGATAGAAGATTGACTGGCTAGTATGAAACATAAAGTAGGTATAGGTGGGTCTTTTTCTGGTTTGCAGGATATGACAAGCGATGTGCTACAGGGATCAGTGCTGGGACCTGAACTCTTTACAGTTTATATAAATGACTTGGATGAAAGGATGGATGAGATGGTTTCTAAATTTGCTGATGACACAAAGATAGGTAGGAAAGTAAGTTGTGAAGAGGACATAAGGAGGCTACAAAGGGATATACATAGGTTAAAGCAAAATACTGTGGATGCTGGAAATCTGAAACAAAAACAGAAGATACTTGAAAAACTCAGCAGTTCTAGCACATCTTTGGAGAGAGAAACAGAGTTAGCGTTTCGAGTCCATATGACCCTCCTTCAGATAGGTTAAGTAAGTGGGAAAAGATCTGTCAAATGGGGTATAATGTGGGAAAATGCAAAATTGCACATTTTGGCAGGAAGCATAAAAAAGAAGCATACTATCTAAATGGTGAGGGATTACAGAGCTCTGAAATGCAGAGGGGTCTGGGTGTCCTAGTGCATGAATAGCAAAAGGCTAGTATGCAGGTGCAGCAAGTAATTAGGAAAGCTAATAGGATGTTATTGTTTATTGCAAGGGGAATTGAATCCAAAGTTGGGAGGTTATGCTTCAGTTGTGCAGGGCACTGGTGAGACTACATCTGGAGTACTGTGTACAGTATTGGTCACCTTATTTATGGAAGGATGTAAATGCATAAGAAGCAATTCAGAGAAGGTCTATGAAACTAATACCTGGAATGGGTGGATTATCTTATGAGGAAAGGTTGGACAGGCTGGGCTTGTATCCACTGGATTTAGAAGACTAAGAGGTGACTTGATTGAAACATATAAGGTCCTGAGGGGTCACGACAGGGTAGATGTGGAGAGGATGTTTTCTCTTGTGAGGGAATCTAGAACTAGGGGTCACTGTTTAAAAATAAGGTATTGCCCATTTAAGACAGAGATGAGGAGATTTTTTTTCTCTCAGCGAGTAGTGGGGCTTGGAACTCCCTTCCTCAAAAGGCAGTGGAAGCAGAGTCTTTGAATATTTTTAAGGCAAAGGTAAATAAACAAGGGGGTGAAAGGTTATCGGGGATAAGCGGGAGGTTACAATCAGATCAACCGTGAGCTTATTGAATGGTGGAGCAGGCTCGAGGGACCGAGCAGCCTACTTCTACTCCTAATTCGTATGTTCGTAAAATCCCCCACAGAATTTCAAGACTATTGCATATCAAAACAAATTGGCCCATTTGAAACCTGTATATGACATGATGGAACAAACCTAATACGTTAATGCACCCTAAACAACCTTGCTCTTCTTCATTTATGCACTGTGACCCACGTGGCACTATCTCCTCAGTCTCACTGACCAAATCCTCCCAGCATACAGTTTGGGACCAGGTCAGTTTGAACGCCAATGGGGTGGTCATATGAGGAGATGATTGGTCCACTAATTGTGTTGCCTCAGCATCCAAAAGCCTAAGCAAACTGCAGCTAGAGCCACTCATCCATTATATAGGTTCCTATTAAAGTGCAAAGGGAGGAGAGCTGTTAGGCAAAAGCAGAGAGCCTCTAAAGTGAGGCTTTGAAGAGTCAAAAACTGCAAAGATAGAATGCACAAAGTCATCTGGGCCATTAGGAAAATGAAGCAGCAAAAAAATCCTGCAATGTTTTACCTTTGACTAAATTCCATCAAATGTTTTGGATTGGGGAGAGTGGATTTTGGTAAAATAAGGCAGGATCTGGCCAAGGTAGACTGGGAACAGCTGCTTGTGGGGAAATCTACAGAGGCGCAGTGGGAGGCGTTCAAAAAGAAAATGCGGAGGGTACAGGCTCAACATGTTCCCTCTAGGGTGATAGGAAGGAGTAACAAGCCCAGAGAACCATGGATGACCAGAGATATTCAGGATACGATGAGGAGGAAAAGAGAGGCTTTTAGCAGCTACAAGGGGAACAAATCAGTGCAGGCATTAGTGGAGTACAGAAAGTGTAGGGTGGAGCTTAAGAAAGCAATTAGGAGAGCAAAGAGGGGATATGAGAAAGTTCTGGCTGGTAAAGTAGAGAAAATCCAAGATATTCTATAAATATATCAATGGCAAGAGGAGAACCAAGGAAAGAGTAGGGCCCATTAGAGACCAAGGGGGCAATCTATGGGTGGAGCCAGAGGACATCAGTAGAGTGTTGAACGAGTACTTCACATCCCTCTTCACCCAAGAGAATGAGGATAAAGGTATCGAACTCGGGGAGAGAGACTGCAAGGTTCTTGAGCAAATTGATATAGGGAGTGACAAGGTATTGGAGGTATTGGCAGGCAGAAAAGTAGATAAATCTCCAGGCCCGGATGATTTGTGTCCCAGTCTGCTGAGGGAGGCGAGGGAGGAGATCTGACCCAAATTTTTAATTCCTCTCTGGTCAAGGGGGAGGTGCCAGAGGATTGGAGAACAGCTAATGTGGTTCTGCTATTTAAGAAAGGTTGTAGAGATAAGCCAGGGAACTATAGGCCAGTGAGTCTCACGTCAGTGGTAGGGAAACTATTGGAGAAAATTCTGAAGGAGAGAATCTATCTCCACTTGGAGAGGCAAGGTTTGATCAGGGATAGTCAGCATGGCTTTGTCAGAGGGAGGTCATACCTAACAAATCTGATTGAACTTTTTGAGGAGGTGACCAGGTGTGTAGATGAGGGTAGTGCAGTTGATGTAGTTTATATGGATTTCAGCAAAGCCTTTGACAAGGCCTCACATGGGAGACTTATAAAGAAGGCAAATTCACATGGGATAAATGTCATAGATGACTACGTGGGGGGTAGGATTAGTAAGTTTGCGGATGACACAAAGGTTGGCCAGGTGGTTAACAGTGAGGTTGACTGTCTTGGGCTACAAGAAGATATAGACAGGATGGTCAAATTGGCAGATAAGTGGCAGATGGAATTTAACCCTGAAAAGTGTGAGATGATACACTTTGGAAGGAGTAATTTGACAAGGAAGTATTCAATGAACAGCATGACACTAGCAAGTTCTGAGGAACAAAGGGACCTTGGCGTGTGTGTCCATAGATCTCTGAAGGTGGAGGGGCATGTTAGTGGAGTGGTGAAAAAGGCATATGGGATACTTGCCTTTATCAATCGAGGCATAGATTACAAAAGTAGGGAGGTCATATTGGAGTTGTATAGAACCTTGGTGAGGCCACAGCTGGAGTATTGTGCGCAGTTCTGGCCACCATATTATAGAAAAGATGTGATTGCACTGGAGGGGGTGTAGAGGAGATTCACCAGGATGTTGCCTGGGATGAAACAGTTAAGTTATGAAGAGAGGTTGGATAGACTTGGGTTGTTTACGTTGGAGCAGAGAAGATTGAGGGACGACCTGATCGAGGTGTACAAGGTTATGAGGGGCATGGACAGTGTGGATAGAAAGCAGCTGTTCGCCTTAGTTGAAGGGTCAGTCACAAGGGGGCATAAGTTCAAAATGAGGGGCAAGAGGTTTAGGGGGGATGTGAGGAAAAACTTTTTTACCCAGAGGGTGGTGACAGTCTGGAATGTGCTGCCAGGGAGGATGGTGGAGGTGGGTTGCCTCACATCCTTTAAAAAGTACCTGGATGAGCACTTGGCATGTCATAACATTCAAGGCTATGAGCCAAGTGCTGGTAAATCAGATTAGGTAGGTAGGTCATGTGTTTCTCATGCATCGGTGCAGACTCAATGGGCCGAAGGGCCTCTTCTGCACTGTGATTCTGTGAAATAAAATGGTCAAGAGAGATCCTCTGGTCTAATTCCAATGATTAACAGATCTGGTGCTCTCCACCAAATCCATGAGGTTAACCTTGGATCTGGAGAGAATATTACATCAAGTAATTATCTGACCCAACTGGTGGTTTTAGGGTAACCCTCCCTCTCTCCTACTGGCACATGAATAATAAACAGGCAGTAAGAGACGGGGGTTTGGTGGGTCTTATTCAGGACAAAGGAAGTGATATACACTGAGAGGCACAGGGCAAAGATAGAATGCTTAATGAGTACTTGTAAAGGCGTTTACTAAGGGAGACAATGCTGACAAAATATTGGAAGAAGCAGAGATGGCCAAGATAACAGATGCGGGGGCGGTTTGCAGTGGGGAATTGATAGGAAGGATGTACTGGAAAGGCTGGTGATGCTTAGGATGGAAAAGTTGCCTGGCCTGGATGGTTTGAATTCCACGTTGCTGAAGGAAGTGGGAGTGGACATAATCTTCCAAAATTCCCTAGAGACGGGGGGAGGTGCCAGGGGAATGGAGAATGGCAAACGTAAATTATTCAAGAAAAGTTGCAAGGACAGTCCTAGCAACAGCAGGCCAGAAAGTTTAACATCAGTAAGGTTTTACAAACAATAATCAGGGAAAAATATCAACGGGCACTTGGAGAGGGTTGAGTTAATTAAGAAGAGCCAGCACGATTTGTACAACAGAGATGTTGCTTTACTAATCTAACTGAAATTTTTGATCAAGTAACAAAGATGGTTGATGAAGCGAATGCAGTATTTGGATTTTTAAGAAAGCATTTGTTAAAATTTCCATCTCAAAGACTGATTAACCAAACAGAGGCACATGGAATAGAAGGATCAATGTCAGCCATGGACAAAAACATTGGCTCAGGGAATGAAAATGGCAATTTATGGTAAACAGCTGTATTTCAGATTGGAGGATGGTAAACAGTGATGTTCCCCAAAGTTGAGCGCTAGGAATGTATATACCATATATATAAATATATGGCAAGATTTATTGTTTGGCGGATGCCCGCGATTGGCAGGCGCGGGAGCGGCTGGGGAACAGACCTCCAACCGTGATCGGCCCCCGACCGCAATTTCACGCTGACTGCCCAATTAACAGCCAGCCAAAGTGAAAGGCGCGCTGGAAGGCTCAGCGCTGCCGGGGTGGGGGAGGGAGGAGGGTGAGCGCTGAAGTCAGCGCGGGTGCGGGGGAACGATTACAAAAAGCGCCCTGAAGGCAGAGAACTGCCTCAGGGAGCGGAAGAATTTAAATGTCAAAAATAAAGATTGTAAAAACCGGGAAAAAGTGCCCACGCATCAGAATCAGTCGTCGGAACATATATCAGGTAAAAATTCTGCGCAAACATATATTTAAAATTAATATCGGAAACCTCATCCCGCCCTTGGCCGCCCTCGGCCGCCTGGCCGATTTGCCTGCCTGCCAAGCATAACATTGGATGGGCAGCAAAAAAATCAGGTTTGATTAATACGATAATGACCTTAATAGGCCTCTTAATTATTGACGATTGCGCTGCTGACCATTGTGCACGCCTGCTGACCAAAATATCACACTAGTGCATGGTGACGCTGGGACACTCACCCGACTTCATCACACACTATAACATGCTCAAGCGTGTCAGGCGCGCGCCCACACGCCGAGTGAAGAATTCTGCCCATACTTATATACTGTTTTTTAATGTATAAAAATGACTTGAATATTGGATACAGAGTAAAATTTCAAAATTTGCTGACATTTGCTGGGTTGGCAGACAGAGAGAATGATACCAGTCGACTGGAATAGGACATGGGCAGGCTGGAAGAATGGGCAGAGATGTAGCAAATAGGATTTAATGAAGAGAAGTGTGAGGCGATGCATTTTGGCAGAAGGGATAGAGAGAGGCAATATATACTTAATGGCACAGATCTAAAGAGTGCACAGGGACAGAGGGACCTGGCGTTCGTGTGGGTAGATCTTTGAAAGTGGCAGGGTATATTGAGAGAGTAGTTCAAAAAGCAAATGCATTGGCTTCAAAAATAAAAATATTGAGTACAAAGCAGTGAAGTTGTGGTGGGCCTTAATAAAGCTGTGGTTAGGCCACAACTCAAGTAATGTGTCCAATTCTGATCACCACACTTTCGGAAGGATGTGAGGGTCTTTAAGAGGGTGCAGGAGATTTACTAGCATGGTTCCAGGGAGAGGGATTTTAGCTACAAGGTTCGGTTGGAGAAGGGCATGTTGTTTACCTTGGAGCACAGGAGGTTGAGAGGAGATTTGATGGAAGTGCACAAGATTATGGCGGGATTTTCCACACCCACCTGCCACTGGGATCTTCCAGTCCCGTCGCAAGTCAATAGACTTCTGGCTGGGGCACTGCCTTGACCACAGTGGGTCCCGCCTGCAACACGGCCAGAAAATCCCGGCCTATGCCGGCTTTAGATA
This sequence comes from Carcharodon carcharias, assembly GCF_017639515.1. NCBI lineage: Eukaryota > Metazoa > Chordata > Chondrichthyes > Lamniformes > Lamnidae > Carcharodon > Carcharodon carcharias. The sequence goes on along the minus strand of NC_054479.1, from coordinate 54,248,996 downwards.
AAGTTTTTCAAATTAATTTACAGGATGTAGATGTTGCTGGCTAGGCCAGCATTTATTGCCCATCCCTAGTTGTCCTTGAGAAGGTGGTGATGAGCTGCCTTCTTGAACCTTTGCAGTCTATGTGGTGTAGGTACACCCACAGTGCTGTTAGGGAGGAAGTTCCAGGATTTTGACCCAGCGACAGTGGAGGAACGGCGATATAATTCCAAGTCAGAATGGTGAGTGGCTTGGAGGGGAACTTCCAGATGGTGGTGTTCCCATATATCAGCTGCCGTTGTCCTTCTAGATGGTACTGCTCATGGGCATGGAAGATGCTGCCTAAGGAGCCTTGGTGAATTTCTGCAGTGCAACTTGTAGATGGCACACACTGCAGCTACTGTGCATCGGTGGTGGAGGGAGTGAATATTTGTAGATGTGGTGCCAAATCAAGTGGGCTGCTTTGTCCTGGATGGTGTCAAGCTCCTTGAGTGTTGTGGGAGCTGTACTCATCTAGGCAAGTGGGGAGTATTCCATCACACTCCTGAATTGTGCCTTGTAGATGGTAGACAGGCTTTGGGGAATCAGGAGGTGAGTTACTTGTTGCAGGATTCCCAGCTTCTGACCTGCTCTTGTAGCCACAGTATTTATATGGCTAGTCTGGTTCTGTTCCTGGCCAATGGTAACACCCAGAATGTTGATCATGGGGGATTCAGCAATGGTAATGCCATTGAGTCAAGGGGCGATGGTCAGGTTCTCTCTTGTTGGAGATGGTCATTGCCTGGTACTTGTGTGGCGCAAATGTTACTTACCCCTTGTAAGCCCAAGCCTGGATATTGTCCAGGTCTTGCTGCATTTGGACATGGACTGCTTCCGTGTCTGAAGAGTCATGAATGGTGCTGAACATTGTGCAATCATCAGCGAGCATCCCCACTTTTTGACCTTATGATGGAAGGAAAGTCATTGATGGAGCAGCTGAAAATGGTTGGGCCTAGGACACTACCCTGAGGAACTCCAGCAGTGATGTCCAGGAACTGAGATGATTGACCTCCAACAACCACGACCATCTTCCTTTGTGCTAGGTATGACTCCAACCAGCAGAGAGTTTTCCCCTGATTCCCATTGACTCCAGTTTTGCTCAGGCTCCTCAATACCACACTCGGTCAAACGCTGCCTTGATGTCAAGGACAGTCACTCTCACCTTACCTCTGAAGTTCAGCTCTTTTGTCCATGTTTGAACCAAGGCTGTAATGAGGTCAGGAGCTGAGTGGCCCTGGCAGAACCCAAACTGAGCATCAGTAAGCAGATTATTGCTAAGTAAGTGCTGTTTGATAGCATTGTTGATGACCCCTTCCATTACCTTACTGATGATCGAGAGTAGACTAATGAGGCGCTAATTGGCCAGGTTGGATTTGTCCTGCTTTTTGTGTACAGGATATACCTGAGCAATTTTTGACAAAGTAGACAAAGAAAAAATGTTCCCATTAGCTGAAGGTACAAGGACAAAGGGACACAAATTGAAGGTTTTAGGCAAGAGATGCAGGAGTGTGTGAGGAAGAGCTTTGTTAGGCAGCAAGTTGTAATGACTTGGAACTTGTCATCTAAAAGGATGATGGAAACGGAGTTGATCAATGATTTCAAAAGGAAATTCGAAGGGCACTTGAAGGAAGTAAACTTACAGAGCTTCAAGGTACAGAGGGAGAATGCGAGTGACTGGATTGCTCCATAGAGAACTGGCATAGACTCAATTGGCTGAAAGACCTCCTTCTGTGCAATAATGCCTCTATGGGCAGGATTTTCCCTGGGAGCTTCTGAACGCTTCCATCAAGCTGAAATGTGGGTCAGCAGCCAGCACTGTGTGGGAAACAGTCACTCACTGTGATTTTCCCCAGGGCGGCCAAGTAATGGTTAGAGGGCTGGCTCAATGTCCAAATAAGGACGTTGGACAGGATCTCAAAGCTGGAGGGCCAACCAAAGGCTTTCCAACTTGAAAGGAGTGGTTGGCTGTGATAGCAGGTAGGTAGGTAGTGAGAGCTTCAAAATGGAGATGCCTTCACTCCAATTTAAACTTAAACTAAAAAATGAGATTTGCAACCAGGCCACCACTGTGGAGATTGTGTGGGGGGCTGGCATCCCCTCTACTGGAGGACCTGCAGCCACTGCACTACTTAGGCAGGCAGGGGGCGTCTAGGCCTGCCTGGAGTGCTGCCCCCTCCCCACTACTCCCCGCACCCCTTCCCCACCCACCCCCCACCAGGAGGCCGCCTCCAGGCATCGAAACTAGCCCTGGCTGCTTGCCGGAATTGGAGGCTGACTGGAAGATCCCTGTGGGCCTCATTTAATTGGACTTAAGTGGCCCTTAGTGAGCCTGCTGACTGCCCACCACATGTGGGCAGGTAGCCCTGGCGCTTCTCAATCCCGCCTGCATGAAAGTGGCCTGGGGGGAGGGATGGACCCTGGCTGATGGAACTATTTTTAGTTTTTGCCCACGACCAACACTGGCCTTGGCGATGCCTAAAAATCTAGCCCTGTGGCTCTAAAATCTCCATGGTTATGCAGGAAATATTAACCAAATTACATTTCCAAGAATAGACTGACAATCTTATGACACAAAAGTAACCGGAGCTGTTTATATATTTAGGTATTCGAATGAATACGTCATCCAATGTATTTTCCTGGGCAAGGCCGTTGTGCTCTTGATGCCCAGTGTTGTAAAAGGGAATGGGTTGGCAATACATAGTGGATTTGATTCAGAATGTTAACTAAAGTGAGAAATTTTAATTAAAAAGCAAAATGTTTTGGCTGCCGGCCATCTGAAATAAAAGCGGAAAATACTGGAAACACTCAGCCGGGTTCTCATGAAAGGTCATCAACCTGAAACGGTAATTCTGTTTCTCTCTCCACAGATACTGCCCGACCTGCTGAATACTTTCAGCATTTTATTTGAGAAATTTTAATTGTATTTTTTTCAAAATTAAACACTTGCTTTCCTCAATCACATTGCACTGACTCCCCTCTTCCCACTCAAATCGGGCAACCTGGCAGAGCTGAAGATTGTGCCAGTGGCCATCCTACTGACATCCTGCAGGATCATAAAACCCAGACAGGTGTGTTGTTCAATAATGTATCCTCTAATGTGGTCTCGTCACTGTTAGCTACATCACTAACTCCCCCACTGAGGAACTATTTGCATTTTCTGGAAGGATTTGACAAATCCATTAACCTCAAACTTTAAATTCCCTCAAAGAGATTTCATTCTCTTTACTCATAGTTATTAGCTGGATTTCGAAATCAAAAATTCTTTTCCCTTATGACCTATGGATCTAGCTGCAGCCACTTTGAGCCAAATGCATTCTTAATAGTAAAGCAGTGATATGGTCCAAAGCAGTAGCTGTGTCTTAGCCCTTCAGTATGGTGCTATTAAGGGAGAAATTGTTTTAAATCATATTTTTTTTTACCTATTCTTCTCAATCTATCGCTCAATATATTAATAAGGGTGGAATTCTGGTCAATGTTGTGTTGAAAGGGCAGCGTTCCGCTGAAAATGATAAATCACTTGACTTTGGTGCCTGTAGTTTCTTGCTTGTCATTGCTTTCTTCACTGATTGTTTTGACATCAGGATGTCCCAGCCGGACAGTTTAGTAGTTTGATAGTACATGTACTCTACCTGTGAACTGACCTGATCACTCTCAATTAACAATCCATGAGAAATTACTATTAACTCAATGTGGATTATAGACCACAAGGCAGATTTTCCAAGTCCTTGTTCATTATTAGTGTACAACACAAGATCACAGGCATTCTCATACGCACTAGCAGGTACCTCACTATGGGCAAGGATTCTGAAATCCTCCCCATATATCTCAAGGTTCCTTGTCACGTATATGGATTAGGTAAATAACTAACATTAAAGTAATTGCACCAGGTGTAAATTTTAGTTTGTTTTTTATTCATTCACAGGATGTGGGCATTGTTGATTAGGCCAGCATTTAATGCCAACCCTAATTGCCTTTGAGAAGTTGGTGGTGAGCTGCCTTCTTGAGCTGCTGCATTTCATGTGGTGTAGGTACACCCCCAGTGCTATTAGGGAGGGAGATCCAGGATTTTGACCCAGTGACAGTGAAGGAATGGCGATATATTTCCAAGTTAGGATGGTGTGTGACTTGGGGCGGGAGGGGGGGGGATCCTCCAGGTGGTGGTGTTCCCATATATCTGCTGCCTTTGTCCTTCGAGGTGGTAGAGGTCACAGGTTGGGAAGGTGCTGTTGAAGGATAGTTCACGCAATACATAGAAATAGACAGTGAAATGTTCCCTCCTGATATGTTCCTGAGCTGCAGAGATTCATCTTCATCAACTTGAACCATCAAAGTTCATTTCAGAATTTCTGATGAAGATTCTGAAGGAAGATGATTCTGTGAAAAGTCTTGAGCACACATTCCTTCAACTCATTATTCAAGATATTGTGAAGAAGCAATCTCCAGATTATATGCCCTGCCCCAATACTGTCAGGAGGTGGGCAGTTTGATTGCTGCAACTGAAGCTGGGGTTCCTTTATCTGAATATCAGTCTGTTTAATGCCCTGGACAGTCTGGTAGAACTTTTACTGCTACATTTGGTTATCATTCTGAAAAGTCCCACTTTGGACTGGGGGCAAGGAATATTCAATGGGATTCCCTCTTATTTCTTTGTTGTGAAGAAGACCAAATAGGAGGCAGAAGAGAGTTGGTTTGAAGTCTTTTAGATTCTGGCATTACAGTGGCAAACAACAACAACTTGCATTTATATAGCACCTTTAATGTTATAAAACATCCCAAGACACTTCACTGGAGTATTATCAAACATTGCCTGGTGTGAATGTTATTTGCTGCATATCAGCCTATGCCGGAGTGTCATCCAGGTCTCTGTGCATGCAGGCATGAGCTGCTTCAATATCAGAGGAGTTTCCCAGTCACTTCATGTGAATGAAGACAACTCCCAAACATTGCAAGCAAAGACAATAATAAACTCAGCAATCTGTGCCTGAGTCATTAAAACAAAAAAACTGCGGATGCTGGAAATCCAAAACAAAAACAGAATTACCCGGAAAAACTCAGCAGGTCTGGCAGCATCGGCGGAGAAGAAAAGAGTTGACGTTTCGAGTCCTCATGACCCTTCGACAGAACTGAGGACTCGAAACAGTCAACAGTCACAGTCACAGTCACAGAAACAGTCAGTCATGAGGACTCGAAATGTCAACTCTTTTCTTCTCCGCCGATGCTGCCAGACCTGCTGAGTTTTTCCAGGTAATTCTGTTTTTGTTTTGTGCCTGAGTCATGTTTACTTTGCATACACCTTTCACCCAAGGGTGCATAAAATCTACTCACCCTACCTACAGCAGCTCTTAACATTGTGTCTATCCTACGTGCCAGCTATCTTACTTAGTACTATAGTTACTTTCTAAACAAGATGAGCTGCAGCGATGCATGGCTGGGCTGGCTCCCTTGCTGCCCTATTAACCTGGGAAAACTTTTGTCTTAGGAAAATAACTGCCCCAGTGGAAATGTCTTCCGACAGCTTTCCTCTGGTAGGCAGGTGTGTGTGTGAACCTCCCTCTTATGTATTTATGTCCCTATTATGTATTATAACAGGCGACCTCAAGGAAGCAGCATCAGTGCCATTCTCCAGAGGAACGGTGACATTTATATTCAAAGCTGGCTGACTCCTGCCACTGGACACAAAGCTCAAAGATGCTATTGGTTGATATCATTGTAAACCACAATTAGGTCCTGGAAGCCCTGTGAATGCTTTTTGTTGCAAGTAACCATGGCAGCACTGGTAGATGCCACTCCAAAGGCAACAATGTCCATTGGCATCTTGATGACGCCAAAATTTCCAATGCTGTCAGTCTCCAGGGTGTTCTGCCCAATTTGTGGGCAACTTTCTTCAGGTATGGTCAGTGTACTCCTTCCACTTCTCCATCATTTCAAACATAATCATGGAAGCATTTTCAATTCTTGCACATGGGATTGATGCTGCTTCTTTTGAATATTGGTTCAGCAAGATCTGGGTCCCTCAATTCCTCAGCTGAGGGCAATTATTTCTCCTGCTCCATGGAGGAACGGTACTGTTTGTCTCTTGCACTCCCAGGACTTTATCCTCAATAGTGATCAGTGCTTCATACAATGAAAACCCTACTGATTCACTAAGAGCTTCACCCTGAAAGGGTACCTGGGCTGGTGTTGTGTGATGCTATGCTAGAGTATGTGATAAAGGGCAATAATTGAGGATCTGGACAAGCCAGCAGATTCTGTTCAGAAAGTGCCTGAGTGGTCATTGGAGTGACTGGCCTCTTCCTGCTACCACCTTCTTTCTGTGCAAAACACTGAAGAGCTCAGATGCTGATACAAAGATTTTCCCTTGGCTGTTGAGGCATTAAACCTGGAAAAAGCACATAAAGTCTCCAAAACTAATGTTTATGAGCCAACTATTGCTTTAGAAGGAGAGAGGGCTATTGTTCAAGGCATTGGGTGCTATGGGTATTTTCCCATATGAGCACTAGAGTCTCATGATGATGAGAGAAGAGGTGCTTTGGGGTAAATTTTCATCTTCACTGCATTACTGGAATGAAAATCAAGTGAATCCTACAATGGTTGGGCAATCCGATCCCTCGGATAAACCCTTTGTAGTAAAAACAAAAATTGCTTCTTGTCTCCACTGTCTCTTGAAATGCGAGTTACCAGAATGGCTTTTAGTGTTACCTTTTTGCATAAATGGGTTCCCATGACACCCAGGTGCAGAGTGAGAAAGAATTTGATATGTGGGGATGTGAGTGAAGGTTCTGCCAAGGAAAGCAGATACACCTTGGCATTTATTGGACACCCTTGAGATGTCATTGAACCTATGGCCATTCTTGGAGTGGAGGCATTCAGAGTTTCCACCACATTCCCCCAGAAACATAAATAACCCTCATACCGGCTTCCTGTCTTCTGAAGTCTCTCACACTTGACCCTGACTTTGACCTGCAAAAGCTCCACAGATGGATATGAAAAGCTAGCTGCCTTTCTTATGGCTGATTCCCTGGCCCAAACCATCCCCTTTGGCTGCTGCACCTTGAAACATCCGGGACTGACTGCTGTTGGAGAAGCGGAAAGCACCGTACAGCTGGCTGAAGCTTTTAAAGGCCGCACCAGTCCTGAAACCCTTTCCCTCCCAGTGGCAGCATTATTGCTCCAATCTCTCCTGTATAGCAAATGAAAACCAAAGAAGAAAATTCAGTGGGCAACCCACCAAATGCAAGGAAATCCAGCCCTATAGTGTTATTATCATCTCAGCCAGGCTGAATGTTAAAAGAGGCCATAAAGGGACACATTTTAGGCACTGGCAGGAGGGGTGGAGAGCAGTGAGTGCTTAATGGGCAGGATTGCCAGTTGTTGGATTGCCAGATTTGCATGACTGGATCTTGCGAACTTTACTGGGAACTTCAATATTTATTATTCCCCTTGAGGCTACCTGGCCCTTTAAGTTGTTGCAGGTGTTTGACTCCTGTAGCAGTTGCCATTTACTGACTCCTGTGCCGCACCACCATAACCCCCAACAGTGGGAAGCTCCAAAGTGCAGACCAGAATGTTGGCAGGAAGTTGCCAAAAAAATTTCAATGAGGATGCCCACAGAAATTTCACTAGCATTGGCAGCAAATCCATTGGGAGGAGGTAGAAATTTTGTCCCGGCATATTTCTTCTGGTGATCGCAAAGAAGAGCAAAACAAAAAAGGAAGATTTGCATTAATGTAGCATCATATGGCCACATCATCTGCCTCAGTGATGTTCATTTAAGGAGACATATTGCCCAGGACACTGGGAAGATCTGTCCTGCTCTTCCTCTAAGTAGTGCCATGGGATTTTTTAATGTCTATCCGACAGGGCAGACAGTGGGCGGAATCGTCCCAGATTTGCACTAAATGCAGTAGCAAGTGGGAAGAAGAATGTTTTACCTGTTGGCCGCAATGGCAGCTTTTCACACCGTACTGTCCCAAACCCTCCACATTAATCATGCGTTCCCAGGAAACATGCCATTTCGATGGCGGGAGGGCTCTCATTCATGCCACACCATTACCTTGCCGCTTCCTCATATCGGGCACCATATTTAAAGTGCAGCCATGTTCACACCCCTCAGTGCTTCCAGCCCAGGACAGCTGCACAGAAGACATGGCCCCAAAAGACCAGAAGACTGCAGCGCCCCAATTCAGTGACGTGTCCCTGCAATGCATCTTGGATACCGTGGAGATCCATGGTGTTGTCCTCTACTCCTGCTCTGGCCGCAGGAGGTCCAGCAATCTCACCGCTCTGGCTTGATAGGCAGTGGCAGTGTTGGTCAGTGCCAACGCTGCACAGAAGTGGTTGGTGATCCAGTGCAGAAAGAGGATGAATGATCTCATCTGTGCCGCCAGGTAAGGCAGCCATCTCGACACTCTAAACTCACTCTCAAGCCCATCACACAGTCACTGGCATCTCACTCACTGCCAGCTCAAGGGACATCACAACTCACTCTCATACACCCTCACATCTCCATCTGGCCTCATCTCCTCTGGAAACTGCCTCCTCAGCCCTCACCATCAGACCATTTGCACAGACCAATTTGTGTCCCCACACACATCCTGGGATACCCCGCTTCCTGAGTACAGCCCTCGTCCTGCAGCTTCTTCCCTTGCCTGGGGCCACTTCTCCCCTTCCCCAAGCAAGGCCTTGTCCTATAGCCATTGAAAAGCCAACCCTGCCTTATGGCTGGTCTGGTAGGTAGTGAGCTGCCCATGAGCCTACCTAAAAGTGATGAGGTGCTGTCTGAGAACCCTGGTGTTGATGACCACGAGTACTGCCCGAAGCAATGTACGTAAATAAACCTCAAAGTCCTGAGTGAAGTGCAGCTCATCAGGCGCAGGTCGCTTATGTACAGTTGTGAAACAGGTCAGCGTGCAATCATACCGACCTGCTCGGATGATCCAGCGTGGGGGGGAGATGATTCTGGTGAGCTGAGCTTATAATGACATGCAGATTTATTACAATGAAGATCCCAACGTCCAATGACAGGAAATGCGGCCCACCATTGATGGGCAGAGTGGACAATTGCAAATGGGTTTCATGACGTCATTTTTGGCCTTCTCACTATATTGCCCGCTCATCTCGCCAAACATGTCCGCCACCAACAGGCACGGGAAATTCCGTCCAGTGTCTCGGTTTAACATTTCATCCTAAAGACAAAACGTCTGAGAGGGCAGCACTCCCTCAGTGCCATATTGGAACGTCAGCCTAGATTTCTGTGTCAAAGTCTCTGGAGTGGGACTTGAATCCACCACCGTCAGAGGTGACAGTGTTACCAACTGGACCAGTGCTAAGAGAAAAAGGAGGAATTCTAGATGGAAGCATGTGGATGGGAAGTGAATTATAGGAATAGTCGGAGCACAGGACAGCTCCTGGTCAGCAACTGAAGGTGAACTAATCAGCAGCTGAAAAGTTTGGCACTTGAAGGATTACAGAGAGGGATTATCAAACGCAGTATGGCTCAGGAAGTCAGAACAAAGTTACCACTGTATGCTTTAATTTCAACCTTCTTAGCTGCAGAGGCATCCGGGAATGGGCTGTAAGAATCTCCTTTGTGTTTATTCAGAGAATAAAGGCAAGGAATAACTTTCCACAGCACCCCAAACCATTAAAGGGACAGGCTCTTCATCAAAATCAACAAGCTAACAAGATCCTCAGAGCCTCCTCTCTATCTCGCTCTGACTTCTTTCTCGTGTTTTGATTTTGTACTCGTCATGGGCCAGGATTTTTCCTTCATCGGGTGGGGGGGCTCAGTAGGGGTGGGTGGGAGCGGTTGGGAAGCTGACCCCCGCCTGCAATCATGGCCAGACCACAACTTCATGCTGGCAGGACAATTAAGGCCCGCCCAGCATGAAATGCACGTGGCAGCGCTCAGCACTGCTTGTGTGGGAGGGTGGGAGGAGGGCAAACACACAACTTCACATATGTGCACGGGTGCACACTGGATAAAGCTGCCTCAGGGAGATGAAGAGTTTAAGAATTAAAAATAAACTATTTTAAATTGTTGAAAAGCATGCCCCCCTCATGTGACTCTGTCAGATGAGCAGGGACATGTTGTTAATGAAATGTTAATATTTATATTTTATTTTTATTTGTTGTTGGAAACCTCATCCTGCCCGTGGATGAGGTTTCCTAAAAAGAGCAAAGGCTGCTTGGCCTTTTCACCTGCCCGTCAACTGTAAGGCTGCCAACTCTCTCACCCCCACCGCCAACTGAAAATCGCACAAGTGCACACTGACGTCAGGACGCTTGCCTGACATCATCGCGCATCATTTTACGCTCAAGCAGGTCGGGCGTGTGCCCACCTGCTCAGCGAAAAATCCTGCCCATGGAAACAGGAACCAACCTGGGTCAGAAAGCTTTGGATTCAAATCAAACACCAGAGACTTGAGCACAAAATCTAGGCCGACATTCCTGTATAATTTTCAGTAAGTGCTGCACAGTCGGCAGTGTCATCATTCAGGTGAGATGTTAAACTGGTGTTCTGTTTGTCGTTTCAGATGAATGTTGTCATGTCCAGTAAAGGAATGTCCGATCCATAGCTTTTAAAACATGAAGAGTAATCAGTGTGGAATCTTTTGACACTAACTTTTCTTTTAAAAATGAACAATAAAATGCTGCACAAGACGGCTGCTGAGTGTCACCTGATTTGATCTGTGGATTTGTTTTTATTCGTTCACGGGATGTGGGGGTCACTGGCTGGGCCAGCATTTATTACCCATCCCTAATTGCCCTTGAGAAAGTGGTGGTGAGCTCCCTTCTTGAGCTGCTGTAGTTCCTGTGGTGTAGGTACACCCACAGTGCTGTTAGGGGGGGGAGTGCCAGGATTTTGACCTGGCGACAGTGAAGGAACAGTGATATATTTCCAAGTCAGGATAGTAAGTGACTTGGAGGGGGACTTGCAAGTGGTGGTGTTCCTATCTATCTGCTACTCTTGTCCTTCTAGGTGGTAGTGGTCATGGGTTTGGAAGGTGCTGTCTAAGGAGCCTTGGTGAATTCCCGCAGTGCATCTTGTAGATGGTACACACTGCTGCTACTGTTTATCAGTGGTGGAGGGAATAAATGTTTGTGGATGGGATGTCAATCAAGCGGGTTGCTTTGTCCTGGATGGTGGCAAATTTCTTGAGTGTTGTTGGAGCTGCAGTCTTCCAGGCAAGCAGAGAGTATTCCATCACACTCCTGACTGGCACCTTGTAGATGGTGGACAGGCTTTGGGGAGTCAGGAAGTGAGTAACTCACCACAGGATTCCCAGCCTCTGACCTGCTTTTGTGACCACAGTATTTATATGGCTGGTCCAGTTCAGTTTCTGGTCAATGGTAACACCCGGGATGTTGATTGTGGGGGATTCAGTGATGGTAATGCCATTGAATGTCAAGGGGTGGTGTTCAGATTCTGTCTTGTTGGAGATGGTCATTGCCTGCAACTTATGTATATGAACTGCTTCAGTATCTGAAGAGTCACGAATGGTGCTGAACATTGTGCAATCATCAGTGAACATCCCCACTTCTGACCTTATGATGGAAAGAAGGTCATCGATGAAGCAGCTGAAGATGGTTGGGCTTAGGACACTACCTTGAGGAACTCCTGCAGTGATGTCCAGGAACTGAGATAATTGGCTTCCAACAACCACGACCATCTTCCTTTGTGTTAGGAATGACTCCAGCCAGTGGAGAGTTTTCCCTCTGATTCCCATTGATTCCAGTTTTGCTCAGGCTCCTTGATGCCACACTCGGTCAAATGCAGCCTTGATGTCAAGGACAGTCACTCTCACATCGGGAGTTCAACTCTTTTGTCCATGTTTGAACCAAACCTGTAATGAGGTCAGAAGCTGAATGACTCTGGCAGAACTCAAACTGAGCATCAGTGAGCAGGGTATTGCTAAGCAAGTGTCGCTTGATAGCACTGTTGATGACCCTTTCAATAATGTTACTGATGATGGAGAGTAGACCGATGGGGCAGAAATTAGCCAGATTGGATTTGTCCTGCTTTTTGTGTACAGGAAATACCTGGGCAATTTTTCACATTGCCATATAGTTGCCTGTGTTGTAGCTACACTGAAACAGTTTAGTTAGAGGTGCAGAAAGTTCTTGATATCACGTGGATTGAATTGAATTGGCTAAAGACTGGCATCTCTGTTGCTGGGGACCTCAGGAGGAGGCCGAGATGGATCATCCACATGGCACTTCTGACTGAAGATTGTTGCGAATGCTTCAGTCTTATCTTTTGCACTGATATGCTGGGCTCCTCCATCATTGAGGATAGGGATATTTATGGAACCTCCTCCTCCAATGAGTTGTTTAATTTCCACCACTATTCACGACTGGATGTGGCAGGACTGCAGAGCTTAGATCTGATCCAATGAATCACAGAATTGTTACAGTTCAGAAGGAGGCCATTCGGCCCATTGTGTCTGCACCGGTTCTCTGAGTATTTTAACTTAGTGCCAATCTCCTGCCTTTTCCCCGTAACCCTGCATGTTATTTCTATTTAAATAATCAACCAAAGCCCTCTTGAATGCCTCAATTGAACCTGCCTCCACCATAGTTTCAGGCAGTGCATTCCAAATGCTAACTATTCGGCATGTGAAAATGTTTTTTCTCACCCTGCATTTGCTTCTTTTGCAAAACACTTTAAAACTGTGCCCTCTGGTTCTTGATCCATTTACAAGCAGGAACAGTTTCTCCCTAAGTACTCTGTCCAAACACCTCATGATTTTGAAAACTTCTATCAAGTCTCCTCTGAGCCTTCTCTCCAAGAATCACATTCCCTACTTCTCCAATTTTTCCTCATAACTGAAGTGTCTCATCCCTGGAACCATTCTCGTTAACTTCTTCTGCACTCTCTCCAATGCGTTCACATCCTTCCTATAGCGTGACGCCTATAACTGTACACAATACTCCAGCTGAGGTCTAATCAGTATATTATATAAGTTCATCATAACCTCTCTGCTCTTGAAATCTATACCCCTATTAATGAAGTTTAGAATACTGTATGCTTTAGAAGCAGCTCTCTCTACCGGTCCTGCCACCTTTAATGACTTATGTACATATACACCCAGGTCTCTCTGCTTTTGCACACACATTGGTTGTGGAATCGCTTAGCTCTATTTGCTGCTTATGCTGTTTGGCACACAAGTAGTCCTGTTTTATAGTTTCACCAGGTTGACACCTCATTTTTAGGTGCTGCTCCTGGCATGCCCTCTTGCACTCTTCATTGAACCAGGGTTGATCCCTTGGTTTTGTGGTAATGATAAAGTGGTGGATATAATGGGCCATGAGGTTACAGATTGTGTTTGAGTACAGTTCTGCTGCTGCTGATGGCCCACAGGATTCCCAGTCTTGAGTTGCTAGATCTGTTTGAAATCTATCCCATTTAGTATGGGGATAGTGCCACATAACACAATGGAGGGTATCCTCAATGTGTAGTTGGGACTTCCACAAGGACTGTGCTGTGGTCACTCCTACCGATACTGTCATAGATAGATGCATCTGCGGCAGACAGGTTGGTGAGGATGAGGTCAAGTATGTTTTTCCCTCTTGTTGGTTCCCTCACCACCTGCCGCAGACCTAGTCTAGCAGCTATGCCCTTTAGGACTCAGCCAGCTCGGTCAGTAGTGGAGCTACGGAGCCACTCTTGGACATTGAAGTCCCCCACCCAGAGTACATTCTGCGCCCTTGCCACCCTCAGTGCTTCCTCCAAGTGATGTTCAACATGGAGGAGCACTGATTCATCAGCTGACAGAGGGCAGTACGTGGTAATCAGCAGGAGGTTTCCTTGCCCGTGTTTGACCTGATGCCATGAGACTTCATGGGGTCCGGAGTCGATGTTGAGGACTCCCAGGGCAACTCCCTCCCGACTATATACCACTGTACTACCACCTCTGCTGGGTCTGTCCAGCTGGTGGGACAGGACATATCCAGGAATGGTGATGTATGGAACATGATCTATAAGGCGAGTATGACTATGTCAGGCTGTTGCTTGATGAGTCTGTGAAACAGAACTTCCAATTTTGGCACTAGCCCCCAGGTGTTAGGAAGGAGGGCTTTGCAGGGTCGACAGGGCTGAGTTTGCCATTGTCATTTCCGGTGCCTAGGTCGATGCTAGGTGATCCATCTGGTTCCATTCCTTTTAGACTTAGTAGCAGTTTGATACAACTGTGGGGTTTGCTAAAGGGCATTTAAGAATCAACCACATTGCTGTGGGTCTGGAGTCACTTGTTGGCCAGACCAGGTGAGGACAGTAGATTTCCTTCCCTAAAGGATATTAGTGAACCAGATGGGTTTTTTATGACAATCGACAATGGTTTTATCGTCAAAATTAGACTTTTAATTCCAGATTTTTATTGAATTCAAATTCCACCCTCTGCCATGGTGGGATTCAAACCTGGAACTCCTGAGCATTACCCTGGGTGTCTGGATTACCAGTCCAGTGACAATTCCACTGTGCCACTGCCTCCTTTACCTCAAACTATCACACTGTCTCGAAGGATGAAATAAGACATCCCATACTAAGAGCTATCAATGTCCGCATCCTGAAACCACCCAGAACAGCTTTCCTGACTTGAATGGGTCTTTTCCGAAACAAAAGCAGTGATTGCCTCAGACCTCAGAGTGAATGTCTGCACACAAAGACCCAGGTTATAATTAATCAACTAAGCTCAACACCATAATTAGAGAATGAAACGTGGAAAAATCACATGGTAAGGCAGCCATGTTGGCCTCCTTGGTAAAAATCTTTAAGTGCTGTCTGCAAGAGAAACCATAGCAACAGCAAAAAGGCAGCAGCATTGACACCTAAAGCTGGAGGTTGTAACATCATAAGGAAACCAAGCCTATTCCTTTTCAAGTCCACCAATACAGCAAACCGACCTCCTGGTACAAGACCGCAAGTAACTAACTTTGTCACCTGCTGAAAATCCACCTGTTGGAGAGAATCTTGCAATGACTCTGATATACGACTTTGGCTACTGAGTTCAACTAACTACTCTTCAGGAGTGAAAAACCTCTTCTTCATCAGGCCTCCACTGTGTGTTTTTTTCCAAGATGAGCTAGCCATGTGAGTTACAAACTAGTCTTTTGTTTATAACAGGTAAAAATGCACTATTCTCTTTCACTGCATTTTCCTCAAATGTGTGTGTGTGAGTGACTAAGTGAGTGCCAGAGAGTTAGACTATCTGGGTGAACACATGAATAAATAATCCTCTTTACTTAAACCTACTGAGAGCTTGCTGCTGGTTATTCAAAATGACCACACACTCAAGGGTTAGGAAGCACACACATCTTCCTTTTCAAAAACACACTGATTATGGACAGATGGGGAACAGGGCTTTCAGTTGTCTCTCATCCCTGCATAGCAACAATGTAACATCGGTAACAAATGGTCCCACGACACTATTTGTAGAAGAGCAGGGGAGTTCTCATCAGTGTCCTGGCCAATATTTATTCCTCCAGTAGCATCACTAAAAACAAAATGATCTGGCCATTATCTCATAGCTGTTTGCGGGAGCTTGCTGTGTGCAAATTGGCTCCTGTACTCCCTGAATTACAAATATCACTGCACTTCAAAAGTCCTTCATTAGCTATAAAGTGCTTAGTGACAACCTGAGGCCATGATAGGTGCCATATAAATTCAAATTGTTCTTTCTTTCTTAGTGCTGGGGAATGCATTACTTTCTGGTGTCAGCGCCAAGCATTCCTCTGCCAGATATGCCACAGGAGAGATACAGAGTGAAGTTCCTACTCTACTCCATCAATTACCCTGAGCTGAGAAGATTACCCCCAGTGGCAGCAGTGATGCATTTTCATTGCACAGTCAGGATTTCCCGAGTGAGGCTGACAATTTAGTTGTTGCTGGTGTGGTATTGTGACTCATTGTACTGGACTCTGCTGAGAAATGCCTTGAGCTAATTTCATTCTAGGGATCTTACATCATTCAGTGAGATGACATTCATCTCATCAACTATAACTTACATTTATATTGTACATTTAATGTGGAATAAAACATACCACAACATTTCTCAGGAGTGCAATCAAATAGAAATAGATACTTGGCCAAAGAAGGAGATATTTGGACAGGTGATCAAAAGTATTGGAAGTTTTAACAACTGTCTTAAAGATGGAGAGAGAGTTGGAGAGGCAGAGAGGTTTCTAGGGGGAATTCCAGAGCTCAGGGCAAAGGAAGAGAGAAATACACAGGAGACAAGAGTCTGAAGAATGGAGAGTTCTGGGGAAGCGTTATGGGGCTGGAGGAGATTATAAAGAAAGGCAGAGATGAGACCATGATGGGATTTTTTTTTTAATTCATTCATGGAATGAGGGTGTTGCTGGCTGGGCCAGCATTTATTGCCCACCCCTCATTGCCCATGAGAAGGTGGTGGTGAGCAGCCTTTCTTGAACACCCACAGTGCTGTTAGGAAGGGAGTTCCAGGATCTTGACCTGCGACAGTGAAAGAACGGCAATATATTTCCAAGTCAGGATGGTGAGTGGCTTGGAGGGGAACTTGCAGGTGGTGATGTTCCCATCAATCTGCTGCCCTTGTCCTTCTAGATGGTAGTGATCATGGGTTTGGAAAGTGCTGTCCAAAGAACCTGATTTAAACAGGAGGACGAATACTTTAAATCAGAGGTTTTGAGGGACAGTGAGGCCTGAGGTGATTGAGCAAGACTTGGTGTAGGATAGATCACAAGTAACAGAGGTTTGGATGATCTGAAGTTTATGGAGGGTGGATGGCTGAAGAGCAGCCGGAATATCATTGGAACAGTCAGGTCTGAAGGTGGGAATTTCAGGCAGCAGATAGGCTGAGGTAGAGGCGGGCAATGAAACAAAGCTCGGACTGTAATTAGATGGTAAGAGTGGATCTAAGTTAGGGGAGTCTCACTGATGTGGATAATGGAGAAGAAGCTTTGGAAGAGATCAGTTGATCAATGTCTCCAACAGTGCAGAAAGGTCAAGGAGGGAATATGCCCCACGGTTTCAGAGGATGCTGTTCATGACCTTGTGTAAGACCATTTCAGTACTGTGGCAGGGACAGAGACCTGGGGCAGGATTTTCCGGTCGGCGAACAGGAGGGGGGGCCCACTTGCTGACGCGTAAAATGACGTCACCCCGCCTCATTTCAATTTTCAGGTCAGCAAATCAGCTGTGCACCCGCCAACCTGTCAATGGCCTATTAAGGCCATTGGCAAATTCATTAACATTAATGGACCTGCCTGTCCAACCTTAACCTGGCGGGCTTCAGAGAAAGCATGAAACCACATCCACGGGTGGGATGAGGTTTCATGTAGGTTTTTAAAAATTTAATAAAAGTTTAACGAAAAGTGATGGACATGTCCCTACTCATGTGACAGTGTCACATGAGGGGACACGTCAGGGAAATTTTATTTTTCTATTTTTAGCATTTTTACATTCGAAGCTGATCTCCCTGAGGCAGCACTTAGCCTCAGGGAAATGAATACACTCTTTCGCACGCATACACAAAAGAGCTCACTCACAGCTCAGGGAATACCCCCCCACCTGCACAGGGAGCGCATAGTGCTTCCTGGCAGACATCATGCTGGGCGGGCCTTAACTGGCCCACCCACGTAAAATGGCGGTGCGTCGCCAATTGGGGGCACCGATTTGAGGCGCGCCTTCACGCATCCGCTCCTGAACATCCCTCCCCGGGGAGGGGGGGTGGGGTGGAATTCTGCCCCTGGAGATATTCAAAGATAGAGTTGCAGAAAGATGGGCATTAATTTGAGAGGCCACAGCATGTTCATGATTGGACTGCTCAAAACCCTGGACCCAGAGGTGAAAGGCCAATATGGAGCATAGGACCAGGAATAAGCCAGTCAGTCCCCCGACACACCTTGCTTCCATATTCCTTAATAACCTTACCTCACAAAAATCAGACTTCTTTCTGAATTTTTTCCTTCACTTGCTGCCCTAACCTCAACAGCTTGTTGGCAGAGAATTCCAGATTCCCACTACATTTTATGAGCAAAAAAGTGCTTCCTGAATTCACCTCTGAAAGGGCCTAGCTCTAATTTTAAGGTTATGTCCCTGGTTCTGGACTATCCCACCAGAGGAAAGTTTCTCCCTTTCTATCCTACCGAAACCTTTAACCATCTCAAACAACTCAACTAGATCCCCTTTAGTCTTCTATACTCCAGAGAATACAAGCACAATCTATGCAACCTGTCCTCTCAATTTAACCCTTTTCCCCAGTACCATTCTGGTGCATCCGTATTGCATGCCCCCCCAAGGCCAATATATTCTTCCTGAAATGGATGCACCAAAACTTCATACAACAGGCCCTTCTGGCCCTTTGTATTCCAGCCCATTTGAGATAAAAGTCAACATTCCAGCTGACAAATTGAGGTCAGGTCTGGGAGGCAATGGTAGGCCTCAGCAACCAATCCTACACCATTATCCACCATTATCCAATTCGATTTAGGTTTGGGATCATGACGGAAAATCCTACTTAATTTCTCGTTTATTCTGCTTCACTAGGACAGGGGAAAAGTTGGTGCAGCCACTCTGGATTGTGATGATTATAATGTCAGTTATCTCCCATTAGGGTGGAACTGATAGCAACGTGCAAAGGAGTTCATGAATTGAAGCAAAGACAAGTTATCCACTTGAGAGATGTAACTACCCCATACATTGTGCAAAGGCTCTTTTTCATACCGAACAGCCTAGCCAAGAAAAAAACCAGGTTGTAATGCGACTGCAGTCTAGCTCTGCAAGATGAGGCCTTCATGCCCTGTGACTTTGTTCTGCCATCAAATTTCCTAATTAAAATTTGCACAGTAGGTAAAATCCTGAACAGCAGATTGCAGCAGCCTCATTTCTGATGGTCAGCACATTTACTGGTCTGAGGCTCAGCGGGCTCCTGTCTGCATCAACCTTAAAGCTGAACTACATAGTTTCAAATCAAGATCCTCACAGGAAAACATTGCTACCTCACAGTTCAGTGGAGGGCTTTATCAACACGTTGATCAATGTCACTTTCGGACGTTACGTAGGATGTAAAACAGGACATGTTGGCCTTTAGCCTTCACATGAGCAAAACAAGAAACACAGTTAATGGGCCTGATTTTTAAGCCCGACCAGGAAGGGAGGCAGGCAGGAACTGAGAAGATGTGCAGACGACCTCATGCCATATCCCCAGCTCCACATCAGCCTGGGCCATTTTCCTATGAACAGGCCACTGAAGGCCAATAGAGGCCAGCTGGGACTTTCCAGTCAGCTTCTTGTCCTAGCAGGCAGTGGGACTCAGCTTAACTGTCTAGAGGTGCCTTCCCGGGGTCAAACCAGTGGGTCAGTGCCTCAGGCGGGCCTAGAGATCCTCCTTACCTGCCTGGATGAGGCAGCAATCACAGGCTACTCTGCAGAGGGGCTTGATCCCAAGTGGTGGCCAGGCTGTCTGCACTTCATCCCATCCCCACAGCGGTGGCCAGGCTGCAAAAGCCATTCTTTAAAGAAACTGTAGAGAGGGAGCCTCCATTTTGAGGTGCCGTCTCCCTCACTTTGCTGCAGCTTTCATCTAATTGGCCCTCCATCTTCGAGAGCCGGCCCACAGGTCTTAATTGGATGGTGAACCCGCCCTTTGGCCATTTTTGGCCACTCCAGGGAAAATCACAGTGAGGATTGTTTCCCGCTCAGTGCCGGCTTCTGAGCCACATTGCAGCCTGACAGCAGGGTTCAGCCCGCTGTTTCTGGTTGATCACCATTCAGCGAACAGCATCCTGATGATTGGTCATCGGCCTGAAACACTAACGCTGTTTCTCCCTCCACAAACACTGCCAGACCCGCTGAGCATTTTCAGCATTTCCTGTTTTTATTTCAGATTTCCAGCACCACAGTGTTTTTCTTTTGTGTTGTTGGTCTTAATCTGATGTGTCTGCTCTGTTCCATTGTCCCTTTATTCCCTCTCCTTCCAGCACCTAACGTAAGCTATTCTTAAATGTTGACATGCTCTCTGCTTCAATCACTAACTCTAGTCGTGTATCTCACAGCCTCACAAGACTCAGTGTAAAAAAAGATTCTCCTACTCCCTGTCCTAAATCCTTTCATAATTTTAAGCACCTCTATCAAATCACTTCACAAACTCTGTTCTAATAAAAAAGCACTCAATTTTTCTGGGTCTCTGTTCATATTTGTATTTCTTCAAATCAGGCAACATCCTATTTAATCTGTGCTGTAAACTATCTATTGCCTCAACGTCCTTCCTATAATGTTGAACCTTAATCTATATAATAAGAACATAAGAAAAAGGAACAGGAGTAGGCCATTCGGCCCCTCGAGTCTGCTCTGCCATTCAATAAGATGATGGCTGACCTTACGCTTCGATTTCCACATTCCCAATGCAGTGCTCTAACTCTGTTCTGATATAGAATTATCAATACGGCCTGAATTTTCATCCTCGAGATGGGTAGCAGGAGTCAGGAAAATTCCTGGCTATGCCCAGCCCCCTTGGGAGAAAGTGTCTGCAAAGGTGTGGTCTTTAATGCCAGAGAGGCGAGTGCTGGCTAAAGTCAAACCAGCCGACCCGGGAAAGAGGTCGGAGGCAGCCACAGGGGCTCCGGGTGCCCAGGCAGGCTGTTTAAAAGGTCCACCTCGGTATTCCAGGACTTCATCCCAAATAGTCATTTGGTTGTACAGACCTTGAGTCTTGCTGAAATAAGAGACATCTTTTGTCGAAGTTTTGCATTGGCATTTTCGCACCAATTGCCCTGATGAGTGTAAGATGAAAAACTTTGACAAAAAAGTCTCCTTTTTTCAGCAAGACTTCACCCCAGTTAATATAAAACACAAAGGCCCTCCAGCCCTCACCCCTCATACCCTCTCACTCTCCACATACTCCCTTTGCCACATCCATGCCACTTCATGACACCTGCCCACCCCACCTAGGCCCCTTATATCCCCAATGCCAACATATGACACTTCCATGTCCAGTAACCCATAACACGCTGTATAGAACTAATGGACCCTGTAGTCACAATAAGATTTGTCAAGAACAAAGCTTTTAAAAAAGAGTAATTCATTCATAACTTTCTACTATATTAAAAACAATGTCATTTTGCTACAAAGCAATATAAGTGTCAATCATCCAAACCCATCAATGTATCAATAACAATAACCACAGCCCTTGAAACCACTTAACCATGTGTAAATAAATATTGGCCTGAATTTTACGCTCCCCCACCAATAGGTTTTCAGTGCGGGGTGGTGGGAGCGTGAAATTGAAGGGACAAGATTCCCTCTGGGTTCCTGCCCACCCCGGCCACACAGCGATTTTATACTGGGGCGGACAAGGCCCCAGATGGGAAGCCTACCTTTGCCCCAACTGAGGCCATTAAGTGGCCAATTAATGGCCACCCAAGATCCAATTCCCACCCAGCCTCAATTTTTAGGCTGGTGGGAAGATTGAACCTTCATGAGGGGAGGCCTGAATACATCAAAGTTACATCCTGGACAGGGGGTGGGGGGACACCTCCATCTGATGTCGGGTGCCACCCCCACCATAAGGTCCAGTGGCCTCGGCACTCCTACCCCCTGGCCTCTCTTTCAAGAACCCAATCATCCCCCTTGTGCCTCCCCTGGCCTTCCCTACCCTCCCCATCCTTGGACCCCTGAACTTACCAGGGCTTCCGGCTCCTGGACTTAGTCTCTGATGTCTTGTTGAGTTTCATTTTCTGGGGACCAGAGAGCTGCCAGCCAACCAGATTGGCCAGCAGCTCTCGAAGGCGAGACTTCCTCCTGAGTGAAGAATGGAGCATAAATTGGCTGTGAGGCAATCGGAGTTGGCGGGGATGTGTTCCCCGTCCAATCTTCGGATGGCAGGATCAAGGCCCCACCATCCAAAAAATTCAGGCCATTGTGAAATTGACAGCAGAGATCAGACAGCCTGAACTGTCAAACAAACAATATTTTCCCTGGGGTGCAGCTTTTTCAACAAGAGTAATGGCCATCTGCAATGTGTCAAATGTAATTCTTCCAGTGATCATAAAAGGTAACTTGATCACTCTTGGCGTTGGGCTGCTCTTTATGGTGAAACTGTTAACGAATGGCAAGACAGTCAGCATGTGGAAGAGGAAGATAAGTTATTGGTTTGGATTGGACACAATACCGATGATAGGATCTGTCAGTCGAGCTTGCCCAATCACCTTAAGGTAGTCACTGATGTGGTGTTAATGTGGGCTGCTCAGCTTCAGTGGTAAATACCCATTAACAAAGATTTCAACTCATTATTGGGGTTGCAAGTTTACTTGGTGTTGCAGACTGTACATGTGAAGATAGGATTACAGGGTTGGAGTTGGCCATTCAGGCATTCGAGCCTGCTCCTCCATTCAATGAGATCATGGCTGAACTGTACCATAACTTCATTATATCCATATTCTTTGATAGCGTTAACTAATAAGAATCTTTCAATCTCTCAATCCCAGTCTTGAAAGCTTGAATTGTCCCAGCACCTGCAGCTTTTTGGGGGAGATAATTCTAGCTTTCTCTTACCCTTTATGTCAAAAAGGCCTCCCTCATTTCCCCTCTGATTGACCCAGTTCTAATTTGAGGATTATATCTCCCTGTTCTTTATTCTCCCACCAGAGGAAATATCTACTCTACAAAATCCTTTCAGCACAGGGACACAGGGAATAGGAGCAGGAGCAGGCCATTCAGCAGCCCCCCATGCCTGCTCTGCCATTCTCAACCTTTCAGATACTGGGATCAGATCACCCCTCAATTGTCTACAGTAGTACAAGCCAGCAACCTGTCTTCATAATTTATCTCGCTAGGCCTGGTATCATTCTGGTGAATCTACGTTGCACCATCAACAGGCAAATAGATCCTTCCTGACGTGCGGTGCTGAACTGTGAATGCTGGATTCTAAATGAAGTCTGACTAAGGCCCTGTACCAACTGAAGTATAACTTCCTTCCCTTTGTAACCAAGCTTCTTTGAAATGATGTTCAACTGCAGCAAGAGAAAGTGAACTCATTAAGAATATAATATATATCAAATATATTTAATAATATATAAACAAAAACAGAAAATGCTGGCAAAACTCAGCACATCTAACAGCATCTGTGAAGAGAAAAACAGAGTTAACATTCGAGCCTGTATAACTTATCTTCAAAGCCCACAGAAGCTGTTAGACCTGCTGTGTTTTTCCAGCATTTTCTGTTTTTGTTTCAGATTTCCAGCATCCGCAGTATTTTGCTTTTATAATAATATATAAACTTACACACCCAGCAAACACAGTTTATCATTACAAAAACAGAATTACCTGGAAAAACTCAGCAGGTCTGGCAGCATCGGCGGAGAAGAAAAGAGTTGACGTTTCGAGTCCTCATGACCCTTCGACAGAACTTGAGTTCGAGTCCAAGAAAGAGTTGAAATATAAGCTGGTTTAAGGTGTGTGTGTGGGGGGCGGAGAGAGAGAGAGAGAGAGAGAAGTGGAGGGGGGTGTGGTTGTAGGAACAAACAAGCAGTGATAGAAGCAGATCATCAAAAGATGTCAACAACAATAGAACAAAAGAACACATAGGTGTTAAAGTTGGTGATATTATCTAAACGAATGTGCTAATTAAGAATGGATGGTAGGGGACTCAAGGTATAGCTCTAGTGGGGGTGGGGAGAGCATAAAATATTTTAAAATATTTAAAAATAATGGAAATAGGTGGGAAAAGAAAAATCTATATAATTTATTGGAAAAAAAAGGAAGGGGGAAACAGAAAGGGGGTGGGGATGGGGGAGGGAGCTCACGACCTAAAGTTGTTGAATTCAATATTCAGTCCGGAAGGCTGTAAAGTGCCTAGTCGGAAGATGAGGTGTTGTTCCTCCAGTTTGCGCTGGGCTTCACTGGAACAATGCAGCAAGCCAAGGACAGACATGTGGGCAAGAGAGCAGGGTGGAGGGTTAAAATCGCAAGCGACAGGGAGGTTTGGGTCATTCTTGCGGACAGACCGCAGGTGACCTGCAAAGCGGTCGCCCAGTTTATGTTTGGTCTCTCCAATGTAGAGTAGACCACATTGGGAGCAATGAATGCAGTAGACTAAGTTGGGGGAAATGCAAGTGAAATGCTGCTTCACTTGAAAGGAGTGTTTGGGTCCTTGGACGGTGAGGAGAGAGGAAGTGAAGGGGCAGGTGTTGCATCTTTTGCGTGGGCATGGGGTGGTGCCATAGGAGGGGGTTGAGGAGTAGGGGGTGATGGAGGACTGGACCAGGGTGTCCCGGAGGGAGCGATCCCTACGGAATGCCGATAGGGGGGGTGAAGGGAAGATGTGTTTGGTGGTGGCATCATACTGGAGTTGGCGGAAGTGGCGGAGGATGATCCTTTGAATGCGGAGGCTGGTGGGGTGATAAGTGAGGACAAGGGGGACCCTATCATGTTTCTGGGAGGGAGGAGAAGGCGTGAGGGTGGATGCGTGGGAGATGGGCCAGACACGGTTGAGGGCCCTGTCAACGACCGTGGGTGGAAAACCTCGGTTAAGGAAGAAGGAGGACATGTCAGAGGAACGGTTTTTGAAGGTAGCATCATCGGAACAGATGCGACGGAGGCGAAGGAACTGAGAGAATGGGATGGAGTCCTTACAGGAAGCGGGGTGTGAGGAGCTGTAGTCGAGGTAGCTGTGGGAGTCGGTGGATTTGTAATGGATATTGGTGGACAGTCTATCACCAGAGATTGAGACAGAGAGGTCAAGGAAGGGAACGGAAGTGTCAGAGATGGACCACGTGAAAATGATGGAGGGGTGGAGATTGGAAGCAAAATTAATAAATTTTTCCAAGTCCCGACGAGAGCGTGAAGCGGCACCGAAGTAATCATCGATGTACCGGAGAAAGAGTTGTGGAAGGGGGCCGGAGTAGGACTGGAACAAGGAATGTTCCACATACCCCATAAAGAGACAGGCATAGCTGGGGCCCATGCGGGTACCCATAGCCACACCTTTTATTTGGAGGAAGTGAGAGGAGTTGAAGGAGAAATTGTTCAGTGTGAGAACAAGTTCAGCCAGTCGAAGGAGAGTAGTGGTGGATGGGGATTGTTTGGGCCTCTGTTCGAGGAAGAAGCTGAGAGCCCTCAGACCATCCTGGTGGGGGATGGAGGTGTAGAGGGATTGGATGTCCATGGTGAAGAGGAAGCGGTTGGGGCCAGGGAACTAGAAATTGTTGATGTGACGTAAGGTGTCAGAGGAATCACGGATGTAGGTGGGAAGGGACTGGACAAGGGGAGAGAGAAGGGAGTCAAGATAACGAGAAATGAGTTCCGTGGGGCAGGAGCAAGCTGAGACGATCGGTCTACCGGGGCAGTTCTGTTTGTGGATTTTGGGTAGGAGATAGAAGCGGGCCATCCGAGGTTGGGCGACTATCAGGTTGGAAGCTGTGGGAGGAAGATCCCCAGAGGAGATGAGGTCAGTGACAGTCCTGGAAACAATGGCTTGATGTTCAGTGGTGGGGTCATGGTCCAGGGAGAGGTAGGAGGAACTGTCTGCGAGTTGACGCTCAGCCTCCGCGAGGTAGAGGTCAGTGCGCCAGACAACAACAGCACCACCCTTGTCAGCGGGTTTGATGACAATGTCAGGGTTGGACCTGAGAGAATGGAGTGCAGTAAGTTCAGAGAGAGACAGGTTAGAATGGATGAGAGGAGCAGAGAAATTGAGACGACTAATGTCGCGCTGACAGTTCTCAATGAAAAGATTGAGAGAAGGTAAGAATCCAGAGGGAGGGGTCCAGGTGGAGGGAGAATATTGGAGATGGGTAAGAGGATCCGTTGAACTGGGAGAGGACTCCTGCCCAAAGAAGTGAGCCCGGAGACGAAGACAGCTGAAGAAGAGTTCAGCATCATGCCGAGCCCGAAATTCATTGAGGTGAGGGCGTAAGGGTATGAAACTAAGTCCTTTGCTGAGCACTGAATGTTCAGCATCGGAGAGGGGAAGGTCAGGGTGTATAGTGAATACACGGCTGGAGTTGAGATTGGAAGATGAGGTGGGGACGGAGGGACGGGCAGGGCTGGAGGGTCCTAGATGGGTGTTAGTGTCGATGAGTTGTTGGAGCTTGCGTTCCTTAGCACCTGAGAGAAAGAGAAAAAGTTTCTTGTTGAGGTGTCGGATGAGCCGAAGAATAAAATGAAACTGGGGGCACGCGAAGATTTGAAAAAGGTTACAGCGGTGCTGCTGGAGGGAGAGGTCGAGTGTGTTCATATGGCGGCGCATGGCACTGAGTGTGGATTTCAGAATGTGACGGGAACAGCAGTCCGAGAAACGTTTTATGTCCCGGAGATACCTGTAATCCTGGGTGGGTTCGAAACATGAGGGGTGGAATTTCAGTTGTAATCCACTTGGGGTAAGTCGGAGACGGAGACAGTCACTGAGAAAGGAGATATGGCTGTGAAAGCGGGTTTTAGTAAACACCTTGTCAAACACCAGGAGGGAAATGGAAAGCAATGAAGGTGAGCAAGGCAAAAGAGAGGAACGGAAATCTTGTCGCAGAAAAGAACAGAACTTCTTCAAGGTTTTAGGCATTTCTTGAAGAGCAGTGGCAGTCAATTAAACACAGAGATAAAAACAAAAAAACTGCAGATGCTGGAAATCCAAAACAAAAACAGAATTACCTGGAAAAACTCAGCAGGTCTGGCAGCATCGGCGGAGAAGAAAAGAGTTGACGTTTCAAGTCCTCATGACCCTTCGACAGAACTTGAGTTCGAGTCCAAGAAAGAGTTGAAATATAAACTGGTTTCAGGTGTGTGTGTGGGGGGCGGAGAGAGAGAGAGAGAGAGAAGTGGAGGGGGGGGTGTGGTTGTAGGAACAAACAAGCAGTGATAGAAGCAGATCATCAAAAGATGTCAACAACAATAGAACAAAAGAACACATAGGTGTTAAAGTTGGTGATATTATCTAAACGAATGTGCTAATTAAGAATGGATGGTAGGGGACTCAAGGTATAGCTCTAGTGGGGGTGGGAAGAGCATAAAATATTTTAAAATATTTAAAAATAATGGAAATAGGTGGGAAAAGAAAAATCTATATAATTTATTGGAAAAAAAAGGAAGGGGGAAACAGAAAGGGGGTGGGGATGGGGGAGGGAGCTCACGACCTAAAGTTGTTGAATTCAATATTCAGTCCGGAAGGCTGTAAAGTGCCTAGTTTATCATTGAATGTTTTAAAGAATATGTCAGCTTTTGGCAAATATTCCAACTTTATCTTATTCCTTAAACATGCTTAGTTATTTTTTTTTTACAAATTTTTGGAATAAGTTGAAGTTCCAGGAGTGTATATTGAATTATTACCAAGATAGGTTAACCTTATGGCTGGTATATGCTACAACTGTTTTGATGTTTAGGAATGCACTGGTTGAAACCTCCTTGTGGTCACTGTCTATCTTTCAGTTGAAGTCAAAGTTGAAGTGATGGCCCCTGACAAGGAGAAGGAGAGAGAGAAGGAAAGCCTTTCACCCAACGGCAAAGTCAGCCCTATGTCCCCATGTAAGGCCAACGGGAGCACAAAGCACGTAGAGGAGCGGCCCATTACTATCGACCTCTATCAGAACCCAAAGGACATGGTAGAGATGGCAGTGTGCCATGTGAATGAGCTCCAAGATGGACAGTAAGTATCAGTATCAGAGTATGGGCAGCCACCAACATAACAATGAGACATCACTTATATTGTGCCAGGGGAGTCAACTCAAAGGGTGAGATTGCAGTTGGAGTCCTCATTTTGGACAATTCTTATCAAGACCCCACTGCTGTAGAGACAGAGTCCATTATTACTGTTTGTTCACAGTTATTAACTACAACTGAGGCCTTACCTTGTTTCCTTATTCATTTTCCATTTCATAAATCAGTGCTCAAAAATCAGAGAGTGAGTTGCCAACTGTGATTAAATGCATCCCTGGAGGTTTCAATACATGACTTGTGTCCATGTTCCAGCCTTTAGTCGGCCACCATATCCATCTTTGTGACATACTGCCTTCCTATGCCAATTGGAAAGCAAAAGGATTCATTATCCAAGTGGATGATGCTTGGCTGTCAGCCAAACAGCCTTTATTTTGCATTTTCAATATTTTTATAGCTGATGAAGAGAAATGCTCAAAGAAAATGACAAAAAAAGAAAACAATCCTTTTAAATATCCGGATGATTTTTCTCCAGGGTTGGCACACAGCAGTGTCCTTGAGATTGATCTTCAATTCCTGGAGACTCCAGGCCAATCCTGGAGGGTTAACTCTGTCAGAGAGAAGTAACGAGATTTCCTCTGCCACTAGTACAGTGATTGGGGTTGTACATGTTAAAGAGATGGTCTCAGTCAGAATTTCAGGGGTTAATCTGTTTGTTGGATTCTCACTAAGCTGCTTGTTTTGACACTTAATGAAAACACACAAAATAGAATCCCCATAAATGTCTTGTTTGGGCCAATTTGATGGCCTCTGCATTAAATAAATATTCAGAAGGAAATGGGGTGAAACGCTGAGTGCAACAACTTATCCTCCCCATATGATCCACCCAGCATATCATGTCACTGGAATAAAGTGGGGGAATGGGGCTGCAGCTCCACTTGACTTTCCAATGGCCATCAGCAAAATGGCATCAGCAAGCCAGCAATGCCACCTGCAGGAATGCAGTGGTACTGCAACTCCATCTCCACTTGTTCCAGGGATGTCGAATCCCCACCACCAGATCCAAGGGTTCGCTGAACTGAGCCAGGCAGAGTGGAAAGGCTTCAGGGGCAGGGTACACACAACGGGCCAAAGTTGGAAGACCATGGCAGTCTCAGAGGTTGGGGGACGTTATGGCGATGTGGAGGGCCGAGACCATGGAGGGATTTGAAACTCAAAGATGAGAATTTAAAAATGAGACAACTTGCATATTGTGAGGGCCGCAGGAGCCTGTTCAGCAGTGCTCCTCCTCCATTGGGTCTCCAAACGAAAGAGTATGGGGTCAGGCAGGTTGCTCATCCTGCGAAGAGTTCCCAATCATGGGGGGAGGTGGAGGTGGGGTTGGATAGAGCCTAACAAAAATGGATTGTGGATGAACCATATGCTTTGCACCCACAGGATGCGAGAGGTGGATGTGGCATATGGCAAGGCCCTGCTGATTAAAGAGAGAGGAGAATACTGTGCAATAGGACATAAATGTCCCCATTATGGAGCGCCCCTGGTGAAAGGTCAGTGCACAGTCACGTGGACAAGGTTCAGGGTTATGAGGAATACTGAAAAAACTGATCCAGTAAATTGTTGGCTGACAGAGGCTCAAGTACCAGAGGACAATGGTTAAAAAAGCAAAGGGTGTGAGGAACAAGGCAATATGAAGCAGGCCCCAAACGCACAATCTCTATTTACGGATACTGGATGGCCAAACACATTGCAGCCTATCCTTTCCAGGAATGGCCACTCCCAGTTTAGTGAAGCTGCATTGCTGACAAGCACTTCAATAAGGGAGGCAGCACTGAGTCATACGTAAGATGTGACAGTGATGTGTGGGACAGGAGAAAACTGCTGTGCAGCCTTCAATTTTCTGCTAATTAAATTTGCTGAAGATTGAAGGCACCACATCTCCCTGTCACTTGATAAACTTGAAAGATTGGCCCATATGTATGCATCAGCCAAACAAGAGGGTGCAGTGTGTACCTTCTACAAGAATTACTGCAGCAACTCACCAAGGTTTCTAAAGCAGCACCTCTCAAACCTGCAACCTCTACCACCCAGAAGGATAAGGGCAGCAAGTGCATGGGAACACCACCACCTACAAGGTCCCAAGCATCACAGCATCCTGACTTGGATATATAGTCACCATTCCTTTACTGTTGCTCGGTCAAAATCTTTCCCAAACAGGACTGTGGATGTACCTGCACCACATGGTTCTGGAAGGTGGCTCAACACCACCTTCTCAAGGGCTGTTAGAGATGGGAAATAAATGCCGGCTACCTCCAGAGTATGAATAATTAGAAAAAAAGTGAGGCACACACAGGATTGGATGGGAGTGAATTGCCCATATTATCCCAGTGTCCAGAGTACATGTACAAAGCTGACACTAGAACACCCACCAGCTGGACTGTGGCAGACAGGAGCAATACACTGTTGTTGTAAAGCACTTTCATATTGTTGACTAATATAAATTATAAACAGAACAAAGCCACTACTTAGTGACTGTACCGTCTCGGTATAAGAGGTATCAATTTCTATCCTCAGGTGTTTTGACCAATGGGCGAATTCGGTGCCCCTGGCATGGAGCCTGTTTTAATGTTGCAACGGGGGATATTGAAGACTTTCCCGGATTGGACAGTTTACCCAAGTTTCAGGTAACACTTGCGCTGTCCCCTTGTGCTACAACACTTCCCCACCCCAGCTCCATACATCATTCCTCTGTTCACTTTTGTGTCAGCCATGACTCAGTTGGTGACACTCTCGCCTCTGAGTCAGGAGATTATGGGTTCAATTTTCACTCCGGAATCTTGAGCACAACAATCTCGGCTGACACTCCTGTGCAGTACTGAAGTAATGCTGCACTGTTGCATCTTTCCAATGAGATGTTAAGCCGAGGTTTTGTGGGATGATGTAATGAATCCCATGGCACTATTTCAAAGAAGAGCAGGAGAGTTCTCCCTGGCATCCTGGTCAATATTTATCCCTCAACCAATGTCACTAAAATAGAAATTATCTGATAGTTAATGCATTACTGTCAGATGAATCTTGCTGTGCGTAAATTGGTTGCCACATCCCCTCCGTTACAACAAACCGTTTTGAAAAGTCCTGAGGTTGTGAAAGGTGCTATATAAATGCAAGTCCATCTTTTCTTTCTTTCTCAGAAGTATGTCACCAATTATTTGACCTCCATAATGTTGCTTCCCCTGTAGATCAGTTTGGGTAAATTACCCTCACAGTGTGGGCCTGGCTGTTAGTCAGGAATCTGTTGTGTGGGGAATTGCAGCCTCACACCCACTTCCTGTCACCATGGAGATCAACAGCCTCATTCATAAGTGTGCCAAGCCATTTATTCTGAGAATGTTTCTTCATTTCTTTCTTCTCTCCTTCAGGTGCTAAATCTTCGGCCTGACATTTATATAGAAATATTTAGAAACCATAACACAGAAAGAGACCATTCAGCCCATCCGATCCTTGCTGGAGATCATACTCCACATGAGCAGTAGTCATTGGCCTGAATGATACTAATAATCAGGAGAGATGTAAAACAAGTTGCTGATTTGCTGTCATCACAGAATCAAAATTAACCCGATTCAACGATGATGTTCAGCTAATTGTAAACTGCTAACCACTAGTTTGACAAAACTGTAAAAATTAAAATGTTTAAGCAAAATAACAGCCTCTGTCTGATGATTAGAAGCTCCAACGGTCACAAAGAAGCAGCTGGTGAGACACAGGGCGAAATCTTGTTGAGGCGTTTAGGGGTCTTGCTTGCCAGCTGGAGAGCCAGCGACAGACCCGTGCTATCTCTTTTCAGGAAGGCCCGGCTGAGCCACACGCCAGTCAGGCAGTGGCGAGGCCAGCGGCGGGCCTTCCCCCCTCCCCTGAAATCAGGACCCCGGGGGCATAAGTCTCATCTACCAAGAGCTGCCAGCCAATCAGAGGCTGGCAGCTTTTGTGCTCAGCAACGTCATTGGGAAGGCTGTGGCTGCTGCCAGAATGACAGGCACCAGAGTCCTAGATTTGCAGAGTGACCCAGGCCACAGGTAAGAAATGTAGAAGTGGGGTTTTCATGAGTGGGGATTGGATAGAGATTTTCAACCTTTGTTTTGGTTAAGAAACCCTTTAATATATTGCGAAATGATGTGGAACTCTAATCCTCTCTCCCTCCTTCCCCCTCACCCCTCACTGTATGTATATCACAATCTCTCACTTTTCCAGAGCCGCTTTATCCAATTCAGAGTTGCAGCAAGTCGGAGCCTATCCTGACAGGGAATGGGCATCAGGCAGTGTTCACCCAGTGCACGGCACCAGTCCATCACAGGGCACACACTCACACACACACTCGGGGTCAATTTTACCGCAGCCAGTCCACCTAAACCAATGAGGCTTTGGACAGTGGGGGGAAACCAAGCACCTGGCGGAAACTTGGGGAGAACGTGCAAACTCAAGACACCCAAGACACTCGAGACAGACACCCGAGGATCAAACCTCAGTCCCTGGATCTGTGAGGGAGCAGCGCTAATTGTATGTGTATTACAAAACAAAAATAAAAACAAGGTAAAATCTTATTGATCGAATGAATGGAAATGCAAAAAGTGTTAATGATTATTTTCCATTAAAGGTAAGAATAACATATCCAAAAGAATTGAAAAATTTGGTACAATTTTCAAATGACCTGAACATTGCACAGAACCCATGAGGGATGCAGGCGGAACCCTGGCTGAAAAACACACTCTAATCAACTTTCTTCATCTTCGCAGGTCAGAATAGAAAAAGAGAAAGTGATAGTCCGAGCAAGTAAACAGGTAACACAAAATCCTTGTGAAATTTGTTCTTTAATCTGTATGTACTGGGAGTGAATCCAGCTCCAGACCAATGGGACGACGATTTCATCTCATTGACGGTCTGCAATAATGATGTATAAACTGGGTTTGAGCAGGCTCAACTCACATTGAGTGTCCCCGAGCCCTCAAGCAAAAACCTATCCCCCTATTAAAGCCAACTTGCAGTTAGTGGCGGCATCACACCGGGAAAGTCTGATCATCAGATAACACAGCACAGACCAAGGCCATTTGGTCCATTGTCCCCACGCTGACTCCTTGAAAGAGCTATTCCCCACCTCACTCTTTCTGCATACCCCAGCAAACATTTCCTTTTTAAGCACTTACCCAATCCCCACCATTGAACCTGCTTCCATCACCCTTCCAGGCAGCCCATTCCAGATCATAACTCACAAAAAAAAAATCTCCTCATCACCCTCCCTGGCTTTTTGCCAGCTGAGGTGGGACCTGGTGAAGGGGGCATTGCTATTTTGAGTTAAGCCTGATTGTTGGGACAGTGCCGCAACTAACTTGCACCTGCAACTAACCTGACCTGAGAGTTTTTGACAATGGGTCAAAATGTGTCACCTATCTTTACCCCCTGGACTAAGCGTCTTCATTTTGAAATGGGTGAAAACAAACACTTCAAAAAAGCAGTGATTTGTTCTTGGTGGGTGTTGATGTTCTGTTTGCAAAGCACTTCCTTCCACCACTGTGCTGCACTTGAGTGAAGCTCCAGCCCTTAGCCTGCACTCCTGCTGGCTTCAGTCGGGCTGAGATGCCCTGGCCTGTTTATACAGTGAGACTCCCGCTAGTGGCTGTGCTATGTTACTGCCTCTCAAGAATGGCACACCCTCTTTTCCAAAGCAAAATACGTACAGCAGATGCTGGAAATCTGAATTTCAGAACAGAAAGTGCTGGAAAAAGTTGTGATGAAAGGTCATCAGCTTGAAAGGGTAACTCTCTTTCCCTCTCCGTACTTGCTGAGCACTTGCAGCGTTTTCTGTTTTGATGACATGCCCTAAGTGGTGCTTTTAAACAGGACTTTCACTCTGATGGGTTTGCTGTATTCTGAATACTGATTAGTGAGGCTGGGATCTCAGTAAAAATCCAGATCTATCAGAAGTATTTGTTTTAAATATTGTTCCAAGTTTCAACATTCGGCCCGAAATGCACTGACGCCAGCTGTGTTTACGGTGGTGTTTTTTGTTCTGTGCAAGTCGATGAGTGCAGAGAAAGAAAGGAGCATTTGTTCAGAACACAGACATCAGACTGCTTCTGGTGGGATTGTTCTATTCCCTGGGTCTATACGCCTCACTGTGACGTGCAGCGCTGATGGTGTGCCAAGCCCAATGGAGTCCTCCATTCCCTCCCAACCCCACCCGCCCCAGAATTGTTGCCATTGTGATTTCACCATCCACCCTTTTGTTCCCAGGCTCTCCAGTCACAGAAGAGGGTGAAATGGATGGCTAGATGTGCTACTCTAAGTGATAGCAGCTTCAGCAACACCAGCGTGCTCATCATTGGGTCAGGTAAGTGTGCAAACCCATTAAAATGGATAATAGGCAGCTGGAAGTGAGCCTATTGGAGAAAAAAAACAGATTGGGAACTTCGGTTTAACAGAAAGAAAGCATTTGCATTTATATGTGCCTTTCATGACCTGAGAATGTTTCAAAGAGCTTTACAGTCCATTAAGCATTTTTTGAAGTTCTGTACTAGAATAATTTCGGCAGCCAGTTTATACACAGCAAGGTTCCACAAGCAGCAATGTAATAATGACAAGATAATCTAGGTGTTGGTCGATGGATAAATATCAGCCTGCTTTCCTTCAAAATTGTGTCACCGGATCTTTTACATCCACTTGAGAGGCCACACAGGGCCTTGGTTTAACATCTCACCTGAAAGACAGCTCCTACAACAGTGCAGCACCCCCTCAGTATGGCACTGGAGCATCAGACTAGATTTTAATGCTCAAATCTCTAGAGTGAGACTTGAACCCACCACTTCCTGGCACTGGTGTGGTGCAACTGAGCTCCAGCAGGTACTGCGACAAAGGGCGAGCTACAGCATGAAGCTACAGGCTTCATATTGATGAGCTAAAGTGTCTCTCTCCATGAGAATAATGAAATGGGGAACGCACCTATCCACATGCGGGGCATCAGTGAGATAGATTTAACAATGTTTCCAGTATTGAATCAAGAGATGAGAACCATAGAGTAAGGGATGACAAGGGAAACCATCTGGTAAATGTAATTCAAGGCGTAACATTATTACATTCAGGCTGGTTGGTTTATGAAATATGCCACAGTCAGTGCAATGAATGCAGGCTCTATTAAAACAAACTGAGAGTCAACATAAAACTGGGGACTGGGAGAGATATAAAGAACAGCAAATAAATTAAAAGAAGAGAGGAGATCAACGTGGAAAGTCAAAAATAAACTTATGGAGGTTAACACAAATTTGCAATTATATTAGAAGAAAAAGTGTAGCCAGGGAATTGTGGAGTTAATATTGCAAATGGAAATAAGGAAATGGCAGACTTTTTGAATAATTACGTTGTGTCAGTCTTCGCTGTAGATGAAGATGATAATATACCTGACCTCCCAGGGAAATGAATAATGAATCAAGAACTGGAACTCTCTAAAGTTAATGTAAACAAGAAAATAGTATTGGGAAAAGTACTGGCACCACAGATTGACATTTTCAGGACTGGATACTTTCCATCCCAAGGTTTTAAAGGAAGTAAGTGAGGAAATTACAGGTGTTTTAGCCATAGTCTTCCAAAGTGTGCTCAGGATTTGTTCCTTTATGTTGGAAAATTGCAAATGTATGCTCCTTATTTAGAAAGGTGAGAGATAGCAACCAGAAAATTATAGACCCACTAATCCAACACTGTTGGAATCTATAATTAAGGACAGAGCACTTTGAGAAATTTGATCTAATTAGAGGGAGTCAACATGTATTTGTGAAAGGTAGGTCATGCCTAATGAACCTAATTGAATGTTTTGAAGTAACTAAAGTGGTAGGATGTAGTTTATGTGGGCTTCCAGAGGCATTCAGTAAGGTTCCACATAAAGGCTGATAGCTAAGACTAAAGCTCATCGAGTTGAAAGAATGCTATTGGCCTGGTTGGGAGATTGTTTAGATGGTAGAAGTCAGAGGACCAAATTTAGTCCAGATGATGGGGTCTGGTCCAGTGGCTCGAGCCCTGCATTACCTCCTTCTGTATTAAGGCCTGCAGTATTAAGTATCAGTCAGGCACTTAAGTGGCCAACGATGGGCCTTCTCCAGGATCAAGGACCCTGGGGATGGAAATCCTGCACCTACTCCCACCCCACCTAGAGCTGCCAGCCAATCAGAGGCCAGCAATGTTTCATTGCAGGCAGAGCCACTGGAAGGGCGGTGGTAACTGTTGGCAATGCACCCACTAGAGGCCCAGGATCAATGAGGGACCCAGGCCACAGATGAGTTTTTTTTATTCATCCATGGGATGTGGGCTTCGCTGGCTGGGCCAGCATTTATTACTCATCCTTAGTTGCCCTTGAGAAGGTGGTGGTAAACTGCCTTCTTGAACTGCTGCAGTGGTGTAGGTACACCCACAATGCTGTTAGAAAGGGAGTTCCAGGACTTTGACCCAGCGACAGTGAAGGAACGGCGATATATTTCCATGTCAGGATGGTCAGTGACTTGGCGGGGAACTTCCAGATGATGGTGTTCCCATCTATCTGCTGCCCTTGTCCTTCTAGATGGTAGTGGTCGTAGGTTTGGAAGATGCCATTGAAGAAGCCGTAATGAATTCCTGCAGTGCATCTTGTAAATGGTACACATTGCTGCTACTGTGCATCAGTGGTGGAGAGAGTGAATGTTTGTGGATGGGGTGCCAATCAAGTGGCCGCTTTGTCCTGGATGGTGTCAAGCTTCTTCATAACAGAATCACAGAGTGCAGAAGAGGCCCTTCAGCCCATTGAGTCTGCACCAACATGTGAGAAACACCTGACCTACCTACCTAATCCCATATACTAGCATTTGGCCCATAGCCTTGAATGTTATGATGTGCCAAGTGCTCATCCAGGTACTTTTTAAAGAATGTGAGGCAACCCGCCTCCACCACCCTCCCAGGCAGTGCATTCCAGACCGTCACCACCCTCTGGGTAAAAAAGTTTTTCCTCACATCCCCCCTAAACCTCCTGCCCCTCACCTTGAACTTATATCCCCTTGTAAC
Source organism: Carcharodon carcharias (assembly GCF_017639515.1). Taxonomy (NCBI): domain Eukaryota; kingdom Metazoa; phylum Chordata; class Chondrichthyes; order Lamniformes; family Lamnidae; genus Carcharodon; species Carcharodon carcharias. Next base: position 54,212,290 of record NC_054479.1, on the reverse strand, counting down.
TGACCCTTCAACTAAGAGGAACAGCTGCTCCCTATCCACCCTGTCCATGCCCCTTGAGTGTTGTGAGAGCTGCATTCATCCAGGCAAGTGGGGAGTATTCCATCACACTCCTGAATTGTCCCTTGCAGATGGTGGACAGGCTTTAGGGAGTCAGGAGTTGAGTTGTTCATCACATGATTCCTAGCCTCTGACCTGCTCTTGTAGCCACAGTATTTATATGGCTAGTCCAGTTTAGTTTCTGGTTAATGGTAAACCCCTGGATGTTGATAGTGGGGGATTTAGTGATGGTAATGCCATCAAGGGGTGATGGTTGGATTCTCTCTTTTTGGAGATGGTCATTGCCTGGCACTTGTGTGGGGCTAATGTTACTTGCCACTTGTAAGCCCAAGCCAGGTCTTGCTGCATTTGGACATGGTCAGCTTCAGTATCTGAGGAGTTGCGAATGGTGCTGAACATTGTGCAATCATCAGCGAACACCCCCACTTCTGACCTTATGATGGAAGGAAGGTCATTGATGAAGCAGCTGAAGATGGTTGGGCCGAGAACACTACTCTGAGGAACTCCTGCGGTGATAACCTGGAGCTGAGATGACTGACTTCCAACAACCACAACCATCTTCCTTTGTGCTAGGTATGACTCCAACCAGCGGAGAGTTTTCCCCTATTCCCATTGACTCCAGTTTTGCTAGGGCTCCTTGATGCCACATTCGGTCAAATGCTGCCTCGATGTCAGGGGCGATCACTCTCACCTCACCTCTGGAGTTCAGCTCATTTGTCCATCTTTGAACCAAGGTTATAATGAGGTCAGGAGCTGAGTGGCCCTAGCGGAATCCAAACTAGATGTTAGTGAGCTGGTTATTGGTAAGCAAGTACCGCTTGATAGCACTGTTGATGACCCCTTCCATTACTTTAATGATGATCAAGAGTAGATTGATGGGCGGTAATTGGCTGGGTTGGACTTGTCCTGCTTTTTGTGTACAGGACATACTTGGGCAATTTTTGACATAGCCAGGTAGATGCCAGTGATGTAGCTGTACTGGAACAGCTTGACTAGGGGCACAGCAAGTTCTGGAGCACAAGTCTTCAGCACTATTGCTGGAATGTTGTCAGGGCCCATAGCCTTTGCAGTATCTAGTGCCTTTAGCCATTTCTTGACATCACGTGGAGTGAATTGAATTGGCTAAAGACTGGCAAATGTGATGCTGGGGACCTCTGGAGGAGACTGAGATGGATCATCCACTCGGCACTTCTGGCTGAAGATTGTACCAAATGCTTCAGCCTTATCTTTTGCACTGATGTGCTGGGCTCCTCCATCACTGAGGATGGGGATATTATTGGAGCCTCTTCCTCCAGTGAGTTGTTTAATTTCTCACCACCATTCACGATTGGATGTGGCAGGGCTGCAGAGCTTAGATCTGATCCATTGGTTGTGGGATCACTTAGCTCTGTCTATCACTTGCTGCTTATGCTGTTTGGCACGCAAGTAGTCCTGTTTTATAGCTTCACCAGGTTGACATCTCATTTTTAGGTATGTCTGGTGTTGTTCCTGGCATGTCCCACCTGTGCTCTTCGTTGAACCAGGGTTGATCCCCTGGCTTGGACTAATGGTAGAATGGGGGATATGCCGGGCTATGAGGTTACAGATTGTGCGCAAGTACAATTCTGCTACAGCTAATGCCCCACAGCACCTCATGGATGCCCAGTCTTAAATTGCTAGATCTGTTCAAAATCTATCCCATTTGGCACGATGGTAGTGCCACACAACACGATGGAGGGTATCCTCAATGTGAAGATAGGACCTCATCTCCACAATGACTGTGCGGTGGTCACTCCTACCGATACTGTCATGGACAGTTGCACCTGCGACAGGCAGGTTGGTGAGGATGAGGTCAAGTATGTATCTCCCTTTTGTTGGTTCCCTCACCACCTGCCACAGACCCAGTTTAGCAGCTATATCATTTAGGACTCAGCCAGCTCAGTCAGTAGTGGTGCTACAGAGCCACTCTTGGTGATGGACATTGAAGCCCTCCACCCAGAGTACATTCTGCACCCTTGCCACCCTCCGTGCTTCCTCCAAGCGATGGAGGAGCACTGATTCATCAGCTGAGGGAGGGTGGTACATGGTAATCAGCAGGAGGGTTCCTTGCCCATGTTTGGCCTGATGCCATGAGACTTCATGGGGTCTGGAGTTGATGTTGAGGACTCCCAGGGCAACTCCCTCCCAGGCAACTCCCTCCTGACTTTATACCACTGTGCCGTCACCTCTGCTGGGCCTGTCCTGCTGGTGGGACAGGACATACCCAGGGATGGTGATGGGAGTAATTGGCTTGGGCTCAAGGGAGGTGTAGGGGGCAAGCGGGTCAGGAGGAAGGGCAGGTGGCTGCCCTCAGTGGGCTTCCTGCTTTCCAATGCCATGTCCCTCAATCAGGCACTGAATGCCTTTGAACAAGAGGATCCACCCGCTATCTGCACCCCCCCCCCGCCCCACTCCCGGGACCTTGCCTGTTTGCTTTTTGGCCTTCTGTGTGGCAACTGCCCTGCCGGAGGCTGGTTGATTACCAGTGGTGGTGGGATGAGGCCCTTATGCAGGCATTGGTTGTCCACTAAAGGGCCTCAATTGGCGGCAGGCTGGGAAGGCCATCCATGAGCCTTCAAACCCCAGATTTCATCAGGCTAGAGGTGGGAAGGCAGCAGGGTGCCCACCTAGTACAAAAAACATTGATAGATGAAATGAGTGGGATAAAAACTGTGGCAGACAGATTTCAGTCCAGGTAAGGGTGAGTTCATTTGTAGTTAACCAAAGAAGATTGATACAAGTATTACTTAAATGATGAGAAGAGTGGAGGTCCAAAGAGATTTAAGGATCCACGTACACAGATCACTACAGTGTAGTAATCAGGTACAAAAAATAAACAAAAACTCATGGAATCATAGCCTTTATAATTAGAATATAAAGGGGAGGCAGTTTTGTTACAGCGATACAAATCCAGGGCTGGACCAATTCTGGAGCATTGTGTACAGTACTGGGCTCTGCACCTTAGAAAATACATATTTGGCTTGGAAGGAGTGCAGTCCAGATTTAGCAGAATGTTTCTCTGGCTCCAAAGCTTAAATTATGAGGAATAATTTACATAATCTAGGCTTGGATTCCCTAGAATTAAAAAAAAGTTGTTTTATTTCATGGGGTGTGGGCATCACTGGCAAAGTCAGCATTTGTTGCCCATCCCTAATTGCCCTTGAACTGAGTGGCTTGCTCAGCCATTTCAGAGGGCATTTAATAGTCAACCACATTGTTGTGGGTCTGGAGTCACATGTAGGCCAGCGCTGATAAGGATGGTGGATTTACTTCCCTAAAGGACGTTATCAAACCAGGCAATCAATGAGAGTTTCATGGTCAGCATTACTAAGATGAGCTTTCAATTCCAGATTTATTGATTGAATTTAAATTCTACCAGTTACCATGGTGGGATTTGAACCCGTGTCTCCAAAGCATTAACTGGGGTCTTTGAATTACCAGTCCAATTACACCGTCATCACCCCACCACTAGACTGAGGTTTTCAGGATTTGATAGGGTAGGTAGAAACTTTATTCTGCTGTTGGGAGAGTCATGGATTAGGGGACATATCCTTACAATCAGAGCCAGACCATTCAAGAGTGTGACGACCATTGATCTGGAAGCAGTACAGAAAGGAAAAGTTGTAATTTCTTTCAAATATCTATGGAATCTGTAACTTTTATTAAGAATGTGTGGAAAGGACTTCTAAGAGTTTTGCATCAATTGTAATGGGATCAATTGAAATTTTCTTGGATAAGAAGAAAAAGTCGTCTATGTGACATGGTGACCCTTGATCTGAAAGCTGTACCAACAGGAAGAAAGTTAAAATACAACAGCCGCGTGTCCAGACACAGAGAAAACAAAGAAGCTACTGCTTAAGATAGGAGAGCTGGAGGGAGAAGGCAATCAGCACACAGATGTAGATGCAAAGAGAAATCAAACCAAGGAACGGAGAAATTTTGTGAGAAGAAGCAAATCTGTCTCAGGAAGATATCAGGTTTTTTTTTTTCAGTTTGGCAGTAAAGGAGACAGGAACTCTTGCAGGCACTGTGCGAGCTGGCTAAAAAGCTCCAAAACCTGGAAGGTTTTGTGAATAGCTCAGAGATGCTAAAGAACTGGGTATTTTTCTAGAAGTGATCAAACCATGAACCAGGGGACTTTTGGGTGGTCAGCTGAAAAGGAACTTTGGAAAACTACACCGTCAGGACTGTCATGACCCGGGGAGAGAGTGTTCATAGAAATGTGCCTTGCTGATGATAATCATGACCGTGAAAGGCTGAGGTGAAAGCTGCTGTCAGCTAGGACTCCTGACCTACCCTGCATGAATAAAGAACAGCATTTTGTGGAAATATCTTTGTTGTATCGAATATTCAAAGTGAAATTTACTTATTTATTTGAAGTATCATTTGCCTGTAAATTGATGTTTAATTTACATTATTTCTGATTTGTGTTAAAGTAAAAATTACAAAAAATGAAATCTTATTGATAATTTCTTCATCTGGGATCATTTAATAAATTTGGTTATTTTAATTTTGATTCCCCCTCAGGGATTGTAACAAGAGAAAAGTGAACAGGCATTTCTTCATAGAAAAGATAGTAGAGATATAGAACTCTCCCACAAAAAGCAGCACATGCTAGCTCAATTAATAACTTTGAATCTGAGATTGATAGGTTTTTTCTAAGCATGGGTATAAAAGGATTAGTGGAGCTAAGGTATAGATCAGCCATGATCTCATTGAATGGCACAACAGATTTGGCGGAGGGGGGGGTGGGGGGGTGGGAGGTGGAATGGTCTAATCCTATTCTCATGTTCCTGTGTCCCTATGGTTGGCCATTTCCTACTGATATCTTCTAATGTTCTTGCCCAGTTTAACAAAATAATATTTCTTCTTCCATAAAAGTTCAAAACTGCTGCCTGCATCCTAATTTGTACCAAGCCCCATTCATCACGTGCTCGCTGATCTACATTGGGATCCCTTCATGGTGTCACCCATTCTTACCACTGTAGACTTCTCAAACCCTAAAGCTCTTTGAAAGCTGCGTTCCTCCAATTTTGACATCTTTCACTTCCAATGCCCCAACAAGGCGACTGGGCCTTCAGGTGTCTTGCTCACAAACTCTGGAATTTCTTCCCTAAATCTCACCACCTCTCCACCTCTCTCTTTCTCTCTCTCCTCCTTTAAAATGTCCCTTAAGATCTATCTCTTTAGCAACTTTTTGTCACCTGTCTAAAGTCTCCTTCATTGGCTTGGTGCCAATTTTGTCTGAACTTTTGTGAAGCATCTCAGCACCCAGAAGGAAGAAAACAGTTCGGACCAGTATTCTTATTTCCCAGTTTTTACTGATTTTTTCTTCTTGGGGATATTTTACTAAGTTAAAAGTGCTATGTAAATGCAAGTTGTTGTTGATAGTACCTCATTCACAGCAGTGGAGCTGATGGTTTGTTTCTCCCCCAGGCCCTGCAGGAATGGTCTGTGCAGAAACACTGAGACAGGAGGGCTTCACTGAACGCATTGTAATGTGCACCATGGAGATGCACCTGCCTTATGACAGACCTAAACTAAGTAAGGTTTGTATCTGTATCTAAAACCGACCCAACCTCCCTCACCCTCACCCAATGTGATGCACAAGCGACAGACACAGACAAGTCCAGTATTCTTGTTTGAGAATACTGACACTGCTGGGCAGCCAGTGTTTCGAAACAACAGCCTGTGATGGATTTAGAGAAGAAAGTGTAGGCCTTGGATGGAGTGCAGTGAGGTTTCATAAGAATGATACTGGGGCTAAAAGGGGTAAATTATATGAACAGATTGTGTAAACTTGGTTTGCATTCCTCTGAACATGGGAGATTGGGGGCTGGTCTAATCAAGGTTTTAAAATTCTATACTGATTTGATAAGATTGTTAGGAACAAACTATTTTGTCTGGTGAGGGGTGGGGGGGGGGTGGGTGGTGCGATCCAGAATGAGGGAGTAAGACCTTAAAATTAGAGCTAGGCCATATAGGAGTGGAATCCGCAAGCACTATTGTACACAGTTTTTGTTAATGGGCATCTGAAATTCTCTTCCATCAAAAGGCTTTGGATTCTGAGACACTCGGAGCTTTCAAGACTAAGATTAATAGCATTGTGTTGGATAAGCATTCCTAGCGATTGGGAGCAAAGATGTGTCAGTGGGGTTGAGATACAGATAAGCTATGATCTCATTGAATGGGGGAGTGGGCCCGAGGCCCTGCCCAATCCTGTTCCTATATTCCAAGCAGTTTGTTGACAGTGGCCCACACAAAACAGGGACAGGTTTCTGGTTGCGTCCAGTGATAATTGAGGTATTTACAGAGGTTGTAATTGCTTTTATCCTTATTCCATTTTGTTGTCTTTATTCTTTTGTATGAGCACAGTGCTTGCTCTTATATTTATTTCTTCCTCTCTTGACGCAGCAGAGTTTTGGTGAGTAGAGTTTCACAGCCGTGAGCCACTCACATTATCAAGGAGCCATTCTTCACGCCTAAACCCACAGAGTGAATCCCAGCAGGTTAAGAAAATGAGAACATAGGAAATGAGAGCAGGAGTAGGCCAATCAGCCACTTGGGCCTGCTCCACCATTCAATAAGATCATGGCTGATCTGATCTTGGCCCCAAACCCACTTTTCTGCCTGTTCCCATAGCCTTGGACTCCCTTGTGGATCAAAAATCTAACTCAACTTTGAATGCATTCTTTGACTCAGCCTCCAAAACTGTCTCGGGTAGAGGCACTGCACTCTGAGAGAAGAAATTCCTCTTAATCTCCATCTTAAATGGGCGACGGCTTATTCCCAAAGATCTAGATTTCCCCACGAGGGGAAGCATCCTCTCAGCATCTACTCTGTCAAGCCACCTTGGCTGCTATAACCATGGGATGCACCGTAATCCTGTTCTCACCTGAAGTTCACACCATGGGAGTCATTTTAACTGTGGGCCATGGTGTTAAATGGGCAATGTTGAATTAGCCACAAGTTAAATACCGTGTCCCAAGCTTAATTTCAATTGAAATTAATGCAAAGGAAAATAGCGTAGGAAGGAAATTGGGCAGACAGCTTAACATTGTCCATCTTATTGCCCTGATGAGGGGAAGCAGGAACCCCAGCTGATTTTATTCCCGTGTTGATCCTGGGTTGCTGGGGCCAAGGCCACATCCCTCCTACATCATGCCAGCTGAGGTGAGCTTTTAGTCAAGGCTCAGAAGTGGAGGTCAGGTGGATTGGAACAGGAACTACCTGTGGGGCTAAAACCAATTAGTTTTCTCAGCTCAAATTCCAAGATGAAACATGCCGGAGATTTGAAGGCAGAGCTGATGCTGAAACTGGCTGGAGACTATTTGCCGCGTGCACTCAATGGTGGCCATTTTGATTCTCGGTGCTCGTTCTGATATTTTGCTTCAGTGGAACAGGGCAGAATCACTCAGGGTCTATAACAGGGTCTATAACCATTACAGGGGCTAGTTACCATTTTCCACCACAACTAAAAGTTACAAAATCCTGCAAGTATCGTGGCCTGACCATCCCTCTATCCAAGCAGTAACTACAACCCTTCCAATACCTGAGGCTATTTAAAAAAAGACATTCTCAGGATATGGACATCACTGAAAAACCCAAAATTTATTGTCCACCCTGCTGCCCTTGGTGTTGGGTTTCCTTCCTGAAGTACTGCACTCTGTAGGGAGTTCCAGGACTCTGACCCAGTGTCAATAATGGGGCATTGCTATATCTCTAAGTCAGGATGGTGTGTGACTTGAAGGAGAATTGGAGCTGGTGGTGTTCCCATGCATCTGCTGGCCTTGTCCTTCTGGGTGGTGGAGGTCACGGGTTTGAGAGGTGTTCGAAAGTCAACATAAGTGTATGGTGTTACTTTGTAACTGTGCTTCCCTTTTTAGATCTTGTCATCGCAAAACACATCAACTTTGTATATGTGCAATTCTGTGTGTTCTGGAGAGCTAGGTTGACATGTTTGTGAGGAGAGCTGAGCTGTGCATGACTGGGATCAGATCCATGTTTCTGTCACAGTGTTCATAGACATTTCTTGTGTTTTCAGTCCCTCGAGTGCCAGGCCGAGCAAATAACCCTGCGCTCCAAGGAATTCTTATCTCAGTACAACATTGAAGTGCAAACGGAGAGGGAGGTGAGAGTGCAACAGAGCTATTCAAACAGCTGTAGCATTTTCTCTGTTAACATAGTCCCCACCCTCAGTACAACTGTCAGTAATATCCTCTACCCTCATTACAACTCTCAGTAACATCCCCCACGCTCATTACAACTCTCAGTAATATCCCCTACGCTCATTACAACTCTCAGTAATATCCCTTACCTTCAATACAACTCTCAGTAATATTCCCTACCTTCATTATAAGTCTCAGTAATATCCCCTACCTTCATTACAGCTCTCAGCGATATCCTCTACCTTCATTACAACTCTCAGTAATATCCCCTACCCTCATTACATCTCTCAGTAATAACCTCTATCCTCATTACAACTCTCAGTAATATCCTTCCCCTCCTTACAACTCTCAGATATATTCTCTACCTTCATTACAATTCTAGTAATATCCTGCACTCTCAGTAAAATTCCCAGTAAAATCCCCCACCCTCATTACAACTCCCGGTAATATTCTCAATCCATACTACCACTCTCAGTCATATCTTCCATTCTCATTACAACTCTCAGTAATACTCTCTGCCCTCATTGTAGCTCCCAGTAACATTCTTCATCCTCGTTATAATCCCAATATTACTCCTCACTCTCATAATATCCCCAGAAATACCCCACTTTTAATAATCCCCAATAACCCCTCAGCCATCATGGTATCACCATCTTGATTTTAATCTTCAAGAACAAGAACACATCCACCCTCATTATAATAACCATGATAATCGTAATATGCTCCAAGCCTGAATTTAACATGCATTCATAGCCCACCTCAGTATAACCAAATATCCTGTTATTCTCAAAATACTCTCATTTTTATTATGCCTCTCCAATATAACACCCAGCCTCAATGATAATCCCATGTTAGGTGCCCACAAATGCCCCTTCCTGCATTATAACCTCAAACAACCACATCCTCTTATAGCCCTGAATGCCTGCACCCCTGTAATACTCACCCACTCTCACTATCAGCTATTAATTGTAACACTCAATCAGTAACTGTCTCCCTTGAGCAACTATCCTGATCTTCCTTATGAGGAAACCCCTTCTGCTCCAGTGTTTTCACTCTTCCTCTTGCTTTCTCCACCTCTTTCCTGAAGAGTGTCGCTCCACAGGTACTGGCGTCCTCTTTGCTTCACCTGAATGGCCACTCTTCCCATCTGAGCCTAGACAGTGAGTGTTGACAGGCTATTTGGCTGCAGCGATATCACAACCATGCCAGGTCCTGTCCCGACTCACACTTTTGTACAGGGATCTGTGGAGCTGCACTCCAGTCTTGGTTCAGCACTCACAGGAGGAGCAGGTGGGAAACTGTGGAACTGATCCTTGTTATACATGAGGGTATAATTCCCTCTGTAATGCTGTGTGCCCAACTGACCTTCAGCTCTCCTTTGTTACAGGTGCTATCAGTGGATGTAAAGGGTAAGGTAGTCCACTTTAAGAATGGATTCAGGATGGAGTACAACAAATTACTGATCGCAACCGGGAGCAGGTGACTAGCTGTTGGTTTTGTGACACTTTGTTTTTCCTGTTAACCTCACCTGATGGGGAGGAGTGGGGTGCAGAGACCGAGCACAAATTGACCCAACAATGTCAACTTGACTCTTGTGAAAACACTTTGGCCTCTGAGGCAAATTGTCTGGCATCAAACTCTAACACCAGGACCTGACACCCTGATCTAAAGCAGGATGTTGCATCATTGGAGTCAAACTGGATGGATGATTTATTTAAAAAGCTTGTCTGTCCAGGTGAATGTTAAAGATCCTGTTGTGGCAATAAAAGAGGAACAGGGCGTCCTCCTACCTCCACCAACATCACTTAATATCAGTGAACAGGACACTTGTCCCATTGTTTTTTTCTTTAATCTTTCAAGGGATGTGGGTGTCCCTGGAAACACCAGCACTTGTTGCCCATCCCTAGTTGCCCCTGAACTGAGTGGCTTGCTAGACCAGTTCAGAGTTAAGAGTCAACCACATCATTGTGGGTCTAGAGTCACATATAGGTAAGAACAGCAGATTTCCTTCCCTAAAGGACACCAGTGATTTTACAACATTCAGTGATAGTTGTCATGGTCACCATTACTGAGGCTAGCTTTATATTCCAGATCTATTAACTGAATTTAAATTCCACCAGCTGCTGTAGTGGGATTTGAACCCTTGCCCTCAGTGTGTTAGCTGGGACCACTGGATTACTAGTCTTCATTTCCACCACACCACTGCCTCCCCACTGGGTTGCTGGTGCTGCAGGATGGCTGCAAAAAGCCATTATTCTATTTAAAATGCTTTAGGGTATTTCAATGTGGTGATGTGTGACATATGTAAGTATTTTCAGCCTCTACTTTCTATCCCCTTCAGTAAATTTGCTGCAAATTCAACTGGTAAGAGGCAGGAGATAGGGGAGGGGCAGGAGAAGCAGGGTAATTCCTTCCTCCATTGATTGAGCCCTCGATCTGTACACAGGGCAGCCAGGGGGAATGCTCAATATCAATTGACTACCCAATTACACACCTCTACCTTTAGTTCAGCGTCTCCTCTTCTATCTGTATAACCTGAGCTTTGCAGCAGTTGGACATGAGACAAGATGGAATGAGAATTAGATTCTGTTTCCAATCCATGTGACACTCAGCAGGGTGCTGAGAGTGGGAGCATTGTGATTACCACAGACTGTGTGCCCTCATACCAGAGCATTATACCAGTATTAGGCTCAAATCACTAATGTCTCATTTAAACAGGACTGTCCACTCTCATAGCTGAAACATAATTCACACAAACGTTACACAAGCACCTCGACATTTGCTGGGGTGGGGTTTTGGAGCGGGATCGTTGAGTTATGCTCAGGAATCCTGGAAGTGCCAGTTTTCCTAAAAGTTGGGAGTTTTAACTTCGGGTGTATGTAATTTATTTTACTGAGATTTCCCCACTTGAGTGCCTCTGGTACAAGACCATTAGGTGGGGAGAGAGATTGTGGGTAGGGTGTGAATAGAGCGTTGATTAGAGGGTTTTCTGATAGTGAAGGGGGGAGCTGACAGATCGCAATGAAGTGAAATGGAGGGTGGGGCCAGAGAAGTTCGGTGAGGTCAATGATCACAGAGAGTGGTTCGGGGAGATCGAGGCAGATGGGGGAAGTTGTGCAGTTGTAGGGGTTGGAGTTACATGGTAGCTTATAGTGCCTGGAAAAAACACTCTGCTCCTCCTGGCCCACAAGCACTGCTTTAAAATTATGATCTTATGGATCAGGACCAACATTCCCTCTATTTTCCCTTTGAAGTTTGTAGCTGTTTGTTGCACTGAGGTTCCTTTAAGATTGTTGTGCAGCTGCACTTGTGTACATCTTAAAGTTACTGCTTCTTTTTCCCTGTTTGTTCCCTGCACAGTACACTCTGGGCTTATGTCTAACCATGGTGTCCCTGTCAACTCTTGGAGCTAGCCAATTAGCCTCAATCCTCCTATTCTTACCCCATATCCAGGCAACTTTCTCCTTATCAAGTATTTCTCTAGTTTTTCTTTGAATGTTATTAGTGAATCTGTTTCCATTGCTCTTTCTGACAGGGCATTCCACATCATAATGACTTGCTGTGTCAAAAAATTCTCCTCATCTCCCCTTTGGTCCTTTTTCTTTCGAAGACTGTAACATCCTGGGCAGGATTGGACACAGTCCTGCAGCTGAGGCCTAACCAATGATTCTAAAACCTACAATCTGACTGTCTTCTCTTGGAGGAGGGATGCATGTGGTAGATGTTTTGCATCCTTTCTCAGGGGTGAATGTATTAAAGGGAGGATAGTCTGTCCTGCTTGATTTCTGGGTGACTTTGAGTCTTTGACCTGAGGGGGTGGAGTCGGCACCAGACAGAAATGTCACTGGACATTATAGAAATCCTAGAAAATTTCAGGACTAGAAGGGGCCATTTGGCCCATTGTGTCTGTGCCAATTAATGAAGAGCCAGCCAGCGTAACCCCACCTTCCTGCACTAATCTTGCCTCACAGTGGCTTCATCACCAGAGTCACAGCTTCACCCGTTGCATTTCAGGCCTAAATCACTTCAGTGCCAAGGGGCAGACCTGGAGAACGTGTATCAGCTCAGGACACCTGAGGATGCAAACTGCATTGCAAAACTGGCCAACGACAGGAACGCTGTTATAGTGGGAGCTTCCTTCATAGGTAAAACTTTCTTAAATGTCTTACCATGCAGCCAGTCAGTACCAGCCTTATCAGAATTCCTAGAAAGTATTTAAGTCCATGATTGAACTTTCTCACTATTGGAGTGACCTTTTCAAATTCAGTACTTGCAAAGTTATAACACAGCCCGTTCACTTCTGACACTAACGTTTTGAGTTGTAATATTAGGTTAATAATATGAGAGACTCACCATGTTAAAAGATATATTTGGTTATCATCAAGGCTGGAAGCAGAGCAATATTCAATACTTCAGCTCAGGGAGAACAGGGTTTAACTTACAGATCAAACCTCCAATTGCACTGGCCCATCAACACTCCCAGCTTAAAATCAGTAAAGCTCACTTCACTCTGCTCCAACCATCACTCCCAGTTTAAGTACAATTTAGTGAAATAAAAGCAAGAAATGCTGGAAATACTCAGCAGGTCTGCCAGCATCTTTGGAGAGTTAATGTTTCAAGCTGATTATGGCTTCTTCAGAACTGAAGGAGGGCAGAACTGTGATGGGTTTTATGCCATTGAAAGGGAGGAAGGAAGGAAGAACAAAAGGGAAGGCCTGGGTTAGGTTAGAGGGCGGGAGAGATTAAGTGACAAAGATATAATGGAACAAAAGGCAAAGCATGATTTACTTGTACTTCTTTCATTTTAGTATACTGTGTTCACTGCTCACAATGCAGTCTCCTTGACACTGGGGAGACCAAACACAGGCTGGGTGACTACAATGCAAAACACCTCCACTTACTCCACAAGGACAAGCCCGAGCTTCCGATATTTTGTGCTCACATTTCTGTCCTCGGCCGGCTGCAGTGTTCCATTGAAGCTCACTACAAGCTCAAGGAACAGCACCACTTCTTCCCATTAGGCACTTTACAGCCTTCTGGACTCAACATTGATTTCAACAGCTTCAGACCATGAACTCCGTCTCCCATTTTAATTCTTTATTTTGCCATGTGCCAGCCTCTTAATCTTGTTTTTAGTGTTTCATGTTTTCTCTTTGAGACAGAGTTATATCCATTATTCTGGCATTCACTAACTCTGGACAAATGCGTTGCCTCTTTATTTACAACCATTACCACTGCCTTTGTCTTTTGTTCCATGGCACCTTTGTCATTTAATCTATCCCGCCCTCTACCCTATCCCAGACCTTCCTCCCCTCGCTTCATTGGCACAAAACCCATCACATTACTACCTTCCTTGACTTCTGAAGAAGAGTCATATTCAGCTCAAAACCTTAACTCTGTTTCTCTCTCCTCAGGTGCTGTCAGACCTGCTGAGTATTTCCAGCACTTCCTGTTTTTATTTCAGATTTCCAGCATCCGCAGCATTTTGCTTTCACAGTATGGTGAAGTTCCCAAGTCAGGCATACCATTGATTCATTACAGGATGGATCTCAGTCTGTTTTGCTCAACAACTAGTTGACTATTGACAAAGAAAAGCTGTTCCTATCAGCTGTTGGTACAAGGGCTAAGGGAAGCATACTTCAAGGCCAGAATCTTCCATTCGGTGTGCAGGGGCGGGCCCCGCATGCCGACGTGTTAAAATGACGCACGGTAACATTGGGCGTGCGTCCCGACATCACCGCGCGTCATTCAGATCCTAAGTTTGGTGGGCACGCAGCGGAGTCGGCTGCGCACCCGCCGAACTTTCAAAGGCCTGTTAAGGCCATTAATTACCTAATTAAAGTGATTGTCAGGGCTGCCCGTCCACCCTTAAGGTTGGGGGGCAGGTGAAGAGCCCAAGCGGCCTTCACACTTTTCATGAAACCTCATCCACGGGCGGGATGAGGTTTCATGAAGGGTTCATAAATTAAACAAAACTTTTTATTAAAATTCATAGACATGTCCCAGCTCATTTGATACTGTCACATGAGGGGACATGTCTGAATAATTTTTTTATTCTTTTTATCAATTTTTCATAATCAAATTAATCTCCCTGAGGCACAGAGCTGCCTCAGGGAGATTTCTGTGCACTTCCACACGCATGCGTGAAAGAGCGCAGGCCCTGACTCTCCCTCCTCCCTCTGCCTGCACAAGTACAGCTGAGCACTTCCGGGTGCATGTCATGCTGGGCGGCCTTAGTTGGCCCGCCCGTGCCCGCTCTCGACTGGCCCACCCAACCAGGAGAAAATTCTCCCCCACGTTTTAGGCAGGAGATACAGAGGGATGAGAGGAAGGATTTACGCAGTGAATGGTAATGAACATGCAGAAGCAAAGACAATCAGTGATTTCAAAAGGAAATTGGATAGATACTTGAAGGCAACAAACTTTCAGGGTTGTGGGAATAGAGTAGGGGAATGGGACTGATTAGTTTGCTCTACAGAGAGCCAGCATGGACTTGATGGGCTTAATGGCTTCCTTTTGTGCCATTATGACTATGGTACCAGTGTGACATTTTTATATCCCATTCAAACCATGATTGCCACCTTTCTGCCAATTTATGCTGAATGATGTTTACTTTTGTGTTGTGATCTTGCAACCAATGCTGATTCTCACAGGATCTTTACAACCAGCAGTGTAAAGACCTCCATTGTGTCAGTGGTGACTTGATTCAATCCCAAGTCCGCAGTACACAGTGTGAATCCACATTAATCATAGCAATAGGAACAGCTGAAACCTGGTTAATTAAAAATTGCTCAGCTTTAGAATTCAAAAGTAATCTTCAGCAGAGTACAAGAGGTTAAAGGTTATCCTCGAGGATGGGAGCAGTTCTGGATTACAGAATGATTTATTTTCTTCAGGGATGGAAGTAGCTGCCTACCTCACCGATAAAGCCCATTCAGTGTCTGTCATCGGGATTGAAAACATTCCTTTCAGGAAGGTGCTGGGAGAGAAGGTTGGACGATCAGTCATGAAAGTAAGTGAGAGTAGGCAACGGAGAAGTAACTGGCCGATGAGTGCATGTCGAATGTACTGCTGGAGTTTGTTTGTTGGAGTGGGGCCTTCATATGAACTGAGCCGGATCCAGTCAGAAATAGGCCGAGAACAGACTTCAGTGGGATAATCTTCAGTAATGGTTTTGCTATTAATTGATTCACCGTTGATCTGTTTATCCCTTAAGTGAATTAGAGTGGTGCCATCACTGGCATCAGCATGAATCTATGATAGCACTCTTGCTTCAGAATCAAAACCTTGTAAGGTCAAGCCCCATCCTGATATTCAAGCACTTCAGTGCAATACTGAAGTAGTGCTGTGTTGTCAGAGGTGCTGTCTTTCGGATGAGATGTTAAATTGAGGCAGAGCCAGCGCTCCGAGGTGGATGTAAAGGGTCTCATGACATTCTTTCTCCCTGGTGCCCTGGGCCAAAATTTATCCTTCAACCAACATCACTAAAACAGGTCATCTTGTCATTATCACATTGCTGTTTGTGGGATCTTGCTGTGCACACACTGGCTACTGTGTTTCCTAGATTAGAACAGTGACTACATTAGAACAGTGACTCCATTGGGTGTAACGTGCATTGGAATATTCCGAGGTCAGGAAAAGTGCTATGTAGGTGCAAGTTTTTTCTTTCTTTTGGTCTTGTAAAGAAAAATGCTTTCCAGAAATGTAAAGACAGTAATGTTTAACAATGCACATAGTCACACAGATATGTCATCAATTCTGTTATTAAAGCTAACTTTTGTAGAAGCCATTCTGTACGGAATATAAATTCTGCTGCTTTGGTAGACATCAAACCGGAAATGGTTGAAGTTGAAAGTCATTTTTCGAACAGAATGTTCTAGAATTTTCCAGCAAATGAATGAAGTAAATACTCGGCTTTGATGGCAGATTATGGTCCTACAGTGAGTGTGACTGGGTTGTAATTTCAGTGGTGTTCGTATCAGATTGATCCTACTCATTGGTCACTTTCTTTTCAATGTCACAGATGTTTGAGACCAACCGGGTGAAGTTCTATCTACAAAATGAGGTCTCAGAGCTGCGGGGGCAGAATGGAAAGGTACTGAAACATGACATTAAGAAGTTCTTGAAGCATTGTCCTCTTTCTTCAGATATATTCACAGTTATAATTAGCACTGTCATGTTTCAAGCACCGTGTGCTGGAATCATAAGTCAGGCTGTTTGGTGGGAGGGAGGTGTCTCATGGAGCACTTACACTTTGACGGGGAGGACATAGGCCTACACTCCTCATCTCGGCTGGGCACTGATCATGTAAGCTCAACACCGTGGAGAAGCAATGGGGAAGGTGAATCCAGCATTTATAAGTCAGGTGCTTTGGGGTGAGATATTAGACTTAATCTGAGGATTGTGGGATGCACCCAGTGTGATTTGCGTCTATGGAAGGGCACAAAGTGGGAATGAGCGTGTATAATGTGGTACCCAGTGTAGCTATATAAGTACAGGGAGGCAACACGCTTAGGCCATAGAAAAGAGAGTGACTAAAGTTAGTTACACATCAGCTTTGGCAGAAGACTGAGAATGGTTCATCCTCTCACTCGACACTCTCTTGACTGAGGTTGGGGGTGGGGTGCAGGGAGCTGGTGAAGGGCCTTGCTGAAGAAGACTCAGGAAATTGAATAAGGAGAAAAAATATCAGATTCTGAGACTTTCAAAGAAACCAACTTCTCCCTGAAGGAGTTTTCACTCACAGAATCATCCAACAACAGATACTTTCTGTTTTATCTTAATGAAGGTGAAAGAAGTTGTTCTGAAAAGCGGGAAAATCCTCCGGGCAGATGTTTGTGTGGTTGGAATTGGTAAGTGTGAGCTCCACAATCAGTAAGTGTGAGCTCCACAATCGGTAAGTGTGAGGTCCACAATCTGTAAGTGTGAGCTTCACAATCGGTAAGTGTGAGCTCCAGAGTTACAGCGGGTTCTAACTGAACAGTTTAGATTTTCTCCTTAGCCTTGGCTGAGGGTGAGCACAATGACTCTGTCTGATTGAGCCTCCTCCTCTGTGGCTGTCCTATCAGCTATGTGTAGTCCTGAGTGTGGTATCTCCCCAGGTTCATCTCCTCTCACTTCCTCCAAATAAAAGGTGTGGCTATGGGTACCCGCATGGGCCCCAGCTATGCCTGTCTCGTTATGGGGTATGTGGAACATTCCTTGTTCCAGTCCTACTCTGGCCCCCTCCCACAACTCTTTCTCTGGTACATCGATGATTACTTCAGTGTTGCTTCATGCTCTCGTCGGGACTTGGAAAAATTTATTAATTTTGCTTCCAATCTCCACCCCTCCATCATTTTCACATGGTCCATCTCTGACACTTCCCTTCCCTTCCTTGACCTCTCTGTCTCAATCTCTGGTGATACACTTTCCACCAATATCCATTACGAGCCTACTGACTCCCACAGCTACCTCAACTACAGCTCCTCACACCCCGCTTCCTGTAAGTTCTCCATCCCATTCTCTCAGTTCCTTCACCTCCGTCGCATCTGTTCTGATGAAGCTACCTTCAAAAACAGTTCCTCTGACATGTCCTCCTTCTTCCTTAACCGAGATTTTCCACCCACGGTCGTTGACAGGGCCCTCAACCGTGTCCGGCCCATCTCCCGCGCATCCACCCTCACACCTTCTCCTCCCTCCCAGAAACATGATAGGGTCCATCTTGTCCTCACTTATCACCCCACCAGCCTCCACATTCAAAGGATCATCCTCCGCCATTTCCGCCAACTCCAGCATGATGCCACCACCAAACACATCTTCCCTTCACCCCCCCCGACGGCATTCTGTAGGGATCGTTCCCTCCGGGACACCTGGTCCACTCCTCCATCACCCCCTACTCCTCAACCCCCACCTATGGCACCTCCCCATGCATACGCAAAATATGCAACACCTGCTCCTTCACTTCCTCTCTCCTCACCGTCCAAGGGCCCAAACATTCCTTTCAAGTGAAGCAGCATTTCACTTGCATTTCCCCCAACTTAGTCTACTGAATTCGTTTCTCCCAATGCAGTCTCCTCTATATTGGAGAGACCAAACGCAGACTGGGCGACCGCTTTGCAGAACACCTTCGGTCTGTCCGCAAGAATGACCCAGACCTCCCTGTCGCTTGCCATTTTAACATTCCACCCTGCTCTCTTGTCCACATGTCTGTCCTCGGCTTGCTGCATTGTTCCAGTGAAGCTCAACGCAAACTGGAGGAACAGCACCTTATCTTCCGACTAGGCACTTTACAGCCTTCCGGACTGAATGTTGAGTTCAACAACTTTAGATCTTGAACTCCCGCCTCCATCCTCACCCCCTTTCCGTTTCTTCCCCCTCCCTTTTGTTTTTTCCAATAATTTATATAGATTTTTCTTTTCCCACCTATTTCCATTATTTTTAAATCTATACCTTTTATGCCCTTTTAGTCTTATTTCACCCCACCCCCAATAGAGCTATCTGTACCTTGCGTGTCCCTGCTATCCATTCTTAATTAGCACATCCTTTTAGATAATATCACCACCCTCAACACCTCTTTGTTCTTTTGTCTGTGACATCTTTTGATTATCTGCTCCTATCACTGCTTGCTTGTCCCTATAACCACCCCGCCCCCACTTCTCTCCCCCCACCTTAAACCAGCTTATATTTCACCCCTCTCCTATTTTTACTTAGTTCCATTGAAGGGTCATGAGGACTCAAAACGTCAACTTTGTTCTTCTCCGCCGTTGCTGCTAGACCTGCTGAGTTTTTCCAGGTAATTCTGTTTTTGTTTTGGATTTCCAGCATCCGCAGTTTTTTGTTTTTATCTCTGTGTTTAATTGACTGCCACTGCTCTTCAAGAAATGCCTACCTCGAAGAAGTATTGCTCTTCTCTCCGACAGGATTTCTGTATCCCTCTTTTGCCTTGTTCACCTTCGTTCCTTTCCATTTCTCTCTTGGTGTTTGACAAGGTGTTTACTATAACCCGCTTTCACAGCCATATCTCCTTTCTCAGTGACTGTCTCCGTCTCCAGCTTACCCCACTTGGATTTCAACAGAAATTCTATCCCTCATGTTTCGAACCCACCCAGGATTACAGGTATCTCCAGGACATAAAACGTTTCTCGGACTGCTGTTCCCATCGCATTCTGAGATCCACACTCAGTGCCATGCGCTGCCATATGAACACACTCGACCTCTCCCTCCAGCAGCACTGCCGTACCTTTTTTCAAAGCTGCGCGTGCCCCCAGTTTCATTTTATTCTTCATCTCATCCAACATCTCAACAAGAAACTTTTTCTCTTTCTCTCAAGTGCTAAGGAACGCAAGTTCCAACAACTCATCGACACCAACACCCATCTAGGACCCTCCACCCCTGCCTGTCCCTCCGTCCCCACCCCATCTTCCAATCCCAGGCTCGGCCGTGTATTCACTATACCCCCCTGACCTTCTACTCTCCGACACTGAACGTTCAGTGCTCAGCAAAGGACTTAATTTCATACCCTTACACCCTCATCTCAATGAATTTCGGGCTCGGCATGATGCTGAACTCTTCTTCCGCTGCCTTAATCTCTGTGCTAACTTCTTTGGGCAGGAGTCCTCTCCCTGTTCAATGGATCCTTTTACCCACATCCAATATTCTCCCTCCACCTGAACCCCTCCCTCTGGATTCTTACCTTCTCTTGATCTTTTCATTGAGAACTGCCAGCGTGACATTAGTCGTCTCAATTTCTCTGCTCCTCTCACCCATTCTAACCTGTCTCTCTCTCAACTTACTGCACTCCATTCTCTCAGGTCCAACCCCAACATTGTCATCAAACCCACTGACAAGGGTGGTGCTGTTGTTGTCTGGCGCATTTACCTCTACCTCACAGAGGCTGAGCGTCAACTCACAGACAGTTCCTCCTACCTCTCCCTGGACCATGACCCCACCACTGAACATCAAGCCATTGTTTCCAGGACTGTCACTGACCTCATCTCCTCTGGAGATCTTCCTCCCACAGCTTCCAAGCTGATAGTCGCCCAACCTCGGACGGCCCGCTTCTATCTCCTACCCAAAATCCACAAACAGGACTGTCCCAGCAGACCGATCGTGTCAGCCCGTTCCTGCCCCACGGAACTCACTTCTCGTTATCTTGACTCCCTTCTCTCTCCATTTGTCCAGTCCCTTCCCACCTACATCCGTGATTCCTCTGACACCTTACGTCACATCAACAATTTCCAGTTCCCTGGCCCCAGCCGCTTCCTCTTCACCATGGACGTCCAATCCCTCTACACCTCCATCCCCCACCAGGATGGTCTGAGGGCTCTCAGCTTCTTCCTCGAACAGAGGCCCAAACAATCCCCATCCACCACTACTCTCCTTCGACTGGCTGAACTTGTTCTCACACTGAACAATTTCTCCTTCAACTCCTCTCACTTCCGCCAAATAAAAGGTGTGGCTATGGGTACCCACATGGGCCCCAGCTATGCCTGTCTCTTTATGGGGTATGTGGAACATTCCTTGTTCCAGTCCTACTCCGGCCCCCTTCCACAACTCTTTCTCTGGTACATCGATGATTACTTCGGTGCTGCTTCATGCTCTCGTCGGGACTTGGAAAAATTTATTAATTTTGCTTCCAATCTCCCCCCTCCATCATTTTCACATGGTCCATCTCTGACACTTCCCTTCCCATCCTTGACCTCTCTGTCTCAATCTCTGGTGATACACTCTCCACCAATATCCATTACAAGCCTACCGACTCCCACAGCTACCTCAACTACAGTTCCTCACACCCCACTTCCTGTAAGGACTCCATCCCATTCTCTCAGTTCCTTCGCCTCCGCTGCATCTGTTCCGATGATGCTACCTTCAAAAACAATTCCTCTGACATGTCCTCCTTCTTCCTTAACCGAGGTTTTCCACCCATGGTCGTTGACAGGGCCCTCAACCATGTCCGGGCCATCTCCCGCGCATCCACCCTCACACCTTCTCCTCCCTCCCAGAAACATGATAGGGTCCCCATTGTCCTCACTTATCACCCCACCAGCCTCCGCATTCAAAGGATCATCCTCCATCATTTCCGCCAACTCCAGCATGATGCCACCACCAAACACATCTTCCCTTCACCCCCCCAGTGGCATTCCGTAGGGATTGTTCCCTCCGGGACACCCTGGTCCACTCCTCCATCACCCCCTACTCCTCAACCCCCACCTATGGCACCTCCCCATGCATACGCAAAATATGCAACACCTGCTCCTTCCTCTCTCCTCACCGTCCAAGGGCGCAAACATTCCTTTCAAGTGAAGCAGCATTTCACTTGCATTTCCCCCAACTTAGTCTACTGCATTCGTTTCTCCCAATGCAGTCTCCTCTATATTGGAAAGACCAAACGCAGACTGGGCGACCGCTTTGCAGAACACCTTCGGTCTGTCCGCAAGAATGACCCAGACCTCCCTGTCGCTTGCCATTTTAACATTCCACCCTGCTCTCTTGTCCACATGTCTGTCCGTGGCCTGCTGCATTGTTCCAGTGAAGCTCAACGCAAACTGGAGGAACAGCACCTTATCTTCCAACTAGGCACTTTACAGCCTTCTGGACTGAATGTTGAGTTCAACAACTTTAGATCTTGAACTCCCGCCTCCATCCCCACCCCCTTTCCATTTCTTCCCCCTCCCTTTTGTTTTTTCCAATAATTTATATAGATTTTTCTTTTCCCACCTATTTCCATTATTTTTAAATCTATACCTTTTATGCCCTTTTAGTCTTATTTCACCCCACCCCCAATAGAGCTATCTGTACCTTGCGTGTCCCTGCTATCCATTCTTAATTAGCACATCCTTTTAGACAATATCATCACCTTCAACACCTCCTTGTTCTTTTGTCTGTGACATCTTTTGATTATCTGCTCCTATCATTGCTTGCTTGTCCCCATAACCACCCCGCCCCCACGTCTCCCCCCCACCCACCTTAAACCAGCTTATATTTCACCCCTCTCCTATTTTTACTTAGTTCTGTTGAAGGGTCATGAGGACTCGAAACGTCAACTTTGTTCTTCTCCGCCGATGCTGCCAGACCTGCTGAGTTTTTCCAGGTATTTCTGTTTTTGTTTTCATCTCCTTTAATGGTGTGAATGCACTGAGACATACCCAGGGCATTTGGCGAGGGAGAGCACTCCAACTAGAACTTTGAGGTTGCGGGGATAGGGTCGTGGTGTTTATTCTAACCTGCCCAGTGACAAACTAACAGCTTCAGATTTTACTCTCCATTCCCTTCAATGAAAGTAAAACAAGCAACTCGCCTAGCTTCCACATAGGGCAGGCGATGGTGAAATGAACCATGTGAAATGATGAGGGTGGGCAGGATAAATTTCATGCTGACTGAAGGAGGCAATGAAGGGAATGGTATCCCAATGACCAAGACCCAGTGAACAGATTGCACTGCCTGGCAGATGCTTGTGTAAAGCCCTTGGCAATGCACACTGTGATCTCCAATGTGCCCTGTCTTTCTTTTTGGATGCTGTAAAATTAGTTGAAGGTATGAAATGGCCAGGCATTTGAAGTAAAGTTCATCAAATTCTCTCCATTGGGGTGTGGGCGCTTCCAACGAATATTGCTGCATCATCTTATCCAATGGCTCCTCATGGATCATGCTTCTTAATCTTCCTCTGTAGGGGTTGTGCCAGCTACATCATTCCTAAAACAGAGTGGCATCAACATGGATTCTAAAGGCTTTCTTCCTGTCAATAAGGTAATATGCATAGGAGGCCTAAGCCATAAAAAGGGTCTTGTAAGTTAGCAATGAGGGGTCTTTGTCTGTAGTAGTGTAGTTGCTATGGTATTAAATAGCAACATAGAGGTCATAAGCTCCAATTTCACCATCACTAGGTGTGAAATGGAATTCAATAAATCAAGTGATTTGCAGACTAACATCAGAAATAAATTCATCATCAATGTTGTCATTAAAACCTAACTGGTTCATTAATGTACTTCAGGGAAGTGAACTCTAGTCTACACTACATGGTTAACTATTAATATTCTTCGGTTGTGGTCCAGCAATCCCTCAGTTGCTATCACCATCATGGGAGCTATATCATCAACAGTTTGAGAAGGCCAATCACCACCCTGTTAGCAAAAGTAAGGATGGCTATAAATGTTGCCCATCCTATCTCACCAACATCCCAAGAACAAATATATTTAAAAGAAAAATCAAGTTAGCCCTTGTGTGTTTTCTGTGATTCATCATTCACTAGGGGTCCTTCCTGATACTTTTGCCATGAGGCTATGGGTTACATAGTCCTGGTGTGTTCATTCTGTAGCTCATACTTTACATAATCTGAACACACCCATCCTTCCAGCTAGTGGGTCATATCCATATGACACATCAATGTCCTGAATTGGGGCAATTGTTTCCTACAATCCAATGCCCCACTAATAGGGTAGATGGAGACAAACTATTTCCTCTGAATTGGGGTCCAGAACAAAGGGGCATAGACTTAACATTCAAGCTGGGCCATTCAGGACTGGTGTCCAGATACACGTTTTCATGTAAAGGGTAGTGCAAATGTGGAATTCTCTTCCCCAAAAGCTGTTACGGCTGGAGTTCAATTGAAAATATCAAACTGTGATTGAAGGATTTTCATTAGGAGAGAGTATTAAGGTTACAAAAACAAGACACATAGATAGAGTTAAGAAACGGATCATCCACAATCAAATTGAATGGCAAAACATGCTTAGTGGGCTAAATGGCCTACTTCTGTTGCTATGTTCCTAACTCTAGAATTATTCCAATATGGCAACTGTTAATATTTCCACTCTTACAATCCAATATTTATCATGCTGGGCGACCTGATTTTGATTCTTAGCTGCACTCTGAAGTGGTCTAACTAGCCACTCAAACTGTCTCTCACTGTTTCCGTTTGAGAAGACGGCTGACCACCTTCTCTTGGCAACTGACGATGGGAAATAAATGCCAGCCTTATAATTAACACCCATATCCCAAGAAATAGTTTATTAAAAAAAACTAACTCTGCAAGTTAGTACCGCACTTGGGAAACTGGGAAAGAAGATGATGAGTTTCCATATTTTCTCTCGTCCCTCCAGCTCATGCAGACTAATGTGCCTGGGGTCTTTGCTGCTGGTGACGTTGTTACTTTCCCACTGGCCTTTCGCAACAATAAGAAGGTGAATGTGGGTCACTGGCAGATGGCACATATGCACGGTAAGTGGCACTTCCTGATAGCACTATTGGGCAAGGGGCAGGGAGACTCTGCTGCATATTAACGTGGTGGATGACAGCAAGTCTACATTTCCCAGCTGTGAGGTTCAAACTCAGCGCACCTTAACCAGAGCTCTCAAAAAAGGGTTAATAACACAGTTGAAAGATTGTGTGAATGAAGGTCTTATAAAGCGTTATTATTTGGATACCCTTGTGAAATTCCAATTGTTAAAAGGCTGAAGAGGATGACAAACTATTTCCTCTGAACTGGGGATCCAGAACAAAGGGACACAGGAGCCCTCCTCCCATTTCCTGCCAAAATCTTGGCAGAAGGTTGGCAGGACTTCGGAAAACTGGCTGAAATGACCATCAACACTGTTTCTTTGGGAATCTTGTTGATGTCCAGCCAAGGTTAGAGTGGGAGATAGGAAAAGAATTTCAGAGCTGATGAGATATGGAGCTAGAGAATGGACTGAATTGAGGTGGCAGTGGAGAGGAGGCTAAATTTTATCTTCACTGCCTGCCACTAACCTGGTGGAGTGGGTTGTCCACTATAGAACCCATCCAATTTTCATGCTATTCATCCCCTTCTGGTTTGGCTTCTGTATGTGTCATTGTCATTGCTAAACAAGCAATAGATTGCAGTAGGATGCAAGATTACACAGGACCACACAACCGATCATGAACAAGGGAAGATTATCATGTCCAGTCACATACCTCTCTTAGTGATGCTAGTCCCTGCTCGTCTCCTCAGCCAGGTCAAATAGGGAGATCAGGAAGAGATAAAATGAATGAAACAGTGTTAGGAAATGGATGTTCTTACTTCAAGGTTTTCTGTTATTCCACAAAATAACTGCAGTTATTGGTTTTAGAAGTAAATATGTATATAATAACCATTATTGCCAACAATTACACATAAATAATGATAACCATTACTAATAATAATTACACATATACACAGGGTCACACTTACGGTACAATGTACAGGAGAACCTAATGCATCACAGGTTTCAAAAGAACATAAGCAATAGGAGCAGGAGTAGACCACATGTCCCCTTGAGCCTGCTCCGCCATTCAATACGATCATGCTTGATCTGCTACATCAACTCCATTTTCCCACCTGATCCTCATATCCCTTGATTCCCCAAGTGACCAAAAATCTGTGTATCTCAGCCTTGAATATATTCAATTATGGAACAACCACAACCCTAGGGTAGAGAATTCCAAAGTTCACAACCCTCTGAGTGAGGAAATTTCTCCTCAACTCAGTCCTAAATTGCTAACCCTTACCTGGTGACTGTGCCCTCGTGTTTTAGATTCCCCAGCTGGGGGAAGAACCTCTCAGTGTCTACCCTGTCAAACCATTTCAAAATCTTGTATGTTTCAATAAGATCATCTCTCAACTCCAGAGCACATAGGCTTATTTTACTCAGTTTCTCCTTATAAGGCAACCCTCTTATCCCAGGAACCAACCTTGTGAACCTTTGCTGTACTGTCTCCAGTGCAACTATAACTTTCCTAAGATATGGAGGCCAAAACTGCGTACGGAAGTCCAGGTGTTGTCTCACCAAAGCCCTGTACAGCTGAAGCAAGATTTTCTTATTCTTGTATGCCATTGTCTTCTTTGCTGTACCTGCATGCCAACTTGCTATGTTCCTGGTATGATATACCCAAGTCTTTTTGAGCACCAGCATTTAGAAGTTTTATGCTTTTTAAAAAATAAACTGCTCTTCTATTCCCAAAGTGAATAATCTCACACTTTCCCACATTATACTTCATTTGCCACCTTGACAGCCAGTAGGTTAATCTGGCTCCATCTTTTTCAGCCTCTTTGTGACCTCCTCACAGCTTACATTCCCACCTAACTTTGTATCATCAGCAAACCTGGATTAATTGCTCTCAGTCTCTTTGTCTAAATCAAGAATATAGATTGTAAATACCTAGGCCCCAGCATTGATCCTTGCAGTATCCTTGCAGGTTACAGTCTGCCAACTTGAAAATGCCCCATTTACCCCTACTGTTTGCTTTCTGTTCATTAACCAACCATCCATCCATACTAATATATCATCCAACTCCATTAGTCCTTATCTTGCATATTAACCTTTTGTGTGGCACATTATCAATTGCCTTTTGGAAAACTAATTGTACTGCATCTAATGGTTCTCCTTTATCAACCCTCCTAGTTACTTCCTCATAAAAAATCTAATAAATTTGTCAAACAATATTTCTCTTCCATAAAATCACATTAATTCTGTCAGATCATACTATGATTTTCAAAGTGCATTGCTAAGATTTCCTTAACAAAAGATTCAAGCATTTATCCAATGACTGGTGGCAGACCAACTAGTCTGTAATTCTGTCTCCTCTCTTCCTCCTTTCTTGAATCGCGGTGTTACATTTGCTAACTTTCAATCTGCTAGGATTATTCTACAATCTAGGGAATTTGGTAAAGTCATAACCAGTGCATTTACTGTACAGTCCTTTTATAGAGTCATTACAACACAGGAGGAGTCCATTTGGCCCATCGAGTCCATGCCAGCTCTCTGTAGAGCAATCCAAACAGTCCCACTCGCCTGCTGCAGCTACCTCTTTTAGAACCCTAGGATATAGACAATAAGGTACTTGGGATTTGTTGGTTTTTCATCCCTTAAGTTTATCTACTATTTTTTCTTTGTAAGTGTTAATTACTTTAAGTTCATCATTCTCATTAGCCCCTTTGTTACCC
Organism: Carcharodon carcharias; assembly: GCF_017639515.1. Taxonomy (NCBI): domain Eukaryota; kingdom Metazoa; phylum Chordata; class Chondrichthyes; order Lamniformes; family Lamnidae; genus Carcharodon; species Carcharodon carcharias. The sequence continues at coordinate 54,185,128 of NC_054479.1, read as the reverse complement.
TCTACTTCTGGTTTGTACTTTGTTTCTTTTATTGTGATAATTTCTCCTACGTCTGCTTCTAAGGGACTAATGCTTACTTTAGCAACTCTCCCCTTTTTTATATACATTTAAAGTGTTTACAATCTCTTTTTATATTCCTGGCTAGTTTGCTCTGGCTTTTCCCTCTTTAAAATTTTGGTCGCACTAAGGCTTGGATTTTACCACAGCAGAGAGACTCCTCATCATGGCAAAAATCCCAGAAATGTCTGAAAATTCTAAATCCCATCCCTGAACCTGGCATTTTCCATCTTCATGGAGGCGGAACTAGAGTCGGGTTAGGGTGCCTAATTCACAGAGGCTGCTGGCCATTTAAATCATGATCTGCCTCCACTGACGTGCGATTTTGGAAGAACAGGAGTGTGGAATCCTAAGTATGCAGATTAGAACAGGTAAGAGGAGGTCTGACCTTGGTGGATTAATTTGAATAGCCAGGGTACCCCTTTGGATAGGGTCCTGAGACATTTTGGGAGAGGTAAGGCACCCTTTGACATTGTTAAAAGTGAACATGATTGTCCACTTTTTACACAAAAAATCATCGGAACAATGCAGCTCTCAAAGAGTTGTCCAATGTCAAGGAACTGCTCAGCTATCAGGGAACTGCTGAGCTGCCAAAGAACCGTTAAGGAATTGACCAGCTGTCAAGGAAATGTTAAAGAGCTGTCCAGCTTTCAAAGCTATCCAGGAAGTGCCAAAGCGGTCAAACCAGTTAAAGCTATCCAGGAAGTGTCAAAGCTGCCAAAGGATACTAGGTAAATAAGCATGGAGGGGTAAGGGCAAGGAGTGGGCATGAGTTGGCAGTATGGGGACAGTAGAGGTGGGTAGAGGGGCACTAAGTTGGCATAGAGGATATGGGGGTCATGTGGGATGGGTGGGGGCACTAGGTTGACATGGGGTATGCGGCAATGGGGCTGCGTAGATGGGCACTAAGTTGGCATAGAGGGTATGGGGACCATGGGGGTGGCTGGGGATAACAAATTGGCATAGATTGACATGGATGTGGCATGGGGGCCATGTCTGGGGGTGGGGATGAGGGTTGAGGGCTGGAGGAATGTTTTTTGTTTTATTATTATTTTTTATTTATCTAAACACAGTGGTGGGGCACAGAGGCAGGTCTTGCACGCAGCCCTCCTTTGCACCTGGCAGCCTGTGCATTTGTTCCAGGGTTGCCCATCCCAACTCCTGTTTCAGCCCACCACCCCCCAGCCCTGACCAAAAATCCAATCTGCGAACAGGCACTTTTAAAGGTAGGGTTCGGCAAGTCAGGAAGTCTCCTGACCCTATGAACCCAATCCAGGGACAAACGTCTGGGCCTAAATCTCTCCCAATCCTAGGCTTACTGCTATTCTTTGCAACATTATAAGCCTCTTCTTTTAATCTAATACTATCTTTAAACTTTCCTAGTAAGCCACAAATAGATCTTTCTCGCTGAGTTTTTGTTTTGACATTGAGGAAATTGGCTTGCCAAGCCTTTTTGAATTCTGAAGACAGGCTTCTCATCACTCACCTTTCAACCTTTCTTTCACTCTGATTATGCGTAAGTCCACATGTTTCTGCATTACTTCATCCAATTAGTTGTCATTACTCCTGTTTTCACTTAAACCATTCCCCAAAACTTGACCACGGATATAACTTGACTGACCTGTTAAACATATCATCCAACTCTGGGCAGTTATTTAAATACAAGGCTCTCCTACAGATGAATTATCACTTGCCTTGTGCAGATGTATCCTTGGAGGAGTTAATCCCCAGGAGGAGAGCTAAGAAACCCAGGTGGCTGGAACAACGAGAGCTTGCAAGAAAATAACAAAACTGGCTGTTAAATATTGTAGGACAGAACATATTTAGGAAAGATAAGGAAGGAAGACAGGGGCAGTGTGGGAAGGGTAGCTGTACTGACAAGAAACAACATAATGGTAAATAAGAAAAAGGAACTTAACCAACTATTAAAAAGATACAGAATCCATATGAATTTAAATGCAGGACAAGAAGAGATTGATGGGGTATTCTACAGACCATCTAATAGTGGAAGGGAAGTGGAGGAAGAAATAGTGAGATGAATCTATAATATGTGTAAAAATAGTACCAAATTATTGGGAGATTAATAGTGGGAGATTTCAATTATGTGCAAATAATCTGTCCCATAGTAGGCAAAGAGGAAAAGAGAATGGAGATTTTACAGTATGTTCAGGATTCCTTTCTAAACCAGTATGTAAGAAGCCCAACAAGGAAAGATTCACAAATGAAAACAGAAAATGCTGGAGCTACTCAGCAGATCTGGCAGCAACTGAATTAACAGGGTTAACAATTCTGGCTATTCATCAGGACTAGAAAAAAATTTGAGATGTAACAGGTTTGAGCAAGTACAGAGGCAGGGGAAGGGGAATGTTAGAAAAAGCAAAGGGGATGGAGGAAGGCAGGAGTGGTTAAATGACAAAAGGGATAATGATGCAAAGCAAAAGAGGTCATAATGAGACAATTAAAGAAACAAAAGTTGGGTCTAGAGGAGGTGTAAAGGGAATAGCAGAATCATCACCAACAGCTGCTGTCTGAAAAACCTGGAGCAGCAGTTGCAATCTGAAATTGTTGAACTCAAATGTTGAATTCAGAAGGCTGTAAAGCACAAAAAGTATTCTTTGAGCTTCAATTCAGTTTCATTAGAATAGTGTGGCTGAAGACAGAGAGGTCAGAGTGGGAGTGGAGTAGAGAATTAAAGTAACGAGTGACTGGAAGTTTGGGGTCATACTTGTGAACTGAATGGAGCTATTCTGCAAAGCTATCACCCAATCTGCATTTGATCTTCCCGATGTAGGGGAGATTACATTGTGAGAAGTGAATACGGTATACTAAGTTGAAAGAAGTTGAAACAAGTCAATCACTGTTTCACCTGGAAGGATTGCTTGAGACCCTGGATTGTGGGAAGGGAGGAAGAAAAAGGGCAGGTGTTACATCTCCTGTGCTTGCATGGGAAGATTCCATTGGTAAGGGAAGGGGCGTTGCAGGCGATGGGAGAGTGGGTAGGGTGTTGCAGAGGAAACCGTTCCTTCAAAATGCTGAAGGGGCAGGGGAAGATATTTTTGCTGATGGCATCATGCTGGAGGTGGCAGAAATTCCAAAGGATGTTCCATTGCATGTGTAAGACTGTGGAGACTGATGATATGGAAGGTGAGGGCAAGAAGAACTCTATTGTGATTTTAGGAGGGGACAGAAAGGGCGGGAAATGTGGTGCGGGAAATGGAATGGACTTTTTAAAAAATATATTCATTCATGGGATGTGGGCATCACTGCCTAGGTCAGCATTTATTGCCATCCCCAAATGTCCTTGTTCAGAGGGCATTTAAGAGCCAACAAAATTACTGTGGATCTTGAGTCACATGGAAGCCAGATCAGGTAAGGACAGCAGATTTCCTTCCCTAAAGGACATTAGTGAACCAGATATGTTTTTATAACAATCGACAATGGTTTCATGGTCATCATCAGAATTTTAATTCCAGATTTTTACTGAATTCAAATTTCACCATTGAACCCGGGTCCCCAGAGCATTACCCTGGGTCTCTGGAGTACAAGTCCAGTGACAATACCACTATGCCACCCACCTCCCCTGTTGAGGGCTCTGTCAATCATGTGGGATACAATCCTCAGTTGAGGAAAAAGAAAGACTTTTTGGAAGTACTGACATGGAAACAGTAATTTTGGATCTAGTAGTGGGAAATGAACCAGAGCAAATAAGAGAAGGAGCCATAGGGGAACATCTTGGCAATAGCATTCATGACATAATAAGGTTTAAAGTAAGGATTGAGAAAGACATAAGTAAGCCAAAGACAAAAGTAATAGAGTAGAAATGAAGCTAATTGTGAGCAGATGTGAATGGAACTTGGGAAGATAAATTGAAAAATTGATAAAAGATATAGAAAATTTGAAAACAGTGATTTATAGAGTTCAGGAGAAATATATTCTGCTAAAAGAAACAAGAACAAACTAGTTAATAATGAAAGCCATGGATGAATAAAGAGATAAGGGGAAAATTGAAACAAAAGAAGGCGGCATTTACTAAGTACATAGACAATAAAGGAGAAGATGACAAAGTGGTTAGAAATGAAGTCTATAAGTAATTGAGAAAGCAAAGTGGAACTGGAAAATGTAATATTAAGGACTTTAAAAGAAATAGTAGCTAGTAGTTATAAAAATAAATAGTAAAATATTTATAAGCATGTGACTACTGTGCAAAAACTAGAGCCCAGAGAATGAGGCTCCATACAAACATTACCTTTATTAAAATCAACATTAGCAGTATTAGGAAGATAACAATAAGCAATTATACAACCTGACTACTCTGGAATTGCAAGCTGATCAGACTCTAAGTCCCAGTGGTAAGGTGCATGATCCAGACACTCAAGAGTTCTAAAAATCACCAACTATAGCCAATATGCCTGGGTCTAATTACGTACATGGTGGCCTTGTCCCTGAACAGTGTTCAGTTGCTAACTATCTGTAATCTGTTAAGTGTCTGGTTCTTGCAGTTACAAGCTCAGCTTGTTCCCAAACAGTAAGCTGCAAGTTCAGCTGTATATCACAAGGGCACTTTAACTTGCAGCAAGCAGGCAGGGCATGATGGGAAAATTGTCAACCAGTAATGGTCAACTTTTTAACAGTGTTGAACAGACATACAAATAACAAAAGAAAAATCAGGATATGGGTATGGCCACTGAGGGATACACAAGCTAAATTCACAAGTAATTACAACAAAATGGCAGAAACTTTAAATGGTTGCTTTGCCTCACTATTTACCAGAGAGACTAATAAGGCGGATATAATATTGGAAGAAAAGGCATAAAGACATTTAAGATAAAAAGAGGGGAGATAATTGATAAATCAAATCAAACTTAGAGAGGATAAAAACCCTGATCCAGATAGACTGCATCCATGCACATTAAAATAAGCTAGGGAAGCGATAGTGGAAGCACTATTATCCATATATATTAATTCATTAGAAAAAGGAATAGTACCAGACAACTGGCAGGTAATTAAAATTATTTATTTACTTAAAAAAGAGATAGAACACTGTCCTTCACTGTTGCTGGTGCAAAATCCTGGAACCCCCTCCCTAACAGCACTATGGGTGTACCTACACCACAGGGACTACAGCAGTTCAAGAAGGCAACTGACCACCACCTTCTCAAGGGCAGTTAGGGATAGGCAATAAATGCTGGTCTAGCAAACTTGAAAAAAAGTTGAGGAACCATAGGCCAATTAATTGAATAGCAGAGCAGGCTCGATGGGCTTAATGGCCTTTTCCTGTTCCTATGTTCCTAAAATGATGAAATAAAAAATAACTAGAAACCAAAAACATGATGAAGTGTGATTTTCAAAAGGAAAGATCATGCTTGATCAACCTTATTGAATTCTTTGAAGGAGTAACAGAAGGAGTAGACTAGATCGAGAACCAGAGGACACATGTAAGGTAATTGACAAAAGAAGCAATGGAGACACGAGGAGAAACTATTTCAGGCAGTGAGTGATTAAGATCTGGAACGCACTGCCAGAGAGTGTGGTGGAGGCAGATTCAATCGAGGCATTCAAGAGGGAAGTGGATTATTATCTGAAAAGGAAGCATGTGCAAGGCTATGGGGGATGGCACTAGGTGAATTGTTCATTTGGAAAGGTGGCAGAGACACAAAAAATGTAGTAGATGTGATACATTTGTATTTTCGATTACGTACCATATGGTAGACACATGACTGAGGTCAGAGCATGTGGAATCAGGGGATAAAAAGCAGACTAGATAGCAAGCTGTTTACAAAAGAGAGTAGGAATTAAAGGCAGCTACTCAGTCTGAGAAAAGATGGGAAATAGTGTTCCAGAAAGATTAATACTACCACCATGTCTGGTCACAATTTACATTAACAACTTGGACCTCGGGCATCTGCAGTACGTTTCCTAAATTTGCAGATGTTACACCAAATTGGGAGATATAGTTAAAATACAAAGGAAGAAGGAAGCAACTTACCAGAAGGGATTAATAAACTTGCAGAATGTGTATCTAATTGGCAAATTAATTTTAGTATATATGTGTGAGGTGGAACTTTTTTACCCAGAGGGTGGTGACAGTCTGGAATGCGCTGCCTGGGAGGATGGTGGAGGTGGGTTGCCTCACATCCTTTAAAATGTACCTGGATGAGTACTTGGCACGTCATAACATTCAAGGCTATGGGCCAAGTGCTGGTAAATGGGATTGGGTGGGTAGGTCAGGTGTTTCTCATGTGTCGGTGCAGACTCGACTTGCCGAAGGGCCTCTTCTGCACTCTGTGATTATGTGATTCTGGTGCATTTCGGTAGGAAGAATAAAGAGGCAACATATTGTTGGGTAATAAGGGTCTGAATGGAGTAAGGAACACAGGAATTTAGTGATAAAGATATATTAGTCATTAAAATTAGCAATGGGGGTAATAAGTCCAAAATGAAGCAAACCAAGCACTGGGGTTAATTTCTAGAGGGACGGAATTGAAAAGCATGAAAATCATGTTAAACTGATATTAGCACCTTGGTTAGCAGACACTTGGGCCCGGAGTTTCGCTCCTATTTGGGACAATTCCAAGTTCCACAAATCTGACCCAGGAAAATGTGCCCTGGAAGTTGGGATTTTCATTCCAGGGTGGTGGGGTGTTTTGGGAGTCAGGCTTGCTGGCCCCAGAATGAGTGCAGAAGCTGCCGGGTGTGGAGGTGGGCTGGACAGAAGGCCTGTCTCAGTGCTCCAGCACTAAGTCTAAGATTTTTAAAAAAGCAATAAAACTCCAGCCCTGATCATACACCTACACTCTCCATGCCCTATCCATGCCAACCCATGTCACTTTATGCCCCTACACCCAGCCTCCATGGCCCTTCATGCCCCCCATACTCACTTATGCTTTTTTACCCCACCTCCAGGGCCCAATATAACCCCATGCCAACCTATGCTCCTCTACCCAACTCCTATGGCCCTTTATAGTCCCTATGTCAACCGCGTGCCAACATGCCAACAAATGCCCCCCACCCATCACCCTTCTCCCTTCACCTACCATGCCAATTTACACAGTATCCACCATGGGACCTCAGGACCCATGCTGAGATTAAATAAAATAAAGTTCTAAGCGCATATTGCTAACTTTATCTTTTTTAAAAAGGAATCTCATTCATAAAAATTCATTCACTACATATACAGTCCTTCAACCACATCCTTATAAAAACAGTTAATTCAAGTGCTTAATCCTTTATAAAAATAAAGATTGGAATTCATAGTTTCACTTCAAAGAATCGCTAACCACTTGGAACTGTCAATCAAACTTTGAAATATAAGGCACTCTACTGTGATAAGGGAAGGTCGTGAAATCAGTCATGCAGCACTAATCCAGTAATGGTAACCTTCAGGCCTATGTCAACAGACAGAGTGAAATAGCAAGCAATAATTTTTATAAACGCTCCAGACATTTTTTTTCAAAGATTTAAAGGGAAGAAGTTTTAAATGCCTTTTCAGCTTGACAGTGCCTTTGTCAGTTTATTTTCACAGTTTTGACAGTTGCCTTTGACAGTTCATTTTGACAATTTTGACAGTTAATGAGTTCATGCACTTTTTATGCACACCCATGCTTACTTTTAACAATCCCAAGGGGCACCTGACCCTTCCCAAAGGTACCTAAGCTCCCCCAAAAGTATCACGGACCATATCCAAAGGGGTACCCTACTTCTCCAAAAGGGTAGCCCAGCTCTCCAGGAATTCTGCAAAGCTTAGACCTGTTCCTACCAGGTCTAATCTGTACACATCATGTTTCCCATTCCTACGTAATGAAAATAAAACATGACTATAGACAGCTGCTGTTTTATATGGGCAATTGCGTCCACAAAACTCGCATGTGCAAATCCCAATTCGGGCCTGTTCCCACCCCTGCAGAAATGGTAGGGTCCGGGGTTTCAGTCTCTTCCACCATTTTCGCAATAATGGAGAAGCTCTCCATCATTGCAAAAATCAAGGCCTTGGAGTACTGTGAAAGTTTCTGGCCTCCATATTATGAAAAGGATTTAGAGGCATTAGTGAAGGTGCAAAAAGATTCATCATGATGATGCTAAAACTGAGAGGTTGTGTGTATCACGAAAGATTGAAGAAGCTGGGGGGTTTTTTCTCTGGAAAAGCGAAGGCTTAGTGGATGACCTAACAGAGGTGTTTAAGATAATGAAAGAGCTTGATAGGGTAGATGTAGAGGAGGGAGAGCAAATTCTATAGCCAAAATTATAAGATAGTCATCCATAAATCCAATAGGGAATTAGGAGAAATTTCATTACCGAGGGATTGGTGGGAATGTGAATGTACTGCCACAAGGAGCAGTTAAGGCAAAAAGCATAGTTGTATTTAAGGGGAATCTAGAAAAGCACATGAAGGAGAAAGGAATGGGAGTATTAGAGAGGTGGGAAGAGGCTATTTGAAGCAAACAGCAGTTGGACTGAATGTCCTATTTCTGTGCTATAGGTTCTGTGTAACTCAGTGCAACTGAATACTTATCAACTAAAGTTTCTGGTAACTTTACTTCCCACTGAACATTTCACAGGAAATGAAACTCATATTTACAGCTTCCTGACAGAAACTCAATTAAAAGCTAAAGTTAAGATAAGTTAATGTCCTTACAATACAGAATATGTTTTAGGTAGTGCAGTACAGGGTAGGAGTGATTCAAATCAATGGACTGAGTAAGTTACAACAGCTAATCATCCTTCAGTTTCCTTTGTCCAAGTTGTTTTCCCCAGTTTAACCATTTACTGCTCTATTTCCTTATCGTCACTGATCACTGCAATGTTCTGCAACAGGACAGGAAATGAATTAAAACAGAAAACATTTTTATTCACAAACCTGAGCCCTGATACCATTCATTGCCTTTATAGTGCTGACACTGACACATCCATTAGCCAAGTAGAATTGTTCCCTTTTATCCACTGTATTTAGTCCATTAATGAGGCTGACACTGAGATACACATTGGCTGTGTAATACTAACAAGATCCAATACAGGCATTATGGTTTCTACATGCATGCCTTCATCTCTGGCCCATTATATACAGACAAAAGCTGTCAGTTAGTTATAACCCAACGGTCTAGAGGCTAGAGTATTGGCCCCCTAACCATTGGCTTCAGGCTTGCAGTTGGCCTATCTCTCAAACCCAACTGCCACAGTGGAGGTGACCATAACTAGGACAAGCCTGCGCCCCAGTACTGGAAGTAGTAGTAAAGATTTGTGCTTAGATTGTACCTTTCTGACCTTAGCCCATCACCCAAAGCACTTCAAAGGCAACAAAGTATTTTTGAAGCGCACTCACTGTCATAATATAGGAAACATAGCAACCAATTTGAACACAGCTAGATCCCACAACAGAAATGAGATAATGACCAGATAAGCTGTTTGTTAATCTGAGATCAATAGCATAGAATCCCTTAACTGGCATCTTGATCAGTTGATCAGTGCTTGAAATTAATAGGGCACTAGTGGGATAGAAGAAGGAATTATAGGAGATTGGACATGAGCCAAAGGTCTATTAAATATCTGAACACAATGGGCAGAATTTTGCCATCAGTGAGCAGGGGATGGGGTCTGCTCGCCGAAGCGTTAAATGACACAGGATGACATTGGGTGGAACCCCCAACGTCATCTCGCCCCATTTAAATTTTCAGGAAGGCGGGGGCGCAGCAAAATCAGCTGCAGGCCCGCCAACCTGTCAATGGCCAATTGAGGACATTGACAGGATCATTTAAACAATTAAAGGACCGGCCTGTCCAACCTTAAGGTTGGCGGACAAGCCAGGAGCCCCACAGGCAAACAGAGAAAACATGAAACCTCATCCAGCGGCGGAATGAGGTTTCATGCAAGGTTTTAAAAATTTTAATAAAGTTAATCTGTAAATTATGAACATGTCCTATCTCATGTGACATTATCAAATGAGGGGGACATGTTAGGGAATTTTTTTTTTCTATTTTTAATATTTTTCAAAGTGTAAGCAATCTCCCTGAAGCAACACTTAGCCTCAGGGAGATGTACACTCTTTCGTGTGCATGCGCGTAAAAGTGCAATCTCCCTTTTGGGGAATCACCCCATCAGCACAGGAAGCACATAGCACTTCTGCCAGACATCATGCTGGGCGGACCTTAATTGGCCCGCCCACATAAAATGGCGACGGGGCTCGCTTCTCCGGCAGCGATCAGCGCCCACCGGAGATTGGGTCAGGGCCGCCCAACAGGCAGAAAATCCTGCCCTATGTTTGGAACTGCCACGTAACAGGGTGTAAGCAAAGCAAGAGTCAGAGCTCAGAAGCCAATAGGTAGAGATTCTTTTCCTGCCTCAAAACTCCTAATATATCAATTTTGATAACATAGAAACAGTATGCTCTTGAAGAAAGCTGTTTTTTGAAATAAACTGGAGCACACTGGCAGAAACAGAACACTTCAGTTAACAGATTGTCACCAGCCTCTGAATGTGTGAGCAGCAGGCTTGCGTTGCAGAGCCGTTGGATTGCAAAGCCTTCCAAACTTGTTCCTCTAGCCATTGGAGTGAGTGTATCAATGTTGATTGTTGACACTTTAAAGCCTCGAACCTATTTTCAAAAGATTGTGCATTTGTTTTACTAACATTGCAAATATTTTGTATCATGCGGTAAGTGTGATGACCTGATTGCCACAAGGTTGGCAAGTATTGAAATCCTTTTGGACAACACTGGTCTAGATAAATACACAAGGGGGAAAGAAATACAAGGTTGATAAGGTGAGATGAAAAAAGATATGTGAAGCATGGACCAGTTGTCCTTCTTTGCTGTCTGGTTCTTTGACTTTGTATAGTAAGATTGATGCATGACAGAAACTCACTTGTTGCAGGTATCAGTCTAATATACTACCTGGTTGTTCCTTTGTTTATGCCCTTCCCCAGGTCGAATAGTTGCTCTCAACATCCTGGGCAAAGGAATAGAGATTAACACTGTGCCGTACTTCTGGACAGCAATGTTTGGGAAAAGCATTCGTTATGCAGGTAATACTGTCCTAGAACATGAGCTTACTCTCTCTTCTTTCAGGGTTAGAGCCTGTGGTATTGTCATACTCTCCTCTCCTGAATCCCAAGCAATTCAGGGGTCATTTTTGTTTTCACGATCCACTCAATGAATCTGTTACTAATAACTCCATGTTCATCTATTTTAGCAAATAATTGACAAAAAAACTGATCAAATGTGTAGCTCCCAATTAGTCTGCAGTTGTTTCCTCCTCTGAGGAAAGATAAGAAGCCCACCTCATCAAATACAGAGTGGATGGTATTAAACCCGATCTCTCGTTACCTAAAGGAAATGTTTACAACTGGGCCCTAAGGAATTCAGAATCCCACCGCACCAAAACCAGAACGCAATTCCAACAACCATAAATCAAACTCCACTTCCTGTAAATCAAGAATAATAATTAACAAGCAAAAGTAGAACATGCTGGAAGCACATGATAGATTCAGCCACAATGGAGAGAGAAGATAAGTAAGTGGCTTGGATTTTGCAGTCAACAGTGAAGGAATGATACTAGCTATTCACTATGATGAGAACTACCCATAGGGCTGAATTTCCCCCCTGTCGGGGGGGGAGTTAAAGGGTGGGCGTGCACAGGCGCTCTTCCGATTGGCGCCCCCGATTGGAGGCGTGGTGCCATTTTACCTGGGTGGGCCAATTAAGGCCTGCCCAGCATGACATCTGCACAGAAGCACTATGCGTTCCCTGTGCGGGTGAGGGGGGTAATCCCAAAATCGAGCGTGCACTCTCTCGTGCATGCACACGAAAGAGTGCACTCATCTCCCTAAGGCTAAGTGCTGCCTCAGGGAGATCAGTTCAAAATATACAAAACCTAAAAATAGAAAAGTCAAGTTTCCCTAAAATGTCCCCATCATGTGACAATGTCACATGAGTTGGGACATGTCTATAATTGTCACAAACTTTATTGACATTTTTTAAACCCTATAAGTTTTTTAAACAGTCCGTTGATGAGGTTTCATGCTTTTTCTAATTCCTACCGGGGCTCCTGGCCTGCCTACCTACCTTAAGGTTGGATGGGCAGGTCCTTAACATTATATAATTGACTTTGTCAATGGCCTCAATTAGCCATTGACAAGTTGGTAGGTGCGCAGCTGATTTCGCTGCGCCCCCACCTTCCTGAAAATTTAAATGAGGCGCGGTGATGTCGGGAGTTCTCCCCAATGTCACCTTGCGTCATTTTACACGTCAGCAAGCGGACCCCGCCCCCGCTCGCCGACATGTAAAATCCTGCCCATAGAGTTTTCACTGGTTTTTGAGCAACAGCCTACTGTCTTTTGGTACCTGCACCAGTGTGGAGACCTGTACAACAGGGGAAAAACTTCTCCCCCGATGTGCAATGTGGATGAAGAGAAAGCAACCACTAGGTTCTGCAACCAATCAGATTGAAGAATGCCACTGAGGCAAGCAGAGTTTAAATTATGGAGTACAACCAGATTTAAATCAGGCACAGAAAGCAAAATAGAAAGATAGAAAGAAAATTGGGATTAAGAGAGACAGAAAGAAACAGTACAGAAAAATAATTTTTATTTTTTAAACAATTTCCAATACTAACTAAATTCTGATGGAATGAGACTTCACATTTGTCAACTAAAATATTTTCAGGGCTAGAGAGGTAATTAGGGATGGGCGATAAATGCTGGCCAAAGCCAACAATGCCCACATCCCATGAACAAATAAAAAAAACTTATTATGACTAACCATGCTATTAAAAACTCACTTGCATCTGAATGTACCAGCCCTAACTTAATCAGTTGTGTTTAGTGGGTAAATATAGCAACTTCATGCCATTACAATCATTTCATTGTCAAGTTTACAAACTAAGTACTGTTACTGTGTAGCCTGTGGAGGAGCAGGATAACTAGGGCTGCAAGTTCCAGATTTGCATGATGAATTATGCATGTGTAGTCACTGGAAGTTGTCTGATTTACTCTGCAATAATGGTGAGCAATGTTAGCCTCACTGTTATTCTCAATGCAAAATCCAGACCAATGTTTCAGACCATCTCTGCCTGTACATAAAGGATAAAGCTGTTGGATAAATCTCTGAGCTGGAAAGATGGACACCATTCAAATAGGAATAGAACCAAGTGAAGAGGGAGGAATTTTTTTTTAAAAGAGGAGGCATGAGAAGATTGACCTTAAAAGAAAAACAGGAGATGGCTGAGATGATATTTCAGTCCAGCCGTGGAGACTGAAGGTATGCCAGAAATCATCAATAAATGCTTTGCAACTTTGCAATGGTTTTTACAGTGGTGGAAGTGAGATGGGTGGTGGACTAAAGGAGGGTGCACCATAATTGATAGAGACAACTATGAGAGAAGAATTGGTTCTTAAACAATTAGCAGAACTCAAGTTACATAAATCACTCAAGCATATACCCTAGGCTGCTGAAGGAAGCCAGAGAGAAGGTAGCAGTGGGTCTGACCACAATTTTTCAATTCTTCTTAAATATGCAAATTGTGCCGTGGTCTGGAGGGTGGCCAGTATAACATCTCTGTTCGAAAAGGGAGATTAGGATAAACCAGGTAATTGTAGATCAGTTATTGTAATGTCCACTGTGGGCAATTACTTAGAATTTACAATTCAGATCAAGTTACTTTGAAGAGTGTGTGGGATTATCAAGGAGATTCAGCTTGGAATTGTTCAACACTGATTATGTTTAACAAGTTGTTTTTGAAGAGCTGACCGATTGGATAATTAAAAGGCAAATCAGTGGACATGCAGTATCAGATTTTCAAGTTTTTGATAAGGTATCTCAAAGGATGACTGTTTTCAAGCATTTGAGAAGTGATTTTACCCCTCCAAGACTAGTGGGCGTGGGTTTGAGGGCAAAGTTACAGTGTTAAAAATTTCAAACCCAAACCCAACCTGCCTTCAACCCACCAACTTTTGTTTTGACTGAAGCAGAACAACAGGCAGGTGGCTAATAGGCCCTCATTTTTACAAGCTTTCTATTTTTAACTCAAGTCAGATGGGTTTCCTGGGCCTCAGGAAACCTGGCAGGTAAAAGGAGGCAGGAAGGGCTGTATCCAGAAGGTAAATTCCTCCAGACCCAACATACTATCTTGTAATAAAAACTGAAAATTCAGGAAATACTCAGCAGGTCTGTCAGCACCTATGGAGAAAGAAACAGAGTTTCGGGTTGATACCGTTTCATCAAAACTGGGAAAAGTTAGAAATGTAACTGGTTTTAAGCAAGTGAATGGGAAAAAGAACAAAGAAAAGGTATACGGCAGGGTGGAAGGCAGGAGAGATTAAATGACAAAAGAGTTGGTGTTACAAGGGCAAAGGGAATGGTAATGGGACAAGTAAAGAAACAAAGGATATGTCTAGCGAAGGTGTGAATGACAGATGACAGATGAACAGCTGCCATTTAAAAAAGCAACAAAACCCCAAGAAATTAAAACCAGGAAACAAAATGGGGACATCTGAAATTTCTGAACTCAACATGAAGTCTGGAAGGCTGCGAAGAAAGAAGAGTTGCAGTTCCTCAACTTACATTGAGCTTCTTCATTGGGACACTGCAGGCGACCGGGACAGAGATCAGCCTGGGTCCAAGGTGGAGAATTAGGGAAATGTCAGGCGATGGAAGTTCAGGGTCACATTTTCAGACTGAATGGGGTGTTCTGCAAAATGGTCACCCAATCTGTGTTTCACCTTCCCAGTGCAGAGAAGACAATATCATGAGCAGCAGATATAGTACACTCAACATAAAGAAGTACTAGTAAATCACTGTTCCATCTGGACAGAGTGATTAGGGTCTTGAACAGTGAACTGTTCATGATTGCGCCATTCACACCTACTCAAGACACACCTTTTATTTCTTTACTTGCCTCCATTATCACTCCTTTTGGCCTTGAACTGTGAATTCTTGCGGCATTTAATCTCTCCTGCCCTTCATTCTCTCGCTGACCTTCCCTTTGTTATTTTTTCCCTGCCCTCCCCACTCTCATTTGCTGAAACTCTATTTCATTTCTAACTTTCCCTGTTTCTGATGAAAGGCCACAGACCTGAAACATTAACTATTTCTCTCCACAGATGCTGCCAGGCCTGCTGAGTATTCCCAGAATTTTCTGTTTTTATTTCATTTTTCCAATGTCAACAGTGTTTAGCTCTTGTATGAAGTTTATTTGTAAACATCCCCATGAACAAGTGTAAAAAAGATATCAAACTAAGAGATACAGCAAATGAGCAATGGTTGGATTGGAGAAGGATTGGAAGGGGTGTTCCCCAGGCGTCAGTGCTGGATCCATTTCTGTTTGATTTGGGCATAAGAAGCACATGCTCAAAATTTGCAGTTAACACAAAAATGGAGATGGTTCAGCATGAAGGGCTATGAAAGAATTCAGGAGGATGTAGACAGGTTAATAGAATGTGCAGACAAGTGGCACATGCATTTCAATGCGGTAAAGAATGAGGTAATGCATTTCACGGGGAGAAACAAGAAATCATTAAGCTGCTTATCAAATCGGTCGGTATCTTCAGTGATTGGGGAACATGACGGTGAACAATGTCATTTATCAACATATCTCTTAATTTCTCTGAGGTATCAAACATTTCAGTCATTACAATTCATTGGCTTTGCAGGTCATGGGGAAGGGTTCGACGATGTCATCATCCAAGGCGACCTGGACGAGCGGAAGTTTGTGGCTTTCTACACCAAGTAGGTGATTCTCATATTTGTTGGCCATTTCCCCTTTGATCCTGGTGTCCAGGAATTCTCACAGGTGTATAAATGTAGAGTAAGATTACAGCAATAATTCTGACCATATCAATGATAGGAGAGATGTTATAAGACCTGACTGGTAGAATAGGAAAGCCAAATTGGTCCACCACCAAATACCAGGGAGTGGGAAGACACATATTCATATTTGTGATTCCACATATGATGAATTTCTAATTGTAGGCATGGCAGAGACAGGCAGTGCAAACTCTCAGTGCCCACACCCAATTCCCTCTCCAACCCCTTCCCCTCCTCGATGAAAGAGGAAGAGGCAAGAAATCAATGGCTTTTACACATCTGCCATTAGCAGAGAAATAGGTGCAGGAGAACTGCTCACTTACCATCCTCACTAAAATTTGTGTTTTAAATTACTCTATGACACTCAACAATACAGATTGGGAAGGTAGCAGATTGTTGTCTGGAGTTTCTGACTTTGACCCCATTATGAACAATTGACCCATTCAAAGCCTGGAGTTCAGTATCTCTGCCAATCTCCTGGTCGTGTTGGCATAACCCTACAGGGGAAGTCTAACTCATTAAACTAGAATACCCGAAGCCATGGCCTACTACTCTTGATGGGATCAACTGAAGTTCCTTTGATGAACAAGGTAAGTTTTAGGGTATCTGCGCTTGCCGAGAAGTGTTCAATGAGACAGGGTAGAAAGGGTTTTGCCCTACATTATATCCAAACTGTATCTGAAAAAAAACAGAAATTTTGGAAGTACACAGTAGTTAGCCTGATTCTGTAGAGGCAGCTAATAACAGGTGTAAGTATTGACATATTCCATTCCTAAGCATTTACATCTTAATATTGGAGAGTGCAAAAATTAACCAAAAGTGTTTATTTATAGGAATGATTATTTTCTATTTTTCAATGAAAAACCCAGCCCCTTGAAACTGGTGATATTCACCCCCAAGGCTCCCTTCTCCATACTGTACCACTGTACATTTTCAACACCGGGGGACAGAGCTTTACTTTCTCCCTTTCTTTCTCCCCTTAGTATGTTATGACTATAAATAACTGATAAACAGACTTAAAACATGTTTACTTTTCGTGGATGGGAATGATGTCATAAGTTTTGCATATGGCCGACCAGTGATGTCACCCTACCCAGACCGCACTACAGTTCACAGTGATATTGACCCTCCTCCAATTCGCAATGTTGTGAGCTAGCACTCTGTGTCAAATAGTTAAGGATTGAGGATTATCTTTGTGAAGGGCTTCAATTCATTGTTTTGTTGTATAAAGTAAAGCTGATAACTGTGAATAAATTGAAAGGTCATTCACAGTTTTAACAAACAAAGCAGTAGCTCGGGTAATTTTCCAATGTATGGCTGCAGAGTTGGCAAATTTTTCACTACAGTATCATTAAAGGCTTCATTTTTTTCTTGGACAACTTGATGCACTCATTCAAATAAAGGACATTTTACAATGAGTGGCTGTTTTGTCCTTGGTAAAGGAGGAGCAGTGGGTAATATTTCCGTCCTTCAGTAATTATTATTCCATTTCAAAAGAATTATAATTTAATGACTCCACTGTGGAACATGGTTGAGATGGGTGTAGGGCTAGGGGGCTGGGTGTGGGAAACCTCTGATGATCCATTCTGTATCTGCTGTTGAGAGGGAATACCTGGCCCCTGATCATTACTTCCCCCTGGACCGTTGACCTCAGAATGCAGGAAATGTGGGCACATAACAATATCCAAACACAGCATGGTTCCAAGTCCTCACAATCTGTTATATTTTTGATAATGATTATATTCAATAATAATCACAAACCTCCTCGGACATCTTGTTATCTGCAATAATTCTATCATTGATAACACCGATAAACAAAGCCTTGTCAGGGACTTCCAGTAATCACACTTCAACATTTTCCTGTTAAAGATCATTATGTCTTTGCATAATAGTGTAAAGCCAGTGTTATCATCACCCTTATTGAGTGCACACTCCCATTCCTTGCTTCCCTTCCATGGTGTATTATCTCAGACGTATCCACATTAAATTTCAGTTCACAATAACCTGTCTGCACATTCCACTAACCTGCCCACGTCTTCCTGATTTTCTTTTTAAGGTCCTCTTTGCTATTTGCCAAGCCACTATCGTGTCATCAAAAAATTTCTACCTTGTGCCAAAGCCAAATCATCTATTTATACTCAGAGCAAAAGTGGAGCCAAAGCTGAAGTACATAATTTCTGGCAACACCCATTTACCCTAACCCTGTGTTTCCCACTCAACGAGCAACTGTTAATCCAGGCTTCCACATTAGCTCTTTTACCATATGCCTGAAATTTTCATCATAAAATTGTTAATTGACTCACTCACGTGCTTTCACTCAGATTAAGAGATTTCCTACACACACCTGGCTATTCATCTGCATTCTCATCGTCAATCTGCTGGCCCTGCTTCCCCCAACACCCATCAAACTAATTCTTTAACCCTGGGCTCAAGGGAATCTCACTGGGACTGGATGCCATGAATGGGTTTGAATGGAGGCAGACAACCAAAAAAACCCCTTTATTTTTGGTGTACGTTTAAACAGGAAATTCCAGGGAAATTATGGGAAATGATGTGCAGAAACTTCTTGGACACTGGCCCCTGAAGAGAATAGCAGGAAAGTAATTACAAAATGGGCCTTGATAATTCCTCTTGGTAAATGATAATGAGAGGACCTTTATCACCCATAGTCCCAAGCAGGATGGACCCATCTAATGCTTAATACTGACATATTTGACTCTTTTTAAAATAAATGTTTCTTTCTATATGAAATAGTGCTTATTTGTGTGTTCAGTGTTAAAACTTAAATTATTTTACAATTTAGGAAAGCTACTGGAATGAACAACTGCATACAGGCCAGGAGGTAATACCAGAGCGTGTGGCTCACTGGGTGGTGTAACCATCCCTACAACAGTTTTTCTCTGTCTCTCTCCCAATCATGGTATTAACAGCTACTCCTATTGACATATGCATAGCCCAGTTTAACCTCTTCCCTACCTTGGCACTTGGCATAGCCCAAATGCCTTCCAATAGCAGTGGATAAGGAATCTGCTCTTCAGCTGAGTTCAAAAGCCAGCTGAGTGTCAACTATCAGGGGAAAAGCTGATGATCCCATTTGTGTTACTCTAGTCACAATATTATTATTTTCTAGGTCAGTTAGAAAGGAAGATGTTGCATTAATACAGCGCTTTTCACAACCTTAGTATGTCCCAAAGCACTTCACAGCCAATGAAGCACTTTTGAAGTAAAGTCACTGTTTTAAATGATGCAGCAGCCAATTTGCACACAGTAAAGTCTCATGAAAAGTAACATGATAATGTCTAGGTAATCTATTTTTAGTGATGATGGTTAAGGGATAAATGTTGGCCAGGACACTAGGAGAATTTTCTTTCTTTGTTTGAGAAGTTCCATGGGATCTCTTACGTTCATCTGAGAGGGCAAATGGAAGTGAACTGCAGCTGAAAGTCTCATCCAAAGGGCAGCACCTCCAGCCGTGCAACATTCCCTCAGTAGTGCACTGGAATGCTAGCCTATATTATATGCCTATGACGTGGGGTGGGACTTAAACTCACAATGTTCTGATTTAGAGGTGAGAGTGTTACCACTGAGCCACAGTCGACAAATGTTTGAAACTTAGGCTGTGCAGTCACTAAACAGGGGCCGAACTAAATTTCTTCAATTTAAATTAGGGATTGTGTACTCCTTTCTTCCCCAGTTTTCTATATCTGGTGATACAATTGCTTCAGGCACAGGGAGCAGAAAATCTTTCTCTTTGATTTTCAGGATGTAAATATATATTTATGGAAGGGCAGTGTGTGGGAATGTTTCTCAGATCCACCAGTCTGGTCTCATATTCCCAGGAAGTTGAGATGAAAAAGCTGGGAAAGGCTCCCGCGTTTCATTTCCATTCAGCCTTCAAAGCTCTAGGAAATTAAGGGCAGCATAAAGGGAGCAGGAGATCCAAAGGGAATATCTCTGCTCCCTTTTTCCTGACCTTTCCATCTGGGGAATGGGTGCTCATATGAGGAAAGAGCAGGAAAATTGATGTGATAGAATTATAGGGAAATGGTAGTAGCTATCAAACATTATAAGAATGTAGGTCTAGATGTACCAAACTTAGAGTACCATGCACAGTTCTGGTCTCCATATTACAAAAAGGATATTGTTATGGTTTGGCTGATGGTAAATGCCAAGCTGCCCAAATCCCAAAGGGAAACTTGAAACGGCTGTCAAAACGATTTTTTGCAATTTGTACAGTATGAGAGGTTCTGAAATCAGGAAGTGATGTCTCTAACTACTTATGATGATTTTATAGTAGAGTAAATGTTTATTAAGAGAAAATAGAGAAAAAAAACACAGTTACACTTAAACACAAGAATGGCTTCTCACAGTAAACATTACTTTAAAACAGTTCCATGATATCTTAACTTAACTACCCTCAGAGCTAACCACCTCCTTTTCTGTTCAGCAACCATCCTTATAGATTTTCAACATCTATAGAGTTCCAGTATTTTTTACCACACAGTGCCATTTGTCCTTGGGGTGTCCTCTGAGGCTGACAGCAACTGTTTCTCCCTGTCTGGTCTTGTTCACACTGTCTTGAGATCTGACCAGCTATCGTGCTATCTTCTGGGAGATCTAAATAGATACCCCCTCGCATAGGCTTCAGTATTTCCTTAACTGCGTTCCTTCCCTTTGATCTCTCTATTGTCTCAACCAGTCTCTTTAGAAATGCTTTCTTCCCAGCCTTCATTAGATTCTTCATTACGTTAGAGTCATAAAGTCATAAAGGTCTTCAGCACAGAAAAAGGTCCTTCGGCCCATCGAGTTTGCGCCAATCAAACAAGTACCTAACTATTCTAATCCCATTTTCCAGCACTAGGCCCATAGCTTTGTATGCCATGCCATTGCAAGTGCATATCCAAATATGCCTTAAATGTTATGAGGGTTTCTGCCTCTACCATCCTTTCAGGCAGTGAGTTCCAGATTCCCACCACCCTCTGGGTGTAAAAATTCTTTCTCACATCCCCTCTAAACCTCCTGCCCCTTACCTTAAACCTATGCCCCCTGTTTATTGATCCCTCCACCAAGGGGAAAAGTGCCTTTCTATCTACCCTATCTATGTCCCTCATAATCTTATATACCTCAATCATGTCCCCCCTCAATCTCCTCTGCTCCGGGGAAAATTACCCCAGTCTATCCAATCTCTCCTCATTAGCTCTTAGGCTTAAAAAAAAGTAACCTTACCCTATCTTTACCTTATTTTCTTACACCATTTTACAACCTGCATATTCCCCCCTTTGAAATAAAACAACTCAATTCAAAACTACTCATGTTATTGCTTTATGTAAAACTCTGATTGAAGTTCCTCTTGGTTTATTAACACATCAATACCCCTTCTTACTGTTGCCAAAGACTCTTGCAGTCACTCTGGCTCTTACTCCAATTACCGTATTTAAACCCCCAACAGAATGTCTTCCAGTACATAAGAAATATGACAATTATTAACAGAAGAAAAATATTATAATTTCTTGTTTTTTCGACATATAGAAGGACTGGAGAAAAGATTTACATGGATGATGCCAGAACTGAGGGTTATAACTAGCAGGAATATTAGGAACAGACTGGAGCTTTTTTCTCTGGAAAAGGGCAGGCTGAGATGTGACCTGATGGTGGTCTTTAAAATGATGACAATAGACATAGAGAAGACATTTCCACTTTTTGTGGAGTGCAAAATTAGCAGCCATAAATATAAGATAGTCACTAATAAATTCAAAAGGGCATTCAGGAGAAACTCCTGTCCCCAGCCAGCGGTTAGAATGTGGAATTTGTCATCACAAGGAGTAGCTGAGGTGAATAAGAAAGATGGCTTTTAACGTAAGCTAGATAAACACATAAAGGGGAATTGAAGAATGTTCTGATAGGATGAGGTAATGCGAAGGAGACTCATTTGGGTGATAAATGCCAGGATAGATTAGTTGAGAAGAATGGTCTATTCTATGCACATAGTTATAAAAGCACAGGAGTGGATACATTGGGTCACAGGAGGTGAGTTTACATGGGGCCTTTCTGAATTAGTTTGTAAGCGCTGAGTTGTTGTGATCTGGAATGAACTGCCTGAAAGGGCGGTGGAAGCAGATTCAACACTAACTTTCAAAAGTGTATAGGATAAATGCTTGAAAGGAAAAAAAAAAGGACTATGGGGTGAGGGCAGGGGAGTGGGACTGAAATGAGTAAAATTGAGTATAGGTGCAGATGTATAGAATAATAGAACTGTGTTTTCATTGTATAGAGTTACAGAAGCAAGACTATAAACATATAGAGGTATAGGAGCATGGGCGTAGTGTGTAGAGTATACGCACAGGGATAAATGTGTAGAGTTATAGGAGCAGTTGTAAATATAATTAGAATTATAATAACATGAACATAGAGGTATGGGAGGAGGTGGGGAGAGGGTCAGGAGCCTATATATGCATAAAATGTAGTACCATGTGTGTAGAACTAAAGAAGCATATATGTATACATACACCCACACACACACACATACACAGACACACATATATAAAGTAAGCAAGCAAGAGAGTTGTAGCAGCATGAATATAGATGTTTGAGGTATATGAGCACAGGTATAGAGGTATCAGGGCTTGGGCATTGATGCAAAGAGGTATGATGCACAGATATAAAGGCATAGGGCACGGGTATGAAGGTATAAGGAATGGGTATTGAGGTCTAGACATATTGGGGCTTGGGTATTGATGCAACAGGAATGATGCAAATATAAAGATTTACATAGGTATTGTTGTCTGGAGGTACAGGGGCACAGGTGTATAAGTATTGGTGTCTTTCTGGGGTTTACTTAATTTGCCACACCTTGATCTCCTCCCTTACAAAACACATTACTTTTCTGAAGTGGAACTTAGTGAATCACTGAGCTTCCTGTGTGTGGCCAAGTACACTGGCAGTGAAAAGGTTAAGCCACTTTGTCTTGGAATTAGAAAACCAGTAATGAAAATTGAACTGATCCCCAAATCCTTAAATGCCCTGATTACTGCTTCCCAGTAGAAAAGACTCACTGCTTCACAATAGTTGGTAGTCTGGAGTCAGTGACTATACAGCTCAACTTTCATTTGAGAGCTGGTAGTCCTCTGTATCCTCTACATAACACACTTCATTGTTCATTAACACACTCCTAAAAATGGAAACCCTGGAGTGAGAAAAGAGCATTAGGCCTTCCAAGTCCATTTAGATGCTCCGTGTCTGAATATAGAGTCATAGAGGATCAATTTAATCTAATTTGCCCAGTGGGAAATGGACAGGATCAGATCAGCCACCCACTTTCAGTGGAGCTGAAGCCCAAGATCAGGCATGATCATTTCGAATGGTGAAGCAGGCCTTGACAGGCCATATGGTCTACTCCTGCTCCTATTTCTTGTGTACTCATGTTCACTTTGCACTTTAATCAATTTAACTTTCCAAAGAAGTCTCCCGCCAACTGTAAAACTGGTGATGTGGATCTGCACCTCTTAGAGGATTATAGGAAGATTAGGAACAGGACCAGACTATTCAGTTCCCTTGAGCTTGCTCTGCAATTCAATTAGATCAAGGCTGATCTGCACTTTAACTCTGCCGTTGGTTCCTATTCCTTGATACCCTTACTTAATAAAAATGAATTGAACTCAGTTTTTAAAACTTAAATTGTTGATTTCCTTGCTATTGATTTCCTAGCAGATTCTAAACGGGGGGAAGTTGGGCAATCAGTTTACATTCGGACATTGATGATGAAAATTACAAACCTCCTTTGTCTAAACTGATGTGAAGAATCAATTAACTATTTTTTTTATTCATTCATGGGATGGGGGCGTCACTAGCTGGACCAGCGTTTATTGCCCATCCCTAATTGCCCTTGAGAACTGAATGGCTTGCTAGGCTATTTCAGAGGGCATTTAAGAGTCAACCACATTGCTGTGGGTCTGGAGTCACATATAGGCCAGACCAGGTGAGGATGGCAGATTTCCTTCCCTTAAGGGCATTAGTGAACCAGGTGGGATTTTACAATAATCGATTCATGGTCGTAATTAGACATTTTTAATTCCATATCCTTTGATGGGAAGAGCAGTGACACTGCTGTACCAACATTTGATGCACAAGAGCAACTATTACTTGGCTGAATGCCTTTAATCGATGATTGCCCACCACATCTCCAAAACGGTGACATTTATACTGCCTCAGCTTTCGGCAAAAATAATTTCACTGGGTGCTGGCTTCCCTCCCTCTATGGAAGTTGAAATTCTAGAACTGAAAGCTTCTACAAGCTGGGAGCTTGAGCTGATTCCTGGTGCCAGTGACGCCAAATGTTTCAGAATTCTTTCCTGTTCTTTTCCAAATCAATAGCCCTCAGTACTTTTGGATCTGCCTGCATCCAAGTGACCACAAAAAAGGTCAGGATGAAAACAAAAATCAATGCAGTAGTGATATCTGCCTCTAGGCATCTTTAGTATGATTAATATGTGCTAGATATGTGTTTACAGAGCATACTAAGGACATCTAGGGATACAACCTTCTTGATTGCTTGAGTAGCAAAATCTTGAAATCAGACACTGGCGTCTGATCAGACTTGCAGTTTCATAGTACAAAATTTAACCATTTCCCTCAGGGGCAAAGACCAAACTTAATGAGTTCACATTCAGCTGGCTGAATTTCAAAATTAACTCTGCTGCTTTGATCTTTTTTCTTCTTTGAAGTTAATCGATGTAGATGGAGCTACTGGTGGTGGCTCTTGTTTCTTCTTTAGTCGTATTTTTGATCTTTCCTCTAAGATCCCACAAAATAAAATATTTATTGTGAAAAGAACAATATCTTAATTTGTGATCATGTTTTCCAGGAGCGATGAAGTAATTGCTGTGTCGAGCATGAACTATGACCCCATTGTGTCCAAAGTAGCCGAGGTCATGGCATCTGGAAGGACAATCAAGAAGAGGGATGTTGAGTAAGTGTTATTACTAGGCTGCTGGGTAGGTGGGGGGAACACATAACGAGATGCTGCCTTCACTGCAATTGGGATATGAACAGGAGACTTCAGTATTGTAAGGAAGCCTGCACATGCTGACATCTAGTTTCATTAGGAAACCAGGTGACCACCCATCCCATTTTGAACCTAATAGCGGGCTATGCAGGGCACCCTACGGTTTAAAAGAGGTCAGCAAGGAATCAGTTGGGAAGTTAAAAAGTGCAGGACCAAAATATTTCAATTATTCTTTGTCCTGAGCACTCTCTGTACTGCTGGAGTAGGTTGTGGCAGCCCATGAAATATCACATTAGGGCAGGCGCCCTTTAAGGAGACACCATCCACATTCATTTCTAAACCCTGTTCCCAGACTGTCTGCTGCCTGAGTTTCAACTGGGTGTTATTTTGCAATTTCAATTGTGACAAGTCAAACAGACTCCACTTTTTTTTAATGCTTCAAGGAATTCACTTTTATTTTCCCACTTTCATCTCTAATAATGCATTCCTGGCCAGGAGAGAGAAGCAAATAACCTGGTCTGAGGGATTTTCCAGTGTCACCCCTTCCTACTGTGGAAGTATACCATCTCTGCTCAGTGCAGAACGATTAGGAGTGTTGAGGAAGAAATTTCTTGACGTTTTTTTCAACCAAATTAGTCTTGGGGTTTTTAATCTGCTTTATTTCCTGCCTGTACCAGCGGGATATATGGACCCTGGTGATTCGAGTATCTGAATTGTGATGCATCAGGCACCATGATTGTAAGGGGAAGGCAGGATGGACTAGCTGGGGTTTCTAGTTCAACAATATTGTAAGCCCATATGTTTGCTACAATGTGAAGGATCAAATAGCTCATTCACCACAAGAAGTAGAATTACAGGCATCAAACTGCTCAACCTACCCTTTCCTAAAATAGTCCTGGTTTTTAATATAATAGTATCCATGTAGCAAATTACCTTCTTTCACCATACTTTCTGAAGTCTCAAAACAATTAGCCCAATTTGGAGATGGTCCCTAAGCATTAAGGTTCTTCTGAGTTGCCTTATGCAGAGTATTGTAAAGGTGGTTCATTGTGCACTAAAACCCATTAAGTCCTGCAGGTATTGTCAGTCACTCCCACTGCAATACCTATACCAGGAAGGCAAGAGGTGATGGTTTACTGCAACTATTCAAAATAAATAAATAATGTGTTGCACTGGCCACGTCTAGTGATCTTAGACTGTGCACATGGGACAAAATAAGTGATTTAAGTAGTCTCACAATGTTCGCCTAAGGATGTCTCTCTCTTTTCCTCTTTTGCTCTCGATTTCAAGGATGTTTGTATATCATGGACGGTAGGTAGTTGGGAATTTTGTTCTCCATTAGTCATTTTCTCATTAACATAAGTATAGTCAATGTGGTCTCCTGAACTGGTTTCAAACATCTGAGGGGGTTGAAGAGGAACGCTCTAGATTATTCCCCCTTTATTGGCTCTGGGTTTTTTTTCTAGAGTTTTGCCTTTCCCAACAACAACCAACCACAACCTGTGATAATTTAGCATCATTAACACAATAAAAATTCCCAAGGCACTTCACAGGAATAAAATTTGACACCAAGGCACATAAGGAGATGTTAGGAGAGATGTGTTCAAAGAGGAATGCCTCAAAGGGGGAAACAAGAGGTAGAAAGATTCAAGACAGGGAGAGGATTCCAGAGCCTAGGCCCAGGCAGCTGAAGGCACTGCCATCTATGGTGGGTTGATTAAAATTGGGGATGCTCCAGAGGCCAGTATTAGAGAAGCACAGAGATCCCATGGAGTTGTAGGGTTGGAGTAGGTTACAGAGATAGAGAGGGTCGAGGCCAAGGGTGGATTTGATAACAAGGATTTTAAATTTTAAGATTGAGGCCTTTCTTAACCAGGAGCCAGTGAAAGTCAGTGAGCACAGATGTGGTAGGTAAACATGACTCAGTGTGAGGGACATGGGCAGCAGAGTTTTGGTTGGCTTTAATTTTGTGGTGAATAGAATGTGGGAAGCTGGCCAGGAGCACACTGGAATAGTCAATGTTAGAGGCAGCGAAGGCATTGGTGAGGGTCTCAGCAGCTGAGACAGGGGCAAGGTTGGAGCAATGTTGTAGAAGTGAAAATTAGCAACTTTATTGGTGGCCTGAATATGTGGTCATCTTGGGGACACCAAGGTGTGAACAATCTGGTTTAATTTCAGACAGTTGCCCGGGAGGGGGTTGGAGTTGGTGACTTGGGAACAGAGTTTGTAGCAGGGACTAGCAATAGCTTTGGTCTTCTCAATATTTAGTTGGAAGAAATTTCTCCTCATCCAGAGCTGTATGTCAAATAAGCAGCTTGACAACTTAGAGACAGTGGAGGAGTGGAGAGAGGGGGCGATGAGGTAAAGCGGGGCATTGTCAGCGTTTCTTTGGGAACTGACACTGATTTTTTGGATTAATTCACTTAAAGGCAGCATGTAGACGAGGAATAGGAGGGGCCAAGGATCAATCCTTGGGGGCCACCAGAGGTAACATCCTGTGTGTAGCAAGAGAAGTCTTTGCAGGCGGATAGACAAGAATGGAACCAGGTGAGCACAGTCCTATGCCTGGATAATGACGGAAAGATTTTGAAGGAGGATTGGGTTATCTATTATGTCAAAGGCTGCTGACAGCTCGAGAAGGACGAGGAGGGATAGTTCAGCTTTGTCACTGTCACATAGGATGTCATTTGTAACTTGGATAAGAGTCACTTTGGTATGGTGGCAGGACAGAAACCTAATTGGAGGGATTCAAGTATGGAGTTCCAGGAAAGATAGGCACAAATTTGGGAGGTTACAACACATTCAAGGACTTTGGAAAGAAAAGGGAGGTCAGAGATAGAGCAGCAGCTTGCAAGGAAGATGGCATGAGTGGTTTGTTTTCTGAGGGGAGTGATGATGACAGATTTAAAGAAAAGAAGGACAATACCTGACTAGAGAAAAATGTTAACAATATCAGCTAACATGGGGACTAGGAAGGGAAATTTAGTGGGAATGGATTTGAGGTTTAAGATTGTGGGATTCGGGGTCAAAATGAGCTCAGTAAAGGGCATGTGGAGAGAAGCTAGAGAAAGATAGAAATTCAGAACTAAAGCAGCAGGGCACCTTACAGAAGATTACATGGGGCTGGGGTTTGGAGTCACAATGCTCTGGCGATCATGAATGTGGGACAGTCTTGATGGACTAGCTGGTCTTTCTCTGTTTGTAATTTTTGTAAGTTTGTAAATATTTTATTTGTATTGATAATCATTGACAAATATTTCCCTTTCAAGTAATAATTGACCATCTAGGTATCAATAGTTGGTGTGTTTTTTGACTAGACAGTTCAGCTTTTCCACAGGCTGTTCATTTTGAAGAATATGTTTATAATGTCTGGTTTTCCTTTGGTTTTTTTTGTTGTCTGAATTCTAGCAGGCGTCGTTCGTTTGGGAATTGAAGGGTTTTGCATTGAAATATCAGAACTAGATCAGTTTGAACTGTTGCTACAGCAACAAAACCCACCAGCATCCCTGAAAGTAAAGTTCAGGGTCTTCAGCCATGAGAAGGGCAGCACTTGAGTGAATGTCCCCCTCCAACCACCACACCAGCTGAATAACAAGCCTGCACAACACTTAAAAATAATTAGCTTTATTACAATTGTTTAAAAATGTTTCTTTCTTAAACCCATGCCCCTCTGCCCTAGAAATGGAGAATGGCTACCCCAGCCAGCAGTGGTTGTGTTGATAGCTTTGGTCTGTGACCTGGATACTAGTGGTAGTTTATTGTCACAAAGCAGATGTCAACCCACCATTTGAAACAAAGAAAATTGAGACAGAAAGGTTTGGGATTAAACCCAGTTTCGTATGAATAGATAATGGCGTAGAC
The DNA here is from genome assembly GCF_017639515.1 of Carcharodon carcharias. Classification (NCBI taxonomy): domain Eukaryota; kingdom Metazoa; phylum Chordata; class Chondrichthyes; order Lamniformes; family Lamnidae; genus Carcharodon; species Carcharodon carcharias. The sequence continues at coordinate 54,156,419 of NC_054479.1, read as the reverse complement.
AACAATCAGCGTAAGGCACCCAGGATTCAAAAGCCAAACTTCTTGGCCAAGGCAATTCCAACCCTTATGGGTTATGATTGCACAGGCTCAGGTTTAGTTCATGTTCAGTGTGTCCAGGTATAGAAGCTCTCACTCAGCCATACTATCAGGGAGTGAAGGGTTCTCCCCTGACCCCGATTATTCTTCACTTGGTCAGTTTTCATGTCTTTCATTGTGCTGCAAGGAAGTCCTGAGGAAGAGCCCATGAACCAGAGTCACATGCCTCCTAGTGACAGCTTCAGAACAGAAACAATGGGGAGGGGGGGTGGGTGTGGGTGGAACAGTGCGTGGTGTGGGGGTCAGAGAATAGATTTCAATATAACCCACCCTCCTCCAGTACAGTTGATGTGGAGCACAAATCAGAAGAAAATTAATAGGGGGAAGGATAGTTTGTCAATTTATAAAAATGAAAGATTTGCATTTATATAGCACCCTTCATGACCTCAGGTCCTCCCAAAGTGCTTTTTAGCCAAGGAAATGCTTTTTGAAGTCTTATCACTGTTCTAATGTAGAAAACTCAGCAGCCAATTTATACACAGGACATCTCCGCTTGCTCTTCTTCACATAGTGCCATGGAGTCTTTTATGTCCACCTGAGTGAGGAGATGGGACATGGCTTTGATATCCCAAAGACAGCACCCCTGACAGTGCAGCACACCCTCAGTACTACACTGGAGTATGAGCATAGATTATGGGGTTTGAACCCGGAAAATTCTGCCACTGAGATGAGAGTACGACAATTCGATCCAGGATGATGCCAAACACTCGTAGAATCTCAGCCAAATCATTATTCCTTCCTGAACCCTGATGTGTTATGAAGTATTCCGCCCATTAAGCTCTGGTTGGGTTTAAGACAGTAACTCAATGACTATGCTGGGCAAAAACTGTACAATGACTTGCGCGGTTTCTTTTGTCTTTCAGGACGGGCGATATGTCCTGGCTCTTTGGCAAAGGTACATAGTGGAGGCTGGGCCATGGGCATAGCCGTGGTTCAGAGCAGATCTCAGCGGCTCAGTCGGGCAGTCCTTTCTGAGGCACAAGGTCACCGGCAGTAGGTCGTGCTGAGGGGGATGGTGGGGTGGGGTGTGGGGAGGCTGTGACCTTTAGTGCAAAGCAGCAATCCCCTCGGCGCCTGCTGCCGTGCCAACCGAAGGCGCTTGGCTCCCATTTTAAACGGCAGGAATGCCCCCAGTGAATGGAGGGGCTGCCTTGCAGCTCCTCATAGTTTCACTGCACGCGAGGCCCTAAAAAAAAACTCCACCTTTCAGTCGTAAGAAAGCGAAGCACTCGTTACGCAAATGTGCCAACCAAAGTGAAGGACGGCAGGCTTCCTTACCAGCACACGCTGCCCAAACCTGGATGCCACACCTGCTGCATGTTTCACCCTGACAGCGCACCAACAGGAACAACTGACTCTGGGCATCACCCTGCGTCTCACATTAATCGTCAATGCGGTTTATTTCCGTATGGAGTTAGGGGTGGTCAGAGAATGCGCCAGAAAAGACTCTTGCATTGATCGCCTAAAAAGGCTAGTGTGGCTTCTGTTAAGCTTGTTAAGCTGTAATGAGAAAATGTACTTTAAAAAAAAAGAACAAAATCCTCTCTGTGGTTCTATCAGATGACTGTTTTGGCACTTTGGCTGTACCTCTGGTGGTCCTGTATGCATGTTTCACCATCAGCTACAATAAAAAGAACTGGCCAAGGCATGGGTGATCTGCGATTTTGTAATGATTTAAAATCTATGCAATCACCCGGAGCATTTAGATTTCTGCTAAAATTGAAGAAGGAACCTTTCATGACCTCAGGACATCTCAAAGCACTTTACAGCCAATGAAGTACAGTCACTGTTGTGTTGTAGGAAACACAGTAGCCAATTGGCATGCAACATGATGATAATGACCAGGTAATTTGTTTTAGTTGGCCATTGAAGGTGGTGAAGGAGAGCTGGGGTGGCTTAGCGGGTAGCTGTCCTGCCTCTGAGCTGGAAGGCCCAGGGTTTGAGACCCACTCCAGGACTTGTTGGCTATAAAAGAATCCAGTCACTGGTACAGGTGAATCAGTGTTGGCCTGAACAAATGGGGAGGGTTAGTGGCAGGAAGGTCATCTGGCTGTAAAACCACCCACCAAGTACAAAGGAAATGAACCAGCATTGTGGTGGGGTGGCCCCATGTAATGTGGGAAAAGCTAAAAGAGGAAGGAAGGATTGAAGGCAGTCAGTACTGCAGTGCTAAAATCCTTGCACAGGGTCTTGAACACATGACCTTTCGGTTCAAAGGCAAGTACTGAGCTACAGCTAACACCTAAATTAAGTAGGAGGTTAGGGTGTAAAAAGCCTGACTCTACTGGTGCACTTGGTCACTGTATCCACCTTTCTGCTTGTCCATGGAGAGGGATTGCTTGAACTTCAGTGTGAGACTGCAGGAATCCCTGGAGACCTGGTGTAAACATTGAAGTAAGTCATTGGTTTATTTCCTACCCTGAGGAAATTCAGGCCCAGACTGTCCCGACTCCAACCCTTCCTAGGCACTGTGCGGCATGCTGGTCAAACCGTTACTCAGAGTCTCGCTGCAAAATTACACTGGTTCCATCCTCGTTGCTAAGCTACCACAGTGATGGATCATTATAAAGACATTGTCGCTGGCCACTCAGAATTTGATTTATGAATTGACCTTTTTGACATGTTTGAGCCAGTGACTATTTTCAAACATGAGATGTGCAGCTTTCAATGATAAAGCTCAAATTCCATGGCATTTCCAAATTTGGTTTGGCATAGGTTTACAATACATCAGGTCCACAATGATTCAAACTGTTCCTGTCACTGCAAAACCAATAAGGCCTCAAAATCAATTTGTTGGCTCCTGTTGAGAGGCTAGTCCAAGAATTCTGAGGGTGTCACTCAGTTTTGCACAGAGTTTATTACGGTGTGGATCAATGCTTACTACTGTCCCCCACTATGTTTGTGTTATTGATATGTCTTTGGTATATCAAGTACCAGGGACAGGGTTTCCCGAGAACCTTACTATGCACTGGCATCGATGGTTTTACAAGATGCTGTTTAAAGAGTACGGAATTATAGGTGAGCTAGTCTCAGACCAGTCTGCACCCCCAAACAACAGAAGTAACTGAGAGTAACTGGAAGGTCACCTGAACAAGAAGGTGTTCTCTTAGCCACTCTTTAAAAATTTTAATTAAAAAATGCAAAAAGCAGCCAGGCCACAGCTGTGGGGAGAGCCCCTCAAAAGGTAGGCTTTAGCTGTACCACTACCTGGGTGGGCAAAGAGCAGGGTAGACCTGCTAGGAGTGCTGGCACCCAGCCTGCCAAATCCCAGTTTGCCTCTATTACCTACCTTTAACAAGGCTCTTAATGAGATTACTTGCCTGTCCACCTTGTAGGAACAGGCACTCTTACCAGGCCCCGAACCAAAATGGTTGACGTTGGGAACAGAGTCAAGAAGCTGGCACACCGGCTGATCTCTAACTTTTGGGCCTCGCCCACCTCTGTTTCTGATGTTGGCAGACCTAAAAAATTCAGCCCCATGTTTCTTCTATTTCTCCTTATGCCGTCTCTCAACTCATTTTGCCCAAGAGACTATTTCTTGCTTCCTTGACCCCATTCCCATCAAACTGTTGACTCCAGCATCCCCCTATGGCACCATGTTAGCTGATATTGTAAATGGGTGCTGTCTTCTTAGGTGCTGTCCACCTTGCTTTCAAAATCCACCCAATGCCCCCACCCCACCCCATCCCCCTTTTCTCTCCAACATCCTTGAGTGTGTTGCCTCTAAAATCTCTGCCCAGCACCCCTGTAATTCCCTATGTGAACCTCTGCCCCTGCCACCTCACTGTAACAGCTTTAACCAGGTTCACAAATGACTATCTCTGCCACTGTGCTCACAATGCATAATCTGCCTTAATCCTACTTGTGGCCTTTGACCTAGTCGACCACACCATCCACCTCCAACATCTTTCTTCCATTGTCCAACTGAATGGGACTTCTTTCTTTTGGTATCATTCTTACCCATCCATCTATAGTCAGGGCATGACCAGCAACAGCTCCTCCACCTGCCCTGTTACGTCCAGAATCTCTCCAAAATCTATCTTTGGAACTCTCCTCTTTCTCTTCTGTCTGCTGCCCTTGGTGACACCATCTGAAGGAATGGGGTCAGCTTCTACATGTATGTTGATAATATCTAGCTCTACCTTACCAACACTTATCACTACTCTTCCATTGCCTTTGTGTTGTTAGATAGATGGTCTAACATCCAGTCAATGATATACTACAATTTCCAAACACTAGGCTAACCAAAGTCACCAGCGGTTTAAGAAGACAGCTCACCACTACCCCTTAAGGGCAATTAGCAACTCTCACATTACAGGAATGAATATCTTCGACTCCTAGAACAAATTCTCTTCCTTCGTCACTAATTCCATTTTCTTCCCAGCCATTGCCTAATATTGAACCAGAACCAGACTCACAAGCTGAGTTTCCAACACTATAGCTTCTGCATCAAAAAGATCGCTTGCTTCCAATGCATGATATCTGAAACCTCTACCTGAGTCCATCTACTGCTGAAATTTTAATCCGTGCTTTTTTTATTCCAGTGCCTTCTTGGCGTTTCTGCCCAATTCACTTTCAATTATCTCCCAAGGCTGACTCCCTTCCTCCAAACCCTGTTCAGACATAAGAACAGAATCTGTAGAATGTCAGTTATGAAAGTTGATGGCAGTAGCCATGTTCTTGATTTCAGATTTTGAGCCACCAATATTAAAGCTGTCTCAAGGCCTTTACTCCTCTAATATATGTAGAATCAAAGCACTCAGGTGGTCCCTCACCATCGCCATCTATCCGGACCTCTGATATGACCCTAGGGACAGACACAACTACAAAGCATACAGATGAGGAATCTCATGCAACACAAAACTAGTTACTCTGAATGTTGTAAAGCGACCCATCCAAACACAGCTCAGAAAAGTGGAAAGGGAAAGACAGGAAGCTTATCCCAAATCCTATGCATGGATAGCTTCTAAGTTGATCACTGACTGTTGCTTTTAGCATCAGAGCCACACCTCTATTTCAAAGTTGCCCATGTTAGAAGGTGCACATTTTGGGAACTTTGTTACTTAAGTCTGAAATCAGTTCCACTGAAGTACTCAAGATACAGGAAGTTGCAGGCAGTTTGTCTTTCATTCTCTATTGAGTTATTTGATGGCGACTGATCATGATAACTTCCGGTCACATTCATAGGATGGGGGTATCATTGGCTAGGCCAGCATTTATTGCCCACGAGAAGGGAGTAGTTTGCTAGGCCATTTCAGAGTCAACCACATTGCTGTGAATCTGGAGCCACATGTAGACCAGACCAGACAAGGGCAGCAGATTTCCTTCCCTAAAGGACATTAGTGAATCAGATGGGTTTTTGGTTTCATCATTAGACTTTTAATTCAGATTTAATTTTTTAATTGAGTTCTGCCATGCTGGGATGCAAACTCAGGTCCTCAGAGCATTAGCCTGGGTCTCTGAATTTCTAGTCTGGTGACAATATGACTACACCACCACCTCCTTTAATTGAACAGCGCTAACATTTCTGTCATAAATAGTATCAAAAGAACAGAATAGTTATTGAAGTGGAAAGATTGTAAGCTTAACTGCTCTTAAACAAAAATATAACCTTATAATATTTAATTGGAGAGCTTTAGATTTTGGTTAGGGTTTGGATCCCATCCTTTTATCCTGGAGAGTTTGTTGGTAATCCTATTTCTTCATAGATTATACATGACCAACACCTTGAGCTATGGAGTGATGATGTGTGAGTTCACACAGGCAATCTTCCGCACATTATTACAGATCTCAACTGTGCCACATGGACAATAGTGAGCTGGAGAGGATGAAGTCAAAAGTGAAGTGCACTGGGTAGCTCTCTACACCTCCTGGTGGCTGGTTGCATCATGGTATCGATGGAGGACTTGGGAAGAGGTTATCTGCCTGCTCTTAATGCAGATACTGTTGGAGACCAAAAGGAGCTGGGAATAAAAAATCTTTTTTATAACTGTGAGATGAATAGGTCTGTGGACGATGGTTGGTGTCATTACTTATGAAATAGATTTTAAAGCTTTGTTGTATAAAATGCACTACTTATTGCAAGAATAGATCAGCTATGTATAACGTACACCAAGCACATTTTATTACATGACCATTTAAATCAAGATCTATTCCATATATTCTGCAGCAAAGTGAGGCTTTTAAACAGAAACTGAAGATAAGGCTGTTGCGTTCATGTCAGGCTGAATCCACTGAGAAAATCTGAACCTACATCTAAGCGACAAAACAAAAGGATTTGCACTTATGCAGTGCCTCAAGATCTCAGGATATCCCAGAGTGCTTTCCAGACACTGAATCGCAGTTGAAATGTATTCACTGCTGTAATGTAGGAAAGGCAGCAAGTTGCACACAGCAAGATCCCACAAACAGCAATGACATAAATAGCCATTTTTGTTCTAGGTGTAGGTTAAGAGATTAACGTTGACCAGAATACTGAGGATAGCTCCCTTCCTCTTTGTTAAAATAGTATTGTGGAATCTTTTATGTCTACCTGAGAGGGCTCAACATCTCATCCAAAAGACAGCACACCCCAACAATACTGTACTGAAACACCAGTTTGAATTATGTGTTCAAGTTAGGGAAGTAGGGCTTGAACCATGATTTTCTGACTCAGAGGCAAGAGCATCACCATTAGAGACATGGCTGACACCTTGACACTAATGCTCAGCGGAATCAATGGAAATGTTTGGCCAGTGTGATCCAAACAGGAGATCATTCCACCAAACACAAAATCCAAAATCGAAAGATAAGGATGCACTCTGACGACCTTGGACAGGTTGAACTCTTGAGATCACCAGTGAGAATTCTTAAAACTAAAGGATGGCTCTCTAGCTGTAAATGTCTAGACAAGCCAACTGGGGTGGGGGAGAGAGGTCAGGAGAACAGAGCGCACTGGCTGACAGCCCAAGGACAGAAAGTTACTGTCAACAAAAAAAATTACAAAATTAATCTAAAAATTCTCCAGGCACACTCCCATGAGATATAGAGAGACACCAAGAATGCCAGACGAAAACTGAAAGCAAAAAGCTAACCAGTCTTCAGTGTTTCAAATGTTGATAACCCTGCTTTGTATTTCTAGTAAAATCCCCTTTAGTTCACTGCATTTATAAAAAATAATCGATGTTGAAAAGCAGAACTCAGCTATTTGTTGGAGAATTCTTTTTCAGTTTTAGGAAATCACTGCTGCCTTCATTTACTTTTCACCATCAGGGACCTATTATTTTAGAAATAAATCTTACAAACTCCTTGGTTGGATTCTAGCCTGTTAAATCATGCAGGTATCCATCATCCTGTCACTAAAACATCCAAATCCCCTGAACAGGTTCTCCCTCAAAACTCACTCCCAGGCATCCATCATTTTACATGAAATCATCCAAAATCTGGAATCCGTTGCCAACACTTGGGGGGAGGTGATGGCATAGTGGTAATGTCACTGACTAGTATTCCAGAGACCCAGGGTAATGCTCTAGTGGACCTAGGTTCAAATCCCACCAAGGCAGATGGTGAAATTTAAATTCAATAAAAGTCTGATAAAATGATTGTTACAGGGACCCATCTGGTTCACTAATGCCCTTTGGGGAAAGAAACCTGCTGTTTGCATATGACTCTAGACCCAAAGCAATGTAGTTGACTCTTAAATGCCCCCTGAACAAGGGCAGTTAGGAATGGCCTAGTCAGTGAAGCCCATGTCCAATGAATAATAAAAAAAATCCCTTTACAAATCTACATCCCCTTCCTCCTGAAATTGTGGAGACCTTGTCACAATGGGGGGGGGGGGGTAGGGTTTCAATAGTATCAGTTACTTTTTTCAATATCTCCCCTCTGCTCCCATTATTCAACTAAATGGTCAACACACACAAACACAGTGCTGTTTCCACCTAACTTTCACACACATGCACTTTCACCGAAAGGGGGGAGGGTTCATCAAGCATCGTTTGAATTAGATGGAAATTGTTGTAGGCTGTTGTATACCATTTGGTAGGTCTTAATGAAGTCTTCATAATCTAAGTAGGTTAACAGCATATATTTATTAACTACAAGAACTAGGTACGTGTATACAGTACAGAATTAAAGTTAGGCTGTCTCCATGGTAGCTTGTGCACATGGCTCTGTCCAACATTAGACTGACCCCTAGGTGTGGGACATGTGTTCTCTTACATCACTGTGTGGGCGGTACTGTACTCAGTCCCACATTAACCCTATATGTCCCAGACCCAATACTACAGAAATCAGCCAGCTCACACAATCATTTAAATCAAGATCAAAGATGGGGCATCCTGAATTTAACTACATGGTAAACCTGCCATCCATTATTCTTATCACAAACAATCCAAAATTCATAAATCATAGAGTCATTATGACACAGAAGGAGGCCATTCAGTCCAAGTCCATGCCAGCTTTTTGTAGAGTAATTTAATCAGTTCCGTTTCCCCACTCTAGCCCTGTAAATTAATTTTCACTCAAGTACCCATCCAATTTCCTTTTGAAATCATTCAATGCCTTCACTTCCACTACTCTTACAGGCAGCAAGTTCCAATTCATTACCACTTGCTGCGTAAAAAAAGTTCTTCCAAACATTCTTTCTGCATCTCTTGCCCAAAACCTTAAATCTGTGTCTCCTGGTTCTTGTACAATCAGCTAATGGGAACAGCTTTTCTTTGTCTACCTTATCTAAACCTGTCATAATCTTGTGCAATCCATCGAATCTAAATTAATTCCTCCAGTAGTCATTACTCTTTCTGACATCTTCCAGATTTGTTGTAGGTTTTTTGACAGATTCTGAATGCAGTCAGTTATAATACGAGTGACAAACACACAATATCTGTTGAAAAGCATTTATTCATAAAACTGTTGTACAAGCTCGGTTGAGTTGTTGAAAAAAAATCAACAGAGGAACTGAAGGGAAGAAATTCACTTCACAGTTTGAGTGAGTATTTACACTAGTCATTGATCCAGTAATCCAGTAATGAGGGGATCAGCCTTTAATTAGCTTGGGGTGGGGGGTATTGGGTTGTTGGAATCAAGTGTTCAGTGGTAATTTCCCTGCCTGCAGGATTGGTAGTCCTGAGCTGGGTTGGATATTCCAAAATTAATTAAAAGGAGATCAGCCTGAATTGCTGCGGTTAAACTCACATTTTGCCTGTTCTTGTGTCCCTAATTCACATTGTACTGCTTAAAGGTTGTGAACGTTCAGTGTAAACGTGAGCAGCTGTCTTATTATCAATTTTTGATTTAAAATAAAATCCTATTAAAAATGTTTTAGGGTCGCTGAGAGTCTGAATCTCAAATCGTTAAGCTTTTCACTAGTTCAGCGTCATGATTTATTTTCCCCACAGTGCTGGCATTTGCTTGGTCACACAAACTCTTTCAGTACCTCACATAAAGTGGCCATTATTTTATGTACAAACCTAGACAGTGAGGGTGGGGGGACAGATCACAGTCAAAAGCCATCCTTTCCTTCCACTATGGTTTCCAGTTGAACTTAGCAAATCGTGATCATGAGCCTTGACTGAAGCTAGACTACCCTAGCCCAATGGTGACTGACTGCCGCATCTTATTTCAACCCAGCTGAGATGGGCTAAAGCAGACCAAATAACAAACAGGGACTTTTCCAGTCAGTGCGCCTCATCATGATGATAATTGTCAAAAAAAAGAGGGAGAGAGGAGCAGAATGTATTTTTGATGCAGCGATTTATGATCTGAAATGCATGGCCTGAAAAAGGGGTGGAAGGAGATTCAATAATAATTTTCAAAAGGGAATTGGATAAATACTTTAAAAGAACCATGAGGATTGAGCAGGAGAGCGGGACTAATTGGAAAGCTCTTTCAAAGAGCACAGATATGATGGGTCGAATGATCTCCTGTGCTGTATGATTCTACAATTGTACCGAGCAATGTTATTTACTGACTGGAGTAATCAACTTCCTTCAACCTTGTATTTATTTTCAATCACCTTTTTGAGTCTGCTGCCCTGCACACGTCTCACTGAGCTATAGGTATGGTCTACCCCTGCTCTCCCTTCCAGTTCCTCTTCCAATGCTGCCCCTGAATTAGTTTCTGAGGAAATTTTCCCAAAGATCAAAGGAGATGCTTGCCTCCAGCCTGTGTTTTCTTTTGATATCACTGCTGATTATCAATCCTACTGCTGTGTGGAAATCACCTCATGAAACTCTCACCTGTTTTTCAGTGGTGTGCATCATGTTATAGCTTTGATGTGCTGTGTTGCCATGCCAACCTCAGAGAGAGAGGAAGAGAGAGAGAGAGAGATTTCAGGGGAAGTGGCACATTGATGACTTAAGAGAGCAGTCAGGAGGCATCATGGCCTAGAAAACATAATACAAAGACCATTGTTTCCCAACTCCCTCTCGCAAATTGATCCAGGTGATGAAAATAGTGAGCAATAGCTTATTGTGGTTCTTGGGAAGGAGATCTGACTGTTTAATTATAGTAAACAAAAATGGTGTTCATTGGCTTCCAGTAGAATTGGGTGTACAAGTCACCCTCCTGAATGAAGATCATAAATACTCAAAACATTCCATCATTAACATGTGACACATTTTTAAAAGTGCAAATAGTTAAAAAAAATAAACTGTGAGGCTCCCCTCATATGCCAGCTGAATGTGTTTGTGGTTTGTTTTCTTTTGGGGGAGTCAATGGGGAAAAGATATGGTGATCGTCAAATGATGGCGTTTATTGACCATTCAATAATCCAGTCATAGGAACATAAATCTGCAGTAGGCCATTCAGCCCCTCAGACTTGTTCTGCCATTCAATTACATCATGGCTGATATGTATTAACTCCATTTACTCACCTTGGCTCTGTAGCCTTCAAAAGCTTTGCCTAACAAATTCTATCCATCTCAGCAAAGCTTCCATCAAAGAATACCAAAATTTACTGTAGATTCAAAGCTCAGGAATGGCCACTGATGGTGTGCCAGCAAATCATATAAATAGAGCTGTTGAGAGAGTTTTAAACTAACTAGTGGAGGGCGGGGGAGGGTTCACGTGAGGAGAGATTTAGGAATTTAATGACAAAGGACAAGACAATACTGCAGGGTAACGATGCAGGTGGTAAAGATAACCAGAGTGTGACACCAAGGAACAGGATGTACAATCATAAGGGTGCACTAGCAAATAAGGTCAGAGAAGGGAAAATGGTAAAAAGACAGAAGTAAAGGCTCTTTATCTGAATGCACGCAACAGTCATAGAACTATAGATCCATAGGAAAGTTACAGCACAGAAAGAGGCCATTCATCTCATCATGTTTGCACTGGCCAAAAAAGAAAAAATATAAAAAACTAACTGCCCATTTTAATCCCACCTACTAGCACCTGGTCAGTAGGCTTGCAGGTTACAACACTTTAGGTGCAGATCCAGGTGCTTTTTAAATGAGTTGAGGGTTTCAGCCTCCACCACCAAACCAGGCAGCAAATTCCAGACACTCACCACCCTCTGGGTGAAGATTTTTTTCCTCATGTCCCCTCTCATCCTTCTACCAATTAACTGGTAATTGACCTCTCTGCTAGAGGAAACAGGGCATCCCTGTCTACTCTGTCGAGGCCCCTCATAATCTTGTACACCTCAATCAGGTCACCCCTCAGCCTCCTCAATTCCAAGGAAAACAATTCCAGCCGATCCAATCTTTCCTCATAACTGCAATTTTCAAGCCCTGGCAATATTCTTGTAAATCTCCCCTGCACTCTCTGCAGGGCAATTATGTAGTTCCTGTAATGTGGCAACCAGAACTGTACACAAAATTTCAGCTATGACCTAACCAGTGTTTTATACAGTTCCATCATTACAAGCCTGCTTCTGTATTCTAAACCCTGCCCAATAAAGGAAAGTATTCCATATGCTTTCTTTAACCACCTTATCCATCTGTCCTGCCACCTTCAGGGACATCTGGACATGTGCACCAAGGTCTCTCACTTCCTTTACCCCCTCCAAAATCATCCCATTTATTGAGTATTCCATTGTATTGTTTGCCCTCCCCAAATGCATTACCTCACACTTCTCTGGATTGAGTTCCATTTGCCACTTCTCTGCCCACTCAACCAAACCATTGATATCATTCTGGAGACAGCAACTGTCCTTTTCACCATCAACTACATGGCCAATTTTTGTGTCATCTGCAAATTTCCCAATCATGCCTCTCACATTTAAGTCCAAGTCATTAGTATATACAACAAACAACAAGGGCCCCAACACTGAGCCCTGTGGAATGCCACTGGAAACCACTCTCCATTTGCAAAAACATCCATCAACCATTACCCTTTGTTTCCTGTTGCTGAGCTAATTTTGAATCCAACTCGCCACATTCCCCTGTATTTCATGGGCTTTTACTTTTCTGATCAGTCTGCCATGTGGGACCTTGTCAGATGCCTTACTAAAATCCATGTAGCCAACATCCACCGCACTACCCTTATCAATCCTCCTGGTTACTTGCTCAAAAAAATCAATTAAATTAGTAAGACATGATCTTCCTCTAACAAAGCCATGCTGACTATCCCTGATTAATCTGTTCCTTTCTAACTGACAGTTTATCCTGTCTCTCAGAATTAATTCTAATAATTTGCCCACCACAGACATCAGATTGACCAGCCTATAATTATTTGGTCTAACCCTTGAACCCTTTTTAAGTAATGGCACAACCAGTTCGCAGACCTCTAATCCTCTGGTACCTTGTCTGTATCTAGTGAAGATTGGAAAATGATCCTCAGTGCATCTGCTATTTCCTCCCTGTCTTCCTTTAACAACCTGGGATACAATTCATCTGGCCCTGGTGGCTTATTGACCTTCAAGAATGCCAGTGCCTCCAGTACATCTTCTCTTGCTATGCTTATTGTCTGTAACAGTTCACACTCTTCTTTAACTAGAATATCTGCTTCACTCCTCCCCTTAGTGAAGACAGAGCCAAAGTGCTCATTGAGAACCTTGCCTACATCTTCAGCATCAGAGCACAAATTACCATGTACATCTCTGATCGGCCCTATCCTTTCCTCAGTCATTTGTAACAAGTTGGATGAATTGATACCACAAATACAAATAAATGACTATGATATGATAGCATTACAGAGATATGGTTGCAAAGTGATCATGATTGGGATCTAAACAAGGGTATTTGACATTAGGAAGGAAAAGAAGAAGGGAAAAGGAGGTGAGGCAGCTCTGTTAATCAAAGACAAAATATAGAGTCAGTTTGGTGGAGATAAGAAACAGAAAAGGAAAGAAATCGCTGGCAGAAGTGGTTTATAATACCAATAGCTAACAATTGCTACACTGTAGAACAGAGTATAAATCAAAAAATAATGGGGGCTTGTAAGGAAGATACTGCAATAATCGTGGGCGATTTTAATCTTCATATTAAGTTGGGGTGTCTATAATCATAAGGTACTTAAAGAGAGTTGAAGGGTGGCATAGCCGGATGCTAATGAAAGGACACCAAGAAATCTCATACCTTAGAGAATAGCAGGAATACTGGGGAGAATCAGGGTGAATTCCTGAGAGCTGTGGCACACCTAGCTTTGGTCCCAGGAGAAGTGAAGGAACCCTCAAGATCCTACAAAGTGCTGGGAAACTCTTGGGTGGAAGTAACAGTGGAATAAGGGCGGGATTTTCCACACCTGCCTGTCGCCGCAATATTCTGGTACCTACGCAAGTCAATGGACTTCTGGCTGAGGCATCGCCTCGCCCGCGGCGGGTCCCACCCATGACAGAGCTGGAAAATCCTGGCCTAAGCAGTATACTGTTGAGATTTTCAGGCTGAAAAAATAAGTGTTTATGAAATATACAATGTTAAGTTGGTAGTACTATTTGCTTTGTTTAACTCGTGCACAGTAAAAGTTTTTGTTTGAAGTGTGAAACCTTGAGACATAATTCTTTCAGTTAAAACTGGAAATTAGAATTCCTTTAAAAAGTTAATGGTCTCCCATGAGATCATAACAAAAAAGTTCAGATGGGGAAGGAAGTTCTGACTGGGAAACCTGTTGGTTGCAAAAAAACAGAGATTTATCACACAGCACAGAACAAAGCCATTCAGCCCATCATGCCCGGGTAGGCTCTTTGAAAGAGTGATCAAATTAGTCTCACACCCATGTTCTTTCCCCATTGCCTTGCAATGTGCATGACTTACAAAGGTGTCCCAAAAAATGCACATGAACTTGCAAGAAAGATGCAGGGAACAACGGGTGCCTCATCTGTGGAAACAATACTAAGAGAATCTTTGATCAATGACAAATTAAAACTTTGTCCTGAACAGCTAAGTCAATGGGAAATGGATTTGAAACCATCGTAAATTAATTTACATAAGGCCTTAACTGTCAAAAAGTAGGCAATATGGATTTGGGCTTGACTGCAACTTTGATCCTCGATAAAAGGTGAACATGCCAGCCGCTGAACCATTTCACCCTTCCTGATAAGGCTATTGTACCTTCTCCACATAAAATTAAGCAATCCCGAACCAACATTTGGATATTTTGGTATGGTAATGTAGAGCAATGTTTCTAAACTGGTAATTCGGAGTTGTAAACTCAATCCCATCACAGCAGTTTGAGAATTCTAATTCAGCTTTAAAAAATCTATAATATAGATCCTGTGTCTGTAAAACAACCATGAAGCTTAAAAAAACCTAACAGGCTCACTGATGTCCTTTAAGGAAGGAAATCAGCTGTCCTTACCCGTCTTTACATGTGATTCCAGACCCCCTTCAATGAGGCTGACTCTTTATTGTCCTCTGAAAAGCCTTAGCAGCTACTCAATTGGAAACTGTGACAGAAGAAGACACAACATGCTTTTCCCTGGGGAACATGGAATGGGTAATAAATGCCAGCCTTGCCAGTGACGTCCACACCCCTAGAATGAATATAAGAAAAGAAAATCCTTTATTTTATTCTACACAATTTATCTTATTGTTTGTTTTCACAACATCTTCCATAAAAGTTCTCCATTCTCTCATCTTTCACCTCTCCTTTCTCGACAGGGTTAATCACATCCAAGGAAAGGAGCACGTAGAAATTGTTCAGGCATTCAAAGACATTCAGCTCATCGCCCCCAACCACCTTCATTGCTCTAAGAGCTTCTCTCACAGCTGGCCGATGTTACCTTACTGTAAAACTGTGAATGTGTAAAGAGTTCTGACCAGTGGAGATTTGAGCAGTATTCACATTCCCATTTGAGAGCAAACAAATTGCTATGCATTGTATAGTGAACATTTCTGATTCTGACTGTTGCTCAATTTGATTTGAAGGGGAAATTTACAGGTATACTTGTGTATTGGTCCCAAGCAAAAATGGCTGGACTTGGCTGTAATGCAACTCTGGTCTTCAATAACATGAGCAACAGATAAGGTTGAGGGCTGCTGGAACTCACAGAACTGGCAAACAGATAGCAGAGAGAGGCGTAACTTTAAAATTAAAGCTAATATATTCAGCAGGATACATCAAGAAGCACTTATTCACACAAGGGTTAGCGGAAATCATCACGACTCACTGGGGATAGTGCACTGCAATATCAAGCCCCACTGCTCCTGAGCCACGACAAATGTGAAATGTTTGATCAAACCACCAGATTGCCCCAATTCTACTTAACTGTTTAATTTAGGTGAACAGAATATGAGCACCAGTTTTGTAAACTTAATAAGTAAATAACTATTTATTGAACAAACTGTCGTTAACCAGGTTCAAAAGAAATATGAAGTGCTAATTTCTAACTCTATAACTTAAACTCCACTCCTTCTTAAATCCCTATACACACACATTCAAGACACATAAGTAACACAAAAACATGGATTTTAAGGGTGGGCTAAAACAATAGCTCAATAGCACCAATTCCAGAGTACAGGATTTGATGGGTTGATTTTGATCGATGTCTTCCAAATTCCTTTTGGTTCTTGTTGATGACAGAATGGGGGTCTTTCAGAACTTTCAGTATTTAGCTCACTGGTTGAGCACTTGCCTTTCAATGTCTCTAACAGTGATTTTCCCCTTTGCCTCTTGACAGGGGTTTTGAGAGAGAGAGTAGGTTTTAGAAGTATGAGAAGAAAAGCCAGCTAGCTGTTACTGTGGAATTACTGGAATCTTCCACACACAGGAGAAAGAGGTTTTGGGTCTTGTTCCTTTCAGGCTAGGAGCTATTCAGCTGTACTGCTCTTCACACAATCCCTGGTCACCTGGTCAGGAGCCAATTAAAATGCTGTTGTCAGGCAGCTTCCTTGGTACAAGACTTTTTTCCAGCACCATCCTGTCTTTCATGGTACACACTGTTCCAGGACTGCAACATTGTATATATCTCTCATCCTGTTCCAGTTGACATGTCTTTCAACCTGCAGCCATTGTAATTTTAATCCCCAGCCCAACAGAAATAAGAAGATATGTCCTTCACTCCAACAGAAATTAAAAAAGTTCCTTGACAAAATCTAGAATATTCTTCCCCAAAAGGCTGTTGCTGCTGGGATGGTGCGGGGGGGGGGGGGGGGGGGGGGGGGGGGGGGTGGTGGTTGGGTGGTGGTGAGGGCAGGGTGTAGGGTTCAATAAAAAATTTCAAGATTGATAGCTTTTTGTTGGGTAAGGGTATTAAGGGATATGGAACCAGAATGGGTAAATGGAATTAAGGTACAGATCATTCATGATCTAATTGAATGGCCTCCTCCAGTTCCTTTTTTCCTGGTGAAAAATGAGATAAAGAGAAATTGTCAGAGATCGTGAATTCGTCTATCTCACACGCCAATGTCTGGGAAATAGCGTGAGATGGACGAGTTGTTCTAATAGAAGCATCAGCATCACTTTCATCCTTGGACACTGTCCTGAGCTGTCATTTACTCGATAGTCTGTACTAAATCAAATATATAGCCTACACCCTGTAAATCCACATGGACATGGATGCTAATATGCAATTTTGGCAAATTGTACATGAACCTTCCCACTGCAGTAATTCATCAATGACTTTTTGTACATATTGCTACAAATATCAATGCTTCAACTGAGAAGTTAGTCTGCAAGCTGGAGTTTCTAAGTTAGATGAATGGTGCTTTATGAAAAGTTGTCTCAATCCATAATAAATCAAGTTGGCATTCCTTTTTTGCTTGATACTGGATTATTAAGAGCCTTAAATACAAAAAACAGCAAAAGAATGACCCTCTCCAATGATCAGACAATCACACACATTTAGCTATATGATCTGCTGAGAAGCAGCTGCATCGCACGGTGGACGATGCACTCTGATACCGCAAAAGGGATTTAGACTGCAGAATAAACAGGGCAGATTCCTGCACATAACAAGCAGCATGTTGAAATGCATTTCTTCTGGCATCCAGTTCCGCACGGCCACCACAACATCCTGTGAAGAGATGAACAAGTTCATCAATGGAGGTTCTGCAGAATCGCGCACAGGGTTTTAAACGGGAATGCTCGTTTGATCTCCAAAAGGCTTATAGAGAAAAGGCCCTGCTTGCTATAAGGCAGGGGTATCCTAGTTTGGTGGAGCAGTTAGGTGTGTAACGCAGAGACTCTCTGGCAAGCAATAAAGGCTTAAAAGACTATTACGGAGTATGTTTCAAGTGTTAACACGGCCCGTGTACAGTGCTTAAATGGGTTTAGTTATGCCAAATCTGATAGACAACAGGGAAGTGAGTAGAAACATTGGAACCGCAGAATTTCACCAGTATGGAATCGGAAGTCAGGGTGGAGCCCAACTAGTTAGCATCTGAATCATCAGTAATAGTACGCTCTATCATCATCTGACTGTATAAAGTTTTAAAAATAAACCAGTAAAAAAATAAATTTTATTGTTAACATTTTAAAAGAGATTATTAAACTACTTACAAATTTAAAATATTAAATCAGCTTCATAACGAGATAAAAAATTAATGAAGTAAAATTGTAATAAGATCAAAAGAATAGAAATATCTAAAATTAACTTAAAAGACTAAAAGGCATGTGATAGTTAACACTTTTATGTGTCCATGAAGATCTGTAAAATCTCCAAATTTCGCAGCATCACGAGCCTGACATTCGGCTGACAGATGTCTGGTATTTGTTCAGTATGTAAAAATCTCATCAGAGATGGAACTGAGTTGGAACCATTTTCCACCTGCTCAAATCACAGAGCCGAAGAACCTAATGTTTTGCATATGTTTATTGATCTTTTCTGTGCAGGTGTGTTCCAGAGATTTGTTACTATCCTCAAGCTGGCAGTATCATCCACCACAGCGACATCCCTGTCTCTTATGAATATTAAGTTAGGTTTCCAAAGAGTACTATCAGAAGTTATAGATCCGGGCTCTATGTTCACTGCCCATCCATGTCTGGCCAATTTCTCCTTTAGAAGATCGAATAGTTTATTATGCTTTTGAATCCTTGCATTCTTAACATATGCACAATTGCCAGCAATATGAGATATCATTTCATGAGGAGGGTCACACTTTCTACAATTATTGGCATCTTATTGTCTACCTTGAGATAGTGAGTATCTAGTCAGATAAATATTCGATCTAACAGCCTTAAAAAAAACTGTTTAAAAGAGTTAAAATGGAGCTAGCTGTTAGAAATATCATTATAGAATGATACCCCTATATCTTGAAAACTTAGTCTAGATCATTTATAAATTCCAGATCCCGCCACCTGGAATATATGTCTATCGCTGTCTTTAGATGGAATTGAACATTGTTCCGATGCAATCTCTACCATTTCTGCTTCATTTAAAACAGGATTGTTGCAACAGGTTTTTGAGATTTTTTAGTATAATACTGAATCTTCTTTAAGTTATTCAGATCTTTAAAATATTAAATCCTTTGCTGTATGTTAATACCACTGTACAGAAGTGATGCCTTGATAACTTGGTCTGAGAATGTTACAAGAGCCTTTAATTTTCTTATGTGTTGTGGGTATTTGTACTTCTAGTTTTGGGAGACCCAGACTATTATTTGTAGCTCTGGCATACAAAACTCCATCTACAATATCGGCAGGATGGTGTAAGATATTCTTAACTGGCTTTTTGATAATATTATTGAGTTTGTTAAAATGTTCTGCAATGCCTCTGTTAAAATCAAATGGTAGAGGAATTATATTTATTTTTAAAATCTCATACCGTTGGGTAGTTTTAATAGGGTTAACATGGGGATGTCTATCCAACTCTGCATTTTGTCTTCTGTAATTGCTGCCCTTGGAGCTACTCGAGCTCCAAGATATTTTGCAAAATCTCCAGGTGTAATAAATTTGAGCTTATCAGCATTTAATCGCCAACATTTTTCATTACTATAAGAATGTGTTTTATTCTTGGAGGTCATATAAAAACTGCTGTTTTTCTGATGTTGATTTCCAGGCTGGTTTTCTTGCAGACATTCTTTAAAATCCTCAAGTTTTAGCCATACCCACATATTAGTTGCTAAGTCAGGCCAAATCATTAGGAAATGCTAATACTTTGGATTGTATTGGCCTTACGTTATTGTTAAGTTTGATGCTCGCACCTTTTTCCACCAACGTACATAGGAGGGTGGGGAGGCAGTGGCATTGTCACTGGATTAGTATTCCAGCATTACCCAGGGTAATGCTCTGGGGACTCAGGTTCGAAAGTTCAACTCAATAAAAATCTGGAATTAAAAGTCTAATGATGACCATGAAACCATTGTTGGTTGTTGTAAAAGCCCATCTGGTTCACTAATGTCCTTTAGGGAAGGAAATCTGCTGTCCTCACCTGGTCTGGCCTATATGTGACTCCAGACCTACAGCAATGTGGTTGGCTATTAAATGCCCTCTGAACAGGGCAATTAGGGATAGACAATAAATGCGGGCCTAGCCAGTGATGCTCACATCCCATGAATGAATATGAGAAAATAAACAGGGGACAGGGGATCACCTTGTTCAGCTCCCTTATTTACTAAAGTTGGCCTCGATTACAGTGGTTACATCTGTATACAAATTTTCAATCCAATGTACAAATTTGTTACAGAAACCTAGATGCTGTAAACTTTTGAAGATCAATTTATGACCAATTGAATCAAAAGCTTTTGCAAGATGGATGAACACTACAGCTAGATTCTTCTTTCTTCTTTTTGCCCCCATAGAGCAATTATGGTAATATTTTTGTTACATCCAGCTGCTCCTGCAATAATTTCTTTCTGCCTATGATTTATGTAGATAGCATTAACCAATCTTTTTGCGATAGTTTTGGGTAAAGATATGTCTGACAGCTTCCAGATCTTCTGTTTTAGGAATTAAAACAGTTCTACATTCTTAAGCATCAGCGATCATACAATCCTTTAACCATTGGGTAAATGTTCTGGGTAGTTGGTCTAGTATTGGTCAAATCTGGTAAATCTTCAAATATCAATTTATCGGAGCCTGGCACTGTATCTTTTTTAAATTCGTCAACTGCTTCCTTAATTTCCTTTTCACCTACTGCTTCCCATAGTTGAGCATTATTGGCTCGCTTTTAACACAGTGTACATTTGCCTATGCCCACCTTATTATTCAGTGGATAACTTATTCCAAAAATAATTTTTGAGTTCTTTTATATCGAGTGGGCACTTATCTGGCCCATTATCCTACTAATGAGATGTTTTCTGTTTTTGCTAAACAATGTCTGGACTTGTTTAAATAGGGATTTCTTCTTAGCGTAACTCTTACACCACTATTCTTGAACCGATCTTTGAACCGAATTAGATCTCGTCACGTGATAATTTCTCCCTATATTAATTTTCTTGTCCGTTATGCAAGACCCTTCATTCAGGGTGTAATAATGTTTTTCCATAATTTGTCCCTTAAGCTTTAATATGCATTTTACTGTCTGTTCATTTTGCTTTATCAATGAGTCGTTCAGTAGGTTGATCAAGTTTAACAGATTGGTCATACTGTTAATAGTCTCCTTAATTTCCGACATAGGTGGGATTGCACTACTTGCGACACCGTCAGTCGAATCAACTCTTTATACTGTCCTTTCATCTTTCAAACCTGTTTCTGAGATGATCCTACTGGACATTGAGTTTGAAGGGGGATCCATATCACTTCTAAGCTTCACGATTTCATTAGATCTACGTATATCTGAAACCTATTTAGAGCCTGAATTTTTCGCTCATCGGGCGTGCACAAGAGCGGATGGGAAATGGGTCCCCGATTGCAATTTCACACTGCCGGGCCAATTAACGGCCAGCCGGCATGAAACGTGCCCTGAGAAAGGCTCAGCACTGCTGGTGGGGGTGGGGAGAGGGCAGGCGCTGGTGAGCACTTCCACTGAGATCCCTGGTGGCAGACAAGCTGCCCCAAGGAGCTGCAGACCTCCACAGAATAAATGTAAGAACAAAAATGCTGCAAAATATGCCCATGCAACACAATCAAGCACCGGAAAGTATACCTCATAAAAACAGTCCCCAGCTATCTCTTTTTATTCTATTTCCCCACGGAGATTTCATCCCAACCTGGATGGAGGTTTGAGCAAAAATGTAAAGGCTGCCTGGCCGATTGTCCCGTCCACCAACCATGAAAGTGGATGGGCCAGGAAAAATTGCTTTCAATTGCCTCCTTAACAGGTTTAATTGCCCGCTTAATTGTCAGCAGGCACACTTCCGACTGCTGCGCGCGCCTGCCAAATGAGTGCACGATGACATCGGGACATTTGCCCTACATCATCTCACGCTATTTTGCGGCGGGTTGGGTCAGGCGCGTGCCCACCGCGGGATGTAAAATTCTGGCCTATTAGTTTTTGTTGTTAACATCTTAGCAATCATCACGTTTATATCCCTAAAGCCACTATACTTTTTTTCAAGCTGTAGAAGCAATGTAACTTCTTCCTTTGAGCAGGTTGATTTTTTTTAATGGTGACCTTCTGAAGTTGACTAATTGTTGGGATCCTTTTGCTATTCTTAACCTCTGCACGTATGCTCAAACCATTCTGGGCCTTGAACCTTTTGTTGCAGATAGTACATGGAATAACACCCTCGGTGGCAACGTCCAGATTCTTACCAGAACACTTAGCACAGCGGTACACTGCGGAGTGATAGTCATCCTCCTTCTCACATTTGTTACAGACAGTTAAAATTCTATTAGTGGGAATGTTTACTTTTAAGACATTTCCAGAGAGAAGTGATTGAATTAAAAATCTCATTACACGATACACAGGTAAAGCGGTTACTGAGATAGTGAATTCTGGCCCTATTATTTGCGTCCAAAACTGGTGCTGACTTGGAAGGATCCACAATGCCTTTATTATAAAGGCCATCCTCTTATTCAAAACCAGAGTGAATAAGATTAAAACTATCAGTATTGTTAAAATATTAAAATTATTAGTAGTACTAAAATTAATTATTCCTGACAAAATTCTCAGGCTTGAGTCATAAAATGTCAAATTAAAATTATCTAATCACCACAATAGTTTTCCAATCTTATGAGTCATATCCTTGGGATTATTCAAGAATCACAGTACTGAAGAGGCCCTTCAGCCCATCGAGCCTGTACCGACACATGAAAAACACCTGACCTACCTACCTAATCCAGATATACATTATCTACACTGCTAGATGATTGCTAGGTCTCAGTTTCTTCCAAACCTTCCCTGTCAATAATGGGCTTTTAAAAGGTCGTATAAAGTCATCCACCTTAGTTTTGAGTACAGGAGGACACTAGAGCTGGCACAGTTCAAGTGGCAGGTGCAGCTTCAACTTCCACCTGACAGGAGCATTTAAAACATTTGTCGTTCATAGCCGTTGAGGGAAAATTTACTAGAACAAGGTTGTTGTTTAACTGGTTTACATCCCAACCAGAGCAGATCAGGGCTGAGGGGCTGTCCATTTTATTTCTTAATACTCCCTAAAATCCTCCACTCTGCAAGGAATAGGTTTCTGCAAACCAGCCCAATGGAACTGATTTTGCATTTATCCATTGTTTTGCTGGAACGACAGTATCTGCCCAGGTCTGTCTAAACTAAGCAAAATTGAGATGTACTCCTGATAAAATCCAGTTTAAATCATGATCCAGGGCTAAGATCTGCCATGATGTTACCACTGGGTACAACTGGGAGGTACAATCCACCATGAATCAGAAATCATAACATTTGTGACTATTCCCACCATATACTACCTAAATCTATACAGCTTAAAGCTGATAGCCCACATCTATGGAACTGCACTCAGCTTCTGGCACCGCACTTCAGGAAGGACATACTGACATTGGAGTACAGATTTACAACAATGATATTGAGGTTAAAAGGGTTCAATTATGAGGACAGCCTGAATAGATTGAGTAGGTGTTCCCTTGAGTACGGAAGATTAAGGGGTGATCTAATTTGGGTGTTAAGGTGATTAAACACATTGATAGCATAGAGACCGTTTTCCTCTAGTGGGGGAGTCCAGGATAAGAGGGAATAACTTTAAAAGAAAAACAAAAATACCTGGAAAAACTCAGCAGGTCTGGCAGCATCTGCGGAGAGGAACACAGTTAACGTTTCGGGTCTGGATGACGCTTCAACAGAACTAAGTAAAAATAGAAGAGAGGTTCCTCTCCGCAGATGCTGCCAGACTTGCTGAGTTTTTCCAGGTATTTTTGTTTTTGTCTGGATTTCTAGCATCTGCAGTTTTTTGTTTTTATAACGTTAAAAGAGTTTGACTGTTCAGGAGCGTTGTCAGGAAGCACTTCTTCACACAAAGTGCATCAGACG
This sequence comes from Carcharodon carcharias, assembly GCF_017639515.1. Classification (NCBI taxonomy): domain Eukaryota; kingdom Metazoa; phylum Chordata; class Chondrichthyes; order Lamniformes; family Lamnidae; genus Carcharodon; species Carcharodon carcharias. The sequence continues at coordinate 54,132,640 of NC_054479.1, read as the reverse complement.
TCTGGAATTTGCCGCCAAAAAGTTGTGGAAGCTGAGTCAATTGAAAAATTCAAAATTGAGACAGATTTTTTATTTGGTAAGGCTTTTAGAAATATAGAGCAAAGGAGGGCAAACAGGCTTGAGTGCTTGAATGGTTGACTTCTTATCTCAAATTGTTGATACTTAACAGACTTATGTGTTCTGATGCAAGATTCATCTACTAATAAGCAAACAGTTTTGAAAGAAACCCTTGGACCCGCAACAAGTATGCAGTATGAGTGCATACAGAGAGGAATTGAGTAGTTTTGTGCCCAAGAGCAGAACATTCAGATGTCTTGAAACCCACTGTTGGGAAAATGACAATATTTGCATACAATGTGTGTTTGGAGATTGATTGCTATAAGTAGTAAACAGTTTCAACATCGTTGGATCATGTGACTACTAGGATAGTAATCTTTTCTCATCCAGCAATTCCAATGTTCCTATGAGGTATGTGATTCATCCCTTCAGGGAATCAAGCAGGAACCCAGTAACCTAATGTTCTGTAGCTTGTTTGAAATTACTTTATAGTAGGATGCACGTTATCATTGTGCCTTCACATTTTCCTACCATGGGGTGGGGTTTGGGTTTGGTTAACGTCTTGGCATTCTGTTACGTAAGTTGAAAGTGAGGTTGCAAAATGGTGTGGGTAGGTGGTTGAGGTAGGTAAATGGATAAATGAATAGGTGGGTAGGTTAAGTAAGTGTATAGTTGGGTAAGTGGGCAGGTGGTGAGGTGGGTATGTGGGTGAGTCTGTAGGTGGGTAGGTGGATAAGTAGGAAGGTGGGTGAGGTGGTAAACAGATAGTCGGGTCAGGGGGGTAGTCAGGTCAGGAGGGTAGTTGGGAGAATCATCAGGTCAGGGAGATAGTCAGGTTTGGTCAGGGGAGTAGTTGGGTGACCGGGAACGGTAATTAGGTTGAGGTGGGGGGGGAGGGTGAAGATTGGGTTAGGTCATGGGTTGATTGAGTGGTCAGTTGTGGAGTTACCCAAATGTTAGACTAGGTTTTAATGTGTCTAAGGTTTCCTAGTTAACTAACCAGGTAAGTACTGCAGATCTGTCCAAAGCCTCCGACTCTAACTCAGCCGGCGGAGCAGGGGAATTGCCCGTTAGAGGTTTAAACTTCCTGGACAAATCCCACATACAGGGTCCTGCCATGCATCTTCAGTCATATGCCGGGTGTCCAATGATCCGGAAGCTGGAAGATTTGGCCCAATGTTATAAAATTGATGCTTTTGATATGAGCCTGTTAATCACTACTGTCTCACTGCAAAAGGATGGAAATTAATGCTGTAGAAATGATAGATATTTTGTCTTTTCCCACCCTCACTCCAATTTGCTCCCTTTTTGCACTGTTCTAAGGGTTGCCAACTCTGGATGGATGTGTTCTAGGAGGTTTCATCACGTGACCTCCAATCGCCTGCATTCACTCTACCAGTATTAGCTGCCCATTCTGATTGACAGTTCTGCTATCCATTAGCAGCACAGAGGGTGGAGCTCAAGTGATGGACAGTGAATGTAACTAACCAGGATTCAGCCTCTTGCCTGTCAGTGGACCAATCAGTTTTTGGGGTACAGCCTTTAGTTCTAATTCATTGCGATGGTCCGCAGTTATTACCAATGGAGAGTTGTGCTTGTGTCACTTGGCTAGTGAAGAGGGGTGTGAGTTGGACCAATCATTACTGTCTATGTTATTGGACACAGGATGGAACCAACTGGAAAATACACACACAGCGAAAGAGAGGAAGACAATGTCCCCCTATGATTTCTCTCCTGGGTTCCTTGCAGAAATATCCAGGAGACTACTCTTTTATTTCAGGGGACTCCAGGATCAGGACAGATTTGCCATTCTACCTGTTATCTTCTGAAAGCTAAGATTCACAATGAGACATAGTTCCATGGACAGTGGCAGGTCTCCGCTATCTCATCGAAATGTTCAATTGGATGGGACATCAAAACCAATGCTGTCTTCATTCAATATCCACTTTTTCACAGGGGTCATTAGGTAGTGATTAGGAATGAGTGCTCTGGTTGAATTTTTTCATCTCCCTGACATTGAGATCAGCTAACAGAGACTGGTGGTTGAACCTGCAATCTTCTTGGTTCTGTACAGCTTCATTGCTCATCAGTCTGTTCACGTACCCACAACTATCAAGAAGCAAGTCAAACAATGAACTTCACTCATCTGGGGACAGGGGGAGGTGGAAGGAGAGGGAGATCCTTTAATCGGTACATGTTAATGACACTTTAAAGATACCAATCAGAGAAAATGTTCCAGCTCATCCTAGGTGAATGTTTCACAATAAAAGCAGAGGTTGCAGCAGTGTTGCAACTCTGCCATGCTGTGCCATGCTAGGATGTGGGTTGGCTTCTTTTATTTCCCTAACCATCATGGTCATGTTGGGGGTCAGGATGGTGGTAGAAACAACGAGAAGACCGGCCTCACTTTACAAGGCAGGCAAGATAATGCAGTCAACATTGAACATGACCTAACAATGGTCCAAGAATAGCCCTGGCAGAGGTATAACAGCAGGCAGACTATGCACTCAGCCTCAAGATTGGAGCCCAGCATAGAAAAACTTAAAAGGAGTGACAATTTTTATCGAAATTCTTTATTGCCTAAATGCATTTGTGAACACCACCCAATACAACAATCTTGATTCTCCACGTTGGCTAGGACACATATTTTATTTGGATATGCTGTTCCAATTGAAGAAGGGATGTAACAGATGGGTGGATTATTTTGATCAATAGATGCCAAAGAAAAACGTTCTGTAGCAAGTGAGCAATGGGCAATGCCTGGTGACTATAGCGGACTAACAAAGAGAAGACCGGAGTGCCCGTGTGCAATGAAATTTCAAGCATCAGACAGGCAAATGTTGAAAGCAATTATGAGAACAGCTGCTCACTGAATACTTGGCAGTTTCAGGCACTGGAATGTTTCTTTTTTCTATTATACATGCCAGCAGATTGGGAGCCTACACTAACATCCCTGAATCTTGATTAGACTGTGAATGTCAATGGTCTAGATTTGGATGAAATATGGGTGTTGCCTCTGCGCATTTATTTTGGGGAGCTGGCTAACCTCCTAGGCAGATAATAGGGAAAGGGGTTTTGCTGCATAAAATTGTTTAAGCAGGCTCCAAATTAAATAGCAACAGGTGGGAGATGGTTATTTTGCTATAATATGAAAAAACGATTAGTTGCTTTAAAAAAATTTAGTTCTCGCTCATAGTTTTCCCACAAATGATCCCAGTCGCTAAGTGGCATTGCCTCCAAACATGGCACGAACAATGCTGTCACCATGCACTCATCATTTTGGAGTAAGTGGTTTTCTTGGGGTTTTATTTTTAAAGCTGACTTAAACTATTTCAAGTAGCATTGTGATTCATTGACCATAGTCAATGCTTCCTAAACTTGGGCATATTTCTCCTTCATTTTTATGAAGTACAAACTCTCGTTTGCATTGTGTCAGCACTGTAAGTCGTCATATTTTAACATCCAAGATCGTTCAATGCTAGCTGAAGAAGTTTTCTTCAATCTTGTACTTATATCCTTTTCTTTTCTTCTTGTTTTCTTATCAGTTTGCTTCTGTTTACTGTTCATCTTCCGACAGCATACGCCCTTGCTAGGATACAGTTTCACAGGAACATTCACTTAAATGATCAGCTTTTGTGTAGGTGTTACAGACTATTCTACCATAGTGAGGGATGGGTGTTCCAAGTAATGGATAAAATGGCTTCTGCTCTCAAGCCTTTATACACCAAGGATGACAGAGGTCACATGACCATGGCAAGCCACAGTCCACAGAGGCGCTTCTCCAAATATCCCCCTTTCCACAAAAAGAAAAAAACAACCTGCATACACTGTCATTTGCAGTCACAAGTCACGCACATATGTTGTCTACAATGAAAATCATCACACATGTACAGAAAACTGGTCATTCTAGTCTATCCCAACTTCGTGCATCCCGACACACGCATTGCACACATAATCTTAAAGCATTCAGGTCTGTTAATGATATGTGTGTGGGTTGTTATTGGCTGTTCATCTGGTGTCTGCTCCTTCCTGGGTGATGTTGCCTCTCTAGGGAATTTCACTGCCGTGGCAAGTGTTGCTGCTGTGGTAATTGTTGCTGCTGATCCGTTGTCTTTGTTGGGGAATGGTTGAACTCTGGGAGTGATGATTGTTGAGCTTCTTGCGCAGCTGCTGAACTCACGTCTTCCTCATCAGCTGTCTTCTGTGAAGGAGCAACTTCTCCACTTCCACGTATATGTCTGCGGTTAGGACGATATACCTAGCTGTTCATTTTTACTGTGTACGACTGAAGTAACAACTTCTCTGCACGGTTCCCAAGTGGATTGACTTTTGATGAGAATGTTGAATATCTGCATTCTGATTGATTCTCTGTTTCTCAGCTCAGACAATGATTTGGCAGCTTTATCAAAGTGAAATTTGGTTTTCTGTTGTTTCACTTTGGATTTTGCCAGTCATTCCTGTTACCACTTCTGGATTCAGTAGTTTTTCTTTAGCTAGTGGAATGATAGTTTGAGTGAGGTGTGACATTAGTTGCTGAACTGGACTACTTTCCATGCCTTCAGTTGCTGTGTTCCTCCACTCTAGGATTGCCTTGTACACATCTGTGCTGGATTTACTCTATTTTTTGATGGTCCTTTTGGCAATTTTCATTGGTGCCTCAGCCTTTCCATTTGACTGGGGATAGTGTGGAGACAATGGGTAGTGCTGAATTTTCCAATCATTTATGAAGTGCCTGAGTTTTTCATTCATGAGCAGAGGGCAACTGTCGCTCATCAAAATGTCAGGAATGCCATAACAACTGAAGTGTGCTTTCAGGCATTCTACGATCTCACTGGTGGTTGTTTACATCAGCTTGTCTAACTCTCAGTAGTCGGAACAGCAGTCGAAGATTATGAGATAATTACTTCTAAAGAGAGTGAAGAGGTCTACTCCAAGCTTCATCCATGATCAGCCTGGGATGTTATGAGCAATGAGCTGCTCTTTAGCATGCTTGCTTGATGTTCATTACAAGCATTGCACTGGCTGATATGGCCCTTGACCTCATTGCTTATGTCTGGCCAGTAGAGTATTTGACTTCCTCAGACTAGACTCGATTTCTTGATGGCTTCCATGGATGCACTTCAGTATCTCTTTCCTCATCTCCTTAGGGGTGGTGACACTAGTTCAGGGTGATGACACCAGTTTGTATAAGATACCATCTTGGGCAATCACTTAATCTCTGTATGCTCAATCTTCCTTATAGCAATAGGTGTTTCCTTCATGGTCACGGGCCATACTTTCATCACTACTGCCTGCAGCACTTAGAGAGTTGCATCTTGTTGCACAGTTTGCTTGATCTGAGCAAGACGCTTGTCTGTCAAATTCAATGTCTCTGCTGGGTTGATGACTTCTAGAGCATCACACTGCAGGGTGACTTCATCGTTAACATGGTAGTACCTCAGCACTGTTGTTGTCACCAGTTGTTTGATGCGAGTGAAAGCTGCCTCTTGTTCTGTGCCACAAAACCATTGAGCATCCTTTGCAGTGAGCTCGAGTAGGAGTTCACATTCCGATGACAAATTGGTTAAGAACTTTGTTAGGTAGCTCATAAATCCAACAAATCATTGCACTGCCTTCACACCTGATGGTTGCTGCATCTCTGCTACCCTCTGACTGGGGTGGCTCCAGATATTGGGTTTCTGAAATGAAAAAGGGAAAAGGGTTGGATTGTGATGAGAGCAAGAGGAGAAAGTAAGAAGTGCATATTTACACCATCTGCAGCTTTTAAGTCAGAAAGGATTGTGTGGTGAGGGGGAAGAGAAAGAGAGGAGGAGGATTAGGTGTGCGAATAACCTCATCTTCAATTCCTTCAGCCCTGCCATGGCAGCCTCAGTGATGCCCCTTCTGTGTGGATTAGAACATAATGGTACATTTGTCCTCCTTCTGCTCTTTCTTATTGTCTCCTGTCATGCACCTCCTCCTGCGAGAAAGAGGGAAATATGATAGTGAGTGTCCTGCAATATGTTTGAGGGATATGCCTGTCATGGTTGAATAGCTGCCAGTGTGTCTGAGTTATGAGTTGTGAATGCAAGACTTGCAATAGTGCCAATCGTGTGAGTGATGTAAAGCATATAAATTGAAGGGTTGAGCATGGATTTATTACAATTATTAGTACATGGGTGATACGGTGTAGTGAATTGGGTAGTGGATAAGGCTAGAGGTACAGTTGGTAGAATATGCCATTTGAAAATTGAAATCACTCACCTTGATAACTTGTGTTAGTTTGCTAAACTTCTTCCTTCACTGCATCCATGTTCTTGGAACTACACTCCTGGCATTGACCTCCGCCACTATTTCTCCCCATTGCCTCCTGAACATATTTCTGGAGAACTTTCTGCCTTTGTGCAAATACAGGATATATCTCCGTCTCTCCAAGCTTTTCACCAAGACCTCCAGTGTCTGAGAATCTCAGTGTGTGCTCTTACATAATCTGCCACTTCTCAAAGTATCACAGCGTAGATTCACTTTTCAAAGGATGTACCTCTTACTTTTTTTGGGAGTGCACAGACGAGTTAAGTGTGTGGCTCCATTAAATTTTTTTGCACTGCAGCTTAAAAGGGGCCAACTTGCGCCTGGTGTGTGCGGGATAGGAACATAGAAAATAGGAGCAGGAGTAGGTCATTCGGCCCTTCCACCCTGCTCCACCATTCAACATGATCGTGGCTGATCCTCTATCTCAATGCCATGATCCCGCTCTTTCCCCATACCCCTTGATGCCTTTAGTGTCTAGAAATCTATCTATTCCTTCTTAAATGTATTCAGTGACTTGACTTCCACAGCCTTCTGTGGTAGAGAATTCCACAGGTTCATCACCCTCTGACTGAAGACGTTTCTCCTCATCTCAGTCCTAAATGGACTACCTCATATCCTCAGACTATGACCCCTTGTTCTGGACCCCCCAGCCAGAGGAAACATCATCCCTGCATCTAGTCTCTCCAACCCTGTCAGAATTTTATACGTTTCAATCAAATCCCCTCTCATTCTTCTAAACTCCAGTGAATACAGGCCTAGTTGACCCAATCTCTCCTCATATGACAATCCTGCCATCCCATGAATCAGTCTGGTGAACCTTTGCTGCACTCCCTCTATGACAAGTATATCCTCTCTTAGGTAAGGAGACTAAAACTGCACACAATACTCCAGGTATGGTCTCACCAAGGCCCTGTACAGCTGCAGTAAGACATTCTTGCTCCTGTCCTCTTGCAATGAAGGCCAGCATGACATTTGCCTTCCTAACTGCTTGCTGCATCTGCGTGTTTGCTTTCAGTGATTGGTATAGAAGGACACCCATGTCCCTTTGTACATCAACATTTCCCAATCTATCACCATTTAAATAATACTCTGCCATTCTGTTTTTCCAATCAAAGTGAATAACTTCACAGCTATCCACGTTACACTGCACCTGCCATGTATTTGCTCACTCACTCACCTAAATCGCCTTGAAGCCTCTTAACATCCTCCTCACAGCTCACATTCCCACCTAGTTTTGTGTTGTCAATAAACTTGGAAATATTACATTTGGTTCCCTCGTCCAAATCATTGATATATATTGTGAATAGCTGGGGCCCGAGCACTGATCCCTGTGGTGCCCCACTAGTCACCGCCTGCCATTCCGAAAAAGACCCATTTATTCTTGCTCTCTGTTTCCTGTCTGCTAACCAATCCTTTGGGTCTGCACAGCCTCATGGCCACACAGCTCGGAGGGAATAATTATTGCTCCCACCACTCGCAGCCACAATGCACCGCTCCTTTTAGAGATGCAGGCTGTCTTTTTGGAGTGTTATCCATTCATTACATTGGATCCTTGCTGATGTGCGCAGACAATGAACAGTGTGGGTAGCGCTGGCTGCTTGCAGCAATCATTCAAAACAGCATGCAACGTTAATTTAACAAAAAGCAATAAACAGGTACAGATAATTCATGTACCATGATCCCCATGCCTGTTTTCAGGAGTTATCCCATTAAACCCCCCTGAACTCTGCAACTGAATGCTGCAATTATGGCATGCTTCACTTCCTCCTTCCTAATCCAGTCACAATAAGCACCAAGTTGTTGTATTTCATTCACTTTCCTTTACTTCAATAATTAATTGAACACAGAGAACACAGAGCCTGACCTTGTAACTTTTGTCTTGTTCCTCATAAAAAGAATTGGCACATAACAAAGACTGACAGAATTGAAAGAAATGAAATTTCAGAAGATGCCAATTGATACCAGTGAGAGCTGTGGAACATCAAGTGGGAGAAAGATACCTTTCTTGTGTGAGTTTGTTAGTAATAGTTTCTGTGATCAAGCTGCAGTCCTTCTCCAGCTGGTTCAGGGTATTCTGTACAGCTATCTCAATGGTTTTGCACACCTCACCAACCTGATTCATGCCATGAATGACCAAGCAGTAGAGGAATAGAAAAGACCAATGAAGGCTTGGCATTACATAGAATGTACAGTGCACAAACAGGCCACTCACCCCAATAATTCTATGTCAGTGTATTTGCTCCACATGAACCTCCTCCCATCTCTCTTCATCTAACCCTTTTGGCTTAACCTGCTATTCCTTTCTTTATCGTGTATTTCTCTAGCTTCCCTTTAAATTAATCTATGTGATTCACCTCGACTACTCCTTGTGGTGGTGAATTCCACGTTCTATCCATTCTTGAGGTGAAGAAGTTTTTCCTAAATTTCCTATTGAATTTATTAGTGACCATCTTGTATTAATGGCCCATTAATCTGAAACATCTCCACCAATTACAGTCTTCACTGCCAAAGCACAACTATACCTCATGTAAATGCTCCAGGAATTACCTTTTTGCCCAGAGTTGCTTTTCCCACTTTGGGTGAAAGCAGGTTAATTATCAATACAGTACAACTGCAAGCACTTTGACTTTGACCTGAAAGGGATTCTGGTAAATCCAACAGATAGTGTAAAACTGCTCAGGTCATCCATTAGCAGCTTTGTGCTTCTGACTTCTGGAAATATCGTGCCCGTAAAATTTCAGATAAAAACATTTCTATGTCTAACTCTTACATGCAGTGTCAAGTTTTTGAGACAAAACAATTCACAAGTCCTGGCCTGATTCATTGTACCAAAGTATTAAGTACAAAATACAAAGAGTCCATAACACACTAACTTGTGTTTTCCAAACACAAGCACTAAAGTTAAGGATCATCTCTTAGAATGCTAGCAAGTCTTTGAAAAGTGAGTCTGAACAATCTGGGCTGGAACGTAGTCCAGACTGATGGGATTAATCTCTTTTCTCAGACATCTACAAGAGTCCTGGATAAAATGAGTATGGGGTAACCTTGGCCCAGTTACAAATCCATGACACTAAAAGTGCATTGATTCAGCTCAATCCTTGGGTAATCTCACTCAGGGAGGAATTAGGGACAGTGAGAGAACAGAAGTTAATCCTAAGAGAATTAAAGAAGCTATATAAAAAGATGACTAATTATAGCTTTGAACGATGATGCAGAGGAGTAAACACAAGCATACTGAAAATGGTCAGCCATAACTTCCATATGTAGAGAGGGAAAGATGAAGAAACAGAAGACAACATTCTTAAATTGCTCTCATCGTTCATTTTCTAACAAATCGCAAGTATCAGCAAGATGTAAGTAAATAACATATCTTTAACATATCACCATTAAATATCTGATACCCCATCTTACATCTAGGTTTACGGGGGGCAGTAGTCAGTGAGAGATATGGTTCATGTTTATATTAATTTTAAGATGCACTATAATTTACTCACAAACATAAAACAGTTTCTGAGTCTGAATAATCTGTGTGTAACAGAAACTCAGCCTTTAATATTAATTTCTCATCATCATTGTGCCTTCTTTTCTGCAGTGCATTCTTGGTAGAATAAAGGTGTTGTTGGCAATGCCACCAAGTGGCACCTACACAGCGATAACCTACTCACCGATGCTCAGTTTGGGTTCTGTCAGGGTCACTCGGTTCCTGATTTCATTATTGCCATGGTCCAAACATGGGAAAAAGAGCCGAACACAATGAGTGGGGTGAGATTAGCTACTCTTGATATCAAGGCAGCATTTGACTGAGTGTGGCATCAAGGAACCCTAGGAAAATTGAAGTCAATGGGAATCAGGGGGAAAACTCTACACCAGTTGGAGTCACACCTGGCACAAAAGAAGATGGTTGTCTTGTTCAAGGAAAATCATCTCAGTCCCAGGACGTTGCTGCAGGAGTTTCCCAGGGTAGCGCCCTTGGCCCAAACATCTTCAGCTAGTTCATTAATGACCCTCCTACCATTATAAGATCAGAAGTGGGGATGTTAAGTACTATTCATAAATCCTCAGATACTAGAGCAGTCTACGTCCATATGCAGCAAGACCAGGACAGCATTCAGGCTTGGGCTGATAAGTGGCAAGTAATATTCACACAAGTGCCAAGTAATGACCATCACCAACAAGACAGAATCTAACAATCTTCCCTTGATGACATTACCATCACTGCATCCCCCACCATCGACATCCTGTTGGGGGGGGTTTACCATTGACCAGAAACTGAACTGGACCAGCCATATAAATACTGTGGCTACAAGAGCAGGTTAGAGACTGGGAATCCTGTGCTGAGTAACTGACTTCCGGGCTCTCTAAAACCTGTCCACCAACTAAACAGCACAGTTCAGGAGTGTGTTGGAATACACTGCACTTGCTTAGGCGAGTGCAGCTCCAACAACCTTCGAGAAGCTAGACACCAGACAGGGCAAAGCAGCCTGTTTGATTACCACCCCACCTTAAACATTCACTCCCTCTATCATTAGCGCACAGTGGCAGCAATGTGCACTGTATACAAGATGCACTGCAGCAATTCGCCAAGGCTTCTTTGACAGCAACTTCCAAACCCCTGATCTCTACCACATAAAAGGAAGAGGGCAACAGATTTATGGGAACACCACCATGTTCCAACACCTGCATGTTCCCCTATAAGCCACACTCATATTCTAACTTGGAACTATGTCGCCATCCCTTCACTGTCACTGAGTCAAAATCTTGGGACTCCCTTCTTAACAGCATTGGGGGTGTTCCTACACTAGATGGACTGCAATGGCTCAAGAAGGCCATTTCCTTCTCAACAGCAACTAGGAATGGGCAACAAATGCTGGCCTTGTCAGCAACACTCACACCCCATGAAAGGATAAACAAAATGACTTTGCTGTAGCCATCTTATGCTATGTGACTAAACTACATAACCTTTGCTAGGATTTTGGCTCGCAAACATCATTTTTTAACATTTTCCCAAGCAGTCCTAGTTCAAATAGATATCGCTAGAATGTTGAACGAATACTTCACATCCGTCTTCACCCAAGAGAATGAAGAGGAAGGTATTGAACACGGGGAGAGAGACTGCGAGTTCTTACGCAAATTGACATAGCAAGTGACAAGGTATTGGAGGTGTTGGCAGGCTTAAAAGTGACAAATCTCCATGTCCAGATGATTTGTGTCCCAGACTGCTGAGGGAGGCAAGGGAGGAGATCACAGGGGCTCTGATTCAAATTTTTAATTCCTCTCTGGCATGGGGGAGGCGCCAGCGGACTGGAAAACAGCTAATGTGGTTCCGCTATTTAAGAAGGGTTGTAGAGATAAGCCAGGGAACTACCGGCCAGTGAGTCTCACATCAGTGGTAGGGAAACTACTGGAGAAAATTCTGAAGGAGAGAATCTTTCTCCACATGGCGAGATAAGGTTTGATCTGGCACAGTCAGCATGGCTTTGTCAGACAGAGGTCATGCCTAACAAATTTGATTGAAGTTTTTGAGGAGGTGGTCAGGTGTGTAGATGAGGGTAGTGCAGTTGATGTAGTTTATATGGATTTCAGCAAAGCCTTTGACAAGATCCCACATGGGAGACTTATAAAGAAGGCAAATGCACATGGGATACAAGGTAATTTGATAAGCTGGATTCAAAATTGCTTAGTTGTAGGAGACAGAGGGTGATGACAGAAGGATGCTTTAGTGACTGGAAGCCACTGTCCAGTGATGTACCACTGGGATCTGTGCTGGGTCCCCTATTATTAGTCATTTATATAAACGACATAGATAACTATGTGGGGGGTAGGATTAGTAAGTTTGCGGATGACACAAAGATTGGCCGGGTGGTTAACAGTGAGGTTGAGTGTCTTGGGCTACAGGAAGATATAGATGGGATGGTCAAATGGGCAGATAACTGGCAGATGGAATTTAAACCTGAAAAGTGTGAGGTGATGCACTTTGGAAGGAGTAATTTGACAAGGAAGTATTCAATGAATGGCATAACACTAGGAAGTTCTGAGGAACAAAGGGACCTTGACGTGTGTGTCCATAGATCTCTGAAGGCGGAGGGGCATGTTAGTGGGATGGTAAAAAAGGCATATGGGACACTTGCCTTTATCAATCGAGGCATAGATTACAAAAGTAGGGAGGTCATGTTGGAGTTGCATAGAACCTTGGTGAGGCCACAGCTGGAGTACTATGTGTAGTTCTGGTCGCCACATTATAGACAGGATGTGATTGCACTGGAGGGTGTGTAGAGGAGATTCACCAGGATGTTGCCTGGGATGAAACATTTAAGTTATGAAGAGAGGTTGGATAGACTTGGGTTGTTTTCATTGGAGCAGAGGAGACTGAGGGGCAACCTGATCGAGGTTTACAAGATTATGAGGAGCATGGACAGGGTGGATAGGGAGCAGCTGTTCCCCTTAGTTGAAGGGTCAGTCACGAGGGGACACAAGTTCAAGGTGAGGGGCAGGAGGTTTAGGGGGGATGTGAGGAAAAACTTTTTTGCCCAGCGGGTGGTGACAGTCTGGAATGCGTTGCCTGGGAAGGTGGTGGAGGCGGGTTGCCTCACATCCTTTAAAAAGTACCTAGATGAGCACTTGGCACATCATAACATTCAAGGCTATGGGCCAAGTGCTGGTAAATAGGATTAGGTAGGTAGGTCAGGTGTTTCTCACATGTCGGTGCAGACTTGGTGGGCCAAAGCACCTCTTCTGCACTGTGTGATTCTCTGATTCTGTGAAATCACTTGAATAAAGGGTATGTTTATCAGTAGTTCTGAAACCTCTCTCCCTTTCGGCAATTGGCTAACATTCCTATTGCGCATTTAGGCGTTATTAAGTTTGACTGTTTCTCTGTGTAGATACTTTAGTGATGAATACATTATAAGTAACTAAAATAAATAAGTCTGAAATATATTGAAAACAGCAAATCATACTAAGACAGGTAGAAAGCATCTTATTTCTTTTAATAGGTCTGTACTAATTGTTTGCTTATTAAAGGAAAACACAGCTATTCCCCTTTAAGAGCCCTGAACTTTAGAATGAATGCACTGACATAAATGAGCTGGGTAGGATTTGAAATTAGATCCAGTGTGAAAGGGCAAAAATACTACTTTGGGCAACGTTACATATGAACCTAATGATTGCAAACTTCTCTTTTTTTAAATATAAATGTATTTAATGGCATGGAGTTACTGTGGAAGTTATCCAATCACCTGCTGTAACTTCAGTGGCAGAACACCTGGACCCACCCGTCACCCATCTTCCCACCAAAAAAAACACTGTATTGGTGGCTGTTTGCAACCAATTCCAAGGGATTTCTGTCAGTCTCCTCCCCAAATTTTAGGGCTGATCTTTTCTTCTTGCTTCCTAAATTGAAAGGTGTTGAGTGCTGTGGAACATCAACAAGGTCAGTACGTCATGGATTAGCACAGGGTTAATCCTATACTGCATCATCAAGCAGGTTCCCAGACTAGGTGCAGCACGGCTTAGATTTAAAGTCTTTCTACCTGGCTCATTTGTGTCAGTGAAATCATTCTGGCAAATGGGGTTCCTAAAGGAGAACAGCTGTGTTTGCCATAAATTGACAATTAATTAATGCAGAGATATTTAAAATAAGATGGTTGTAATCTATTTTAGTATCATTTGCTACTTTCAATGTATATCAGTTTGACTTAGTTTAGCTATTTATAAAGTACTTCAAAGCTTTAGCTTCAACCTAATTGCACTTTCTTTGACCAAAACCCAAGAAGTTATGCTAACCTTATATAAAACACTACTTCAGTCCCAGCAGGAATACTGTGTCCAATTCTGAGCACCAAACTTTAGGAAGAATGAAATGGCTTTGGAGAGGGTGCAGAAGAGATATACTAAAATGGCTCCAAGGGTGAGGGATTACTGTTGCGTAGATGGAGTGGAGAAGCTGGGGTTGCTTTCATTTAAGCAGCGAGGGCCAAGAGCAAATTTGATAGAGATGTTTAAAATCATGAAGGGCTCAGATAAGTGTAAATAAAGCAAAACTATTTCCAATGGGTGAAAAGGTGATAACCTAATGACAAAGATTTAAGGTGATTGGCAAAAGAACAAAAGGCAATGTGAGGAAAAACATTTTCATGCCACCAATAATTAGGATTTGGAATGCACTGTGTGACAGGGTGGTGGATGCAGATTCAATAGCAGTCTTAAAAAGGGAATCAAATAAATATTTGAAGTTGCAGAGAAGGAGACTATCTGAATTGCTCCTTGAAAGAGCTGACACAGACTTGAATAGTCTCCTTCTGTGGTGTAGACGTATGGGAACACCACACTTGTATGTTTCCCTCCAAGTCACTCACTGTCCTGACATGGAACTTGACACTCCTTCATTGTCGCTGGGTCAAAATCCTGGAACTTCCTCCCTAAAAACACAGTAGGTGGTCAAGAAGGCGGCTCATCATCATTTCTCAATGGCAATCAGGGCAATAAATGTTGGCTATATGAGATGCCCACATCTCATGAATGTATCAGAACACAATTCCATTAATATGAAATCAGAGAGCTTGGTGAGACAGTACAGAGGGAGCTTCAAGCTCTGGTTGAGAAATGTATATTTCCCAGCACTTGGTGACAGCAAAAATGCCAAGGGAAAGTAAAGTTGATTTTGAAAATGCGCACTGCAGCTTTAAATCTCAACTTGCCTTACATTGCAGTTTCTTTCATCAACGACTTGTGAGGTGACATGATTAACAACCTTCCAACCTTGTGCTGCCATCACTATAAGAGGTAGGAGATATAGTTAGGCTCCCATAGAGTTATTGCCCATGCAACAGGAGTGTCCAAGAGATCGAAGCCAATATTAAATCTAGGCTACGAGATGTCACCACAAAAAGATTAATTGGTGGAAAGCAGACTGATTTGAAGCCAGTTACCTGACAGATTTATGTGGGCTGCCCTGAGTCTCTGTCTCATTCTGCTGATTAGATCTGGGAGTGACACTGCGGCAAAGCAAGATATTGTAGGAATTTTCAAAGAGCGAATCTCAATATCATAAGGTACCTTGCTTACAAAATGAATGTCATCACTGGGGATCTCTTTTACAATGTGAATCCCAAGAACCCTCTGTTAAAGAAGGAGCTTCAATATCCAGGTCCCTAATATTAAATGGCGATCTTATCACAGGGTTCCATTTTAAAATAGGAATATTTTATCTTGGCATCAGGACACGATGCTTAGGGAAGGAATTTTACTATCAGGATTATTTTAAAGGTCGGTTGCCAAAATCTGATTAATATTAATGATCTGCCATTTTCTCCAATTCACTTCAATCAATAATTGAATACTTCAGTTTAAATAGTGAACACTGGGACATTTTTCGGGTGTGTTGCAGTCTGGAAGGTGTTATTGACCTTGAAAGAGAGCTGAATTGGTACACATAGCTGATGCTGAATTATCTAAATTAATGGCTGCACCTCCAGTAACATTACTCAACTACATGTGATTCAGTAATTCCTTCAGGTCAGTATCCCATTACATTTTGGGATTGTATGGGATATTATCCTAGCTGCCTGGGGTAATACATAGGAACAGAAGTAGGCCATTCAGCCCCACAAGCCTATTCTGCCATTTTATTAGATCATAGCTGATCGACACAATTCCATTTACTCTCCTGTGCTCTGTGTCCCTTTAGACCCTTTACTGACAAAAATCTATCAATCTCAGAGTAAAGAGGAAAGAAATTGGAGGGAACATTGTCATCACACAATTCTGAAGCATTTCTTCGTGACTGGCTCAAGAATGGGATTAGCAAAGGGCTGGAAGAACATCATACATTCACACTCAGCCTCAGATGGTGCATTGCTGATAGGCAAAAACTACATTCAATGAGAAGTACAGGCATTCTTCGAAAAGAGCTAAAATCTAACAGGGACATTTAAAAAGATGTTATTAATTGTAATCCTTTGCAACTGAATTTTTTAAAGAGAGGTCTTGATAGTGACACTGCCCATCCGCTCAGCCCCTCCCCGCACCATCCTCCCACCAATTCTATTCAACAAGCACATTAGTGTTACTTTTACACATGTCAAACACACAGCTTGATACAGCACTCTTGCCTCACAGTCTAAGCTCCACTCCAGGGGCTGGATTTTACCTTCTCCCGGCAGTGGACTTGAGGGGGGGCAGGGGGTGCATGGGTACATCAAATCCAGCGGGTGATCTTCCTGCTGCTATACCATGCCTGTCTGAAATTTTTTAGGGGATGGGGAAGCATTGTGCAGCCCACCCACCCATGGGCCTAGTGAGGCCCTTAAATGGCCTTTAATTGGTCACTTAAGGACTTCATCCCACTGCCAGTATTTCACCAGTGGCATGGGGAGGCCCACGCCGTGCGGGAAGCCTGGCAACTTTAGCTGAGCAGGCCGGTGGCAGGCAAGTGGGGGTGCCCTTGGCACTCCCCATAAATGTCCTCCCATCCTCTTTAATCTCCGACCCTTTGCTGAGACCCCCGGCCCTCGACTTATCCGACCTCCTTGGTATGGTGCATTTGCCACAGCGCTGCTGGAACTACAGAGCTGCTGGCCAATCTGATTGGCCAAAACTCTGTTAGGTGGAGTTTCATCCTGAGATAGGGGTGGAAATCTTGCTTTAAAGCATTTAACGCTGTTCCCGGTGTTATATTGCAGCCGTTGGGATCATGGACAGCTTAGCCTGTAAGTGGGGGTTGAAAACTTTGGCACCGCTTAAATCCAGCCCCAGGAGAATAATCTGGGTCAACATTCCTGCACAACATTGAGGGAGACTGCACTGCCAAAAATTGACTCTGGTGGGGCATTAAACTGAGGTCCTACCTGCATGATTTATTGAAGTAATTATCAAAAATCCTGTGGTAGCTTTCCATCAGGAAAGGTAGCTTAATGTTTAATTCCCTTTTATACTCTTCTCTCATCCCACAAACTTGACGTCAGTTTGCCCATCTGGGTTATATGGGCAAACACTTTCACCAAGAGAGGAAAGACAGAAGAGGTTCAACTCTCAGATAGCAAACCCCTGCCCAGAGTAATAAGTCATTCTGGTGTGCCTGCTTGTCCAGGCGATCACAAAGTTATTCCTTTATTCGCCCAAAGGCCACATCAGAAACTCATCTCCAAAGGCAAGCTCAGGTGAAATCTCAATGACCTTGCTCCTGATTGGCTGAAAAATGGTCTTTGGTAACTTCTCTAGCCAATCGGAGTCTGATTATAATGATCCAGGTCAAGGGACAATGGACAATTACTGTACAATACAATAGGCATGTTTAAATAATTAGACTCCATAATACAAAGTAAATACAGTATAAAAGAATGTACTAAAATAAATAAAATTAAAATGAAGAATACTAAAGACAGGAACACCTAAGTGGCAGGTAGAAATAATCATTTCATAAGATTTTTTTAAATGCACATTTTAGTATTACAGAAACAAAACCACCTTTGTCATTTCAGTAACATCACTACTTGCATTATTGTGGGCATTATAACGTGAGCTGAGATTTTATATCAGTTTGTGGGGTAGGGGGAGGGGTTGTTAAGAAGGACAGAACACCCTGAAGCTGCTGACACTGTAGGGGTTAGACTTGTTTGTCTATTTAGTGTTAGTCTCGTGCAGCTGACTGCAACCAGATCAGGAGTGGCAAGGGTGATTTTGACATCAACAAGGGAACGGTGAACTGTCAGCCTGTGCAGTCAGTGGCTCTTTGGCAGCACAGAAGGGCTGATAAGGAGTGGTGAAAAATATTTGCCAAGTGAAGTTAAAGGAAAATTCAGTACCTCTTCAGTGTTTGGGAGGATGCACAAGCATCTCAGCAAATATCAAAAATATTTCTCCCTCCCAACCAACACTAACACAATGAACCTTGTCAGCATGTGAACTGATAGAAGACTGTGTAACACACTAAAACCCAGCAAGCATTTAATCCACTATCTACTTGTGCAAATCATGTCTCATCAAATCCTCTGAGAACTGAACAGCAAACAATCTCAAATCTGATTACCAGTTTCCTGTAATTGGTAACTTTCTCCTCATTACAGGAACAGTCCTATTTATTTCACCGCCATAGTATCCCAAGATATATAAGTATGTAAAATTCCCACCGTGTCCCAGTGGACTGGTTTTACTGGTCTGAACACTAAATTAGGTTGAGAATGCAGATGGTTGCTGAGGCACTTACCTCTTGTGGGTTTGGGTATGTGGGTGGTGGGAATTTCAACTGAGTGTTTACCTTCTGCGGTTAATGGTTGATACATTGACTGAGTGCTTCTTGAGTGGGACTGTAGATATTTGGAATTCTGAGAACGGCCAAATTCTTTAAATAAGGAATGTAGATGGTTGAGATGTCGAAAGCACTAACGATGTTTGATATGGAGATGTAGGTGGTCTGCAGTTCAAAGCCACATTTGTTGAGCCCAGGTTGTCACCATAACTCGAACTATCGGCAATAACACTTCCTAAAAATCAACCAATTAAAACCATCAGATAATGGAAACATAAATTTAATGTTCAACATGCATATAGATCCGGTTCCTACTTTGCATCATTAATCTGAACAGGATAATGTTGAAATGGAATATGTTGCTTTCTTTTCATTATGATCATCCAACAGGCAAATTAAGTTAAACAGAAATGGGAATAAACTTGACAGAACATGGAAAATTATGATGTAAAGTCACATGATAGGCAACTGTGCTAAAAAGAATTATGTATATTTAGATGCATCTGTGACCTAAAATGAGTGAGACATTCTGATTTCACTGTCACAGGCACAAGCTGTGAAACTAGAACTGGAAATGGCTGTCACACTAGCCTCACACACTGTTTATTCAAGGAATTCAAGCAGGACAACACGGTCATTGTGATGTTCAAATTTATTTAAATTGAACACAGCATTCCTCACCATCCCTACCACCACCACTCCCCTCAACATTCATTATAATGCAACATTAGATTGGAGATTCATCCCTTCCCCACCATTTTGATATTCGAGAATGCAGCTATTACTTTCTCTTTCCCATTTTTTTTTGTCTAGCAGACGCAACACTTCCTACCCCACCTTCTCTGAATCCTCAGACAGCCTGATGTGCAGTGCTGATTCCACAGCAATGAGCCTAAACTGCTGTTGGTCTCATTTACAGAGAGCAATAAATTTTACTTTCCTCTCAGCTCAGTGGGAAATCGAGTAAAATTAACCAGCTCATATGGCAATCAGTCCTTGAAGTGATTATACTGCTCAGCATGCCTCACACAACAGGTAAACCTCAACCTCACTGCACTAATTGAAAACAAAATTGGTGTTCTTACTCTGATCAGAATATTATAATAGGACCCTAAACCAGTTAAAATGTTAGCTTCACTCACGTTCCTTCTTTTTCAATATTCCTTTTCCCTCCTACTCTTCTGAAGGCACAAGGTAGATCCACAGTTGATGACCACCCTCTGTTATTTCATACAATTAGCCACTCTTCGTTGGCAAACCCAAATAATGGACCACTGGCAGGCTATTTGGCCACGGAAGGCATCACAGTAGATCCAGCCCTCATCCAACATTCCCACACATGCATTTCCAGCTGCAGTCAATGGATGGTAATCAGGGCTGTTGGCCACGTTTCCCTCTCCCAAGACCAAGGGATGCTGAGGCATAATTTTACTGCTGCTCTGCCAGTCTGCCCAGGGTTAGCTAACTCATCAGGATGTAGGAATTGTGGCCTTCCTGCACACCTAGTATTTGCTGACCTATACTGGCTTCTGATTAAGCAACACCTCAGCCTTAAAATTCACACCGTTGAGTTCAAATCCCTCCATGGAATTACCCCTCCCTACCTCTGTAACCTCTTCTAGCCTCACAACCCTCAAGATATCTGCTCTCTTCCGACTCTGACCTCTTGTGCATCACCGATTTTCCTTGTTCCACCATTGGCAGTTGCGTCTTTAGCAGCCTTGGGCCTGAGATCTGAGGGCAGAATTTTCCCATCCTGCCCGCAGCAGGTTTCGTGGTTGGCGGGAGCAGGGAACCTAGTGGGAGCCAAAAAGTCGAAAGCTGCCAGTGTAAGAATAGTTTGCAATTCTCCTGATGGCGGGTTAATGGTGGCTCGGGTATCCCGCTGAGTAGTGGCGTGGATACCATTTCCATTCATTATCATCTCATGAATAGTTATTAAATTAGCTTGACCTTGAATCATGTGTGGCCTTCCAGTCTTGCATCATGGCAGCAGCAAATTACGTTGGTCTGAATCTCGTTTGAAAAACAGCAGCATGCACTGGTCAGACCTCACTCCGCTCATGACTTTGAGGTAAATGCAACATATACAGCCTGCCTGTCACAGTGCTGCGCCAGTCTCTTTGCGGTGCCAGTGCAATGCCACACTGCTGGGGGTGTAGGGTTGGTCTGCTCCTGATAGGTGCCCCTGTAGCCACAAGGACATCACTGCACAGCAGTACTCAGACAGGGCTCAACATTCAGACAGCGACCAGCATTGCTACCTGGGTGGGGGCGATTGAGGGGTTGGTCTGCTCCAGGTGGATGCCACCGTTGTCCTGAAGGAGACTACTGTGTAGCAGTACTCAGTCAGGGAATAGAGTTCAGAGACCAGCATTTTGAGGTAGGGCCAGGGGGGAGTAGGCTGGAAGGATAACATGCAAATGGAGGGCAAAGGGGCAGGAAGGCTGTGCAGGGAGCTGCAGGGGAGGGGGAACACAATGGGGTCAAAGGGGCAGGTGGGGAGTGTTCTCCTCAGTAGGTGACTGTGCACACAGTCTCTAAGTGGGGAGGGTAGAGGTCCACATGGGGCATGGGCACATCAGTAGTGATGGGCTCAGCGGGGAGGGAAGGAGTGTTGACCACAACAATAATGGAATCCAGTGTTACTGTGGAAGGCCGGAGAATAACAAGAGGGAGCTCCATCTTCACATCGTGAGGTTCCAGGTAGATTTCTGACATGCAGACAGTGAGAGAGGGAGCATTGAAGCTGGTCTCGAGATAATAGTGCAGAACCACCATCTTGCACTATCAAAGTTATAAATCAAAAGTGGAAGCGAATCTGAATAGGAGGGTTCTTAGTCAGTGCAGGAGGAGCGCACTGCTAGACTAATGGGCCCTTTGTGGGGGTGCCCTCTAACTTGTTGGTGTCACAAGGGTAAGCTGGAGTCTGAGCTGAGAGAAAGGAGGAAGACCTCCTTGAGGAGATAACCACTGGAACCCATGTCTTTCTCAACACTGTTACAGGGAAATGTAGGAGTCAATGGCTTAACATCACAGTCACTGCATTTCAACATTAACACACAAGAATGTGAAATTTGAGAATGCAGGCAACTGTTAAGGAGCCACAAGTGCTGCATATATGGCATCCCACCAATGGAGGACTGTCATGTGCTTTCCAGGGTTGGCATTCATAACTGGTCAAAGGGCATCCAGTGATTAATCACAAGCAACTTAATGTTCATTAGAATGCCAGTTCAGAGATTGGAGCACTGAGCTAGGTCAGGCCACGCATGTCATTCAAACCTTCTCCAATCTCTGTGGGATTCAGACGTTAAGTCTCAGTGATGTCACCTTGGTCACCTCAATGTGTCTGTTAGCGCCTCAGATACAAGACCACATCAGCAGCAAAGTTCACAGGGCAGAAACCACTAAGGCCATTGCAGTTGCTAATGGTTACAGATGGTAAGCTTCATTATGTTCACGTTAATCATTAATCTGTTCAATCTTTTCATTTCAGAGAGAAGGATAATGCAATTATGGATGCAGGGCTCAGTGCTACCTTTTTGAGGGTCCTAATTCAATGGAAGAAGAGAAGGAGGGAGAGGCAACGCCGAGCACAGCTTCAGGAGGAGGACCCTCCTGAGGTCCAGGATCAATGCGAGCCACAGCATCAACATGAGATAGACCCAGACAATGGCAGCCAGACCTAGGGTATACCAAAGAAGACTTTCCTATTTACAGATGAGTGAGAGACAATGATGCACACATCTGCACTTGTCCTGAGCTCTGATAGATCACATTTGCCACATTCTTTGTGAAGACCTAATGCCCCGTGGAGTGGGAGGCTATCCCCTGCCAGTGGCTTTAAAGGTGACCGCAGTGCTCAACTTCTTTGCCTGCTTGGGTCATCCCAGGGATCCACATGGTATATGTGCAGCATCTCACAGTATGCCATGCATCAAGGAGGTCACAGATGCCCCCTACAGCAAGGCACATCACTATGTGAGGTTTGCTCTCGATGAAGATGGCCAGGCTAGGAGATTCAACAGCTTTGAAGCTATTTCAGGCTTCCCAAGGAGCAGGGTGCAATCAATTGTACCCATGTGGCTTTAAGGGCTCCAAGGCAGCAGCCGTTAATGTTTATAAACTGCAAAAGCTATCATTCTTTCAATGTTCAACTGGTGCAAGATCATCGTAGGCACATAATGCATGTTTGTGCCAGGTTCCCTGGGAGTTGCCATGGCTCATACATCCTGAGTCTCTCTCAGGTGCCTGAGATTTTCGAAGGGCCTGAGCGTCTGCAGGGATGGCTGCTTGTGGATAAGGAGAACCCACTGAAACGCTGGTTTATGACACCAGTGCGTCGGCCTCAGAGGTTTGGAAAAGAGGTCCACACGGTCCCTAATCGAGCAGACCATTGGCATTCTGAAGATGCACTTCGGATGTTTGGACCGCTCAGGTGGTGCACTACAATACACTCCCAACAGGGTATCCTGCATCATTGCTGTTGCACCCTTCACAACATGGCACTGCAAAGAGGTGATCCCTTCCCAGAGGGTGAAATGGAGGGGGATGAGAGACCCTCAGAGGATGAAGATCAGGAGGTTCTGAGACCCTGGAATGAGGGTCAGTTTGAACGTGATGATGCCACAAAGGAAGCAAGATGTGGGAGACACGCCCATGACACTTTAATTGCTACCAGATTCCAGGAGTGAAGTGAAGGCCAGGGGAGATGGCCACAGTCTTCCTGGCTCTGAATGCCATTCCATTTCATTGAATGGGATGTCCAACTTAAAATATGGAGAGCTGGTTCAGCATTCACACTTCCACCTTCTAGTCTCATGATTCACCAGGCCATGATCTCTAAGAAGGTCAGCGGTGCCCCCTGTATGCACTCACTCTGAGAAGTGAGTCCGCTCAACAGCAAGAACGCTGCGAAAACTCACTTGAAGCCACCGTCGCCACACTAATGAGAAACTACAGCAACCAGTAAGATGAGGACATGGTTGGGGATTTCCTCCTCCTACCCATGTCTTGTCTTTTGGCACTACCAGAGACGACAAAACTGCCGCTAGGCCCTCAAGGCTGTTGAGCTGCCCTCACACAATGGTGTATCGAGAGGAAGACTTTCTAATAAAGATTTTAACACATTTCCCTGATATCACATAAGGATATGGAAACTATATTTATTGAGGTTGACATCACATGAATGTGAATCTCACAGAGGATACTATCACTGAGTTGGAGGATGGCTAAACCACAAAATAAGAGGACTCATATGTACATAATCGAAACACCTTCAGTCGACCAAGCTGTTTACATAAACAACAACTGTATTTACAAGTGTACAATATTTTTACAGTGGTAGCACACCCATGACCCGAAAGTGATTTCAATATTTCTTAACTTACCTAACCCTTCCACTACGCCTGGGTGCAGCCCCGACATCAGCAGCAGAGGTGGAGGCAGCCTGCTGACTGCTACGTCCTGATGTCTGTGTTGACCTTGGTGGACGTCTTCTTGTGGCCCGAGGCCTGGAGGGCCCCGGCCTGATAAGGGTCTCCTGCTCAGGGGCAGATGCACCCTCCTCAGTCTGAGGAACTGGAGTAGATGGAGTCACTGGCAGAAGGGATTTAGAGCAGCTTGACACCCTTGGAGTGTCGTGAGTGGAGGCCCCCGGGGTGTCCGGCTGACGCTCATCCTTCCTTCAGGTGCCCGAGGGCCCCGCCCTGACTACTTGACGAGAAGGTGCATCTGGAGGGAGGTCAAGGTGCCTCGTTCCCCCTCTCACCTACTGGTGCCCATGAGTCTGTGTGGCCATGGAGTCCAGAGCTGAGCACAAATCTGGCCAAACCTGCTGGACCAAGGCCTCCATGGGGGTCACCAACCTTCCCATGGTGACCTTGAGGTGCTCGCATGTTGGAGCCACAACATCAGACAGAACGCCATCCAGTGTAAGAAGAGGATGAATAATCTCATCTGCTCCGCCATGGTTAGTTGCCCTCCAATATCAAACTCTCTTCACGGCATCATATAATCAAAGGTCTACTCTCCTCGGGGAGCTCACACACCATTAGTGTAACATCACTGATTTTTCATGGATACTTTCACATCACCACCATCCCATCTATCATGCTGCTCACACTCCATCCACAGCCCTTCTGGGGAGGGTTCACCACACACACAGGGGACATGCATTTTTCCCAACCTCTGCTCCATCCCTTCACATCGCATGCCTTTTGTCTTCATCCAGGGCAAACAGGCGGGAAAGATCGCAGACCAGGGGAGAGATGACTGACATTGTCACCCTCACGAAATCCAAGAAGATGCCGTTGAGATTGCTGGAGAAGACAGGGTTAGTTCCTGTAGGGAAGGTGAATGTCTGCTGAGTGACTGCAGCATCTCTGCATGATGTCCCCCCGCTTGTTTGTTGCATTGCCAGCACTGAGTTGGCGACTGTTCGCAGAGGCTCATCATCTGACTCAGACTGAGCGGATGACTGGTCTCCAGCAGCCCTCCAAGTGCCAGAGACCTGGCCTGTCCCTGCCTCCATCTGCTGCGGGGACGTGTCGGTGAGGTGTTCCCTAGAAAGTGAGCCCGAGCCTCATCTAGAACTATGCTCCACTGAGGTGTGTGTCTCTGTGCAGGTAGAGGGTGCGGGTGAGCACTGTGACAGTTCTTCCTCAGCTTCCTCTTCAGATGCGGTTTGGGGGCTGGGATTTATGCTGGTCAGCCTTCTGGGCCTCAATCTGCTGGTGCCTATAAGAAAGAGAGTTTTAGTTCATGAGCAGGCAGATTTTGCATGTCACTCACTCTGATTGTCGGGATGTGATGAACCGATAGAGGTGTAATCCATACGAGATTGACATAATCCGATCTCCCCTACTGCACAGGAACGATCCGTCCTCCCCAGCAATCTCGGGGGCATCCTCCTTGGATATCATGAGGGTGACAATGTCGGCCGTCTCTCCCCGGGTCTGCGATCTTTCCCGCCTGTTTGCCCTGGATGAAGACAAAAGATATGCGATGAGGAGGGATGGAGCGGAGGTTGGGAAAGATGCATGTCCCCTGTGTGTGAGGTGAACCCTCCCCAGAAGGGGCTGTGAATGGAGTGTGAGCAGCATGATAGATGGGATGGCGGTGATGTGAAAGTTTCCGTGAGACAATGAGTGGTGTTACACTAATGGTGTGTGAGATCCCTGAAGAGAGTAGTCCTTTGATTACATGATACCATGATGAGAGTTTGATTTTGGAGGGAGTTGAAGGGTGACTTACCCTGGCGGAGCAGATGAGATCATTCATCTTCTTCCTGCACTGGATGGTGTTTCGGGTGCAGTGGACAGCCGCGCTGACCTCCTCTGCGATGGCCTCCCCGGCTGGAGAGGTGAGGCTGGTATGCTTTCTGCTGCTGTCCCTGATGTAAAGCACATTCCCATGTGCCTGCTCTCTTCTTATCACGGCTTGGAGGGCATTGTGGCTGAAGTGAGGTAACTACCTTCTTCTTTGGGCTTGCAGTCTTCTTCTTTTGATTGGCAAACATCTCTGACAGTGTCCTGGAGAGATTGAGACATGTGCGCTCCGGTGGCATTTAAATATGGGGCCCAAACCTTCAACCCGCCAGTTAATGGAGGGGCGGAAGAGTCAGCTCCTGACTCACCAGGTGATTCAGAGAGATACTTGCCTGTGCATAATTAATGAGCTTCTAAGCACGGAATTGGGCACGATTTCCTGTCATTATGAGCAACAGGATATGCGCTGCGGAACCCACCCGCCACTGCACTTAGTTTCAAATACGGAAAATTCTGCCCTGAAATTCCCTCTCTAAAATTCTCCACCTTTCTGTCGCCTTCCCTTCCTTTATGTCGCTCATTACATTTTATATAATTTGGAACTGCGCCACTACAGTCTGCATCAATACAAATAATTAATGTTGAATAACAAAAGTTACTCTCCAGTTACCACTTCTCCAGCCAGTGGAACTCTCACCCAGATTGTGCTATTACATTGGCACAGGAGTAAGCCATTCAGCCCCTCTAGCCTGGTCCACTACTAAATGGGATAATGGCTGATCAGTGTATCAGTTCCACTTATCTGTCAATCACAGTCTTGAAAATTTCAATTCATCCAACATCCACAGGCTCTTGGGGAAGCAAAGACTTACCTTTAATCTTATTGAATGGTGAGAGCAGGCTCAAAGAGCTGAATGGCCTACTCCCATTCCTAAGTCCTGTGTTTCTATGTTCCATCAAACTTCTGTCTTTTAAATGGGAGACAGCTTTGGGAAGTCAAGAAATGAGTTACTCACCACAGAATTCTCAGCCTCTCTCGTAGCCACAGCATCTATATGGCAAGTCCAGTTCAGTTTCTGGTCAGTGGTAATCCCTAGGATGCTGATAGTGCAGGATTCAGCAATTGTAATGCCATTCATTGTCAAGGAGAGATGGTTAAGATTCTCTCTTGTTGGAGATGGTAATTGCCTGGTGCTTGTGTGGTGTAAATGTTACTTGCCATTCGTCAGCCCAACTCTGAATGTTGTCTTGATCTTGCTGTATATGAGCCCAGAGTGCTTCAGCATCTGAGGAGTTGCAAGTGGTACTGAACAGTCATTAGCGAAAATCCCCTTTCCGTTTCCACCATTATTTTGAGCGGAGTATTCCATATCCTAACACACCTCAGCGTAAAATATTTCTCTGGACCCCTCTTTCATTATTTTGATGATGATTTAAATACATTTTCTCTAGTTACTGAGTCACCAATGAGTGGAAATAGATTTTTTTCAGTTAATCTTGTCAAAATCTCTCATAACTTTGAACACCTCAATTAGATCTCCCCAAGCAGGAATACACCAAACCAGAATTGGTAACCCTAGTGCACCAGCCATATCTATAGAAGTAGGAAGATGTAGTTTGTTTTGGTTTACTACAAAAGCAAAGGGGTGATGTTGAAACTGATATACATCCTTGGTTAGGTTGCAAGTAGAAAATTGTATCCTGTTTTCGTTTCTTACATGAAAGAAGATGTCAAGGTCATGGAGAGGATGCAGAAGGGAATTAATAAGGTGCCACCAGGGATGAGAGGATTCAGCTATGAGGACAGGGTAGAAAAATTTGAGCTCTTTTCATTAGGCCAAGGTTTCATCACATGACCTCCCTCTTTGAACTGCCCATAACATTTGATCCATATCCCCTACTAAAAATACAAGGTTGTTACTTTTTGGAAACCTTCAATACAACTGAGATTAATCAAGAAGATTATTTTACCTCAATGTCAATCATCAGGGGGCACTTCAGGCAGCAAAAAAGTCACTGGTTCATGAGGATCACCTACCTGGCCACAAGCTCTTACATCGTCAAGCAGGGCCTAGTATAATGCTGAGATAAAAACAAAAAAACTGCGGATGTTGGAAGGGTCATGAGGACTCAAAACGTCAACTCTTTTCTTCTCCGCCGATGCTGCCAGACCTGCTGAGTTTTTCCAGGTAATTCTGTTTTTGTTTTTGTTCTAGTATAATGCTGGCTGTGTGCTGACCAGCATTTAGCTGACAAGCTATTGCCTGACGCAGAGCAACCAGTTGCTACCAGACCCAGGATAATCCATCGAATGGTGTGATTGAATTCCTTCCATTTGCCTGTATAAGTGCAGCTCCAACAATACTCAAGAAGCTGAACACCATCCAAGACAAAGTAGCCCACTTGATTGGTACCCCATCCACCACCTTCAACCTTCAGTCCCTCCGCCACCGGTGCAGAGTGGCAGTGGCGTGTACCATCTGCAGCAACTCACCAAGGTTCTTCCGAAAGCACCTTCCAAACCGGCGTCCTATACCACCTAAAAGTCCAAGGCAACGGACGCATGGGAACGCCACCACCTTCAAGTTCCCCTCCAAGCCACACACCATCCTGACTTAGAACTATATCGCCATTCCTTCACTGTCACTGGATCAGAACTTTCCAGCTCTTCCTAACAGCACTGTGGGTGCACCTACACCACATGGACTGCAGCGGTTCAAGAAGGCAGCTCCCCACCACCTTCTCAAGGGCCATTAGAGTTGGACAATAAATGCAGGGCTACCCAATGACGCCAGTATCCCTCGAATGAATAAATTTAAAAAATCATCCCACAAAAACGGAATTACTGTCTTGTTACTATTAGCTGACTCTGCCAGACTAAACCAGGCTGGAACCTTACCCAGCCAAACAACCACTTTATTCACATTCAAGGTGCACTTCATGTCTCCATCCACCAGTCCTGGAACATCAATATGCTGAACCTCTTCTGTCTGGAGCTTGAAATCTTAGTAGGGAGATACTGGGACACTCCTGTCAATTCAAAGGGAAAACATGCTAAATCACAACTCACCATAAGCAGGGTGACATCAAGCAATTGGATGACAGTGTTTTCTCATGACTTTTATATAATTGGCCTTGGCCTGGACTAATAATCCAGGGAATCCAGTGAGTTTAAATTCCATTATGGCAATCTGAGAACATGAATTATTATTTTTAAAAATCTGAGCTTGTATCAGTAAAACTGACCATGAAGTGGCTGGATTATTGTGAATTAAAAGCAACTGGTTCACTTCTGTCCTTTAGGGAATAAAAGCTTCCTTAGGGAAGGAAAACAATCTTTATCTAGCCTGGTTTATACGTGATTCCAGTCCCACACCAATATGTTCTTAACTACCCTTTGACATAGCAACTAGGGATGGCCAATGAATGTCTACCTTCCCAGCAACACCCACATCCCAAGAATTAGTTAAAAACAAATAGATTAGATTTAATGGGTATAGCGGATACACACACTCAACCTGGAAAATATCTGTACTGCTGTTTCCTGCTCTTATTAGCATTACTCACACTGACAATATTTTGGTAGTACTGACTTGCTGGACATGTAGGGAGCAGCAGCATTAGCCGAAGACTTACAATGAATTGGAGATGGTCAGACAATCAGGGGTAACAGCTAAAGCACCAACTTAGTCAGTGTGAGAAGCACTGGCAGAAACCTCGATGCCACTAAAGAAAACCTCAAATGATAAAACAATCTAATCTGGAAGGATATGCTTCAGCTAATTCCAGGAAGACAACAGAAAAATAAAAGCCCACTGAATTGATCAGGTTTATTTTTAAATCAACTGGAGCACAAAGGCCACATGAAGCTTCCTTTGACAAATTCAGACTAGATTAAATCAGTGCAATTGAGAACAGCCATTAACATCTTAGTCCTTCTGTGTTGTGGATAGGGAGCAGCAGGGAACATCGGCAACTACATCACAACTTAAGAATCCATTTGTAATGTCTTGAAGATAGGAACCAGGCCGCAGTAGGTCATTTAGTCCCTCAAACCTGTTAAACCATTCAACTTGATCATGGCCAATCTGTATCTTAACTTCATCCATTGCCTCGGTTCAGTAACCCTTAATACCATTTCCTAGCATAAATCTATCAATCTCAGTATTGAAATTTTCAATTGACACCCCCAGCCTCAACAGTTTTATGAGGGAGAAGTTACCAAATTTCCACTATCCTTTGTGTGAAGAAGTGCTTATCCTGACATCACCTTTGGCCTGTTTCTATTTGATTTAAAAATAAACATGATCGCTGCAGTGGGAGCTTATTTTTCTCTTGTTTCATTTGACCACAGCCCAATGTTCTAGACTCCCCCAGTAAAGGAAATAGTTTCTCTCCATTAACCATATCAACTCTTATAATTATCTCCTTTCATTGCCCAGACCTTTTGAGGTAAGGTTAACATTCCATTAGTCTTTTAAATTATTTTTTTGTGCCTGAACACAAACTTTTAGTGATTTCTATACATGGAATCCTAAATCTCTCTATTTCTGCACAGTAGTTAGCTGCTCACCATTTAGAAAATACCCTGGTTTATTTTTCTGTGGTCAAATGTGCTTGATCTCACTCTTTTACAAATTAAACGCAATCTGCCACAGTTTTGCTACCTCGCTTAACCTTTCAATGCCCCTTTGCAAATTTCTGCTCTCATCTTCACCATTTACTATGCCACCTATCTTGGTGTTGCCAGTAAAATTGGACATGCAACTTTTCATTCTTTCAGCTAAGTCATTGATACATATGGTGGAAAGCTGAAGCCCAAGTACTGATCCCCAGGGGACACCACTATTCACATGCTACCAATTTGAGTACAGATAAAAATACTAAAACATGATATAAATGGAATATAGTCGGATGCTGTTTATCATACACAACTTAATTGAAATAATTTAAATAATCTGATGGCAAAATGCCTTGCCTTGTGTATATAGTTATTTTAACATATTGACTGTCAGTTTTTGTGATGATTTAGCATAGTTTAATGTTGCATGATAATTGTTCTATTCTGGAAAGCCAGTTGGTGATGGATCGTACTGGAACCATACTCGGTCTTACATTTACTTACAGAGTTAAGTCTTTACAAACATTCACCTCCAAGCTCAACCACCCCATAGTTTCAATAAGTATCTCTTTATTTATGCTCAAGTGAAACCCTAATTAATGCCCACCAACTGTATTAAACACCATTAATAGACAATTAACATTAATATGTGATTAGTCCCTTATTCATAAATCCTAATAGGATGTTCAGTCCCAGTGCATGTTAGAATCATACAATGCAGATGGAAGTCATTTATCCTATTGTGCCTGTGCCGGCTCTTTGAAATAGCTATTCAATAAGTCCCACTTCTGTGCTTTTTCCACATGGTCCTGAAAACTTCATCTTTTTAAGTAAACAACTCATTAAAAAGTGTCTAATCCCAAATACCCCCCAGTCCCACATTACGCAGTTCTTTTGACAATTATCTTAAATATGTATTCTTTGGTTCTCCTGCCTGTGGAACCAGTTGCCCCCTATACACAATACTATCATGGTACGTTTCTTGATGGGGCTATTGAAATGTTGAAAGGTCACAATCTGAAACATTAACTGTGTTTCTCTCTCCACAGATGCAGCCAGAGTGGCCGAGCATTCCCAGCATTTTCTGCATCTATTTCAGGTTTCTAGCATCTGCAGTATTTTGCTTTTATTTTTTATTGAAGTTTATTGAATTTTATTGAACACACTATCTGAAATCTAATATATGAGATGCACAATTTGCAACCTTACTCCAGATGGAAGCCCATTTTATACTTAAAAAATGACTTTGCAAAAGATCATAAAATGAAAATTCAAGGGGCGTAGTCCAAGTCAGGAGTTTTTTGCACTGTCTATATAACTGAAATGCTCTCTCTCTCTCTCCATTTCCCCTACTTTAAAAAAGGAATTGGATATTTGAAGGAGATAAAATTGCAGGGATATGAAGAAAGAACAAGGGAATGGGACTAACTGGATTGCTGATCAAAAAAGCTGGTGCAGCCTCAATGGTCCAAATGGCCCCCTCCAATGCATTATTATTCTATGATTTTAACTCTTCTAAACCATTGCATTCTTTATTGCTGTCCATCTGTTAGTCCGTCAGAGTGATAGCATAACCCCTTCTATCACTTATGGATACTGTACAAAAGTACAGCCTTCAATAACTCATGGTACTCAGTAAAATTATTAACTTTGACAATTTATCAGTACTCTACAAATTTCTGGCCTTTAATAACCACCTGCTCCTAATTCATCCTTTCCCAGGATTTCCACCTCTTGATCTACAAGCTTCCCTCAGTATTTACTTTCTCCTGCAATCTTTAATAGCCAAGCTTGGCTTTCCAGAATCTGTATTTTCTAATTTACTTCACCTTCTCTCTTTTAAACCAGTATTTTTCAGTATTTTGTGTGGGGAAAACACTCTGCAAATATTGGCATTAACCAATACACAGCATAAACAATCCAACAGTGATAGCACAGCAGAAAACTTTTATTATTAATATACAGGAACAGAAATAATGGTCATTATTTAACTGAGGTTTTGCCCACTGGCTGGAGAACCAGCAGGATCTCACATCATCTATTTTGGGGAAGGCCTGCCGATTAAATGCTGGACAGTTCGTTGGCTGGCCAGAAGCAGGCCTTCCACAGGGATTAAGAACCCAGGGGTGAAAATCCCAACCTTTGAGAGATGCCAGCCAATCAGAGGCTGGCAGCTGTCCATTGCAGGGAGTGGTGGCTGCTGCTGGCAATGCACCCACCATAGGCCCAGGATCGCCGAGGGGCCCTGACAAAGGTGAGTGAAGATGGGATGGGAGTCACCAGAGTGGGTGGAGGGGAGCAGCAACAAGAGTAGGGTGCTGGCTCCCAGTGAGCTACCCTTTTCCTGATGCCTGGTCCCTCGATCATGGAACTGAGTGCCTTTGAACAAGGGACACCGACCGACTGACCACCCCCCCCGCAACCACAGGAGCTCTCAAGCAACCACAGGGTTTGCTTTCCAGGCCTCCCGTCTGGCAACTGCCCCACCTGCTGCATTAATTGCCCACTTAACGGCCTCAATTGGCACCAGGGCAGCAAGACCATCCAAGAGCCTTCCTGCCCCAGGCTTAATCGCGCAGAGGTGGGAAAGTGGCAGGGCACCCACTTGGCACCCTCTCAACGAATTAAATGCCTCCCCCGCCTCCATACCTGTCTCAGGGGAGGGCATTAAATTCCACCCAAAGCATTAATAAACAAACAAATACAGAAAAATACTGAAATATGAATCAGATGGAGAGAAACATGACAACTTTGGGAGCCCCAGGATCCTTTGTTAACCCTCTGACCTGTACAATGAGCCTTGGTCGTCCACTGCGTTTTCATAAAAATGAGGACTTTGCAAGTATGGCACATAGAGTTAATCACAGGATGTTACAGGTATTGATAGCCTTCCAAACCGTCACTTCAATAAAGATAATCTTTTGGAATGGTTCATGCGTAGAAGAGGCTTGAATGACAAGGCAGCCTTCATTTGGCAAGGTTTCTCTTCAAACAAGTTCCTGATGATCAAACTGTATCTTCAAACTGTTTGTCCAGAGTAAACATGGTGTGACAGAGCTTCTCTCCACTTGACATGGTATATTTCATCTTTTCCCAATGTCATCAGTGATAAAATGGCCGCCCACAACAGCTCTTCAACTGGCAGCTTTACCAAAGTACAGCAGTAAAGCTAGCCAGTGAAGAACGAGTGTGGCACAGCCCAGTCTGTGGGCCTGGCTACAATACCAGCGCTCCCGCAACATTCGCTTGGAGGTATTCTTCAATGGACAGCTGCCGTCTTCAATTCCACCTTCAAAGCTTATGTGCTGTAAACTTTGGTAGCCTTTCAAAACAAAATGAGATTCCAAAATTTGTTCAATATTTTTAAATATGTTAAGACAATGATCTATTAAAATATCGGAAGGGACTGCCCAAGAGATTCAGAAACTGTGGGATTGCACAATAGGACTTGAGAGGCTACAGAAATGCATGGCAAAATGAGAGAGACTAAGGGAAACTAGGAAGACTGCTTGAGGGAATTAGGGAGACTAAAGGAGCTGCTAGAAATAATAGAGAAAATTCATGGTGAGGGGAGGTTGTGGCGGTGTTTCCTGAGGAGACGAGAGAGATCAGGAGTGTTGCACAAGGCAAGGACAGAAACTAAGAAGACTGCAGAGCAAATGACAGAATGGGAAGTTTCCTGAAAAATGAAAAAGATGAGAGGGTTTTGGGGGAGGACAATGAAAAACGTATGAAATAACACAATATTCAGGGATGGCCTGAAGCAGGGTAAATAAACTGCTAAGAAAGACCAGCAGGATTGCCTGTGGGACTACTGATATAATGAGGATAGCATGAAAGGCTGGGGAACCATTCGAGAGACTGAGGTAGGGGGAATGCTTTCTGAGAGACTGGGCTTTTCTTGAGACAACAAAGAAGGTGGGGGGGTCTGAGAAATGTAGCGGGGAGGTGGGGTGGTGGGGGGGGTGTGCAGAGGGTGAGGTTGGCCTGAGACATCAGTGAGCTACCTAAGAGTGGAAGTAGCCCAAGAGTGGATTGAGAGTAGAGCGAGGGACTAACTAAAATAACAAACAATTGGTGAGATAAGCTAAATATGAGATATTTACTTGTTTTTCAGTTTAAAAACATGATGAAGGTTAGGTAACTAAAGTCCTTTGGAACTTTGACCTCACAGTTCACAATATGAACAAAATCCTAAGTACAGGGAGTGAAGTGCAACTGTGAACATCCTCACAAACTTATAATTTTTTTTTTACAGTTAAACAGTACAGTTTATCCTCGTGCAGCTTTCACATTGGATTTTTTTCCCCCATAGCAACACATCTTCCATTATCACTTTTAGGCTACATTAATAATTGTCAAGCTTGCTGTCTTTGTCCGACCATGCTCCACATGAGGCAACAGAGTGGTATGCTCCTGGTTACTGTTTATTCTCCATATAGAAGATACAGACAAATGGATAATATATTCTCAGATTGACCAAGGTTACAATTGAAAATCTTCATGGGCTTCCTTCTAGATCATCACATTTTGAGAATGTACGAGCATTTTTCTTCATTCCTTCAATGGTTAAGAAGAGATGTTCACACTAAAGATACTATAGTTACGTTCACAATTAACCCTCTGAAATGAGATGAGGATTTAAGGTTTGTTAGAAGAGGTTGAAATCCTACCCTGACTTATGGGTGAAAAAAAGTCTCCTACCCCAACTGACTGCAAAGGTCCAACGTAAAGGTTGGACTGTCTCAATACAGTTCCTTGTGAATTCCGAGTTCACAGAACGTACCATCTGAAGGTTGTCACATGTGACATAAGATGTGCAATGCTGCCTGAGAGGAGGCACATGGACGACTCATGAGAAATGCCAACAAAAATGGTGGAGCAACAGAAGGTACTGCTCGGAAGATTAGGACAAAGCTGTGGAGAAATGCTCTTCATCTAACCTGTGCTACATCTTGATGCAACAGTTCAGAGGGATCTTAATTCTGCATCTAGTTTATGCTGTAGCTCAACTGCCAGTGCTCAAAGGGATAGCACAAATGGAGGTTTGTATTTGGCTCATAGCATACCTGAATTGGAGATACTCAAAGTTGACACTGGTTAACAGAAGTCAGAAGTATTCATTTCATAGAACTGATAGACTGCACATCACTGTGCACAGAGAAGAGCAGAAAGGAAGTCCCTATGAATTGTATTAATATCATCAGATCAGATGTACACAATGGAGGGGTAACTAGCTCTGCATCTCCTTCAATCTAATGCTTTATGAGAAACAGAGAATGGTTTAAATCCTCTGGGAGAAAAGTCTTAATGTATAGCATTATCTGGTAAGTGGCAGATAAATGTACACACAGGCACTGCATACAAATTAGTTCAATAGAAAATCCTTCACCAGTATGACTAGACTCCAGTATGCCTGAAGTTAGTTG
The DNA here is from genome assembly GCF_017639515.1 of Carcharodon carcharias. NCBI lineage: Eukaryota > Metazoa > Chordata > Chondrichthyes > Lamniformes > Lamnidae > Carcharodon > Carcharodon carcharias. The sequence continues at coordinate 54,096,727 of NC_054479.1, read as the reverse complement.
GTTTGGTGCAGAATCCCATGAGAGCTGTTCCCCATCTACAGTTCTTACCCTCTCTGATTGCCCTTACATGTAAATATATATTTATTTCTAAAGAAATTGGGTTTTCTGAATAAGATCCTAAATTTTGAAGTATTGAATATGAGCCAATCCAAATGCTTTTGGACTCATCATAATCCACTTCTTCTCCCAGTGTCAATTGTTGGATGTACGCCTAAGCCACAGGGAAATAGTTAAATAATAACTAATGGCTTAGCGAGAAATCAAGAAAGTGAAACCATTTCACAAACAGGAATTTAAATTAATTTCTTCCTGAACATTTTTAGGAAATAGCTGTCACAGTATTAATACTTAATATAAAATCTGGCTTTAAGCCATGTTGGACTAAGGCTTAAAACTCGCAAATCAATGATATATTAGCTGACATGTGATTTTACTGACCAAGTTTCAGAATATAGGCAGATTCCAGATATGTGTTATTTATTTAGATTGTGCATCACTGAGAATACTGCGGCTGAATACAGCAGATGTACTACAATGGATAAGCTGTTTTATGACAGGGGTACTATGTCAAGTAACAAACAATTTATTACAATATATAACATAATGGTATTTAGTTATCATTCATGGCATTATTCATAGAAAACAAAATGCAAATCCTTCCTGAAACTGTCTCTTTTTCTTCTTGGAGTGTGGCTTTCTTAATCTAGTTTTCATCCTGAGTACTAGTGAGGGTAATGGCACCTTTGGGAGTGTTCTAGAACACATCCATGCTACTGTGGGGCAAATTATTGCACTGTGGTTGGAGGTGGGGGGGTGGTGGTACAGTAAGCTGGAGAAATGCACTGGTCATAGGGGATGAGATAGGGGGATAAACAGACATTTCTGCAACTGCTCACATGAGTCCTACATAGGGTGCTGCCTCACTGGTGTTAGGGTAAAAGACGTCACCAAGATGGTGCATAATATTTTGAGGAAGGAAGGGGAACAAACAGAAGTTGTGATCCAGGTGGGAACCAATGAAACAGGAAAGAAAAGGGCTGAAGTTCTGCAGTCAGAGTTTCAGGAGCTGGGGAGGAAGTTAAAAAGCAAAACGTCAAAGGCAGTAATTTTTGGATTACCTGTAGTGCCACGTGCTAGTGACTATATAAATATTGGTATAAAACAGGTTAACGAATAGCTGGAGAAATGGTGCAGGAGAGAAGATGTCATGTTTTTGGTGCATTGACATCAGTTCTGGGCATGGGAGGTGAACAGGTTGACCTCAGCAGAGCTGGGACCAAGGTCCTCGTTATAAAGTTAACTAGTGCTGCGGGGAGGGCTTTATCTAACATGGCAGGGGGGAGGGTGGGGGTGGGGAGGTGAAACATTAGAAAGGCCAAACAAGCTGCACAGAGGATTGGGAGAGGCTAGTGCTAGAATAAAGAATAATTCAGAAATAGATGGATCAGACAGCCATAAATGCAAAGCAGCCTAAGATGAATTTGGAGTGCGCGTGTGTAAACGCACGCAGCATGGTAAATAAGGTTGGTGAGCTGAGGCACAACAGCCAAGCTGAAAATAGAAAGTACAGAGGAGATCTTTAAAAAAAAAGGCAATAAGAGGGGAAAAGAGAGAGTATGAGAATAGGTTAGCAGCCAACACGAAAGGAATCCAAAATTATTTTGTAAACACACAAATGGTAAAAGGGTAGTCAAAAAAAGGGTGGGATTGAATACAGACCAAAAAAAGAGATCTTCTTGTGGGGGAAGAGAGCACGGTTGACATTCTAAATGCATACTTGGCATCTGTCTCACTGGAGTATGCTACTAATGTAGCAATAAAGGATGAGGCATTAACAATACTGGACAGGATAAAGGAGGATATATTTAAAAGGTTGGCAGAATTCAAAGTAGAAAAGTCATCTGGTCTAGATGGGATGCATCCTATTGCGGAAGATCTGGCCCCAATCTTCCAATCCTCTTTGGGTATGGGGTGTGGTGTCAGGGGACAGGGGGGTTGCAAATGTCACACCCCTGGTAAAAAAGGGGAGGTGGATAAACCCAGCAACTACAGGCCAGCCAGCCTAACATTGGTGGAGGAAAAACTCTTACAGTAAATAAGCCAGGAGAAAATTAATTGGCATTTTGAAAAGAGACAGTGGCAGCACAAATACCTAATTTGCTAAGGGGCAGGAAGCAGATAGTAGTGGTGAATGGTTGGATATAATGGTGTTCCTCAGGGGTAGGTATTGGATCACTGCTCTTACTGATATTTATTAATCGTCTGGATCAGCAGTCAGGACACAATTTCAAAATGTTCAAAGATGATATAAAACTTGTAAACGTAGTAATCAATGAGACAAATAGTAACAGACTTCAGGAGGACATAGACATGCAAGTAAAATGGGCAGACATAAGAAATTTAACACAGAAGTGAGAAGTGATACATGTTGGTAGGAAGAATGAAAAGAACCAATATGAACTGAATGGTACAATATTAAAGAGATTGCAGGAACAAAGAGACCTGAGTGGTATGTATGTATATAAATCTGTGAAGGTGATAGGGCAAGTTGAGAAGGCCATTAAAAGGCATTTGGCACTCTTGGCTTTATCAATGGAAGAACAGGGCACAAAAGTACAAGGAAGTTGTGCAAAAGCTTTATAAAACACTGTTCGGGTTCAAGAATATTGTGTCCAATTCCAAGGATTACACTTTAGGAAGGATGTCAAGACCATGGAAAGGGTGCAGAAGAGATTTACTAGAATGGTACCAAGGATGAGGGGCTTCAGTTGAGGAAAGACTGGAAAGCTGCAGTTGTTATCCTTACAATAGAAAATATTAAGAGATTTGATAAAATTTGTTCAAAATCATGAATAATTTAGATAGAGTAAATAGGAAGAAACTATGTCTAGTGGTAGAAGGGTTACAAAGCAGAGGACACAGGTTTAAAATAATTGGCAAAAGAACTAGAGGTGACATAAGGAAATATTTTTAATGCCGTGAGTTATTATGATGTGGAATGCACTCTCTGAACGGGTGATGGAAGCAGATTCATGTGTTAAATTCATAAGAGAATTGGATAGATACTTGAAGAGGAAAAATTTACAGGGCTATGGGGAAAGAGCAGGGAAGTTGGATTAATTGGATAGCTCTACCAAAGTGCTCACAAGCACAATGGGTCAAAAGGGCTCTTTCTGTCCTGTATGAATCTATGATTTTTCCTGCTCTGCAATTCTTCTCGTGTCCCTATTTCTAGTTTTATACCTCCTATGCTTCCAGTCTCTCACTCTCTCTTTCTTGGTATGGCTGTGTCACATTTCAGATTTTCATGGTATGTCCACAAAGGAGTTAGGACAATTTATATTAAGATATACTTAGATGTCAAGTTGCACTCACAGGGTGTTAAATTCATTGAACAACAACACTGAGAGATGTGTATCAATTTCAGACAAAGCATCTCACCACATTGTTCGAGACAATGAGTGTTCATTTAAATGTTCCAGTAACCATCCCTGCCAATTACTGTCCCATGCATTTGTACACAGCAGGGCATAGCTTCTGATGAGTCCATGTCCAGAGAATTAGTTTAAAAGGCACCCATACTGGCCAACCTCCCAGATAGGGAGCGATTCAGTGGTCAGCTACTGGATTCCTTTCCAGATAGGAAAACAAAACACAGATGCTTACATTCCGCATAGTCAATTCTAGAGAGAGTTGGACAGGAGTCAAGATAGAGTTATGCGCAAAGAAAACCTCAGTCAGAAAAGTTAATTTAACCTCGAAACATAGGTAGTGTGATGTTTTTTACTATTTTCTTTGCTTGGAGAAGTGTTACAGAAATATGGTGAGATTTAGAAAGAAATAACTTGCATTTATATAGCACCTTTCACAACCTCAGGGCATCCCAAAGAGCTTTTTAACTAATTAAGTGCTTTTTGAAATGTAATCACTTCTGTAATGTAGGAAACACGGCAGCCAATTTACACACAAGGTTCCTCAAACAGTCAATAATCAGCTAATCTGTTGGTCATGGGATAAATATTGGCCAGGACACCAAAGAGAACACCCTGCTCTTCTTTGAAGTAGCATGGGATCTCTTACGCCCACTTGAGAGGGCAGATGCGGCTCTAGCTTAACCTCTCACCTGAAAAATGGCACGTCCCTCAGTGCGCACTCAAGTATCAGCTTAGATTTTGTGTTCAAATCCCCACTGAAGTCCCTGGAGTGAGTTAGATTTACATTTGGCCTTATTTCATTAAAATGTTAATCAGTCTTTCACAACAACAGCAAAGCACACATGGTCAAAAGTGCCATAATAAATTCAAACAACATGTTTCATTGTTATAACTTCAGGTCACACTAGCAGTATTGAAGTTAAACTCTGATCACAAGGGACATAGGGACACAGTTAAAGGAGAGACCAGTGATGCTAAATATGAAGGAATGGAAGTGAAATTTGTAACAGACTGTCACACAATTTTCTCACTGGGATACTACACCTCTCTGATTGTGACCAATGCTTTTTCTTAGTGTTTTTGCTTTCTGTCTACTCACTTCTTTTTGTAAGTTCCCAATGTACTTAAACACAGTCAATTTCCATCTCGCTTTTCTTAAAGCAAAATGAAAAGTGACATGTGTAAGGCTTGAGATGAATACTGAACCCAACAAGGAGTGACTGTCAGCAAGGTGTTGTAATGTGCTCCCTAATATTTATATATGGATGGAATATTTTGCACTTTATGTCTGTGGTGTTATACCTTTCAAAGGCATTTCATTTCAATGGCATCAATAAATGGCTGGCTCTTACAGGGGTATGAATCTCTTAATATACTCTGCATAACTGGGTATAGTACTCCAGTTTACGTGTATTACATGCTTGTAGTATAAACAAAGTCAATGCTGTGGAGGGAGCATTCACACCACGGCCTGTCAGATTGTTAATCCTGCAAATCCTTCCACTGATTCAGTGTTCTCTAAGGAACGAGTGTGAAGATTTTTAAAAATTCTTTCACGGGACGTGGGCGTCATTGGCTAGGCCAGCATTTATTGCCCATCCCTAATTGCCCTTGAGAAGGTGCCCATCTCCCTACACAGTACAACATTAACGTCTCTGATTGTTCCTCATTGCTTATCCCTTTACGCTAGTTGTATTGATGCCTGGCAGGAATGAATAGATGTAGAACATTCCTGAGAGATCAGTATCACAAAGTGACTCTGTAGGACATCTGGTCATGCTAGACTTCCTACTGCCAGCTTCACTGCCTCTTCCTCACCCATGATGAGTGATTCATCATGTGCTCCCTTCTCTCTAAATATCCTCTTAAGAGTTGGTGCCTGCACCAAGTGATGCACAATGATGAGGTGGGCAATGAGGTCCCACAGAAATGACTTCATCCTCTAGGGTTTGTTGTCCTTCTTTTAAAAATATATAGGTAAATGGTGAGCATATCGATACTATTATACATAATGGTGTTCCACCACCAGGACACACAATTATAGTTAACAATGAACCACTAGTACTGCTTTTGAGATGACGATCAATATCAATATCAAACAGAATCCATGAGACTGTCATTGCGCAAACCAGAGGCATTGCTGTTTCTACAAACTTGAATATGTCAAGTCCTATGTGACCATCCAGCCAAAAAAGTTAAGTAAATGGTTTTCGTAAACCGCCTCCACTTTTTATGAACTGACATGTCTAGGAACATAGAAACAGGAGTAGGCCATTCAACCCCTTGACCTTGCCCTGCCATTCAATTGCTGCTTTGTACCTCAACTCCATTTATCCACCTTTGTTCCGTTCCCCTTAATGCCATTATCTAACAAAAACATATTGATCTTGTGAATGGGATATCAATTACTCTTTAATTTGTGATGTCATGCAATGGAGGCCACATTGAATGTTCACTATTTTCATCAGAAATTTCAAAAAGCATTGAGCATCATGATGTCAAACTGTTATGATCAGGCTAAAACCAAGATAAATTTACTGGCAAGTAGAAAAATTAGACAGAAGCAAAAAGCCACACCAGATACTAACAACAAAATACCTAGAAAACAACGAAAATTGAATCTGCTCGCAAGAGTTTAAATAGCTTTTTGAGAATGCATTGCATAACCTGATAATTTGCAACAATTTTGGAGGACACAATCTATTGGAGAACTTCCTGATTGGATATTTGCATGTGGTAAGGTGGTTAATAACATGAATTAAAATACAGTTGAAAGCTAATCTCTGAATCTCAATTGCAGGTGAGTGATAATGGTAGAGCCTTTAGGACAAAAGCAGCCTTTTATGTCATAATTAAGTATTAAGCATGAGTGATTTAAAGGCTGTATTAGCCTGTTAATGGGCTGGTGGGAGCAGGAAAACCACATGCTTTTGACTGCACCATGGTCCTGCTGAACCTTTCTTCCTGGGCCCAGGTTTGCACTGGTAACCCTATTCCTTATAGGGTTACATCACTGGGAAGATGAAGAGAGACTTAGTGCAGGCACAGTCTTTAAAAGGTTACAGCTAATTAAAGAGAGCATATCCCTTCTTGAAGAGCAGAGCTTGAAGAGCACAGCTGAAGGAACTATAGCAAGAAAGGGTCTCTACTGCACCAATAGCTAGAATGGGCATGAAGAGCAGGAAACCCCAGAAAAGGAAGATTCAGTCTGTGTGGAGGGAAATTGTGCAACCTCCACCACCGCATGAGATGTCGTAAAGTGCAGAGAGGTCCAATAGCCTCATAGTGCAACCATAGTTTTCCTAGACATAGTTGCCAGTTCACATCCTCTATCAGTGAATATCACCTGCTTATTGCTCGTACTCTCTATACGCCTCTGGATGTCAGCGAAACCTATGCAAAGGCAAACCTCTGCATCACTCATTTAACATTTATGATGTTAAGTCACATGGCCTGCCACCAGGCCTTCTGCTAGTCTTCAGGGATATCTTTTAAAGGAGTAATATAGTTGCACCATTCATCATGAGGTTGGGAGGAAAAATGGATCCCAATGTCATTGACATTCCTTCAACAATGTCTTCCTCCCACAAAGGAAAAAGTAGGATACAACCACTAAGACAGAACTCCAAATGGGGGAGAAACATCATGAGTTACAAGCTCTAAAAATAAGACAGACAAACAGGAGAGGCTGTAGCAGGAAAAGACAAGGTTACAGCAGATTGTTGGTATAATCAAGCCAAGGCTCCTGATAAACAGTATTGCTTCATGTGCTTTGGAACAGGAGTAGGCTATTCAGTCTCTTGAGCTAATTAGATGCTGACTGATCTGCATCTTAATTCCATTTATCCACCTTGGTTCTATATACTTTTAACACGCTTGCCTGAAAATATCTGTTAATCTAAGTTTTATATCTGCTATTTCTCAAACAGCAAATATCACTGTGTAAATAGCTAAAGAAGCTCTTGAGTTTCACATGGTCTCTGTGAAGGAGAAACCAGTCACACCTAGAGACATGGCCAGTGCCAGCTCCACATTTGCAATTCCTGTTACTTCACCAACTCTTTCATATCATCTACCTACAAGCACCATCACAAGGACGCCAAGTCAGGAGGGAGCAGATAGCGAGTCAGAAAGACTTACACTAGTTGAAGCACTTAGCAATATTGGGAATGAGGACCTGGCAGCCGAAGACAGGATGAGTGCCATTCCTTCAAGGAGGGTGGATAAACTTCAGTCCATAGCTGAGGAGCCTAGCTAAATCTGAATATGGGAGGCAGTCCTCAAAAAAGCTATGATTATGGAGCATTGAAGTTATATGGAGGAAGTAGATTTGGCTTACATAAATATCACTGAGATGATACAGAAGTGGAACAAGTTCACTACCCACATCTCCACAACATTGCAAGAGGTTTGCCAAGAAATGCAGAAATTTTTGGAGCACCAAGACAACAGGAAAAGGTACAAAAGACAAGGAATGATAGCTTCTGAAGTGGAACCTACAATTGTGCAATAAATCTTTGAACAGGATAGTTTGACAGGCTTTCCAAGCCTATTTGAAACTATTCCATCAGTAATATTGCTGACCAGCACGTCCAAACTGATGCCTTTCAAGAAGATGTCACTGTTTCTCAGACAGTAGTAACGAGCCTGCATTCTTGAGGCCTCCTTCAAAGTTTGCATAAGGGATCTTCAAACATGGGTCCCTTTACACCACAGGAGAAAGGTTGCTGGAAGTTGATCCTTGCAGAACAGCTGCTTCTTCGATGTAAGAGTCAGCCTCTATGCTCCAGGGGAGCTTTCCAATTATAGAAAGCTAACCATGTTGTGCTCAAGAAGCACCTGCCAGATGTAGCAGAGTGGGGTCTGAACAAGTAAAGCAGCTTTAACAAAGGGTTCACACAGTGTTAAGAAACAGTTGGAGATAAGGTAAATGGATTTGGTGAATGTTAACTGCAAAAAAAAACTTTAACCACAGAGTTCTGAGTTCATTTCCAATTATGCTAGCAAAGCTTTAAGAGTTAGACAGTGACAGGGGAAATGGCAATTTCACTCTTCTGAAGGTAACAAGCAGAGATCTTTAACAGTGAGGGGAGGGGGATAGGAAAAGTAGAACAGGCTGACGTCAAGTGATTTCTTTTGGAATGTCAGCTTTTATTAATTGAAGGATTTCAATATTTCAACTGTATATGAACTGTGTGGGGCTGGTTAGCTCAGTTGATGAGCATGTGGTTCAGAATAACACCAAAAGCAGGGGTTTGATTCCCATTCTGGCTGAGGTAGACGTGGGACCTGCCTCCTTGCTCTGCCCATGAGAGTGGAAGGCCATGGCAAACCAACACTGACAAAAACTGCCAAGAAAAATAGCTCAGGTTGAAGCATCAGCAGATAATGAGCCAAGGACCAGCCTTAGGGCAGAGCATATGCCATACCATATAAGCTGTATGTAAAAGACATGTAGGGGGAAATAAACTAGACAACTTAAATCTATTGCAATTAGATAAATATACAGATGAATAAAATAGCTTGTATTGCAAAACAAATACGTGCAGAATGTGGAGTTGTGGTTGGAGTCAGATCAACCATGATCTTATTGAATGGCAGAGCAGGCTTGAAGGGCCGAGTGACCTACTCCTGCTCCTAATTCACATGTTCATATGTAAGTGTGATCCTAGGTGGCAATTGGAAAGGAATAGATAACACACTTACAATATTATAAACCAATGAAATATTTACAGCACTTATATTTACAGCTGCAACACTATAAAGTTGCTGGAAGCAAATGCAATACTAACTTTCAAAAGAGAATTGGATATATTGGACCCATGTTCTCCCTTTCTTGTTAACATTCCTCATGGTGTGGAGATGGAGGCTTTCCTTCCTCTGCCACCACCATTGATCTTCATTGTGTCTCCTTCAGCTTCCAGAAGCAGCAAACCTTTCTTCACTGCCATGTTATGTGGTACACAGCAAGCTGCAAAGGTTGTGGAGACCCTCATAATTTGTATGGCAGAGCTTCATCAGATTTAACCAGAGATCTGAAATGAAATTTTAGAATGCTTGCATGGATCTCATTTTATCCACTATCCTTCTGTGTTTGCAGCAGCCTTACTATTGTCAAAAGCTATGATCACGAGTGAAACATCTGGAAGCATAATCAAAGCCATGAGTGCTAATATGGCAGAGAGTTGTATGATGGAAGTGTCATGACAACTCTTGTCATGCCCTTGCAGGGTAAGATACTCAGCACCATACATTAGCTTCAGATTAATGAAATGAAAGTTTGTCCTGTTCATAAAGGAGGAGTCTGTGGTAACACACTCTCTTCTTGAGTTAGAACGTTGTGGATTAAACTTCACTCCAGGTCTTGAGCACTTAACCTAAGCTAACCTTTTTGTACAGTACTGAAGGAGTACTGTATGTCCTTAAATCTGAAACAAGTAAAACATTCTTCATTGCAAGTTCTTTCTTTTTCATCTATAAAATTAAGGGGGTTAGCACATGGAGCTTTGAATGTAATATGCATTCCATCAATTGCCCCAGAGAGATCCCTGCTATCCTGGAGAACTGGATAGCTCTCTCTCTTTGTTTCTATGGCTCCATTGGGAAGGATATGAATTGTGCGGCCCTCCTGAAAGAGTATCAGTAACCTTCTTGATGTTATGATGGTCTGCTGCCTAATTAATGTAGCAAAGGTCACCAGTAGCGGCCCGTAAGGAATCAATGGCCAAGAAATTCTACTGAGTGGTATGATTGTTCACCTGGTAGATATAACTGCAGGTCTTCTATGAGTAGTTGATGTATCTTCACCACAGGGAGAAGTACAACCTACAGGAAGAAATGCAGCCTTCTAACGCACAGATATTCAGAAAATCCTTTTAGCTCGTAAACTGTGGTGAGCAGGTATCTACAGGTAGGATACAATTATCTTCTATGATATCTCACTTCAAGTGCCACCAATGTGGACTCTTCCATCTCCCTCTCTTCATAACATATTAATAAAAGGATTTAAGAATTTCATTTTGTCAACCCAAAAATATTTGTCAAACTGACGTAAAATAGCAAAATATGTCTGGATAGAAAAATACTAAACAGTTTATCAGACAAACAAAATAAGAAAAATCCTCAATTACAGCAAACAAAATGCACTTCTCAATGCACTCTCCACCTCTGTGACACCTTACTGGAGTCCATATCACCATTTATATAGCGATGTTGATTTAGGACTGATGATGGTACATCATCAATGTACAATGTTGGTTCAGTGGATCTAAGGCAGATAATATTCCCATCCCAGTTGTACTATGTTTCTGTAGCGATTGTAAGTAAAACCTTTCATACTGTTTTGTGGATCATGTGGCTGTACAGATGAATCAGCCCTAAGCGCAGGTAATCTTAGGGGAGGAGCTTTCTAGCTTTGGTCTTGGCTTAAGCATGTAACTTCATCAGGAGCTCTGTAGATAAAGTTTACTGTTTCTAACAAAAAACCTGTCCAGTACACCAAGCTTTTTACAACTGGCGATGAGGATAAATAACTCCGATGCTGCACCTCAGCTTGCGAATGGGATTATTTTAATTTTTAAGGAAAGAAAGAAAAGTATACTCACCAATCATGCTGCCCTTCAGCAGAATCAACCCATATGACTTATTGATGGAAGACTGAAGTCAGTACATAGAGCACCTAGGTTTCTATTTTGTGGCGAATGAAATAACGGAGGAGGAGAAACAGAAAGTAATTCTTCTAAGAGTCTGCGGGAGCAAGACATATAATCTCATCCAGAATCTGACAGCCCCGAATACGCCAGACTCCAGGTCCCTTAACAAGCTAGTAGGCCTCGTGAAGGCACATTTTCAGCATAAGCCATCGGTGATCAGGCAAAGATTCGAGTTCAACTCCACAGTAAGGGTCGTCAATCACAACGTATATCGCGTAATTAAAACAATTAACTGAGCGCTGTGACTTTGGAGATACTCTAAATAATATGTTGTGAGAATGTTTGGTTTGCGGTATACATTATGACCCCATTCAGCCCCTTTTACATGTAGAAGTTAATACTGATCTGAAGCACAGCAAGGAGATAGCACTAGCTATGGAGAGCACTGAAAGGGCCTCACAGGCTTTGCAGAGTGTGCAACATGGTGCTGTTCTTCAGTTGGGGTGGGAGCCCATGACTGGGCGAGGTGCGAAAACCAGTGAGCCAACTGCAAAGCAGGACACAGTCCCTACTGCTCGGAAAACAAAAAGAAATACTGGAAGCATCTCACCAGTGATTCAGAAATTAAAGTGTTACCAATGTTGGAGCAATCAGGTACTGGAAACCTGCAGATTTAAAGAGGCAGAATGCCACTACTGTCACAAAAAAGAGCATGTTACAAAGCAATGCAGGGTGAAATCAAGACAGCCAATCAGACATCAGGCCAAGAGGATTAAGTGCACAATATAAATGAACCAGAAGCTGCTGATACTGATATCTTTCCCCATAAAATCTTAAGGCAGTAAAAACTGAACCGATCACATTACCATTCAAGTAAATTGGAAACCTCTAGTCATGAGGTTGACACTGGACCACCGACTACAGTGGTGGAAGAACACATCTTTAAATACCTCAGCAAAGGTACCTAGCCACTGAATCTGGAGCAAACCACAGCTTAGCTGAAGGTGTACACTGGAAAGGCGATACAGGTAAAAGGCATCGTCTCTGTACCTGTATCCTAGGGCAACAGGCAGCCCAGCTGCCAATGATTGTTGTAACAGATGAAGGACCTAGTCTTTTGGGCTGCGATTGGTTGAATGAAATTAAACTCAACTGGTCAGAAATTTTTCAAGTCAGTACAGGAGGAATTCTTGAGCCATTAAAAAAGAATGACAGCATATTCCGAGATAAGTTGGGAAAGATAAAAGGCCCACAAGGAAAAATATACATAGATTCAGAGGCAACATCCCGGTTCTTTAAGGCCAGACCTGCACCTTACACCCTTAAGGAGAAGGTGGATGCAGATCCAGCCAGTCCAACTTTCAGTATGAGCAGCGTCCATAGTCCCTGTAATGAAACGAGATCAAACCATTCGCATTTGCAGAGACTACAAATTAAGTGTGAACAGGCCTGCTAAATTAGATAAATATCCAATCCCAAAGATTGAAGATCTGTATGCTAAGCTTGCAGGAGGAAGATCCTACACCAAACTGCAGCCATACATACCAACAGCTAGAGCTGGACAACACATCTAGAGGGTATGTAACCATCAACACACAGAAAGACCTGTATCAATATACACCCCTACCCTTTGGTGTATCATATGCCTGTGCGATTTTCCAAAGAACCATGGAAAGCCTACTACAAGGGCTTCCCCGAGTTGTAGTATACCTGGATGACATCCTGATCACAGGATCAATGGAACCAGAACATTTGGCCAACCTAGATGTGGTTTAAAGGAGATTTTTGGAGGTTGGTGTAAGATTGAAAACAGGGAAGTATACTTTCCAAGTGACTGAAGTCACCTAATTGAGTCATCAAGTGGATGCTCAAGATTTGCAAGTAGAGGAGAATTTCAGGGTAATTTAGGACACACCCTCTCCTACCAGTGTCATTGAACTCTAGTCTTTTTTGGACATGATAAATTATTACGGTTGCTTCTTGCCTAATTTGTCTACAGTGTTAGCCCCTTTATATTTATTATTGAAGATGAACCAGAGATGGTCCTGGAAGGCACAGCAAGAGGAAGCCTTCATAAAAGTCAAGAAGCTTTTACACTCATCATGTCTGTTATCACACTATGACCCATCAAAGGAATTAATATTAACCAGTGATGCATCTTCCTATGGAGTGTGAGCGGTATTGTCACACAAGATGGAGGACTGATCCAAAAGGCCAATAGGATATGTCTCCAGAACTCTCTCTGCAGCCAAGATGGGTTATTCACAACTTGAAAAAGAAGGCTTATCTGTAATATTTGGAGTAAAGAAGTTCCATCAATATTTGCATGGTCGACACTTCACCGTAGTGTCAAATCACAAGCCACTCTTGGGTGTATTTAGTGAAGATAAAACAATTCCACCAATAGTCGCTGCTAGAATTTAAAGATGGGCTTTGATTTTGTCAGCATGTGAGTACACCTTTATGCACTGTACAGGTGTGCATAAAGCGAATGCTGACGCCCTCAGTCATCTCCCTTTGCCAGATAACATTATACATGCTCCAGTGCCACAAGAGTTTTTACTTGTGCTGAATTTCCTAGAATCCTCGCTGGTATGTGCGAAGCGGATAAAGACTTGGACAAACTGGGGTCCAATTTTATCAAGAATCCGAGAACAGGTGTTGTAAGAATGGTTAAATGCACATCTATGAAGAGTTAAAACCATTCTATGCCCATACTTCTGAATTAAGTTGTCAAAATGGTATCTTGTTGTGGGGAGCAAGAGTTGTCATCCCTTTGCAAGGAAGAGAGCCACTTTTGACAGAGCTTCATAGCGCGCATCCAGGCATTTCGAAAATGAAGATACTCATACAAAGTTATATCTGGTGACCAGGTACAGACAATGATAAAGAAAAAGTGGTGAAACACTGTCTCCAGTGTCAGCAATACAAGCTGCCCATTTCAGCTTCACTGGATCCGTGGCAGTGGCCTGTTCGACCCTGGGATAGACTACATATTGACTATGATGGCCCATTTTTAGGTACCTTGTTTTTAGTGATCATCGATGCACATTCTAAGTGGATGCATGTGTATGAAGTGAGATCACCTATATTGTGTGCAACTATTGAAAAGCTGCTTTTAGTGTACATGGCCTACCAGAAGTCATTGTTTCGAATAACAGTACTGCTTTCACTAATACAGAATTCCAGACATTCATGAACTTAAATGAGATTAAACATGTCAAAACAGCATCATATCATCCCTCATTCAATGGGTTAGAAGAAAGAGCAGTACAAACTTTTAAAACAGGCATGAAGAAATTATCAGAAGGTACATTAGAAACACAAATTTCAAGATTTCTTCTCAACTATCTCATACAACTACAGGTTCAACACTGTCTGAATTACTAATGAAATGTTGCCTTCGTACAAGGTTGAGTCTGGTATTCCCTAACTTAGAGGCGAAGGTGGAGAAGAACCATAGTAATCAGAAAGTGAATCATAACGTTCACAGTAAAGATTGAAAATTTACTGTGGGAAAGACAGTCTTTGTGTGAAATCTTGGAACTGGACCTAGATGGGCTCCTGGTATAATTGTCTCTGAAACAGGGCCTTTGTCATACCAATTGTTAGTGAAAAACAGGAATGTTAGGAAATATATGGATCATCTGAGAAGTAGAGGGACATTGCAACAACCAGTTACTCCTCCTGAAATTGAAGTCAAACCTTTGAACCCTGAGGTACCAGATCAACATAGAATAGACATACCTGATGTCTCTGTTGAAGTAAATAATTCTGAACTGCCATTGTCTAAGGATGCCCCTGATGCAGCAGTTCCTGGTCAAGTCAATCCAGTGAAAGAACCTCAAGTCGTAGGGCTATGGCGCTCTACCCAAATCAGAAAACTACCTCAAAGACTTAATCTATAATTGCATTAACTATAAAAATTTGTCTATGTTATGGGTTAAGATATTCTTGTAAGTAAGAGAAGTAAAACAAAATTAAAGGGGGAGGAATTTAGTGATTGTAAGTAAAATCTATCATACTGTTTTGGGGATCATGTGGCTGTACAGATGAATCAGCCCTAAGCATGGGTAATCTTTGGGGCGGAGCTTTCTAGCCTTGGTCTTGGTTCCAGCATGTAGCTTCATCAGGAGCTCTGTAAATAAAGTTTACTGTTTCTAACAAGAAACCTGTCTGGTACACCAAGTTTATTGCAATTTCCATCCCAGAGTTGTAAGAACACAGTCACTAATTTAGAGGATCACCCAACTGAAACCGTCTTCCTTTCTGTAATATAGGAGTATCTGGCATAGCAAAGGTTAACGTGGGCCTGGGAAACAGTACCGTCCACAGTAAAGGGGCACACGACCTGAGACTAGAGTCAGTTGTGGACTGGACAGAGACCTGTGTGGAAGCAATCATGGAGTTAGCTCATAGCTTGGGCTATATGCTGTATATTTGTGCACAGTTACGTGTTATCAAGAAACACTTAGTGTTAAACCATACGAAACTCAGAACCTCTTCCTGAGACCTACTAACATACAACACTTTCAAGAAGGAAGATGACTCATATTAGAGTCGGAACATTAACTCTGTTTTTCTCTCCACAGATGCTGCCAAACCTGCTGAGTTTTTCCAGCACTTGCTGTTTTTATTTCAGATCTCCAGCATCCTCAGTATTTTGCTTTTATGTCTTCCTTTCAAGGTGTCCCTTGGTACACCTGATAAGAGATAATGATTTTTTCTACTTTCCCCTACTCTGCAAATGCACATAAATTTAACAACTCAAAAGGGACTTACCCAGACGAAAAGTAATCTTCTAACACAATTAATTTCTCAATATAGGTAACAACAGAAATTAGGAAAACCATCTAGGACAAATGACTCTTAATGAAGTGTAGCTGAATTAACAGCGTTTAGTGCACTTGACTGCTCTTCTGACCAAGTGACAAAGAAAAGCTTTTAAGAACATAGTTAATCCAAAATCAATCCTTAATTCATATTAATCCACCTAAGGTCATGTGAAAAGTGTGTATTTTAGAAATGTTTCTTTTGTGATGCATGTTTCTGTCACAGTGGAAAAAGGGTTTTATTTGCTGTCAAGGGCTTCTGATGATGGTGGTTTCCTTCAAAAAAGGATGCATAGTATGGAACAAAACTTTCTAGGGAGAATTGAAAGCTGTGAAACATCGTGTACATCACTACCTGTAGAAGAATAAAGTATTAAACACCTCTAGTATCTATAAAATATCATTATACCTCTTTGATGCTCCATTTACAGTATATTCCTGGATAAATTCACATTTGTGAAACCACTGCTGCTACTAGTTCCGTAGCTAATCACAGCAAATCAAAATAATTAACAGTCATTTTCCAAGAAGTAAGCAATGTAACATAAATGATTGTCAAGTCCATTGCCACTTTGTCACTTCTTCAAGTTGACCCCTTACTTCATAAATCTTTCCAAGCATTGAGGAACACTGTATTCACTCAACACTCAATGGCATTCAATGCCTTCTGGGCTTTCTGTTCATTCCTGAGTTGCCCCTCGAAACCATGGTACTATTCCCTTTTGTCATCAACAATGAACTGAAGATTCTCTCCCATGAAATGGACATTTCATGGTCACTTTATTCCCTTCACCAACACTCATGCACTCCACTACTGATTGACACAAAGCGTGTTACTAACAAAGTTTACATGTTAATTATGATGGCTAACAAGTGCTGTAGCAGCATCAGTACAAATGAGTTTTGCTTGGCTGCTTCATCAGTTGTGTTGCATCTGGCCTCCAACAAAAACAGAAAGTAACCTTGCATGTTCCTGCTAATGTGCTAAAAAGGGAGTAAAAATAAAATCATTTAATGTGCTCACAACTCACAGAGCGAAATTTAACATACCCCACAAGAATTCAGCATTACTGATGTCAATGAAAATTAAAATGGGCAATTAGAGCATGTGAGACATCAAAAATTACAATGTCCTCATCCAAACTTTGAGCGTGCTAATGCAAAGAAGGTGTAGCATTTTTGTAATGCTATTCGGCAACTACATGCACATTTTGCAAAAAATGAAGTCATTTTCCAATAACTAGTTTCTGAGGCTGAACTGAAATGAGACCCTTCTAATAAAGAAATTTGGGGCAAAAGTTTACTTGCACTGCTTCTATCACTACTAACATAAGTAATCAGCAAAATTCTGTAGGGGAGACATAGCTGTTCATGATCTCTATTAGTGGCAAGATCATGGGCTAGAATATATTGTAAAAACAACTATTTTCAAATCACACAGCAACTTTGGACAAGAGCAGATGCGCAGTTAAAGGTAAAAATCCAAACGTTGCTGTATATAATGCGCTACTCCTCCATCAGCTGTGCAAAAATGGCATCTCACCGTTAGGAGTTCAAAGATGTGAAGTTCGTATTGATGTCGCAGATGGACTAAACTCATCACAGAATGTTAGGACTTTTCCATTTAAGTCTAAGTACTCTTCCTTAAGAGTGTGTTAAACCTTAGTTACAACAAAACAACTCCTCTGGCACTGAAAATTAACTTTTACAAATGTGCAATTTCATCCCATCAGATTTTAACTGCTGCTGAAAATGTTGAAAAAATGAAATGCTTTTTTTTTGGCTTTTTCTCTCTTTCTCATAATCAGACCTTTCTTTCTCTCTCTTTACTCCACTTTCTGTGCCTGATTTGACACTGAATTCACCGTTCTAACTGATACACCCTGGTTCAGATCTGGGTTGTTCATCCAAAACCTGATTGGTTAATGAGATACACAGTTGTTTCCCCTAATCTCACATGTCTCAGGTGGCCTGTAGTGGGTGCCATGCCATTTTGTTCTTTAATTTACAGCAACTTCCAGGGCTAAACATCACAGAAATTAAAAGGCAAGGGCAAATCCAACAAACAGCAGGTGCATTTATTCACCAGCTGCAGTAAATCCTGACCCAATATGTCTTGAGACAGATCGAGAGAGAGATTGGCATGGACCAAATTCTGACAGTAACAGGATACTGTGAGCTAAATGTATACCAATGTCGCCATATAATAATCCTAATTCTTGAAATTAAATAAGCAAAAAGGAATCTCTTGGCAATCCATTTCAAATTACAACTTATTCTAGGGAAACCTACAAGGAATAGAGAATAAAAAACCTTCAATCTCAACTGTATCCTAAGCAGATCCTGTCTTGACTGTCCAAAAAAAAAATCATTACCTGCTTCCCTTACCCATCAATCGCCTTTGGCAGTCAAAATGAACATAACACAATTTCCACTGACAATTAGGCAAAGCCAACCATCTGTCGGCTTCACAATGATGTGACTCAGCACTCCCAATGATCCTCCTCGCAAGGTCAGTGGACAAATTAAATTTGTTCTGAATGATTTAAAACACTCCCCAGATTAAAGTGAGACATCGAAATATAACGAAAAAGAATTCAAACAATAAACACAGCTTGTTTCTGGTGTTGCGTATCAATTCCTCTGCTTGAGCAAGTCAATAGCTTAAAACAATTTAAATTGCATATTAGCTGGAGCAAGACAGAGACACACTTTAAAAAGAAGTCATGTTGAAGAGATTCCCTCATTCCAAGGGTCTGGGCAGCCAAGTTCCCTCTTGAAAAAGAATTCTGAGGGTAAGATTCCCTCTCCATTGTGGAATTCCCTCGTTATGTATTAGTCACAACAGAATTAATATTATTGCATTCAGGTTAAACTGTTGAACATACTGCTAAAAAAAATTTGTAGCAAATCACATATGCTAACTAAAATAAAACATTGAGTTGAATCAATGTGCTTTGGTGTCTTTGTGGAACAAGAGGATAATATGTGTAACGTCAGCTGCAGCCTCGACATTGACCAAAGGGGTAAATCGAAGGGGTATGGTAGTATAGTGGTTATGTTACTGGACAAGTAACCCAGAAGTCTGGGCTAATAATCCAGAGATAAGAATTCGAATCCCACCACGGTAGCTTGTGAATTTGAATTCAGTTATTTAAATAAATCTGGAATAAAAAGCTATTATCAGCAATGGAGAGGGGGTTTGTAGAAGTGTACCTTGCTGATGGTACACTTGCCTGTGGCCTGCAGCGCTGGCACATCTGCTGCTGGGTGCCTTCCTCAAGCAACTGAACTGCCGCACATCCTATCAGGAAACTGGAGGCTGAAAGGAAAGTGCCAGATGGCCTTTATTTCCCACCTTTAACAAGATTCTTAACAAGCCTAATTCACTGCTCAACTCGTGGGTCAGGCAAACCCTGCTGGCTCCAAACTCACCTTGGCCAAAATGGTTGACGCCGGGACAGGATCGGGGTTGGGAAACCGGCACTGGCTATTTTCAGACCCACAGAATGACAGAATTGGTACAGTGCAGAAAGACGCCATTCAGCCCATCCTGTCTGCATCTGCTCTCCAAATGAACAATTCACAGTGCCATTCTCCCACCTTCTCTCCATAACCTTGCATATTCTTCTTTTTCAGATATCAGTCTAATTCCCTTTCAACTTTCTTTTCTCCAAGGAAAACAGTCCTAACTTCTCCAATCTATCTTCATAACTGAAGTTTCTCATCCCTGGAACTATTCTCGTGAAATTTTTCTGCGCTTTCTCCAACGCCTTCAAATTCTTCCTAAAGTGTGGCTCCCTGACCTGGACACAACACTCCAGCTGAGGCCGAATTAATGCCTTATATGTGTTCAACATAACCTCCTTGCTCTTGTACTCTACAGCCCTATTAATAAAGCCTAGGACACCATATGTTTTATTAACCGCTCTCTCATCCTGTCCTGCCGCCTTCAATGACTTACGCACATATACACCAAGGTCCCTCAGCTCCTGTGCCCCCTTTACAATTGTGCCCTTTGTTTCTATTGTCTCTCTACGTTCTTCCTACCAAAATTAATCACCTCACATTTCTCCACATTGAACTTCATTTGCCACCAGTCTGCCTATTCCACCAAATTGTCTATGTCCCTTGAAGTTTTACACTATCCTCCTCATAGTTCATAATGCTTCGAAGTTTCAAATCGCCTGCAAGCTTTGAAGTTGTGCCCGCTACACCAAGGTCCAGGTCATTAATATATATCAGGGAAAGCAAGGGTCCCAACTCTGACCCCTGGGGAACTCCAGTACAAACTTTCCTCCAGCCCAAAAAACATCCATTAACCACTTCTCTCCGTTTCTTGTCACTCAGCAAATCCCATATCCATGTTGCTACTGTCCCTTTTATTCCATAAGCTATAGCTTTGTTCATACGTCTGTTGCGTGGCACTGCATCAAATGCCTTTTGGAAGTCCATGTACACCACATCAACCACATTACCCTCATCAACCATCTCTGTTACCTCCTCAAAAAACTCCAGCAAGTTAAATTACTCAAAAACTCCAGCAAGTTATTGAACAAAACCTCCAGCAAATCAGTTAAACAAACATTCCAGCAAGTCAGTTCAACAAACACTCCAGCAAGTCAGTTCAACAAACACTCCAGCAAGTCAGTTCAACAAACACTCCAGCAAGTCAGTTAACTAAAACCTCCAGCAAGTCAGTTAACTAAAACCTCCAGCAAGTTAAATTACACAAAAACTCCAGCAAGTTATTAAACAAAAACTCCAGCAAGTTATTAAACAAAAACTCCAGCAAGTTATTAAACAAAAACTCCAGCAAGTTATTAAACCAAAAACTCCTGCAAGTTATTAAACAAAAACTCTTGCAAGTGATTAAACAAAAACTCTTGCAAGTTAGTTAAACCCCCATCCAGCTCATTTTCCGACCTAAATAGGGCCTGAAAATCCTGCCCATGAAATCAAGTGAGTATTTTCGCTACAGGTACAGACACATCACATGGTTGTAAAGGGCAGGGTAGGGCTCTGCTGGCAATCTTCTATCTCACTGTCCTGTTCCTGTTTCAGGCATGAGTGATGGTCCATGAAGTGGACAGTGCAGTCTTGCAACAGCATTTGCCTCACAGCATGTCCAGTAGCAAACTGAAAATAAGCTGGCCTTTCTGTTTTCAAATGTATAGCATTTCTCGGGCCAGGAGGCTGGTGCAAGTCCTACAGTTGTATTCATTTCTCCTACTCAGTTTTCTGGCCCTAGGTCCTACACCAGCCCTAGGTCAGGCACAGCACACTTCTGATACATAGCTCCTCCCCAACAGAGGTGAGTCACACTACCTGAATGAAAACTAGTAAACAGCAGTGCATAGGGACAGAGGGAAAATAAGAGAGTGAGAAACGATGTTTCTCAGTCATTGAATAGTTCTAGTATCAAAGGCTGTCCTAAATAAACAGCATATGACCTTGAACTAGGTGCAGTTCTGCAGCTGCCAGCCCTAAAGCAGAAATTCACTGTGTGAGGAATTAACATTGTCGACAGTCTGCAATAGCATTGCTGGTTTGTGAACTCAATCCTCTTACCCGGGTTACAGCACAAATTACAGCACAACCCCACACAGGCTACGTTTTCCAATCATTTCTACAGAGTTTTTGGGCGACTGCCACATCACAAAAATGTGAGCTATACAAATTTGTTCCAGACTTGCTACAGGGAGGGTGCAGTGAAAGTTTCATGGTTTTTAACCTGCTTCTGAAGTTGCTATCAGAGTAACATTTAGAAAAATATGCTTGAAACAGGGCACATTCTAGCTGTGGGGTGTCCTCTCAAGAGTAATTGGGGTAACACAGTTTTGTTGAAATCAACAGATCTTATTAAAGCGAGCACAATGTTCTATCTTGTGGTTGATCTCTTACCTGTTTTGATGCAGACATTTTCAGATATGCCTCCCGTCCCTTTGGAGCACCCCTGGCCCCAGCCTGGAGCCTCTCACTTTGTAAGTTTCTTTCGTCCTGCTGTCCTATGCTTAGCCAAAAGTGGCACAAAAAACAGAGTAAAAAAAAAAGTGTTACAGAGGCAAACAAGGGAGGTAAAGACAAAAGAATAAGAAAAGGTGAATGTGAAACATAAAAAAAAACAGAAACTGAGGGCAAAATTTTATGGTCCACCGCAGGTGGGTTTGCAAGCCACCCTCCCAAGCCACTGACCTCTCCGTAATTAAATGGAGAAACAGGGGAAGCCTAGAGTGGCCAATTGAGTCCCTTAAGTGGTCAATTATGGTCAGTTATGGGCCATTTGCCAACCGGCTAAGAATTTTTCAGCTGGTGGGAGGACTTGGAGATTGGGGGTGGTGGGGAATGCCCAGCAAATCATCCTGCTCGGGCCTCGGGTGGGAAAGGGGGCAGTATCCATCAATGGCCCCATTTTCCACATCAGGCACTCCCACTCCTCTCGCTACCCCCCCGCCCCCCCACCCACCCAACCTCTTATGTCTACCTCTCCTGGTGCTCTCTCCTGACTAGCCTTGCCATCATGACCCACACCCCCTCCCTCATCACCTCTCCCAGGCCTCCCCTCCCATCCCCACTGCGAGGCCCTGCACCTGTAGTATAAGGGATTGGCACATATAGGGTTAATGTGGGACTGAGTACAGTACCGATCACACAGTGATGTAAGAGAACACATGACCCAGGCCCAGGCCCAGTGTGGTGTTGAGCAGAGACGTGAATAGGCCTAAGCATGGACTCAGCTCCTAGCCTGTACCCTTTACTTTACATGTGTAAATGGTTCTAGTAGTTAATAAAGATTTACAGTTAACCTACAGAAAATTACTGAGACTTCTTTAAGAGTTCAGTAACCGACACCCTCCCAACAGCACCAACCTGGTCCTGTGGGCTCCGACACTTTGATGGGACTGCTTGTGCTCCAGGTAGCACTCTTGGGAATGGAGAGCTGCCAATCAGATGGCTGGCTGTTCTCTGAGGTGAGACTTCTTCCTGAGTGAGGGGTGGATATCCCGCCTCCAGCCAATTGGTTGCAGGGCAGCTGGTCTCTTCAGGTGATGGGACCAGAGATCCCGCCGTCTGAAAAATCCTTCCCTAGGAACAGAAAAACAGCTGTGGAGGAACTGAGAAAAAAACAGAAGTGAAGGTAAAGAAAATGGGAAGAAAAGAGAAACATGAGTAGAAGAGAAAAAAACAAAAAGAGAAGAGGTGAGCTACTTTTTGCAAACTTACCATTAACAGAATCCATAGTTCGAGGACAGGGAGAGATTATGAGAATATTTTTATGGTGAACCACCTAAAGGTCTTTAAAAACCACTGATGGAACCCACTATAGCTCCAGCACGTACATGGGCAGGAGGTTCCTCTCCAATGAGTGAACTAGCTTCATTTATTTCAGCAGTCCTGCAGAGCGGTGAAAAGAGAGAGATTCAGAAACTGTTGTGTCGAGGGAGGTGGGCAGCAACAGAGAGAGTTTTGATGGAGAAGGCAAAACTCATTGAGATGGAATGGGATAAAAATCCTGCTGGCAGGGGAACACAGAGAGGCAGAGATGCTGTTAGGGACCTGGCAGAGAAGGGACACAGAGCAAAAGCAACATTCTGTTTGGGTGACAGGAGAGACAGAAGGGCAGAAATACACCATGTTTGTGGGAGCAGAAAGAGAGACCGAACATATTGAATAGCGGAGTGAAAGAAAGTCTGTTGTGGAAAATGGACAAAGACTAGAGGTGGGAGGGGGGAGGGGATTGTGAGTAGAGAGATGCCCTATAACAGGGGGAAAGACTAATCTGGCACCATTAAGACTGTATATTAATTTTAGGCTCAGCAGGCCCATAATGTAAAACACCTTAACGTCTGATTCATTATGACCTGCACTATGGGAGATGAACTACTAAGATGATTCATGTATGACTCGCTCTGACCTTTCAGTATCTCACATGATTCTTCCTTGATTATTATCAAGATTAACATCTTCAATGAATTGTGTGGGGGTTTTTTTTACCATTTTCATTGCTTTTTTTTAACCTAGTTGGTATTTTTTAAAATTATACTAGTTCATTATTGCTTATTATTGTGCTGTTCCTCCAATCTTCATTTTCAAAGAATCTGCTTAGAGGAGGCACATTAAAAATCCAGTCAATGCACGTGTCACAAAATCTCATTGATAAAAGCAGGTCATTGCATTAAAATTCCTTTGTGGTATGAGTCATCACATTATCTCAGAAACACCCCATTTTATGAATTTTCAAACTATAAAAAATATACGTGGTGGCATAGTGATATTGTCACTGGGCTAGCAATCCAGAGACCCAGGGTAATGCTCTGGGGACCCAGGTTCGAATCCCACCAAGGCAGATGGTGGAATTTGAATGCAATAAAATTATGACCATGATTCACTTATCGTAAATTGGTCGCCTAATGCCCTTTAGGGGAAAAAGGATCTCCGTCCTTGCCCGGACTGGACTACATGTGACTTCAGGCCCACAGTAATATGGTTGACTCTGAAATGGCCCAGCAAGCCACTCAATTGTATCAAACTGCTATGAGGTCTAGAACAAATGAAATCGACATCGACTTAAGTAAAAACGGGTTTTTAACAACAATAGTTTCATGGTCATCGTCAGGCTTTTTAAGTTCCAGATGTTTAGTGAGTTTAAATTTCAGCATCTGCCATGGTGGTATTCGAACCCAGGTCCCAGAACATTCCAGTCCAGTGACAATGCCACTATGCCACTGCCTTCCAATATTGCCCAGGTATGTCCTGTGCACAAAAAGCAGGACAAATCCAACCCGGCCAATTACCACCCTATCAGTCTACTCTCAATCGTCAGTCAAATGATGGAAGGGTTGAATAACAGTGCTATCAAGCGGCACTTGCTTAGAAATAACCTGCTCACTGACGTTCAGTTTGGGTTTTGCCAGAATCACTCAGCTCCTGACCTCATTACAGCCTTGGTTCCAGCATGGACAAAAGAGCTGAACTCCAGAGGTGAGGTGAGAGTGACTGTCTTTGACATCAAGGCATTTGATTGAGTATGGCATCAAGGAGCTCTAACAAAACTGGAGTCAATGGGAATCAAGGGGAAAATTCTCTGCTGGTTGGAGTCATACTTAGCACAAAGGAAGATGGTTGTGGTTATTGGAGGTCAGTCATCTCATTTCCAGGACATCACTGCAGGAGTTCCTCAGGGTGACTGTCCTAGGCCCAACCATCTTCAGCGGTTTCATCAATGACCTTCCTTCCATCATAAGGTCAGAAGTGGGGATGTTCGTTGATGATTGCACAATGTTCAGCACCATTCATGACTCCTCAGGTACTGAAACAGTCCATATCCAAATGCAGCAAGACCTGGACAATATCCAGGCTTGGGCTGACAAGTGGCAAGTAACATCTGTGCCACACAAGTGCCAGGCAATGACCATCTCCAACAAGAGCATCTATGCATTGCCCCTTGATGTTCAATGGCATTACCATCACTGAATCCCCCACTATCAACATCCTGGGAGTTACCATTGACCAGAAACTGAACTGGACTAGCCATACAAATGCTGTGGCTACAAGAGCAGGTCAGAAGCTAGGAATCCTGTGGTGAGTAACTCAATTCCTGACTCCCCAAAGTCTGTCCACCATCTACAAGGCACAAGTCAGGAGTGTGATGGAATACTCCCCATTTGCTTGGATGAGTGCAGCTCCAACAACACTCAAGAAGCTTGACACCATCCAGGACAAAGCTTGATTGGCACCCCATCCACAAACATTCACTCCCTCCACCACTGATGCACAGTGGCAGCAGTGTGTACCATCTACAAGATGCATTGCAGAATCTCACCTAGCCTCCTTAGGCAGTATCCTCCAAACCTATGACTGCTACTATCTAGAAGGGCAAAGGCAGCAGATACATGGGACCATCACCTGGAAGTTCCCCTCCAAGCCATACACAATCCTCATTTGAACATATAGTGTCATTCCTTCACTGCTGCTGGATCAAAATCGTGGAACTCCCTTCCTAACAGCACTGTGGGTGTGCCTACACCACAGGGATTGCAGCAGTTCAAGAAGGCAGCTCACTGCCACCTTCTCAAGGGCAACTAGGGATGGACAATAAATGCTAGCCTAGTCAGCAAAGCCCACATCCCCTGAATGAATAAAAAAAAACAATTTCAACATTCTTTGCCATGTCTGAGGCTTTGGTCTGACAGCAGCTGACTGTTGCTATAGGAATGTAAAGTTATTGGATAATCTAGTTCCCGCTCTATTAATATAGCTCGCAGGTTGTGATAAACTCACTGGGCCGCAGTTGGATTGCAGGCCTCTCCCTTTAAGCTTACAGTCAGGTGGTAATAGGACAGTTCAGTGTCGTAAAATTCCAAATATAAACATTAAGTTAAAATACTACGGTTTATTTATTTCCTGACAATATTTATAAAAATTTGTCCTTAATTATTTTACAGCGATGCTTATTGACCTTTAAATGAACATCACGGAAAATGGACAGCAGGATACTTGCAAATGTTTCATTTTCCATTAGGTTAGGGTCTATTTAGATTGAGATACATGACAGGGACACAGTAATAAATGAGGCCACAATCTGCCACACCTACTTAGCTCTGAAGGAGGGTAACTGACGGAACTGCTTTCTAGCTAGCTATGTTAATCGACCCTTGTTACTGATCTTGACCCTGGCTGATCAATGGAGTATAACAGTTAATAACTTGCCGTGCTGTGCATCAACAGATGGCAGACATGGGCATTTAAAGGGAAATGGCACTCAAAGTTTTCGGGCTGATGTAGTGTTCCTCGACACGCTGCATCATCATTTTGAATGGCTTGCCAACCTGCAGAATCTCTACTGTGCTAACCAGCTGCAGCCTTTCCCTACAAAACAACAGCAACTACACTCAAAAGGAATCCGGTGGCTTCAGGCATCCTGAAGATAAGAATGGTGCTATGGAAATCATGTTCTTTCTTTTCATCTGCCACAGCATGTACATTTTAAAAGTAACTTTCATCAGAATGTAACTTATATTGAAAAGTACAAGTAATAAAGCAAAACACATTATGGCATCATTGCAGAGCAGCTCACGTCACTGAATAAACAAAATGCTTTGTAAGATACTGTACCATAGCAGCACCACCCCTACAGTGCCTTTAATGTAGGAAAGCATCTCAAGGGGTCTCACAGCAGTATTATTGGGCAAAATTTGACACTAAGCCATATAAAGAAATATTAGGTGATTAAAAGTGTGGTCAAAGCGATAGATTTTAAGGAGCATCTTAAAAAGGGGAAGAAAGATGGAGATAGGGTTTAGGGAGAGAATTCCAGTGCTGAAAGCATGGCCACCAATCATGGGGTGATGAAAGTCAGGGATGCACAAGAGGCCAGAACCGGAGGAGCTCAGAGATCTTGAGGATTGTAGAACTGAAGGTGGCTACAATGATAGAAGGAGGTGTGGCCATGGAGGGTTTTGAACATCAGGACGAGAATTTTAAATTTGAGGCAGTGTCAATCATTGTAGGCCAGGGTCCTAATAAATTTCTTGTGCTAATAGCATTGTTAGAACTGCTAGAACAAGTTTAGGTTTACTGCTTCACTCAGAGAGCAGCACAGTGGATGGTGCAGCACTCCCTGAATACTGCATTGGAGTGCCTGAGCAGGCATATCTTTTACAGGGAAATACTCGCAGGTAAGGTCGCTGGCGGTCTGATACTGCCATATTCAGTTGGGTTATTTTATAAACTCCAAGCAATGAAAAAGGAAGGATGGGAAAAACTTCTACACTTACCTGCACCTCTCTATCCTCCATGATGCAGGATTTATCTGTTTTAAACCTAAGGGTTAGAAGCAGCCTGGGAAAATACATTTTGCGCAGAATTCACACCTTTAAACCCACCTCTTCTCAACTACAGGAGAGATTGGCTAGCAATTTTCTAACAGATGGATTAACCCTTTCAACACATCTCTTCCCACTTAACAATTATCTACAGTGGGAGATATTCTACATGGTTCTGATTATTTCCAAAACATTTCTGAGTGGTTACATAAGGATTTGTTTTCCTCCAATAGACCTTTTAACTAAAATGCTGAAAGCAAAGGCTCTTCCATCTAGCCCTGCAATTTCACCCACATGAGGACAGGGTGCGGATTTACTGCCTCCAGCACTAATACCAAGTATAGCACGTAACACTCCGGAACTACAGCTGATAAAATGATGAAGGGCAGCTGCAATCTGCACAGTTTAAGCTCTCTGAGAGTGAACTGGTTTTACTTCTAATGTACGATTCTGAAGAAATTATGAAGAGGCACAGACACTGACACACACCCACATATTTGTGATTGCGCATGACGGAATAAAAGTACCAATATACGTGATGCTTCTCATTGTAGCTGCTGAAAGGGAAATTGTATTTTACTGAATGTCACGTAATGCAGAACACTATAAAGGAAGGTAATTGCACACTTTCCCAGCTAACCCTGATGATTGTGGGTTTTCCTCGAAAACTGGCAGCTCGAGACAGCTTGCGCACAATATTGTGTACAAAACTCCTCCTTCCATGACTTCCTGAAGTTTAACCCCAGCAGCTTCATGAATAGGAAGGGTGACATCAATCCCCCATTTGTAATGCCACCGTTCTATACAAAATGGCTGCTCATAAGCTGCAGGTTGAAACGCCTTTCAGCTCATCTTCATCTATTCCTTCAGTTCATCTACATCATCATCATTTCCAAGTGAACTGGATATTGTAGGTGTCACCTAGATTCTGCAGGTCAACACTTGCTCTCCCTTTGCGCTTGCTACATTGATTGAGCCAACTTTCTTGGGCCAGCGCAAAAATCATAACATCCCATGCAGGACCATCACAACTTTCACAGGCCGTGAGAAGTAAAACAGGAGGACAAGAAACCAGCTGAAAAAGCAGGAGAGGGTCCTTCTGATGGGATTCGCTTTCGAGTTTCCCCTCATTAAATGACAGTGAATATGCCTGCTGTGAAACAGGCCCTGATGGTGAGAGAAACACTCTGTTGATTTTCCTGTGGTGCAGACAGTTACTGCAGACAGCACCACAACTGAGAGGAAGCTGAGCTGTGGCAAGGCATCAAGCATCCACCCATAAGACGCAAAGCATCCAGCCAGGAAGACAAGGATCCATGATGGGACATCTGGTACTGCAACTAAAGATGGCAACCCCCACCCAACTCCCTTGGCCTTATATGGCTCAGTTTCACTGTACTGTACATGCATCATGTTTAAATCATATCATCTATTTAACACTTGGCCCACTCCAACCCCCTCCCCCCAGAATAATACACATGAACAATCTTGACGCTATAAAAGTATAAATACAGTTGCAGTTTCAATGGACAATGCTGCCTTGAACATATCACACACTTTCATTATTCTGCCACTCGGAAAAACTCTTCTTTCTGGAAAGGGTTATGCTTTAAAGGCTCAAACCCACCTCAGTGAAGACAGCTCTTACCTTGAAATGCCAAGAGAGGTCAGAAATGTGGATAGAGATACAGCATGGCACTGCCCTGCAATGGAGAAGGGCGGGGGGGGGGGGGAGGAGAAAAAATAGCTTTTGAAAAATAATCCTCTGTAGCCGACTTATTAAAATAAAACAATTCTACAAGAATCCAGTCACCGCATGCTTTGAAGGTGGCAGGAATCATCAGAACTGCTCCTGTCGATAAGCAATCTCCTCACTGCAATCCTGTTACTAAAAGATATTTTAAAATAAGTTAAGCATCCTTTTGACCGACATAAGCAGCATCTTCGCCCACCTATGCCTCAGGAGTGCTACTGAAGTGTCGAGCAGTTTCTGTACTGTATATAGCACCTAATCCTGCATCACAGCCCTCGTCAGCATTGTAATTACATTACACACAGACTGCTTCTTTTAGCTGTCTCGAGGCCTCGCTATCGGATTGCACATCAGCAGCAGAACATAGTCACAACATCTTTCTGCTTATCCTTCAGCTAGAAAACCTCATCAATAGGGAGATGCATTCCAGTGGCAGCAGCAGTAGCCAGACATGACTCAGGATATTAACCCTCCCTTTAATGAGCTAGAACCAACTACTGCACACAGGCTGTTCCAGGCTGTAGGGTTTAAGGCATTCCCCTCACCTCTTCCCAATATACGGGAGTCACCAGAAAGTATGTTCCCAGCAGAGGGGATTAACTCTTTCATCTGACTATCTATCCATAGCTCGTAAGCATAAACCTTATTCTCAGAAGCAGGAATCAACCCTTTCATCAACCTGACTATAACACAGTGATCCCAGCAGAAAGAATTAACCAGTTCTATTCATTCTGCTGACTTCCTAGCAAAACGATTAGCCCAATTTACCTAAATCACCACTGTATGTCTTGCTGTCAACACAGGATACATTTTCATACACTTCATGACTACAAAGGCAATTCCAAGCAGAGGAAATAAACCCTCTCCCACATTTCTTTCCAGCCAGCCACCCAAGTCCCAGCAGATCTGATAAAGGGACTAATATGTTAAGCTGCAATGTCAAAAGATATTAAGCCAAAAGGTTCTACGTTAACTTCTCATAATGAGTTAATGTTACTGAGAATTTAACATCTTTGCTTTGGATTGTTGTCCAGGAAGCATTTGTTTCAATCTTACCGGCCATGAGTTAATATATTCAATCACAGATTTCTTTACCCACCTCCATTTCAGATACATACACAATGTAACAACAGCATCAATAACCTTTTGTTGAGCACCATTAATCCAAGTAGTCCCCTTTTTACACTGTTGACGCCATTGTTCATGCTCCAATTGTGCTTCCAATGTTGGCAAATCCTTCTATCCCTTTCTCCTTCTTGCACTCACCTCTGTATTTCAGAGTGAGATAGGTAAGTACATCCTTGAGAATGTTCCACTATGCTATTCACCTCAACCACTCCATGTGACAGTAAGTTCCACATTCTAACCACTCTGTGAATGAAGAAGTTTATTCTGAATTCCTTATTGGGTTTAATAGTAACCATCATATACTTTTGGTCTGTAATTTTGGACATCCCCACAAGTGAAAACACCTTCACTACTTCTACCCTATTGAGCCCATTCATGACGTTAAAGAGCCCCATCAGGTGACCATTTTTCTAGAGAAAAAAGCCCAGCCTATTCAGTTTTTTCTGATAGCTGTAACCTGAGAGTTCTGGTATCATCCTTGCAAAGGTTCCTTTATAACACATGCTTCAGTGGGTATATCCTTTTTGCAACATGGCGATTAGAATGGTACACATACTCTAAGAGCAGGATTTTGAGTTTGGAGTGCGTGGCTGTCAGGCACAGGAGTGGCTGGGAAACGGGCCGCCGCTCACGATCGGACCCGAACACAATTTCATGCTGGCTGGCTAATTACTGGCCAGCCAGTGTGAAAGACATGCTGAAATGCTCAGTGCTGCCAGGGTGAGGGTGGGAGGAAGGCGCCGCTGAAGTCAGCTTGGGCGCAAGAGAGTGCGCATTGAAAGCTCCCTGAAGGCAGAGAGCTGCCTCAGGGAGCTGGAGGATTCAAAAGCCATAAATAAAGATTTTCAAATGCTGAAAAGACTGTCCACGCCTTAGGATCAGTCACCTGAACATATGGTTGATGCAAATTCTGTCCAAACATTTTTATCTTCTTTTTAATTAATATCGGAAACCTTATCCCATCCATGGATGAGGTTTCCTCAAAAAAGCAAAGGCCGCCAGGCCGATTCGCCCGCCCGCCAACCATAACGTTGGACAGGCGATAAAAATGACCATTGATTACTACGTTAATGGCCTTAATAGGCCTCTTAATTATTGGCGGGAGCACTGCCGACTCTCGTGCATGCCTGCCAACCGAAATATTGTGCGAGTGCGCGATGCCATTGGGGCGCTTGCCCGACATCATCACACGCTATTTCACACTCAGACGGGTCAGGCGGGTGCTCACACACTGAATGAAAAATTCTGCTCCAAGTGTGGCTTAACAATGTTTTATACAAGTTTCACATAACTTTTCTGTTTTTGAATCCTACACCTCGAGAACTGAATCTTTTTTTATGAGTCTTGAGGGTCGTTCTTAAGAATGTTCCAGTATGCAATGATGGGACACAAAGCAATGCCTATGATTCACTACATGGTGATCTCCTGATGTCAAACCTTCCAGCCTGGAAAGTTGCTACATAGAGACTATACAAAAAGAGCAGGGAACAACTATAGGATTGATACAGTTCTATAATTGTAATCACTTGTGCTTTGTACGCTGAGGTAGCATCAAATCCAAATAATGCTCCTTGCTTCTTAGTTTGAAACAAGGAGAGAGAATGATGTAGAATTTAAGTTCTATTCAAATCCTACGGCCAAACAGTCATGGATCACGGTCTTGAGACAGACAGTAGCAGATTGTGGAGAGATCCACAGACGACAGAAATGATAGGGAAGGTGGATCAAATGTTCCAAGGGTATAAAAGATCTTTTAGGAACAAGCAGAAGCTGTGTAAATAACTTTGCTCTGACCTATGGAAAGGAAAGTGGCTGTGAACCTCTCAACCTCATGTCAGAAGATGCGCAAGTGAAACAGAAAGGTGAACTGATGTAAGCACCAATAGCAAGACATTTTTAAGTATACCTAATATAGCCGAAGTGTTACAGAATAAACAACGCCACAGTAGGAATTCTTTTAACATAAATATATCAGAAATGATGAATGTGTTCAATTAATTCTTTTGAATAAAGATAATGGAGAGATCCCAGAGTCTGTCAAAATGGCTCAGAAGTGTATATTATGCATCAAAGTGAGTGCTATGAAGAAACATTAAAAGCATTAAATGCCCTCAAGACATTTGCATCAGTTAAAATACAGCCTTGTACTTTACAGGTAATTAGTATTAATGCTTAAATTTATCAATACTACTATGCAAACGTTTGCCTAAAAATTCCTCTCTTGGTCCCCAACACTTTTTCCACCCTGTATCCTTAACACTTTCAGAGTGAGTTCACCATTGTACCAAACTGCTAGTTGTAAAACACCTTTCCAATCTAACTCTTCCTTTCCTCTTGTGACCCACAAGCTTATGAAACTTAAGCTTTGTTTTTCTTAATGATTACCTCTTGATATACCACACCTTCCCTCCAACTCTTTCCAGTGGTTGGCATTCTCCAGCACTGTGGACCTTGTCCATTCAGCTAAGTTGCTCTATTATAACAAAATGACATTAAACACTGAAGCTCAATAATTACTGGGTTGCAAAACAGAAACTGCAGGATAGCAAATATATTCCCCAAATTCAAAAAAAAAGTTGAAAACTATCAACTGAGAAATTTAACCAGTGAGTCTAACAAAGTTAATTCCACAGAGTCACTTACTGGAATGCTAACAATGCTTATACAACCAGAACGGAGGCCTCGGCAGGCATGAGTCAGCACGATTTTATAAATAGGTTGCCCTTCATAATTCTACCAGAATTCTTTGAAGAGCTGAATAAATGAATGAATAAAGGGCATCCAGTGGGTGTTATTTTTCTTAGATATTCTGACACCGTTCAGCATATTTCCACATGCAAAGCTTTTAACAAGATTGTGGTCCATGGAACTGATGGGAAGTGAGCTAGCTGGATTAAGAATTGGCTTGGCAATACAAAGTAGAAGTTAATGATAGACCTGCTTGAGGAAAAATATTAGCAGCAAAGAGATCTGGGTCTCTAACTGGTCACAATGTTCACCAACAATATGGAGGAGGGTACTACTAGTCATATTACTACATAGAATTTACAGCTCAGAAACAGACAGATCCGTGCCAGTGTTTATACTCCACATGAGCCTTCTCACAACCTATTTCATCTACCCATATTAACATATTCTATTATCCTTTTCTCTCGCAAGTACATATTTAACTTCCCATTAAATGCATACATTATATTCGCTGCAACTGCTCCATGTGGTCATAAGTTCCACATTCTAACCATTCTCTGGAAAAACTAGTTTCTCCTGGTTGGATTTATTGGTGACAATCCTATTTTTATTCTCAGCTTTGGACTGCCGCACAAATGGAAACATCTTTTCTAGATTCTAATATCATAACGATGATGATATTGCTAATGACAATTAAGCTATGTGCTCAGATGACTAATGAAAGACATAATGATAGCATTCAAAGGAATCCATATCAACTAAGTGGATGGGCTAAAGAATGGGTGAAGCAAAATGATTTTATGTAAAAGATCACTAAAAGCATCCAGTCAACATGAACCACTTAAAAAGGCTAACCAATTATTGGGGTGCATCTTTGGAGCATAGATGTAGCCAATCAAATGACTTGTGCAATACTGTCTCCAGTCACATCGGCAGCTTGGAATGTTACCTTTGGAATATAACTAACCCAGCTCAAGTCACATTGCACTGATATCCTGGAATTTTAGTTTGATTGAATAACTACAGGGGTCACAGAGTGGTTTCACAGTTCCAGTGAGTATTCAGTTCCACCAGGGATTTAAGCTTAGGCGAGCCCACAACTGTACAAACAACATGCAATGTGCTGTGCGGCATTTTTTGTGGTGTAAACCATAGAAGCCTGGAAATTATGGTCAGTGGCGGCATCTTATCAAATTAAGCTTTAACCCTTTATTTGCAACTTGATTGGAGGAGTTAATGGGAAATTAAATAGCAGATAAAGAGATTTGATACCAGCATATTTAGTGCTCATATCAGAATGCAGCCAATCATAATTTTTAGCCAATATTGATCAGTAAGCTATATAGAACAAAATGTTCTGTCCATTGACTATAGATAGGCTTGGCAATTATAATGTACTGTTACATTGCATATTCCATAGCGTATTCTATAGCAACATACATTGTACACTCTTTACAGTCTTTAGCAAATACTATACTAACATTTTGTGCAATGCGTACAATATAACTTATATTACAAGCTGGTGAATGGATTATTCCACAGTTATTTCTCAATAACAAATTGTTTGGTGATATTTTAGCAAAGCTTACAAGCATGAAGTATTAGGTCACTTAGACAGGAGCTTCTGGCAAAAGAGTTAGTCATTTGAAGTAGGTTCTGTCAGCATGCATGATACTTATCAGACCAGGCTGGCAACTATCATACAGGCATTACAATTACACTCTTGAAAAGGTTATATGAATCCACATAGAGGCAGCTCAGATAAAGGAGAAGGCTTTAAAAACAAGACAATGTTAGCCAATAGTGCACGGAGGCAGAGTGACAATGAAATCTTCAAAGAAACTATCAGAGATGGGTGGAGTTAACACTGGAGGGCCAACTGGATCAGAAGGCTGCTTAAATAAAGAGAATTTGAACATTGAATAAGACCATAAGAACATAACAACTAGGAGTAGGAGTAGGCTATATAGCTCCTTGAGCCTGCTCTGTCACTCATGGCTGATCTTCGATCTCAACTCCACTTTCCCGCTCAATCTCCCTATCCCTTGATTTCCATGGAGTTCAAAAATCTATCAATCCCAGTCTTGAATATATCAATGACTGAGTGCCTACAGCCCTCTGAGGTAGAGAATTCCAAAGATTCACAATCCTCTGAGTGAAGAAATTTCTCCTCATCTCAGTCCTGAATAGGTGACCATTTATCCTGAGACCATTACCGTAAAATTCTTTGTTCTTTCTGTCACACTTTATCGTTATCCGCATTGCTATACTGCTCTATGTCCATTACTTTCTTGAAAACTTGAACCAGCCCCCTGCCCTTTTTTAGTCTAAAGCCTTATCTAGATTCTCTAGGTCCCAGCCCAGTTTAAGTGGAGTCTGTCCCAATGGAACAGCTCTTTCTTTTCCCAGTACTGACGTCAGTACCCTTGAGTTGAAACCCCTGTCTTCCATGCCACTCTTTCAGCCATGCATTTAACTCTCTGATCTATTGGACCCTATGCCAGTTTGCACATGGCTCAGAACCTTTGAGGTTTTGCTCATTTATTTGGATCTGTGCTCCTTAAACCCTCTCAATCGAACCTCATTTTCCATTCTACCTATGTTGTTAATTCTTACATAGACCATCACACTGGATTCTTTCCCTCATTCTGTGTCCTTTTCCAGCCACAATGAGATATCCTTAACCCTAACACTGGACAGGTAACACGGCTTTTGGGACTCATAATTGTGATGGAAGAGAACAGTTTCTATCCCCCTGATAATAATATCTTCTATGACTACCACATGTTTTTTTCTCCCTCCAAATGAATGGCCTTCTATACCATGGTGTCATGGTCAAACTGCCCATTCTCTCTGCAGTCTTTGTTCTCATCCCTACAGGCAACAAGTATCTTTATCTATTTGACAAGGTCAAAGGCTAAGATTCCTCCATCACTGCTTCCTGGGTCCCTATGTCTGCCTCACTCAGCATCACATCCTCCTGTCTCTGACCATTGATGAAATCTAAACTACCACCTAATCTAAGGGATGTGACTGTCTCCTGGATCAAAGTGCTCATATAACTCTGTTCCTCTCTGATGCACTGAATAGCAGAAGTAGAGCTGGAATGACAAGGACATCTGCAGAGGTTTTGTGCTCAATACAGTGTGATGACTGCTTGCAGAATTTCAAGTCAGAAAAGTTGATGAGGGTACAAAAATGGTAAATCAATCTGGATGGTTAATCAAGGCTGCAAAGGAATAACAATAAACCAACGTAGAAACAGTGACCAACATCCTACCCTTGAGTCCTTGGATTGGTCGAGCTCTCATGTATAATGACACTTGCCCCAGTTCTGATTATATAGCCAATGGAAAATGGTGCAATGAATTATCATAGTATACACTAGTACACTCCAAATGTACTGTAGTATATGTAGGATGCAGGATGTTATATATTGAATATCAGATAGTGTATAGTTCCTAGTATCTTCAACCAGATTGTTATTCATATGATAATATGAATTGTTATTCATTTGATAATATACACTTCTCTCTATTACTTATTTGGTGTCTTTATTCGCACCTTAACTCCTTGTATATGAAGTGTCTACTATGCTCAATGTAACAGCTGTATAAAATGAGAAAACTAAAGCAACATTAACATTATAAATATACAATGGTTCACTAAGGTGATCATATAAAGAATAAGAAAAACCTGGGAGTGAGTTTAAGGCATTGATTCAAACTCAAGAGTTAAGTTGGCTTATGCTTTATGATATCATCTGAATTAGTGTGATCAGTTACTTCCTGATAAGGCACTACAAGCCTCCATTAACATCTTAGCTTTCTCAGTGCTCTTTGTGATGAATCACTTATTCCTGTACTCAATACTGACTCGAGGTTTTCCAGGATGCTGAGTCAGTGAGATAGATTTTAGTCGTCCATTTCAGATCCTTTCGATTATCAATAATCACCAATAGACAATCAGACATATGACGGCTGGATATTTTAGTATCTTCTTGCAATTAAACCCACCTTTATATATGTGATACCCATTCTAGACATACACTTAGAGAGAAGAGACTGCTTTTAATTCATAATACAGGACTATTTCTTAATTATCTGTATATGAAATCAACTTAGTGATTAATGAGTTATAGAAGTGGTCTCTAAGATAACCTATTAGCAACTAAGCAGTCAAAAAGCACAAAAAGGTCCAACACAAAATTGTATAGAGAGCAAAGACAATGTCTTCTGTAAACACCAATCAGTATTTGCATAATTGAAGAATGTATGCATACCGAACAAGAAACATGAGCAAGTTAATTTTAAATTCAGGGAGATACTGCGTTTAGTGTACATTATAGTGTACCTTACATATCCATGCACATGAATATAAGGTTGTAGTAAAGAGTGTGCGCTCTACAGGGCTATAGTACGATATATTGTAGATAGAATGCAATGTATGCATAAATTGTATAGTAGTCCGGATATATCGAACACAAATGCAGATGCCCCACTACATAATTTTGTTGTAATAAATAAATCACTTTCCTTGTTCACAACTTTCAAACCCCTACAAGTAATGGACTTGAATAATGTAGAAACATGAAGCTGTAAATTATTCAGCAAGGTTAAACCTTTTAAACGTGGAAAAATTCTGAAACCAAAGCGCTGCTACGAGGGATGCCAGACGCAAATGTTATACAATACATATTTTGCAACAAGCATTAAAAAAATCAGGTAGTGCATTCCTGAGTTTGATTGCTGTGGTTGTAAGCTGGCAAAATCATAAGAGCTGCTAAAGTGGGTCAACCACTAGTTAAATCATTAAAAACAATGGAACTGAAATGGAAAATGGCAGTAGATGTAAAACATGTAGGGTCACATCTGATGCCTGCTTATACATGCTGCCCAATATTCAGTCCCTTTGACTTCAACAGAAGGAGGAGCCTCCAAGAACAACCTCATCCTTAAAGATGGAAGTCTACAGCACATGAGAGCTAAAGACAAGGCAGAAGTGATTGCAACTGTCTTCAGCCAGATGTATCGAGTGGATGAGCTAATTCGGCCTCCTCTTGAGGTCATTACCATTGCAGAAACCAATCTTCAGCTAATTCGATTCACATCAAAATGGCTGAATAGATTCAGCAAAAGCACTATGTGCCCCAATAACATTCCTGAACTCCAGAACTAGCTGTACCTCTAGCCAAGGTGTTCCAGTACAGTTACAACACTGGCTATTATTTATCTATTCAATAAAGCTGAAAATTACCCAGCTGCCATGAAGAGATATTAATGTATATAATGTTATTGGAAATTATTTTTTATAATAGAGTTCTAGTGGGGTCTTTGTCTATGTGTGTGTCTTGATTGGATTAAAGCCAGCTAGTCTGGATGCTTTGATGTATAGTAGTTTTGAGGTGTTAATTAGGTAAATGTAAGGAGGGTAGAAGGTAAAGTATAAATCTGCATTTGTTAAAAGGAACCATTCAAGACTGCAGGTGAAATCTTGCGCCTAGCTAGAAGATGCCAAGCAACATGTTTATTTTTTATCAGCTTGCTGATAACATTGTGGGATGAAAGGATATAATCGTTAGAAGAGGTGAAGTTAAAAGCCTAGTGATACAATGGAAGATTTAAATTCAAAGAAAGAGATATGTATAAAGGAGAAAGGAGATTGTGTGTAAGACAGAGGCATTTTAAGATCCAACAAGTGTGAGAAGCCTCCAGCCTGTAAGTCTCAAGTTGCTGTCTGCAAGGACCCAGAGCTGAAAGAAACTCATTTTGAATGCGACTGTCTAGCATGTACTTTGCCAAATGTCTGTTTAAATCTATGAGATTTATTTGCCTTAACAGGGGTGTAACTGAGAGTCAGATTAATTAGGGGATTTCAGTAGTTATTAAAGTAACAATTTTGTACATGTATGTATGTGTTTACAATTTTTCTTGTATTAATAAATGTTTAATTTAGTTTTATACAACCTTTTGAGACTAGGCGGTCTTAGTACTAGTGAATTCAAAGCCTGCATCTCGAAACATACAAATTGCAAAAAATGAGTTATGACAATTGTTTCAAGTTTCCCTCTGGGATTTGAACAACTCAGCCTTTACCATCGG
Organism: Carcharodon carcharias; assembly: GCF_017639515.1. NCBI lineage: Eukaryota > Metazoa > Chordata > Chondrichthyes > Lamniformes > Lamnidae > Carcharodon > Carcharodon carcharias. The sequence goes on along the minus strand of NC_054479.1, from coordinate 54,057,314 downwards.
TTGTGTCATAACACCAGGTGTGTCTTAATTCCAACACACCTCACCTCTCCAAAGTCCTTGAATGTAGTTGTCACCACCCAAATCAGTTCCCATTTTCCCCAGGACTTCATGTTTGAATCCATCAAATGAGGATTCTGCCCTGCCACAGTGCCAAAACAGCTCTTGCCAAAGTCACAAATTGCATCCTATGTGACTGTGAGAAGGGTAACCTTTCCCTCCTCACCCTTCTCTGCCTAGCTGCAGCTTTTGTCACAGTTGACCACAAATCCTCCTTCAATGCCTCTCCACTGTGGTCTAGCTGTGTGGGACTGCTTTCACCCTGTTCCATTCCTACCTACCTAATCATAGGCAGAGAATCACTTGCAATGGCTTCTCTTCCTGCTCCCACACTATTGCCTCTGGTATCCCCCAAGATCTAACCTTGGACCCTTCCTATTTCTCATCTTCATACTGCCCCTCGGCAATATTATCCGAAAGCACAGCATTAGTTTTCACATGTAAGCTAATGACACCCAACTGTATCTCACTGCTCTCGACTCCTTCACTGTTGCTGAATTATCAGACTGCTTATCCAATATTCAGCACATTCTGGAACCAACCAGAGAGCAGGTTATATTGGATTTGGTATTGTGTAAGGTGACAGGATTAATGGCCTCAGAGTAAAGGCACCCCTAGGCACAATATGACTGAGTTTTACATCAAGTTTGAAAGGAAGGAGGGTGAGTCTAAGACCAGTATTTTAAACTTAAATAAGGGCAACTAAGTGGGCATGAAGTGAACTGGGATACAAAGCGAGGAGGTAGATCGATAGAGAAGCAGTGGCAGATATTTAAGGAGACATGTCAGAATACTCAGAATAAGAAAAATTCTAAAGAGAGGACCCACCATCTGTGGTTAACTAAAGAAGTTATGGAAAGCATCAAACTTAAGGAAAAAGCCTATAACTACACAAAGATGAGTGGAAGGTCAGATGATGGGTCAGAATATAAAGAACAGCAGAGAATGAATAAAATGTTAATCAGGAGAAGGAAACTAGAATATGAGAGGAAGCTAGCTAGAAATGTAAACAGGTAGCAAGTTTCTGTTGGTATGTAGAAAGGAAAAGAGTAAGTAAAGTGAGTGTTGGTCCTCTAGAGAGTGAGAATGTGGAGTTAATAGTAGATAATAAGGAAATGGCGGATGAAATGAACAATTATTTTGTTTCTGGGGATACAAAAACTATTCCAGTAATAGCTGTAAATCAGGGGGTGGAAGGGAGAGAGAAACTTTGTGAAATTACAATCACTAGGGAAGCAGTACTGAGCAAATTGATAGACTTGCGGGCTGACAAGTCTCCGGATCAAGATGGATTTCCTCCTAGAGGCGGCTAGTGAGGTAGTAAATGCATTGGTATTAATTTTCCAAAGAAAAAAGGAAACTGTAGGCCAGTTAGCTTGACATCCGCCCTGGGGAAGGCATAGGAATCATTCATTAAAACGGTTACAGCTGGGCACTTAGAAAAACTCAAGGTAACTGGGAGAGTTAGCATGGTTTTGTGAAAGGGAAATCATGCTGAATCAAGTTATTAGAGTTCTTTGAAGGGGTAATATGTGCTGTGGATAAAGGGGAGCTTGTGGACGTATTGTGCTTGAATTTTCAGAAGGCATTTGATAAGGTGCCACATCAAAGATTATTGTGGAAAATGAAAGTTCATGGTGAAGGGCATTAGCATGGATAGAAGATTGGCTGGCTGGCAGAAAACAGAGTATGCATAAATGAGTCTTTGTCTGATTGGCAGGATGTGACAAGTGGAGTCCCGCAGGGGTCTGTGCCGGGGCCTCAACTTTTTACAATTTATACCAGTGACTTAGATGAGGGGAGTGAAGGCATGGTAGCTAAATTTGCAGACAACACAAAGTTAGGTAGGAAAGTATGTTGTAAAGAGGTTGCAGATGGATATAGATAGGCTCAGTGAGTGGGCAAAAATCTGGCAGGTGGAGCATAATGAGGGAAAGTGTGAAGTTATTCACTTTGGCAGAAAGAATAAAAAAATCAGAGTACTGAGGTTCAGAGGGATCTAGGTGTTCCAGTGCATGAGTCACATAAACTTAATATGCAGGCACAGCACATTATCAAGAAGGCTATTGGAATGCTATTTTTAATTATGAGAGGAATTGAACATAAAAGTAAGGATGTTATGCTACAGTTATAGAGGGCATTGGTGAGACCACATCTCAAATACTGTGTGCAGTTTTTGTCTCCTTATTTAAGGAAGGATGTAAGTGTGAGGTGACAGTTCAGGGGAGGTTTACTAGATTGATACCCGGAATGAGTGGATTGTTTTATGTGGATAGGTCAGACAGGCTGGACTTGTTTCCACTGGAGTTTAGAAGAGTGAGGGGGTGACTTGATAGAAGTATATAAGATCCTGAATGTCCTTGACAAGAAAAGGACATTTCCTCTTGTGGGCAGGTCCAGAACTATAGGGGGCACTGTTTTAAAATTAAGGGTCGCCCGTGTAGGACAAAGATGAGGAGAATTTTTTTCTCTCAGAGGGTTGTGCGATTTTGGAGCTCCCTGCCTTAGAAAGTGGTGGAGTTGGGATCATTGAATATTTTTAAGGCAGAGGTAGATAGATTCTTGTCAGGCAAGGGAATCAAAGGCTATCGAGGGTAGATGGGGATGCGGAACTCAAAACACAAAAGATCAGCCATGATCTTATTGAATAGCAGAGCAGGCTCAAGGGGTCGAATGGCCTACTTCTGCACCTATTTTGTTTGTTCATGCTGGATGAGCATAAGTTTTCTCCAATTAAATATTGGGAAGATTGAAGCCATTGTTTTTGGTCCCTGTTCCAAACTGTTCCCGAGCTGCCAACTCCACCCTTCTCCTTGACAACAGTCTGAGATTAAGCTAGTACATTCTGGCCTTGGTGTCACATTTGACCCCAAGATGAGCTTCAACCTCTTTTTCACATCATCCTAAGATCACCTATTTCCACCTCTGTAATATCCCCCAAATTGGCCTCTGTCTCAGCTCATCTCCAAATGAAACCCTCATTCATGCTTTCTTTATCTTTGTATTCGACTATCTCAAATGCACTCCTAGCTGTCCTCCCTCATTCTGCCCTCCGTAAACTTGAAGTCATCCAAAACTTCTGCTGTCTGCGTAACAAGTCCTGTTCCCCATCACCCCTATGCTTGCTGACCTACATTGGCTCATCTTGATTTTTAAAATTCTCATAATTGTTTTCAAATCCCTGATGGTCTTGTCTGTCCCCATCACTGTAATCTCCTCCAGTTCAACAACTCTCTGAGATAACTGTGCTTCTCAAATTCTGGCCTCTTGAACATCTCTGATTTTAATTTCTCCATCAATTGTGCCCTCATCTTCAGTTGCTTGGGCTCAAAGCTCTGGAATACCTCTCTTTTCTACCTCGCTTTCCTCCTTTAAGGCACTCCTTGAAACCTACCCCCTTAAACAAGCTTTTGGTCATCTGTCCTAATTTCTCCTTATGTGGTTCATTGTCTTATTTTGATTTATATTCTCTTGTGAAGTGTCTTGGAATGTTTTATTGTGTTAAAGGCTTATATAAATATACTTATTTACTTATATAAGTAAATATAAATCTTTGGTCGGGATTTTCCATGCCTGCTGGTGTCGGGCGTGTTCGGTGGCGTGAGTGGACAATATGGCGAGAAAGCCAAAATTCGGTTTCACAACATCGTGAAACCAGTGTGTAATCGCCCTCTCAACCTGTCAATGGCGGGCCGCGTTCAGCGCCATCAGAGCTTGAGAACCTCGTTGTATTGCATTAACATATCATTACAAAACCAGGTCACTGGAGTCATCCACCCCCTGCTGGATCTTCCGCCCACGTTGGCAGGAAAACATGCCGACATGTTTCACAATAGCATATATAAGGCATGCACTTGGCGGGCTGCACTTCACTCGGGACTTCGCGGTTTGTTTGCCTACGTTGCTTCGGTTAGCACTCACAATCATTAGCACCAGGCTTCACAGACAGCACCGCATCATTTTTAGGGGGCTCATGGCAGGTTGCTACCTACCAGATCAGCCATAAGGCAGGGGTGGCTTTTCAATGGCTGCAGGGCTAGGGCTTGCTTGAGGAAGGGGAAGAAGTGGCCTCAGGTAAGGGAAGAGGCTGCAGGACGAGGGCTGTACTGGGAGGGGTGCACATGTTGATCTGTGAAAGCGGCCTCAAGATGGTGAAGGCTGAGGAGGCAGTCCAGGGAGATGAGGCTGGATGGAGATGTGATGGTGTGTGTGAGAGAATGAATGGTGATGTCCCTTGAGCTGGCAGTGAGTGAGATGCCAGTTAATGTGTGATGGGCTTGAGTATGTGAGTTTAGAGTGATGAGATGGTTGCCTTACCCTGCCTGCACAGATGAGATCATTCATCCTCTATCTGCATTGGATGGCCAACCTCTTCTGTGCAGCATTGGCACTGATCACCACTGCCACCGCCTACCAAGTTGGAGTGGTAATGTTGCTGCCCCTCCTGTGGCCAGAGTGGGGGTAGAGGATATCACAGCGGGCTTCCACGGCATCCAGAAGGCGCTTGAGGGCTGCAATCCTCCTGCCTTTCAGGGCCATGTCTTCTTTGCTACAGTGCTGAGCTGGAAGCACCAAGAGCGGCTGTACTTTAAATATGGTGCCTGGCATGACGAAGTGGTGAAGTGAGCAGGCGAATCGAAGCCCGACTGCCATCGAAACAGCGTGTATCCCGAGAATGGATAACTAACATGGCGGGTTTGGGACAATGCAGTGTGAAAAGCCGCCAAATTGGCCGGTGGGAAAAACATCGTTTTTCCTGCTCTCTGCCGCATTCAGTGCAAACCTGGGACAATTCTACCCTTTATTGTTCTTCCCTCTATCATATGGTTAGACGCAGGAATGTTCATTGATGATTGCAAGTTATTCAATTCCATTTGTAATTCTGCAGGAACTAAAACAGTCAGTGCCCTCATGCAGCAAGACATGGATGGAAAACTTAGGGATTGAAGTAACATTCATACTATAACAAGTGCCAGATAATGACCATTTCCAACAAGACAGAGCCTAACTGCCTCCCACTGACAATGACATTGCTATTGTCAAATTCCGCACCCATTGACTTCCTGCCAGTCAACGTTGAGCAGAAACTTATCTGGACCAGCCTCATAAATACTGTGGTTATGCCAGCAGTTGGAGATTGTATGGCACATAACTCACCTCAAGACTCCCTATTGCCTTTTCATCATCTATAAGATACAAGTTAGGAGTGCCACATCAAAGGTTATTGTGGGAAATAAAAGTTCATGGTATGGGGGTAATATATTGACATGGATAGAAGGTTGGCTGGCTAACAGGAAGCAGAGAGTAGGCATAAATCGGTCTTTTTCAGGTTGGCAAGATGTAATGAATGATGTGCCACAGGGATCAGTGTTGAGACTCAATTGCTTACAATTTATATAAATGACTTGGATGAAGGGATGGATGGGATGGCTGCCAAATTTGTTGATGACCTGAAGATAGGTAGGAAAGTAATTTATGAAGAGGACAGAAGGAAGCTACAGAAAAATATAGATAGGTTAAGTGAGTGGGCAAAGATCTGGCAAATGGAGTATAATGTGGGAAAATGTCAAATTGTCCATTTTGACTGAAAGAATAAAAGAGAAGTATATTATCTAAATGGTGAGAGATTACAGAGCGTCTTAGTGCATGAATTACAAAAGGCTAGTATGCAGATACAGCAAGTAATTAGGAAATCTAATAGAATGTTATCATTTATTGCGAGGGGAATTAAATACAAAAGTAGGGAGGTTATGCTTCAGTTGTACAGGGCACTTGTAAGACCACATTTGGAGTACTGTGTTCAGTATCGGTCACCTTATTTAAGGAAGGATGTAAATGCATTGGAAGCAGTTCAGAGGTTTACCAGACTAATAGCTGGAATAGGTGGGTTGTCTTATGAAGAAAGATTGGGCAGACTGGGCTCATATCCACTGGAGTTTAGAACAGTAAGAGGTGACTTGATTGAAGCATGTAAGATCCTGAGGGGTCTTGACAGGGTGGATGTGGAGAGGATGTTTCCTTTTGTGGGAGAATCTAGAACTAGGGGGCCACTGTTTAGAAATAAAGGGTCGCCCATGTAAAATAGAGATGAGGTGAAATTTTTTCACTCAAGGGTCGTGAGTCTTTGGAACTCTTTTCCTGCAAAGCTGGCGGAAGCAGAGTCTTTGAATATTTTTAAGGCAGAGGTGGATAGATTCTTGGCAAGCAAGGGGGTGATAGGTTATCGGGATAGGTGAGATACAGATTTCAGGTTACTATTAGATCAGACATGATCTTATTAAATGACGGAGCAGGCTCAAGGGGCTGAATGGCCCACTCCTGTTCCTTGTTCTTGTGTTCATAATAGAATATTCTCTTCTTGCTGGGGTGAGCGCAGCTCTGAAAACACTCAAGTAGCTCGACATCATCCAAGGCTAGGCAGCCCTTTGCTTGATTGGTACGCATCCATCACCTTAAACATTCACTCTCTCCACCACCAACGCACCATGGCTGCAGGGTGCATCATCCACAAGATGCACTGCTGCAACTCGCCAAGGCTTCTGCTGCACCTTCCAAACTCACAGCCTCTACCACCTAGAAGAACAAGGGCAGGGCGCACAGGAACTCCACCACCTGCACGTTCCCCTCTAATTCACACACTATCCTGACTTGGAAATATATTGCAGCTCCATTAGCATCGCTGGGTTAAAATCCTGGAACTCTCTACCCCAACAACACTATGGGAATGCTGCAACACATGGCCTGCAATTCAAGATGATGATTCACCACCACATTATTAAGGGAAATTAGAGTTGGGCATTCAGTAACATCCACATCCTGTAAACAAATAAATTAAAATATGGAATATCAGGCATGTGACAGCAAAGGTGATTTCGGCGGATTTGCATCCCTACCCATGTCCAGTTTCACTGCAATGAACTGATTACAGAGTTGTCACATGGCACATTTTTCAAGTGGACAGTCACAAGTAGAATACAGTGTTGGTGGACTTTTCAATGATGCATGGCATCATGTTCACACATTTGTGTTGAACTGAAGGGCTTTCTGGGAATCAATCAAAAGCTCAGGATAACTTTTCTTTCCTTTAGGCCATGAGAGAGAATACCAACTGTTACGTCAACAGAGGTCAGCCAACCCAGCATGGGTGAGGAAATGTGAAGGGGACCTTCTGGTATGCTGGGATGAGTTACACATTGGGCAGGAGTTTTCACTAATTTGTGCTGTTCTTTTCAGCACAATTCATACAAAATTGGCCAAACCAGCACAAAGGTTTGGGGAATTTCAAGTGCAAAGTGAGTTTCCATGATCTTTTGTATTAGTTTGAGAAACATTGTACTGGAAGCTGGCCCCACCTATAACACTTGCCACACCCCAGATCAAATTCCAGTCACCAACGTGAATGTCCGCTAATTGTGCCTATTTGTGAGTCTTTGAGGAGTCTCTTAAAATTAAGCTTCTTTTTTGGGCACAAAGGTACTAATGGGGTGAATTTTATTCAAAAACAAGTTATCTTGTTTATTGTACACTATCGTACGCTATAAATGCTTTTGCATAGTTCTTGAAACTTATTTTCAGTTATTTAAAATTGGCTTATTCACAGGTAGTAGATCAGACACTTTGATCAAAGGTGCCTGTCTTTGTGATAAATCAATTTTCAGCTGTATTAATAAAATTGCACCAAGTCTTCACTCTTAAATATATCAAGGAATACTTCTTAATCACAATTTTGTTTTTTGAAAAAATTGCATTCTAAAATCCTGACTCATGGCAGATTTTACATTCAATGATATGCAAATGGGTTTGTGCAGGAACCTGAGCAAAAAACACTTCTCCAACTTAATGCAGTTTTGATCATGATTCAGGACTGGTTCACTGATTGTGCCCAATGTGGAAACTTATGCCCACTGCCTTCAGGAACTGAGTCATCCAGGGAGGCATCCCATCAAATTTGCAACATGTAAAGTTTATGCCAAAGGCACTGGATGATCCGTCAAGTAAAAATTCAGGTTAGATAATGCTAGATTGGTGACTTTTCAGCCCTTCAAACTGCGTGTTTCGCTGGAAAACATGAGATTGGCATTTCAAATCCAGTAAATATACTGAAAGGACATGCCTGTACTGCCAACCCAGCATCATTCCTTGCTCTCACTAGCAGGTAGAAATGGCGATTGGACAGAGAAACATATGAAAATATTTTTTCTTCTCGATTTTCTCCCTTCCCCAATTCTGCTAAACATACAATTTCCTTGCTGGGAGTAGGGTTTCAGTTGCATTCATCCAAGTGAATTTCAACAGTGGGCACCAGAAAGTCATTTCAACATTTGAAGCATTACTGTCAAGACCAATCTCATGTGCGCCCCCATCCGCACGCACAAGATTCCAAGCAGGGGTTACAGCAACAGGCACCTTGAGTCATTTTCCTTCCCGCAGCACACTAGCTCTCCAGAAAATTATGGTGCCCTCACCATAATGCTGACTGAAACAACACAGATCAGGGATCAAACCTGGGACCATCCTGGTGTGCACAGCTCAGGGACAAAGACACCACCTTTTAGTGCTCAGGGCATGACTGTGAGGAACTTTTTTTTGAAAGCTGATTAAGTGGCAGGCTCAGGGATTCATGAAAAGGAAAAACTTGGATTATGAACGATAGAGTGCAAAACAGAGTGAAAGTCAGACACAGTAAGGCTGCAGTAGTAAGGTCTGAAATACTACCTCAGGTTTTTGTATGTAGAGAGAGAGTTCAGTGCTTCTCGAGTGATTTTTCTATTGTGATTTAATGAAATAAATACTATTTTGCCTTGTGCAGTCAGTGCCAAATTTCAGGCACCAACATTTGCTTTCAAGGATTGAACCTTTTTCAATAGTTTTGGGGAAAAAGGTCATGCACTTCTCCATTCAGTCACAAGGTATACCAATCCAGCAAAGGTAAAGAAAAGTGAAGCAAGAAGGAAGTTTTTACAATGTTCTCGTTCGATGGATTTATTGCAATTCCTGTAAGTGAACTTTTTTCCTATGATCCGCAAACTGTAATTTCAATGATAATCTGTTTTTTTGCAGAGCTCTGACTGGAGGATTAACAATTATCTCAGTTGGAAGTACTCCAGTTTTACTGGATTAAATGCATTATTTTTTATTCATTCATGGGATGTGGGCTTCGTTGGCTGGGCCAGCATTTATTGCCTATCCCTTGATGCCCTTGAGAAGGTGGTAGTGAGCTGTCTTTTTGAACTGCCGCAGTCCATGTTGGGTAGGTACATCCACTGTGCTGTTAGGAAGGTAGTTCCAGGATTTTGACCTGGTGACAGTGAAGGAACGGCAATATATTTTCAAGTCTGGATAGTGAGTGACTTGGAGGGGGACTTCCAGGTGGTGGTGTTCCCATCTAATGCGATATATTCTGTTCAGATAGGTGAATGTTATATATGGGCAGAGTTTTTCAGCTTACTGAAACTTAAGCATAGTTAAGTGAAAGTATGAAGCACAGAACAGTACAATCTATCTATAATACTAAAGCTTAGTATACACGTACTTCCGGTCTGCGCCATTTGATTTCCTATCATCATGCTATTGTTGCATGGCTTATGTTTTTCCCCCTACTCATTGACTGTGATGTAGCTTTCAGAGCTATCTGAATTGCCAAACCTGCTTCATTTTATAATCTGTATCTTAAGTAAAATATTCCAATAAATTATAATAAATGCCTATATGTTGTACTTAATAGGTTTCTGGTAATATTTCAGGCTGTTTGAATTAATCGTTGGTCTGATGCCACTAGGGTGGCTTGACTGTCTGCTGGTGCTTGTGCATTCCCATCCTCAGATTTCCAGAACTAATATTCCACCAAAGGGAGGAGGTAAATTGGGGAGGGGGGACAGGGAGTGAGGTTTTAGTTAGAGTGTAACAAGCTCACAAAGGTAGTTTCCATTATAAACATAGACAACGTAATTTGTAATAGAAATTTAAATTTAAGAACTGAATATATGACTTCCAAATTGTGTCTGCATGCACATGACCTTTTGATTACCCAACCTTTAACCTTGTTTCATCTGGAGGCTTTGACTCCCCACATATAAAACTACGGGAGGTTTACTAGTATCTAATATAATTAGCAGAGTTCAGAATAGGTTAATTACCTTTCCCAGTAGCTTCTAAAAAAAAGATGATTGCTTATTCCCATTTGAAAAACAAATTCTGATTGCCAGTAAAGTGATTGAGGCCTCTCTTTCCTCCTTTGTATTGTTGTATCAATTGAACTGAACATTAAGCTTGTCTTCACCTGAATAGTGCTGGGACCAGCGTCCTGGTGAATCGTATAATTAGAGGTGTAGAGAGGGCTTTACACTAAATAGTAGGGGAGAAAGTTCACACGAAGGGAGATTTGGAAAGTTAAAGAGAAAAGACAAGGCAATAGTGCAGGGTAGCAAGGTGGGTAATGATAGTCAGAGTGTGACAGGAAGGGACAAAACATACAAGCATAACAGTGCACCAGCAAATAAGATCCAACTTAGGAAAAATGATAAAAAGACAGAATTAAAAGCTCTTTATCTGAATGCACGCAACATTCATATGCAAGATGGGTGAATTGATAGCGCAAATAGAAATAAATGAGTATGACATGATTGGCACAACAGGGACATGGTTACAAGCTGTCCAAGGCTGGGACCTAAATATTCAAAGATATTTGACATTTCAGCAGCAGAGGAAGAAAGGAAAAGGAGATGGGTTGCTCTGTTAAGAAAGGGTGAGATCAGTACAGTAGTGAGAAATGATCTTAGTTCAGAAGGTCAAAATGTAGAATCAGTTTGGGTAGAGACAAGAAGGAGCAAAGGAAAGAAGTCACTGGTGGGAGTAGTTTATTCACCCCCTAACAGTAGCTACACTGTAGGGCAGAGTATAAATCAAGAAGTAATGGGGGCGTGTAAGAAAGGTATTGTAATAATTGTGGGTAATTTTAATCTTCATATAGACTGGACAAATCAAATTGGCAAAGGTAGCCTGGAGGATGTGTACATAGAGTGTATTCTGGACAGCTTCTTAGAAAAATAAGTTCTGCAACCAACCAGGGAACAGGCTATTTTAGACCTGGTAATGTGATAAGATTAACTGATGATCTCAGAGTAAAGGATTCTCTTGGTAAAAGTGAATATAACATGACGGAATTCCACATTCAGTTTGAAAATGACAAATCTTGGTCTGAAACTAGAGTCTTATACTTAAATAAAGGCAATTGTAAGGATATGAATATGGAGTTGGCTAAAGTGGAATGGGAAAACAGATTAAAATGTAAGACGATAGAGAAGCAGTGGCAGATATTTAAGGAGATATTGCATCACTCTCAACAAAGATACAGAAAACTTTGTGTTAACCAACATTGCACCAACTGCAGCACTCTATTAACTAATATTCTGATATACTGCAATGCAAATCGTCACTTTACCAACCATTCAGAAGTTATCCTGAAACAGAAGATCTTAAAGACAAAAACAGAAAATGCTGGAAAAACTCAGCAGATCTATGGAGACAGATTTAACATTTCGAGTTCATATGACTCTTCTTCAGAGTAGAAGATCTCTAAGCCCTGTCAGGTCAGTTTAGTACAGCCAGCCAAGTTTCCAGTAGAGGCGCTGGTAGTCCTTGGTAATAATTGCCATTGTAATTTGTGTCCTTGGTTTTGTGTTGTGCATTGTTGTGAATTATAAATCCCATTATGGCATCCATTGAACCAGAGAAAAACCAAAGTGAGAAACGCAACGGAATTTTTATGACAATAAAGCAGAAAATTGACATTTATAGACATATTGAAAAGGAAGAGAATCTTGTAGTATTGTACAACTATTGCACTGTATGCCATCAATAAATGTAACACCCCATTAACCAGCATTTTTGATTAACTGACACACCAATGCCAGATTACAAAAAGTTTACTGTATATTCCACTGAGAAAGAAAGATTCTACAAGAAGGATGCCCCTTCCATAGCTAATCAAGGAAGTTAACAATGGTATCAAATTGAAAAAAAGGCATAAAATGCTGAAAGGTTAGCGGTAGGCCAGAAGATTGGGAAAATTTTAGAAACCAGCAAAGGATGACTAAAACAATAATAAAGAGGGAGAAATTAGAAGATGAGAAAAAGCCAGCAAGAAATATAAAATCAGACAGTAAAAGCTTCGTCAAGTATATTAAAAGGAAAAGAGTAGCTAAAGAAGGGTTGATCCCTTAGATGATTTTTAAAAATATTCTTTTATGGGATGTGGGCAGCATTGGCAAGGCCAGCATTTGCTGCCCATCTCTAATTGCCCTTGAACTGAGTGTCTTGCTTGGCCACTGCAGAGGGCCAACTCTGCGGTCAACTATATTGCTGTGGGTCTGGAGTCACATGTATGCCGGACCAGCTAAGGATGGCAGATTTCCTTCTTACAGGACATTAGTGAACTAGATGGGTTTTTACAACAATTGATGATAGCTGTAATGGTCATCATCACCGAGACCAGCTTTATATTCCAGATGAGACGCTGGAATTAATAACGAGAAACAAGAAAATGGCAGAGACTTTGAACAAGTATTTTGTATCCACCTTCACAGTAGAAGATACAAAAAGTGTCTCAAGAATAGTCTAAAATCAAGAGGCAAAAGGGAGGGAGGAACTTTAAATAATCACAATCACTAGAGAAAAGGTGTTGGGAAAAATAATGGGACTAAAGGCTGACAAGTTCCCTGGACATCGTGGTCTGCATCCTAGTCTCTTAAAAGAAGTGGCTGCAGAGATAATGGATGCATTGGTTGTAATCTTCCAAAATTCCCGAGGTTCTAGAAAGGTTCCAGCAGATTGGAAACCTCTATTCAAGAATGGAGGGAGAGAGACAGACAGCAGGAAACTATGGGCCAGTTAGCCTAACATCTGTCTAGAATCCATTGTTCAGGAAGTAAAAGTAGGATATATAGATAAACATAACGCAATCAGGCTGAGGGTAGAATTCTCCCAGATTTGCACAAAGTGCAGTAGCGGGTGGGAAAAGGTTGTTTTACTGCAGACCACAATGCCAGGTTATCACACCATATCATCCCATTCCCACCTCATTAATTATGCAGCCACAGGAAACACGCTGTCTCACAGGCAAGCAGCGTCTGATTTGTTCACCACACTGTTAGCTCGCTGCTTCCTCATGTAGGGCGCCATATTTAAACTGCAGCCGTGTGCACACTTCTCAATGCTTGGAGCCCAGGACCTCTCTGGTGCAGATATGGCCCCAAAAGCCAAGAGGAATGCAGCCCTCTGACGCAGTGACGCATCCCTGGGACGCCTTCTGGACACCGTGGAGGCCCACCACAATGTCCTCTACACCAGATCTGGCCACAGGAGGTCCATCAGTCTCACTGCTCCAGCCTGGGAGGCGATGGTAGAATGGTCAGTGCCAATTCTGCACACAAGAGGTCAGCCATCCAGTGCAGAAAATGGATGAATGATCTCATCTGTTCCGCCAGGGTGAGGCAACCAGCTTATCACTCTAAACTGACACGCTCACAATCCATCACACAATCACTGGCATCTCACTCACTGCCAGCTCAAGGGACATCACAATTCACTCTCTCACACACAAATCCTCACATCTCCATCCGGCCTCACCTCTTCTGGAGGCTACATCCTTAGCCCTCAACATCTCAAGGTCACTTGCACAGATCAACATGTGTCCCCATACACACCCTGGGATATGCCCTTCCCCAGTACAGCCCTCACCCTGCAGCCTCTTCCCTTGCCTGAGGCCACTTCTCCCCCTTCCCCAAGCAAGCCCTAGCCCTACAGCTGTTGAAAAACTATTCCTGCCTTACGGCTGGTCTGGTAAATAAAGGCCTGCCATGAGTCCCCTCAAAAGTGATGTGGAGCTGCCTACGAAGCCTGGCACTGATGACCGCGAGTGCTGCCTGAAGCAAGGTAGGCAAACACACCTCGAAGTCCCAAGCGAATTGCAGCTCACCAGGCACACGTCACTTACCTACAGTTGTGAAACATGTTGGTGTGCTCGGACGATCCAGCATTAGGGGGCTGATTCCTGCGAGCAGGGCTTATAATGAGATGCTAAAGTATTGAAATTAGGTCGGGGTGATATAATAGTGTGAATAAAGTATTGTGTGAGGGACTAAGACCACACACTGTATATTTCTTATAGAATATCTATAGATATGCTCATTACCATTTCTAAAATTTTAAAACTGAACAAAGGCTTTTAAAATGGCTGAACCTATGTCTGTCAGTGACCTCGAACAAAAGAAGCTACCGTGGGTTTGGAAGAACTGCGCGCCATTGGTAGAGGGAGTGAATGTTTGTGGAAGGGGTGCCAATTAAGTGGGCTGCTCTGTCCTGGACGGTGTCAAGCTTCTTGAGTGTTGTTGGAGCTGCAGTCATTCAGACAAGTGGAGAGTATTCCATCACACTCCTGACTTGTGCCTTGCAGATGGTGGACAGGCTTTGGGGAGTCAGGAAATGAGTTACCTGTCACAGGATTCCTAGCCTCTGACCTGCTCTTGTAGCCACAGTTTTCATGTGCAGTTTCTGGCCAATGGTGATCCCCAGAATGTCGTTAGTGGGGGATTCAATGGTGGTAATGCCATTGAATGTCAAGGGGCAATGGTTAGATTCTCTCTTGCTGGATATAGGTCATGTACTGATGCAAAGATCTTCACCCAGATTTTGACAAGGTGAAAGCTGTAGCAGTGATGCAGTGACCACCAGGTGTGAAAACAGTACAACGATTTGTTGGATTCATGAAATGTCCAGCAAAATGTTTGCATAATTTGTCAGATTGTGAACCATTACTCAAACTCACTGCCAAAGATGTGCAGTGGTGTTGGGGTACAGAACAAGAAGAAGCGTTCACTAAAATCACCACATCACTTTTGAGGGGACTCATGGTAGGCCTTTATTTACCAGACCAGCCGTAAGGCAGGAATAGTTTTTCAACAGCTGCAGGGCTAGGGCTTGCTTGGGGAAGGGGGAGAAGTGGCCTCAGGCAAGGGAAGAGGCTGCAGGGCAAGGGCTGTACTGGGGAAGGGCATATCCCAGGGTGTGTGTGGGGACACATGTTGATCTGTGCAAGTGATGACAATGCCAGTGCTGAAGTAGTATGATGTCAATGATGAAGTTACCTTGCACTGTGACACCAGCGAGACAGGTCTTGGAGCAACAACCCTCTGGCAGTAAGAGCAACCAGTCACATTTGCATCCAGGGTGTTAAATCAAATGGAATGACCCTATGTTCAGATTGAGAAAGAGTACCTGACTATTGTTTTTGCTAATCAGTATTTTCATCAATACCTGTTTGGAAGAGACAAAGTAACAGTGGAATCTGACCATAAGCCACTCAAAGCATTTTTCTCAAACCGCTATTATATGCGCCAAAGCGCCTGCAAAGAATGTTACTTCGTATACAGAGATATCATTGGGACGTGACATACAAGCAAGGAAAACAGATGTACATCGCTGACATGCTGTCGAGAGCACCATTCCCTGGGAAGAAAGCTGAGAAGTCTACAACAGAATGTAAAATCTTCAGATTCAACATGAAGCAACAGCTCAACATGCTCTGGAAGTAATCAACTCAGCAGAGACTACGGGCCTGAATGTCCATAGATTGGCAAAGTTGGATCACCCCTCTGCTCCTCGTCTGATATTCTGACTCAGTCCAGGTGAGATCTGTGCAGGGCAGGGCACTTCTGAAGTCTTCAGTTGAGCGCTGCTGCAGCAGAGGCAGGGAGACCAGGCCCCTTTTTTTAAGGAAGTAGCGACTGTAAAGCAGGTAAGTTTAATGGTCCATCCAGGCTTAAAGTTCTTTGATAAGTCAAGGAGAAATTAAGAGTATAAGTGGGTAGGATTTTGGAGGGGGATTTTGAGGTGGGTCAAGTCAGGCCTTGGCAAGCAGGTGGGGTTGAGTTGGGGAAGGGTGATGGAGGAAGCCAGGTAGGGTTGGGTCAGGCTCGATTGGGGCGGGAGGGTTGGGTCTTGGGTTGGGCCAAGGTGGGGGGTGTGGGTGGGGGTGGTCAATTGGGTTGGGCCATGGAAGTTCAGGTCGGCCCAGAGCAGGGTGGTCAGGTCTGGTCGGGCCTTTGATGGGGGTGTGGGGAGATGGGGTGACAGTCGAGCCTTGGGAGGAGGGGGTTAGAATCGGGAGGCGGGCCTGTTGGGGGAGGGAGATGGGCATCAGAGTTCGGAGTTGGACCTTGGTGGGGGGAGGGGGGGGAAGAGAAACAGATGTGAGTCAGGAGTTAGGCCTTGGTGGTGGTGGGGTGGGGGTGGGGTGGGTGGGTGAGAGTCGGGATTCGGGCCTTGGGTGAAGGGAGTGGGATTGAGAGTTGGGAGTCGAGCCTGGCTGGGGACAGGGATGGGGTGAGAATCAGGACTTGGGGGTGGAGGCAGGGTCCTCTTGGGGGAAAGATGCGAAGAGTCCCATGGGAGGAGGAGGAGTCTCCATGGTGGGGAGGGAGGAAAGTGTCCCGCAGGGGAAGGGTAGTCAGGGAGTTGGTGGGGGGTGGGGAGTTCTGTGGAAGGGAATCTAGTGGGGGTGAAGATTATCCATGGGGGGAGTCCTGTGGGATGGGGGAATCCCATAGAAGATGCTAGTCAGAGGGTGGGGGGAGTCCCCTGGGGGTCGGTGGGGTCCTGTGGGGGTGTCAATGTGGGTCTGTACAGTAATTATCCAGAATTTAGTAGTTTTAATTCTTCTAAACTTTTCTGGGTAACTATTGATGTAACACGGTCCAAACCATCTGAAGTTTGCAGTTTAAATCACATTTTCAGATGGTTCCCAGTGCAGGGAAATTGCCCAAGGGGAGTTTGCAATTGCCATGCAAACCTTACCTGGGAACTTCTGGGTGGGGGCTTCCCCAGTGCAGCTTTAGGATACCCCCAGTTACACTGTCCTGGAGTGGAAGATTATGGCCCACTGAATCTGACAGACAAGCATCTTGATCAAATCAAGCAACTACCCAATAAGATGCAACTCTCCAAGTGCTGCATGAAGTAGTGATGAAAGGATGGCCTGAGAGCATCAAGGACACACCTATGGTCACATGAGCATATTGGGCATACAGAGATGAACTGACAGCTCAAGATGACATATTGTACAAAGGAAATAGGGTAATTATGGAGATCATTAAGGAGATGAGAGGAGAGGTGATGAAGCGTACCCATGCAAGCCATCAAGGAATTGAATTTGAGTCTAAGGAAGGCAAGAGAAGTCCAATGAAATGAAACCACATCAGCCAGTGCAGTGCTTGGAACAAGTACCAAATTAAACAAGCTAGCTAGAGAGTCACTGATTATGCATCACATCCCAGATAGGCCATGGATGAAGCTGGAGTAGATGTCTTCACTCTAGCAAGTAGTGATTATCTTGTCACTGTAGACTATTATTCTGACTACTGGGAGTTAGACCAGCTGATCGTAATGATGACTGATGAGGCAGTCGAATACCTGAAAGCATGCTTCAGTCATTACAGCATTCCAGACATTGTGCTGAGTCACAATAGTCCTCAGTTCATGAGTGAAGAATTCAGCTGCTTCACAAAGGATTGGAAAATTCACCACCATATATCATCTTCACACTATCCCCTGGCGAATGCAAAGGTTGAAGCAGCAGTGAAAACTGCCAAAGGAATCATCAAGAAATCGAGCAAATCAAGCACCGATATATACAAGGCAATCTTGAGTGGAGAAACACACTGACTGAAGACATGGAAAATAGTCTAGTCCAAAGACTAATGTCATACCACATGCAAAATACTCTTCCAATAGCAAAAAGACTACTGATACCAGAAGTAGTAACAGGCGTGAGTGAAAAAAAATCGAGGTGACATGGCAGAAAACTAAATTCATTTTGATAAGACAGCCAGAGTTGCCAGGGTTGAGCACTGGCGAGCCAGTCAGGGTATAATGCTCTCAACAGGAGTCAGCCCACGTGAATATGTGAGGTGTGCATTGGGCACTTCAATCATATGTGGTGGAAGTGAATGACCAAATACATTGGTGCAAGCACAAGCATATACAAACAACTAAAGAAGCTGTTCCTTTACTGCAGACAGCCGATCAAGAAGATGCAATCTCTCCAGCTGCACAGAGTACAGAACAACCACCACTTCCAGAGGTCCACTGGTCCCCAACAATGGAAGTGGAACAATAACAGTCACCACAGGAACAAAAAATGCCACAGAAACAACAATCCCTGGAAAAGGAACATCACCCAGACGAACAGCAATGGCAACGTGTACACATACCATTAAGAGACCTGCAAAATTTAACGACTATGTGTGCAATGCATGTGTAGAGGCTGACAAACATAACAGTTTGTTAATGCATGAGAACAGTTGTGGTATGGTGGGTAACTTGGGTAATTCGCAATCACACATGATTATGCATACAAAGTTGTCTTTTGTTTGTTATAAAAAGGGGGATGTTTGGGTTTTGAAATGCAATCATTACTACATGTCCTATCTGGCTTGCCGAAATCATGTGATCTCTGCCATGAGGGATTCCCTGCAGGCAGCCATGGTACAGGCAGCTCAATAAAGAGATTACACTAAGAAATGCTGTGGGCTTTGAACTCATAACAGGAGTATAATATGGGAAAATGTGAGGTTGTCCACTTTTGCAGAAAGAATAGAAAAGTAGTATATATTTTAAATGAAGAGACTGCAGAATGCTGCAGTACAGGGGAATCTAGTTATAAAACTTGAGGGGCATCTCTCTGCGTCAAGCATGGGGCAGGTCTCCATAAACTAATAGAGTCAGCATGGAGATTGAACCCACACTGTTGATCTCATTCTGCACCACTCTAGCCATCCAGCTAACTGAGCTAACTGAATCACTCTTGCTATTACAAACGTTTGTTGCGGCTTGGTGACCAACCAAGTATCCAGGAGTGAACCAAACAGTGAAGTGCAAAGCCTTGGCAAAATAACCAGTCAGACATTAGTGCTACAACTGGATAAGATTTGTTGCAAACTTACATGTACTGAACACTGCACAAGAATTTCCAATCAGATTGGCAGCATGTGTTTAAAATACAGGATCTAATGATGCAGATCTCATGGTTTCAATGTTACATGAACAGAAAGTCAATGAATGTTCTGTGAATTGTCACTTAAAGCCAAGCACTGACAAGGTAAAACCCTTGACTAAATAATTAATAGGCTATTAATGGATCAAGCAGCTTGATAGCAACAGGAACACTGCAGTAACAGAACACTGGAGAGCATTTTTTTCAGATTTAAAGGAACAAGAATTACTGGCCATGGAAATAGACTGGCTTCACCCCTCCAACACACACACTTGATACTGTTTTGTAGCAGAACAATTATTTCACAATGTGCACTACATATGGTCTGTGTCTCAGGTTATACCTGTCTTTAGTCTGCACAACCTGTACAAGCACTTTAAATATGCCAGATGACATACCACCATCTTGTAACTCTTTCGAGTACAAACCCGTTTCCATCTGTTTATACAGATGAAGTTACATAGTTTCATAGTTTTTGCCATTGTGAGATTTGAACTCTTGATAATCTTTTAAATGAAAACCAAATCAACAAAATTGGGATAAATCAGGCACAGCCCCTAATTCAGGTCAGCTGTAAAACCAAGAAAAAAAAGTTTAAAGGAAACTTACAAACTTTAAATCAAAATGTGATTAAAGGGGTCAACAAAACACCCCAGTCCCCGCGGTGCCCACCGAGCACGGAAGGCCTCGAGAGTGCCAGCAGACACCGCGTGCTCCTTCTCCAGGGACATCCGGCAGCGAACGTAGCCACGGAAGAGGGACAAACAATCGGGCGGGACTCCCCCGTCGATCGCCCGCTGCCTGGACCTGTTAATGGCCAACTTGGCCAGGCCCAGGAGCAGGTCCACGAGGAGGTCCTCCTCCTTCCCGACCCCCTTCCACAAACATTTTGACTGTTGGCACTGCACGCTTGACCACTTGTAGTAACTCTTTCGAGTACAAACACGTTTCCATCTGTTTCAAATGAAGTTACATTGTTTGCCATTGTGAGATTTGAACTCTTGATCTTGGGGTTACAAACCCAGTACCATAACCACTTGGCTATTTAGGCCAAGCTACCATCTTCTTGTAGTGCTCCTAATTGACAGAACAAGGAATTAATCATCCAGGGTTCCTGTCAGACGTGTCTCAGCTACAGCCAAGTGACAAGTTTATTGAGGTGTCAAGATGCAGTCCATAGAATTGAAGACAGTGGGGTCAGATGTAGCAAAAACTGAGTCACTGCACATTGTCAGACTCTGAGCCTGTTGCAGAACAAATAACCTCCATCATGCAAAAAGCAATGCAGTGGGATCAATTTTAAAAACAGGAAGGGTGGGGGCAGGCAATATAGCAGCCACATTATGGAAAATGGGCAGGTCTATCCTTTGGCCTGATGTCCCTCCGTTCCCCCCTGCTGCGCCCCAGTGGCGTTGATCACTTGGTTACTCAATAAAACATCCAGATCTGAGATGTAAATAGCCATCTCTCCGTCAATCCAGGGAGGGCAATGTGTTCAAGTTAGATAACCCAGATTTCTTCCAGTTGTGGTTATAAGATCAGCATTAGCTTTAAGAAAGCACAAGACAGTCTGTTGTATAATTGCGCTATGTCTGTCAGCATTTCACCACATTTCCGTTCTATCTAGGGCATGCATACAGTTTAATTGGGACAAGCAATCATTTTCTAGTCAAGTTCACGTTCCTGGGCACAAGTAATGCTGCTGTTAACCACTTCCACCCCATGGGATAAAGCTAAAGATAGTCTCCTACAGCATTCCTCCAGGATTATTCACCTACATTCAGGGTGGCAATCTGCATTGCTATTCGCCAGTATTGTGGTGTCAGCTGTGCTTGAGTGGTGACACTCTCACCTCTGTGTCAGAAGGCAATGTGCTCAGATGCCACTTGACTTGAGCACAAAATCTAGGCTAATTCTCCACTGCAGTACTCAGAGAGCTCTGAACTGTCAGAGGTGCCATATTTTGTATTATGCATTGACCCAGTCAATCTGCCCTGTCAAGTGGACATGAAAGAACCCAGGACACAATTTAGAAGCAGAGCAGGGGAGATCTCCCCAATGTTTTGACCCAATATTTATTAATCAAACAGCATTACTGAAACAGGTTATCTGGTCAGTAATCTGGTACTGTTTGTGGAATCCTGCTGTATGCAAATTGACTGCCGTTTTTTCAACATTACAAAGATGACTAGACTTCAAAGACACTTCATTGGCTGCAAAATGCTCAGGACATCCTGGGGTCATGAAAGGCACTTTATAAATGCAAGTAATTGAAAAAAGAACAATATTCTGCATTGCTGTTCTCCAGGTTTACAGTCACCTACATCAGGATGAAAATCCCATTGCTATTAGCCATAAAAAAGACACCTGTGCGACAGTTACCTGTATTCAGCGCTGCATTCTGTTGTTATGATGAGCAAATCAATTAATGTTTATTCTGCCTGGCCTTCTGAAGCACACACTAAACCACTGCAGTTCACGAAAGACTTTACCCAAATTAGTTCTAAAAGAACAGTCAATGACTAATGTGCACCATAGCAGGAACTGAGGGCTGGGTTTTCGCAAAGTTGGGAAGACTTCACAGACCCTTAAAATTGCAGACAGGACCCAGATGCGGACCACTCTCATTTCCAGCAGATCCCATTTTTGCCATAGGGGGAAAAGGGTGGGACGTAATTCACACATTAAGGAAACCCTAACTCAGCAGAGCCATTTGAACTGAGTGCTGAGTTCAAACAGAACCCATTTTGGTGTTGCAAGGGCCTTAACCTGCAGTTAACCTGGGAGTTATGAATTTATGGAGTAGATGGAAGTGGTCTTAAAGGGCTTCTGTTTAACTGTCATGATCTGAATGTTTTTTTTAATTACCCCACTCTTTAAACTGGCTGCAGCTGTCAGTAATTGTTAAAAAAAACTCTGCTGGACTGCTTTGATTGACAGGCCAGATGATGTAGCATCTGTTCCAGAAGTTTCAATCAAGTGATTTGTTTACTCATTATGAATGCTTGTCTGAGTTTTGAAAACTACAATGATCTCAGCAGGAGGTTCTGAGTTGACAGTTTGATCGACAGCTTAAAGAGGTATTAAAGAAGTTTGTTTTTATAAGGGATGAGCCACTTGAGTAGATTTAAAAGCTTTGTTGCTATCATGAATGGGAACATTTTCACTATCAAGTCAGTATAGTGAGAGCTGTATTTGATTTTTTAGAAGTTTATTTTATTTCATTGCCACATGGCTCCTGAGATTTGCCCATGGGGGATACTGGGTGAGCGACTATGGAGTTGGCACATAGGGTTTGAGTTGGCATGGGGATATGAGGGGCCATGGGGTGTGGGTGGGTGGCATGAGTTGGAATGGAGGATATGAGGGGTCCTAGGGGCAGGTGAGGGGTGAGGGCTAGAGGACATAAAATCTTCTAAAACAGTCCCAGAGAATTAAGGCAGGCCTTTGAATCAGCCTGCCTCAGCACTCACCCAGCAACGTAGCTGCCTACACTCTGCTTCTAGGGGTTGGCATGCCCAACTCCATCCCACACTGGCCCTCCTGGAAAGAAAATCTCACATTTTTGAGTACATTTTACCGAGGCAGATCTGCTGAGTCGGGAAATTTCCCAACTTGAGCTACCCATCTTGGTAGCCAAATTCTGGCCCTCAGTTTCAATATTGAGACTCAATACACTGCATAAATAAAGCCTTTGCAGCACTCTGTTCAGTCTCAACCACAATGACAAGGTTGCCAGCTCTGGTTGGACATATTCCTAGAGGTTTTATCGCATGGCTTTTGCCTCATCCCGCATTCTAATGACCTTCTGAGGGAAGAAACTCCTCTTTACCTAAATTTCAAATGGGAGACCCTTTATTTTTAAACAGCTGCTGAGTTCTAGATTCTCCTATGAGGGGAAACAAGCTTTCACCACCTACCCTATCAAGCCTCCACCAAATCTTATATGTTTCAAGAAGTTCACCTCTCATTCTTCTAACTCCAATGAGGACAGGCCTAAGCTGCTCAGCTTTTCCTCATAAGATGACCCCTTCATCCCAAGAATCGGCCTAGTGAACCTTCTCTGAACTGCTTCCAATGCAAGTATATCCCTCCTTAAGTAAGGAGATCAAAATGGTACACAGTACTCAAAGTGTGGTCTCATCAATCGCTGTACAGTTGTAGCAAGACTTTCCCATTTTCCATCCCTTTTGCAAGAAAGGCCAACATTCCATTTGCCTTCCTAATTACGTGTTGTACCTGCATGCTTGTGATTGTTGTGTGAGGACATCCAGATCCCTTTGTACCACAGCATTCTGCAGTCTCTCCATTTAAATAATATTCTACTTTTCTATTCTTCCTGCCAAAATGGACAATCTCACATTTTCCTACATTATACTGCATCTGCCAAATTTTTGCCCATTCACTTAACCTATCTATATCCCTTTGTATCCTCCTCACAACTTGCTTTCCAACCTTTGTATCGTCAGAAAATTTATATACAATACAATACCTTCATTCAAGTCATTTAAATAGTTCTTAAGTAGCAGTGCCCGAGAGATTAACTCTAATTCCTGAAGTCTCTAGGACAGTCCTGGAAGATTGGCAACCCTAAGAAGGGGCAGACTGAGTTACTAGACTGGGTACACGTTCATGCGATGATCACATGTGCACTTTCACAGGGGGCTATTGAGAGGGAGCAGGAGCAGAAGAAGGGAATCGTTCCTCTCCTAATCCAGGGATGTTGAGGCCAACTGTGGCAGTACTGCCACTGTTTCCCCAAATACCTCCCCTCACGCCTCCTCCCCATTCCATCTGGGATCAACCAACTCACTATTTGGACACTGAAGCTGGCATCTGTCCGGCCCATGCTGCTCTCACAGCACTAGCCAGCTGACCTACTGATAATCTTATTTAAGAATTTTAGCAGCTCAATGTGATGTTCACAATCATCTCATTTACTGCAAATACTTTCTACCTCACCTTTCCTGTAATTTCCATTCTTAAAGAGACAACTTCTCCACTGAAACAATCTCATTAGGAAAAGTAGAATGGACCATTGTTGCTGGTGACATGGTGAGGTGGTAGTGAATTACCACCTATCACATGCCAAAAACATCCCATGATGGTGTGAATTTGAGAGTTCAGAGTTCAACCTATCAGAATGCTGCAAGCAGTTGTGAGCTTCAAGTTGATTCCTTGTTCACAACTAAGAGTGGCTGCTTATTGAGATTTCTTATGAAACAGGAGACTAGCCTTGCTAAAATGCATGTGGCCTTGCTAATGTGCATTCTAAAACAATATACAGCTGCATACTTGCATTAAAGCATGGTGATGGCATGCAATTATTGCAGTTGCAAAGTTTGGCTCCTCCCTAAGGGAAAGTTTCCAATCACAGATCAGCATTCAAAAGCAAGTTGACAAGCAAGAATAAGGCATCATCCATTGGAAGGATATATAGGAAGGGTAATGACATGTTGCACCGCTTTTTGGAATTTCAACCATAGAGACAGGAATAGACCATTCAGCCCCTTAACCCATTCTACCATTCAATGAGATCTTGTCTGACACTTAACTCCATTTATCTGTCTTGGGTTCCATACCCCTTAATATCCTTTGCTAGCAAAAATCTACTGATCTCAGAACTAAAATGATTAACCGAAATAGTATTTACTGGCTTTCGCGAGAGAATTCCACACTTCTATTACCCTTTGTGTGAAGAAATGTTTCCCAACATCCCCGCGATTCCCCCATCAGTGGAAAAAGTTTCTAACTACCCCATCAATTCCTTTAAAAATCTCAATCTTGGTTTCTGTAATTTCTCCTCATAACTTAACTTGCTGGCTGCATGGTGTTGAAGGATTATGGATTTTTAAAGTACGTTTTAAGGAAATTATAAAGAAACCCTGGATTGCTCAAAAAGCACATTTTGATGCAAAGTATTCACAACAAAGGAGACAATTCAGATTTGTTAACCTAATCGCTTAGAAGGCTAACTGAGACTTTTATGGAAATAAGGGACGTTTTACAAGTTAAAGAAGGCAGTTGCCTGGCTGCACCTTTCAAGACTGTGACACAGGTCTATAAAATCTGTAGACATTAGAGCAAAATCCTGAAAAGTGGATAAAATTCTACAAAAGCAGTTCAGCATGACTTAGCCAGGAAACATTGGTTATCAGAGAGGAGACATAATGAGAAGACAGAAAATTAAAAATAAATAGAGGCAAGAATGCTTTCCATTGGGATGATACACAGTGGAATAATGAAAGAGATTTCAAAATAAACTCGGCTGATACAAAACATAGAACCCCAGTTGATCTCTTTCTCTTAACTCCCAGTGCATTCAATTGCCGATTCAGGCATGACAGAAAAATATCCTGAAGTAAACATATAAGCTGCTCTAAAGCATCCAGTCAATTGTCACTTGCTGGCAGCAATCAGAAAACAACAACAAAACCAAAATGAAAGGAAATCATCTCACCTTGAAGTTCTGCTTGGGTTTCACTGTCGTAGTTTAATTCATTGGTTGAAGTACTTGGTTGGGTAATTTCCATGTAATCCTTTGTTCCTGCATGTATTATCATGTGCCTTTTTAATCTTGCACTTTAATCAATCAATAAATTATTTTGGGACTGGTGAAAGGTTTTTATATTTTTGACAGAATCTTATCTACATACCAGGATTGAAGCAGTGTAGTGGCAAATTCTGATAAGGAACAGGAATTGTGAAGCTGGTGACGCTAACATTTGCAGCACAATATGCATATTGTGTCTCTCAATGTGTCAAGAAATTAAAGAGCTAAATGAATGACTTTTATCAGGGCAAATAAACATTACTGTTTGTATCTGTTCTGTTAAAAATAAGTCAGGAGCCCTTTTATTAGGGGGTAACTTGTAGCTGAGCTGCTCCAGGACAGGACAGCAGGACACTGATAACTAACAAGATGCAATGCCGGCAGGTGTGCTACTAATGCTCCAGCCAGTGTCCTCGGAAGATGGTCCGCTTGAATTTGGTCTGCACCTACTAACTTTCCATCTCTCTGCATTCAAACCTATTTTCTGTCCTTCTGCACCATATTACTTGAATGACCCCTGTTCAGGTCCTTCTATGCCATGTAGCTTCCTCAGCCAGTGGGCAGGACAATTCCAATTCTTACCTGTGTCGCTATCGAACAAGCCATTGGGAAGTTTGTGAGTGGACAACTTTCTTTCCAGTAGTGTAATGGGAAGGCAACACATTGGAATTGTCAGAAATCAGTAGCTTGGTAGAGTAAGGAAATAGAACAAGAGTCCCAATTTACATAATCTGCCAGCACACTGTGCAACTCAACACAATGTAATATTCTCTCCAATCAACCCTGTTTTTACTTAATTGGTTCCCATTGGACTATATACAATTCCAAGATAGACAATCATATGACTTACCCCTAGGTGTCTGCCAACTCCATCACGTCAGTATTCGCCCTCTGTCAAGTGCCCATATACATAAACGCATGGTTTATTAGGTCATGGTCAATGCACTAGTACAGTGACGCACACTGCCAATCAGCCATTCAAATAACTCAGCACTTTCACAAGCCCACTACAACTGTAGAGTCCACTACAAGTTTGGGGTGAGGGGACTGATTATGCAAGAGCATCTCAGCATGTTCATCTATGTTATTTACACTGAACACGTAGAAGGCAAAACAGTAGTGTTTTGTTAAAATCAACAGTAGGTGATGCTGTCTGGCTTCAGCAAGGCCCTAAACCAACCACACTCTTGAACGTCTCAAGGATGCCAATATCCTAACTGCCCTCACCTACTCAAGTAAGCCATTAACACAATCAACCCTTGCTCTCAAGTGAGCCCCAAGTCAATACCTGCCTTCTTCCATCTCAAACCCCAGCTGCTCCCTCACCCCTCTCTTGTATACCCCCTAACTCAGCTGTTCTTGTCTCCCTCCAGGTCACCTGTAGTCAAAGATACCCATAATGAGCCAAATGCACTATTCTCCATCTTACAGTAGACTGATTCTGGAAGATGACTAACATGGGAAGGAAGGGAAGGTGCAGTAGAGGAGAAACACGCAGCAATGGTTTTTATGGCCTCAGGAAAACAGAATATGTTGTTCTAATTGGAATTGGAATAGCAATAGTGATGCTTCAGCCAAATCTTGTAGCTTATTGTTAGTTCCATTAACTGCACATTTTAAACCGCTGAATTGATGATAAAATACCAGCACTCTTAACAGCACCATCAATTAAGAAACATTTCTTTTTCTTTAGCATCTACTAGAACATTGTTCCAAATAACTTTTGGGATTGGTGTTTATAATAAAATAAAAAGACACTGAGGGCTAAATTGAATAGTCCCTGAAAAAGGGCATGGTGATCGTGATATGTGATTATCCATGCTTCTTGCTGAAAGGCAGGAAGCATGCCAACATAATGCTGCCTTCTCATGAGAATGATTGCAATGAGCAGCCACAGCAGTGTATTGGCTGTACAGATCAGCAGGGGGTCCAAAATTGGAGCTTCTGATCACTGCTTAAAGGTAGCTTGCACCTCTTCTTGGGGAAATGTACTGCAGTTGGAGTAGGTGCTTACACTATAGGAAGTAGTTCTGATTTGCAAAGCAATGAAGAATGGTACAACCTGGAAGAGAGCAGGTTCCAAGGTTTCCAGATGCTGCATTGGAGGCCATGGTGGAAGAGTTGGGAAGTGGGAAAGATATTTGGTATCCGCTTGTGGCCAGGAAGTCATCCAGACACAAGCTCAAAGGGCAGTGGGAGGAGATAGCCAATCAATACCAGGCATCTAGCCCCAGGGACCTGCACACAGTATTGCAGAAAGTTCAATTGTCTCACACGAGTGGACAAGGTCAGTGGATGTATTTTCAAATGTCATATTCTACCAACTGCAACACTAGCCTCAGACAATCCACAATCCGCCACACTCCAATCAGTCAACTACCAATAATCTTCAGCATTCATACGCTCCACCAAACCTTTCCAGACTTAACTCTCCTGCACGCCTCATACCCACATCTCTCAGCTTTCACACAGCACCATGTTGTCAACCATGACAGACATATCACCCAAACAGGCTGCAACACATTCACTGATGCATTTCCCTCTCTTGCAGAACAAGGTGGCGCATGACTGGAGACTCCAGGAGTTAACCGGAGGGAGGCAGGCACTCCTGCTTTCCTAACCCCTGGGAAGGAGGTGGTGCTGGCCATTACTGGGATGCCCATTTCACAGCCCATGGCCATCAGCAGGGCTGAACCAATTGAAGATAACGACAGTGTCATAACCAATCCTCCCCGTTCTGCAATTTCTTCTCACTTACAAACTGCAGATGGGGTGATCATGCATGTGTTATTTCAACTCCTTCGACCACCCCACTCCCACTCCGGCATCTCCTTATACCACAACCTTACTGCACACGGTGAGACACTGGGCACAAAGGGCCTGCTGTAAGGGCAGGAATAGGGGACAGTGAAGGAGCCAACTCACTGGAGGGTGAGGCTGCACTAAGTGCTGCTGAAGACTCCGATGAGGACTTTGATAGGGCAGGCTACAAAAGGCAGCTGATAGAGGTGCACAACAAAATGCTTGGCACATTGAGAAGTCTGCCAGAAAACTTACTTTCAAAGTTAAGAAGCATGGAGGAGCTCTGCCCCAACTTTGTACAAAGCTTCAGGCAGGTCTTAGAGGCCCTTTCCAGCATGGAAGTGGTGGCCAATTCCATTGACCCACTCATGATGCAGCTCCTGTCTTGATTTCCATGCAGCACAAGTAGCTGTAGAAGCTCGGACTGAAGTCATGCACAGCCAGCTTGCTATCATGCAAGCTCACACTTCTACAATCATGGCTGAGGATACCAGATTGAAAGAGGCTTGTAGGATCCACAGCTGTCCTCCAACAGATTACTAAGATTACTGAGGTGCTGCCCCAGGGGAAATGCAGTTGCTTCAGGGAGTATAAATCTCCTGTCATTTATCAGGATGACAACACACTTTCATATGCCTGCCACTGCGCCAGTGCCCTTGCTTGTTGCCTGTTGGCCCACCCTGAGTGTTGTTGCCCGTGCCGAAATGATGCAGACTGAAGCCGGGCCTTCAAGGCCCAGATCTGCTCAAGGTTGTCCTCTCAGACCATCTGCCATTTCCTCCACTGTAATTCAGAAGTCTCCCAGCAGCCATGCTGCAGCCACTGGGATAGTACTGCATAGGAGTACTAGGGTAGGAAAAGGCACATGGAAGACAGGCTCTAAGGGAACAGTAAAGGCTGATTAGTTTCAGTTTAAATGCAATATGGTGTGACCTCATTTATAAATTTGGCTTAGCATGTTTGTTTTGTGGCTGTTTTAATTTTTGGAATGTGGCAAAGTCAGCAATGGGATGGTCAGTAACAGAGAGAAGGTGTGGGGAAAACAGATTACTACCTCTCTTCCTCTTGCTCCTCCTCCTTTCCCTTCTAGAAGCTTGTTCTCCCAGTCATGCTGTATTCGAAGGGGAAGGCCTACTAGTGCACCAATATTTAGCAGCAGTTGGTTTGTACAGAAGTTTGAGTCAAGGAAAAGTCTTTCAACACTTGCGGCATTAATCACTGAAGAGTCTTTGACCTAAAACAACTATGGAAAGCATCAAATACTTGTAGAATAAACAACAGCCAGAAGAAGCCAATCAGCAACTAACCTGGAAGTAGTTTTTGATCTTTTTAAATAGCACTCATGGGAAGTCCTTCCTGCTGCTTATTGTATGTTCACTGAATCCAAAATGGCAATGCTGGCATCCAATCTGTGTTGTATGCTGACTGATGTCATGATATGCCTGCTCTGCATACTCTTGGGGCACTCTGGCTGCATGCATTAATTCCTTAACTAATAGGTGTGTAGTAAGATTCATGGCAGAAGTGTGTATGTGCACATCTGAAGCCATTTTGGTCCCCATAATAGCCATAACTGAACCTAATGTTGTGATTAATGAATGAGCCTGTTCTATTGGGAACAACTTCTGTAATTGCTGCAAATTGAAAGTTCCAATACAGGCCTCGGCCCGGCCGGATGTCCCTGGAGAGGGAGCACGCGGTGTCTGCTGGTACACTCGAGGCCTTCCGTGCTCGGTGGGCACCGCGGGGACTGGGGTGCTTTATCGACCCCTTTAATCACATTTTAATTTAAAGTTTGTAAGTTTCCTTTAAACTTTGTTCTTGGTTTTACAGCTGACCTGAATTAGGGGCTGTGCCTGATTTATCCCAATTTTGTTAATTTGCTTTAATTGGTTTTAACTCGAAAGAGTTACAGGCCTCAGCCAGTGAAGCAGGGTAAATCGAAGGATTCAACAGAAGCTATCTCCTCTCATCTCATCTATAACCATTAGCCCTCAGCTGGTGTATTGTGTTCATTTCTGGACACCACACTTTATGAAGTATGTCAAGGGCTTAAAAGGGCTGCAGGTGAGACTTATTAGAATGGTACCAGGGATGAGGGAATTATGTGGAGAGACTGGAGGAGCTGGGATTGTTCTCCATAAAACAGAGAAGGTGAAGAGGTGAAATGGTGGAGGCATTCAGGATCATGAGAGTAAAGAATGAGAAACTATTTCAAGTGGCAGAACAGTCAGTAGCCAGAGGACACAGAATGGAGGGGAATGGCAGAAAAGCCAGAGGCAATGTGAGGAAACAGTAAATGGTAACATTCAGAAGAGAATTGGATAAATACTTGAAGAAAAATAATTTGTAGACCTCTGGGGAAAAAGCAGGGGAGTGGGATTAATTGGATAGCTGTGCCAAAGAGGCATGTTAGGCTGATACATCCTTCTATGCAGAATTGAACCGATGGCATAATGGCATCGTCGCTGGACTAGTAATCCAGAGACCCAAGGTAATGTTCTGGGGACCCGGGTTGGAATGCCTCAACAGCAGATGGTGGAATTTGAATTCAGTAAAAACAGGAATAATCATGAAACGATTGTCGATTGTTGGAAACACCCATCTGGTTCACTAATACCCTTTAAAGGAAGGAAGTTTAACTTTAAAGTTAAGGAAGGAAATCCGTCGACCTTACCTGGTCTGGCCTATGTGTGACAGCAATGTGGTTGACTCTTAAATGCCCCCTGAAATGGCCTAGTAAGTCACTCAGTTGTAACAAACCATTACAAAGACACAAAAAAGGAATGAAACCGGATGGGCCACCCGGCATCGACTTAGGCACCGGAAACGACAACAGCAATCTCAGCCCCAACGACCATGCAAAGTCCTCCTTACTAACATCTGGGAGCTAATGCCAAAATTGGGAGAACTGTCTCACAGACTAGTCAAGCAACAGCCTGACACAGTAATCCTCACGGAATCACACCTTACAGATAATGTCCCAGACACCACCATCACTGTCCCTGGGTATGTCCCGTCCCAATGGCAGGACAGACCCAGCAGAGGTGGGAACACAGTGATAAACAGTTGAGAGGGAGTTGCCCTGGGAGTCCTCAACATGGACTCCGGACACCATGAAGTCTCATGGCATCAGGTCAAACATGGACAAGGAAACCTCCTGCTGATTACCACATACCACCTTCCCTCAGCTGATGAATCAGTGCTCCTCCATGTTGAACATCATTTGGAGGAAGCACTGAGGGTTGCAAGGGCGCAGAATGTACTCTGGGTGGGCAACTTCAATGTCCATCACTAAGAGTGGCTCTGTAGCATCACTACTGACTGAGTCCTAAATTACATAGCTGCTAGACTGGATCTGTGGCAGGTTGTGAAGGAACCAACAAGAGGGAAAAACAAACTTCACCTCATCCTACCGCAGATGCATCTGTCCATTACAGTATCGGTAGGAGAGATCACTGCACAGTCATTGTGGAGACGAAGTCCCGCCTTCACATTGAGGATACCCTTCATCATGTTGTGTGGCAATACCACCGTGCTAAATGGGATAGATTTTGAACAGACCTAGCAGCTCAAGACTGGGCATCCATGAGACGCTGTGGGCCATCAGCAGCAGCAGAATTGTACTCAAACACAACCTGTAACCTCATGGCCTGGCATATCCCCCACTCTACCATTACCATGAAGCCAGGTGATCAACCCTGGTTCAATTGAGACTGCAAGAGGGTATGTCAGGAGCAGCACCAGGCATAGCTAAAAATGAGGTGTCAGCCTGGTGAAGCTATAAAACAGGACTACTTGCGCGCCAAACAGCATAAGCAGCAAGTGATAGACAGAGCTAAGCGATCCCACAACCAATGGATCAGATCTAAGCTCTGCATTCCTGCCACATCCAATCGTGAATGGTGATGGACAATTAAACAACTCACTAGAGGCGGTGACTCCACAAATATCCTCATCCTCAATGATGGAGGAGCCCAGCACAGCAGTGCAAAAGATAAGGCTGAATCATTCGCAACAATCTTCAGCCAGAAGTGCCGAGTGGATGATCCATCTCAGCTCCCTCCGGAGGTCCCCAGCATCACAGATGCCAGTCTTCAGCCAATTCGATTCACTCCACGTGATATCAAGAAATGGTTGAAGGCACTAGATATTGCAAAGGCTATGGGTCCTGACAACATTCCGGCAATAGTACTGAAGACTTGTGCTCTAGAACTTGCCGTGCCCCTACCCAAGCTGTTCCAGTACAGCTACAACACTGGCATCTGCCCGGCTATGTGCAAAATTTCCCAGATATATCCTGTACACGAAAAGCAGCACAAATCCAGCCCAGCCAGTTACCGCCCCATCAATCTACTCTCCATCATCAGAAAAGTGATGGAAGGGGTCATCAACAGTGCTATCAAGAGGCATTTGCTTAGCAATAACCTGGTCACTGATGCCCAGTTTGTGTTCCGCCAGGGCCACTCAGCTCCTGACGTCATTATAGCCTTGGTTCAAACATGGGCAAAAGAGCTGAACTCCCGAGGTGAGATGAGAGTGACTGCCCTTGACATCAAGGCAGCATTTGACTGAGTATGGCGTCAAGGAGCCATAACAAAACTGGAGTCAATGAGAATCAGGGGGAAAACTCTCCGCTACTGGGAGTCATACCCAGCACAAAGTAAGATGGTTGTGGTTGTTGGAGGTCAGTCATTTCAGCTCCAGGACATCACTGCAGGAGTTCCTCAGGGTAGTGTCCTAGGCCCAACCATCTTCGGCTGCTTCATCAATGACCTTCCTTCCATCATAAGGTCAGAAGTGAGGATGTTCGCTGATGATTGCACAATGTTCAGCACCATTTGTGACTCCTCGGTCACTGAATCAGTCCATGTCCAAATGCAGCAAAGCTTGGACAATATCCAGGCTCGGGCTGACAAGTGGCAAGTAACATTCGCGCCACACAAGTGTCAGACAATGACCATCTCCATCAAGAGAGAATCCCCTTGATTTTCACTGGTATTACCATCACTGAATCCCCCACTATCAACATCTTGGGGATTATCATTGACCAGAAACTGAACCGGATTAGCCATATAGATACTGTGACTACAAGAGCAGGTCAGAGGCTTGGAATTCTGCAATGAGTAACTCACCTCCTGACTCCCCAAAGCCTGTCCACCATCTACAAGGCACAAGTCCAAAGTGTGATGGAATACTCCCCACTTGCCTTGATGAGTGCAGCTCCTACAACACTGAAGAAGTTGGACTCCGTCCAGGACAAAGCAGTCCGCTTGATTGGCACCACAGGCACATACTGACATACAGTGGCAGCAGTGTGTACCATCTACAAGATGCATTGCAGGAATTCACCAAGGCTCCCTAGACAGCACTTTCCAACCCCACAACCACTACCACCTAGAAGGACAAGGGCAGCAGACACATGGGAACACTACCATCTGGAAGTTCCTCTCCAACTCACTCACCATCCTGACTTGGAAATATGTCGCCGTTCCTTCACTGTCGCTGGGTCAAAATCCTGGAACTCCCTTCCTAACAACACTGTGGATGTACCTACACCACATGGACTGCAGTGGTTCAAGAAGGCAGCTCACCACCACCTTCTCAAGGGCAATTAGGGATGGGCAAAAAAGGCTGGCCTGGCCAGCGAAGCCCACATCCCGTGAATGAATAATAAAAAAAAATTCCATATTTCAATGATTAGATTTTTAAAGAATTTGTTGCACCTCCTACCTTTTAATAATTTTTGTAACTTGGATCCCTAAATCTTTCTACTCCTCCTTAGTTCCTAGCTTCTCAGTAATGGATGAGTTCTTTGCCCGTTAGACAGATGTGTACAAAAAGAGACAATAATATGTTTGATAATTCACTTCATTTATTACTGACAAAACATCAAACTTAAAATACCCTAACCAAACATAAAAGTAATACATATCAGCCTCAGATGTAAATCTTAGGTGGGTAGATATTAACGAGGACCCGTGATGATGGCTTTCCCAAGCCTGTTCATGCCTTAGAATTTCCAAGTTAGAAAGAGGTCTCTTTCCTTCTCACCAGGTAAAGACGTGGCATCTCATTATATCATCCTCCTTTATGGTTCTCTTCCTGCCAGATGCACCAGTTTATGACCAACCAGTTGTTTGAATTGATTGATAAAATAGCAATGAGAGGCCCCCTTTTTTGTTACACACTAATGTTATTTCCTCTCATTGTTTTCACTGAGCCATAGCTTTGCCACAAAGCTATGAAGCTCCGCTCTTAACTGTATATTGCCATTCTTATAGCTGGCACTTATACAACCTCCTGCTGTGATGAAAAGCCTGCATCCCAAAAGCTTGTATGTTTCGATCTTCACACTTCTTTAATCTCAATATTTCTCTGCCTAGCTTATTTAATTACAGGTGGCTATCTTTACAGTACAAATCCTAAACCCAAAAATCATCCTTTCCTAATGTTATTAGTCTCACTGATTACTTGAGGGTTAAAGACAATTTTGAGAACACGATTTAAACAATTCTGCCCACAATACTGTTTGTCTTTGTTAGAAACAATGTAAAAAAAACAGGTCAATATTCTTACACTCACCATTTAGAAAATACTGTGACCCACTTTTCTTAGGTCCAAATTGGATGACCTCACATTTCCCCACAAAGAACCTCAGTTTTGTCCACTCACTTTATCTACTGATCTTTGTTTGAAACTTTCTGCTCAAATCTATACTATTTATTGTGACATCTAACTTGGTGTCTGTTCGAAGTACACTTGAACTTGCTTCATATGGGGGTTTGTAGGGTCAATGTGTCTGTCAATCTTGATCCCTGGGGAAACATCCAGTCTCACATCATTTCCTTTCCCTAGCACAGTCGGCCTCACATGCTTTTCTACTTGGTGCAGTGCAGAGTAAGAGAGTTAAGTAGCACGTGATATACCAAGCAGTAAGTGGCATCATCAGATTGCTGTTGCTGCAATTCCTACTCCATCTATTTGACTCTCAAATATTTTCTATTGCTGTGAGCTTGTTTTCCTTAATCAAGCCGACAACTCCTTCATCTTTCCCATTTTTGATCAGGTATGAATATAATTTGCCTTTCCCAGAAGATTTTAGAACCTCTTGAACACTTAAAGCCTTTGAAAATAATTTATATTGCCAACTGAAACCAGTTTTTTCTCAGGTTTTATTTTAAGCAAAAAAAAGGGGGAAATGAGTTGAGGGAAAAATTGGACACCTATAAACGCAGAAGACTGGAGAAAATCAACAAGAAATGTTTTTATTGAATAAAATTGAAGAAAACAGGAACTGAAGTAAACTTGCAAATTTTCAAAAGTAAACATTAAAAGTAACTTTCAATCACTTGCCCTTTGACATCAAAAACAGACAGAAAGTCATTCCATTTTCTGGAATGAGTTATTTGTACTTACAAAGCTCATGGATTGCACTTTAATGGGGCTTATTCTCAGACTTTCATTTAACAACATCTTGCTTTTATATAATGCCTTTAACGTGGTAAAATAACCGAAGGTGCTTCACAGGAACATTGTCAAACAAAATTTGACACCAAGTCAAATAAGAAGACATTAAGACAGGTTTAAAAGCGTGATTAAAAAGGGTAGGTATTAAGGAGCTTCTTAAAGGAGGAGGAGCCAGGGAATCAGAGAGGTTTAGGGAAGGAATTCCAGGCCTTGGGGCTTAGGCTGTTGAAGGCACAGTTATCAATGATTAAAATGGGGAAATACTTAAGCAGTCAGAACTGGAAAGTTGCAGAAACCTCCGAGGATTGTTGGACTGAAAAACGTTAAAGACAGACGGATGGGCAATGTGATGGAGGAATTTCAAAACAAGGATGAGATTTTTAAACTCAAGGCATTGCAGAGAGGGAGACAGGGTGATGGCTAATCAGGAATTGGTATGAGTTAGGTTATGGGAAGCAGAGTTTGGATTAGCTCAAATTTATGAAGGGTGCAAGATAAGAGGCCAGCCAGGGCGCCACTGGAACAGTCAAGCATAGAGGTAACAAAAGCATGGATGAGGTTTATTAGCAGCAGAGACAGGGATGGAGGTGGGTGATGGAGGTGGAAGGTGTCTTTTTAAAAGAATCAAAAGTAAAATAGAAGAATTTATTTATTTGTACATGGGATGTGAACATCATTGGCAAATTCAACATTTGTTGAACATTCCTAATTTCCCTTGTTAAGACGGTGGTGAGCTACTTTCTTGAACCGTTGCAATACACCCGTAGGGAGGAAGTGCTAGGATTTTGATCCAGCGACAGTGAAGGAGTGGTGACATAGTTTAAAGTCAGGATGTTTGCGACTTGGAGCTGCACTTGCAGGTGACGATATTCCCATGCATCTACCACCCTTGTTCTTCTGGTGGTAGAGATTGGGTTTGGGAAGTGCTGTTGAAGGAGCTTTGGGAGTTGCTGCAGTGCATCTTGCAGGTGGTGCATATTGGTGCCACTGTGCACTGCACAGGGAGTGAATTGAATTTTTATATTTACTTATCCTTTCTTCTCTCTCTTTTAATCTAATCTTCCTTTCTCTCTCTTTATTTTCCTTTCCGTACCAAATTTGACATTGGCTCACTCATCATAATACAACAACTTACATTTATATAGCACCTTTAATGTAATGAAACATCCCAAGGCGCTTCACAGGAACATTATAAAACAAAGTATGACACCGAGCCACATCAGGAGATATTAGGTCAGATGACCATTCATACACTTTCCTTGTTAGTCCTTCCAGTGGTTACTTCTCAATCCTTATATCTGATTGGTTAAGGAGATATCTTGTCCAGTTCACACAGCTCTCAGGGGCCAATGCTGCAGCATTATCACCTCATGCTTTCAACAACTTTGTGGGGGGGAGAAAGTGTTTTGAGCTGAAGGCTACAGGGGCAGATA
Source organism: Carcharodon carcharias (assembly GCF_017639515.1). NCBI lineage: Eukaryota > Metazoa > Chordata > Chondrichthyes > Lamniformes > Lamnidae > Carcharodon > Carcharodon carcharias. The sequence continues at coordinate 54,019,951 of NC_054479.1, read as the reverse complement.
CTGTTTAATGCCATGGTACAGTAAATTCTGGTGCAATGCCTTGGTTTGTGATCTGACTCAGCTTTTCATTGACCACCTCAGTATTCAGGGACTACCAGTTGCTAACTGTCAGTTCACTGCTGTCCTTGGTCCACATCTAATCAGGTGTTAAAGGCTAATATTTCCTGCTCTATAAGAAATACAGTCCTCAGCTGTAGCTAAAGAAGATCCAGGCCTCCATAGAAAAAAAGAACAAATTGAATTGCGGATGATATGAAACTTGGAAGCATTGTGAACTGTGAAAAGGATAGCATAGAAGTTCAAAAGGACATAGACAAGTTGGTGGACCGGGCGGAAAGGTGGTGGATCAAGTTCAATGCAGAGAAATTGAAGTGATTCATATTGGTAGGAAGAACATGGAGACAATATAAAATGAAGGGTACAATTCTAAAGGGGAAGGTCTCAGGAGCAGAGGGACCTGGGTATATACATGCATAAGTTATTGAAGGTGGCAGGACAGGTTTAAAGAACAGTTAATAAAGCATATAATATCCTGTGCTTTATTAATAGGGGCACAGAGTACAAGAGAAAGGAGGTTATGTTGAACTTGTATAAGACATTAGTTAAATCTCAGCTGAAGTGTTACGTCGAAAATTCTGGGTGTCGCACTTCATGAAGACATTGGTGAGAGTGCAGAAAAGATTCCAGGGATAAGGAGCTTCAGTTATGAAGATAGATTGGGGAAATTAGGTCTGTTTTCCTTAGAGAAAAGAAGGCTCAGAGGAGATTTGATAAAGCTATTCAAAATCACAAGGGGTTTAGACAGAGTAGATAGAGAGAAACTGTTCCCACTCATGAAAGGATCCAGAACGCGAGGGCACAAGTTTAAAGTAATTGGCAAAAAAGGCAAAAGCGATATGAGAGTAGACTTTTTCATGCAGCGAATGGTTAAGGTCTGGAATGCACTAACAGATTGTGGCAGAGGCAGGTTCAATCAAAGCATTCAAAGAGGAATTAGACTGTTATCTGAAAAGGAAGAATGTGCAGGGGTGCAGGGGGAAGGTGGGAGAAAGGCACTAAGTAAATTGCTCATTCAGAGAGTCAGTGTAGACACAATGGCTCAAATAGCCACCTCCTACACTGTAATTCTGTGATTCTGTAAATAACCTTTTCTTTCCTGCAAGAATCATGTCCTAGCAATGATCTGAACATATGGCACGTGCAATGTGCTGATTTCACCGATGCAACTCACACTCCTCTTCACCACCTGGCTTTTGCTAAGAAAAGAGGAAATTTTGAGATTCTTTTTCTCTTCAGATTTCAACAGGAAATCAGTTGTTGCTAATCCATCATCAAAAAAAAATCCCAGAATTATTGGTGAAAGTCAGGGAGCCTGGGTCAAAGGGTCCCTACTGATACTATAGTTCAATATACAGGTCATTCGATTCATGCCAGTGTTTGTGCTCCAATCGAGCCTCCCCCTATCTTTTCTTATATAAATCTATCATTGTAACCATCTATTCCCTTCTCCCTCATATGCTTGTCTAGCTTCCCTTCAAATGCATCTATACTACTCGCTTTAACCATTCCCTTTGGTAGCAAGCTCCACGTTCTCACCATTCAGTCATGGCTGATTGAGCATGGTTGGTTTGATTGTGGCCTTAACTCCACTTTCCTGTCTGTCCCCCATAACCCTCGACTCCATTGTCGATCAAAATAAGATCATAAGAAATAGGTTGATGGCCTCTTCCCCACAATATAGTTAGGGTATAGTTATGGCATATAGTTGTGCTCTTCCCCACACGAGGAAACATTCCCTTTATTGATCATCCTCCTATCTCTACCTCATTGCTGCCACAACCCTCATTCTTTTATCAAAACCTTTATGGTCAGTGTTCCATTAAATATTTCTATATTGCTTTCTCCAAGTTCCAAATCTTTCATTCGACACACCCTGGGGTGTGTGTGACTTTCTGTGATGCTGTAAAATGGTTGTGGGTTGGCAGACTTCAATAGAAATAAAAATGCAGAGAGGTGTAAAACAGGCCATCACCTTTTTTACACTATCACACAGTCAATTTACCCAATCTCTTCCTCCCTACAGTCTTGTTGTTAAAACCTCATATTTTCCTAATTCCTAAGAATCTCCTTTCATGCCTTGTATTTCATTTTTTATAACAAGTGCCTGCTCCATACTAGCCTTACACCCAGGGTTAAGTTGCAAATCCACTCTACAATGACAGTTTGATCCTGAAGAGTGTCTCAGTGGAGCCCAAGCAAGAGTTAATACAGGTAAGCATTCTTGGAAATAATGGAAACAGTTGGAGGTACAGTCCTGATTTCTCACACATAATCAGTGCAGTGAGAAAGTGCCTTAACACACATTACATATCACACATGTCTGTGGGCGTAACTCACTTGCTGTAATTATAGATAGTTATTAAAAATGAAACAATTTTATACAGTTAGATTATGCTGTGAAATTCATGGATTCATAATTTCAGGAACAAGTTTTGTTTAATAGCAGCTGTCCCCACTGCACCACGGGATTGAAATATCTATGACATAAAACAAACAGATGTATTTGAACCTGATATCTGCAGTTAGTTAATGAAAGGCCACTCATGCTCATTGGCATGTTGCAGAGATCAAAAAAATGGCTGCACAATAAATTCAATGAACTCCCATCATTTATCATAGGTTACGATGTGCTATTGCAGCTATGCAGTATTTTCAAGTTGTACTGTGGTGGAAAACAGAGAGGAAGAGGAGAAGAGGGTGGAGGGGGAAAGTGTAAGAGAGAAACAGGGAAAGGAGGAGAGAGAAAAAGGAAGGAAGAGGGGAGATGAGAAGGGAAGTAAGAAAGGAGGGGAGAGAGAAGGACAGGAGAGAGCACAAGAGGGAGCGAGTGAGAGGGGAGGGAGAGTAGGGAAGAGCTTAAGAAAGGAAGGAGTAAGGGAGGTGGGCAGAGAGACCGAGCGAGGTGGGGGGGAGAGACCGAGCGAGGCGGGGGGAGAGACCGAGCGAGGCGGGGGGAGAGACCGAGCGAAGCGGGGGGAGAGACCGAGCGAAGCGGGGGGAGAGACCGAGCGAAGCGAGGGGAGAGACCGAGCGAGGCGGGGGGAGAGACCGAGCGAGGCGGGGGGAGAGACCGAGCGAGGCGGGGGGAGAGACCGAACATGAGGCGGGGGGAGAGACCGAGCGTGAGGCGGGGGAGAGAGCGTGAGGCGGGGGGAGAGAACGTGAGGCGGGGGGAGAGCGTGAGGCGGGGGGAGAGAGCGTGAGGCGGGGGGAGAGAGCGTGAGGCGGGGGGAGAGAGCATGAGGAAGCGAGCGAGAGAGAGGTGGGGAGCGAGAGAGAGAGGGAGAGAGAGGGAAAGGTGGGGAGAGAGAGGGGTGTGGGGGTGAGAGAGAAAGTAGGAGGGGGTGCAAGATGGAGAGAGACAGAGATAGAGGAAAGAGATAGATGGGTGAAGAGGGAGATTGGAGGGCAGAGAGAGAGAAAGAGAGTTAAGGAGAGACACAGAGAGAGGTGCAAGAGAGGGAGACAGAGGAGGATGAGAGATATAGGGGTGAGAGAGGGAGGTGGGGGAGAGAGAGAGGAGGAAAGAGAATGCAGGGAAGAGTATAAGATGGGTAGAGAGTAAGAGCGTTAGGAGTAGCGAGGTGGGGGAGAGAAAGAGAGAGATAGGGAAGAGAGAGGTGGGTAGAGAGAGGAAGGTGGGGCAAGAGCAGAAGAGAAGGGAGATATTCAGTTGACAGCCAAATGGTGAGGCTATGGGCAGCGGGCGAGGCAGCCATGTCCCAGAGTCAGCAAAAAGGAACATTCAGGGTGCAGTAGATGGTGGGGAAGAAATGAAGAGGCTCTTAACAAGGGGACATTAAGGTGGAGTTCAGGGGATCTCTCAGACATCAAAAAATATTATAAAATGTTTCAATTTTACTTGCAAACCTTATCTATAACAATATGGCTCAAAAATGTAGGCTGCCCCATGGTGACACTCAATGGCCAAAGCCTGCAACTGCAGACAGATTCAACAACTTTTTAGCATTCGCCAATCAGCTATTGTTTTATCAACTATCTAATGTCGTGTGACAGCATTTTTGAACCCTTATCATAGGGACCATGTTCAAGTACTGGCAAATTTATAATATGCTTCCCAGAGACAGTGCCTGACATGAGTTTCATAGTGCACTCTGTAAGTTGCAGCCTACTCAGCATTTTTAACTTATGATAAATACTTTAAAAATACTGCATGAGGAAGCGCTGCATCATCAGAGTCGCCGTTGTTTAGACAAGGTGATTCCGCCCTCTCAGGTAGACGTGAAAGATCCCATGACACAATTTTGAGATACAGCCAGGGAGTACTATCCAATATTTATCGCACGACTAACATTAGACAATATCATTCGCTGTTTGTGGGATCTTGCTGTGTGAAAACTGCCGGCCACGTTTCCTACATTTCAACAGTGAGTACTTCATTGGTTGCAAAGCACTTTGGGACGTCCTGAGGTTGTGAAAGGCACTATATAAATGTAAGTCTTTCTTTCTTTAATGACCACACAGAAGTAAGTTCCAGACTCTAATCTGATCAAGGGGCTCAGAGGGGATTTTCCCCCAGTTTTCTCCCTCCACCTGATAACAATAAACTGTTGTGAGGATATAGTACAGTGGGTACTGGTAGTCTCCAATATCTCAGCCATGTAATCAATCTTAGGGAGCCTTTACATCGAATGGTCATGATGCTTTTCAACATTGAACATCATTACAGCTGAACTTGCAGCACCTTAATTCCTGTCAAAGCTGAAGTAAGCCAATAGTACAGACCTGAATAGTGAACTTGGGACCTTCTGGCTCTTAGCGTCTTAGAAATACATTGGTAAAAAAACTATAAACCACTAGGCCACTGGGAAAGGTCAGAGAGTTTACATATAGATTAATGGATCACTGGGAATGAGTTACAGGCTGTAATTTAATTGAGGGACTAAATGAAATAAAGCATGAAAGCAAGCTCGAGTTGTTCATATCTGTCGTCAGAACCACAAATGGAGATTGCAGCTTTAAAGTCACTCTTGTGTATCCGTTATTTATAACAATGTATCCTTTGGAGTTCCTTGGGCCTGTTTTATTTCATTTTCCATTGTCCTGGGAGATGTCCAATGACTTTTCAGGTACAGTCAGTGTATCTCATATGTAGCCAAACTGTCACCTTACATTATAAAAAAAATGGGAAGGGCATAAAGACAATTGCAAAAGGTAAAGAGAGGCTAGAAAAAAAATTCACAGAGAAACATATGAAATAGGAACAGGAGTAGACCATTCGGCCCCTCAAGCCTGCTCCGTCATTCAATAAGATCATGGCTGATCTGCTTGTGTTTCGATTTCCACATTCCCATCTAACCCCGATAACATTTGATTCCCTTGCCTAACAAGAATCTATCTATCTCTGCCTTAAAAATATTCAGTGACCTGCCTCCACCACTTTCTGAGGCAGAGTTTCAAAGTCACACAACCCTCAGAGAAAAATTTCTCTTCATCTCTGTCTTAAAAGGGCAACCCCCTAATTTTAAAACAGTGCCCTCTAGTTCTGGACCCACCCACAAGAGGCAACATTCTTACCTCGTCCACCTTGTCAATGCTGTTCAGGATCTTCTATACTTCAATCAAATCACCCTTCACTCTTCTAAACTCCAGTGGAAACAATCCCAGTCTGTCCACCCTTTCTTCATAAGATAACCCGCTTATTCCAGGTGTCAATCTAGTAAACCTCCTTTGAACCACCTCCAATGCATTTACATCCTTCCTTAAATAAGGAGACCAAAACTGCACACCCTACGTGAGATGCGGTCTCACCAATGCCCTGCATAACTGAAGCATAACATCCTTACTTTTATGTTCAATTCCTTGTGTAATAAAGGATAGCATTCCATTACTTTCTTAATTATTTGCTGCGCCTGCATAGTAACTTTTAGTGACTCATATATTGGAACACCTAGATTCCTCTGCACCTCAGAATTATGCAGCCATTCTCCATTTAAGTAATATTCTGCTTTTTTATTCTTCCTGTCAAAGTGAACAACTTCACATTTTCCCACATTTAACTGCATTTGTCAGATTTTTGCCCACTCACAACCTATTTATATCCACCTACAACCTCCTCATGTCCTCTTCACAACATACTTTCCTACCTATCTTTGTGTCATCTGCAAATTTAGCTACCATACCGTCAATCCTCTCACCTAGGTCATTGATGTAAATCATAAAAAGTTGATGTAAGTTTTAAAAAGAGGGTGCGAGAATGTGGAATTCTCCACAATAAACCATTTTTAAAGCAGTTTTACAAGGACCTATTAAAAGGAAAGTAGATAGCAGTTTGAAAAATAGGGAAATAAAAGAAACTGCAGAGTTTGCTGGGCAGTAGGATTAGGCTAGATGGCTCATATGGAGAAAAACATTGGCAATGACTTAATGGGCTGAATGGCCTGTTGCTGTTCCTTTACAAGTTTTATTTTATTCATTCACGGGATGTGGACAACAAGGCCAGCATTTATTGCCCATTCTTAATTGCCCTTAAGAAGGTGATGCTGAGCCACCTTCTTGAATATAACTGAGTAGCTTGCTAGGCCATTTTAGAGCACAGTTAGAAGTCAATCATATTGTTGTGGTTTTGGAGTCGTGTTATAAAGCAGACCCAGTAAGGACAGCAGATTTCTTTCTTGAAAGGATATCAGTTAGCTAGCATTTTTACAACAATCTGGTAGTTTCATAGTTACCACCACTGGTACTATCTTTTTAATTCCAGATATATTTAATTAACTGAATTTAAATTGCCAAGTTATTTAAATGCATGTCTTTGGATTAAAGGTCAGGTCTCTGGACTACAGTAACATAACCACTATGCTATTGTATAGATTACTTCCCTGTTCCTCACCCCTTCACAATTTATAGCTGTGAAATCTCCCCAAGCAGAGCAAATCTCTTCTCCAGCAAAGATGTAACCTTTTACTTTATCTACAGACACTGTGAGACTGCATATTAACTTTCATTGCTCTCTTGCTCTCTTTCTCTCACACACACATTCTAGCCTTTGCACATACATGCTCTTCCCTATCTCTCTCTTTAGCATTTTGCTTTTCTCACATGCATGCTCTTTCTTATCTTTCACATACACTCATTCTCTTCATTTCTCTCAAACGCCCATACTCTTTCTGCCTCTTAATCACTCTAACACCGTTTTAACTACAGTCCTGCTTTATAGCTCCAGAGATCTCTTCCTCTATTGGGACAAATACAACTCATATTCCACCTCCTCCTCTTAGGGCTGTTTGATGATAGTTTCACCATTTTGTCTCCCAATCTTGGCTATTCCTATTTCTTACTCCATGCTGCTGAGTTGCCTTCAGGCTACTAGTGATTCTGGCAACCCGTCTGAAATAGGTGAGGGCACATTGAATATCCCTGAAGCAGTCCCTATCCATATTCAGCAAGAACCTCAGGCTTGGGCTGATAAGTGGCAAGTGACATTCACCCCACACAAGTGCCAGGCAATGATTATGTCCAATCAGAGAGAATCCAACCATCTCCCCATGACACTCAATGGCATTACCTCACTGAATTCCCCACTATTACCATTCTGCGGGTTACCATTGACCAGAAACTGAACTGGACCAGCCATATAAATACAGTCACCACAGGAGCAGGTCAGAGACTGGGAATTCTGCAGAGAGTAGCTCACTCCAGATTCCCCAAAATCTGTCCACAAGGCACAAGTCAGGAGTGTGATGGAATACTCTCCACTTGCCTGGATGAGTGCAGCTCCCACAACAGTCAAGAAACTTGACACCATCCAGGACAAAGCCGCCTGCTTGATTCACACCCCATCCACCACCTTCAAAATCCACTCCCTCCACCCCTGACACATAGTGGCAGGAGTGTGTACCATCTACATGATGCACTGCAGCAACTCACCAAGGCTCCTTAGACAGCCCCTTTACTACCTAGAAGGACATGGGCTGCAGAAACATAAGAACAGCATCACCTGCAAGTTCCCCTCCAAGCTACACATCATCCTGACTTGGAACTGTCTCACCATTCCTTCACCATCGCTGGGTCAAAATCCTGGAACTCTAACAGCACTATGGGTGTACCTACACCACATGGACTGCAGTGGTTCAAGGTAGCTCACCACCATCTTCTCAAGGGCAATTAGGGATGGGCAATAAAAAATGCTTGCTAGCCAGCGACAACCACGTCATGTTAAATAATTTTTAAAAAGTCACCAAGCATTCTTGAAGCTCCTCTTGTATTGTTACTATAGCAACAAGAAGTTCCAGCAGCCAGGGCACTCGTGAAAATGTGCCTTTCCAGCCCTGGAGTAAATTTGGGTCGCTCCACCTGCCACACCCCTTCACTCACCTAACACTTTCCTGTCTCTGAAATTGAAACAAGAAGCCCTGCAAATAAAGGCAGAAGTGAGTGGGAATGGGAGTGAGACTATGACCAGCTGGGAGGAGGCCATTATGAAAAGATTAGTACGCAGAACAATATCAAGAGTAAGCCAGCTGTTAACCAGATGAGTTTAATTGTAAAATAGTAAGGTGCTGCATGGCGTGTCTAAAATACCAAGTCAGGGGCACAACCCTTTTGTGTCAGAAATGATGCAGTGTAAATATCAGTAAGCATGTCATGTCCTTCTTCAATCCTTCCTGTCTACATTCTAATTTTCTGAGTTTACATAAGTACAGGAAAATGATAAATGGAAGCTTTTATTAGCAATAATAAGTCTTTCACAAAAAACAAAACACAGTTATCACTTTGGGGGAATAGTCTGGTTTCTACTCTGCAGAAAGCAAGATGAGTCAGTCAATGCCATGGCAACAGAACTAAGATCAAAACGACCTTCTCTTTATGTTGCTGATGGATGCTGATCAATAGTACTGACCACAGTTGCTCTTTTGTTCATCACTGGCAAAGGTTAGACACATAGCACAGGGCCATTTTATTATGAGATAATCTCACCGCTATCAACAATGGAATATGATCAGTAATAATTCTGTTGAGGAAAGACGAAAATATAGGTCACCTTATGGTTCAACAGGTGTATCCAGTGAGTAACTCATACCTAATATCACCTAGAAGGACAAGGGCAAACAGGCATATGGAAATAATGGCCATCTCCAAGTTCCCCTCTAAGTCACATCCTGATTTGGAACTATAGTGCTGTTTCTTTATTGTCACTGTGCCATAATCCTGGAACTCACAGTTTAACAGGCCGGTGTGAATATTTATATGGTGCAGTTTGCTAGTGCTTTTGAGGAGGGTTTAAACTAACTTGGCAGGGGATGGGAACCGGACATAGCATTAGGAAAGACAGACAAGGTATGCACAAAATTATGAGACATGGATAATACTTGAGTAAGAAATAGGTCTGACTAAGAGGTAAAGAAAAAAAGAAAAACTTGTATTTTTATAGCAACCAACAGACATGTCAAAGTGCTTTACAACCATGAAGTACTTTTGAAGTGTAGTAACGTAGGAACATGGCAGCCAAATAACACAGAGCAAACTCACACACAACAGCAATGATCTAATAATCTGTTTTTATAATGATGATTGAGGGCTAAACATTGGGGGTAAACCAGGGGTAACGCCGCTGCTCTTCTTCAAAATAGTACTATGGGATCTTTTACATCTACCCAAGCAGGCAGATGGCACCTCAGTCTACCATCTCATCTGAAAGACGGCACTTCCGACAACGCAGCACCCTCTCAGTTTTGCACTGAAGCGTCAGTTTGATTTTTTGTGCTCAAGACCTAAAGTGGGATTTGAACCTGGAACCTTGTGATTCAGAAGCAAGAGGGTTCCAACTGAGCCATGGCTGACACAGCTGAGATAATGCATCGAAATCTAAATTACTTTAACAGTGTATATATGTAAATGTACAAAGCATGGTAAATAAGGTTGGTGAGCAACAGGCACAATATGAGATTTTTGAAGGTATTTAGGAAGCAGTGTAGGAAGCTGAAGGTGTGACATAAACAGGGTTTTGGATATGGTGGATGACTAGCATTTGCCAAATGTAACAAACTGTATCTGAGGAGAATGGAGTGGTTTGTACCAACTGATAAGTAAAAGTGAGCTGCTCATTCTCACTATGAAGTATTCTTTCCTGTGGCCACTTGTGAAGAAAACAAACCCTTGTTTCTCAATAGCCACTGAATATGCTCTTCAACATGCCCAGAGATTGCAGGATGTGATTTGAAAAGACTTGAAAGTAGATGTGGGTGACTTCAAAAGAAAGGCATGCAAATAACAAATCTGTTTGCGCTGAATAAAAGTAACTCGGTTACTTATAAGATGATAAACAAAGGTTTTCACCAAAATGATCATCAATGGATTCCTTAAAATTTATAATCTCAGTTTATTTAGTAAAGGTTCAAGTTTTACATAGAATTACAGGCAATCTACAACAGAGAGACAGTCCAATTTATAAATCGGATTTTTGTTGTGCTTTATGCTCCACACAAGTCTCCTCTTACCCTACATCATCGATCCCTAGTAGCATATCATAAAACTTTGATTTTGGTCTGTTCTGGGGTTAGTCGATAGGCAGGACAGCAGTAAATCACTGACGTTCACCATGTGGTTCACTAATGCCCTTTAGAGAAGGAAATCTGCTCTCCTTATCTGGTCTGGCCTACATGTGTCTCCAGACACACAGCAATGTGATTGACTTTAAGTGCCCTCTGAAATGGCCTAGCAAGCCATACAGCTGTACCAAACCACTACAGAAAGATTCAAGAAGGTGGCTCATCACCACTTTCTCAAGGGCAATTAGGAATGGACAAAAAATGCTGACCCTGCCAGCGACACTCACATCCCATGAAAGAATTTTTTAAAACTTTGGTTGCAATGCCCCTAGACTAGGGAAAGGTGAAGCCACCCAGATTTCCTCCCCTGATCATCATCAGGTGGTAAGCATATACATGGATATAGCATTGGGTCACACTGCAATGTCCTGATGATCAAATAGCTTGTTGACACTCACCATCTCACTTGAAGTACTGGGAGGTGAAGCATAGCTATGGAATTGTACCCCAGCAACCGTCAGAGTTCAGGCAATCACAACACAGGCCAGAGGCCAAACCTGGCACCTTTCTGGTCTGAATGGCTTCACTGGATAAATGCACTGAGGCCTTGGAGAATCATATCAGAAATGGACTATCATGGGGGCAAACAAAAAAAAAACTGTCTCAAGGCTACGTCCTGTGGCAAATCTCACAAATTTCAGCAATTGCCCTGGGTAATTGCCCCAGTATCAGCATTTTGTATAAAAAACCAGGAGGCCATTCTGAGGCCATTTAAGACACAAAAAATCACCTAGCTAACTCATGAGATGTCACAGAGCTAAATAAACTTCTGTGGCATCTTCTTGGCTTTATGAAACACAACTTCCCATTAACAAACCCATAGTGGCTGTGCTTGATCTTCCTAAATACTCACTAGTTTAATGTTGAATTATGGATTCCAAGAGATTGCCACAACTGACTTCAGACTAGCTCCCTAAACAATTTGTATACAAAAACGGTGCTTTGGGACTCAGCTACCTCTTCTTTGATTTCCTTCCGGAGTTTTGGATGCAGGCCATCAGATTTTTGAAACTTATCTACTTGCAGCTTTGTTCAAACTTTTAGGGGCTACGCAAGATCAACTGTGCTCCCACATTGTCTCTCCTGCTCTGACCCTGCTCCTGACAGCAAGCTAAGGTTGGGAACTTGTAACGTGAGGAATAATGAGTATCACTTTTTATTTTAGCATATTTTTCTGATTTAACTTAACAGTGGAAGTGTAGCAGCTCACTTTGCTTTATAGGGCTCTCGAACACAATTAAGACATAGGAAAATGTCCTGTTTGATTTTACAACAATTTGAATTTACATGGTGCCTTTAATATGGATTTAAAAATGCTTCACAAGAGTTTTGTCAGACAAAATTTGACACCAAGCCACATAAAAGGATAATGGGACAGGTGACCAAAAGTTTGCTTAAAAAGGTACGTTTTGAGGAGTAAGCTAACAGAGAGAGTAGAGATGTGGAGAGGGAACGCCAGAGCTTAGGGCCTGGTTGGCTGAACACAGCCATCAATACTAAAGCGATGAAAATCAGGCCAGAGTTGGCGGGGTGCAGTGATCTTGGAGAGTTACAGGGCTGGAGGAGGATACAGAAATGTCGAGGGGTAAAGTTCTGGAGAAGTTTGAACGCAAGGATGAGAATTTTGAAATCAAGCTGTTGCTGGACCAATGTGAGCCAATGTAGATCAGTGAGCACATGGGTGATGGGTGAAAGGGAGTTGATGTGAGTTAGGATAAGCGCAGCAGAGTTTTGGATGAGTTCAAGTTAATGGAGGGTAGGACATGGGAGGAATATGGAGCTGAAATGGTTAAAATAATTGTATTGCCGGAGGGGGGTGTCACTTTCTGAGATATCCACGATCAGCATAATCCACAACCTCTGTGCAAGTACCATTAATTTAGGCTGTGCTCCTGACAACATGCAGCAATTCCTTCATTTTCTTTGCTTGCCGTGCAAGTTCAGCAATGTGGTTTATCCTAAGGCCATTACTAGGAGGTACCAAGGGTTCCTAACGAGAAAGCAGGTGTGGGGAGGGGTGGGGGGTGAGGAGCTGTCAGAGAAAGAGACACCCAACCTCCTCAAACTTATCTTCTTGGTGCCCAGTTATGCTGTACCAACAAAGAAACAGAAATGTGTCACGGTTCACTGCCAATGTCTCTTATCTTCAAAGAGATTCTTATAACTACCTTAAAAGAATGAAAGGCAATTGAGGGGAGCCACACTGGAGAATTTCTCCATTCAGAATTGGTTCCTGAAGCACTGATAAGGACCAACTCATTTTATCCCTTTTAAATTCATAAACAATCAAACTCTTCAAATTCAAACCGCACTTAAATAGAAGTAACTCCACAATAAAATTGCAGCGTAAGTAAAAGGTGTCAACACTGGTCAGAAAGCATTCTTACCAATTGACGAATGTGCTCTTGCCAGAAGAGTGGTTTCTCATTAATAACATTAATCTTCCTACATGGAGAAAGCAGCGGAAAACGCAGGTTCTTTCCTATCTGCACAGCCCTAAGGAATATAAGACGGACAATGGTTATATGTCACCAATGGTTCAATGTAATATACGTTTAGCACTCCAATTTGTAATACACACTAAAGCTACCTCTCTGTCAATGTCTGATAGCTTGAAGGAGAGGGGAGAATGGGTTGCTCTCCTCAGGCCTGGAATACTATTAAACCAGTTATGCTGCTACTTTGAGTTCACAAAATGGTGACCTCTGAACACATGAAGCTCCTCCTAAGGCAAATCAATTTCTGGTGCCTGTCTGGTTGTCTTTTTATGCCTAGAATGTAGGTTTAAATCTAGTCCGCACTGTTAGGATGCAAATCTCTCTAGAGGTCGGACATGAACTGAGTCTGCTGCAGTCTCAATCTACTTGTTAGAAGGTAAATTTATCATATTGCAAACAAAAATTTGCTATCTCACGCAGGCAAATCTGAAAGGTGGCTAGTAGAGAAAATATAAGCGTCACACTGGTACAGCACAGGATACTCTTCGGAGTTTGGGGACATGGCACATTGTCAAAAGATAACGAGGCTCTGCACTTAACTTATGTTTCAACTGCTTTGGCTATGTTTAAAGCGACAATGTGAAGTTTTGCTTTGAATCTAACAATGTTATACGTGTCTGGAAATGCTAAATGCTACAGAATGGCCTTTACTATGCGTCTAAGCCATCTTATTCCAGGAAACGCTTGATGGCAGTGTAAGCGAGTGTTATTTTGTATTTTGCAACATTATGCCTGGTGTGGAAGTGCTTGTTGCTGACCCTGGGTGTAAAAAGTTAAATGATCCCTTCCCTGACACAGAGACATTGATGCAGGCAAAAATGAAACAAAAATTATTTCAGGCAAGAGGAGGACAGAAGCGCATTTGTTCAAAACACATCCCTCAAACAGATCTCAAAGCATTCCACACATTGAATTGCCTATAACTTCAGAAAAGCCAGCAAATGTGGTAGCCACAAACAATAAGAGGATGAATGGCTAGCTGGTTTGTTTTTCATGGTGTTGGCTGAGGGGTGGGATGATAGCCAGGACAACTTGAGGCCTTTTATGGCCTCAGAAAGTGTCAAAGTGCTTTACAGTCAAGTAAGTACTTTTGATGGAATAGTCATTTAGTAATTGAGAAAACAAGCAGCCAATTTGTGCAGAGCAAGGTCCCACAAACAAAAATGAAATAAATGCCCATATCATCTATTTTAGGTGCTAGCTGTGGCCCGGACACCAGGCGGTCTCTTCTGCTTTTTTCCTTTCCTTTTTTAAAAATTTGTTCATGGATGTGGACATCGTTGGAAAGGCTGGCATTTATTGCCCATCCCTAATTTCCCTTGAGGAGGTAGTGGTGAGCCATCTCCTTGAACCACTGGAGTCCATGTTGTGTGACTACATCAACAGTGCTGTTAGGTAGGAAGGTCCAGGATTTAAAACCAGCAATAGTCAAGTAATGGAGATACATTTCCAAGTCAGGATGGTATTTGACTCAGAGGGGAACTTGCAGGTTCCTGGATGGTGTCAAGCTGCTTGAGTGTTGTTAGAACTGCACTCATCCAGGCAAATGGAGTGTATTCCATCACACTTCTGACCTGGGCCTTGTAAATGGTGAAGGGGCTTTGGAAGTTAGGTGGTGAGATAATCACTACAAAATTTCCAGCCTCTGACCTGCTCCTGTAGGCTGATGTATTTAAGTTTCTGGTCAATGGTGACCCAAAGATGTTGATGGTGAGCATTCAGTGATGGTCAACAGTTGTTGAACATCAAGGGAAGAGAGTTAGACTGTCTCTTGTTGGAGATTGTTATTACCTGGCATTTGTGTGGCTTGAAAATTATTTGCCTCATCACCTGAAGCCTGAATGTTGTCCAGGTCTTGCTGAACATGGACATACACTGTTTTGTATCAGAGGAGTTGGGAATAGAACTGAGCTCCGCGCAATCATCTGCTAACATCCCCACTTCTGACCTTGTGATAGTGGGATGTTCATTGATGAAGCAGCTGAAAATGGCTGGGACTAGGACACTACTCTGAGGAACTCCTGCAGCAATGTCCCGAGACTGAGATGATTGGCCTCCAACAACCACAACTATTCTCCTCTGTGCTAGGTATGACCCTAGCCAACTGATATGACCTTGAATTGTTCTGTAGGATCTTTTATGTTCACCTGGGGGGAAGGAGGGTGGGGTGGGGTGAGGGGGGGGGGGGGGGGGTGAGGCAGACAAGGCCTTGGTTTAACATCTCAACCCAAAATTGGCACCTCCAACTTTACAGCACTCCCTCAGTTCTGCATAGAAGTGTCAGTAAAAGATTATTTGCTCAAGTCTCTGGAGTGAGGCATGAGTCCATAACCCTCTGATTGAGAGACGAGAGTACTACCAACTGAGTCACAACTCACACCTAAAATAACCTCGATGCCTGTAGTGGGATGGCCTGCCTCGTGTTGAGCCATGTAATCTTGCCTGCCTATTTGAACAGCCAGAACAGGCAAACTGGGTCTCGATTTAAAATCTTGGCCACATGCAGGACGACATACCGAGATAACACAGCACACTCTCAGCACGGCACCAGGCATGTCAACCTGGATTATGTGGACAAATTGTGGACCGAGTCCCCTAATCTTGTGACTCAGAGTCAAGAGCACCACCAACTAGGTCAGACTGATGCTTTATTTTCGAGAAAGCCAAGCCACCACTTCCGATTGCAAAGCTTTTAAATATAATTAGGTAATAACTCAATCCACTCTCAATGGCTGAACTCTTAACATGCCTGAGACAGCAGCATTAAAAAAAAGATAAATAAAATGCCAACAGCAGGGAACTATTTCAATCAGGTTTTATTTTCTAGTTATCACAGTTGCTTTGCAGTGATTGCACTTGCTTTCCTGGGTTTTCACTGCACCTTCACAGTTTGCTTCCTATCGCCCTGTCTCCAAGGCATCAGCTCTACAATAAAGAGAGGAAGAAATGCCAACAGTGACCAGTGGAAGAGGCAATTTTATACTTTTATTGTGTCTAATAATACTTGCCACAGCACCAACTGGGGGAAATGAGTCAGTGATGAAGGTTTAAAAAACAAATATATCTTCTAGAAATGTTTCTGTGCTCATCAATGTCAAGGTTGTCACCGCCACTTTTGCAGCAGTGTCAGCATAAAGCACTCTGGTCTAGCATATTACATAAAGATTAAGCACTTGCGCCACTACCAAAATATTTTCATTGATTATTAGCAAATCAATGCTTAATGTATTTTTATAAATTTGCTTTGGTCGTTATTTTAAAATAATGGCTCCATTAAATTAGGAAATGAAATAGGAATTTTCATTTCATGTCACCGGATTTAACAGTAACTAAAGAAACTGATTTCAGAGTATGTGTGCCTTAACTCCAATCCCAGAATAGAGATTCTGTTTTTGACCAAACACAATATTTCCACTCTTCACACCAGCCATCTGGTAGCTTCTCTCTGGAAGACTGCTCATTTACTACAGGTACAGGCTCAAAACTGGCAACCTCAGGACCTAGGCCCTGCAGGAATTCAGATCTTGCTGGCTTTGGGTTGGGCGGTGCGGGCAAAGCCGGGTTGGGTGGTGTCAAGAGTCACTTGAAGGGCAGGAATAGACTGGCGCACAAGTGGAGAAGAGGGTAAATAGTCAGACACCTCACTGCACCAAAGCAGCACCTGGCTTAATTGTCCAGGCAAGTTATTTTTCTTTTAATTTTACTCAATTAAAATTGATGCATGGCACATTCTAAAAATGTCCACATTTCAGGCAACTCCAGTTTTTGGACAGTCAAATTGTACCAAAATTACAAGTTGTGTCCCTCATTCAATAGAAACCAGGTTTACAATGTGCCAGGAGGAATGAGAAATGAGACTATTGTCCCATTGGTCGAGTTTGGACTTAAGCCCAATCTTCAGAATCAAAAGAACTGGTGTCCAAGGTACCTCATATGAATGGGGAGAAAATACATGCAAAACACAGACCAAAGTCTGAAATCATAACAAGAATATTGAGCCGGAAGATCCCCTAATATAGTATTTCCTTTAATCTACTCCTTCACATTGGAACAAAGTAACTAGTAGTGTCCCACAAGGATCTATGCTGGGGGCTCCAACTATCCACTACACCGTATAAATAAATGACTCAGATAGAGAGTCATCCAATTGCATCAGTGAAACAAAGATTGATGGCATAGTAAGTGGTGTAGACAGAAGCATAAAATTACAAAGAGACATTGATAAATGGAGCGAGTGAGCAAAACTGTGGCAGACAGATTTCAATGTAGGTAAGTATGAGGCAGGATGATCATTTGGGCACCGAATCTCAGGAAGGATAGAATGGCTGTGGAGTGGGTACAACGCATATTCACCAAAATGATACCAGAGATGAAAGAGTTAAATTATAAAGCCAAGTTGCAAAATCTTGGCTTGTATTCCCTTGGGTTAAGAAGTTTGAGGCTGATCTAACTAAGATGATTAAAATGATAAAAAGAAATTCAGTGGGGTAGATACAGCAAAACCATGGTGGGGAATCCAAAACAAAGAGACAAAATCTTAAAATTAGAGCTAAGAATATAATCAGGAAGCACCACTTTCACACAGAGGGTATTAGGAACTCTACCACACTGCCTCCACAGCCCCCCCTCCCCCCCAACCACTACAACCCACAACCCAAATCAGATTGTGGATGTTGGGTCAATAGTACCAAGGGATATGGACCCTAGATCAGTAAAAGGAATTGAGGTGCTGATCAGTCACAATCGAAGTGAATGGTGGAACAGGCTCGAGGGGCTGAATGGCCTACTCCTATGTTCCTAGCTGTTTGTCTGGGATTGAAGGTCAGACTGGGAAGGATGAGAAAAAAGTGTGCATTGAGGATGCTGTGCATGACACTTCAAATAAATAAATATTGTTGGCATTTTTAAAAAAATCTCAATTCCTCAAACGATTTTAACATTTGCCAGTTAAGAAGAATGAGGCAGCAATCTGCTCCAAGGGCTGCACCAATGCTGCTCTGTAACTGGACACTGAAAGCTCAATGAAAAGAGCAGAAGGTGACCAGAGGTCCTGTTGGTAAAATGCCAGACTACATCTCCACAGCTGAGGGTAAGAGCTCGCCTACTACAGAAGTTGCAAGCAAAACCCCTCTGTGCATCATGTGCTGCTAGCCCATTGGAACTCTACTGCACTATCCTTTAATGTCCTTCTATAAACCCCTCTGCAGTATTTACAGTCATATGCTCTGAAATAGAAATGTTGACAGTACGATTCATGACAGGGTTCTTCAGAGCATCTTGCAATTAGAACATTTCTGGATCAAGTAAATAGAGTGAGCATCTCCATTCTATTGGATTAACATATGCGTTTACACTCTTTACCATCCCTTCCCCATGACAGCACTGCAAAAGCTCCAAGTCACCCTTGACTCAATTGTATTTAAAAGCTCAGTGATCTACTAACTTGAAGTCCTGGTATTCCCACTTAATGCCTTCTTCCTAAATGCCTCTCTCACAATGCATTTTATCTTAGCACACAGTTGTTCTGTAATTGTCCCATCAAACTGTGACACCTTTTCAACTAGCTCATTAATACCACCCTGTGCTTCACCTCCCATAGCAGATATTTGAATAGCCTCGCCAGCTTGACTTCAGCTCAAATCATGACATTAATTTGCTGGAGTGACAAAACCAGGTCAAGACCACACGCCAATATAAGACTTGGGAGTACATCATAACTGCATTCACTGCAGGACTCGAGCCCAAACTGCAACCACTCTGATACAACACACTGCTTCTGGCTTCAATGACAACTTGCTGTTATATATGCACCCTAAGTAAAGAACGGTTTTGAGAGAAAGGGAAGGCACATAAGAGGATTGGATTCAAAGAGAATCAAAAGGTACGGGTAGAGCACTATAGTGAAAGTGGCTAAAATGGAAGAGGGTTTCCGAACACAGGGGTTACAGGCCAAATAACCTGGTATGGTGGGTTGAAGTGGAAGGTGAGAGTAATCAATCTTGTGACAGCCTTGGCTCAGTGGATAGCACTCTCGCTTCTGAGACAGAAACATGGATGCAAGTCCCCCGCCCTCCAAGACTAAAATACATAATCCAGGTTGGCCCTTCAATATTGAGGGAGTGCCGAACTGTTGGAACTAGCATCTCTCAGGTGATGCATTAAACCGAGGCCCCACCTGTCCTCTCAAGTAGACAAAGATTCCTAATGAGTAGAGGACTTTTGTCAGGGCACTGGCTAACATTCATCCAATCTACTGCACTTATAACAGATTATCTGATAACCTATCTCACTGCTGTCAATGGAACCTTACCATATTTGGTTGCTGCAGTTCCTACTTACAATACATCATTGGTTGTATAGGCTTTGGGATGCCCTGCAGTCATGAAAGGCACTATATAAATGCAAGTCTTTCTTTTCTTTAATCAAAATCAGTAGAGTGGAGGGTATCATTTGGAATATGTTGTTGGAGAAGATTCTTGTGATAAGCTTGTAATTAGATCATGAAAAGATTAACTGGAGGGTGGAGGAAGGGCCAGTGAGAACAGTATCAGAACAAAAAAAAATCTGCAGTGATAAATCTGTGGCTCAGGAGTTGATAATGGAGGGAGAGAGATAAAGATAGACAAAGACACCCATGTCAATTGACTGGGTATGGGTTAAGCAATTATCGACATTGAGCAGACAATTGAGCTGAAGGAGATTTGGACTTGTTTGCCATTGAGCAATCAGATAGATGGGTCAGCAGTAGAATTACTGATGTATGTCATCATGTGTCTATTAAGTCTAGCCCTGTGCTCATTTGTGATATCCACAAACTGAAGGCTAGCATGAAGGTAATAAAGATGAGGGTATCAAGGATGGACCTCTTGGGTACAAAAACCATGGGAAGAAAAACCAAAGTGGTTTTGTTGGGATAAGTACAACTCAAACCAGGAGAGTATGAAGACATGATAATGAGCCATGGAAGAGAGGACAGTGGGGGTTAACAGTTTTGAAAATGGAGAGTTCAAGGAAGACCAGGGACAGCATGCTACAGCCACAAAAGATGTTACTGCTGACTTTCCCTTTGATCAGGGCAGACTCAGCACGGTGAGTGAGGCAGAAGCGATATGGGAAGAACCGAAAAAAGGAAAAGATAAACAAGAAATTGCTGAGAAACAGCCTTGGAGTTTGAGGGCTTTGGAAAGAAAGAGAAGGTTGGAGATAGTTTAAGAAAATGTAAGGGTCAAAGGTACTTTTTTTTTCGTGAAGTGGGAGTATGAAAGTTTTGAAAGGAATGAAATAGCATCAAGGGATAGCAAGGGGTTGATATTGTTACAATCCCTGTGGGGGCCTATAACTTGTACAAAGAGATTTACATTCCAAGTGACCAACTTAAAGGATCGCACGACAAGATTTAAAGTTTTAAGACTTGCTATAACAAACAAACTAAAACCAACTGTGACTAAACATTACTTAGTAGACAACTGATACAATATATCATTTCTGTAACTTAGTGTATGAGTTTCTTAACACAATGGACAACCTCAAGCCACATTTATACATTAAGTTGCGCCCTCAGCAGAAATGTAATCTTGTTTTTAAAATCCATAATTCCTCCTGGCATTTCCACAGGCTCTCTTCCCCCGTTATACCAGGCAAGTCTTCCAGAGTCCTTCTGGAAGTCCCTTTACTCAATCCTCCTGAACATAATCGAATCAACTTCCAGCAGCAAAGCACTAACTGCTGACATCTTGGTTTTTAAATTCCTATAAGGTCCATCACTTCAAATGGGGAATCTGTTCTTACTAGCACTTTGCTAGTCACACACAGCAGCATCTCTCCAACCTCTCCCTCCAGGATCTCGGAACCGGTTTGGTGAGATTAGAAGGAGAGATAGGAATTGTGGGCAGGGGTTTGGAAAAAAACAGGACTGACATTGGGCAACAGAAGGGAAAGAACTGAGGTTGAAGTAAACAAGTGGACAAACTTGATTATAGAGAGACAAAAGCTCCTCACACTCAGGTTAGGATGGAGGTGGTAAGCAAGGTAACTCTGAAGAGATGGTGTTAAAGAGGGGTATTTCAGAATCATTAAACGGATCATTCTGGAGTAATGGGTTCTCAATTATAATAAAAACTTATAGAAAATTACCCTCTTTATCACTGTGTTGTTCATTACGTGAGCCACCAGCAACATGTGGCTAATTAGTAATCTAAATCTGGCTAGTTGTATTTTGGATGAATAATTAACAAAAGAGTAATAGCCCCATTATGAATATGGATGGAGATCACACTGTGTATAAACATTAACCTTTTTGTGCATTTGTTGATAAAATTGTAAAGCTAAAAGAAGTGTGTGCGAATGTTTTTTAATCGTGTCTGCTTTACTACCTTAATAATTTGTATGACACAGAATGAACACGTGGTTGCCTTAGGACTATATCAAACCCATCTGGGATTCAATGTTAAAGACAGGGATAAAGGGATTCACGAGTTTCTCCTATTCAGTGTCAGAAGTTAGGATGGAGATAAAAACAAAAAACTGTGAATGCTGGAAATCCAAAACAAAAACAGAAACAGAAATACCTGGAAAAACTCAGCAGGTCTGACAGCATCGGCGGAGAAGAGCACAGTTGATGTTTTGAGTCCAGTTCTGTTGAAGGGCCATGAGGACTCGAAACATCAACTGTGCTCTTCTCCGCCGATGCTGCCAGACCTGCTGAGTTTTTCCAGGTATTTCTGTTTCTGTTTTTGTTAGGATGGAGATGGTGAGCAAGGTAACTCTGAAGAAATGGTTTAAAGAGGAGGACTTCTATTATAAGGATGGTCCTAAATGTATTAAAAATGACTCTCTCTGGCACAATGTTGTCCAATATGATAGCCACCAGTCATATATAGCTAGCTGGGAATGTGAGGAGCTCATGGGCTTCTCTGTCTCTATCTCAGTTATCTCCTTGTTTTTGCTCCCTCTGTGCCTTCCCTTCTGTTGCCCAAAGTCAGTCATGCATCTCTCCAAAGCCCTGCCCTTCTTATCTGCCCATATTTCTTCCTCAGTTGCTTCCTATTTGTGCCCCCAATCTCATCAAACTAATTTTCTTTAAGTCATCATCTGTCCTTTTGAAATAAAAGCAGAAAATGCTGGAAAAACTTAGCAAGTCTGGTAGTACCTATGTAGAGAGAAAGAGTTAATTTTTCAAGTCTGTATGTCTTCTTCAGAGTGAAAGAGAAATTGAAATGGATTTTATGCTGTTTAAGAGGGGGTGGAGCAGATTAGAAGGTCAGGGATAGGTGGGAGCTGAGGAGAGATTGACAAAAATACCATGGACACAGGACAAAGGGAACGTTAATGGTAGTGTCAACAACTAAAGAAGGTACTGACAGTGGCATAAAGGTGAGATAGAAGAATGTGTTAATAGCAGAACAAGGGTCAGCGCTCTCTGAAACCAAAACATAGAAACCAGTGGCCTATGGATAGATGGCCCTGTGGAGGGGACGGGCCTAGTTTTGAGGAAAAAAAGATTTAAAGTAAATAAATAAATAAAAATTTTAAAAGTTGGATTAAAAAATGGGGTAAAGATGGAGGGGAGAGTTCATGATCTAAAGTTGTTGAACTCATTGTTAAGTCTGGAAGGCTGTAAGGTGCCTAATCGGAAGATGAGGTGCTGTTCCTCCAGTTTGCGCTGAGCTTCACTGGAACATTGCAGGCAGACCAAGGACAGACATGTGGGCATGATAGCAGGATGGGGTGTTGAAATGGCAAGTGACAGGAATGTCTGGGTCATGCTTGCGGACAGACCAGAGGTATCCCATAAAGCGGTCACCTAGTCTGTGTTCAGTCTTCCCAGTGACAAGGGACCACAATGGGAGTAGTGAATGTAGTAGATCAAAATGAAGGAGATGCAAGTGAAGTGCTGCTTCACCTAAATGAGTGTTAGGGGCCTTGGACAGTGAGGAGGGAGGAGATAAAGGAGCAGATGTTGCACCTTCTGCGAATGCATGGGAAGGTGCCGTGGGAAGGAGATGAGGAGTTGGGGTGAAGGAAGAGTGGATCAGGGTGTCACGGAGGGAATGGTCCCTACGGAATGCTGACAGAGGGGCTGATGGGAAGATGTGTTTGGTGATGGCATTATGCTGGACTTGGCAGAAATGGCGAAGGATGATCCTTTGAATGCGGAGGCTGGTGGTGTGAAAAGTGAGGGTAAAGAGAACCCTATCATGGTTCAGGGAGGGAGGGGAAGGGGTGAGGGCAGAGGTGCGGGAGATGGGTCAGACATGGTTGAGGGCCCTGTCAAAGCACAGTGGAGGAACACTCGGTTAAGGAACAATGAAGACGTGTTGGAAGCGCCATTTTGAAAAGTGGCATCATCGGAACAGATGCAACAGAGGGGGAGGAACTGGGGGAATGGGATGCAGTCCTTTCAGGAAGCAAGGTGCGAGGAGCTGTCAGCAAGGTAGCCGTGGGACTCAGTGGGCTTGGAATGAATATTGGTGGACAGTCTATCACCAGAAATGGAGACAGATAGGTCAAGTGAGGGAAGGGAAGTGTCAGAAATGCACCATGTAAAGGTGAGAGAGGGGTAGAAATCGGAAGCGAAATCGAGACATTTTCCAGGTCCAGACGAGAGCATGAAGAGGCACTGAAACAGTCATCAATGTACCAAAAAAGTTGTGGGAGGGGGCCTGACTAGAACTGGAACAAGGAATGTTCCACATACCCCACAAAAAGACAAACATAACTGGGGCCAATGCGGGTACCCATAGCCACATCTTTTATTTGGAGGAAGCGAGACAAGCTTAAGGAGAAATTGTTCAGTGAGAGAACAAGTTTAGTGAAAGAACAAGTTCAGCCAGATGGTTGAGAGTGGTGGTGGATGGGGTTGTTCGGGCCTCTGTTGAAGGAAGAAACGGAGAGCCCTCAGACCATCCCGGTGGGGGATAGAGGTGTGGAGCGACTGGACATCCATAGTAAAAAGAAGCGGTTAGGGCCAGGAACTGGAAATTGTTGATATGACGTAGGGCAGCAGAGGAATTGTAAATGTAGGTGGGAAGAGACTGAACGAGGGGAAAGAGAATGGGGTCAAGATAGGAAAATATGAGTTCTGTGGGGCAGGAACAGACTGACACAATCGGTCTACCATGAAAATCTTGTTTGCAGATGTTGGGAAGGAAGTAGGAGTGAGCTATCTGGGGTTGGGAGACTATGAGTTTGGAAGCTGGGGAGGGAAGATCACCAAAGATGAGGTCAGTGACAGTCCTGGAAGCTATGGCTCGGTGTATGGTGTTGGGGGTTATGGTCCAGGGGGAGGTAAGAAGAAGTGTTTGAGGGGTGGTGCTCAGCCTCTGCGAGGTAGAGGTCAGTATGCCAGACAACAACAGCGCCACCCTTGTCAGCAGGTTTGACCTGAGGGAACACAGTGTAGCAAATTCAGAAGCAGACGGGTTGGAGTGAGTGACAGGAACAGAGAAATGAAGATAACCGATGTCATGCCCACAGTTCTCAAATAGAAGCTCAAGAGCAGGCTCCTTGTTCCAGTCCTACTCAGGACCCCTCCCACAGCTCTTTCTCAGTACATCAATGACTGTATCAGTGCCACTTCATGCTCTTGTCTGGACAGGGAAAAATTTATTAATTTCACTTCGAATTTCCATCCCTTTCTCACCTTCAAATGGTCCATCTCCGACACTTCCCTTTCCTTCCTTTACCTCTCTGTATCTATTTCTTGTGATGTACTAGACTATCTACCAATATTCATTACAAGCCCAATGACTCTCACAGCTACCTCGACTACAGCTCCTCACAATACTTCCGATAAAGGCTCCATCCCATTCTCCCAGTTCCTCTACCCTTGTCGCATCTGCTCCGATGATGTACCTTTCAAAACAACACTTCGAACATGTCTTCATTTTTCCTTAATCGAGGGTTCCCCCGACTGCGGTTTGGTAGGGTCCTCAACCATTTTCCACCCATTTCCTGTACCTTTGCTCTCATTCCTTCCTCTCCCTCCCAGAACCATGATAGGGTCCCCCTTATCCTCACTTTTCACTCCAGTAGCCTCTGCATTCAAAGGATCATCCTCCGTCATTTCCGCCAACTCCAGCATGATGTCACCACCAAATACATCTTCCCCTCAGCCACCCATCAGCATTCCATAGTAACTGTTTCCTCCGGGACATCCTGGTCCATTCTTCCATCACCCCAACTCTTCATCCACTTCCCACGGCACCTTCCCATGCAAATCACAGAAGGTGTAACACTTGCCCCTTTACCTCCTCACCACCCAAGGGCCCAAACACTCCTTTCAAGCACTTGCATCTCCTTCAATTTGATCTACTGTATTCGCTGTTCCCAATGTGGTCTCCTCAACCTTGGGAGACCAAACACAGACTGGGTGACCGCTTTGCGGGACATCTTCGCTCAGTCCGCAAGCATGACCCAGACCTCCCTGTCGCTTGCCATTTCAACACACCACCCTGCTCTCATGCCCACATGTCCATCCTCGGCCTGCCACAATGTTCCAGTGAAGCTCAACGCAAACTGGAGGGACAGTACCTCATCTTCTGATTAGGCACTTTGCAGCCTCCTGGACTTAACATCAAGTTCAACAACTTCAGACCATGAGCTCTCTGCTCCCTCTTCACCCCATTTTTTACATATAAATAATTTTTAAATTTATATTCATTTTTATTTATTCATTTATGTTTTAAATCTTTTTTTAAAATCCTTTTTCCCCAACCCACCCACCCTAGCCCCCAACACAATCTGCCTTCTGTCACTTGTTTCCATTTTGTGCTTTTGGAGAACGCTGACCCTTGTTCTGCTATTAACACATTCTGCTATCTCACCTTTATGCCACTATCAGCAGCTTCTTTAGTCTTTAACATTACCATTAACACTCCCTTTGTCCTGTGTCCATGACAACTTTGTCAATCTCTCCTGAGCTCCCACCTATCCCTGACCTTCAATTCTGCTCCGCCTCCTCCACCCACTCTTAAACAATATAAAGTCCATCACATTTCTACTCTTTAGCGCTGAATAAGAGTCATATGGACCTGAAACATTAATTCAGTGTCTCTCTCCACAGGTGCTGCCAGACCTGCTGTGTTTTTCCAGCATTTTCTGTCTTTATTTCAGATTTTCAGCATCCACATATTTTGCTTTTATCTGTTCTTTTGACCTCCTTCCAACCATCGGCACAATGAAAACACCAGTTACATTGTACGGAAAGAAGGATTATCAATATGATCAGCTCCACAAATTGGACTGACAGCTCCAAACTGGCAGAAGCATAGAATAGTTAAGGCAAAGAGAATAGATATATTTAAGGGGGAGCTAGATAAGTACACGAGGGGGAAGGGAATTGGTTATGCTGACTGGTTTAGATGAAGTAGGCTGGGAGGAGGCAAATGTGGAGCAAAAGATCTGCATTGATCAGGTGGGCCGAATGGCCAGTTTCTTCACTGTAAATTATATGCCATTATCTAATTACATAGGATTACATAGGATATATGGAACAGAGACATGCCATTCAGCCCAACCAGTCCATGCTGGTGTTTATGCTCCACTCGAGCCTCCTCCCACCTTTTCTCATTTAAATCTACCATCGTAATCTTCTATTCCCTTCTCCCTCATATGCTTGTCTAGTTTTCCCTTAATTGCATCGATACTATTCACTCCAACCACTCCCTGTGGTAGCGAATTCCAGAATCTTACCATTCTTTGTGTAAAGAAGTTTCTTCTGAATTCCCTATTGCATTTCTTGGTGACTATTGTATATTGATGGCCTCTCGTTATACTCTTCCCCACAAGAGAAAACATTTTCTGTATCCACTCTATCAAAACCTTTCATCATTTTAAAAACCTCTATTAGGTCACCCCTCAGCCATTTTTTTCCCCTCAAGAGAAAATGAGACCAAACTTGTAAATCCTTTCCTGGCATGCATACAAACGGTCACCAAAGGTTTTCATTGTGCACTCATCAGGACAAATGCAAGAATGCCAAATTTCACACAATCACAACAATTTAAACCACCCAACCAATCAGCATCCTTTTCTCCTGTAGCATAAATTGCTGTGAGTGTTTGAAATTTGGCATTTTTGCATTTGTCCTGATGAGTGCAAGATGAAAAGCTCTGGCAACATGTCTCTCTTTTCAGCAATGATATGTATATCCATGCATTTCTAGTATCGTCCTTGCAAATCTTCTCTGCACTCTTCCCAGTACCTCCATGGCTAGAATTTTACATCCTGCAGACACAAAATTGCGCGAGATGATGTTGGGCGAGTGTCCCGATGTCATTGCACACTAGTGCAATATTTCACTCGGTGGGCGCATGCAAAAGTCAGAGGCGTGTCTGCCAACAATTAAGTGGGCAATTAAGTTCATTAATGGCCCAATTGTAAGCGATTTTTCATTGCCTGTCCAACTGGGCTGATCGGCCAGACAGGCTTTATATTTTTGATGAAACCTTATCCAACGGGAGGATGAAATCTCCATTTCTCCATAGGATTTAAAATAAAAAGAAATACCTGGGAACAGCATTTTTATGAGGTATGCTTTCAGGTGCTTGATTGTGCTGCATAGATATTTTTTGCAGCATTTTTGGGCGTTCTTTTATTACTTGGAGATCTGCATTTCCTTGAGGTATCTGCATTCAGGGAGCTCAGTGGAAGTGCTCACCAGCACCCGCAGTGGCAGTGGCGCCCGCCCGCTATCTTCCCACCCCCACCGGCAGTGCTGAGCCTTTCTCAGGGGATGTTTCACGCTGGCTGGCCATTAATTAAGTGAAATTGCAGTCAGGAGACAGTTTCCCAACTGCTCCCAGGCCCGCCGATCAAGCACGCGATGAGCACAAAATTCAGGCCCATATCCTTTCTATAATAGTGACCAGAATTGCATTCAATACTTTAAGTGTGTTCGAACCAAGGTTTGATGCAGATAACATAACTATGCTAGTTTTCAATTCAATCTCTCTAGGAATAAAGCCTATTGCTTGGTTTGCTTTTTTATGGCCTTGCTAACTAACCCAAGGCATAAATTTAATGATTCATGTATTTATACTACTAGATCCCTAATTAGCAAAAAAAAGGCCAACTAATAATGAACAGCTCCAACAGAGCACATCATGGGGAAGAGCAAACAACATTCAACTGTGTTCTGGATGGAGAGCAGAGGTAGGTCTGTATGGGAGTTGGGTCTGAAATGAGAACACGGATGATTCTGTACGGGTGGGGGGTCTCATTATGTGTGTCAGCATTCTCAGCAATAACTTTAAGCAATGTTCCCTCTGCAACTGCTGGGCACAAAGCTGATAGCTGCATGAAGATGCGCTATGTAACTTTGGAGAGAGAGAGAGAGAGAGAGAAAAAAGAGAGAGAGAGAGACCACATCTATTGAATGGCAGCAGATGTTTGTGAAGTAACAGTCCATCATGTAAAGGACATGCGTTCATCTAAAATTAGTGCATGTTGTTAAAACAGTGACAACAAAGCCACCAATGCATAGTCAGCAATTTGTATTGAACAGCATTGTTCGAGCATATCTTTGCCATAAAGAACTTATGCACGTAACCCAAGAATAGACAATCAAACGTATATCAGATAAATGAACACCAGGAAGAAATAAAACCACATCCTGTCAAGTAAAAGTACAGCAACACCTGCCCACGCCAGGGCCTTTGGTAAATCTTTGTTTCCTTAACATGGGCCCACTGCTCTATATCTAGGTATCTGGTCCAGATCTGAACTGTTCCTTCACAGCAAAGTTTCCACTCCCTGTCTTAATATTCAATTCCAAATGGATTTGTTACAGTCCTAAGACAAGCACAAGTTTATTGACTGGCACCCTAAAGTAGGGCTGACCAATCTTTTATCTTCATGTGCTTACAGAGTTACACAACATTGATCCTTGAGGGATATACAATGTTCCTATTAATTTCAATATATCTCAAAAAGAAAGGCTTGCATTTACATAATGCCTTTCTAGATCTCAGCACATCCCAAAATGCTTTACAAGTTATTCAGTGCTTTTGAAATGTTAATGTAAGAAACATAGCAGCTATTTGCATGCAGGAAGGTCCCACACACAGTAATGTGATAATGATCAGGTAATTTATTTTAATAATGGTGACTGAGGGATAAATATCAGCTGGGACACTAGGGAGAACTCTCCCTAGGCTCTCTGTGAATAGTGCCCTGGGGCTTTGTACATCCAACTGAGAGGGCAGGTGGAGCTTCGGTTCCATGTCTCATCTGAAAAATGACACCTCCCAACGGTGCAGCACTCCCTCAGCAATGCACTGGTGGGTCGCAATTTCTCAGGGCCACATTAGTGTGCAGCAATCCCTCAGTACTACTGAGTTCCGAATAAGAGTCATATTGAATTTGAAACATTAACCCTGTTTCTCTCTCCACAGATGCTGCCAGGCCTGCTGAGTTTTTCCAGCAATTTGTTTTTATCTCAGTACTATACTAGTGTGCAGCAATTCCTCAGTATTGCACTAGTGTGTAACAATCCATCAGGATTATTAGGGTTGAGGATGTAACAAGTAGATGTAGTGTATTTTGATTTCCAAAAGGCATTCTATAAGTTGCTCCATAAAAGGTTATTACGCAAGGTGTTCAGGTTGATATATTAGCATGATTAGAGGACTAGCAAACTAACAGGAAACAGAGTCGTGGTAAAATGGATCATTTTCAGGATGTCAAACTGTTACGAATGGAGTGCCACGGGGATCAGTGCTAGGGTTTCAACTAGTTACAATCTACATTAATGACTTGGATGGAGGGACCAACTATTGTGACCAAACTTGCTGACCTTACAAAGTTAGGTAGTTTAGCAAGTTCTGAGGAGAATACAAAGAGTCTGCACAGAGATATAGACAGATTAAGTGAGTGGGCAAAAATTTTGCAGATGGAGTAATATGTGGGGAGATGTAAGGTTGTCCACTTTGGCAGGAAGAACAGAAAAGCAGCATATTATTTAAATGGGAAGAGATCGCAGAATGCTGCAGTACAGAGGGATCTTGGCATCCTTGTACATGAATATCCATGCATCCTTGGCATCCTTGTGCATAAAAAGTTACCATGCAAGTACAGCAATTAATTAGGGAGATAAATGGAATTTCCATTATATAAAAAAAAACTCCCCACTAGAGCTATACCTTGAGTGCCCTACCATCCATTCTTAATTAGCACATTTGTTTAGATAATATCACCAACTTTAACTTTAACACCTATGTGTTCTATTGTACTATTGTCGTTGACATCTTTTGATGATCTGCTTCTATCACTGCTTGTTTGTCCCTACAACCACACCCCCCCCACCACCTCTCTCTCTATCTCTCTATCTCTCCGCCCCCCACACACACACCTTAAACCAGCTTATATTTCAACTCTTTCTTGGACTCGAACTCAAGTTCTGTCGAAGGGTCATGAGGACTCGAAATGTCAACTCTTTTCTTCTCCGCCGATGCTGCCAGACCTGCTGAGTTTTTCTAGGTAATTCTGTTTTTGTTTTGGATTTCCAGCATCCGCAGTTTTTTTGTTTTTATCTTCTGTGTTTAATTGACTGCCACTGCTCTTCAAGAAATGCCTACCTCCTTGAAGAAGTTCTGTTCCTCTCTGCGACAAGATTTCCGTATCTCTCTGTTGTCTTGCTCACCTTCCTTGCTTTCCATTTCCCTCCTAGTGTTTGACAAGGTGTTTACTAAAACCCGCTTTCACAGCCATATCTCCTTTCTCAGTGACTGTCTCCGTCTCCGACTTACCCCACGTGGATTTCAACTGAAATTCCACCCCTCATGTTTCGAACCCACCCAGGATTACAGGTATCTCCGGGACATAAAACGTTTCTTGGACTGCTGTTCCCGTCACATTCTGAAATCCACACTCAGTGCCATGCGCCGCCATATGAACACACTCGACCTCTCCCTCCAGCAGCACCGCCGTACCCTTTTTCAAAGCTGCGCATGCCCCCAGTTTCATTTTATCCTTCGGCTCATCCGACGTCTCAACAAGAAACTTTTTCTCTTTCTCTCAAGTGCTAAGGAACGCAAGCTCCAACAACTCATCGAAACCAACACCCATCTAGGACCCTCCATCCCTGCCTGTCCCTCCGTCCCCACCCTTTCTTCCAATCCCAACCCCAGCCGTGTATTCACTATACCCCCTGACCTTCCCCTCTCCGATGCTGAACGTTCAGTGCTCAGCAAAGGACTTAGTTTCATACCCTTACGCCCTCACCTCAATGAATTTCGGGCTCGGCATGATACTGAACTCTTCTTCCGCCGTCTTCGTCTCCGGGCTCACTTCTTTGGGTGGGAGTCCTCTCCCAGTTCAACGGATCCTCTTACCCATCTCCAATATTCTCCCTCCACCTGGACCCCTCCCTCTGGATTCTTACCTTCTCTCGATCTTTTCATTGAGAACTGTCGGCGCGACATTAGTCGTCTCAATTTCTCTGCTCCTCTCACCCATTCTAACTTGTCTCTCTCTGAACTTACTGCACTCCATTCTCTCAGGTTCAACCCTGACATTGTCATCAAACCCGCTGACAAGGGTGGTGCTGTTGTTGTCTGGCGCACTGACCTCTACCTCGCGGAGGCTGAGCGTCAACTCGCAGACACTTACTCCTACCTCTCCCTGGACCATGACCCCACCACTGAACATCAAGCCATTGTTTCCAGGACTGTCACTGATCTCATCTCCTCTGGGGATCTCCCTCCCACAGCTTCCAACCTGATAGTCGCCCAACATCGGACGGCCCGCTTCTATCTCCTACCCAAAATCCACAAACAGAACTGCCCCGGTAGACCGATCGTCTCAGCTTGCTCCTGCCCCACAGAACTCATTTCTCGTTATCTTGACTCCCTTCTCTCTCCCCTTGTCCAGCCCCTTCCCACCTACATCCGTGATTCCTCTGACACCTTACGTCACATCAACAATTTCCAGTTCCCTGGCCCCAACCGCTTACTCTTCACCATGGTTGTCCAATCCCTCTACACCTCCATCCCCCACCAGGATGGTCTGAGGGCCCTTAGCTTCTTCCTCGAACAGAGGCCCGAACAATCCCCATCCACCACTACTCTCCTCCGTCTGGCTGAACTTGTTCTCACGCTGAACAATTTCTCCTTCAACTCCTCTCACTTCCTCCAAATAAAAGGTGTGGCTATGGGTACCCACATGGGCCCCAGCTATGCCTGTCTCTTTATGGGGTATGTGGAACATTCCTTGTTGCAGTCCTACTCCGGCCCCCTTCCACAACTCTTTCTCCGGTACATCGATGATTACTTCGGTGCCGCTTCATGCTCTCATCGGGACTTGGAAAAATTTATTAATTTTGTTTCCAATCTCCACCCCTCCATCATTTTCACGTGGTCCATCTCTGACACTTCCCTTCCCTTCCTTGACCTCTCTGTCTCAATCTCTGGTGATAGACTGTCCACCAATATCCATTACAAACCCACCGACTCCCACAGCTATCTCGACTACAGCTCCTCACACCCCGCTTCCTGTAAGGACTCCATCCCATTCTCTCAGTTCCTTCGCCTCCGTCGCATCTGTTCCGATGATGCTACATTCAAAAACAGTTCCTCTGACATGTCCTCCTTCTTCCTTAACCGAGGTTTTCCACCCACTGTCATTGACAGGGCCCTCAACCACGTCCGGCCCATCTCCCGCGCATCCACCCTCATGCCTTCTCCTCCCTCCCAGAAACATGATAGGGTCCCCCTTGTCCTCACTTATCACCCCACCAGCCTCCGCATTCAAAGGATCATCCTCCGCCATTTCCGCCAACTCCAGCATGGTGCCACCACCAAACACATCTTCCCTTCACCCCCCCTTATCGGCATTCCGTAGGGATCGCTCCCTCCGGGACACCCTGGTCCACTCCTCCATCACCCCCTACTCCTCAACCCCCTCCTATGGCACCACCCCATGCCCACGCAAAAGATGCAACACCTGCCCCTTCACTTCCTCTCTCCTCACCGTCCAAGGACCCAAACACTTCTTTCAAGTGAAGCAGCATTTCACTTGCATTTCCCCCAACTTAGTCTACTGCATTCGTTGCTCACAATGTGGTCTCCTCTACACTGGAGAGACCAAACGTAAACTGGGCGACCGCTTTGCAGAACACCTGCGGTCTGTCTGCAAGAATGACTCAAACCTCCCTGTCGCTTGCCATTTTAACACTCCACCCTGCTCTCTTGCCCACATGTCTGTCCTTGGGATGCTGCATTGTTCCAGTGAAGCCCAACGTAAACTGGAGAAACAACACCTCATCTTCCGACTAGGGACTTTACAGCCTTCCGGACTGAATATTGAATTCAACAACTTTAGGTCGTGAGCTCCCTCCCCCATCCCCACCCCCTTTCTGTTTCGCCCTTCCTTTTTTTTCCAATAAATTATAAAGATTTTCCTTTTCCCAACTATTTCCATTATATAAAAAAAAAACCCCACTAGAGCTATACCTTGAGTGCCCTACCATCCATTCTTAATTAGCACATTTGTTTAGATAATATCACCAACTTTAACTTTAACACCTATGTGTTCTATTGTACTAGTGTCGTTGACATCTTTTGATGATCTGCTTCTATCACTGCTTGTTTGTCCCTACAACCACACCCCCCCCACCACCTCTCTCTCTCTCTCTCTCTCTCTATCTCTCCGCCCCCCACACACACACCTTAAACCAGCTTATATTTCAACTCTTTCTTGGACTCGAACTCAAGTTCTGTCGAAGGGTCATGAAGACTCGAAACGTCAACTCTTTTCTTCTCCGCCGATGCTGCCAGACCTGCTGAGTTTTTCTAGGTAATTCTGTTTTTGTTTTGGATTTCCAGCATCCGCAGTTTTTTTGTTTTTATCTCTGTGTTTAATTGACTGCCACTGCTCTTCAAGAAATGCCTACCTCCTTGAAGAAGTTCTATTCCTCTCTGCGACAAGATTTCCGTATCTCTCTGTTGTCTTGCTCACCTTCCTTGCTTTCCATTTCCCTCCTAGTGTTTGACAAGGTGTTTACTAAAACCCGCTTTCACAGCCATATCTCCTTTCTCAGTGACTGTCTCCGTCTCCGACTTACCCCACGTGGATTTCAACTGAAATTCCACCCCTCATGTTTCGAACCCACCCAGGATTACAGGTATCTCCGGGACATAAAACATTTCTCGGACTGCTGTTCCCGTCACATTCTGAAATCCACACTCAGTGCCATGCGCCGCCATATGAACACACTTGACCTCTCCCTCCAGCACCGCCGTACCCTTTTTCAAAGCTGCGCGTGCCCCCAGTTTCATTTTATCCTTCGGCTCATCCGACGTCTCAACAAGAAACTTTTTCTCTTTCTCTCAAGTGCTAAGGAACGCAAGCTCCAACAACTCATCGACACCAACACCCATCTAGGACCCTCCACCCCTGCCTGTCCCTCCGTCCCCACCCTTTCTTCCAATCCCAACCCCAGCCGTGTATTCACTATACCCCCTGACCTTCCCCTCTCCGATGCTGAACGTTCAGTGCTCAGCAAAGGACTTAGTTTCATAACCTTACGCCCTCACCTCAATGAATTTCGGGCTCGGCATGATACTGAACTCTTCTTCCACCGTCTTCGTCTCCGGGCTCACTTCTTTGGGCGGGAGTCCTCTCCCAGTTCAACGGATCCTCTAACCCATCTCCAATATTCTCCCTCCACCTGGACCCCTCCCTCTGGATTCTTACCTTCTCTCGATCTTTTCATTGAGAACTGTCGGCGCGACATTAGTCGTCTCAATTTCTCTGCTCCTCTCACCCATTCTAACCTGTCTCTCTCTGAACTTACTGCACTCCATTCTCTCAGGTCCAACCCTGACATTGTCATCAAACCCGCTGACAAGGGTGGTGCTGTTGTTGTCTGGCGCACTGACCTCTACCTCGCGGAGGCTGAGCGTCAACTCGCAGACACTTACTCCTACCTCTCCCTGGACCATGACCCCACCACTGAACATCAAGCCATTGTTTCCAGGACTGTCACTGATCTCATCTCCTCTGGGGATCTCCCTCCCACAGCTTCCAACCTGATAGTCGCCCAACATCGGACGGCCCGCTTCTATCTCCTACCCAAAATCCACAAACAGAACTGCCCCGGTAGACCGATCGTCTCAGCTTGCTCCTGCCCCACAGAACTCATTTCTCGTTATCTTGACTCCCTTCTCTCTCCCCTTGTCCAGCCCCTTCCCACCTACATCCGTGATTCCTCTGACACCTTACGTCACATCAACAATTTCCAGTTCCCTGGCCCCAACCGCTTACTCTTCACCATGGACGTCCAATCCCTCTACACCTCCATCCCCCACCAGGATGGTCTGAGGGCCCTTAGCTTCTTCCTCGAACAGAGGCCCGAACAATCCCCATCCACCACTACTCTCCTCCGTCTGGCTGAACTTGTTCTCACGCTGAACAATTTCTCCTTCAACTCCTCTCACTTCCTCCAAATAAAAGGTGTGGCTATGGGTACCCGCATGGGCCCCAGCTATGCCTGTCTCTTTATGGGGTATGTGGAACATTCCTTGTTGCAGTCCTACTCCGGCCCCCTTCCACAACTCTTTCTCCGGTACATCGATGATTACTTCGGTGCCGCTTCATGCTCTCATCGGGACTTGGAAAAATTTATTAATTTTGCTTTCAATCTCCACCCCTCCATCATTTTCACGTGGTCCATCTCTGACACTTCCCTTCCCTTCCTTGACCTCTCTGTCTCAATCTCTGGTGATAGACTGTCCACCAATATCCATTACAAACCCACTGACTCCCACAGCTATCTCGACTACAGCTCCTCACACCCCGCTTCCTGTAAGGACTCCATCCCATTCTCTCAGTTCCTTCGCCTCCGTCGCATCTGTTCCGATGATGCTGCATTCAAAAACAGTTCCTCTGACATGTCCTCCTTCTTCCTTAACCGAGGTTTTCCACCCACGGTCGTTGACAGGGCCCTCAACCGTGTCCGGCCCATCTCCCGCGCATCCGCCCTCACGCCTTCTCCTCCCTCCCAGAAACATGATAGGGTCCCCCTTGTCCTCACTTATCACCCCACCAGCCTCCGCATTCAAAGGATCATCCTCCGCTATTTCCGCCAACTCCAGCATGATGCCACCACCAAACACATCTTCCCTTCACCCCCCTTATCGGCATTCCGTAGGGATCGCTCCCTCTGGGACACCCTGGTCCACTCCTCCATCACCCCCTACTCCTCAACCCCCTCCTATGGCACCACCCCATGCCCACGCAAAAGATGCAACACCTGCTCCTTTACTTCCTCTCTCCTCACCGTCCAAGGACCCAAACACTTCTTTCAAGTGAAGCAGCATTTCACTTGCATTTCCCCCAACTTAGTCTACTGCATTCGTTGCTCCCAATGTCTCTCCTCTACATTGGAGAGACCAAACGTAAACTGGGCGACCGCTTTGCAGAACACCTGCGGTCTGTCCGCAAGAATGACCCAAACCTCCCTGTCGCTTGCCATTTTAACACTCCACCCTGCTCTCTTGCCCACATGTCTGTCCTTGGCTTGCTGCATTGTTCCAGTGAAGCCCAACGTAAACTGGAGGAACAACACCTCATCTTCCGACTAGGGACTTTACAGCCTTCCGGACTGAATATTGAATTCAACAACTTTAGGTCGTGAGCTCCCTCCCCCATCCCCACCCCCTTTCTGTTTCCCCCTTCCTTTTTTTTCCAATAAATTATAAAGATTTTCCTTTTCCCAACTATTTCCATTATATAAAAAAAAACCCCCACTAGAGCTATACCTTGAGTGCCCTACCATCCATTCTTAATTAGTACATTCGTTTAGATAATATCACCAACTTTAACTTTAACACCTATGTGTTCTATTGTACTATTGTCGTTGACATCTTTTGATGATCTGCTTCTATCACTGCTTGTTTGTCCCTACAACCACACCCCCCCCCACCACCTCTCTCTCTCTCTATCTCTCTGCCCCCCACACACACACCTTAAACCAGCTTATATTTCAACTCTTTCTTGGACTCGAACTCAAGTTCTGTTGAAGGGTCATGAGGACTCGAAACGTCAACTCTTTTCTTCTCCGCCAATGCTGCCAGACCTGCTGAGTTTTTCCAGGTAATTCTGTTTTTGTTTTAGATAAATGGAATGTTGGCGTTTGTTGCAAGGGGGTTGAAGTATAAAATTAGGGAAGTCTTGCTACATCTGAACAGTGCATTAGTCAGATTGCACCTACAGTATTGTGTACTGTTTTGGTCTCCTTACTTAAGGAGTGGCATACTTGCACTGGAAGCAGTTCAAAGAAGGTTTACCAGGCTGATTCCTGGGATGAAGGCATTTGTCTTATGAGAAAAAATTGAGCAAGTTGGGCCTTTGAGTTCAGGAGAATGAGAGGCGAGATCTTATTGAAACATCGGAGGCGGCTTAACAGGTAGATGCCGAGAGGATGTTTCCCCTCACTGGGGAATCTAGAACAAGGGAGTACAGATAAAAATAAGGGATCTCCCATTTAAGGCGGAGATGAGGAATAATTTCTTCCCTCAGAGGGTCCTTAGTCTTTGGAATTCTCTTTTGCAGAGAGAAGTGGAGGCTGGGTCACTGAATACATTCAAGACTGAGATTAGACAGATTTCCCTCTTCGAGGGAGTCAATGGTTATTGGGGGTGGGGGGTCAGGAAATTAGAGTTAAAGCCACAATCAGATCAGCCATGATCTTATCAAATAGCAGAGCAGGTTTGATGGGCCAAATGGCCTACACCTGCTTCCATTTCTTGTGTTCTTATGGTACAGAGGACTACACTGATGTGTCAGCCTAGAATTTGTGCTCAAGTTCCTGGAGTGTGGCTTATACTCGCT
Source organism: Carcharodon carcharias (assembly GCF_017639515.1). Classification (NCBI taxonomy): domain Eukaryota; kingdom Metazoa; phylum Chordata; class Chondrichthyes; order Lamniformes; family Lamnidae; genus Carcharodon; species Carcharodon carcharias. Next base: position 53,981,994 of record NC_054479.1, on the reverse strand, counting down.
GACTCAGAGACCAGTGTGCTAATCGCTAAGTGATGGTTGAGACATCTATGAAATGGGCTGCAGTCAGTTTTCCCCATCTGTCCTGGTTCTTGCCATTTTGTTTTCACCTGCCCGCTCTGTTCCCAGCTCCTTGTGCCCTTGACCCTATGCTCCAAGCTCCTGCCCTTGTCCCCATTCCCTGGTCATTGTTGGTTCCCTATCCTGAGCTGCTGCCTCTCTGCCCCGGCTCCCTCTGCCTCCTAGCGGTCAGTGACGGTGCTGCTCTCACGAGTCGCAGAGCTCAGAGCGCAGGGAGTTAGTGCGAGGCGAGGCGAGGCGGGGCGGGGCGCGCGGACGGGCGGGCCGGTCGATGAGATGAGCCAAGGGAGGTGCGCAAAGGACGGACGCTGTTCCCCACCGCAGTTACCGTGCTGCCCGATGTTGTAGAGCCCGTGACAGTCCTGCAGGGTCTTCTGGTCGGTCGCGTTAAAACGGTATCGTTTCGGTTGGCCACCGGATGCATCCAAGATCCCGGTCCGAACATCACTGCGGTGACAGGAGGCGTGCACGCAGCGCATCTCAGGGTGCGTGCGCGCCCCAGGCCGCCATAAGGGCGCGCACGTCGTACTGACGGGGAGGGCGCGTGCCCCCTCCCACCTTGTACCTTCACTGAGAGTTTAGGATGATGCAAACCCTCTTTTATATGGGCTGGGTAGGACTGGCATCACACGCCAAGTGCCACCAAACAGCAACTTGCATTCATGTAGCATCTTAATGTAGGAAAATATCCCAAGAGTTTTCATCTTTTCTAAGATGTTTCATAGGTTTCTCACCCCTGATCTCTACCACTAGAACAAGGACAGCAGCTGCCTGGGAACACCAACACCACCCCACCTCCAGGTTCCCCTACAAGTCACACAGCACCGCAGCTTCATCATACATAACTGTTATTCCTTAATGGTCATTGGGCCAAAATCCTGGAACATCCTACCTGACAGCATTCACAGGTTGTGAAAGTACCTTCATCACATGGACTGCAGTGGTTCAAGAAAATGGCTCACCACTACCTTCTCAAGCACAATTAGGAATGGGCAATAAATTTTGACTTTGCCAGTGCTGTCCATATTCTGAAACTGGAAGAAAGTTTATACAGATTTTCAGAAGTTATTCAATAATGTGTCGTAAAGGAAGCTTGTAACAAAAATCCAGGTGTATGAATGTAGGACTATGGATGGAAAATTGATTGATGGACAGGAAACAGATAGTTGGGCTCAAGTATATTGCTTTGATTGAAAAAGGGGTTCTCAGTATTTGTAAAGGATTTGGATTTAGTCATCATGACCCCCATATGAAATCTGCTAACAAAAATGGGAAGTTTGACAAACAGCAACGATTATATATCTTCAAGGGACACACAGATTAGCTGAATGGTCAGGTGGCAGATGTACTTTAACGTGAAGGCATGCAAGTTAATACATTTTGGGAGGGAAAACACAAAGAAAGCGTAACCTCACTGAACGTTCCTGAAGGGCGTTGACCAATATAGAGTTCTGAGGTTTAAATATGTAATTCCTAAACACACAAGTGCATTTAGATAAAGCTATAAACAAACCTATTAGCATTTTGGGACATTTAAATGAGGTCCAAAATTAAAGTCATAATGGTAATTTTGTACAAGGCAATAACTACATTACAGTGTGACTTTTGGCAGCCCCATTAGATAAAAAAACATTAAAGCCTGAAAGTTCATGCAGTGTCAGTTCACCAGGATGATAACATGGATGGTAAGCTATCGTTCTTCATATAAATATAGTTATGAGGAGAGAATTAAGATGCAGCAGCTATTTTCATGCTTAATTTTAATTGGGAGGGGGTATAATATTATGAAGGGCTTTAAGACGATTTCCTCTGGCTGCAGAGTCAGTGACAAGGGATTATCAATTTAAAATTGCCACCAAAGACAGTGAGGCTAGAGGTTTTTTTATATAGAGCTTGTTGGAGCATGAAACATGTAGTTGCCACAGAGAGAAGTTGAGGCGAAGATCATTGCATTTTTAAAGGGAATAGATAAATATTTGAGGCAAATAAAAGTACAGGGCTATGGCAAGCTGGAAGGATGGCAGAATTAATTTTTGATTACAATATCAAAGAGCTGGTTTGGACTTGATTGGCTGAAAAGCATCCATCTGTACTGAAAACCTATATGGTGCTAAATCCTGAAATGTTGCCCAGAGCTTTGACTCAAGATATGTGCTACTAATGAACCAGTCTGATAGTTAGGCCAATGTTGTAGGGTGATTGACGGATAACTGTTAAACACAGCGGTCTAGAAAGCAAGCTTTCCTGAAGTACTTATCCATGGACTAACGGCTAAACGGAAAGCAATGAACAACTCAGAGGTTTTGCCGTTAAAACATATTAAGGTTAGCTAGGCTCCTTGTGAGTTAGTTGACCCCTCAGAGATGAAACCATTAAACAAGGTACAAACCAGATATTAATGAAGAAATTATCCTGTCTCATTGCAGCTCATTTTTAAATTTCTTGGATCGATTTTGTATATTCAACTAGAGTAGAAGTTGCACCAAGATAAATTTAACATGGCCAACCTCTTATAAATAGATATTAAAAGATGTTCTAATCATTTTGAAAGCAGATAAAACTCCCTATTCATCACAGTAAGCTCCTCAGCCACATCAAACAAGGATTTGCTGCCATTTCTTTTCTCAAAGAAGATCTCATGTAAAACTCCAGCAAGTACCAATTCAGTGAACCAAGTTCAGTAATTACTGCTAATCATTGCAGTGGGAGTATGAAAGATGTTTAATTCCATCAGTTTATTTAACAAATGTACCCATCATTGGTTTTCAATAAGCTCAGAAAATTCCATCATTCTCTTAATTTCTATCAAATTATTTCTGTTCTGTGAGGCATAGACTGCTGGAAACGCAAGGTTCCCCTAAAGGATTGTTTTTCTAAGCTTGGCTGAAATTCCTATTTGTTAGTCATGCATCTTTTTACAATTGGCATTTCAGCTTTCAAATATTTATGTATGATTTGATTCCTGGTCAGTGCTGAGCTGATGGATCTCAGCCAAGGAAACAGTTTGGAGTCGACAATTATCTACACTATCTCAGGTGAAGGAGAAGAGAAAAATCAGGCACATGTTTTGATCCTGATCCTCATCGAATGATTCAACAATAACTTGCATTCATATAGACATTAAAAAAATCTTCCAAAGGCACTTGAGATGTAATCAAAAAATTAATTTAAAGAATTCCCTGCCAATAAACATGCATTTTTTTAAATACCTTGGCCAAGGACAGAATTGAGCTCAATTGTAATGATTCCACAGCAAAGTCAGCCAACAACCCTGGGGTAGATTTTCCTCTTCGGGGCTGGGGCATAGGAACTTAGTGGGGCGAAAGCCCAGATTACAAATTGGGCACCAGCTGCTCATGCATACATTTGAACCAAAGCAGGAACCAGCTCTTTTGAGATATGAAGAGGGCACAGTAATTCAAAATACATTCAAAAGTATTTTCATAAGCAACTGCTAACAAGACCTCCAATCTGCTCACTATCAGTGTGCATATAGAAAGAAGTAAACCGTGCAGCTAATTTAACATTGATATGGTCACCCAACAACTTTCCAACTATTCCCTCCAGGAAGGAGGAGGCTGGCTTGAACAGGGTTAACATTGGTCACATAGGCTCAGGGGAAGAGAGGAGCTGGAAGACTAAGAGTGGGATTGGGTGAGGAAGCAAAGCCACTTTACTTGGGGTGGGTCTCAAATGAGAATGCAGCAGAGCTGAAGCATTCTGAAAGGAGCACAGAAGAACTTGAGGAATTATAGATGTTTACAGCACAGAAGGAGGCTATTCAGCCTCGTGTCTGCGCCAGTCAACAAATATCTGACAACACTAATCCCATTTTCCAGCACTTGGCCCATAGCTCTGGAGGCTATGGCAATGCAAGTGAATATCTAAATACTTCTCAAATGTTATGAGAGTTTCTAACTCAACCACCCTTTCAGGCAGTGAGTTCCAGACTCCCACCACCCTCTGGGTGAAAACACTTCTCCTCAACTCCCCTCTTAGCCTTCTACCTCTTACCTTAAATCTATGCCCCATGGTTATTGACCCATCTACTAATGGAAAAAATGCCTTCCTATCCACCCTGTCTATGCCCCTCATAATCTTATACACCTCTATCAGGTCCCCGCTCAACCTTTGCTGCTCCAAGGAAAACAACCCCGGCCTATCCAATATTTCTTCATAGCTCAGACCCTCCAGCCCATGCAGCATCCTGGTGAATCTCCTCTGCACCCACTCCAGTGCAATCACATCCTTCCTATAATGTGGTGACCAGAACTGCACACAGTACTCCAGTTGTGGCCTAACCAGTGATAAAAACAAAAAACTGTGGATGCTGGAAATCCAAAGCAAAAACAGAATTACCTGGAAAAACTCAGCAGGTCTGGCAGCATCGGCGGAGAAGAAAATAGTTGACGTTTCGAGTCCTCATGACCCTTCAACAGAAGAGTTGAAGGGTCATGAGGACTCGAAACGTCTACTATTTTCTTCTCCGTTGATGCAGCTAGACCTGCTGAGTTTTTCCAGGTAATTCTGTTTGTGTTGTGGCCTAACCAGTGTTTTATATGATTCCAGCATAACCTCCCTGCTCTTGTATTCTATGCCTCGGCTAATAAAAGCAAGTATCCCATATGCCTTCTTAACCACCTTATCTACCTGCCCTTCTGCCCCTAGGGATCTGTGCATATGTACATTATGGTCCCTCTGATCTTCCATACTTTCTAGGGTCCAACCCTTCATAGTGTAATCCCTTGCCTTGTTAGTCCTCCCCAAGTGCATTAGCTCACTTTTCCAGGTTGAATTCCATTTGCCACTGCTCTGCCCATCTGACCAGTCCATTGTTATCCTTCTGCAGTTTACGGTTATCCTCCTCACTATTTACCACCCTACCAATTTTCGTATCATCCGCGAACTTCTTGATCATACCCCCACTATTTAAGTCCAAATCACTTATGTACACCACAAACAAAAAGGGCCCCAGCAGCGAGCCCTGCGGAACCCCACTGGAAACAGACTTCCAGTTACACAAACATCCCTCTACCATCATCTCCTGCTTCCTGCCTCTCAGCCAATTTTGGATCCAATGTGCCACTTTGCCTTGAATCCCATGGGCTCTTACTTTCGTGACCAGACTACCATCAGGAATCTTATCAAAAGCCTTGCTAAAGTCCATGTAGACTACATCAAATGCATTACTCTCAACACCACTCTTGGTTACCTCCTCAAAAAATTCGATCAGATTTGTCAAACATGACCTTCCCTTAACAAATCTATGCTGACTATCCCTGATTAATTCATGTCTCCCCAAGTGCAGGTATATTCTGTCCCTCAGAATTCTTTCTATTAACTTCCCCACCACCAATGTTAGACTGACTGGCCTGTAATTTCCTGGTCTATTCCTTCCTCCCATTTTTAATAATGGGACAACGTTAGTAGTCCTCCAGTCCTCTGGCACCTCACCTGTGGCCAGGGAGGATTTGAAAATTACTGCCAGGGCTTCTGATATCTCTTCCCTTGCCTCTCTCAACACCCTGGGATACACCTTACCTGGGCCTGCAGGTTTATCCAACCTAAAGGCTGCTAAACGCATTAGCACCTCTGCTCTATTTAATTTCCTCTAATATTTCATAGTCCTCCACCCTGATGTTTATACCTGCGTCGTCCTTTTCCATTGTCAAGACAATGCGAAGTATTCACTTAGGACTGTACCCATGTCTTCCGGGTCCCCACATACATTACCTCTATGGTCCCTAATTGGCCCTACAATTTCCTTAGTTATTCTCTTGCTCTTCATATATTTTTTAAAAAGCCTTTTGGGGTTTCCTTTATTCTACACAACAATGCTTTCTCATGCACTCTCTTAGCTTTCCTAATTTCCTTTTTAAGTGCCCCTCCCTGCACTTTTTATACTCCTCCAGGGACTCTGTTGTATTGAGCCCCTGGTATCTGCCGTAAGCTTCTCTTTTTTCTTAATCCTAACCTTTATGTCCATTGACATCCAGGGTTCTCCGGGCTTGGTCCTCCAATTTGACTTTACAGGAACACACTTGCCCTGTACTCTCGCTATTTCCTCCTTGAATGCCTCCCACTGCTCTGACACAGTTTTATCTGTAAGTAGCTACCCCTAATCCACTTGAGCCAAGTCATATCTCATCTTAGTAAAATTAGCCTTTCCCCAGTTTATAACTTTTATTCCTGGCCCAACCATACCAATTTCCATAACTATCCTAAATCTTTCTCAGTTATGGCCAAATCTCCAAAATGATACGCCTTCCAGCTGCCTGGGCTCATTTACGAATATTAGGTCCCTTGTTGGGCTTTCTACGTACGGGCTAAAAAAGTTCTCCTGGATGCAACTGAAGAATTTTGCTCCCTCCCTACCTTGCAATTAATATTTGGGTAGTTATAATCCCCTATTACTGCATTATTCTTACACTTCTCTGAAATTTGATTATATATTTGATCCTCTATCTCTCCCTGACTGTCTGGGGGTCTATGGGACACACCCAACAGTGTGTTTGCCCCTTTTGTGTTTTTTTATTTCTACCCATATGGCCTCATTTGATGATCTTTCCAAGATACCATCCCTCCTCACTGCTATAATTGATTCCTTGATCAATATTGTGACCCCCCCACCCCACCTCTTCTATTCCCCTCTCATCTGAATACCCTATAACCAGGAATGTTGAGCTGCCAATCCTGCCCTACTTTTAGCCAAGTTTCAGTCATAGCTATGATATCATACTCCCACGTGCCGATCTGTGCACTCTGCTCATTTGTATTATTCCTCAGGCTCCTTGCATTAAAATATATTCCATTTAGCCTTGCTAAACTCACTTCTTTCTTATCTAGCCTATGTTTCCTCGGCCCTCCAGACTCACTTACTAGTGTTTTAACTTTGAATTCCATCTCAGCTACTGTCCCCTCTGAGCTATTTTCAGAATCCTATCTCCCCCCCCCGACCCGATCTAGTTTATACCCACCCCAACAGCATTAGCAAACCTCCCCGCAAGGATGTTGGTCCCGTTCCTGTTCAGATGTAATCCAACTTATACAGGTCCCACCTCCTCCAGAAACGGTCCCAATGCTCCAGGAATCTAAAGCCCGCCCTCCTGCACCATCTCTCCAGCCACGCTCTCATCTGCTCTATCCTTCTGTTCCTATACTCACTACTGCGTGGCACTGGGAGCAATCCCGAGATTACTACCTTTGAAGTCCTGCTTTTCAATTTCCTACCCAACATCCTAAAGTCTGCTTACAGGACCTCATTTCTCTTTCTTCCTACGTCATTGGTCCCAACATGGGCCATGACCTCTGGATGTTCACCTTCCCCCTTCAGAATGCCCTGCAGCCGTTCTGTGACATCCTTGATCCTGGCATCCAAAAGGCAACACACCATCCTGGAGTCATCTCTATGGCCGCAGAAGTGCCCGTCTACCCCCCACCCCCCCCAACTAACAAATCCCCTACCAATATTGTCCTTCCACATTTCTTCCTCCCCTGAGCAGCTGGACCACCAACAGTGCCACGGCCTTGGCTCTGGTTGGCCTCCACAGAGGAACCTTCATTCTCACCATTTTCCAAGGCCAAAAAACAGTTTGCAAGCAAACTGCACTCGGGGGGATTCCCTCACAACCTGCCTGGTCCCCTTCTTGTCTGGCGGTCATCCATTTCCCTCTGTTTGCACTTCCTTAAGCTGGGGTGGGGGGCGGTGACTACACCCTGGAATGTGCAATCCACAAACCTCTCAGCCTCGTGAACGCACTGTAGTGTCCCCAGCTACCGCTCAAGCTCCTAAACCCGGAGCTTGAGTTGCTCCAGTCGGAGGCACCTCCTGCACACAAGGTCATCCAGACTGCCAGGAGCATCTACGATTTCCCACATAGCACAGGATGTGCAAATCACAGGATTGAGCTCCTCAGACATATCTTAACTAAATGGAATATGGACCTTTGCTTTTATTTTCCCGTTACTCCTATTTGAGTCTCGCTGTTTTAACCTCTCTGTCCTGAAATCTCACTGTTTTAACCTCTCTGTTCCGAAGTTAAACTGAAGTCCCCTCCCTTTTCAAACTATCAGAGTAGCTGAAAAACAATTTGCTCTGGTTGGTCTGCACTAATCATGTGACGCCACAAGCCACTGTTGGGATCCAGCATTTTCTGTTTTTACTTCAAATCTTTGGAATCTAGTGTTTTGATTTTGTATTAATATTGGGATCTGACTGATTGGTCTGTAGGGTTATCCATTCAACATGGAATAATCAACTCAAAAGGTGCATTACAATCAGAGCTTATTGAAGGATACATAATTCTTAAGGGATGGAGGAAAAAAATGTGATTTTAAATTTAAAAACATGGACTTTCAGTAAATAAAGGCATTCTGCCACAATTCAATAACTTCTCAATTCACTTCCTTCATATAGATAGAAAATTGAGATTTTTTTTTACCCAGTTTGTTTTTCCATTCCCGTTGGCCCAAAATATAAAGCTGTGCAGCAACACATGGATGATACTACAAGTTTATTTGGAGCATGTATCCTGTTTGGGAGACACATGTATACAAAATACATAGTACAGCATAAATACTGCTTCAGCTATATGTTACAGGTAAGTAGCTTGATATCTGTTAATCAGTTTAGAGTGTCATGAAAATTAAACCTTTGTGGATTGGCAGCAAAGGACAGAGTAGGTTGGGCTCGCAATTAACAATTTCCATTATTAAAGTTCAATTTGTGGAATGTGCGTGTTCAAGATGAATCTTGTGAATTTGCAAGCTAACAAAGTGATATTTTGGAAGATAAGAGATTAAGACTCAGCTTTAGCTCTTCAGTGCTAAGAGCTTCGCAAATTCTGGCACTTGCTGCCCATAATTTTCCGTCATTAAAATTGAAGGTGGGCAGATGGAGTTAAGATACAGAGCAATTATAATCTAATTGAATGGCAGAACAGGCTTGAGAGGCTAAATGGCCAACTCCTATTCCATGAAATAGTGGACAATACTTTTCTGAATGTTATTTCGCAATCAAGCAAGAGAAGTTCTAATGTCCAGGGTGAAGTTGAAAATCTGTGCCCTGCCTTTCTGTCTATATGGGGAGCTGGATATGAGTCATCCATCACTTCTCATGTGAGTTATCCCATTAAACTAACCTGCCTCAAAATTGGCCAGCATTTGTTTTAATTTACATCAGCACTTAAATGATTTTATCTTACAGCAGTGTGAAAAGTCTGAAAGAAAATAAATCTAGACTTGCTAGACCAGGCATGCAGCGTGAAAGGTGACAATCCAATATAATCACTGAACCAAGTTATACTTTCCCACAAACTTTTATCAATATGAACAATTTGAAACGATCTCAAGAGTCCTGGTTTCACTTGCTGAAAGATAATGCGTGGAGGACAAAAAAAAAAACAAGGGCAGGAGCCCCGCTTTAAACACCCTTGGCCCAGAAATGCTGTCATCTTTATGTCAGACGGTAAACATTCTTCAGACTATTGGCTGGATGTTGTGTGTGTGCTGCTGCCACTTCCAGTACTTTTCCCAGTGCTGCTACCTTTGGGGACTCTGGTGGCGCTAGGCTGCCGCGGCACCCGCTGGCTGGATCCTTCACGGGTCGTGCTTCGTTCCGTCTGCGTCTGGGCACCACTGATGGCGGTGTTGGATTTATTTCTCACTGCGAAGTAAAGAAGGGGGTGGGCAGGGAAAAGAAAGCAGTCAGTTTTGCAACCAAGACATTTTGGATTCTAAAAACATCACACACTCTAGAGGCTGTTGCTGGTCTTCCTCTAAGATGGGTCAGAATACCGGAGTGCCCTGTTGTGATATGAAATGCAGCAAAGGCTGCTCCATAAATATGCTGTTTATTTGATCCTCTCCAGTCTAGAGGACAACAACCCACAGCAGTTTTGATTAAATGCAAGTCACGGTGCCAAAAGGGAGGAAAAACATGCAATATAAAAAGTGGTTACACTGGCAGAGTTTAATCCTTGCTTCCAAACATCAGTCTTGATAACTGTTCAGGTGCCAGCATTAACCTTGGTGTCACGGCAGAAGGAAAGGCAATGGAAAAAGGAAAGGGAGACAGAAAAAAAGAAGTCAGGTATTCTGCTCCTAATCACTGTTCACAGAACATGCAGAAATAGACATTGTGGGAACTGGGTCTTTTCTGTGATGGCCCTATAGTTGGATAGTCTGCCCACAAATATTGGAGGGTAATCACTGCTTGTGAAATCACAGACCAGTATTAACATCTGACTGATAGGGGAGAAACTTTGAAGACAAAGGGGGAGAAAGAAAAAAAGAGAATGGGAACATTCTTCTTTGGAAAAGGTTTTCAGTGTTTTTTTGGGTGTAAGCCATTGAGGGAGGGAATAATTAAATTCTCAAGCAGAGGTCAGGTGATCCATCAAAGGGAGGAAAAGCACAGGCAGAATCACTTTCCTTAGTTAAGTCCTTGCTAGTGAATCAAAGCTAGATAGCAGTGGACAAGGCCCCAGTCAAGGCTGATCTCTCCACTGAAAGGAATTGCTGCATTGAGGTGGTGGGGGTTGGTGTTGTTGGGGGCAAGAATCACGATGGTTAATGACAAATTAGTTTAAAGTAACTTTTGATTTATTAATGTGGCATCCCTTTTCCTTTTAATCTTTTCATGATGCAAAGGACTTAGCTGTGGAGTTATGCAGATAACCAGTGCTACTTTGCAAAACAGCTCCAGGACAGGATTCCTGGGAGGCCTCCCCCAATTCCCAGAGAGGTGGATCCAGGAATCTGCTGATTGCTACAGCTGCACTGTTAAGATGAAGAGATGGTGGGGTGAGTCTGTGCCTCACAGATCTGTGCACGGCTTAGGTTCTCTGTTGTTGCATGAGAAAGTACTCTGGGGCAGGAAGGAGCAAAAAGTTAATCTTCCCCAGAACTGCGAATGAATTTACAGAAAGCACAGAGCCTTAACTCTTTACCCATATCATCCCTTCCACATGCAGGAAATTTATTACTTCTTATAAACTGGAATTGTTCTCACAGAAATATGGATTTCCACAAAATAAATTCTGTATGCCAATAAAGAAAAAAAGAGGGGACAAAACGAGTGTAGAGTAAGCTCTTTTGCTTGGAAGCTGTATCATTAAAATGTTCCTTGAATTTGAAAGCACACATTTCAAATATGGCTCTCTGTATTAGTGCTGGTGCTGGTTCCATCAATCAACGGCCTTATTCAAGGTGAGCAGAAAGAGAAGATTCACAGTCAGAATCAAGCTTCTGCATAAAACAGAGGCCTCCCTGCTCTGTGGAGAAATTTAATGGCTAGCTTGGAGATTATTTGCACACAATCAGAATCATTAATATTGTTCACTCAACTTTGAAAATTTTTACTGCTGAAAAGACACGAGTACTTTTGACATCATTGTATTGTTCAAAGTTAATTAATATCTGAATGTGGGCTATGAGCTTTGAACACCTGTTCTTTGTAGGTATTAATCACATTCCCCCACCCTTGCACAAAGGCTATCATGGACATTTTTCCTCTCGATCTCAGAGGAGCACCAGCAATTATCTAAAGCATTTCAGAGAACTGGAAACAAAAGTGGATTAGAAAAGCAGCATTTAGCATAGCAAATAAAAAAGGAAACGTGAAAGCCAACTACTGGCAGCCCAATTGTGCTCCCCCGCCATTCCCCACAGCGCTAAACTACAGCACAAAGCAAGCCAGGTCTGCCACAGTGCCAGCAGCATGGTAACTCACAGCCAGGACAGGAAGTCAGATTGCAGGAATTCATAAGTCAGCGGGTAACAAGCGCATCTATTCCAACAACAGGCACCACCAGCAGGAACATACTAGAACTTGATTCCACAGTGACTGCCTAGTGTCAACAGGAGTGACTGTTCTTTTAAGAACAAATACAGTTGCCCAAACAGGTCTGTGATCCAACAGTGTTAACGCAATTATCAGCTTCAGGAAGTGCTGGCTGCATCTTCAGGTCGAGAAGCAGCAATTGAAATATAAAAGTGAAACTCGCACTGTACAAGATCCCGTAACATAGGTGACAATAATTAACTCAACAGTCTTTGATTAACATAAGGAATCTTTTACCCAAATTTCCACTTTAGGCCTCAGCTTCAAACATGTGCAAAAATCCAGAAGCATATCAGGTCAATTTTATTTTCCATGTACAACTACCTGTTTCCTACCTGTCGCTGCAGCAACAGTGTAGGGTAACGCACATGCCTTTTGCACCAAGAGATCTGGGATTTTATTACAAGAAAGAGGAAGTAAAACACAATCAGCTCATGTTTCCTTAAATGTGCTTATCCCACTGTTGTACTTTCATGGGAAGTGCAACATAGCATCCACAAAGGATCTTACAAGGATCTCTGTCTGCCTCTCTGTGAATCCCTCTTAACATCTAAAAGCACATTTATTGAATTAGACTGTTCAATCCGACCAGTACATTTCAGTGTTTACCCTCCAAGTGAGCAAAATAGTTCTGAACAGCCGCTCTCATCCTCATCCAGTCTCATTAATCAAGCCTTTGGACATCTTTCAGGTCCCCATAAAAGAAATGGGATCTGTTTCTTCCTTTGAGGGGCCTTGGAATGTTTTTCTGTGTTAAAGGGACAATATTAATGCAAGCTACCATTGCTCATTATAAGTGTTATACAACAGGGGTATCTAAACTTTATCCTCAAGCTCAGATTCTCTGACATCTGAAGCCCAGGCAATTTGGGCTTATATTTCTTATTTGGCATATTTTAATTTAGTGGGCCTGAAGGTTTACTGTTGGTGGTACTGCTATTTCCTAACTCAGTTGAAAATCTGTTAGTAACAGCAACTTTACATACATGTATTTACACAAACATCGAACATGAACTTAAACTTCAAAAGTACCATTGTATGCAACTATGCAAAAATAAAAAACTTGTACACCCCTATTTAAGAATTTCTTATGGGTAGGTAACCCAAAAATTCATTCAGTCTCCAATTCAGAATGTCAATTACAGTCATCAATTACATTCACCTACCATTATTTTGGTGCATTTTGCACTCCATCTTTGGGGAGTGGGCAGAAAAAGAGAAAGGGGAAGAAACTGATAGGACCAGCCTTTTCCATTCAGTGTTTGATTATTTATAATCCAAGATTGACCTGACATCTGTGAAGCTCAAACTTCGCTTAAGCCAACCCTCTGGGCTAGCAATGCAATACATCTGAGATGAAGCAATAAAGAACTGCAGTTTAATTTGATTTACATTTCGCAGGAACACCTGGTAAAGGGATGGGAAGAAACGAGGAAGGATAATCTGAACGTACACCTCACCTCATATGTTTGCAAAATGAAAATCAAAAAATAAAAATAAATGGTGACCAGAAGATGGGATCTTGCATTTGCAATACCAATTGCAATACCATGCAGCTAATCTCTAAGGTGCAGGCTAAGCCTAACATTTCATCAGGAGCAGCATGTTAGGTGTCTTCAGTGCTTTGGAAAAATTACACTCACTCAGACCAAAGAAAGTGAATTAATTCTGATGCTAAAAGGGCAGTGCATTTCCAGGTGTGGGAACACCTAACTTTTATGGCTCTTTGCCAAAAAGTGGTCAACTGGAGCCAGATTAACTGAGCAATTAACTAACCAGCAGGAATGAAGAAGCCCAGAAATTTGAGAACAGAAATTATCTATATTCAAACGCATAATATTCGTGTATCATGCAATTCTCTCAAGGCCTCAAATAGCATAAAAAAAAGAGAACAAGGAAGATATATTTAGCGCTTTGAGCCTGCTCCTTCAGCCCAACATCTATAATCTAACATATTATGGATTCTGCTTCCCAAATTGCCTGAGGGAAAGCTTCTGTATGCAACAATTCCCAAAGCAAATCAAATATATGATTATTTTATCTGGATTTCCACCTCATAAGAGAAAAGATTTATCCAACCTCATGATACCAAAGTGATCCATTATTGCAATTTGTCATCTTATTTGAGTTAAGGAGTTCTGGATCATAATAATCTGAGGAACACAATAATGTATTAGCATTTAATATTCTAGTTCCCAAGGAATTGGATTGTTTTGAATGTTTTAGGCTCTGAGTAAATGCCAATACTTTTCAGATTTTGAAATCTCAAGCTGTGCGGTGGCCATTTGGCTTAAGCTTGGGTCTTGAAACAAAGGCAAATATGAAATTGGAGTTGTTCTTTAAGTTCAATTTCAAGATAACCAAAAAGCAGATTGGTGCAATATTAGTATACCATCCTTCATTATCACAGGTTTAAACTCTGTAACATATAGTCAGCGGCCAGCAGTTAATATATAGCTTCAGGTTCTCAGGAAAGAGATCTTCTCCTCGCCTAGAAAAGTTTGAATGGTCACTTGTGTGTGAAAAGGACCAAAACAATGACAAAAAAAACAAGTTCAGGGTTAAGTCAAAATGATTAATGTGAAACTAACAGCATGGGAACTAAAAAACGCCATGTTAAAAGGCAGATTAACTGCTGCTGGCTCCGCTCATAAAGTAGAGGATGTTTCAGCCAGTAACTTGATGAGGCCATTACCAACATGTTAGCTGTGGGATGAAGGGGTTGTCTTATGAAGAGAGGTTGAACAAGTTGTGCCTATACCCATTGGAGTTTAGAAAAATGAGAGGTGATCTTATTGAAACGTTTAGGATTCTGAGGGAACTTGATATGGTGCATACCCAGAGGATGTTTCCTCTTGTGGGGGAGACTAAAACAAGGGGACATAATTTAAAAATAAGAGGTCTCCCTTTTAAGACACAGATGCAGAGAAACATTTTCTCCCAAAGGGTCACTGGTGTGTGAAATTCTCTTCCCCAGAAAGAAGTGGAGGCTGGGTTTTGAATTTATTCAAGGCAAAGTTAGACAGATTTTTGCTAGGCAAGGAAGTCAAGAGTTGTGAGGGGAAAACAGAACTGAGACCACAATCAGATTAATCATGATCTTATTGAATGGTGGAGCAGACTCAAAGGGCCAAATGGCTACTCCAGCTCCTACGCTCCCCATGTTTGAAGGAACTACATGAGCAAACAGCCTTTCCCTTTTTTTTTAATTCTTTGGGAAACAGACTTGAAAATCCCACCTAAATCTGACAATGTTTTGTTTGCAATGTTTAAAGTTTCAGAAGTTAATTACAATGCACAAAAAATAAAACAGACAGCTGAAGTTATTGATTTCAAATTGTTGACCACAAGATCACTTTTGTCCTTCTGGGGCCAAAATAAGGACAAGTATTTGTTGACTTACAAGCATATGTTTTTTTTTGTTACTAAATCAATAAAAATATTCTCTGCCTTAATAAGGCTATTTTTCTTTGTGCTGAAGTTAGAATAGGATAGGAATGTGTCAATATTTTGGGGGGGGGGGGGGGGTGGTATTTCATACAAAGGAAATTTCTGTTTTAAACCCAAAAGTGGACAATTACCTCCAAAGGTTCAAGGGGAATATTGCATTACTGCGAGTTAGGTTTAAAGAGAAGTGAAGGTCAATCGCTTCGAACATTATCAAAGACAATTGGTTAAGGGTCCTTTGGGCTCATCAGGAGATATCTATATCTGCAACCAACAATATCACCATCAAGCTGCTGAATGGGTAGTCTGAGATGGGAACAATCACCAGACATGTTCAGTGAACAAGGCTTATTTTCAGTTGGTGACCTGATGCGGAATCATGCCTTTGATACACAATATTCCTATATGCTAGCCAAGTAAAGGAAGCAGCCAAGCAGACATGCATCACTCCATAGAAAAGCCCAGCACACCACTTAAAAACCTTTCTGCTAATTTAACTAATATATCTACAGAGTCCAGAATAAGTATCACAGGAGTTTATTAGTTTATCACCAATACCTCACACCTGCAGACATCTTAGGGTTGGAAAATTCCATGCTTCAAATCAACATACATTAGAAAAACACTATGCACTTTTTAACTTGCATAAGTTGAGTCTAGAAACACCCAACACTGTGGCAACAACTACAAGTTTCTACTGGTTTTTATTCATGGACTGGTTTCAGTACACTGCAACAAATGGTTAGATCAGCAACATTCATGTCAGGCTTCAGTAGGAATCTTTACAGAGTAAAGGGTGATCCTTGGGAAAAGCCATTTTCATAATCAGCCCTGTATTTCTACAAATTTACCTGGACTGCATACAGCAGAGGGACAATCTTACTGTTCAGAACAAAAAGACAATTATCCTGTAGAAACTGTGATAATACCAGATCTTCTTTCTAAACAACTTTCCGTTGTACCAACATTTAGGACATAAGGTTCTCCCTATACATATTTGGTCAGAGGGGAAACTAATCTAGAAAATTCATCAGGAAAATTGCAAGCTCTCAAAGCAAAAATGGATTATTTCTATTGTATATTGAATCTGGTGTGAAGATCATTAGGCTATGACTAACTGATGGAATCCTGGACTCTCACTTCAAAAGTCTTAGGACGAATCCAGTCTTGAAAGAAATTCAAACTCGTATCCTCTTAACAGAAGAAACTTCATCAGCTCTCCAATGGATTCCTATATTGAGGAACGAATGAATGAGGTCGGAAAAGCACCGGTTTCTACCCTAGAGCAATGTACTGTTTATCATCTGATTGTAACTATTATCAGCATTGGTCTATGAGAAAACTTACAACCCAAACATCCCCAACATTCCTCACAGAATCAGTGATAAAACAAATTAACACTGTAATACAACTAGTTAAACCAAAGCTTTAGCCATCATTGTGGCTACTTGTCAGATTGCAACTTCACAGCTGGCAAGGATCAGAATGAAAAGAAAGCAGTAATAGAGATAGGAGCTCCCAGCACCAAAGATCCAATGAATGGTTGCTTTGACCAAGACACTCATATGGAAAAACTGAAGCTTCTTTATGGCCTTATTTGCAATGCTGGAGAATAAACCTGACAATGTGCACATAAAAGATTTTATAGATCCAGGTCCTCTTGTGATCCTGGCTCCAAGCAATTACTCAAATTGGAGAAATTAATGTGACAGCTCCTAATAATGCAGTTAAAATCCTGATTTCCCCACCCCTCAACCTACCCACCCCACACCCGCCACCAGTAAATAATTCCTTTTCCACAAGTTCACCGGCACATTGAGTACGTGCCTGTATGAGAATCGGAGACAAACACTCAATTGCTGGATACATCAATGTCACTTAACCAGCATTGCATTTAAGACAGTGAACAAGCAGATGATTAGGTGAAGCTGCAGAACATGGACAACTACAGAGGTGGTTAGATGAATGGGTGACTGACTGCCTCAAGCTCCTTATGGGCCAATATCAAGTAAATTTTCTACATTCACACTATCTTAATGGCTTAAGTCAGAAAGCAATGCTTTTAATGTACACATTAGTATAAGAATCTATTCCGCCTTTCAAATGAGATTAATTACTAAAACTGAATTACTTTTCAAATGCATTTCTATAAAAAAGGTTCATGTACATTAGGATGTGTGAGTCAGCTCTTATGGTATGGGTATTTGTGCAGCACTGAGTGTTTCCATACATCTGGATACCTAGAAAATTCCAACCCTTAGATCAACTACTCTTAACCCACCCCCTCTCAGACAGTCAGATCGCACCAGGAACCAGAACTCGCATGTTATTGCTTAATTATCCTACTTCACTGATTATTGGAGCATAACTTAGGGAGTCCTTCGAAAATAGTCGAAAGCAGGTAATCTTATTAAAAGAAAAAATTTAGTTTTAACATTATCCAGCAGCTCCCTTCCCTTAACCCAACTGTTTGTCTGGACCTTTTCCGGTTATTGGTGACCACTCACACACACATCTCAATAACAAAATAAAATCACAAGGCTAACTATGTTCGTTTGTATCTGTGTCTCATTGTCCCACTCTTGCAATTTAAATTAAAATGCCCTTAACTACCTTATATACCTCTATAAGTTTGAGGAGCCCAAGCTTTAGACTGTCAACATTGACCTTGTGGCTCTTATCTGCAGTGCCTTCAGAGCTTAAATATCTCCCTTGTGTCTTTGTGACCAAAATTGGGCATAATTCAGTTTTATTTGAGCTTCCTCTGACTCATTCCCTTGTTTTTGTTATGGAATTCAACATTCTATTGGCTATTAATCAGTTTGACATGTTTAGCATTGAGACAACAAAGAAACCCAAGTCTCTTTCAGCATCATTCTTAGCTAGGGCAACACCACTGCATACAGAATACCAGATGTCTTTAGATTTTTCAAGGGAAGCTATTTTTTAAATAAGAAATTAAAGATATTAAAATTTCCATGTTATTGGCTGGCTCAGATACAGGCTTACCAATAAACAGTGAATTAACTTCTGGGATTTTGAGATAGGGAGCACAGCTGCACCTGTTCCACAAGATATTTCAGATTAATAGAACATGTCAAAAATCAAGCAACAGTACTAAATTATACATAGACAGGATTGCAGGAATGACTGCAAGAGAACTGTAACATTGAAGGCTGCATTTTGAGGGCTTGCTGCCTTCAAATATTCACCTTTACTAAACAAAATGTACTATGGCTTACTGCAAATTAATAAAGGGGTTACTGTAAAGCAATCAGCTGATTTATTGAAAGCGTAGATGTTAACTGCCAATGAAAGACTTTAACAAAATGAAGTACTGTGGGATTAAGTTGCCACATGAACACTACTGGGTTGGTCCTGTATCTGGTCCCATTAGGAGTGGCTTGAGAGATAGGGCAGAATCTTCGGCTAGGCGAGTGGGGGCAGGGCCCGCTCACCGAGGCGTAAAATGACGCGCAGTAACATCGGGCGTGCGTCTCACTGTCACTGTGCGTCATTCAGATTTTCAGTTTGGCAGGCACGCAGCTGACTTGGGTGCGCGCCTGAACTGTCAAAGGCCTATTAGGCCAGTTAACTATTAATTAAAACAATAAGCAGAGCTGCCCATCCAACCTTAAGGTTGGCAGGCAAGTGAAGAGCACAGGTGGCCATCGCATTTTTCATGGAACCTCATCCACAGGCGAGATGAGGTTTCATGAAGGGTTTTCAAAGGTTAGAAAATTTTTAAAATTAAACTGATAGACATATCTCAGCTCATATGACAGTTTCATACGAGGGGACATGTCCTATTTTTTTTGCTCCTTTCTTAAAATTGTTAACACAAGCTCTGTGCCTCGGAGATTTCTACGCTCTTTCGCGTGCGTGCGTGTGTGCAAAAGCACAGGCCCCGACTCAGGCAACCCTCTCCCCGCCTGCACAGGGAGCACTCAGCGCTTCCAGGCCTGCGTCAGGCTGGGCAGGCCTTAATTCGCCTGCCCATGTAAAATGGCAGTGATCGGCTGTGCGCACACCTGCTCCCGCACAACCACCCCCCCACCCCCAGCGGGGAGAAAATTCTCCCCACAATGTTTTATTGCTGAACAGTCATTGATAGAATTATACAATACTTACTCAGTCAGGTAATTGGCACCAACTTATTCAAGCGTCAAACATAACAAAAAAAATCATTAAGAAATCAAAACCTCTTAATATGAAAACAAAGTATAGATCACTTAAATCTCTAATCAAAAGATCAAATTCCTTCAGAGACTGCAGTTGCCTCAATGAGTCCTATGGAATTAGACAATGTTACTGGATCAGTTTCATACAACATGACAGGTTCTGAGAGTTGAGGTTTCAGTTTTCATAAAACTTCTTTTTTAAAAAAGCAACTTTCAACAAAGTCTAATGCCTAATGGAAAAAACGATGTGGAGGCAGCATCCACTGCTGCTGTGTAACAAAACACACTTCCATTTTAACAGCAGGATGTACAAACAATAAGTATTGATGGTGCTGGTTGTGTTCTGTTATTGTGGGATATTGCCACACTTTATAATTCACATGCTGGGGACAAGTGGAAGAAGAGATGGGGAAAAGAGTGGACAACATGGACACTAACATCTCAGAATTACAGTGTGCACTGCATCAGGATAGCAAAGCTTTCTGGAATTTACTGCACAAAATAATCAAAAACTGTATCAAAACATAATCCATGGTCACAAAAAACCTAAATTGCAAAGGTCTACCTGAAACTAGCCAGTGTCATCCCTAATATAGCTGCTGAAAACAGATGTCACTCCATTTTGACTTTCAGTATCCACTTTATATTATACACATTAGATCCTTTAATGATATTTATAGCTGTAAACACTTAAATGGCCATGTAACAAAAACATCCAAGCCCCTCAACTGAATTACCCTTGTGGAGTTTATTGAAACTTTGGCAGCATCTCATGGCCCAGATATGGCAGCAATGAAGCGACAGCTAACTTGAATCTGGCATCAAGTCACTGAGATCTCCATGTGCCCACCAACAATGGAGCCATCAAGCAGCCAATCACAATGGAGTATTCTCACTAACAGCAAACCAGGAAATAAAATCTTTCACTTTCAATTAAATTTTACAGAGAGCAAAATAAATGACTGGAATTGAGGTGAAAGCTGAAATAGTAAACAAACTTGTTTTCAAGATATTTAGATCTTTTATCATAATGAAGAAATTTGACATTCCACAAATACGAAATCAGTTCTTCTGGGCCAGAAAGGTTTTTAAGGGTAACTATGAACTTAATTCGCAGTTAGGAATTCAGTTACACCTCATTCAACAGGGTGTAATTTTTTCAAGGGTTTTGACAGCATGACTAATGGTGCAAATTCTCATCAATTTAGTGACTTCTACCTGATTGCAATCTGGGGGCACTTCACAGTACAATCTCTGGAGAAGCACAGAATCACTGACAGTAACTTCTGGATTTGAGTATTAATTACGCACTTGAGTCCAGCAATTGCTGAGAGTTTCAGAGTAGCAATGATGGTGAGCGCTGACAGTTGTACTATCCATACCACCATAAAACTCAGGCCAATATGTTGGCAACCTCAGACTTACTGCATTTACTTACAGCTATGCAATATAGATAGATAGATAGACACGGACAAGAGGAGACATATTCCAGATTCTAAATGAAACAAAAATTTAAACTTCATCCAAATTGGAATAATCTTAATTTACAAAACGTTCAAAGGTTTTACTTTGGGTCCATTATTGGCAATATTTTCCTACTAGTTCCAGAATATGGTTTCTACCCACAAAGTTATTAAAATAGTCCACAAAAAAGCTTCTTGATTAAATTACTTTCTCTTCAAAAAAATGGCTTACTGGGTGAATGCAATACTTAGGGTGGTACTGAGCAATACAGGCCAGAAGAGGTGAAATCTCTGGTCTGTGTTAGATTAGCTGATCACAGCTGAACATGTCAAAGTCAAACGCACAAAGTCAAGCGCACAAAACCTCTCTGCCTCGGCTCATTCATGAATACACACTTGGGAGAAGTTCCTGAGGACCACGGAACTATACCCCAAGGTTGCTCATTGGCTACAGAAGAGGGTTAAGGGCAGAACACTGGAGAGAAATTGGAGAATTTGAAAAAAATATAATTATTTTATATATTTACATATATACCTACACAAAATAATTCAAGAAGTATTCAAAACATAAGTAGATGGAATATAGTGATATGGCGGTAATTTAGAAGAATTATAAGGCAAATGACTTGGGCATTTGCCAAGTTTGATATCCTTAAATCACATAAGAGTTTTTTCAAAAGGAAATAGCCTGGGCAAATGAAGCATCTTATCCTGTTATTTTAGCCAATCTAATTCTAGTTACTAGCCAAGGGTACAAGAGTCTGCTCCACTCTATAAATGCCTTCTGTTTGTAATCTAGTTCCTAGTGCAATCACTGACTGTACAGAACCCAGCAGATAAACTAATAAACGCAACCTGAGAAGGGCGAGAACAGGCAGCAAGAAAACTGGAAGGAACCAGGGGGACCTTGAGAGAGAGGTGAGCAAGCATCAGCAGGGTTGTAGACCACAATCTTAGTGGCTAGTCTCGGAGATCGAAGGGCAGAGGAAAAGGAGAGTGCTGGGATTTTACTGTTCTTTGCAGAGATAAACGAATGCTCTAGTTCAGAGAAGAGAGAGATGAAAACACATTAAAGAACACAGGCTGGAACGCGGTACAGAAACTTAGCCCATTGCAAAGAAACAAACTCATCTACCAAACGGTGCAGCTTTAACTGAGCTCTCCTGCTATAGCTGACAACTTTGAAAGAGCGAGTCATCGTCAAAACCACTTTAAGAAAAAGTTATGAGGAATTCTAATAAATCCTCTTATTAGATTTAGTCTTTTTGACTTTTAGCAAGATTTTTAGTTTTATGCATTATAGGGAAACTGACTGGGAATTATTACTTAGACAAATGATGTAAAGGAATATAATTAACATTCAGAAAAGTAATTAATCTTGTGGGTGTTACAAGAAAATATTCACAAAGGGGTTTGATTTTCTTAAAGGGGATCCCAATGGAAGACTTCCTCTTTAAATTACAAATGCAACAGCAGTTCACACAAGGCTGACATTTATATGCACAGTAGTAAATGCTCCTCATAGTTGGAGTTAGTTTTTAAATTAGCTCCCTGAGAGCACATGATAAAAAGATACTTAAAATGAATCTGTGTAAATGAAATTTTAAACAATGCATGCCATGTTGTAGAATATATTACAAAGGTACAGTGAGAACAAATTTAATACCGATGTTCTCCAGATGACACACTAAAACATTCCCATCAAATTGGTTTCCCTCAAAAAAATTGTAATTTGCAATAGTGTCTGTTCCCTAGTAAAAAAGATCTGAAAGCATATTTCAGTGCAGTTACTGTATGACATTCCATTAAAACATCATTATTGCCCCAACAGAGATTTGTGTCTTACCTCAAGCTGTTCAAAGAATGCAAGAGAACGGGTGGGGATGGGGAAGAAAATGTGGAGGGAAGAAAGACAAATACAAGCAGCAAGAAGCTACACCTCCCCCGCCTCCCAATTTGCACAGAATACCACAAGATTGGATACGAAGAGCTGGACTTGAGCAGCTTATTAGCAAGTGCTCAGTTGATGGGAAAGCACACAGTATTTTAACTATCCTTTAGAAATGTGCAGGGCCAAGGCCCCATTATAGTACAGCTCAAGTCACAACCCCTCATTCCACAAATTAGATTTATCATCAGTCAATTGAATTTTCTCAGAAATCCTCTAAAATACATTTTGATTGTACAGCGATTAATGTTTTTACAGGTCAATCTGATTGAGGCAATCATTCCCATAATGTCAGTTTTACATTCAGAACCGTATTTTTTTAAATTTAAAGGCCCTTTGCTCATTAAGATGTATAACAAATCAGTGCACAATTCAGCACCCTGGGTTGGTCGATGTCCTTCACTCCAGCAGTACACTTGTGGAGCTAAAAAATCACAAGCCACTTGTGTGGCATTCTGCTCCAATAAAATGATTAGAAATTATGGTTCACACTGCCTGATCTGTGCAATACTGAGTTGGTATAAAAGTTGTGTTTTTTGAATATTTGGTTTAAGTGTAGTCTTAGATATACTAATTTGACCAAAGGTTATACCACAAGGTCAGAAAAATCCAATTTATTTCTGCAATTGTAGGTGCAATAGGGTACAGTTCAAGGGGCACTGGCAGCTCTCAGGAACCTAACTCAAGTGACTACTCATGCAAGTCTAACTGGCAAGTGTTGGTGGGCTAACTGACCTCTAGCATCATTATGTGAGCTAAATTCTATCATTACTTGGCCTTTACGTACATGTGCTTTCTAGCAGGTGTCACAAGATATAAATTGAAACCTAGATTTTAAAATACAGTTTCCGATTGGAAATAGCAATTAGCATGGCATAAAGCAAACATGACATACTGGCAGAGGAAACCTGCTTGAACATTATGTCAAGATAGTAAGAGAGTAACCTTCAAGGAGACAACAAACAAAGTAACATTTTAAAGAAAGAGTACACCTTTGGCAGGACTGACAAAGTTAAAAACTTTATCTGTGGAAAAATAATCTCCTGGCTAAAGCAGCAATTGAGGGAGCATCCCATATGGGAGGGAGAAGGGTGCCATGGCTGCTTGCCTCTCGTCTGCTGTCTTGTCTGTGTCCGGGTGGCCTGGAGAGAAAGCACGCGGTATCCACTGGTGCCAACAAGATCTTCCACAACCCCAGGGCACTGCAGGACTGTCACTTACCGTCATTCTATCATCTAATACATTGCTGGTCAATTGCAGTAGATAACTCCAACTGCCCATTGTTTTCAAACATTTTAAATTGAATGACAATTTTGCAATTCTGCCATTTTGAATTTAGGATAGCGCAGTAAATGCTTTTCTCCCCGCCTTACGACAGCTTGACTGTCACTGCATTGTATAATGAGACAATGACTGTGTTTAAGTCTCCAGGAGTTTGATTTGACCCAGTTAGATTATTTCAAACCTGAACTGACTTTGTCCAATGCCACTGTTACCAATCTAATTAAAGAAGGCAAAAATAAATAGTCATCTATTTTTAGGAAGGGGGTTGGGGTGGTTGCAGGGAGTGAAGTCTTAGGCTTGAAGTCTTCTTTCTCTCTTCTCAATCCATTTCTTTAGGTCTTGCTGGGTCAAGTACTGTACCCTGGTCAGCAGCACAAGGTGACAAGAAACTGGCATTTGGCCTCTGAAAATGACCCCCAGACAGATATGATTGACTAACCGTCCAATTCTCTCTCTCGCTGGGAAGCATTAGATATCTACTCAGCTGAGATTAGAGCACGTCATCTAAGGAATTACAGTTATGAACTCGCTTTTCGTCATTCTATCATCTAATACATTGCTGGTCAATTGCAGTGGATAACTCCAACTGCCCATTGTTTTCAAACATTTTAAATTGAATGACAATTTTGCAATTCTGCCATTTTGAATTTAGGATAGTACAGTAAATGCTTTTCTCCCCGCCTTGCGACAGCTTGACATCACCCCACCCTCACTCAAACGATCCCAACACCCACTCGCATCTTCAACAATAGTCATGTGTGAACAGATAGACAAACAGATGTAAAAAGCTCTCAGGGAGATTATTGAGTCCTGAGTCAGTCTTAAGCAAGCCACCCAGATAGAGCTTCTAACCCTGAGAAAAAATGCAGCCAGACAAAAGGCAAAGTATTATATTTATAAATAGCTATCTTCTACATTTCTAACACTGGTTTAAGGCCCACAACTATAAATTGTGAAATAAAAACAGAAAATGCTGAAGAAACTCAGGCAGCATATGTGGTGAAAGAAACCAAGTTAACATTTCAGGTTGATGACCTCTTGTCTTCACTATAAATTGTGACATTTCCACAGTCACAATGTAGCAAAAATGAGCAATTCTTCCAAGCATGACTGCATAAGTGTTCCCACCATTTATGCTACCAGTCACTGAGTGTTAACAAATAGCAACATTATAACAAGCTATAATCAAATCTGTATGTTCACTTGGGTGTAATTATATTGTTAAATGCCTTTTTAACCAATTGATATCAAGACTGAACTAATAATTGTTCTTAATGCAGGAAGTAGCCAATCAGCTAGAATTTAACAGACATTTAACCAAATGATTTTGAATTGTGGTGGATCAATTTCCTTGCTTTTAATGCATCAAATTCACTGAAATCAGTACTTGGGAAAGTTTCTGGCCATAATCTGATCAGAAACAAAGTGGAAGAAGAAAGGAAGTGAATTAACTTACTTCCAAAATATTCTCTTCAAACTTACTACTTTACTATTTTCTTCTATTTGTAAGAGTTTCCATTTTATGTTAATAACCCAAATACCGCACAGTCCTAGATTTCTCAAAGCAAGTGCTATAATATGGACAGTTTTTGCAAACCAATCATTGGTGTTTTGAGACTAACTTAGATCTGCTAGAAAATCCAACTGCAACATTGCAAAACCCTTTGTATCACATACCTGCTGGAGGATTCTAGGTTTTCTTTAGTGGGTGCGAGAGGAGATGGGCATATTTTGAAGTGATTGACATAAGAGTGAAGACCCCACTTACATAAGCAGTGGCAGCTTAACTCTTCAAAATCTAAACTACAATTTTTGGCAATAATTATCTACCAATTTTTGGTCTCTGTAGGATATGATATAGCAGGACCATACAAAAAAAATGTTGTGATTTAAAAGAAACTCGCATTTCTATACATCTCTATAAAACATCCCAATGGGCTTTACAATCTATTATTGAGGTACAGTGGCTATTGCCAATTCATATGCTGCAAGATGCCACAATAAGATGAATGAGAGGCTCATATTTTTGTGGTGACATTGAGAGGGGGAGAAACTCCCTGCTCTTAAAGTAGTTCCATAGGACCATTGAGATAAAAACAAAAAAACTGCGGATGCTGGAAATCCAAAACAAAAACAGAATTACCTGGAAAAACTCAGCAGGTCTGGCAGCATCGGCGGAGAAGAAAAGAGTTGACGTTTCGAGTCCTCATGACCCTTCGACAGAACTTGCGTTCGAGTCCAAGAAAGAGTTGAAATATAAGCTGGTTTAAGGTGTGTGTGTGGGGGGCGGAGAGATAGAGAGACAAAGAGGTGGGGGGGGGGGGGTGGTTGTAGGGACAAACAAGCAGTGATAGAAGCAGATCATCAAAAGATGTCAACGACAATAGTACAATAGAACACATAGGTGTTAAAATTAAAGTTGGTGATATTATCTAAACGAATGTGCTAATTAAGAATGGATGGTAGGGCACTCAAGGTATAGCTCTAGTGGGGGTTTTTTTTTTATTTATATAATGGAAATAGGTGGGAAAAGGAAAATCTTTATAATTTATTGGAAAAAAAAGGGAAGGGGGAAACAGAAAGGGGGTGGGGATGGAGGAGGGAGCTTACGACCTAAAGTTGTTGAATTCAATGTTCAGTCCGGAAGGCTGTAAAGTCCCTAGTCGGAAGATGAGGTGTTGTTCCTCCAGTTTGCGTTGGGCTTCACTGGAACAATGCAGCAAGCCAAGGACAGACATGTGGGCAAGAGAGCAGGGTGGAGTGTTGAAATGGCAAGCGACAGGGAGGTTTGGGTCATTCTTGCGGACAGACCGCAGGTGTTCTGCAAAGCGGTCGCCCAGTTTACGTTTGGTCTCTCCAATGTAGAGGAGACCACATTGGGAGCAACGAATGCAGTAGACTAAGTTGGGGGAAATGCAAGTGAAATGCTGCTTCACTTGAAAGGAGTGTTTGGGTCCTTGGACGGTGAGGAGAGAGGAAGTGAAGGGGCAGGTGTTGCATCTTTTGCGTGGGCATGGGGTGGTGCCATAGGAGGGGGTTGAGGAGTAGGGGGTGATGGAGGAGTGGACCAGGGTGTCCCGGAGGGAGCGATCCCTACGGAATGCCGATAAGGGGGGTGAAGGGAAGATGTGTTTGGTGGTGGCATCATGCTGGAGTTGGCGGAAATGGCGGAGGATGATCCTTTGAATGCGGAGGCTGGTGGGGTGATAAGTGAGGACAAGGGGGACCCTATCATGTTTCTGGGAGGGAGGAGAAGGCGTGAGGGTGGATGCGCGGGAGATGGGCCGGACACGGTTGAGGGCCCTGTCAACGACCGTGGGTGGAAAACCTCGGCTAAGGAAGAAGGAGGACATGTCGGAGGAACTGTTTTTGAATGTAGCATCATCGGAACAGATGCGACGGAGGCGAAGGAACTGAGAGAATGGGATGGAGTCCTTACAGGAAGCGGGGTGTGAGGAGCTGTAGTCGAGATAGCTGTGGGAGTCGGTGGGTTTGTAATGGATATTGGTGGACAGTCTATCACCAGAGATTGAGAGAGAGGTCAAGGAAGGGAAGGGAAGTGTCAGAGATGGACCACGTGAAAATGATGGAGGGGTGGAGATTGGAAGCAAAATTAATAAATTTTTCCAAGTCCTGACGAGAGCATGAAGCGGCACCGAAATAATCATCGATGTACCGGAGAAAGAGTTGTGGAAGGGGGCCGGAGTAGGACTGTAACAAGGAATGTTCCACATACCCCATAAAGAGACAGGCATAGCTGGGGCCCATGCAGGTACCCATAGCTACACCTTTTATTTGGAGGAAGTAAGAGGAGTTGAAGGAGAAGTTGTTCAGTGTGAGAACAAGTTCAGCCAGACGGAGGAGAGTAGTGGTGGATGGGGATTGTTCGGGCCTCTGTTCGAGGAAGAAGCTAAGGGCCCTCAGACCATCCTGGTGGGGGATGGAGGTGTAGAGGGATTGGACGTCCATGGTGAAGAGGAAGCGGTTGGGGCCAGGGAACTGGAAATTGTTGATGTGACGTAATGTGTCAGAGGAATCACGGATGTAGGTGGGAAGGGACTGGACAAGGGGAGAGAGAAGGGAGTCAAGATAACGAGAAATGAGTTCTGTGGGGCAGGAACAAGCTGAGACGATCGGTCTACCGGGGCAGTTCTGTTTGTGGATTTTGGGTAGGAGATAGAAGCGGGCCGTCCGAGGTTGGGAGACTATCAGGTTGGAAGCTGTGGGAGGGAGATCCCCAGAGGAGATGAGGTCAGTGACAGTCCTGGAAACAATGGCTTGATGTTCAGTGGTGGGGTCATGGTCCAGGGAGAGGTAGGAGGAAGTGTCTGCGAGTTGACGCTCAGCCTCCGCGAGGTAGAGGTCAGTGCGCCAAACAACAACAGCACCACCCTTGTCAGCGGGTTTGATGACAATGTCAGGGTGCCGCTTCGGTGCCGCTTCATGCTCTCGTCAGGACTTGGAAAAATTTATTAATTTTGCTTCCAATCTCCACCCCTCCATCATTTTCACGTGGTCCATCTCTGACACTTCCCTTCCCTTCCTTGACCTCTCTGTCTCAATCTCTGGTGATAGACTGTCCACCAATATCCATTACAAACCCACCGACTCCCACAGCTATCTCGAATACAGCTCCTCACACCCCGCTTCCTGTAAGGACTCCATCCCATTCTCTCAGTTCCTTCGCCTCCGTCGCATCTGTTCCGATGATGCTACATTCAAAAACAGTTCCTCCGACATGTCCTCCTTCTTCCTTAACCGAGGTTTTCCACCCACGGTCGTTGACAGGGCCCTCAACCGTGTCCGGCC
Organism: Carcharodon carcharias; assembly: GCF_017639515.1. NCBI lineage: Eukaryota > Metazoa > Chordata > Chondrichthyes > Lamniformes > Lamnidae > Carcharodon > Carcharodon carcharias. Next base: position 53,952,942 of record NC_054479.1, on the reverse strand, counting down.
CATCTCCCGCGCATCCGCCCTCACGTCTTCTCCTCCCTCCCAGAAACATGATAGGGTCCCCCTTGTCCTCACTTATCACCCCACCAGCCTCCGCATTCAAAGGATCATCCTCCGCCATTTCCGCCAACTCCAGCATGATGCCACCACCAAACACATCTTCCCTTCACCCCCCTTATCGGCATTCCGTAGGGATCGCTCCCTCCGGGACACCCTGGTCCACTCCTCCATCACCCCCTACTCCTCAACCCCCTCCTATGGCACCACCCCATGCCCACGCAAAAGATGCAACACCTGCCCCTTCACTTCCTCTCTCCTCACCGTCCAAGGACCCAAACACTCCTTTCAAGTGAAGCAGCATTTCACTTGCATTTCCCCCAACTTAGTCTACTGCATTCGTTGCTCCCAATGTGGTCTCCTCTACATTGGAGAGACCAAACGTAAACTGGGCGACCGCTTTGCAGAACACCTGCGGTCTGTCCGCAAGAATGACCCAAACCTCCCTGTCGCTTGCCATTTCAACACTCCACCCTGCTCTCTTGCCCACATGTCTGTCCATGGCTTGCTGCATTGTTCCAGTGAAGCCCAACGCAAACTGGAGGAACAACACCTCATCTTCCGACTAGGGACTTTACAGCCTTCCGGACTGAATATTGAATTCAACAACTTTAGGTCGTAAGCTCCCTCCCCCATCCCCACCCCCTTTCTGTTTCCCCCTTCCCTTTTTTTTCCAATAAATTATAAAGATTTTCCTTTTCCCACCTATTTCCATTATATAAATAAAAAAAAAAACCCCCACTAGAGCTATACCTTGAGTGCCCTACCATCCATTCTTAATTAGCACATTCGTTTAGATAATATCACCAACTTTAATTTTAACACCTATGTGTTCTATTGTACTATTGTCGTTGACATCTTTTGATGATCTGCTTCTATCACTGCTTGTTTGTCCCTACAACCACACCCCCCCCCCGCCCCCCCCACCTCTTTGTCTCTCTATCTCTCCGCCCCCCACACACACACCTTAAACCAGCTTATATTTCAACTCTTTCTTGGACTCGAACGCAAGTTCTGTCGAAGGGTCATGAGGACTCGAAACGTCAACTCTTTTCTTCTCCGCCGATGCTGCCAGACCTGCTGAGTTTTTCCAGGTAATTCTGTTTTTGTTCCATAGGACCATTACTCACCTAAACAATTGGAATGCACAGAAAGTGCTTTAATATCTCATCTGTATCCAAGGCAATGCAGCACTCCATCAGTGCTGTACTGGTGCATCAGCCTAGGAAATGGCCCTCAACCACAATCCTCTAATTCAAAAGGAAAGTGTGGAACCAAACGAGTCAAACTGATACCAAAGTCACTTCTTTCTACTTCTATTGACATGACCCACTGCTAACCCAACCTCAATTCCACTACTCAAACTCCCTCCAAGCGACAGCCCCCATAAACTCCAACTAGCTCAAATTACCTTCAGCAGGGTCTAACCACCCACTAATTTCTGCTTGCCCACCAGTCCAATCCAATCCTCACTAAAACTAATATAAAAACAAAAAAACTGCGGATGCTGGAAATCCAAAACAAAAACAGAATTACCTGGAAAAACTCAGCAGAATTACCTACATTGGTTCCCTATCTCCCATCATAACAATTTCACCTCTATATACCAGCAAACTCTTCCACACTTATGTCCCATTACAAGTTTTTTGTTCTCGTCAATCTAACTCTGAAAATCCCCCCCGCCCCACTTTTCTACCATTTGCGCAGAAATTTTGGCTGTCTCAGCCCTATTCTTTCACTACACCCCTCCCCATGCTTTCTCCACCCTTTCCTGAGCAATATCAAAATCTGTCTATTGAGCCCTGCATGTGACCAGCTCCCCTAACTCCCTCACAAGCTGCAAGCCTAAATTTACTTCTTTATGAAGCACCTTGGGATGTTTTCCTCTACTAAAACTGCTTTATAAATGCAAGCTAGTTAATGCAGTTGAGTCATAGTCACTAGAAGTTCCCAGGTTCAAAGCCCAGCCTGTGTTGAGTTAGCTGATTAAGATAAGTAGTAAGAGTGCTACAATTAGCCTCATCACCCTTAGGCAGAGTGGTATGGGTGGGGGTGAGATAAAGGAAAAACATTATTCCTGCTTCTGATTGCCATTAATTCACCCTTGCTGGAAAGTGTCTGTAAATTCGGTAAACGTTAGCCAAGGACACATCAGGTTTGGCTGCCAGCACTCACTCCCTAAGTCTGCATACTTGAGCAAGTTATCAGAGGGTGGCTGATGCCTATGAATATTATTCCAACAGTAATCAACATCTTGCAGGGAGGAAAATAAAACAAAGTCAACCTTATACACAAAACCATAATTTGCTTTATTTTTTTTCTTTGAGACCAATGGCACAAAACTGGAAGTATAACTGGTGAAGGCAATAGAGCTGGTGTAGGCAACAGAAATGTTACATATGTAACTGGGGCAGGGTGATCACTTGTAAGGGTCAAGTTAAGGCATGTGTCATGAAGAGCTTAATGTCTATAATGTTATTGGAAATTATTTAAATTGGAATTGTAGTAGGGTCTGTGTCTTTGTGTGTCTTAATTGGATTAAAACCAGCTAGTCTGGGTGCTTTGATGTATAGTAGCTTGAGATGTTAATTAGATAAACATAAGTAAGTTAAAAGGTAAAGTGCAATTTGCATTTCTTGACTAAACCATTCAAAAGAATGGGTAAAATCTTGCAAAACAAAAACAGAATTACCTGGAAAAACTCAGCAGGTCTGGCAGCATTGGCGGAGAAGAAAAGAGTTGACGTTTCGAGTCCTCATGACCCTTCGACAGAACTTGAGTTTGAGTCCAAGAAACAGTTGAAATATAAGCTGATTTACGGTGTTTGGGGGGGGGGGAGAGAAGAGAGAGAGAGAGAGAGAAGTGGAGGGGGGTGGTGTGGTTGTAGGCAAAAACAGTGATAGAAGCAGATCATCAAAAGATGTCATAAACAACAGGACAAAAGAACACATAGGTGTTAAAGTTGGTGATATTATCTAAACGAATGTGCTAATTAAGAATGGATGGTAGGGCACTCAAGGTATAGCTCTAGTGGGGGTGGGGAGAGCATAAAAGATTTAAAATATTTAAAAATAATGGAAATAGGTGGGAAAAGAAAAATCTATATAATTTATTGGAAAAAAACAAAAGGAAGGGGGAAACAGAAAGGGGAGGGGGAGCTCAATACCTAAAGTTGTTGAATTCAATATTCAGTCTGGAAGGCTGTAAAGTGCCTAGTCGGAAGATGAGGTGTTGTTCCTCCAGTTTGCGTTGGGCTTCACTGGAACAATGCAGCAAGCCAAGGACAGACATGTGGGCAAGAGAGCAGGGTGGAGTGTTAAAATGGCAAGCGACAGGGAGGTTTGGGTCATTCTTGCGGACAGACCGCAGGTGTTCTGCAAAGCGGTCGCCCAGTTTACGTTTGGTCTCTCCAATGTAGAGGAGACCACATTGGGAGCAACAAATGCAGTAGACTAAGTTGGGGGAGATGCAAGTGAAATGCTGCTTCACTTGAAAAGAGTGTTTGGGCCCTTGGACAGTGAGGAGAGAGGAAGTGAAGGGGCAGGTGTTGCATCTTTTGCGTGGGCATGGGGTGGTGCCATAGGAGGGGGTTGAGGAGTAGGGGGTGATGGAGGAGTGGACCAGGGTGTCCTGGAGGGAGCGATCTCTATGGAATGCCGATAAGGGGGGGTGAAGGGAAGATGTGTTTGGTGGTGGCATCATGCTGGAGTTGGCGGAAATGGCGGAGGATGATCCTTTGAATGCGGAGGCTGGTGGGGTGATAAGTGAGGACAAGGGGGACCCTATCATGTTTCTGGGAGGGAGAAGGCGTGAGGGCAGATGCACGGGAGATGGGCCGGACACGGTTGAGGGCCCTGTCAACGACCGTGGGTGGAAAACCTCGGCTAAGGAAGAAGGAGGACATGTCAGAGGAACTGTTTTTGAAGGTAGCATCATTGGAACAGATGCGACGGAGGCCAAGGAACTGAGAGAATGGGATGGAGTCCTTACAGGAGGCGGGGTGTGAGGAGCTGTTGTCGAGGTAGCTGTGGGAGTCGGTGGGTTTGTAATGGATATTGGTGGACAGTCTATCACCAGAGATTGAGACAGAGAGGTCAAGGAAGGGAAGGGAAGTGTCAGAGATGGACCACGTGAAAATGATGGAGGGGTGGAGATTGGAAGTAAAATTAATAAATTTTTCCAAGTCCCGCCGAGAGCATGAAGCAGCACCGAAGTAATCATCGATGTACCGGAGAAAGAGTTGTGGAAGGGGGCCGGAGTAGGACTGGAACAAGGAATGTTCCACATACCCCATAAAGAGACAGGCATAGCTGGGGCCCATGCGGGTACCCATAGCTACACCTTTTATTTAGAGGAAGTGAGAAGAGTTGAAGGAGAAATTGTTCAGTGTGAGAACAAGTTCAGCCAGACGGAGGAGAGTAGTGGTGGATGGGGATTGTTCGGGCCTCTGTTCGAGGAAGAAGCTAAGGGCCCTCAGACCATCCTGGTGGGGGATGGAGGTGTAGAGGGATTGAACGTCCATGGTGAAGAGGAAACGGTTGGGGCCAGGGAACTGGAAATTGTTGATGTGACGTAAGGTGTCAGAGGTATCACGGATGTAGGTGGGAAGGGACTGGACAAGAGGAGAGAGAAGGGAGTCAAGATAACGAGAAATAAGTTCTGTGGAGCAAGCTGAGACGATCGGTCTACTGGGGCAGTTCTGTTTGTGGATTTTGGGTAGGAGGTAGAAGCGGGCCGTCCGAGGTTGGGCGACTATCAGGTTGGAAGCTGTGGGAGGAAGATCCCCAGAGGAGATGAGGTCAGTGACAGTCCTGGAAACAATGGCTTGATGTTCAGTGGTGGGGTCATGTTCAGGGAGAGGTAGGAGGAAGTGTCTGCGAGTTGACGCTCAACCTCCGTGAGGTAGAGGTCAGTGCGCCAGACGACAACAGCACCACCCTTGTCAGCGGGTTTGATGACAATGTCAGGGTTGGACCTGAGAGAATGGAGTGCAGTAAGTTCAGAGAGAGAGAGATTAGAATGGGTGAGAGGAGCAGAGAAATTGAGACGACTAATATCGCGCCGACAGTTCTCAATGAAAAGATCAAGAGAAGGTAAGAATCCAGAGGGAGGGGTCCAGGTGGAGGGAGAATATTGGAGGTGGGTGAAAGGATCCGTTGAATGGGGAGAGGACTCCTGCCCAAAAAAGTGAGCCCGGAGACGAAGACGGCGGAAGAAGAGTTCAGCATCATGCCGAGCCCGAAATTCATTGAGGTGAGGGCGCAAGGGTATGAAACTAAGTCCTTTGCTGAGCACTGAATGTTCAGCATCGGAGAGGGGAAGGTCAGGGGGTATAGTGAATACACGGCTGGGGTTGGGATTGGAAGATGGGGTGGGGACGGAGGGACAGGCAGGGGTGGAGGGTCCTAGATGGGTATTGTTGTCAATGAGTTGTTGGAGCTTGCGTTCCTTAGCACTTGAGAGAAAGAGAAAAAGTTTCTTGTTGAGACGTCGGATGAACCGAAGAATAAAATGAAACTGGGGGCACGCGCAGCTTTGAAAAAGGGTACGGCGGTGCTGCTGGAGGGAGAGGTCGAGTGTGTTCATATGGCGGCACATGGCACTGAGAGTGGATTTCAGAATGTGACGGGAACAGCAGTCCGAGAAACGTTTTATGTCCCGGAGATACCTGTAATCCTGGGTGGGTTCGAAACATGAGGGGTGGAATTTCAGTTGAAATCCACGTGGGGTAAGTCAGAGACGGAGACAGTCACTGAGAAAGGAGATATGGCTGTGAAAGCGGGTTTTAGTAAACACCTTGTCAAACACCAGGAGGGAAATGGAAAGCAATGAAGGTGAGCAAGGCAAAAGAGAGGTATGGAAATCTTGTCGCAGGGAAGAACAGAACTTCTTCAAAGAGGTAGGCATTTCTTGAAGAGCAGTGGCAGTCAATTAAACACAGAGATAAAAACAAAAAAACTGCGGATGCTGGAAATCCAAAACAAAAACAGAATTACCTGGAAAAACTCAGCAGGTCTGGCAGCATCGGCGGAGAAGAAAAGAGTTGACGTTTCGAGCCCTCATGACCCTTCGACAGAACTTGAGTTCGAGTCCAAGAAAGAGTTGAAATATAAGCTGGTTTAAGGTGTTTGGGGGGGGGGGGAGGAGAGAGAAGAGAGAGAGAGAGAAGTGGAGGGGGGTGGTGTGGTTGTAGGCAAAAGCAGTAAAATCTTGCACCTAGCTGGGAGGTACCAAGCAACGTGTTTATATTACCAATAAAATTGGTGGAATGAAAGGATTGTTGTTAGGAGAGGTAAAGTTAAAAGACCTAGTAATACAATGGAAAATTTACATTCAAAAAGGAAAGCTAGGTATAAACTGAGAGGAATTTGTGTGTGTGAGGCAGAGGCATGAAAGATTTAACCAGCCTGTAAGCCCTACAACTGTGATTGAAAAGGAGCCAAATTGAAAGGAGCCTCATTTTGAATGTGTACGGTCAAATGTGCTTTGCCTGGTGTCTGTTTAAAGTCTATGGATTATTGTTGCCTTGGTGAAGTTTATCTGCGAGTGATTAATTTGGGGATTTGTTTAAAAGTTATCATGGTACTAATATGTAGACATGTGTATGTGTTTAATTAGTTGTTAAATTAATAAATGTTTAAGTTAGTTTTATATTAAAAGAAACCTCTTGAGGCTTGGTGGTTTTATTCCTGAATTAAGAGCTGCATCTTAAATATATCAATTGAAAACATAAGTTATGATAGTTGTTCAAGTTTCTCTCTGGGATTTAAACAGCACAGCCTTTACCAACTGCTGTGTCATAACACATGCTAATCAGAGCTAAAGAAAGTTTTCTCTATATCTAATTTATGCTGTACATTGATACTCTTCCATTTTTCAACATTTTGATAAGCTCAACTTTTTTGGGTTTTGCTAGGGTCCCAGAATTCATAAAAATATTCAAATGAATAACTGGGATGATGTCCTGTTTTAACATCAGGATTACACTGTGCTTTCAAAGACCATTATGAAATGACTGAAGAGAAGCACCGTACATGTTAAAGTCCTTAAAGAGAAGCAGGCTTTCTTTCAATTTATTTTATCCTCACTGCTTCTTTATTTCACAAACCATTCTCTAGTTGAGCAGAAGGCAGGTGGTGTGCTTGCAGGCTTCTGCTGATGGTTTCATCTCAACCATTTTAACCTGCAGTCAGTCAGTTTTGGAGCAACACAAAACCCTACTCGTGCTTCCCTACCTCCCTTCCTCCAGGAAGGAACCTGCCCACGCACCATGGGTGAGATCAGCAATTTACCATGTGAAGTCACATGCTGTACTTCTCACACCCAAAATTAAATCTGAAAACCCTGTCCTAGTGATGGGAATGGAGCTCTTGGCTACCTGAGTCAGATCTACGTAGTGAAGAATGAAAAAGAAACTGAGCTTATTACAAGATTTGAACTTTAAATTTACAGCAAAGTTACTAGAAATATTCTTTAGGTGCCAAGTTTTAAATACAACATTTCTCCAAAAATATTTTCAATCTGTTGAGCTTTGAAATATACTCTGCATTGTGGGAGGGAAGAAGCTGCTGTTTGAGAAGTTCAATATTTAAAAATGGTTACACAACACCTCTGTGGAGCATACAATCAGTGGATGAATAACAGGATTTGAGAGATGAGAAGCTCAAAGTATGCTGTACAGTAATAGTAATTACTTTGGTGCATTACTTCCACTAGTCAGCTTTTGGTATCTCACCTCTGGAGTCTGCCAGGTTGCTCTGTGTTGTTGTGGACGGTGTCTCAGTTGAGGACATCTCTGCAATTCGGTGTCCTGCGCACATAGCTTTCAACATCTGGAATACTGCCAATGGAGCCACATTCATCTTCAACAGATCCACGATTATCCTGACAGGTGAGAAACAGGAACTGCCATCAGGGGAACCAGACCCTTCCAGCACTCAACAGATGATGGTAACAAAATCAATGATTCCCTGCTTACCTAAATGTCTCATCTGAAGGAGTATCACAAAGATGAACACTACAGTTTAGAATGGAACACTGGAACATCATGAAAAACATACAGGGTAACATCCATTACTCACAAAACGTGATCAAGATTGTTGTGCTTATATAAAAGACAAAGGCCATTGGTCTGTGAAGACGGATTGAGGAAACTCAACCTGGTATCATTGGTGAAAGACGAATTGTGAAAGAAAGAAAAAATAAATCCTGAAGCAAAATCTATGGGAGAGATATGGATCTCCGTGCTCAATCAGGAGAAAATGACAGAATATGAAAAACTGAAGTAAATGTGATTGAAGTAACCTGACCCCTACACTTAGGAGTCATTGTCCAGCGCAACAAATTACGAGCTCAGGTGTGTAAGCTGTGTCCTTAAGGAGAGATAATGCACTCCATAGCAGGCAAGCAGAAACTCTACTTATGTGAATTTCTTGAAAATTTAGTTTGTAGACAGTTTTAGTGCATGCTAAATACCCATTTGACCAAAACAAAAAATAAAATGGTGAAAAAGAGAATGCCAAAAATATACAGACCAGTTAGCCTCTGTGAAAAGATAGGCTAACATTTCAAGTGTAAACCTTCATCTGAAATGCAAACAAAGACAATTGTAATTTTCAAGAAAAGAGCGGGGAGAGGGGGAAAGAATTAAATGATACTCCAAAACACTGAATGAAGTTAAAGGGCTGAATGAACAATGAAAATGGAGCATGTCACAAGCAGGTGTTTTGAAACTGTGAGTGAAGTTGGATGAGTCTCCTTTATGCAAAATCACAGCTAAGGAAGGTACAAAGATAGCGCTGATGGAAAGAAAAAAGGACTTGCATCTTTATAGCTGCTTTCATGACTTCGGTAATTTCAAAGTGCTAAATGGACAATTTGCATGCAGCAAGTCCCAAAAACAGCAATATGATAATGATCAGATGATCTGTTTTAATAACGCAGTTTGAGGGATGATTGTTAGCCAGCACACAGCTCATTGGAGTCTTTTACATCCACGTGACAGCGCAGATCCAACCTCAGTTTATTGTCTCATCCAAAAGATGGCATCTCTAGCAATACAGCACTCTTACTGTTGAATAAATTGGGTTTATATTCCTTCGAAGAGTAAGGGTTGACCTAATTGAATTTAATTAAGATAACTAAACGAGTTGATAGAATACAAAAACAAAAATAGCTGTAAAAACTCACTAGGTCTGACAGCATCTGCGGAGAGGAATACAGTTAACATTTCGTGTCCGTATGACCCTTCATCAGAAGAGTTCTGATGAGTCATACAGACTCGAAATGTTAACTGTGTTCCTCTCTGTAGATGCTGTCAGACCTGCTGAGTTTGTCCAGCTATTTTTGTTTTTGTTTCAGATTTCCAGCATCCGCAGTATTTTGCTTTTATCTTAAGAGTTGATAGAATAAAGTAGATGGAGGTAAATTATTTCCTCTGAGAAGAGTCTAGAATACAGGGGCACAACCTTAATATTAGAGATAAGTTGTTCAAGGGTGAGGTCAGGAAACATTTCTTTGCTCAAATGATAATGGAAATCTGAAATTCTCTCCCCAAAAAAGCAACTGACTCTGGACCAATTGAAAATGTCAAACTGTGGTTGATAAGTTTTTTGTTAAGCTACGGTATTAATGGATTCCAGAACCAAGGCAGGTAAACAAAGTATATCAGCTATGATCTAACTGAATGGTGGAGCATGCGTGAAGGGCTTACAGTTCCTCAGTAATACAATGAAGTGTCAGCATAGGTTATGTGCCAAAACTATGGAGAGGAACTTAAACCCAAGATCTTCTGATTCATAGATGAGAGGGGTACTAGTGAGCCAAGGCTGACAATGTAAAACATAGGTAGCAGACATGGGTACTTAACGATTTTGCTGACTGCATTCTTACTACAAGCCTGTTCTGGAAGTAAAGATCAAAATCCGCAATTTCACCATCTTAGCATCATTGTTGTCCAGATGAACATTACTTCTGAAAATGATTTCTTTCACCAACTGTATATTTTACCTTTACACATGCTACTAGCATGATTTGCTACAATTATGAAAAACAATTCAGCCTTGGAGGAAAGGTCACATTTCAAATTTAAAAAGCCAGAAATGATCAACTTCAGAAAAGAAACCATTCCAACATTATCCATTTTAATTTCAGGTGTCCAGGGCTGTTTCTCACCTTTGTGGTTACTTTCAGACTTACTTGAACACTTCCTGGTCCATGACAACACCAGCAGCTTGTGTGAGCTCGTACAACTCCATCTCTTCTGCGCTGAGGATCTTCTTCTTCTTGACTGCATATTTCTGTACATTGCCACTGACTGTGGCCAGGAGGGTCTGCTGGGCTTCCAGGCCAGAGCTCCCAGTCTGCTGTGGGACAGCCATCTGTTATCACCGGAACTGTCCCTCAAACTGAAATCCAAGAAGTAACAATGCATTACCTCTTGCACCATATGGAAAGATGCTCTGCATCTTTACCCCATGCCTCAAAAAAGCAGGGAAGCCATTTACATAGTGAGTCAATCGTATTATGCTAAATTATCAGAAACTTAAACATTGCATAGCCTGCTGCCATTTTATTTCCCATTATTTTAATGTTTATATACTTAGGGAAGTTCTCCAGTCATTTGATGTCTCCAATTATCCTATTCTTCACATGGAAAGCCTGTTACCTCTCCCAGAGTTTGAGGATACAGTCTTTTTCTAGGTTGCAATCAATATCCTCCATAAACAGCCATGAGGTGGCACCAGTGGTATGCTCACAGAATTTCCACACTCTTACTGAGATGCCATGAAGAACCACCTCAATAGCCCTGGCTTTTCCTAATAAGTGGAAGCACCACACACCCTTCACCACATTAATAAAAGCAATGTAGTTTACTAGGAAGCTTACTAAAGAACAGCTTACATAAATCAAGCAAATCAAGATTTAACTTTGCATTATTCATTACACCATTACAGCATTAGTAAAATATCACAGGTGCTGGAAACCTGAAGTAAAAACAGAAAACTCTGGAAATACGCAGCAGGTTTGGCAGCACCTGTAGAGAGAAACAGAGTTACCATTTTACTAGTTCTAACAAAAAATCAACCTGAAACATTAATTTTCATTCTTTCTTGAAAGATGCTGTCTGACCTGAATACTTTCAGCATTCTCTATGTTTATTACTGTGTTAGTATTCAGTTTCGGCATAATGACAATGTTGCGTGAAATTAACTCAAGTTTGCTTATACGTAGTCACATTGAATATGACATTTGATAGGAAAGATCATCTATTAACATCTCTTTCTGATGGAATAGGCTGGGGACAATACCAGAGCTTAAAACATTAAATTATGAAGACAGGTTTAATAAAGTTGACCTGCGTTCCCTTGAATTCAGAAGATGATGTGATCTAATTGAGGTATTTAAGACGCTAAAGGGACTCCACAAGGCAGAAACAGTCATTGCTGATTTACATCTGAACTCCTTGCTTCCTCTGGTGGCAGAATTCAGAAACGAGGTACGATCTTAATATTAGAATTAGGCCATTCAGAGGTAAATTTAAAAACACGCACTTTTTCTCCAACACGAAGGGCGGTGAAAAATCTGAAACTCCCTTCCCCAAAAGGCTGAGGATGCTGCATCAATTCACTGAGATTAACAGACTTTTGGTACCTGAGCCATAAGCAGGTAAATGTCATTGACATCTTTTGATGATCTGCTTCTATCACTGCTTGTTTGTCCCTACAACCACACCGCACCCCCCCCCCCTCTCTCTCTCTATCTCTCCGCCCCCCACACACACACCTTAAACCAGCTTATATTTCAACTCTTTCTTGGTCTCGAACTCAAGTTCTGTCGAAGGGTCATGAGGACTCGAAACGACAACTCTTTTCTTCTCCGCCGATGCTGCCAGACCTGCTGAGTTTTTCCAGGTAATTCTGTTTTTGTTTTTATAAGCAGGTAAATGAGGTTGAGATACAGATTAGCCATGGTCTAGTCGAATGGCAGAACAGGCACGGGGGGCTGAACAGCCAATTTCTGTCCCTGTATCACCAAATGAGTTCTCCAGTGAGATAATATTCTTCCACCACTTGCCCATTGATTGAATCCAGTTCAGGGGGTGTAGATTTTGTCTCTTTTCGGTGCAAGAATCTGCCCTCCTCGAAATTACATGTTGATATGTCCCACCCGCAGCCATTGGGAGGAATTTAAAACCAACTGAATTATTGATAAAGGGGAAAGTAGCAGGAATACTCTGCGGGTCTGTGGAGATTTCAGATTTCCAGCACTCGCAGTATTTTGCTTTTGGATTTTGATATTCGTTTTCCATCTGAGCTGGGTAAATATCTTAGGACAAGATAAATTCGGCATTTCAAAAACGGGCTAACATAGGACATCTCCGAGGCCGAGCTTCTCTCATTAATGGAAACAGGGAGAATTCATTTATAATTAAAGGCATTCGATTTCAACTGGAAATATCGTCCCAGAAAGCGGACACCACCCACCCCGGGTAACCCGAGGAGCTGCCGTCCCCTCCGATCCCCCCGCCCTCTGGCAGCCGTTAATCCGAGCTTTCCTCCCGGTTATTTACCTGCTTTTTCCCTCCCTAACAACCGCCGGACCTGCGCCTCCTCCGGTCCCGCCGGCTGGAAACTGCGGCCTCGCACGAAAGGGCCGAGGGCGGAGCTCAGCCTGAGCGGGGGGAACACACAGAAAACAGCGCCTCTGCCTCAGGATGTCTGCAAGGCGCTTCACAGAGACATACAGCACAGCGTGGCAGATACATAGATATACAGCACAGCGCGAGGGAGATATACAACACAGTGAGGGAGATATACAGCACAGGGCCAGGGAGATATACAGCACAGCATGAGGGAGATATGCAACACAGTGAGGAAGATATACAACGCAGTGAGGGAACTATACAGTACAGGGCGAGGGAGATATGCAACACAGTGAGGAAGATATACAACACAGTGAGGGAAGTATACAGCACAGGGCGAGGGAGATATACGGCACAGGGTGAAGGAGATATGCAACACAATGAGGGAGATATACAGCACAGTGTGAGGGAAATATGCAGCGCAGTGATGGAGATATGCAGCACAGTGATGGAGATATGCAGCACAGTGATGGAGATATGCAGCACAGTGATGGAGATATGCAGCACAGTGATGGAGATATGCAGCACAGTGATGGAGATATGCAGCACAGGGCGAGGGAGATATGCAGCACAGGGCGAGGGAGATATGCAACACAGTGAGGGAGATATATAGCATAGGGCTAGAGAGATATACAGCATAGCGTGAGGGAGATATACAGCACAACGTGAGGGAGATATACAGCACAGGATGAGGGAGATATGCAACACAGTGAGGAAGATATACAACACAGTGAGGGAAATGTACAACACAGGGCGAGGGAGATATGCAACACAGGGAGAGGGAGATATACAGCACAGGGCGAGGGAGATATGCAACACAGTGAGAGAGATGTACAGCACAGGGCGAGGGAGATATGCAACACAGTGAGAGAGATGTACAGCACAGGGCGAGGGAGATATGCAACACAGTGAGCGAGATATACAGCACAGTGCGAGGGAGATATGCAACACAGGGAGATATACAACACAGGGCGAGGGAGATATGCAACACAGCATGAGAGAGATATACAACACAGCATGAGAGAGAAGTACAACACAGCATGAGAGAGAGATGCAACACATCGTGAGAGAGAAGTGCAACACAGCGTGAGACAGAAGTACAACACAGCGTGAGAGATATACAACACAGCGTGAGAGATATACAACACAGTGTGAGGGAGACATGTAACAGCTTGAGAGAGAGATATACAACACAGTGTGAGAGAGATGTACAACACAGCGTGAGAGAGAGAAATACAACACAGCATGAGAGAGAGATGCAACACATCGTGAGAGAGAAGTGCAACACAGCGTGAGACAGAAGTACAACACAGCGTGAGAGATATACAACACAGCGTGAGAGATATACAACACAGTGTGAGGGAGACATGTAACAGCTTGAGAGAGAGATATACAACACAGTGTGAGAGAGATGTACAACACAGCGTGAGAGAGAGAAATACAACACAATGTTTGGGAGATATACAACACAACATGGGAGATATACAACAGTGTAAGAGAGGTATGCAACACATCGTGAGGGAGATATACAACAGCGTGAGAGAGATATACAACACAGCGTGAGGGAGAGAGACAACAGCATGAGAGATATACAACAGCGTGAGAGAGATATACAAAGCGTGAGAGAGATATACAACACAGCGTGAGAGAGATATACAACACAGCGTGAGAGAGAAATAGAATACAATGTGGGAGAAATATACAACACAGCATGAGAGAGATATACAACATAGTGAGAGAGATACACAACACAGTCCACTCTTCCATTTCTAATTTATCTCACTTTTTAAAAAACGCCTTTTTTAAAAAAAGTATGCCTGAATTTATAATGCGACCTGTTGAACCTACCACTTGGCAGTGTTGAATCTTGAGATGTTTGGGGCTAATTATGGGGCTAATGTTTGCTGAAAATTCAATTCAGTCACCTTTCCCTCAGATACGGGTATGTTCTTTCCCACACCGAACAATGAGAAGAATGTATTTTCCAGCCTGGCCACTCCACAACATTAGGATCATTCAAGGCATATAATTGGAAATGCAAATTCAGGTGATCCCCAAAACTAAAAAAATACGCAATATGAAAAAACATAATAATATACAATAAACAGATATATAAAAACAGGTTCCACTCAGCTGATTACTGTGGTATAAGGTTTTGACACATATAGAGTTAATGTGGGACTGAGTACAGGATCGCCCACACAGTGATGTAAGAGAACACATGACCCACACCCAGGAGTCAGCCTGGCCTTGGACAGAGTGGTGTACACAAGCAAGCATGGAAACAGTTCCTAGCTCGAATCCTTTACTGTATATTTGTACATAGTTCTTGTAGTTAATAAATACATAAGACTATGAAGACTTCATTAGGACCTACCGAATGATAAACAACACCCTACAAAATTACTTTTTGATATATGGAAACATGTGGGATAAATAAGCTTTGTACCTTGTTTACTTTCCAAGGTATAATATTTTGATGGGGGGAGGTGTTGTGCTGTGGGAGCTGATTGGAAGAGGACCTTAGTTTTCTGGGTATTTAGTGAAAGCCCTCTCATGCTTTGGAGAAGATGTTGACAATGACCTAGAGCTCAGTTTCTGAGTGAGTGTATGCGCACAAGCATCATCTGCATACTGGGTGAAGTGGGGGTGGTTTGGGTTTCAGATTGAAGGCAGGATAGATTGAACAGTTTCCTATCAGTTCTGTAAATTATCTCTACACCTCTGGGTTTTTGGAGGAGGTGCAGTATTGTACTGAGGAAGGTGGAGGAGGGTTGGACTGATGATACAGCCTCATTTTTCCCCAGTCTGAGATAGAGTCTGTGGTGCTTCTGTTAGTGAGGATCAAGGCTTGCAAGTCATCATGGAATAGGCAGAGGAAGGTGACGAAGTTCAAGCCTTCATGGCCGACAGAGTCAAAGGCTTTTGTGAGGTCAAAAAAAGCCATCTAGTGGTTGGTGCTGTTCTTTGTATTTTTCTTGGTGTGCACAGTGAAGATTATGTCAATGGTTCCTCTTGATGGGTGAAAACTGCATTGCAACTCTGGAAGGAACTGTTCAGACACTGGGAGGAGGCAACCTCTGCTCTAGGATTCTTGCGGTGAGATCCTGGACATTGTGGGCCATTTTCCATCTTGGAAGCCTCCTCTTGATGAAGGCAGTCATAGATGACAAAATTCATCATCGCCTCAACTGTGCCAGCTCAGCATTCAGCCCACTGAGGAATAGAATATTTGAATGCCAACATCTGAAACCTGAGACCACGTTCATGCTTTACCAGGTAGCAGTGATCCTTGGGCTCCTATATGCTTTGGAGACTTCAACAACCTACAGCAGGCACCTCAAAGCACTGGAGAAGTACCTCAAGTAGTGCCTTCAAAAGATCTTACAAATCCAGTGGCAAGGAAGGCAGCCCAACAGCAGTGTCCTCCCCCAAGTCAACGTGCCTAGCATTGAGGTGCTAATCATGCAAAACTAGGTCTGCTGGGCAGGATATATCATTCGTATGCCTAACATCAGACTCCCGAAGCAATACCTCTAATCAGAGCTCGGTCGCAGCAGGAGACTCCCGAGAGGACAGTGGAAATGCTTCAGGGACCTCCTCAAGACATTCCTGAAGAGACTAAACATCCCCACCAAATAATGGGAGTCCCTGGCCTCTGACCAACCAAAATGGAGAAATCGCTCAGGAAGGCAACAATCGAGGGACTTTATCAGGAACATGCAGAGGTGAAGTTGAGACATTGGAGAGAGCACACACACCTGCAAACAACTCATCTACCCAATCCTTTCAGCACCACCTGCCCGGCAAGTGGCAGAATTTGCAGATTGCACATTGGACTTATCAGCTATCACAGAACCCATAGAACTGCATTCAAGCAAGTCATCCTCGATCAAGGGACTGCCTAAGAGATAGAGAATATTTTAGTATACTATGTAAAACTAGTTTATAGAGATGTGTGATGGAATAAATTTAAAAAGATATATGATGCTGATGAACTCATATTTAATGAGTTGACGTTTCGAGTCCTCATGACCCTTCAGCAGAACTGGGTAAATCCAGGGAGAGGAGGAGAGGGGTGAAATATAAGCTGGTTTAAGTTGGTGGTGGGTGGGTGGGGGGGGGGGGGGGGGGGGGTTGGTGGTGGTGGTGGTGGTGGGGTGGAGGGGAGGTTGGGTGTGGGGAGAGAAGTGGAGGGGGGTGGTGTGGTTGTAGGGACAAGCAAGCAGTGATAGGAGCAGATAATCAAAAGATGTCACAGACAAAAGAACACAGAGGTGTTGAAGTTGGTGATATTATCTAAACGAATGTGCTAATTAAGAATGGATGGTAGGGCACTCAAGGTATAACTCTAGTGGGGGTGGGAGGGGGCATAAAAGATTTAAAAATAATGGAAATAGGTGGGAAAAGAAAAATCTATATAAATTATTGGAAAAAACAAAAGGAAGGGGGAAGAAACAGAAAGGGGGTGGAGATGGAGGAGGGAGTTCAAGATCTAAAGTTGTTGAATTCAATATTCAGTCCGGAAGGCTGTAAAGTGCCTAGTCGGAAGATGAGGTGCTGTTCCTCCAGTTTGCGTTGGGCTTCACTGGAGTAGCCCAAAGCAAACTGGAGGAACAGCACCTCATCTTCCGACTAGGCACTTTACAGCCTTCCTGACTGAATATTGAATTCAACAACTTTAGATCTTGAACTCCCTCCTCCATCCCCACCCCCTTTCTGTTTCTTCCCCCTTCCTTTTGTTTTTTCCAATAATTTATATAGATTTTTCTTTTCCCACCTATTTCCATTATTTTTAAATCTTTTATGCCCCCCACCCCCACTAGAGCTATACCTTAAGTGCCCTACCATCCATTCTTAACTAGCACATTCGTTTAGATAATATCACCAACTTCAACACCTCTGTGTTCTTTTGTCTGTGACATCTTTTGATTGTATGCTCCTATCACTGCTTGCTTGTCCCTACAACCACACCACCCCCCTCCACTTCTCTCCCCCCACCCAACCCACCCCCAACGCCGCCCTATCTTAAACCAGCTTATATTTCACCCCTCTCCTTGGATTCACCCAGTTCCGCTGAAGGGTCATGAGGACCCGAAACGTCAACTCTTTTCTTCTCCGCCGATGCTGCTAGACCTGCTGAGCTTTTCCAGGTAATTCTGTTTTTGTTTTGGATTTCCAGCATCCGCAGTTTTTTTATTTTTAACTCATATTTAATGTTGTCTTTAGAAATTGTAAACTCTGTAGGGTTGTTAATACTCCAGGGTTGGCCAGGGATTGAAGATCAATCTCCAGGACACTGCAGTGTGCAACCCTGGAGAAAAATCATCAGGACATTAAAAAGATTGCTTTTCTATGTCATTTTCTTTGAACATTTCTCTTTACCAGGTATAAAAATATTGAAAATGGGGTAAATAAAAGGCTGTCTGGCTGCTGTTAAAGCATCATCCAATTGGTTAATGAATCTTTTTGCTTTCCAATTGGCATAGGAAGGCAGTGCATCACAAGGATGGATGAGTTGGTCACTTAACGGCTAGAGCTGATTCACCCACTAGGGCAAGTCATGGGATGAAAATTCCAGGAATATGTTTAATATAATTGGCAACCCTAAAACTCAGGAAAGAGGAAACGGTGCAGGAAAAGGTTAATGTGACTGTCCTGAAGTCGACTAATGTCGTCCTGCAGTTGGATTTCTCTTACTGTTGCAGATATATTAACTTTCAGCCTTAGCCTATTAAGCGATGAGGTACAAAGTTTAAAGTATCACTGGGTTTTGGGTTGATCCTGTTAAATATGTGCCATTGGATAATGATTCCTAAGTTTCAGAGAACTTTAATCATTCAGTGTTGGAAAACAGTTAACCTGCAAAGGAAATTATTTGAGCACATGCCATTCCTTTTAATTAATACATTTTTAAAAATTCTTTCACGGGACATGGACATTGCACGGGAGACCAGCATTTTTATTGCCCATCCCTCATTGACCTTGATAAGGTAGTTGTTAGCCGTCTTCTTGAACTGCTGTTGATGTGGTGAACTGCTGCAGTTGATGTGGTGTATGTAATACTCACAGTGCTGTTAGGAAGGGAGTTACAGGATTTTGACCCAGCAACTGTGAAAGAATGGTGATATATTTCCAAGTCAGGATGGTGTGTGGCTTGGAGGAGAACATGCAGGTGGTGGTGTTCCCATGCATTTGCTGCCTTTGTCCTTCTAGGTGGTAGAAGTCATGGGTTTTGGAGGTGCTGTCTAAGGAGGCTTGGTGAGTTGTTGCAATACATCTTGTAGATGGTACACATTGCTGTCACTGTGTGTCAGTAGTGGAGGAAGTGGATGTTGAAGGTGGTGGATGGGGTGCCAATCAAGCAGGCTGCTTTGTTCTGGATGGTACTGAGCTTTTTGAGTGTTGTTGGAGCTGCACTCATCCAGGCAAGTGGAGAGTATTATATATTATATATATTATATATCACACTCCTGACTTTGCCTGGTAGATGGATAGACTTTGGGGAGTCGTGAGATGAGTTACAGAATTCCCAGTCTCTGCCCTGCTCTTGTAGCCACAGTATTTATACGGTTGGTCCAGTCCAGTTTCTGGTCAATGGTAACCCCCATTTGTTGATAGTAGGTGAATCAGCACTGGTAATGCCGTTGAATGTCAAGGGGAGATGGCAAGATTCTCTCCTTTTGGAGATGGTCATTACTTACCACTTGGGTGGCGTGAATGTTTCTTGCCAATGATCAGCCCAAGCTGATGATACAGAAAAAAAGACAGGTTTATAATTAAAGGTTCACGTTATAAATTAGTAAATACATAGAATAAGAATGAAAGATAATGAAGTAAAGGAACTATACTTGTTAACTGTGATGGAACAGAACCTCACACTGTATATTTTTATAAAAATATATCCTTATGGCTATTTCTTAATTTTAAACTGGACCTTTAGGCTAACAATGACTGTTAAGATGGCTGACCCTCTGTCTGAGTTATTGTCTGTGAGTCACTGGAACAAAAGAAGCCACGTCGCACATTGGAAATGTTGGATCTCATTATTTCTGAGGAGCTACTAACAGACCACATGGGGACTACATAGCCCAACTTCAAAGGGAGCTACACGAAGGCCATTTATATTTGATAACCCATGCTTGCCAGCGGAGACAGAGAGTATACTAAGACAATCGCCTCTCAAACATTCTGTTTAATCCATAATGGTGAGGATGTTAGCAGTCCTGAAGACCAAGCTGAATTCCAGACACTGGATAAACATCTTTGTTGAAGACCTTGAGGAGAGGTAAAGTCACATGACCTAAGACTCTGGCTTGTTGAACTTGTCTTCCTGAGCTGCAGGTCAGTCTACTGCTTCAACATCTGACTAACAGGCCACCCAGAAGGAGCTCTGGCCCGGTTGGATACTTGATCCCATCCACCCTGACTCTGCTGGGAGTTCTGCACCATTGCCCACAAAAATTCATTCAACTCTGGTGCCCATTTCATTTTCGGAAGCCAACGCCATCAGAAAAGTAAATTTTACAACACCAATTTTCAGTTGGGGTGTTAGAATGGAGAAATAAGATCTGCAATAAACAGCCTCCACCAAAAGCATCCCAGTCTCATTTTCACAACCAGGTTTGGGAATTTCTCTAACACTTTGGATTTAGATTCTGGACTCTTGAACTCACATGAACCAATAGTTATTTTCTCTATTGTCTCTGTCCTGTAAAACCTTTTCTCTATCCCTCTTTTTACTGAATGAGTGCCGAGGGGGATGTTGTGGACCCTCCTTTTTGTGGTTTTTGTATGTGTGTAATATACCAACTTTTTTAGTTCATCCTACCTCGACTTTGCTGTGGGGTTATTACTGGGATTGGATCACACACAAACTGAGAAGTTGGGAAAAATGCCATCAACATATCTTTATGTTCACAGACAGGTGGTGAGGGGAAAAATTAGTGCTGTTTGAACAGACACCCCTCCTGTTTGTAACGTTAACCTAATAGTAAAACTGCTTGTTAAGTAAGGAAACCTGAAGTTATTGATAGAGGATAAAATAATTAAATATTCTTTGTATTTTAATTTTCATGTATTTACACAATATAACCTACACAGAGGGAATGAAAGAAATATATAAAACTGGCTGCTTGTAATGAGTACTTAGGTTTGTAAAGTCCTAAAATACTGAGCTCAGAACTGTGAAACACTCGAACTGCCAACCAAATTATTAGGTGCAATTTTAAATTGACCTTTTAAGTGTGTAGGTACTATCGCATGTATTATATCCTTAAAAAACCTAAGTTCAAAGTTTAACTTATTAATTTAAGAGTAAATCATAAATAGGCGTTGCATCCCCTACAGTGTCCCCCATACTTGACTTTGTTGGGTCTAACTCTATGTATCTTCTTTTCTAACTTTGTGTCACAGTTTACTGCCAGCTTAGTTCCACATTCTTGGCTAAGGGAACTGCGTTGATGTTTCAACTCCACAGTAAATGTAGGCAGCTCTTGCAGCAAAACCTGGAGCATGAATCAGCTATGTTCCTGGTATCACAAAGTTCCCAGTTGCCCTATACAGTTTTCTACTCATGGGCACTCTGCTCATCAATACTAGCATGTCACACAGCATAGAGCGTTGCTTCACTCAGTGAGGCAATGCAGGATTTGATTTAATCAGCATCCATGCAAATACATTTAGAGCATTTGTAACATAGTGGATCATGATTGCTTGGAAATGGCAGCATTGACAAAGATCAGTGGAGCAGCTGTTCTGTCCACCAGCAGAGCAAAAAAAAAATGCTGGCCTATTGGTATAGGAAACAATAGTGTTTAATTTAATTTGGCTGAATTCAGGCAGCAACAAAATATTAGTTTAAGGCAGTAAATGGGAAAATAACATTCCTAAAGCTTTAAAATATTTCAAGGCTTTCAAAAAAAATTAACAAAATAAAATAAAGTGCAGTGTTGTAAACAGAGTGCAGCAGAGAAACAAGAATTTAAAAATATAACATAATAAAATTTTAGCTTTATACAAGTTTGAACAAGCTTCAACTGATTGCTGATCTCTATATCTTGTTATTCTACACAGTTTATTTAATTCATTATGTTGTACAACAAGCAAGGAGGCAGCAGCTTTAACAAAGCACAAAGATGGTCAGTGATCGGAGGACATCACGAGTTGGAACATAGTAATTGCAACAATTTTCTTAATCTAAGAAGCATGGATTTTTTCTTTTTAAGTTTTGAATTTATGAGTGCCAAAGTTCAAATGTTGACAGAATGGAAGTGTTGTGATGGATCATGTGAAAAAGTCAGGAAGACGAAGAAAAACAGCATAACCATGTTATTCCTAAGGGGATGCTGACCTCACTAAAACCATATTACACAATGCATTTTTTCCCTATCAATTAAGATGATTAAGTCATCCATCTAAACCACTTAAGCCATAATTGCCAGATTTTAATAGGGCAAAAACAATGAGTTCCAAATTATAATAATACTAAAATAAAAAAAGTTGCAAATTATAATTTTGTTGCCTGTATCAAACATGCAATGCAGTCCCTCTAGTGTCCACTGGGCATAGAAAGCTTCCAGTATACCAGTGGACATTGCATGGTCCCTTTGCAGGGACACGTGGGCATAACAGGTAACCGGAGTGAACACCTCCAGTGACTACATTTTGCCTGGACCTGTTAATTGCTGCTGTGGCTTGGAGGACACACACCTTTTTGCTGTTTGGTCTAATTATTTTAGAACACAGAACAACCCACTTAAAACAACGTTACCAGCTGTGAGTCAGATGATTATCCTCCACACAATACCAAGCCATACTGGACTAGGAAAAGAGAAGTCCTTGCTCAGGAATTGACTTTCCTCATTTTCAGCACAGGCTAACTGAAGGGAATGTATAAAAGTAAAACAAAGATTTGCATTTTTATAGTGCCTCAGGACATCCTGATGGCTGCAAATCACAACAAAGTACTTTTGAAGTGCAATCACTGTTGTAATGTAGCAGACATGGCAGCCACTTTGCACACAGCAAGATCCCACATACAGCAATGTGATAATGATCAGACAATCTGTTTTTGAGATGGCAGTTAAGGGATAAATGTTAACAAATGGAAAAGGCAGGGCAATGGCACTAGTTCATAATGCTCATTTGGAGAGCTGGTGCAGACACGATGGGCTAAATGGCCTCCTCCTGTGCAGTTAAAATTCTGTGATTCTGTGAAGGACACTAGGGATAACTTCCCCGATCTTCAAAATATTGCAATGGGATCTTTTATATATGTCTTACAAAACAAAGGGCCTTGGTTTAATATTGCTTCTGAAAGACAATGCCGCCAACCATGCAGTACTCCTTCAGTACTGCATTGAAGTGTCAGCCTAGATTTTGTGCCCAAGTTTCTGGAGTGAGACTTGAACCCAGAACCTTGTGACTTAGAGCTCAAACTGAGCCACAGCTAATGCCTCCAAACTGAAAGTATTGTTACATAGCTATTAACATTGATGAAAATCACTGTATCACAGAATCTTAACAGCACAGGAGGAAGCCATTCAGCCCATCATGTCTGCACCAGCTCTCCAAATGAGCATTATGACCTAGCGACATTGCCCTGCCTTTTTCCCCTACCCCACACATTGTTTCTATTCAAATAATCATCTAATGCCCTCTTGAATGCCTCGATTGAACCTGCCTCCACCACACTTCCAGGCAGCGCATTCCAGACCCGAACCACTCGTTTTGTGAAAAAGTTTTTTCTCATGTCACACTTGCTTCTTTTGCAAAACACTTCTCCCTAACTACTCTGTTCAGCCGCCTCATGATTTTGAGCTGTAGAGGATAGATCCTACCGATGTAGCAGTGGATATGAATAGAATTCAATTCAAAGGGTGTTGAATTTTTTCTTTGCCAACAAAATGGTAATAATGAATTCTGCAAGCTATTGGACAAGCTGCAAATGTGTAACTAGCTTACCTACAATCTTTGAGACAAACATATAATTAAGCTTCAAGGTGATGTAGCAATCATTGTAAGAAGCCAGATCTTCATCATTATTTTGAAGATTGGATTTGAGGGAAGAAAAAAATTGGAATTATTACTTGGATTTAAATTAAAACAGATTATTAGCTAGGACAAAAATATTGGGTGCACACATAAAAAATAGCATTCCACTATATCAGAATGGCGAGAAGAGGGACATGACAATGAGGTGGTGAAGTATTTATGGTGTTGAATAGGGAAATGCCTCTGGTTCAGTCCAGAACCAATTCTGTAAAAACAGCAACAACTTACGTTAAATGTATTATTTAACTAAAATAAACATCCTAAGACACTTCACCGAAGCATTATCAAGCAAAATTTGACAATGAGCAAAATTACCAAAATCTTGGACAAAGAGGTAGGTTTTAAGGACTGCCTTAAAGGAGGAGGAGAAGTGGAGAAGTTTAGGGAGGGTGTCCTAGTGATTAGGGTCTTCGCAGCTGAGGGCATGGCCACCAATAGTGGAACAATGAAAGCTGGGTTTGCTGTAGAGGCCAGAATTGGAGGAGCACAGGTATCTCAGGGTTGTAGAGCTGGAGAAGATGATAGAGATAGGGAGGGGTGAGGTCAGGGAGGGATTTGTAAACAAGGATGAGAATTTTAAAATCAAGGTGTTGCTTACCTGGGAGCCATTGTAAGTTAGTGAGCACAGGGGTGATGGGTGAACTAGATTTGCGTGAGTGAATTCATGACAGTGGAGTTTTAGATGGCCTCAAGTTTACAGAGCTCATAAAATGAGAGGTTCACCAGGAATGCCTTGGAATTGTCAAGCCATGAGGTAACAAAGGCGTGGCTGAGGATTTCAGTAGCAGATGCACTGAGGTAGGGGAGGAGTTATGGAGGTAGAAACAGGCGGTCTTCGTGATGACATAAATATGTGATCACAAGGTCAAGGTCTCAAACAGTTACCAGAGAGGATGGAGTCAGTCTCAAACAGTTACCAGAGAGGATGGAGTCAGTCTCAAACAGTTACCAGGGAGGATGGAGTCAGTGGCCAGGGAATGCAGAAGGGATTGAAGACAATGGCTTTAATCTTTTTTAAGTTCATTCACGGGATGTGGGCGTTGCTGGCGAGGCCAGCATTTATTGCCCATCCCTAATTACTCTTGAGAAGGTGGAGGTGAGCCACCCTCTTGAACTGCTGCAGTCCCTGTGGTGTAAGTACACCCACAGTGCTGTTGGGGAGGGAGTTCCAGGATTTTGACCCAGTGACAGTGAAGGAACAGCAATATATTTCCAAATCAAGATGGTGTGTGGTTTGGAGGTGAACTTGCAGGTGGTGGTGTTCCCATTTGTCTGCTGTCCTTGTCCTTCTAGGTGGTCATGGTCATGGGTTTGGAAGGTACTAAGGAGCCTTGGTGGGTTCCTGCAGTGCATTTTGTAGATACAAATTGCTGTCACTGCGCATTAGTGGTGGAGGGAGTGAGTATTTGTGGGAGGGGTGCCAATCAAGTGGGCTGCTTTGTCTTAGATGGTATCAAGTTTCTTGAGTGTTGCTGGAGCTGCACTCATCCAGGCAAGTGGAGAGTATTCTGTCACACTCCTGATTTGTGCCTTGTAGATGGCAGACATGCTTTAGGGAGTCAGGAGATGAGTTAATCACCTGAGGATTCCTAGCCTCTGACCTGCTCTTGTAGCCACAATTTTATATGGTTAGTCCAGTTCAGTTTCTGGTCAATGATAAACCCCCTGGATGTTGATAGAGATTCAACAATAGTAATGTCATTGAATGTCATAACATGATGGTTAGATTCTCTCTTGGAAATGGCCATTGCCTGGTGCTTGAGTAGTGCAAATGGTACTTGCCACTTATCAGCCCAAGCCTGAATATTGTCCAGGTCTTTGGACATGAATTGCTTCAGTATCTGAGGCGTCACGAATGGTGTGGGCGGGATTGCTCAGGTTGCCTGCCTCTCTTCTGCCCTTTTGTTTGTGCTTGGGTGGCCCTGCAGAGGGAACACATCGGTGTCTGATGGTACCCTTCATCCTTTCTGTGAACAGTGAGCATCTAGAGTCCAAGTGACATAAATAAGATAATTTAGAATAATACATTTATTTCATGAATTAGATTTAATGCTTAAATCTCCTTCAGGGACGCGTGTGGAGCTGCTTTTTCATTGGTGACACTACAGCAACCCAGTGTCATCTTTGTTGGCATTTTTTAAAAAGGCATCTCTCTTGGTGAAGAAAGGGTCTAGTGGGTTTTGGTATTGTTTTCAAAAATAACCCAGATGGATTGGGTAACACTGGATTGCCCTAGTGTTATCAATCGAAAACCAAAGTGGTGTTATTAATAAAATAATTAACCGCAACACCAAAGGAAACACACGAAAAGTAAATAATAATGGCATCACCATTATCCACCATGCACTCCAGCTCCGCAGAGTCCACAGTTTTGGCGGAACACCTCAAAATTACTTGGGGACGCCGCTTGCTCATTCGGCAGGATCACCAAGGAACAGACAAGGTAGC
Source organism: Carcharodon carcharias (assembly GCF_017639515.1). NCBI lineage: Eukaryota > Metazoa > Chordata > Chondrichthyes > Lamniformes > Lamnidae > Carcharodon > Carcharodon carcharias. The sequence goes on along the minus strand of NC_054479.1, from coordinate 53,926,742 downwards.
GGAGACAGGCGGGAGTCGCGCCCAATTTTCACCAAATAAAAAGACACATGGGGCCAGTGGAGCTTCGAGCAGCGGGAACGACAAGGCTTGCACACCTTTAAAGGGACTTGGCCTTGTTTGCGATTTTCTTCCTTCTGTGTGGGGAATAAAAGTCATGCACCCACTAAAGTGCGCGACCTGCAGAATAATTGCTGTTTACCATCCCTAATCGAAACGCGCCTTTTCCTGTCAACAGCTGCCTCTTTGCTTCGTTTGTGTAATAATTGTTGTACAAACTAAATTGGCATAATGACATCACGCTTTAAGAATCGCGGCTCAGTTGTCCTAAAAGATGTATAGATATTTATAACGTATAGTAGATTACTGATCGGCGGAAGCTAACATTGAGGATGGGCAACTGAATGTCAAATAATGCATAGTTTTTCTGTTCTAGTCAGTCCTTTGTGAGGCTGAAGCTTGTGGTCGGTAACGAGGATATTTTTCTTTAAGCTGAAGGACCTGCAAACTCCCCGCCTCCAGCTCCCGCCTCCTCCATGAGGAAAGCGGCTGCTCTCGACTCCCCCCACCCTCCCCATCATGCGGGCTGCTGCCCTGCCATAGTCCGCTGTGGTGTCGAGACGGGCAAGTGCCAGCTCCGGCCTCCGACACGATGAGTGAACCGCCCATAGAGGCCTCCAGCCCGGCGCTGCCGCCCGTTAGCACTGACACTCACAAAGGCTGGCTCCACAAATGGACCAACTACCTGAAGGGTTACCAGCGCCGCTGGTTCGTGCTGAGTAACGGACTCCTCTCCTACTACAGGTAAGCCGCTGGGAGCCGGAGCCCAGGCGCTGCGCCCGCACTAGGCACCCAGATGCTGCAACCACAGACGGGATACCCAGAGACAGGTGCTGCATCCACATACAGTCATCACCTAGACATTGCAACCATAGACACCCAGCCTAGCAATCCCCCAGATGCTGCATCCACAGAGGCGCCGAGATTCTGTCGCTGCATCCACAGACACCCAGATGTTGCATCCATAAATAGGTAAGCAGAGCTTAGTGCTGCAACCACAGACAAGACGCCTAGCCTGGCACCCAGAGACTACACCCCAGACACCCAGACCTAGCTGCAGTTAGGAGTTGTACATTGTAACTTTGCAAGTAGCACTGAGGATTTGAATACAATCTGGAATTCGTAAGATACTAGTTCATGGGTTGAAGGATCAGATGCTCGTTTGGGACTTATGTGGGGTGCCCCCAGAGTTCCGTGTTGTGAACATTTTTTGTTTCTAACTTACATTAATGATTTGGAAACGAGTTGAATGCAAATGAGCTGAATTTTCAGAAAGTATGAAACGAGAAGTTCCAGTTGAATTTTGTAGCTTAGAATTTTCAGAAATAATTGGACAAAACATGAATGTTGGTCACAGAATATATTGTAAGATCATATAAACTGCTGTATGTGGGAAAGAAAAGGATGATGTATACACTCTGAAGGTTTTTGAAGTACCTAAGTTAACGGAAATCTAGGAGTTTTAATTTACTTAATAATCAAGATGTTCAGTTAATATAACCATCAAGAAACCAGAGTGCTGAACTATATAGTCAGAAAGGAAGAGAACAAGTTGGAGGGACCTGTGCTCAACAATATTGCTCTGCTTAGACCCTGCCTTTAGCACTGTGCTCATTTCTGAGCATGGAGTCACAAGGAAGATGTTCTAGAGAAAAACCTCAGAACTGATCCATAACATCTGATGAAGGAAAATTTGAACAAAATGAAAAGAGATGAATAAAAGGTGATTTTATAGCCATCATAAATGATTAATTAAAAAAAAAAGAACAGGAGCATTTCTTCAAATTAACTGCAACATTAGGACAAAGGGACATAAGTTGGAATTAGTAAAAGGCTTGTTTAACACTGCTATCAGGTACTCTACATTTAATGATTGACAAGTGGAGTGGACTTCAGTGTAGAATTCAGTGCAATCAGCACATGGATTGCAGCAACTCCAGAAAAAAACCACCACTGCCTTCTCAAGAGCACCTTGGAGTGGGCAATTAAAGCTGGCCTTGCCAACAAACCCCATATCCCAAGAAACACTTTTTTTAAAAGGATGTGGAAGGGATGACCTTGAACTCCAGCTAAATTCTGTGCAAATATTCCCACTGGACAATGTAGCTGCTGAGTTTACAGGCTGCCCAATGTTGGTCTTTACATTAGCCAGCCTGAAATAGATAGCTGGTGTCAATGCTTATTGCAAATCCAACTGGCTGTAGCTACTTTCTGTTACTACTTAAAGGTCAAAATGACATTAGATTCCTGCTGTTACTACTTGTAAAGTGTGTGGCCCAGACCACATGTGATGCACCCTTGAATATTTGGTTGAAATAAATAAGGAAATATTTAAGGAAATAAATATGGTTAATATTTTGAAGATGCATAAAGCCCTGGATTGCATCTGAAGATTTAAGGGTATCGAATGTAATGCTGAAATAGTCCAGTATTAGTAGTGGGGCAATTGCTTGGGAACATTTTACAGTATGCTTTCTGTATTTATTTTTAAGAGTGCAGGGACAATATTAAAGTAGTCTGCATGGATTAAAAAGTTATCCTTTTATAAGATCACAAAATAGCTTTGGACGAATAAGACCTTCTCAACCCATTAGATCTCATCAATCCAGAATATCAAATGTAGTGTCTTGCCATCTGACTATTTCTTAGACATGTGCAGAGTTCTAGATTCAGCCAAGCTTCCTGGGAACCTGTTCCACTAGTGATCATTCACTGTGTCAAGAAATATTGAAATCCATTTAGTGATGCATTTGTATTAAATATGGATAAAACATAGTATCAGGTGACACATTGCCAATATTGGCCTCACTGCTCAACTGTTCAGCATTCCCTCCACTAACTGACCTGCCCACTGACTAACATTAAATATTTCACAAGATTACTTGATCTGCATAAGCTATTTGAGTTGAAGTTTGTCTGGGTTAGGATTACCATAGCTTCCTTTACTCTTCCCACCCAACCCGTGCCCAGCTACAGAGCAATAAAAGCAGTATCTGCTCACTTTTAGTGCTCCAGTCAGCTCAACCAAGATCCTTGGCAAAGAAAACTGGGACTAATCTTAATCAAAGGGTATGTAGCCTTCTCTCAGGTAGCCAGATCTGTTGGTCCTGAGCCAGCATGTCAGCTGATGCTTGCAGCAGGGATTTTAAATGAACAAAAGCTCCATTTGAAGCTTCGCAGCCAGCTGCACTGAATGAGTTGCTGACTAATTGATAGTGACACCAAAGGCATGAAAAAAAAAATCTCTGAAGTCTAATTAATAGAAGTACCAGCACTGTCCTGTCCTTCCTGGTCTCAGCTGTAAACTTGTCCTTCACAAACCTAAATACACGATCTCTTGTCCTCAAGTCATGCCTTATGCTTCTACTGGAGCTCTTTGAGGAGGTGTTGAAATAATTCTCAGTAGATATATTTTATTTGGAATTTGAGAAAGTGTTTAGTAAGGTTTTGCACCTCTGGGTTTCGAAGATAATTGGAGTTTATGGGATTGATAGCAAATCGACCAGCTGGTCTGTAAATATGATTGGGGAAAAGAAAGTAAGGACCAGTGGAATGTTGTAGAGAACTCCTGTTATTTATCTTATAGGCAAACTCTGTCTGTTTACTTCATCAGATGGATTCAGTTGATAAATAATTTCAGGGAACCAAAGAATGTGCACCTGTATATAGTGCCTTATCACATCTTCAGAACATGTCAAAGTGCTGGAACATGTCAAAATGGGTCACTTTTGAATTTCACCATTGCTTTACACTTGTAGCACATAGATTAGGGATCCCTGCTTGAGTTAGTTGATTTCAGCCAAATGCTACTCTTTGATGCAACTGGGTGCAGTGTTGCTGAAATAGAGATGGGGAGAAAGTCAACAGGGATTCCTGTTCCTGTTTACTTATCCAGTTTCACCATCTGCAATGCATTTATGTGACGGTCTGATGAATTCAGCATTGGGCTCTGCTTGTTCACTACTGACACTGTATTCAGGCAAATAGCTGAAGAATAACCACTTGGGGAAGTTGAGGGAAGAATGTCGAGCCATGCCTGGGTCTGTACTTCACAAGCCAATCTCCTTGAGAGTAGTTAGAAAGTTGAAAGACGGTAAAAATCTCGAGCAGGGTACTTTTGGTTCCAAAGAGCACTAACCAGATTTTGTGACAGACTGATAGTATTCATAAGAATCTGAATTTACATTTTGGAGAAAATGTTGAGGGGATACACGATCTGTGTCTTTAAAATGTTGGGCACATAAGTAATGTGCAATTAAGCAGGCTAAGCTTAAACCAGAGGGCGCGTACATACAATTCTTAAGGTCTGAGACCCGAGATTGGAAATTTTTTTTTAATCCCCACGGAAGAATAGTTATGTGAAGCAGACTCTCAAAACCAATACTACATAATTCAACTCATAATTTAAAAAAATATAAGGAATAAATGATGTGAAGTTAAACGGCAGTATTTTCATATAGGTTGTAGCAAACCAGCTGCGATATTATATCCTGCTGAGGTAGATTTATACCGGAAAAGATTTTGTCATTTAATTTCCTGAAGAGGTTAGAATTTGGGTGTATTGGTATGCTGTATTCCAGAGGTTTGATTCTACAGGTTTGAGCTGGCGGAAGAATGAGTATTGCTAACTTTGTTGCTGTGGGATATGGGTTGAGGATGTTTATGCTCCAGGCACTCTCCCCAAATCATTTTTGGAAAAAATAAATTATTGTAGTGAAGCCAGTCTATCAAAACTGTTTAATGGATAAGATATTGTCATCTTCATTCTTGCACCGACTGAAGAGAATTGAAATAAATTTGGATTGCTGAAGTGAAGAGCTGGTGCAGACTTGACAGAGCTTGTTTTTCATTCTGTGCTGCAACCTTCTAAATATTCTAAATTTTAAAACAAAAATAAAAGTACTGCAGGTGCTGAAAATGTAAAATAAAAGCTATGTGCTAAATGCACATCATGTCAGGTAGCACCTGTGGATAGAGAGCTAGATTTAATGTGTTGATGATAAAAGCCCGTTAACCTAATAACTTTGTTTTCTCTCTGCTCTCCCCATATCCTTTAATTCTGGTTTATGGCTGGCTAGTTGACATTGTTTTCCATGTGTCATCAGGAGTATGCCCAACATTAATCTGAACATGTGTTTGGGTGCAGACTTCTGGTGATTAATCTCTTGGTGACATAACAGCCTTAAAGAATGTCTGATACTGTTCCTATTATCTGGGTTTTATGATATTGCTTTGCCTTTCAGATTTAAAATTTAAAAAATAATGGCATGAATTATGTGGCACATTGGTTTTAAATATTGCATTGTTACTAAAAGTGAAAAGGGTCTATTAAAATAGAGTCATTGGATATATAATCTTTTTCTGTCCCTGTGGTGAATTTCCTGACCACCCTTGGTAACTGCCCATGGTGCAAAGATTAGAATCAGAGACTCATTATTCCTAGACCTGTGTCCCATCATTAAATGGTAAAAGTGATTCTTAAGTGAGGAAGGGGTTGAGAGAAATGGTGGTGATATAGAGCTTGGTGTTGTCAGTAGTCACATTCAGCCTGAATTTGTGTTTTTGGATAATGCTTGGATTGTGGCCATTGACCAGAGAGTTTTGGAGCACTCAGGACCTTGTGTGAACCTGTGGCTCTTCTACAATAGTGAGAGGTTTTTGTAATGGAGCCACCATCTTTGGGTTGAATGCAGCTCACAAAGGCTCCTTAGGGAGCACGTTCCAAACCTACAACTACTACTAACTAGATGGACAAGGTCAGCAGATACGTGGGAACACCACCACCACATGGAAGTTCCCCTCCAAGCCACTCACCATCCTGACCTGGAAATATATCGTTCACTGTCGCTGGGTCAAAATCCTGGAACTCCCTACCTAATGGCACTGGGGGTGTACCTACACTGCATGGACTGCGGTGGTTCAAGAAGGCAGCTCACCACCACCCTCTCCAGGGCAATTGGGGATGGGCAATAAAAATGCTGGCCTAGCCAATGACCACCATGTCCCATGAATGAATTAAAAAAAAATCAAGGTGGCGCTTGTGTGATATTGAGAAATTTTGTGATAAGTAAGGAAAAAGGATCTGCTTATGGAATCAGCAGACTGGCTGGTTGTTCGCCAGAGGGGCCAAAACTTTTGAAAAGGTAATGAGTTATACTCGGCTGAGTGAAATGTTGTATTTTGTCAAGGCAAACTTTTTTTTAAAAATAGGAAATTTAACATTTGATGTTCGACAAGACTTGCCCTGGCTTATGGTGTTGTCCTCCAGAAACATCGTTCAATGTTTCCAGGTGGGCCTTCCAGTGGATCACAGCTGTAATGTTGTATGGAATGAGGAAATACATATGCAAAAAGTTACTTGCAAAAAGTTGATCTGTTTTATTATAACAGTACAGATTATGGGTGATTTGATTGAAGTGTTTAAAATTCTGAAAGGATTGAACACTGTAGATTGTTTCTAGCAGTCAAGGGGTTTAGGACAAAGAGCCATAGACACAAGGTTACAGAGAGCAAGAGAAATTTCTTCACAAAGGAAGTTGTGAGCCTGTGGAATTAACTTTTCAGGATTGGTGGTTGTGGCAGAATCAATGAAGCTTCAGTCTCATATTCGGTAGGTGATTGAAGGGACATTGAAACAGGGTTTATAAATATGGGCCCCTCACAAACATGTGCACATCCAAAACACTGCTGCCCTCTTCTTAACTTGCACCAAGTCTCATTCTCGCCCATATCTCTTACTGAGCTACACCAGCTCCCGGTTCAACAATGTTGCAATTTTAAAATCCTCATTTTTGTTTTGAAATCTATCCATGGTCTTGGCTCTCACTATCTCTAGCCTCCTCCAGCTACAACCCTTCAAGAGCTCTGTATTCCTCCAATTCTGACATATTGTGCATCTCTGATTATAATTGCTTCACTATCTCTCATTCCTTTTTAAGATACTTTTTAAAACCTACCTCTTTGAGCAAGCTTTTGGTCATCTGTCCTGATATTTAATTCTGTGGCTTGGTGTCAAAATTTCTATTTCTCATACTAAGCACCTCAGGATGTTTTGTTATGTTAGAGGCTCTATATAAATGCCAGTTGTCAATTTATGCAGGATCATTATCGCTATAATGGGCTGGGAGAGCATTCATTTACTTGTCCTGATACACCTACAATGGTAATTGTGGACTTTGGGTACACAGTACATTACATGTATTAATTTGTTTGTCATTTTAATGGTACTAGTCTTCATTGGAGTGCATTTTCTTCAGCTTGTAATAGCATAAAACTTGAACTGAAAGATGAGATATCTAACTGCTAAATACTATTTTTAGAAAGTTGTTGCTCAAGGTTTCCTCAATTAAAGTTTGAGAGGTCAAAGTAACTTATCCCCAATGAATCAGTTCCTGAATCAATCAGTAACAGTAAAAACCAAAATTCTAATGAGACTAAAATTTGTGTTTGGTAATCCATTTTTTGTAAACAAATGGAAACCTTTCACTATTCCTTGGCTGTGCCCAGATTTTTGTGTAAAACTTATTTTTCCTCTTGTCCTGCAGGAATTAGTGAGACGGACTGCATTTTTCAGTTCTTCCCTATCTAATTTTTTGCCCTGCAGTAAATTAACGCTTTTATTTGCCGCTGTGTCACAGTATTAAGTTTATCTGAAACTGTACACTGGTGCTGTTCAGTTTGGGTTTTGGGCAAGTCAGCAGAACCAGCGCCTGTGCTTGAATTAATTCTGGCTTCCTCGTGCTAAGTGTGCAGAACCGTAGCCTTACACGCAATGTGTCCATGGTTCTGCTGCTGGGATAAAGGAACTAGATTTAATTTATTTAAATGCAGGAAGTCAGTTCATGCTGTCTAATCTCTGAGAACTGAACGAGCACCAGTGCAGAAATGGCTTTTACCCTTGATATTTACCTGGATTAGGCTCCCTCCTTTGTTTTAGTCTGTTGCAAAGGAGATAGTCCTTGCCCTTTTTCCAGTTCTAACCAAGAATACATATCTAAAGCATTGACTAAAAATAGTTGTCAAAATAATTTGAGGCTAATGGCACTCGCCTTTATTTGTGTGTTAATGCCTATAGCAACGTCAGGCTAGGAAGATGTGCGATTAAATGCAGAAATTGAAAAATTCCTATCAGAGATACCGCACGCTGGGGGGAAAAAGACATCTTGGTCTCTGGCTCCAGTCAAGTGCACTGAGTGTGATGAGCTTCTTGTAGTCTCATGGTAGATACAAAGTTAACTTGCTACAAAAAAGTTTAGGACTTGTCCATTACATTCTAAGTACCCCTTTAGCTGCATGATAAATGTTAATTCAATGGCATTACCACTGCTGAAACCCCCACTATCAACACCCTGGGGGTTATCATTGACCAGAAACTGAACTGGACTAGCCATATAAATACTGTGGCTACAAGAGCAGCTCAGAGGCTAGGAATCCTGTGGCAAGTAACTCATCTCCTGATTCTTCAAAGCCTGTCCACAATCTACAAGGCACAAGTCAGGATTGTGATGGAATACCTCCCAATTGCCTGGATGAGTGCAGCTCCAACAACACTGAAGAAGCTTGACACTATCCAGGACAAAGTAGCCCGCTTTATTTGCACCCCATCCACAAAAATTCACTCCCTCCACTACTACACACAGTGGCAGTAGTGTGTATCATCTACAAGATGCACAGCAGGAACTCACCAAAGCTCCTTAGACAGCACCTTCCAAACCCACGACCACTACCTTCTAGAAGGACACGGGCAGCAGAGAGATGGGAATACCACCACCTGGAAGTTCCCCTCCAAGCCACTCGCTATCCTGACTTGGAAATATATCGCTGTTCCTTCACTGTCACTGGGTCAAAATCCTGGAACTCCCACCCTAACAGCACTGTGGGTGTACCTGCACCACATGGACTTGCAGTGATTCAAGAAGACAGCTCACCACCACCTTCTGAAGGGCAATTAGGGATGAGGAATAAATGCTGGCCTAGCCAGCAATGCCCACATCTCATGAATGAATAAAAGATAAATTACTGATGGTTCATTCCTCTGACACTGAAAATTACATAAGAAATATGAACAGGAGCAGACCATTCGGCTCCTCGAGCCTGCTCTGCCATTCAATAAGATCATGGCTGATCTTCTTGTGTTTCGATTTCCACATTCCCATCTAATCCTGATTACCTTAGATTCTTGTTAGGCAAGGAAATCAATCTATCTCTGCCTTAAAGTATTCAATGGCTCCACTTCCACCACCTTCTGAGGCAAACAGTTTCAAAGTTGTACAATCCTCAGAGTAAAAAAATTCTCCTCATCTCTGTCCGAAAAGTGCAACCCCTAATTTTAAAACAGTGCCCCCTGGTTCTGAACTCACCCACAAGAGGAAACATCCTTTCATCGTCCACCTTGTCAAGGCCGTTCAGGATCTTGTATACTTCAATCAAATCACCCCTCATTCTTCTAAACTCCATTGGAAACGTACCCAGTTGCCCAACCTTTCCTCATAAGACAACCTGCTCATTCCAGGTATCAATCTAGTAAAACTCCTCTGAACAGCCTACAATGCATTTACATCCTTCCTTAAATAAGGAGACCAAAACTGCACACAGTATTTGACGTGTGGTCTCACCAATGCCCTGTATAACTGAAGCATGACATCCTTTTATGTTCAATCCCTCTTGTAATAAAAGATAGCATTCCATTAGCCTTCTTAATTTCTTTCTGTACCTGCGTACTAATTTTTTGTGACTCATGTATGAGAACATCTAGATCCCAGAATTATGCATCCGTTCTCCATTTAAGTAATATTCTGTTTTTTTTCTTCCTGCCAAAGTGAACAGCTTCACATTTTCCCATATTAAACTCCATTTGCCAGATCTTTGCCCACTCACTCAATCTATCTGTCTTCAGTCCTTGATGTAAATTGTAAAAAGTTGAGGTCCCAGCACAGACCCCTGTGTGACTCCACTCGTCACAACCTGCCAATCCGAAAAAGACCCATTTATGCATATTCTCTGCTTTCTGCCAGCCAGCCAATCTTTTATCCATGCTACTGTTACCCCCTACACCATCAACTCCAACTAATTGGTTAAACATGAACTTCCTTTCACAAAACCAAGCTGACTCTTTCTGATTGCCTTGAGCTCTTCTAAGTGCCCAGCTATAACCTCCTTAATGATCGATTCAACAGTTTTCCACAACAGACGTCAAGCTAACTGGCCTACGGTTTCCTGCTTTCTGCCTCCTCTTCTTGAATAGAGGGCTCATATTTGCTATTTTCCAGAATCTAACCAAATTTTGGAAAATTTACACCAGTGCAACGACTATCTCATTAGCTAAAGACCCTAGGGTGTAGCCCATCGGGACCTGGAGACTTACCAGCCTGCAGCTCCATCAATTTGCTCAGTACCGTTTCCATAGTGATTTCAATTTCAGTAAGTTCCTCTCTCCTTTTCACCCCCCCTGATTTGTAGCTATTACTAAAAATTTTTTTGTATCCTCTATAATGAACACAGAAGCAAATTTTGTTCATTCCTTCTGCCATTTCCTTGTTATCCACTATTAACTCCCCACTGTCACTCTCTAGAGGGCCAACACTACTTTACTTATTCTTTTCCTTTTTAAATACCTGTAGAAACTCTTGCTGTCTGTTTTTACACTTCTAGCTAGCTTCCTCTCATACTCGAATTTCTTTCTCCTGATTAACCTTTTAGTCATTCTCTGCTGTTCTTTATATTTTGTTCGATCTGTCCTGTCACTCATCTTTGTCGATTTGTATGCTTTTTCCTTTGGTTTGATGCTTTCCTTAACTTCTTTATTTAACCACGGACGGTGGGTCCTCCTCTTGAATTTTTCTTTATAATAGGAATGTACTTATTCTGAATACTCTAAAATATCCCCTTAAATGTTTGGCACTGCTTCTGTATTGATCTATCCTCTAGCCTAGTTTCCCAGCTCACTTCAGCTAGCTCAGCTTTCATCTCCACATAATTGCCCTTATTTAAGTTTAGGGTAATAGTCTTAGACCAACTCTTCTCCCTTTCAAACTGGATGTAAAATTCAATCATGTTGTGGTCGCTGCTACCTAAGGGTGCCTTTACTCTGAGGTCATTAATTAACCTTGTCACATTACACAACACCAAGCCTACACTGTGGCTACTATTAGGGGGTCTTTAGACAACTCCCACTACAATTTTTTCCCCTACAATTCCTCATCTCCACCCAAACCGATTCTGTATGCTGCTCTCCTGAACCAAGATCATCTCTAACTATTGCACCAATGCCCTCTTTGATTAACAGTGCCACCCCTCCACCTTTTACCTAGCTTCCTATTCGTCTTGAATGTCATATGCCCCTCAATATTCAGGACCCAATCTTTGTCATCCAGCGGCCAAGTCTCCGTAATTGCTATCAGAGCATATTTATTTATTTCAATGTGGGCCATCAATTAATTTACTTTGTTATGAATGCTACTTGCGTTCAGATAGAGAGCCTTCAGTTTTGTCTCTTTGTTATCTTTGTAACATCTAGTCTTAACTGTTGATGTATTCTTAGGTTTTTTTCTCCCAGTCCTTTCCTGCCATTCTCTGACTCTCACTTCTTGTATTACTATTTTGTTCTTCTGTCTTGACCCTGCACCTTGAATTGCTACCTTTACCCAAGTTTGATCCCTCATCCCCCTTGTTTAGTTTAAAGCCCTCTCTACTTGCCCAGTTATTGAATGTGCAAGGACGCTCATCCCAGCATGATTCAGGTGTAAACCATCCTATGATATAGCCCCCACTTTCCCCAGTACTGATGCCAGTGCCCCACAAACTGGAACCCTCTTCTCCCACACCAGTCTTTGAGCCATGTATTTGTCACTGTAATCTTATTTTCCCTATGCCAATTTGCACATGGCTCAGGTAATAATCCAGAGATTATTAGCTTTGAGGTTCTGCTTCTTAATTTGGTACACAGCTTCTCATATTGACTTTGCAGGACCTCTTTCCTAGCTCTGTCTATGTCATTGGTACCTACATGGACCACGACAACTGGATCCTCCCCCTCCCACTGCAACTTCCTCTCCAGCCCTGACTAGATGTCCTGAATCCTGGCACCGGGCAGGCAACATAGCTGCCTGGACTCTCGGTCTTTGCTACAGGGGACAGTGCCAATCCCCCTCACTATACTATCTCCTACTGCCACTACATTCCTTTCTGCTCCCCCTGTTTGAACAGTTTCCTGTACCACAGTGCCATGGCCACTCAGCTCATCCACCTTGCAGACTTTGCTTTCATCTACACAGGTTGTTAGCACCTCAAACCCGTTTGACAATTACAAAGCCTGAGGCTCCTCCACTGCTGTCTGCTCTGTCCCATTACCTGCCTCACTCCGTCACATCCTCCTGTCCCTCACTGCTGACCAAATCAGATGACCTTCTTCTAAAAGGTGTGACTGTCTTCTGGAAGAAAGTGTCCAGGTATTTCTCCCCCTCCCTTATGTTGTACAATGTCTGCATTTCAGCTTCCAGATCAATAATCCTGATCCAGAATTCCTCAAGTGGCTTACACTTCCTGCAGACGTGTTTGTCATGGATCACCTGGTGTCCAAAAGCTCCCACATCCCACAGCTGCAGCATAACTCTTGCCCCACCATTCTAACTTATGTTATTTAGTTAATTTACTTTAATTACTTTCTTCCTATGTATGCTACAATTTACTGTGTTTATTGAATGCTAGTACCACTGACAACTAAAGATTATATGCTTCTTAACTGCAAAGGTATGTGTGTTAAATGTTTATTTAAATTACTTTATTTTCATTGCTCATTTTTATCTTTATTTTAATTTTAAAGTTTTCAAATTTTGGTTTAGTATTTTAAAGTATAGAGTCTCATTCTTTAAACTTTTTATTGTTGTTTGAGTGTTTTTTATAAATTCAATATTTTATTTTGCTTTGTGGTCTTAGTCATTCCAGGTGGAGACCATTTGGCCTATTGAGGCCACCCTCAATAACTTGGCCCCTTTTTTCTCTCTCAATGCATTCTTTCTTTTCATCTCCTTTTATATCTCTCTCTCTATCTGATTTGACGTTGAATTCTCCATTCCAAGTTCCACTTACTGTTTATTATGTTTTGGGACTGTCTGTTCAATTCAAAGTAAAATGGAATAGTGAAGAGAGTCATGTGATCTTGACAAGCCTGGGCGGCTTGGTTATCATGCAGATGGTGGGGGGGGGGCATGTTGAGACTTACCGAGAGTAAGGTGCAACATTTTCACACCTGAACCAAAGACAAGAGCAGCTGGGCTAATTGTTGACAGACCTTCTGTCTCGAGAGCTTTTTTGGACAGAAAGAGAGAGAGAGAGAGGTCCCTTAGAGAGCTAAAAGCCTGCTATGAGTGTGGTCTGTGAGAATGCTGGCTTTCTGTGGACTACCAGGCAGAATGCAGGAGGGAACACCATCTTTGGTCGAAGAGACATATCCCATGGCAATCTAAAAGACTCTGAAAGATATGTCCTGATATGGCCAGAGATAGGAATCGCCAGGCGAAGAACTTATTTCTGGTAGTTGATTCTGGAAAACTGAGAGGTGACTTTTCATAGTCACTCGATATTACAACTTGGTGAAGCCGGAAGTGTTTGGACTGGTTCTGTAAAAACTGCAATTCTGCGGCGAGCAGACAGTAAGCATAACTGTGGCATCAGGTTTTTGGATGTGTTAAAGGGCTGATATCTTTTCTGTAGTTTAGATTGCTAATTGCCCACTAAGCAATATTTAGTCAATGTTGCTTTAATTTGTTTGTTACAGTAAAAGTCTCAAAACTTTAAATCATGTTGTGCAAATCCTTCAAGTCGGCCACTGAAAATTCAAATATCTTTTTAAAAGTTATCAGTCTCTATGGGGTTGTCAACTTGCATGTTTGGACCCCACACTGCTAATTTCATAATTCTTCAATCTGGTTAAGGGGAAACACAGTTGCTTCCCATGTTCATTTGGATCCCGGCTGCACTGTAGAAGGTGTTGCAGTGTGCTAATTTTGCATTTACAGCAACTTGTAAAATATCATGGAGATTAAACAGACAGGGCAAGGCTAAGTAACTCCAGGTGCTGTTCACTGGCACACTACAACAATTTTTGAGCCATTGACATTACCTGCTGTGTATTTCCAAAGTTTTCTATTTATTTTAGAATTTTAATTGTTTGTCCCTCCTCTCTCTGACGTTCTTGGGCTTGTTTAACTGCTCCCCTGTGATGTGAACCACGTCTGTACGAATGGGTGAGTCCAAGTAGCACATTTCTGCTTTAGAAAAGTGATTTGGAATACTATTTGACCCTGCTGTTATGAAGGAACTGCTTGGAAATAGCACTTTGATAATATGTTTCTAAAAATGGAAACTGGCAATTTAAGTAATTTCAATGTCGGCATGATTCATTTGGTAACATTTTTGTAGCTGAGTCAGAAGGTTATGGGTTCAAGCTCCACTCCAGGATTTGAACTGGTAACTCAAGCCAACATGTCAGTGCAGTACTATTGATGGACTGCTGCGAAGTTAGGTTGCCATTACATTATAAGAAAAACAGGGAGCTCTCATAGTGTCAAACAGAAGCAGATGCTGGAAATCTGAAATAAAAACAGAAAATGCTGGAAGTACTTGGCAGGCCTGACAGCATCCCTGTGGAAAGAGGAACTGGGGTAATATTTTATGTCCATGACATTTCATCAGAGCTAGAAGAAGTTAACAATGTAACAGGTTTTTAGCCAGTACAGAGACAGGGAAAGAGGGAGGGAAAGAAAAGAACAAATGGAAATGTCTGTGATTGGGTGCAAAGCAGGAGAGGTTTTGTTTTATTCTTCTTTCACGGGATGTGGGTGCCACTGGCTAGGTCAGCATTTATTGCCCACCTCTAATTGCCCGTGAGAAACTGCATTCCATGTGGTGTAGGCCCACCAACGGTGCTGTTAAAGGAGGAAGTTCCAGGATTTTAACCCAGCGACAGTGAAAGAACTGTGATACAGTTCCAAGTCAGGATGGTGTGTGGCTTGGAGGGGAACTTGCAGGTGGTGGAGTTCCCATCTCTCCTGCTGCCCTTGTCCTTTTACGAGCTAGAGGTTGCGGGTTTGGAAGGTGCTGTCAAAGGAGCCTTGGCAAATCAGTGCAGTTCATCTCATAGATGGTACACACTGCTGCCGCTATGCGGCAAAGGTGATGGATGGGGTACCAGTCAAACTGGCTGCTTTGTCCTGGATAGTGTAAAGCTTGCGTGTTGTTGGAGCTGTACTCATCCAGGCAAATGGAGTGTATTCCATTACACTTCTGACTTGTGCCTTGTAGATGGTGGACCAGCTTACTCGCTGCAGAATTCCCAGCCTCTAACCTCTTCTGGTAGCCGCAGTAATTGTATGGCTGGTCCAGTTCAGTTTCTGGTCATTGATAACCTCCAGGGGGATTCAGTGATGGTAATGCCATTGAATGTCAAGGAGAGGTGGTTGGATTGTCTCTTGTTGGAGGTGGTCATTGCCTGGCACTTGTATGACACCAGTGTTACTTGCTACTTATCAGTCCAAGCCTGAATGTTGTCCAGGTCTTGCTGAATATGGACACGTACTGTTTCAGTAACTGAGGAGTCATGAATGGTGCTGAACATTGTTCAATCATCAGCGAACACCCCCATTTCTGACCTTATGATAGAGGGAAGGATATTGCTGAAGATGGTTGGGCCTTGGACACTACCCTGAGGAACTCCTGCAGTGATGTTCTGAGACTGAGATGATTGACCTCCAACAACCACAACCATCTTCCTCTGTGTTAGATATGATTTCTGTTAGTATCTAGTAGGTTCTGTTTAATGAATGTTAAATACTCAGTACTTGATGGTAATAAGGTGAACAGTGCTGGGTGTTGATTTGTTAATGATACCCACTTGTATATAAGGAAGAGCCAGCCAACATAGGCTGTTTCTCTTCTGTGGCTATATTTGTGGCTGGGTGTCCTTGGAGGGGGAGCATGCAATGTCTTCTGGCATGATTGAGGCCTTCTGGGCTTAGTGGGTGCCATGGGGGCTGGGGTGCTTTAAAGACCTATTTGACCACATTTTGGTTTAATGTTTTTAAGTTTCCTTTAACATTTGAAATTTTGTTCTCAGTGTCCCTTTAAGGGGCTGCATCATGTTTTGTCACTTGTTTTTCCTAATTTAGTTTAACCAAAAGAGAATGCGGGTTGTCTATGTTAGAAGGGAAAAGTCAGCCAAAGAAATACTCTCCACTTAAGCATCCTAGCCTCTGTGTATCCTTCACATCCAGGCTTGGGAGTAAGCCAACATTGGTAGCAGCGGATGTTTAGCTGAAAATGAAGACTGGAGACTGAGCTTTATTTCCAGACACAAGGTTAGAATTGCAGGTAATTTTTTTTTTGAGAGAAGATTGTAATTGCAGACTCTGAAGAAAGATAACTGAAAGCAGGCATAAGGTGGCAGGATATGATTTTCTACCACTGTTTTGTGAAACGGAATTGTATGATCAATGGAAAAATGAGTTTGAGGCATGGTAATGGGTTACATCTCTGCCGAAAAGAAAGCAAGGGACAGCTCTGGCACTCACTTCCTGTCAGGAGCTAGATCTGCCACAAAGTGTTCTTGGAACTAAACACTCGGGAACTGAACAATGACGAAAGTTTGGGCAGCCTCTTAAAAGTCGTGGATAAAATTTGTGGAAGATGACTTATTAAATGCCTACGAGGCTTGGTTGGACTTTGACAAATGTAGAAAAATGGATGTTTCATCCATGATCGGTTAAGCTCCATGATATATTCTTCTATCTGCAAGATTGCAGCAATTTCATATGGAAATTCCTAAATCAGTTCTTGCCTTTATATTATTGGACTGTGCTAGGATATCAGACATGGATAGGCTCTTGATTTTAACTGGAATTAAATTTAAAGAGAGAGGCTTATGGATCAAGTGTCTGAATCCTTAAAAAATTCTTGGGCAAGCATTCATTTCCAGCCATTTTTATGGTAAAAGTGGGATCTTTGGCAGTGACACTAAAGATGGAGGATACAATGCTAACAGCATTTCAGGACAGTTTGAATGTAGGGTCCAAACATTTGTACAACAGAAGAACTATAAACAATGGGTGCAAGGACAGGGACCCTTTTGAAAGCTATAATAGATGGCAGAAAGTGGGCATTAATGGAAGGAGGATGGACCACAGAAATAACCAAGAGGTGGTCAACAAGTGCCTCAGATGCAGTTCTAAGTATCATTGTGTTGAATTGCTTGGAAATGAAAGGTAGAGTTTTTGAGACAAAAATGTGGAAGGCGAGGAGGACAATACTGACTAATCGGAAGGAATCATATTAGTTACCAAAAGCTTTACTCCGGTAATGAGTATCCTAGTGGACTGGCTAAATTGTTACATGGATCCTTTAAGTAAGGAAGACTGGAATAAAGTCAAAGAATATGACCGTTCAACTTGTTTCAGATTTGGTGATGGTAACACGTTAAAATACTAAAAAGAATAGTAATTCTGTATAAAATAGCAGGTGTAAATCACTTTATCAGTACTGATTATGTCACGTGAAATACCTTTACTGTTAAGTAAGCCTTCAATGAAAAAGGGCCAAATGAGGTTAGACTTGGAGCATGATAAAGCCATTGTCTTTGGAAAATCTGTAGATTTGCAATTCACGCAGTTGGGACATTATTGTATTTCTTTAAGGCCTATCATCTCTAGACAGAATGTTAAATAGATATTAATGGCAGCTGGGGATAAGGATTTAAGGGAGAAGTAGCAAATTATTACTAAACAACATTGACAATTCGCACATCCTTCTAGCCATGGGTTGAAGATTCTGTTAAAGGATGCAGGAGTACTGGATGAGGGATACACTAGACTTGTCAAGGATATTGGTGAAAAATGTGGTACTTTAACAAGCAAGGAGAACACCATCATGACCACTGGTAAAACTTCCGTTGGTGAGAGGCTTGAATGAAACTGTAGTCTTGGACCTCAAAGTATGGGATAAAATAAATATTTTTCTTCTCTAATTTGTAGAAGTAGTGACTAGAATTAGTCTGTCAATGGTAATTTATAGCAAAGACAAAAAATAATTATTGATAAAATAATGGAAAGATAGATAGGAATGGAGATGGGAACACCAGTTAAATTCTTAACAGACAATGGAGGAGAATTTGCTAATGAGCAATTCAGGAGTATGTGTGAAAAATTGAATATTGTAGCAAGGCACACGGTAGCAGAAAGCCCTTTAGCAATGGGATATATGAGAGAAATCACATTGTCATTGATAAAATGCTCCAAAAAATTTTGGCAGACCAACCAAACTGTAAATTGTCAACTGCTCTCGCATGGGCAGTACATGCAAAAAACACACTTCATGTGGGGTTTACAGCCCTTATCAATTAGTTTGTTGAAGGCACCTTCGGATTCCTGCCGTTATGTGGCACCATCCCACAGCTTTGGAGGGGACTACCATTAGTTCCATTTTTTGTAGAACATTTTGAATATGTGCATACAGAAGGGAGAGCATTTATTAAGATGCAGGCTTCAGAACAAATCAGGAGAGCTTTAAGGTATCAAATCAGGCTGTCAGAAATGCATTTTTGGCTTGGGAATATGGTATATTATAAAAGAGAAGGATAAAAAGAATAGAGAGGCCCAGGAAAAGTTATAGGCATTGATGGCAAATCGACAATCTTGCAACATGGTAACCAAACTGTTAAGGGTACATTCTATGTGACTTACTGGCACTGATTATGCATTGATGGAAACTGAAAGTGCACCAAGCACCTTGCGCATATATATACCAAACCCAAATGAACAACAGATTGTGGTAGATAATGGGCTGACTGGGAGTAGACCAAGTGATAGTGAAGATCAGGGTAGGGCTATTTATCACAAAGATCAACTACCGAAAGTTGGAACAAGGGTGGCATATATGCCAGAAGGAGCTAATAAGTGGAGAGAAGCTACCATAGTAGGAAGGGCAGGAAAGGCCACAGGGAAATACAAAAACTGGCTGAATATACAGGACAAGGGGCAGAATATCATATCTATGGATTAGCAGAAGGAAGTGAAAATTTGGAAAGCCAGGAAACGTAGTGTTAAGTTCAGACAGTGGATCTAATGGTGATTGCAATCCAAGGAGAAGATCAAGAACTTCTGTAAGGAAGTCAAGTCCCAGCAGGCACAGGTCAAGTAGTAGTAGTCTGGATAGGGACAGGAGATCTAGTAGGGGATGTGCTTTAACTAGGGCAAGGACCACATGAAAGGCGAGGAGTGACACAAGAAGTAGGAGCCCTTACGCTAGAGAAACTCTCGTGGCTGCTAACAAGTTAGTTGGTAAATTGGCAAAGGAGGTAAAACAAAAAAGAGCTTGACAATTGGAGAGAGCTTGGTGTTTACACAGAGGAGCCAGATAAAGGACACCAGCATTGTCCCTCAGATGGATGTGTACAGAGCAAGTACTACCTGATGGGACATATAAAGCTAAGGCTAGACTGGCGGCTCAGGGATTCAAAAAACAACTGGGCAACCAGGAGGTTAGAGCAAGTTCTCCAACAGCAGGAAAAGCAAGTTTGAGGATTTTCCCAGCACTTAGAGCGACATACTCTAGGGAATGTAAATCCATAGATGTCAAAACAGCATTTTTGCAAGGGGAGCAATTTCAAAGAGAAGCATTTTTAAAGCCTCCAAAAGAAGCTGGAGATATAGATGGGAAATAATGGAGGTTGAATAAGTGTGTTTACAGGCTAAACGATGCATCCAAGGTTAGATATTTTTCAGTTAGATCTGTCTTATTAAAAGCTGGTTGTGTTCAGTAAAAAGTAGATCCAGCAATGTTTTATTTATATTTTGTAAAAAGTAAAGCATTTTCTTATTGCACTTAGATGATTTCCTGTGGGCAGGATCTGTGGCATTTGAGAAATTTGTAATAGATAAAATTATGAAAGAGTTCAAAATTGGAAGTCAAGCTTCTGGAGCTGTTAAGTATGTAGGGTTCGATATGAGGCAGACAAAGCTGAGAATAACCTTGACTCAACAGCCTGAATTAGAGAATGTTAATAGGATCCCGATAAGTTGGGCTAGGTCCTCTCAAAAGGACGACTCTGCAACTAAGGAAGAAGCAGATCAGTTAAGATGCTTAATTGGGCAGTTAAACTGGTTATGCCTAAACTAAACCAGATGCATGTTATGATGTATTAGGATTGAGCACCATGCTGAAATATGCTATGGTTGGGGAAGTGCTAAAAGCAAATAAGACATTAAAGAAATTAATTTTAAAGGAATGTACGATCAGATTTCCAAACCAGGGTGATCCTGCAAGGGATACAATTAGTTATTTTTAGTGACGCCTCACATGCTAACCTTCCCGATGTTTATTTGAGTACAGCAGGATTCATTATATTTTTAGCGTGAAGAAATGATAAATACTGTCTATTAGTTGGGAATCGAAGAAGGTAGAGTAGTTAAAAGTGCTTTAGCTGTAGAGAAACTTGCGCTAGTAGAGGTGACAGATATGGCTATGTATTTATTGAATATTTTAAAGGAACTTCTATATAAGGAGCAGCTGGGGAAAAATGTGCCCATAGAATGCTACATAGATAATCGTTCACTTTGGGACAATACCCATTCAACAAAGAATGTTGCAGAAAAGAGGTTGAGGATGGATCTCACAAGTATAAAAGAGATATTGGAAAGGAAGGAAATTTCCAAAATTCAATGGGTTGATGCAAGTCACCAGTTATCTGATTGTTTCACAAAAAGAACTGCTTATCCAGCAAAATTGTTGAATATCCTTGAAGACGGTCGGTTACCTTGTATTGTAATGGATTGTAACAAGGTGGAAATTTTCATGTTATACTTTTTTAAGCAAAAAGGGAATTTGTCAGAGTGATGGTATGATAAAATAACATGATATTTTCATTTTGTATGAATTTTTTTAATGCATTTCAATGTCATTTAAAGAAAACTGAGGAATCTGTTAGCATCTAATAGGTTCTGTTCAATGAATGTTAAATGCTCAGCACTTGATGGTAATAAGGTGAACAGGTGCTGGGTGTTGATTTGTTAATGATACTCATTTCTTGAGGTGCAGAAACTCCGAATGCACATCGCCGATGCTAGTCACAGTGTGACCGTATGGTCAGTCACAGCCCAGCTGCTTCGGCAGAGTTAAAATGGGCTTCATGATGGGCTGTGCAATTGGCATGGCAGCTAGTGCACTTTTTGGCACTTTCTCATTCCTCAGGCTGGGGCTGAGAAGCCGAGAACTGCTGGATGGTGTTGGGAAGGCCAAGATGCAGATTGAAGTTTGGAACCTTCATGGCAATTGGAATGGAATCAGATGCTAACAATCATTCTTTCCTTTCTGCTGAAATGTCAAATGTTGCAGAAAAGGTATCACCTGTCTCTGTCCCCTTGATCACCAGCTGTATATAATGGCAATTAAAGTGGCGATGCATAGTGGTATTGTGGTATTGTCACTGGACTAGTAATCCAGAGACCCAGGGTAATGCCCTGGGGACCTGGATTTGAATTCTGCCATGGCAGATGGTGGAATTTGAATTAAGATGACCATGAAACCATTGTCGATTGTTGTAAAAACCCATCTGGTTCATTAGTGTCTGTCAGGAAATCTGTCGTCCTTACCTGGCCTGGCCTACACATGACTCCAGAACCACAGCAATGTGGTTGACTCTTAAATGCCCTCTGAAATGGCCTAGCAAGCCACTCAGTTGTATCAAACTGCTACAAAGTCACAAAAAAGGAATTAAACAGGACGGACCACCTGGCATTGACCTCGGCACCGGAAATGACAACAGTAGTCTCAGCCCTGCAAAGTCCTCCTTACTACCATCTGGGGGCTAGTGCCAACATTGGGAGAGCCGTCTCACAGACTAGTCAAGCAGCAGCCTGACGTCATGCTCACGGAATCACACCTTACAAATAATGTCCCAGACGCCACCATCACCGTCCCTGTGTACGTCCTGTCCCACCGGCAGGACAGACCCACCAGAGGTGGCAGCACAGTTGTATGTAGTCGGGAAGGAGTTGCCCTGGGAGTCCTCCATGAAGTCTCATGCCATCAGGTCAAACTTGGGCAAAGAACCCTCCCGTTGATTACCACATTCTGCCCTCCCTCAGCTGATGAATCAGCGCTCCTCCATGTTGAACACCACTTGGAGGAAGCACTGAGGGTGGCAATGGCGCAGAAATGTACTCTAGGTGGGGCATTTCTGAGCCCTCTTGGTGATGGACATTGTAGCACCACTACTGAGTGAGCTGCTAGCTGCTAGACTGGGTCTGCGGCAGATGGTGAGGAAACCAACAAGAGGGAAAAACACACTTGACCTCATCCTCACCAACTTGCCTGCCGCAGATGCATCTGCACGTGACAGTATCGGTAGGAGTGACATCTGCACAGTCATTGTGGAGATGAAGTACAGCCTTCACATTGAGGATACCCTCCATCGTGTTGTGTGGAACTACCACCGTGCTAAATGGGATAGATTTCGAACAGATCTAGCAGCTCATGACTGGGCATCCATGAGACGTTGTGGGCCATCAGCAGCAGCAGAATTGTATACAACCACAATCTATAACCTCATAACCCGGCATATCCCCCACCCTATGATTACCATCAAGCCAGGGATCAACCCTGGTTCAATGTCACAATGGACTGGTCTCCGCCTGTGTGTTGTCACAACTGCAAGCAACACCAATATAGTTTTATAAGAAAGATTTACATTATTGTTGATTTTGTTTTATGTAAAATAAGTATTGGTTTCTCAGAAGAAGAGTATTGTTTCAAATAAACATTCTCTCGTAGTATTGATGTTCAAAATATGAAAATATCTATGCTTTTGTTTCTGGCATGAACTAATACAATAACTTGTATTTTCTGCGGCCCTAGCTAAGCTGTTCAGGACAGCTACAAGACTGGGATCTACCTGGCAATGTGGAAATTTTTCCAGGTTGTCCTGTACACACAAAGCAGAACAAATCCAACCCAGCAGTACTGCCCCATCATTGCCCCATTACTGCCCCATCAGTAAATTGACGGAAGGGGTCATCAACAGTGCTATCAAGCGGCTTAGCAATAACTTGCTCACTGATGCTTAATTTGGGTTCCATCAGGGCCACTCAGCTCTTGACCTCATTACAGCCTTGGTTCAAGCATGGACAAAAGAACTGAACTCCAGAGGTGAGGTGCGATTGACTGCCATTGACATCGAGGCAGCATTTGACTGAATGTGGTATCAAAGAGCCCTAGCAAAATAGAACCAATGGGCATCAGGGGGAAAACTCTCCTCTAGTTGGAGTCATACCTGGCACAGAGGAGGATTGTTGTGATTGTTGGAGGTCAGTCACTTAAGTTCCAGGACATCACTGCAGGAGTTCCTCAGGGTAGTGTCCTCGGCCCAACCATCTTCAGCTGCTTCACCAATGACCTTCCTTCCATCATAAGGTCAGAAGTTGGAATGTTCTCTGATGATTGCACAATGTTCAGCAGCATTCATGACTCGTTAGATACTGAGGCAGTCCATGTCCAAATGCAACAAGACCTGGACAATATCCAGACTTGGGCTGACAAGTGGCAAGTAACATGTGTGCCACACAAGTGCCAGGCAATGACCATTTCCAACAAGAGAGAATCTAACCATTGCCCCTTGACGTTCAATGGCATTACCTTTGCTGAATCTCCCACTATCAACATCCTGGGGATTAACGTTGACCAGAAACTGACCTGGACTAATCATTTAAATACTGTGGCTACAAGAGCAGGTCAGAAGTTAGAAATCCCGTGGAGAGGTCCCCCCCCCCCCCCCCCCCCCGGACTCACCAAAGCCTTTTCATTATCTACAAGCCATAAGTCAGGAGTGTGATGGAAAACACTCCACTTGCCCAGATGAGTGTATCTCCGGCAACACTCGAAGCTGGAAACCATCCAGGACGAAGCAGCCTACTTGATTGGCACCACATCCACAAACATTCACTCCCTCTGCTGCCAACACACAGTGGCAGCAGTGTGTACCATCTACAAGATGCATTGCAGGAACTCACCAAGGCTCCTTAGGCAGCATCTTCCAAATCCACTACCATCTAGAAGGACAAGGCCAGCAGACACATGGGAATACCACCACCTGGAGGTTCCCCTCCAAATCCCCCCTCATTCTGACTTTGAACTATTGCCATTCCTTCACTATCACTGGGTCAAAATCCTGGAACTCCCTGACAGCACTGCGGATGTACCTATAGCACATGGACTGCAGTGGTTCAAGAAGGCAGCTCATCACCACCTTCTCAACGGCAATTTGGGATGGGCAGTAAATACTGGCCTAGCCAGCGACATCCACATCCCATGAATGAATTTAAAAATTCAGGTAAAACGAATGCACGTAAGTGTATTACATTTGGTAGTGAAAAAGCAACAAAATATTTATAGTTTCCATAAGTTCCCATTAATTCTGATTTTAAAAAAATATGCATTGGCAAGCATAGGTGAATGGGGTGTGACCGGTCAGTAGTCTGTGGGGTCTTTTGCCCCACCTAAGTGGTCCACGGATGAAAACATTTGAGATTCATTGCTTTACAGAATAGTCGATGCATTTCAGTGTAATTCATTTTATGTGAAGGGTCGTGCGCATGTATGATTAAGTGGCTGAGCTGGGTAAGACGATAGCATAACTGAATAATTTTAGGTATTTTGCAATTCTACAAGTTCCAAAGCTGCTCTCTCTGAGGCTGCAGTTGTACTGTAGCATGTTTACAAGTAGCAATTTTCTAACCAAAACAGCTGTCTTTTCTCAGATCTATGCAGATACCCTTGAAATTGGTAAAGTATACTCTTTGATATTTTTCGAAAAGAGTGTTTACTCACTATACATTTGGTACTTATCTCTTCTGCCTGACTGCAGAATATAAAGCGAATGATGATTTACAGGGAGGTGGTGGCGTAGTGGTATTGTCGCTGGGCTAGAGTTCCAGAGACCCAGGGTAATGCTCTGGGGACCTGGGTTCGAATCCTACCACGGCAGATAGTGAAATTTGAATTCAATAAAAGTCTGGAATTAAAAGTCTAATGATGGCCATGAAACGATTGCCAATTGTCGTAAAAACTCATCTGGTCCTTTAATGTCCTTTAAGGAAGGAAATCTGCTGTCCTTACTTGGTCTGGCCTACATGTGACTCCAGATCCACAGCTGTGTTTGAGTCTTAATTGCCCCCTGAACAAGGGCAATTAAGGATGGGCAATAAATGCTGGCCTAGCCAACGACACCCACATCCCATGAATAAAAAACAAAAGAACCAAAAGCAATGATGGTGTTAGTTAACATAAAAAGAATGAGAACAACTAGCAGCCAAGCTAATTATTTGTCTGGCTACTTATTAAGTTTGCCAGCTTACAGGAGATTTCCCCCATATGTTTTTTACCCCACTAGAATGGATATGGTAGCATAGTCATTACAGTACTGGACTGGCATACTGGAGATCCAGTTGCAAAATCGGCTGGCACCAGATATGATCACTAAACTACTGGATTGTTAAAGTTAAACTGGTTCACTGCAGTTCTAAAGGCAAAGGAGCCTGCTACCCTTACTTGGCCTGGTGTGCATGTGACTCCATTCTTGCTCTGTGGATGACCCTTAATGCCCACATGGCAACTAGGGATGGGCAATAAGTATTGCCAGTGTTGCACATATCTCTAGGCCAAGTTGAAAGGAAATCTGTTTAGCTCTTCAAAGTGAAATTTTTCTCCTATTTTCCGACCTCGGCCTTTTGAGGGGATGAGCAGTTCCATGGCGTTGTCCATATGTTGTCATTTCTCCTTTACTTTGTTCAAGTGGCCTTGATAATGCGTGAACCCAAACTATGATTTTCACAGACCAGCACAGTTAAGCCTGATCCTGTTTTTGCTCAAGGACCATGTATTTATTTTACAACAGCATCATTAGATAGCCAATAAGACTGGGAATTATGCTTGGGTTTCCTCTTCCTTATTTGTGACATTAATTATAGCACCATGACTGTCATACATTAGATCTGTGTAGGTTAGGGATGAAATGTGAGCCCATCTTGATCTGTATGGTTTAGTTACCACTCCATGAAGCATATTTATCCACTGATCATGAGTCGGGGTTGGGGGGAAGGTTGCCGATTCAACTTTCTAGATGAAGGTTTTGCAAAAGCACACTTGCGTATGGACACAAATATCAATGCATGCACAAATACACATTTATGTAAACCCCTCTTTTGTTAAAATTAGTATTTCTGTAACTATGAGGTTAACATTAGGTACTGATGATTGTTGCTTTGGATGGAGCAATAGGATTATCATAGAGCTCCTGCAGTTATGTATTTAACAAGATTTTAAGATTGCAGCTATTGGCATTGTCAGAGGATTAAGCCCTCACTGGATATTTTTATTATGTATGTATTATAATATCATGGCCAATTTCTAAAATTTTAAGAACTGGGCAAAGACATTTTAAAATGGCTGAAGGTATGTCTGTCTGTGGCCCTGAACAAAAAGCACTACCATGGTAGTTTTGTAGAAACTTGCGCCTTGTTATCTCTTAAGAGACCCTAATGACCACTTGTGGGCTGCAGAGATCAAATTCAAAGAAAATTACCATAAAGGCCATTTGCATTTCATAAACCAGGCCTGGCCAACTGGAGCCTATTGACCTGTTAGGGCAAAGGACTCCGCAGCCTTCCTTTCAAGTCTTAATAATTGGAACATTTAGCGATCTCTGGGATCCAGACAAAGAGATACACAACCTTTGTCAAAGCCAGATTGGAGAGATGGAAGTCATGTGACATGACCCTCTGTGGTGAAACCAGTCATATTGCTTTGCTGCACTGAAAACCCAGTTACCATCTACAAGCAGCAGCACAGAAAAGGGGCTCTGTCCAGGTGGAATACCTGGCCCCCAATCTACACTGTTTCTACTGGAACTTCTGTACCATCGCCACAAATTGATTAATCTCCGTGTGCCTATCTTATCATGGAAGTCAACTCTACTGGAAAAGTGAATTACACAGCATCAGTTTTCAGCCCGCCGACTTCTGTGAAGGAATATACCATTGGACCTTAATTCTGGACCCTGGACTCACATGAAACAATAATTCTTTTTCTCTGTGGTCTTTGCCCTGTAAATCTTTCTTTTCTGCATCCTTTTACTGTATGAGTACACAGGGGGCTATGTTGTGACCATCCTCCAACATCTGTGTGTGCAAATAGGATGAACTCAAAGGGTTAATTTATCTCAAATTTTCTGTGGGGTTATTAATGGAAATTGGATCACACCAAAACTGAGGGGTGGGAAATATTCCACCGGTTATAAAGGGGGAAGCAAACCTGCTTATGAACGGGTAATGAGAGGAGAAAACTGTTTAAGTTAACCACCCTTCTGTCTGTAACTATAATATCTATATTTGTATTAAAAAACTGATCATTTTTGTATCTAACTGCCTTTTTAAAGCTTTATAATTTAGCTACATAAATGCAAGTTGTCATACTTAAAGAAAAAAAGACAAAATCTGCATTTGCTGGAAATCCGAAATAAAAATGTTGGAAACACTCAGCAGGTGGGAGCATTAGTGGAGAACAGAGCAGATAATATTTTGAGTCTGGATCCTATGAGTGTGCATTCATGAACATATACGCGCACGCTTTTCTTTCTCTCACTCCCTTCTGCTCCTTTTTAAATGCTCTTGTTAATGCATCAGTTCTCTCCACAGATGCTGCCTGACCTACTGAAACTTTCATGCTTTTTGACTTTTGAATTAATCCATGTTAATAATTTCATAGCTGTTGGACAATGGCCTTTCTGTGGCCTATTCTGGGACCATTCAATGAGGGAAGTCACTGAGAATGGCTTCTAGAACTTATGAGCTGCTTTTTGCAGTAGGAAGAGTGTGATCTTGTGCGTATTTAAAAGTGGTATAGTTGTCCTCTTTATTACAGGTATCTTAATTCAAAAAATCTCTGATTTTTTTTTAACCAAAGAACTTGATTCTCATTTTGCTGCTTGCTTTATATTAATTCAAGTTATTCCACAATTCAAAGTTGTTTTTAGTGCAAAATAAATTTTGAATCCTCATTGTATAACATTGTTTTAGAGAAATGAGAAGAGGCCCACACTATTTCCGGATTCACAATATTCTTGGTAATACTCCTGCAATAAACTTGGAGAGTGCAGGATGGGTTTCTTGTAAAAAACAGTGATCTTTATTAACAGACTTCAGAGGACATTACATGCTTGTTCCAAGACCAAGGCTAAAAAGCTCTGTCCCTAAGATTTCCTGCACTTTGGGCTAATTGGGCTATATAACCCATAACAATAACAAATGGTTTAACTTCCAATCATTACAACTTCCGTTTCATCGCTTAGTTTGAATTTATGCAAGTGCACATTAGGAGTGTGAAGCTGAGTCGTGCTGTTTTATGACACACTGCACTAATGCACTATTCCAGTAAGCAGTTCTGTTTTGCAAACATATGTAATTGGAGAAAGAAGGCTGTCTCCAAATTATCCTCTGCATGAAAGCTGCTCAACAAAGCAAGTGGACTCTGAAGTAAGATCAGAAATGATCATTTAGTAATTTGCGACATGACGTGGGGGTAAGTGTAACACTGGTTATGACATTGAATTTGGGGGATTTGGTTAAGGATGTCTGCACTACTCTGTTTGTCTTCCACTAGACTTAGTTCACTGGAGCCCTGAAATTATGCAATGGAATATTACCAGAAAAATGCTTAATACATTTGCCTGAAAAGCCTCCCTTATTTTGCCAGAGGTGATAATCTGTTTAAATGAGTTAGTTCCTCCATCACGATAGTGATAAACAAAGTTTTGGAGCAAGTTGAACATTGATTGCTCGGATCCCATGGATAGGACAAGGAATCAATCATAAGTTCTAAAACATAAGCATTGTGCGCAGTTACACCCAGGAAGCTCTTATTTTAGCAACCCTCAACTCAAACAGTTATTCTCTGGATGACTTATTAGTGTGGTTATTTACATTTGTAAGAACTTTATTTTTATGAAACAACTATAGTAAACCTTTCCATGACATTGCTGTTCTGCTAATCACAAGTAAGGCAAGTGGAGCTGATTGTTTAAGGAAGGTCTTGAACTTACGGACCTCAATGAAATCTACAGAATGCAGCACTTTAATTGCGTGTTATTGTAGCCAATGTTTGAACATCTTGCTAACAGTCGCACTGTGAGCATATGCCTCCATGAAGCACCACTTTTCAATACATTAATGCAACCTATTGGATTCTACATGCTGTGCTAGATGGGACCAAAGTAGAATTTCTATCTTGACTGTGTGAGCTTCTTAAGCACATCATCATCTCCAGGTCCCTGAGCAGGCTTTGCTCACCCTTGTTTAAAAAGCAAGAAATTTTGAGGGCCTAACTCATTTGATAGTCAAATCTTTTCATTTTTGCAAAAGTACAATGTTTATATCCTTTCTTGACGTTATAAGCTATTGAGCATAGGGAATGAATGTTTATAGGGAATATAGAATGTCCGCCTTTAGTAGAATGCTGTGCTCTGCACCACCCACACTATGTAGAGCTCGGTCACAGACAACACGTTCTTTGTTCACAAGGGACTGTTGTGCTCTGTGTGCAGTTGGTTGCAGCATTCACTACTGTGGTAGGCACGATAAGCAGCAAATCCAGTTTTGTCACATCAACCTTGGCACACAAGCCAATGGCTACTGTGGACTGTCACCTAGGTTGACCTGATCTAATTTTTTTTAGGTCTTCCCACTTAAGCTGGTTCTGTCCATAGCTTACCAAATCTTTTTGGTGTATTTGAGATTGGGAAGCCATATTGCTTTTGGAACAGTGGATTAACGCACTGTCCCAGCAAGCTGTTCTGATTCGTATCTTGATATAATGATTTTAAAGAAAGAAGGTTGGCTCCAAATTATTCTCTGCATAAAAACTGCTCAACAAAGGCAAATGGGTTAGAAATAAGATCAGAAACTATCATTTTGGGATATATTTGTAGAAGTAATTTGAGACATGGCCTGTGATGACTGTAGCATGGTTGGAAGAACAGACATCTTTTGATCTATTGTCCCAAAACTCTCCTACTAGGATAATCTTCACCATTTCTGGGTCTGTTGTAGACTAATTGATTGATTGATTCCTATGATTGTGTCATACAACTGCCTAGATGAGTAGAAGGTGAACTTTCTTTGTCTAGCTATTCCTAAATTCAGACAGAGCTGCTTCCCAGCCTTGCAGTGCTGTCTGGTGTGAATCTCTGACTTTGTGGCTGAAGCTATTGGGCTCACCCTATTTGTACCAGACTCAGCAACAGCTAGATCCTCTGAATGCACTGTAAATAAATTGTTTGATTTCTGCAATGCCTGCACTCGTTTGTTTCTATTTGCATCCTGCCTCAGGCAGTCTGCTATTGTTGTGTGGCTGATTGTGTTCCATGAGGTGAAGGAATAGCAGTGTGATGTAGAGAATGAGTTCAGGCCATTTATAACAGTACAACTTGTAGAAAAGGAATTCCTAGGGATGATCATCAATAGTAATCTTATTGAGACATTGAGATTTTATAAGCGAGGTTAGTAAGGCTATTGTGGCAACCTTTAGTCTTGTAAGCCAATGGTTTGCACTCCTGTTAAACAGTCCCTGGTGTGGCTCAGGAGCCCTGCTCTGGCATGGCAGTCTCTGCTGCATTTGCTGCAGACGAAGACAATGGACTGAGAAGGTGTAGGATTTGCTGGCTCCTGTTTCCTCTGGGCTCTCAGCCAACTGAGCTTTTTGTTTCTGCTAAATTCTTCCAAGCAGTCAGCCTCCAGAGGCCATGGTGACTGTCTTTATGTCAATATCCACCATCTTCATATCTTGCTTGCAGATGTCCTTGTAGCAGAGGCATGGATGCCTAGGAACTCGTAACCCAGTGGCTAATTCACTGCACAGAAGGTCTTTTGGTACATGGCTGTGATCTACCTGATTATTTATTTTGTTAGTATGTGCATAGTTACAGAGCCAAGAAATAGCCTTATTAGTGGCTAGATGGAGTTCTTTAAGTCCACCTTCAAATTTAATCGGTGGACGCTCCTTGACAATATGAGCCATTGTTTGGACTGCACCACAGCTGCTGCCTTGATGGGATGGTCTTGATGGCTCCACTGATGTTGGCTGGCTGCTCAGAGGAGCCAGTCTGGAAATGATTTTAAAAAACCCACTGTTGCTGTGGCAGATCAAAACCAGGTGGGCAAATAGTAGAGTCTATGATGAGAAAGTGGTTTCTGGTGGATGTTTTCTCCTGCTATAGATTCTCAGCTGTCGCTCCTTGGGTTTAACTATTTGGGGTGGTATGAGGGAAAGTATACTGCTGGTGGGTTGATGAGGTACTTGAATAAGGGCTGGCTTGGGTTAGAGTAGCTTGTGTGTTGCAGTTACCTTCTTGATGTGGTAGGGAGGCAGGGTGGTGGAGGGGAGGAATGTTGGTAAGGACTGTGGGCCAGGGGAGGTGAGTTGGTCGAAGAATACCTGTGATGATGCACATTATTGACTTGGTATGAGCAAATTGGTACTACTGGGGCCATCTGATGAATGTGGTTAAGCCAGTGCAGATGCCATTGGCTTAGCAATACGTGTATGCTGATGGATTAACACATTCAGGATCTCTGAGTTGGTGACCTTGTTCTGCCAAGAGATGCTGAGAATATGTCTGAGACAGCAAAGGTAGAAACTATTCAGCCTTTTCTCCTGTCTAGCATCTGTTGTCCGGGTCTCACCACTGTAGAGCAGTGTGCTGAGGGTGCAGGCTCGGTAGTTTGGCAGTTTGGTGTTCTTAGGCCACTCTTGTTCTACACACTCTTATTCAGCTTGGGCATAACAGCTGCAGCTTTTGTGATGCTTTGAGATCTGCCATGGGGTCAAACAGGGTTGTGTTCTGGCACTGACAGTCATTGGCATATTCTTCTCTTTGCTTTCATATGCTGTCAGGTAATCTGCAGAGGGTGCCCACTTACATGCCAGAACAGACGGAAAGCTGTTCGACCTTGCCCGCCTGAGATCCAAGACAAAGGTATACTAAATTGTTATGTGGCAGATGATGTGTGCCAGGCGGATCAAATCCATGAGGGAAACTTGATCACACTATCACAACGGTTTTGCAATTCGTATTTATTTCGAGATACATGCCCTGAATTCAATAGTATTAAGTCCACCAAGACTTTAGATTTTTTTTAGAAAACTAAATTAAACACTTATTAACAAAAGAAAGGATTTCAAACACATACATAGGTCTACAAACTGCTACTGTAATAACTCCTAATTAATCTGGCTTCGAGTTACACCCCCGTTAAGACAATGGTTAAAAAAAATAGATTTTAACAGATCCAGGCAGGCCAAGACAATATCCTGGACAGTAGAATTCAAAGTGGCTTTTCCGAGCTTCATTTCTGTAGACAGCAGGCTTAATGCACAAACGCTGGAGGCTTTTCACACTTCTGGTAGATCTTACAATGCCTTCCCTGACACACAGCCTGATTCTCGTTTATACATGTTTCTTCCTTTTACTGTAACTCTCATTGTTCCCATATGTCTTTGGAACTTTACCTTTCTGACAATATAAATCTTTTCATGGTGCTAATATTATCAGTAACCTTTAGGGAAAAATAAACACACTGCTTGGCCTAGCTTCTCTGGCTATGTGCAACATCCTACATATCTTTGAAATTCAAACTATCCTGATTTATCTAAAATGCAAATTCTTCTCCCCTCACATTGTAAGACTTCAGCCATATTCATGTATTTAGCATTTCAAACCTAGCTTCTTTTGATGAGTTCAAGCCTCCAGACCAGCTGTCTCCAATTCAGTTAGATCACGTGGGCGCACACACAGACGCCCACACGCGCGCGCAAACACACACACACTATCCAACCACCGCTAGTAACCTAATTTTACATTAATTTATAATATTATGAGAATTATTATACTTTCATGACAAAGTCCTCATCAGAGAGTTACTCTACCCTGCTGATACACTAACATTTCTTATTGAGGAACACCTGCAGCAGCAAATTGACATACTTTCTCACGTCTGTAACAAATTTGGTTTGACCATCAGCATCAAGAAGACAAAAAGACAAACAGTAATGCTAAATGGGACCATAAATAACTAAAAGGGAGTACATTTTGACATCACATCGAACTCTGATTTTCCCCATTGAGCCATGACTGAAAAGTTTGTGTTAAATTCCTTCATATCGATCACGTGGCCAAAACATCTTTGTTATTTGTATTGTTGTTACTTCACATCCCTGTTTCAGCTACTTGTAAAAGTAAAAGACAAGACTGAAGTTTAATTTCATTTTGCATCAGGCATGCAGTTGGGTTTCAACAGTAACTGAACAACCTTTTGTTTACTACATTCATCGTTGTCGTCACTCGCTCGAATTGCAGATGATGTCTGCCAAACTTATGGAATTGTGTGTCCTCAGTTGACTCAGCAGGCCAACCTGCAGAGAGGGTAAAAGTTATCTTGAGGGATGGGGTTTCTTGAGCCGGGCTTCTGTGCACTCTCCTTTCGTTTTCATTGCTTCTCTGCAGCAGAGTTTGTGCCTTGTTGGATGAGGCGCAGCCACATGACACAGTTATCGGCAAGTTCCTCCCACACAAGGTCAATTTGTCTCCTTTTCAATGAGGCCTTATGAGTGTCCTTAAAACATTTTTTTCTGTCCTCTTTGAGAGTGGGCACCATCCTTAAGTTGTGAAAAGAGGATCTGCTTCAGAAACTGATTATTTGACAGGTGGATTCAGTGTCCAGACCAGCAGAGCTGATTTTGTGTGATCATGGTTGTGATGTTGGAGGAATTGGCTTTGGTGAGGATGCTGGAATTTGTTTGGCTGTCTTAACACTTGACTTTGAATGTCCTGTGGAGACTACATTTAAAGGTGCTATATAAATACAAGTTGTTGTAATGTTTCTCCCCTTTATCCCAGTCTCTTGTCAAGCACTAAACTCTTGCTGGAATGATTTCACAGGAGCCACCGAGTGTCGAGTATATCACCTGTTTTTCGTGCATGTCTGGGTAATGAGTGTTTGTAGTCTGTTTGACCATAAGAGCAAAGCTTGATTTTGTCATTACCTATAGCCCACATGAACAAATCACCAGGAAGAACTTTGACCCTTTTTGGCCTCCGTCCTCAGGCTGGAATGCTGCTGGCCTCCTCCCCCTCATTGGGAAATGCATTGTTATGGCACAGCCGTTGGTAAATGCTGAGTTGTTCAAATCCCAAAGGGAAACTTGAAACAACTGCCACAACTTGAAATTTGTACAAGTTGCAAAACGAGATGTGTGCCTTGAATTTAGTAGTAATAAGACCACCAAACCTTATAGATTTTTGCAAAATTAGATTAAACATTTATTAATCAAAGAAATGACTTTAAATGCATACATAGATCTACAAATTACTATGATGATAACTCCTACTTAATCTGGCTCCCAGTTACACTTTCGTTAAGGCAACAGTAAAACACACATTTTTAAAAGACCCAGGCAAAGTAAATGATACCCTGAACAGTCAAATTCAAAGTGAGTTCTCTTAACTTCAGGCCCTGGAGGCAGCAGTTTTGTAAATACAGGCTGAAGGCGGTTCACACTTGTTGAATCTTAGACTGCCTTCCCTTAGACACAGCATTCACTCCTTTATACATATTTTCCCCTTTGAATGCAAATCCCCATTGTTTCACTGTGCCTTTGGACTTTAGCTTCCTGATAATAAAAAAAAAAGTTCTCATACCACTCTCATAACACCAGTAATCTTTGGGAAAAATAAATAAACACTATTTCTTACTACTTCTGCTGGCTAGGTATACATTACACCCCCCACTTTTAAATTCAAGCCATACTAGTTTGTTTAAAAATGCAAATTGTCTCTTTACGCTTCACATTCTAAAACTTCTAATTAACATTTCAAACCTAACTTCTTGCATCAAAGCACCCAGACTAGTTCTAGTTCAATTAAGACACACACACGCATGTGTGCGTGCACATGCACATGTGTATGTGTGTGTGTGTGTGTATATATACACATACATACATACATAGACACAGATTCTATTTTACAATAAATTCCAATAATATTATGACGTTATTATATCTTCCTGACATGCATCATGTGGAGAATTGTGAAAGTGAACCATATCAGTGACACGATGTGTTGAACACTGCCTGTTGTTTCACAGTTTTAATCAATTATACAAATAAATGGAAAATACTCTTTGGCATTTAATCATATCAGAACCTGGCATATAATTCATCACCACAAAGTTGGGAGTGTGCCGTGCTATTGGGTCCATACATACCCAATGGCCTCATGCTGATGAGTATATGCTGGTCTCTTTTTGGCATGTGATGAACATACTAAAAATAAATGCAAATAATATATTTTACTGCTTGTAATACATAAGACAATGGAAGCATACTGAAATAAATTAGTGATGTCATGACTGAGATAATGTCTCAGTGGTTAATTATTTGTACTTAACTATGTATGCCTGTAAATGTTTAATGGGTGAGTATTGAACTGTACAGATAAAAAAAAACCCGAGGATTCAGTTTATGGTTTGAATTGAATTTGCTGATCTCAATCTGGGCAACCGACATGATGCTACCAGTGACTTCATGCCTTTTGGCCTAGCTAGGGAGGGTAACAAAAGACAGGAGCTTTGTACTTCTGATTTACCAGTGAGGGTTCCTTGCTGGCAGCATGTGTGAACATTGGTAAGATAAGGGTCAGTAACACTTTTACCTTGGTTAAGTATCCATGAAGACTCTCCTGAACACTGACCATTTGAGTTGGATACTGTTACCAATGGAACCTTTAACCTATCTCCTTTGGGAGAGGGTATGTAACTGCAATACAAATCTTGAAAAATGTTTTGTTTTATTTTGACAGTATTGGCAAAGAACACTACATTACTATTTAGTTTCTTTTCCTTTATTTTGTCCCCTATTGTGATGTTGTTGAATCATATACATCCTGAGAGGACAGGAAAATAACCTGTGTCAGCTCTTAACCTATGCAACTGTGAACTGACTTCTAATTGACACCGAAGAACATGTCTTCTCATGTCCCTTTCATCCCTGTGGTATTTAGTAACTTCCCTTGGGGTGTTTGGCAGTGTCTGCCAAAGGACCTGTATTTGCTCTCAATGCTGTGAACTGGTTATTTAATCCGGTGTATGTTGCTTGTATAGCATTTTGGCAGGAACCTATACAGATGGTGGTAGCTTGCCTTGAAGCCAGGAATAGTGGAGTCTGGAAAACATTAGGTTTTTTGACAGTGTTGAGGATAGCTCTGAGTTTGTAATTTGATGAAAATTGAGGGAATGAAAATTTTTTTCTCTGTTTTCTCCTATATTCCATCTCTCTGGGTGTGGGAGTGGGGATGGAGTTGACTAAGATGTGCTTTTTGAAAAGTGGCTCCAGATTTGTTCTAATGACAGGCCACAGGCCACAGACCTACGAACATGCGAATTAGAAGCAGGAGTAGGCCACTCGGTCCTTTGAGCCTGCTCCGCCATTCAATATGATTATGGCTGATCTGATTCTATCGTCAACTCCACATTCCTGCCAACCCCTGATGAGCTTTCACCCCCTTGTTAATCAAGAACCTATCTAGCTTTATTTTAAAAATATTCAAAGACTCTGCATTCACTGCCTTTTGAGGAAAAGAATTCCAAAGACTTATGACCCTCAGAGAAAAAGTTTCTCTTCATCTCTGGCCTAAATGGGTGACCCCTTATTTTTAAACAGTGGCCCCTAGTACTAGATTCTCCCAAAAGCGGAAACATCCTCTCCAATCCACCCTGCCAAGACCCCTCAGGGTCTTGTATGTTTCAATCAAGTTGCCTCTTGCTCTTCTAAACTCCAGTGGATACAAGCTTCGCCTGTTCAACCTTTCCTCATAAGGCAACTAGCCCAATCCAGATATTAGTTTAGTAAACCTTCTCTGAACTACTTCCAATACTTTTACATCCTTGCTTATTTAAGGAGACCAATACTGTACACAGTACTCCAAATGTGGTCTCACTAGTGCCCTGTATAAGCATAACCTCCCTAATTTTGCATTCGATTCCTCTCACAATGAATGCTAACATTCAATTAGCTTTCCTAATTACTTGCTGTACCTGCGTACGAGCCTTTTGTGATTCTTGCACTAGAACCCCTGGATCCCTCTGCATCGCCAAGCTCTGTAATCTCTCACCATTTAGCTACAATACTGCTTTTTTATTTTTCCTGCCAAAATGGACAACTTCATACTTTTTCACTTTCCCCTGAAACATGGACTCTCTCTCTCTCTCTGCAGATGCTGCCAGATAGGCTGAATTTTTCCAGCATTTTTTGCTTTTATTTTAGATTTCCAGTATTTTGCTTTTGTAGAGTGCCTCCAAATTCAGCATCAGTTGGGCTGACCATTATTCAGTTAGTCAGTGCAGGCGGTATTGATGGAGATTGTCCAGCAGCAATGTGGCCTTTTGATGAGAGCAAAGTTTGGCTTTCCAAAAGATTCACTTGGTCAGGTTGTCATGATGTTGCTTATTTTGTGTTTCTAAATTTGTTACTGGTATCTTGTTCCACCACCTCCCCCACCTTCCAATTCATGCTACTTATCAAGTCTGTTCTTAAGAACATAGAAACAGCTCTAGGCCTTTCAACCCCTTGAGTCTGTCCCACTATTCAATCGAATCAAGGCTGATATGCACCTCTTTTCCATTTACCTGCTTTTGATCCATATCCCTTGATACCCTTATTTCACAAAATTCTATCAATTTCAGTCTTGAACATTTCAATTGACCCAGTATTCTTAACTTTATGGGAGGTGAGCATTCTACTCCTAACTGGCATAGCACTAATTTTTAAGATTGCACTCCTTGTTTTGGATTCCCCCACTAGAAGGGAGAGTTTCTCTGTATCTATCCTATTGAAACCCTTTATCATTAAAATGTTTGGATGAAGGGGACCGAGTGTATTGTAGCCAAACATGCTGAAGATTCAAAGATGGATGAGAAAGCAAGTTATGAGAAGAACTAAGAACCTGCAAAGGGATATGGATAGATTAAGTGAGTGGGCAAAAAGTTAGAAGAATGAGAAGTGATCTTATTGAAACATATAAAATTCTGAGGGGGCTTCACAGGGTAGATGTCGAATGGATGTTTCTCTTCGTGGGGGAATTTAGAACTAGGGGGCACAATGTCAGAATAAAAGGTCTTCCATTTAAGCCAGAGAAGAGAAGGAATTTAGCCCTTAGTCTTTGGAATTCTTTTTTGCAGAGAGTGGTGGAGGCTGGGTCATTGAATATATTCAAGGCTGAGGTTAGACAAATATTTGATCGACAAAGGGAGTTATTGAAAGCAGGCAGGAAAGTGGAGATGGGGCATGATCAAATCAGGCACGATATTAATGAATGGCTGAGCAAGCTCAACGGGCTGACTGACCTGCTCCTGCTCCTATTTCTTATGTTCTTGAGCTTCTTGCTTTCTCCAAGCATCTACAGTTTGACGTGAAAAAGGAAAGTAAAATCTACAAAGCTTTAAAGGCCAGCTCACTCTCCAAACTGGATTTCTTACATCTCTGTTACAGGAAATACTGAGTCAAAGCAGAAGCCTCTTTGCTGTACTTGCTAACGAGTGTCCTGCTGCATCAGGTCACTCTGATACAAGGCTCTCTGTGATAACTTGTCCAGCTGTGACTCCAATTAACTATATTGATGCAAAAAGTTGCTGTCAAAACAACTAAATGTGTATCAGTGAACTCTGGATTCCCATAGTTATTTGGAAACACATTCAATGTGTACTTAAATGTCCATAACTGGTTCTGGTTACTCTGTTCTGTCAGTTGGGCACATTTTAATTGTTAACAAACCACCAACATTGGCTTGATTGGGTTTTATTTCTAAACTGGAGGTGTGGTCTGGTTAAAAACTGCTTGTTGACTTGCACAGTAAGATTACTAATAGTTTCCTGGCTACAATGGGCTTAGTGCATCTTGTCATTATCAAGTTTATGAAACAGTGATGGATGGGTGGTGGCTCAGTGGTGTAATATGGGGCAGTTAGCACATGTGATTTTCCACTCAAGAGTTTCTGATCTCAGCCAGGTTGTCACTTGGTGTCGAGGTCAGTTACTTGCTCACAGAATGAGTAATCAAGCAAGCCAATTGATGATGTCTGAACACCAATACATCAACATCGAGTACAGTACTTTCTTTGGCACCGTTTACGCTTTAGAGTTACCAGCTAAGAAATTTGGAGACTTGTTTGGTTTTTAATCAAACCTGTAACTTTCAGTTGCTGGATTTAATAAACGATTGCAAAAGTCACTGGACTAAACTTACATTCCAGGCAGGGACAGTGACACAGTGTAATAGACACTGGGTGCTGCTGTGGTGTAGTGGATCAATACTGTAGTCCTTCACTCCATTGAACACCTCTTCTGAACCATATAATTGTAGGGAAGGAGGGTCATTCCAGGTGTCTCCAATGCACTGTTGGCTGATTTTGAAGGGGCAGTGGCAGAAACTTGTAGGCCATCTGAAGAACCTTCAACAGATGCTTTGTGATTGGAAAGATCATACGTGTAGCGGTGGAATATTGAAGGATGAAAACCCTTCAAAATAAGAGTCCAAATGATTTAAACAGCAAACTTGGGTTACAAGCTATTTAAAAAAAAACTTTAGGCATTTTAAAAGTCATCCCTTTTATTTCCTGACTTAAATGCTTGTGAGTTATTAGGGCATTTTGTTGTTCTGACGAGTTCACACA
Organism: Carcharodon carcharias; assembly: GCF_017639515.1. Classification (NCBI taxonomy): domain Eukaryota; kingdom Metazoa; phylum Chordata; class Chondrichthyes; order Lamniformes; family Lamnidae; genus Carcharodon; species Carcharodon carcharias. Next base: position 53,886,874 of record NC_054479.1, on the reverse strand, counting down.
GCCTACACTTTCGTGTCTTCATGGTCAATTTTAACTCCTGGCATTCTTAGTCTTTTTTTTAAACTTAGTAATGTAAAGGAATGTGATAATTATTTACCATTCCTCCAGTGAGAAGCCTGGTACAGTGTCAAAGAATGTACCAAGCATGTTAGTCAAATGAACAGACAGGTGGCAGATGAAATGCATTATGAATAAGCCTCATAACAAAATTTTGGGAACAAAATTGAAGAATGTGACGATGCACTTAATGGAAAAATACTAAAGGCTGTGGCCAAAGGGATCAAAGGGTTCAAATATATAATTCTCAAAGTTGTCATGTGCCGGTTGATGAGAATGCACTTTAGATTTTATAAAGAGGGACATAGAACACAAGAGTAAAGAGGTAATGAACTGGTACAAAAAATTGGTAGGCCACATTTAGAGTACTATGTGCAGTTTGGGTGCTCCACTATACAAAGGACCTGTTGGGCCAAATTGCCTGTTTTTGTGTTGTGAATATTATGTACTCGTTATTGGCTGCCCCTCGATTCAAGAATGACATCTACTTGAGGTCGTGAGTTTCTGCCATGGGTCTTTGTGACTGAACAGGCTAATTCTTGACCACAGATGAGCACATTGGGCAAGAACTTCTACATTGTTTTGGGATTCAGAAAGAAGGATTTGCTTCCATTTCTTCCCTGCCGCTGCTCTGCCTCATCATTAAGGCATGACTTAAAGTGTGATGCAGCTTGATGACAAGTTGTCACCATTTTGAACGATTGGTAGCATGTTCCTCCCAGTCATTAATATCAATGCCTCCACGCTTCAAGGAGAGCTTCAGAGTGTCTTTGAAGCTTTTTTTAAAAATGTAATTCCCTGGAATACTGGCCATTTGAGAGTTGAGAGAACAGAATCTGGTGGGGGAGATGCTTTTTGGCCATCTGGACACTCTCCAGACGTCCAGCAAAGTTGATTTTGCAGGAATTTTGCCTGGATGCTTGTGGAGCTGTCTTCAAGAAGGATATTAGCATTTGTTCGACAGTCCTTCTATTGAATCCAGAGGATGCAGCAGGGACATTGTTGATGGAATTTCTCGAGTGCTTCCGTGTGTCACTGGTACACATTCCAGGTCTCACTGTAGTACAGGAGTGTGGTGTCAACAACTGCTCTGTACACTAGGACTTTTGTTGAGTTGTGGAGGTCTTTGTTGTCAAACACTCACTGCCATAATTTGTAGAAGGCGAAGCTGGTGCAGCTGATTTGGTGTTGGATCCCTTTGTCAATTGTGGCCTTTAGAGAGAGAGAGAGAGAGGTGGCTGCCAAGGTATGGGATGTGCTTGACATACTCCAGAGCCTCTCTTTCAACATACGAGGGAGGTGGAATATTTGGCTGACCAGATGTTAGTTGCTATGAGTTTTGTTTGGCAACTTTCAACAACAGGTTGAGTTTCTTGTATGCAGATTTGAAGAGATCGAGAGGTGCAGAGTGGGCAATGACACTATGACACTACAGTCATCTGCAAACTGTAGATCATGTATGTCCACGGTGGTCAGCTTAGTTTTGGCACAGACGTGACTGAGGTTAGAGAATTTTCCATCTAGCCGGTAGTTAATACTCACACCAGGGGCAGTTGATCTTTGATGATGTGAATAGCCACTGTCAGGTAGATATTGAATAGTGTGGGCACTATCTCACAGCCTTGCTTGATCCCAGTTTGTATTTCAAAGATATTGGTTTCAGGTCTCCCACTCAAGACAGTTGCAGTCATATCATTAGGAATCGGTTGTAGGGTTGTGACAAAGTTTCTTGGACATCCAAATCTTAGGAGCACAATCCAGAACCTCATGATTTACTGAGTCAAATGCTTTGTTCAGATCACACATGATCTTATTTAATGGCAGGGCAGGATTGAGGGGCCAAGTGGCCTATTCTTGCTCCTAATTCATATGTTCATCTGTCAGATAGATGAATGCAATGAAGAGTTCCTGGTGTTGTTCCTAACATTTTTCTTGGATTTTTCTGTCAACAAAGACCTTCTAGAGAAACCTCTATGTATTACTATGCAATATATGCCAAGCTACATAAGAATCCTTTCAACTCATAGCATGCCCATGTAAATTATGTGGAGCATTTTCTCAACGATATCCGAGAGTAATAGATGTGCTTTCTCTGAGTGTCTTGGATTTGACAGTTCAAAGTGACATTTGCTTTAGCCCAGCTGCATTCCAAGCTGTTCCCATCATTGTCATTTATGTCCTTGAATTCCAACTCCATTTTTTGTGCCATATGGGTACAATTCATTGGTATATGGAAGTTAATGAAATGAGGAATAATGTTAGATTGCAAACTTGGCATTGCTCATTCTTTTACTGCAATCCAACTCCGCCTTTACCTATTTCTTGATTTATTTCTGGCTTGGAGCTTCCAACCATTTCAAATATGTTTATGTTCTCTTGATCCCACCTAATTGTCCCTGTACAAAGGTGTGGGCAAGGAAAAAGAACAGCTGTGATCAATGGTCTTTCTAACTTTTCTTTGTTAGCTTCGGCCTATTTATTGTGCAATACATTGAAGATTGCTGTACATTTGCACAATCTTGGAGGGAATGTTGATTGTGAGTGGCCTGTTTATTGCACTACATGATACATTCCAAATTTCTGTGCAGCCGTGTACTCATGCAGCTTAGAAGAAACATTGGATGCGACTGATAGACCAAATGGATGGTCTCCCATATGCTTTCCCCTTGTGGATAATGAAACATTCATTTGTGTGTGAGGATTGACTTGTACCTCTTCTTTATCTGAATTTATACCGGAGGCAATCTAACACATATTCTGATACAGATTGTGGGGTGTCCTAATAACGTACACCAATTCAGAACCCATATCTACAGGAGAAAGAAATGCAGATTACCAAGAGAATGAAATAGTGTTTCTGTTCTAATTCAAAGTTTAAATGTTAGAGGTAGTGTGTTCCTAGTAGTAAAACCATGTACGCTTGAATGACATGTATAGTTGATCAGGACAGATGGGCTGCTTTTTTACTGAGGAACGTAAGTATAGGGCAAAGGCCTGGATGCTAACAACATGAAGAAAATAGAACTTAAGAAGTTGTGATTCAATGACACAAAGGTCAAGTTTAAAAAACTTTCAAGTTGTAGGAGGAAGGGAAGACTGGGAGCTGGTTTTGAGATCCTAGCCAAGAATGAAATTGCAAATGTTGCATTGGTTTTTGCGTTTGGAACAGTGAGGAAGTAGAATGTGTATTTGAGAGGAACAATCAGCTGTTGTATCAATCAAATAAAGAGGCCATGATTACATTTGCTTGTGAGCCCCACTGAAAGAAGTCATGTTTAATTTTTTTTAAAAATCATTGTTTACATGTTGGAAAACAATATTTCATTTGTTTTATTGAGTTGGATGCTTTGGATCAGACCTTCGTTATTTTGGGGTTTTTTTTGAAAGGGTTGAGTAACCTGCTGATTAGACCCATTCTGACTTTCGAATATTTCCAGATGAATTTTACTTATTTCAAAAATGGGAATAAATTGGAAAACTCCATTGGGTGTATCTCGGGTGGTGGTGTGGATGGAGATATAGTTGGAAGATGTGTTGTCCACTTATTTGTATTGATTTAAAATGTAGCTTCTGGTGGTTTTGTGAATTTGTTCTGGATTGTTTCTGCTGACCTCCATTTGCTGCAGTGTATTGGATAGAATGCAATCACCACCCCACCGCCACCCCAAATCTGCAGCACAGTGCATTCAGCCCATTTATCTTCTAACAAGTTTTCCTGAATTCACCATAGCCCACATCACTGCTCCATGTCCATGTCAAATAGCTCAACTCTCCAAAGTTATGTCCTCGCTAATACCAGTAGCAGGGCTGCTAAATGTCCGCTGTGTGTAGCTTTCTAGTTGTTGAAATGAAAGTATTATTTTAAGAAGGCCCCATTACTCTTTGAGAATTTGCCGGATAACCTCTTCCCAGTTGTTGGAGGTAGCATGATGAGAGAAACAAGCTATTTCATATTGCTGTTTAAGTAAAACTCTCTGACATTGTACTCAAATGTAAGATGTTTCAAAGACAAAATCAATTTGAAATAAACCGGGTTCATGTTGGGTATTATGATGCGTACTCTTCTTAAGCAATAAAAATTTAAACAGGCAAATAAATGTTAATTACACAGAGAGTAATCTCATCCTAACTTCATGATGTTAACCCTTCCTCTGAATACACAAGAACATAAAACATATGTTGCGTTGTGTAACTCTAATGAATAATTCAGAATAGTCAGTGCTTGTAGCATGCCTCTTGCTGACTGAGTGTATTGCTTATGGTTGATGACTCTAGTGAAGTCTTGATTTCGCAAGGGTCTAGGCTGATCAAGTTATTGCCTTTCGTATTTTTTACTTAGAATATCATATGGAGAAAATTCCAGTTTCTCCAATCTTTTCACAAAAATGAACTTCCTCATCCATGGTATCATCCATCATCTTTAGCCTTTCGAGGGCCTTGACATCCTTCCAAAATTGCACACAGTCCTCCAGCTGAGGCCTGATGAGTGACTTGTAAAGTTTTGGCATGACTTCCTTGTTTTTGTATTTAATGCCCTTATTTACAAAGCCAAGTATCCTCCTCTTGCTGTGCCATCTTCAGAGGTTTTGAAGATGCACCCCAGTCCCTCTGCTTTTGCACCCTCCTCAAAATAGTACTATTTAGATTATACATTATATATCATACAATAACATACTGCATTGCTGCCAATCTGAAATAAAAAACAGAAAATGCCGTAAGTACTCAGTAGGACAGGCGGTATCTGTGGGGAGAGAAACAGAGTTAATGTTTTAGGTCAATGACCTTGCACCAGAGCTGGAAAGAATTAGAGATGCAACTACTTTTAAGTAAGTTCAGAAGCAGGAAAAAGGGGGAGAAAAGAACAAAATAAGAGGGTGGAAGGCAGGAGATATCAAGTGACCAATGGGAAGTTGATACAAGACAAAGGGCGGTATGGGGCAAACAAAGGGACAAAATTTGATGGCCTCCTTCTGTGCCATAAATGGCTTTGTGACTCTAAAAGATAGTTCTAGAGGTAGTGTAAATGGCAGTAACAGAATTATCACCAACAGCTGCCATCTGGTTATTGAAATTGAGATCTGAAATTCTTGAACTCGAGTGTTGGGTCTGGAAAGCTGTAAAGATGCCCAGCTGACTGATGAGAGCTTCTGTTAAGCTTCATTAGAACATTGTTGGAGGCTGAGTTCAGTGTGGGAATGGGACGGAGAATTAAAATGACAGGCCGCTGGAAGCTCAGGGAACCCTTGCAACAACAACAAAAGCAAGTTGCATTTATATAGTGCCTTTAACAAACCATCCCAAGGTGCTAATGGACCGACTGGAGGTGCTCTTAGGTTATACTGGCTCTTCAAATATTGAAGAAAAACTATGTAAGTGGTCAGAACAATCAAAAAGATCTGGAAATTCATTACATATTTAACTGGTTCTTGAACAAAAGCCACCCAGTGACACTATAGTATGTAGCTGAGCTATACAGAGCAGGAAAGTCTTTAATCTGTATTAAGTAAACTGAGCTTGCCAGGTCAATGGTAAAACACCACATCTGACCTCAGCACACTTGGGTCAGGAAAGCAAAAACCAGAGAGCTCCAGTTCCCACTTGGCTATCCATTGCTTTGCAATGTAATGTGTGTAAATCTGTCACACGGTAAGTATCATAACTATGATGGTCAAATTATTGAACAATTATAGTCCAAGCTCACATATAGACAATGGCCAGTTGAGCAATCGAATAGAGCTAAGGAAATTAACCTACTATATGTCATATGCTTGGGAAAAGGACATGAGGTAGATGGGATGGGGGAGGTATGATCAGAAGGATTACTGGATGAGTTGGAGGTGGGAAGAAAGGTAGATGCAAGATGGCTGCTGTTCGAAGAAAGTCCTGATATTCTCGCACCTTATACAAACACTGCATGTCCTTTTCTGCATGCAAGCGATGGACATTTTTCATTTGTACTTCATTTGAATATCTGACTTTTTCTCCTCCTTTATCCCTCAGCAGCACCTGCTCACCATCATGCAGCGGCCTTCATCCAGGAGGGGGCCCGATGGGAGGCACACTTGCAATGGGGTGAGCAGATCATTTCTGTTACTAATGTGAAATCCTGGTTAAGAACTGTTGACCCTCATTCCCAACACCTGAGCACCAGTTCCACAACTGATGCTGGTACACAGTTGGGACAGAGGGCCTCTGTTCTGCATGCGCTACTGGGCAGCCTGGTTGCATGTTTTGTTTGAATGTGATCTGATTGTACACTAAAAGTTGATGGGATTTGCAGCGGTTCATATACTCCACAAAATAGACTTTTATGTTGGGTCGAGGGTTAGCAGTACTGAAGTAGAGATGTGCAACTTGCAAATGCTACACTCCTCCCCTTTTTACTGTGCTAATTACTATTTCTATTCCAAACACTCTAGAAATTGGGTCTTGGATATTGTTGGAGATGTAAAGTCCACCCAAGCAGCAGACATGTGACCTATTGGTACTGACATCACTTGAATATCAAGCCCTCTATGAATGTATGTTCCAGCATTCAATACACACTGTGTACCCAGATGGTGTCTCTGATACTTGGTGAGATTATCACCAATAGCATGGCCTCTCAGTGATGTTTGTGTAGCTGGTGAGATGGCTGGTGTTTTAACTTATTAAGGATGGTGAAAAGATTTTATGGGCAGTAGCCTGTTGTACAGTAATCATTACAAATGCACTTTATATATTCATCCTGATGACCTAAAGGCTCAAAATCTCAAATCACAGTGATTTTGCTGTGCCCTTATGGTAAATCTTTGCTTGGTCTTGTCATTTATCCCACTGGGATTAATGGACACGAAGGGATTATTATTTTTTTTAAAATTTGGAGCACAATGAGACTAAACTCTCCAAAGAACCAAACAAATTGACAGCACAGGAAATAAATGGAACTTGTATTTATATAACGTCTTTCATTATTTCAGGATATCCCAAAGCACTTTACAGCCAATGAAGTGCTTTTGAAGTGTATTCATTATTGTTATGTAGGAAAATGTGCAGTTAATGGGATCTGCAAACAGCAAAATTGTGTTGGTTGAGTGATAAGCATTGGCCAGGAAATCAGGGAAAACTCTCCTGCTTTTCTTCAAATGATCATGGGATCTTTAATGTCCACCTGAGATTGCTGATGGGGCCTTGCTTTATCATCTCATCTGATAGCCAGCCCCTCTGATTGTACAGCATTGGAGAGTCAGCCTGGTCTTTGTGCTGAAGTCTTAGAGTGAGACTTTTACCCACACCTTTTTATTTGGAGACGAGAGTGCTATGACGGAGCCACAGTACAGCAGGTTGACCATTTGGCTCATTGTGTCCATGTAGGTCGTTTGGAGTAATCAATAGCTAATCTCACTATTAATGAGTAAAATGTCATCTGTACAACAGATAGAAAAGAATGGAATAAAGATCACCATAATAAAATCATTTCAGCAGACAATTTATGGAAGCTTGTGTGTTGGCACGAGACTGATGTATAATGTTATTGTCAGGGACCCTCATTTGAAAACCTCTGCATCTAACGTTCCTGCGTCCACATGCCTGCAGTTTCCAAAGGATACCTATGTAAGAATTCAGATAGATATTTGAGTCATACAGGATCTGTGCACAGTAATTGGTGTCTATGGCTTAATGCTCTGTTTGCTTGGCCATGGAATCTTTGAAGCAGAATTTCTCTTCTTTGAATACGTGATCTTCAGACTCATAAGCTTTGTGTTTGTAATACCATTCTCTGCACTCAACTTCATCAATTGGTTAGCTATTACGGTAGCAGCAGGACTGATGAGACTCTATCTTTAATTTAGTAATCCTTCTTCCCAAATTAAAACAATTAATACTCTTGCTTTTGCAATTTCTTTATTGGTACTGACGAATAGAGGTACTTTCTCGTGTATTAAGCTTAATTTATGCTTGTGAATATTAGATTTGTTTTCCTCCATAACTTTCTCTGGTAGTGAAAGATAGAAAAATATGAATAGTATCCTTGCGTGCTGTTAATTCCCATAGTCAGTAACGTGAAATGAGATAAAAGAGTACATGAATAGTACTTTTGTATTGCAATAGGATGATGCAGTTTCTCAATTTTCACAGGGATGCAAGTGTGGTGTTACGTTTTCAATGCCTGCTTGCATTATTGTGGAGGTGGAGCTGACATCTCGCATGTTTGTTGGAGTTACTGCATGAAACACTGTTGGCTAGCCTCCCACTACTAGCACAAGACAATTAGTCTCCTTAATCATTAAACGTGATTGATGTAGCTCCAGGCCAGCAGTTTGTTCTGAACTTTAAATGCACAGCTTTTTTGGTTCAGCTCTGGACCTGGTAATTTTATACTTTTTAGTTGATGCTGATCCCAAAAGAAACAGGAAATGTTCAGTGCACAGCTGTTCCATCAGCATCTGAAGCACAGATGGATTAATTTTTCAGGTGATGCTGCTCTGGGGTAGCGAATTCTAAAGATTCACAACCCTTTGAGTGAAAATTTCTCATGTCGGTCCTAAATGGCTCAACCCCTTATTCTGAGACTGTGAACATGAGAACATAAGAAATAAGAACAGGAGTAGACCATTCGGCCCCTCAAGCCTGCTCCGCCAATCAATAGGAACTCGGCTGATCATCTTGTGTTTCAATTTCCACATTCCCATCTAACCTCAGTAGCCTTAGGTGCTTGTTAGACAAGGGAATCAGTCTACCTCTGCCTTAGAAATATTTAATGGCTCTGCCTCCACCACTTTATGAGGCAGAGAATTCCAAAGTTGCACAATCCTCAGAGGAAAAATATTCTCCTCATCTCTGTCCTAAAAGGGCGACCCCTAATTTTAAAATAGTGCCCCCTAGTTCTGGACTCACCCACAAGAGGAAACATCCTTTCAATGTCCACCTTGTCAAGGCCGTTCAGGATCTTGTATGTTTCAATCAAATCACCTCTCACTCTGCTAAACTCCCGTGGAAACAAGCCCAGTCTGTACAACCTTTCCTCATAAGACAACCCACTCATTCCAGGTATCGATCTAGTAAACCTCCTTTGAACCCCTCCAATGGATTTAAATCCTTCCTTAAGACCAAACCTGCACACACTATTCGAGGTGTAGTCTCACCAATGCCCTGTATAAATGAAGCGTAACATCCTTACTTTTATGTTCAATCCCTCTCGTAATAAAGGATAGCATTCCATTAGCCTTCTTAATTACTTGCTGTACTTGCATACTAACTTTTTGTGACTCATGTACTAGAACACCTAGTAATTCTGCACCTCAGAATTATGCAGCTGTCCTCCATTTAAATAGTATCCTGCATTTTTGTCCTTCCTGCCAAAGTGAACAACTTCACATTTTCCCACATTAAACTCCATTTGCCAGATTTTTGCCCACTAATTCAACCTATCTATCTGCAACCTCCTCATGTCCTCTCCGCAACATAATATCCTACCTATCTTTGTGTCATCTGCAAATTTAGCTACCATGCTTTCACTTTCCTCATCTAGGTCATTGATGTAAATCATAAAAAGTTGAGGTCCCAGCACAGACCCTTGTGGGAAGCCACTGGTCACATCCTGCTGATCAGAAAAAGACTCCGTGTCCTAGTTTCCTCAAGCAAGGGGAAACATTTTCTTAGCATCATCCCTGTTAAGTCCCTTAATTTCATATGTTTCAGTTAGGTCACATCACATTCATATAAGTCCAGGTAATATAGGTGAAGTCTGCTCAATCTCTCCTCATAGGACAATCTCCTCATCCCAGGAAACAGTCTCAGTGAATTGCACTCCTCTCTTGGATATTTTCAGAATTTTCTTTTTAGCTGTTCTTGCAGTTTTCTATCTGATGTTGATTGATAGGTCTCTGGTCAAAAAGATGTATTTTTGTTACCAAGAATGCAGTATTAAGACGACGGTTGGATTCCTTGCAGGAGCTGTACAGCACAATGCTATACATATGCAAAGTAGACTTCCAATTCAAGCCTGAGATTTTACAGACAGTTAAGACTCTGATTGTGGTAATTTACCTGAAATTGATTAGTTCAGAAGGCTAACTGGCGTTAGACTACAAGTATGTTACAGTAATATTTCATGTTGGAGATGTTCAACTCAATCTCTTTAAATCTGGAATATGAATGTGCTGTAAACTTTGAAAACAAATCCACTATATTGTGCAAAACTAGTGGTGTACTTTTTAAGCATGTGTATTTGTGCATGTGATTTTAAAAAAGAGATTTATGGGTTTCAAAACTGTTCTAAATTTGCCGCTGCTGTGTAGCTGAAAGGTGTCTAAATACTGGTGTGGTCAGATGTGGGTTTCACCATGTAATTTCCCATTGATTGCACTGGGGAATCTCCATCCCTATCTCTGTCTGTCTCTCTCTTGCTCTTTTTTTCTCTTTATCCCGCTGCCTTCTCTTTTTCCCGCTCCTCTTTCTTTCAGTTACCCCTTTCCCCAGAAAGTCTCTTGGTGTCCCTCCTTGTTTTTCTTCCTCTTTTGTCCCTTTCTTTGATGTTCATTCCCATCGTATAGGAGTTTGTTTTCTTGTTGACCTACACAAATACAAATTCATTGTATTTTTTGAGTTGATAGAGGTTAAGTATGTAAGATAAACCATTAACTCCTTGTATCATGAAGAGATTAATGTCTGTAATGTTATTGGAAATTATTTTTTAAAATAGAGTTTAGTTGTGTGTGTGTGAGTGTGTGTGTGTCTTAATTAGATTAAAGCCAGCTAGTTTAGAGGCCTTGATGTATAGAAAGAAGTAGGTTTGAAATGGTAATTAGATAAACATGGGGAATTTTAGAAACATAGGTGTCAAGCGGGCAGTTTGCATTTTTAAATAAACCACCCAAAAGAATGTGTGAAATCTTGCACCTAGCTAGAAGACACCAAACAATGTGTTTATTTTTTTCAGCTTACTAATAAAATTGGTGGAATGAAAATTGTTAGAACAGGTAAAATTAAAAGCCTAGTGATATAATGGAAAATTTACTTTCAAAGAGAAAGGTATGTATAAAGGAGATTTTGGGTAAGGCAGAGGCATTTTAAGATCCAACAAGTGTGACAAGCCTCAAGCTGCTGCCTGCAAGGATCCAGAGCTGAAAGTACTAATTTTGAATGCGACTGTCCAGGTTGTGCTTTGCCAGGTGTCTGTTTAAATCTGAGATTTACTGTTGCCTTACCAGGGGTCTAACCGAGAGTCAGATTAATTAGGGGATTTTTGTAGTTATTATAGTAATAGACATATGTATGTGCTTCCAATTTTATTGTGTTAATGTCTAATTTAGTTTCTTAAAACCATCTTGAGACTCGATGGTCTTATTACTGCTGAATTCAAAGCCTGCACCTCGAAACATACAAAGCGCAAAAACAGGTTATGGCAGTTGCTTCAAGTTTCCCTCTGGGATCTGAACAACTCGGCCTTTACCATTGGCTGTTTGATATCGGGCAACAAGGATTGGTCTTTCTACTTGAAGCAATATTAGTCCTGTCAGGCCAAATACTGCATTTAGACTTCTGATTGCCTGTCTGTATAACTCATTCAACAGGTTAAAGATTGAACTGCCATACAACTCCTATAAGTTACTGCCAGTTGAAGATGAGGTTGAGAATTTGCTGTGTGGGGACTTGTGAAAATGAAAGCATTATTATTTGTAACAAACCAGAGATGTTAAAGTAATTTTGAAAAAGCACAATGAGCTGTGCAACCGGGATGAATTATTGATAGACCATGATGAACCTTTCAAAGTGGAAGTCACAATTGAACCATTCATGGGAACCACAAAAGTTGTAATGAGGTCGTGTGAACCAGGCCATATATTATTTCAAATGTCAGTAGCACAGAATATGGAGCATGCAAAGTCCAGCGCTTGCAGAGCTGTGTAACTTGTGCAACTTTTGTGCTTGGATCACATGGATAGTTTGGAATAAATCAATTTTCTTTATTCTGGTTCTCACTTTTCTGACTGCTTTAGAGTACAGTCATTTTCTCAATCAGAAAACAGTTCAGTGGCAAAATACGCTGTCCTCACACAGTGGGTAGATGTTGTCCTTTACTGGAACTGATGGTTCCCTTTGTGCTAATAAGATAAGAATTCTGTGCACGATCCATTGAACGCTTTAGTAGAAACCAGTCTGAAATATTGACTTAGTCACTTTGTATTTAATCTGTGAAATTTTATTTTGAGTCTCAGTGAAGCCATGTACCTTCCCCAGTTGAAAGAATGGGCTGAGAGCTACCCCAACCCCAACTAGTGCATCATGGTGAAAATGCATGAACTTGACTGGGATGACCCTCTGGTTTGCTCCCCCCTAATATCACAAGATAGATATGGATAGCAAAGACAACTTAGCTCATCTTCACTTATCAATCCAGAAGTTCCTACCTAGCACTTTTACCAGTTGGGTGTGATATTATTCCAGGATGTTGGCCTGCACTATCTTGGATGCCCATTGCATATGTTAATCACTTATATAAGGGAAATGTTCTGTCCTGAGCCCTAATTCTGCCTTTTGCTAGTTTGAACCTGCCTCTTTGTTCTACTGCCACAGTTCAATTTGAAGTAGCATTTCAAATGTATTAATTCCACACTTGTTCACCAATTTCTTCATCACAATAAGGTTACTTCTCAGCCCCCTTTTCACAAGGCTGAAAAGTCTGAATTTGTGCAGACTTTTTCCATAATTCATTCCTCAGACAATGGTGATCAAGGTTACGGTTTTCCTCTGCACTTCCTCCAGGCCTTGAATTTCCCCTTTGTGCCTTGTTATCGAGATTTGCTATGGTCAGAAGACTAATTTGATACAGCTGCCTTCACGTGTACTATTTTAGCTATATACTTGCAACGTTTAATTTTTTTTCACTATAGCTTTTCAGCAATTGGATATGTTGACCACCAAAGTTTAAACTATTTGCTCTCTTTCAACTTCACCCTTAGCTAATTTAGCTAATTTCTTTCATTGAGTGCTTATGTCACACGTTTTTTTTCTTCCTATGTGCAGAACTTTACTCTGTTTTATGGTAAATTTCATCATTCATTGCTGCACAACTTTTCTAACTACTTTTTGTCTTTTCTGAGCTGATTCATCTGTTTCACTATCCCTGCTGTCTGGTAATAGCATATTTGGCCAATTTCTAAATCCATGTTGCTGATATACATTAGAAACAGTGCAGGCTCAATTTTAATCTGTAGCAGCCTCTGCAATTATTGCGGGGCAGGGTGGAAGTTGGTGAAATTGATAGCACCTCTTGAAATTGGCTCCAACCCACCAACTTTGCATTTCACTGCAACGTGTTAGGCTACAGGTGAGAAGTGCAGGCATTTTCAGCTAAGCCCCCATTGCTGTGTCCCCTCTCGCCATCTTCCTTCTTGTGGCCCAGCCACACTTGGCTGCTAGCAATGAGCTGGACAATACTTTTCTGAAGGTCACTGGGGCAGTGCAAGGCCAAGGCTAGGAGATCATTCATCGTGTTTAAGTTGGCATTCAGAATGTGCAAACCATTGGTGAGAGTCTTCATGCACTCGTGCAATTGCAGTGTTTGATGCTCACTGCAGGAGGCCACTCCCATGGAAGAAGACATCCTCGCAAAGGCTGTGACATCATGCCATTTGTGCTTGAGATGGTCTCCTCCAATCATTTTGCAAGCAATGCAGCTGGAAAGCTTGCCAATGCGTCAGATGTTCTATGCTGTTGCTCAAGAAGTATCCTTGATAGTACCCTGGAGTGCAGCATCTCTGTCCTGCTGAGCAAAGATTGGAGTGTCTTGTGCCTGCTGAAGCAGACTCTCTACTGCAGTCCCTGTATCCACCATCTGCTGTTGCTCACTTGTGAAGTGCAATTTTTCTAGGTGAAAATCTGTCTCTCTCACTAACTGGTCCCACTGAAGTGCATGTACCTGAGCTGGTGCATGGTCTGCAAAGGTTCTGTGACAGTGCACACTGAAGAGGGGTTGAGCTCCTCTGAGAAGTCGCCATCATCTTTGGTGACCTCAACCACTACCTGACAGGCGTGCAAAGGCCTTGTGAAAGATAATTATCGAATGAGTATTGGCAAGGTAAGAATGTTTGAAGTGATATTTAACCACATGATTGTATTTCTGTTGCTATTGACATCAAGTTGACATCATTGAATGTTGTATGCCATGTGGCTGCCTGATATTTAATTCAGTTACGAGGTAGCCAACTGGGTCTCATCTCTGCCGGCCAGCCGTGCCGAGAGACTGCAGATCTTCAGCGCCTCTTCCTCTGCAGGCATTTGTCGAGAGGTGGCTGGAGGACCATCTCTGGTTCTCTGCTGGGGATCTCAAATATGGCTTTTAGCAAGATGATGGACCAGGCTGCTTTCCAGTTGTTAGTTGGCATGAGGTAAAATTCAGACAGATAGCATTTACATTCTCTCAATGTGCAACACATCACCCCTTCAAAAAAATGGAAACTTATTTGAAGCAAACAAGTTTGTCAGACTGGTTTTCTGGAACTTGTATTTGAGATTTTTCTTAATAGCAGTCAAACAGACAGCCATGTAGTGTAGGTAAAGGAGTAGCTTGTATGGCAGCAACCGAGACAAGAGAGAGCTGGCATCTGATTATCTTGAAACAGTTAGCTGCTACCATGCACACTTTGTAAATGTTGCAGTTGTTTGCATTGTGTTACCACTGCATTGAACACTGCTGGTGAATATATTTGCTTAATGCATGTCTTGTGTTCATGAGACTAAAGTCCATAGAATTGTATTCTCAGCCCTATGTGCTTTTGGTGTATGATTATCCTAAGCATGGTTACCGTTATGAAATATCAGGGTTTTTTTGTTTCATTAACACTGATGTTTGGAAAGCAGTTTTAGACTTAGCTCTCAGTGCTCAAGGAGTAGGACAAGTCCCCATTTGGTAAGTCCCTCTTCTCAAGCGGTTGTGTCAAGAGCAGGGAAGGAAGGTTTTTAAAAAATACAGATCACTTGGCCAAAGTTCCTTATGCACTTTTGAAAAATGCAATCACCAGCTACAGAATGGTATAGGCAAAGGTGTGGGGCAGAGATTCTAATCCACATTAGGGTGAAAGAAGGCTGTGTGACACAAACTGTTGAAAAATGTCACAAATCGAAACATGTTGGTGCTTTATTCACATACAAAAAGAAAACTTTCGCTAATACTTGGCTGCATATTGTGACACAAGTTCTAGCCAGAATGGAGTCAATTGGGTAATTCTCCCAACAGTCACTGCTATAAGTGACTGGGATTGATTTTATACATATAATTTGTATTATACAACTAACCCCCACTCAACATTTTGCAGCAAAAATAATCTTTTATCAGCAGACATTGCTGCGATCACGATTTTGGAGATCCTGCTTTCTGTAGTTGTGATCATAATTTTAGAGACTGTTTTCTTCGCCTGCCTTCAACTCATTGGCTGACACAGTGGTGTCAATATTAACATTCAGCCCACGGTAGGTGGCACTGCAAAGGCATAAAAATTTCATCCTGAATTTGCATCACCAGTTAACTCTTCCTGAAGGCGAATAAATTGCTGTCAGCAGTGTGAAATTTTGTCTTTCGTCACAGACATCTTGTCGTGTCATACAACCAATTTGTCAACTATGCGGATGCTTTGTAAGCTCATCAAAGTTGGCTCCCAAACCTTCTATTGATGTTGAAGCTATACCTTTGGAAATCAGTTGGATAATGGTCCTAGGGCTGGCTGCTGATTTGCTTCGACATTCGGCTGATATACTTTTGAAGTGTGCAGAACCCCATACGCAGCTGCTTAATATTACAACAGGCCGTCATTTCAAGAGTTTAATAAAGGAGCTGGTAAAGTAATACGTTCTGTCAAACAATAATTACAGTTATATGTATCATTGTTGCTTGTTATAGTATTTTTTATATCTTTGCTTCTATTGTTAAAAATAAATACATACCTTTTATATTGTATCTTATCACCTCTCAAATGTCACTTTCCCCCTCAAATTCAGTGAATTGCTTTGAAGTTCATAGAGTAATAGAATGGCTACAGCACAGGAGGAGGCCATTTGGCCTCACATCTGCACCAGCTCTCTGCAAGACCAATTTAGCCCATCCCGCTCCCCCAGCCCTGTCCTGTTCTCTCAGCCTTACCCCACAACCCTACAAGTTTTTTTTTATCTACAGGTGCTCATCTAATTCCCTTTTGAAAGCCACAATTGAATCTGCCTCCACCACCCTCTCAGGCAGTGTATTCCAGATCCTAACCACTGTATAAAAAATAAATGTTTTCTTATGTTGTCTTAGGTTCTTTTGCTAATGATCTGAAATCTGTGTCCTCTGGTTTTTGACCCATCCAGCAATGGGAATAGTTTATTCTTATTTACTCTGCCTAGATCTCTCATGATTTTGAACACCTCTATCATATCTCATCTCAATCTTCTCTTCAAGGATAACAACTTCAACATATCCTTGTAACTGAAGTCCCTCATCCTTGAAAAAATTCTTGTTAAACTTTTCTACACCCTCAAAGCCATCACATCCTTCCTAAACTCCAATGTCCAGAATTGGATGCAGTACTCCAGTTGAAGCCAAAACAGTATTTTATAAAGGTTCTTCATAACTTCCTTGCTTTTGTACTCTATATCTCTAATGATAAAGCCCAGGATCTGTATGCCTTTCTAAGCATATTCTCAACCTGCCCTGCCATCTTCAATGATTTGTGCCCAGGTTTCTTCACCCCCTTTTTTAGAATTTTATCCTTTATTGTATATTGCCTGCTTTTGTTTTTTTTTACCAAGCTGTATTACTTCACATTTCTCTGCATTAAATTTCATCTACCATTCCACTAGCCTGTCTATGGCCTCTTGAAATTCATTATCCTCCCTTTTCAATATTTCCAAGTTTTGACATCTACAAAGTTTGAAATTGTGTCCTGCACACCCATGTCTACATTGTAATATACATCAAGAAAAGCAGTGGTCTTATTACTGACCCCTGGGAAATACCACTGTACCTCCCATCTGAAAAACTATTCTGTTTCCTATCATTCAGTCAACTTTGTATCATGCCACTACTATTCCTTTAACGCCATGGGTCTCTATTTTGCTGATAAGCCTATTATTTGACACTTTATCACGTGCCTTTTAGAAGTCCATTTTTACCAAATAAACCACGGTATCCTCAACATGCCTCTCTGTTAACTCATCAAAATGCTTAATCAGGTTAGATAAACACAACTTGCCTTCAAAGAATCCATGTTGCCTTTCCCTAATTAATATGCCTCTGCCCAAGTGACTGGTAATTTTGGTCTGGGTTATTGTTTCTAAAATCCAAAAAAGGGTGTAACTTTTTAAAAGAAGGAGCTACTTAGATTTCAGTAAGAAATGCAAGCAATAGGGAAGTAAAGTTAAGTCAAGGCCAGGTAAAATAAAATAGTATAAGTAAACCAAAGTAAAACATAAGGGAAGTAAACAGAAGCATGGCAGAACAGCTCAGTCATGTGGAATGCGTGTCCTATAATATGTGGAAAATCCTGGACTCTACCGGTGTCCTAGATGACCACATGTGCAAGAAGTGTCACCAGCTGCAGAACCTTGAACTCTGGGTTTTGGAGCTCGAGTGGCAACTGGCGTCACTGTGATACATCCACAAGGCTGAGAGCTACGTGGATATCATATTCAGAGAGGTGATCACATCAAAGCTGAGGAGCCTGGAGGCAGAAAGGGAATGGGTGACTGCCAGGCAGTACAACTAGGCATAGTGCAGGGGTCCTGCTTGCCAATCGGTTTTATGTTTTGGATACTGGTGAGGGTGTTGGTTCCTCCGAGGAGTGCAATCGGGGCCAGGTTTATGGCAGCACAGGTGGCTCTGCTGTAAAGGAGGAGAGGAAGAAGAGGGGAAGAGCAGTAGTGATAGGGGATTTGTTAGTTAAAGGAACAGACAGTCGTTTCTGTGGCTGTAGATGTCACTCCAGGATGATATGTTTTCTTCTTGGTGCAGAGTTAAGAATGTCACGGAGCAGCTGCAGGACATTCTTCTGGGGGAAGGTGATCAGTCAGAGGCCGTGGTCCATGTTGGTACCAATGACTTGGGTAGGAAAGGGGATGAGGTCTTGAAAGCAGATTTTAGGGAGCTAGGAAGGAGACTCAAAAGCAGGATCTCTAAAGCAGTAATCTCAGGATTGCCCCCAGTCCCATGTGCAAGTGAGTATAGAAATAGGAGAATTGAGCGATTGAACACATGGATGTAAATCTGGTGTGGGAAGGAGGGCATCAGATTTCTGAGGCATTGGGACCAGTTCTGGGGAAGGTAGGATCTGTACAAGCCAGCTGGCTTACGTCTGAACAGGACTGGGACAAATATCCTTGAAGGGAAATTTGCTAGTGCAGTTGGGGGTGAGGGGGGTTGCGGTTTAAACTGTATTGGCAGGAGCTGGGAACCTGAGGGAAAATTCAGAGTGGGGAACAGGAGATGGAGAATTAGTGAGTGACTCTGAAAGACAGAAGAAACACAGGTTAAAAAGTGTACAGCACAGGAATTTGTCAGTGTTAAAATGTGTGTATATATACAAAGAGTATAGCAATAATGCCAGTGAGCTGAGGGCACACATAGACACATGGCAGCATGATACCATCATTATAATGGAAACTTGGCTTAAAGAGGGGCAAAAATGGCAGCTTAACATCCCTGCATGTGGAGTGTTCAGGCAGGATAGGGAGGGGGATTATAAAAGGTTGGGGTGTAGCATTATTGGTTGAGGAGGGATGATATACTAAATGAAGCATCAAATGAGGCCATATGGGTTGAGCTCAGAAATAAAAAAAAAAGGGCAGCCACATTGGTAGGAGTATTATAGACCCCCAAATAGTGGAAGGAAGTTAGAAGAGTCTAATATGCAGGCAAATTTCTGAGTGCAAAAGCAATAGGTAGGCCTGTAATAGTTGCAGATTTCAGGTATCCTAATATCAATTGGGATACACAGTTTGAAAGAGGTTGGGGGGGGGGGGGGGGGGGGGGGGGGGGGGGCACCGGTGGGCGGGGCCTGCTCGCCGATGCAGGACGATGTTGGGCGGAACTCCCGGCATCACTCCACCTCATTTCAATTTTCAGGTCGGCAGGGGCTCAGCAGAATCAGCTGTGCGCTCACCGACCTGTCTATGGCCAATTGAGGCCATTGACAAGGTAGTTAAAGTAATTAATGGACCTGCCTGTCCAACCTTAAGGTTGGCGGGCAGGCCAGGAGCCCTGGGGGGCTTAAGAAAAAACATGAAACCCCATCCACGGGCGGGATGAGGTTTCATGTAGGTTTTAAAATTTTTAATAAAATTGTCAATGAAGGACATGTCCCAACTCATGTGACCGTATCATATGAGGGGACATTTCAGGGAAATTTATTTCTTCTGTTTTTAAAATTTTTTCAGACAGGAATTGATCTCCCTGAGGCAACACTTAGCCCCAGGGAGATGAGTGTGCTGTTATGCGCGCGTGCGCAAAAGAGTGCGCTCTCAGCTGAGGGAACTCCCTGGCCCGCACAGGGACCGCGTAGCGCTTCCTTGCGGATGTAACGCTGGGTAGGACTTAATTGGCCCTCCCACGTAAAAAGGCAGTGCGCCCCCAATTGAGGGCACCTACATGCCCGCTCCTAAACTCTCCCCCCACCCCCCGATGGTGGGAGAACTCTGCCCTTGGACTGCATTCAAGAGAACTTTTTCAGCCAACACACAAGGAGAATTCTAGATTTATTCTTGGGAAAGGAAGCTGGGCAAGTGAATGAAGCAGCAGTGGGGGACCATTTTGGAGATAGTGACCATAAAAGTGTTAGATTTAGCATCATTATGGAAAAGAACAAAGATAGACCAGGACTATAAGTTCTAAATTGAAAAAAGACAAATTTTTCAAAGCTGAGAGGTGAACTGGCGAACGTGGACTGGATACAGTCACTAGAAAGGAAAATGGTGTCAAATCAGTAGGAGGTATTCAAAAGTGAGATTTTACGGGCACAGTGTAGACATGTCCCCACAAAGAGAAAGGGTGGTACTTGTAGTGCCCCCTGGTTATCCAGGGCATGCAGGGTAAGATAAAGCAGAAAAAGAAAGCTTATGATTGTCACAAAAAGCTAAATACTGTAGAAAGCCTAGAGGAGTATAGAAAGTACAGGGGTGAAGTAAAAAATGAAATTGGGAAAGCAAAGAGAAGATAAGAAAAAATATTAGCAGGCAAAATTAGCAGGCAAAATCAAAGAAAACCCAAAGAAGTTTTACCAGTACATTAAGAGCAAGAGAATAACTAAGGAAAGTATAGGGCCTATCAGAGATGTGCATGGTAACTCATGCATTGATGCTGAAGATGTGGGCAGGGTTCTCAAGGAATACTTTGTCCCTGTCTTCACTCAGGAGAGGGATGATGCAGACATTCTAGTTAAGGAGGAGGAGTGTGAAATATTAGATACAATAAGCATCGTGAGGGAGGAAGTGCTGGAGGGACTGGCATCCTTGAAGGTGGATAAATCACCAGGGCTAAATGGACTATATCCCAGGTTGTTAAAGGAAGCCATGGAGGAAATAGCGGATACTCGATCATTTTCCAATCCTCACTAGATACAGGCAAGGTACCAGAGGATTGGAGGTCTGCGGACATTGTACCAATATTTAAGAAGGGTGCAAGGGATAGGCCAGAAAATTATAAGCCAGTCAGTCTGACTTCGGTGGTGGGCAAATTATTGGAATCAGTTCTGAGAGACAGTTTAATCCTGTCACTTAGAAAGGCATAGATTGATCAGGGATGGTCAGCATGATTTTGTTAGGTGATGATCGTGTCTAACTAACTTAATAGAATTTTTTGAGGAAGGAACAAGACGAGGGTGTTGCTGTGGATGTTGTCTACATGGATTTTAGTAAGGCATTTGTCAAGGTCCCACATGGCAGACTGGTCAGAAAAGTGAGATCCCATGGGATACAGGGGATGGCGGCGAGTTGGATCTTAAATTGGCTGAGCAACAGGAAACAAGGGGTAATGGCCAATGGATGTTTTTGAGAATGGAAAGTGGTTTCCAGTGGCATTCTACAGGGCTCAGTGTTGGGGCCCTTGCTGTTTGCTGAATATATTAATGATTTGGACTTAAATGCGGGAGGCATTGGGAAATTTGGAATTCTTTGTTCCCTGGCACCAGCACCATATCTAAGTAGGATAGAAAGATTATGGCCAGTATCTCCACAATTGCTGCCGTTACTTCCCACCGTGTCCTCTGATGCATCCCATCCATTCCTAGTGACCTATCAATTTTGAGTACAATCAACCTTTCCAAAACTTATCCAGTGTCTCAACTATTTCCTCCTCCACTATGACCTTTTGCAGCATCTTCCATGGTAAAAGACAAATGCAAAGCACTCATTTAGTATCTCAAGCATGCCCTCTGCCTCCATGCATAGATCCTCTTTTAGGTCATCAATCAACCCCACCCCTTTTTTTACTACCGTTTTACTATTTTTATGCCTATAGAAGACTTTTCACAGAATTTTAATGGCACAGGAAGAGGCCATTCGGCCCATCATGTCTGCACTGGCTCTCCAAATGAGCATTATGACCTAGTGCCAGTGCCCTGCTTTTTCCCTGTAACCATGCACATTGTTTCTAATTAAATAATCATCTAATGCCTTCTTGAATGCCTCTATTGAACCTGCCTCCAGCACATTTCCAGGCAGTGCATTCCAGAGCTGAACCACTCGTTTTGTGAAAAAGTTTTTTCTCACGTCACATTTGCTTCTTTCGCAAATCACTTTAAATCTTTGTCCACTTGTTCTTGATCCTTTTATGAGCGGGAACAGCTTCTCCCCATCTACTCTGTGAAGCCCACTCTTGATTTTGAGCATCTCTATCAAATCTCCTCTTAGCTGCCTTCTCTCCAAGGAGAACAGTCCCCACCTCTCCAGTCTATCTTTGTAACAGAAGTTTCTCATCCTTGGAATCATTCTTGTAAACCTCTTCTGCAATCTGCCCAATGTATTCACATCCTTTCTATAATGCGGTGCCCAGAACTGTTCATACTCCAGCTGTGGTCTAACGAGTGTCTTATATAAATTCAGCATAATCTCCTTGCTCTTGTACCCTATGCCCCCATTAATAAAACCCAGGATACTATATGCTTTATTAACTGTTCTGTCCACCTGTCCTGCCACTTTCAATGATCTATGCACATATACACCCAGGTCTTTCTGTTCCTGCACCCCCTTCAAAATTTCCCTTTACTTTATATTGTCTGTCCATGTTCATTCTGCCAAAATGAATCACCTCACGCTTCTCTGCATTGAACTTCATCTGCCACCTATCTGTCCACTCCACCAACTTGTTTATGTACTTTTGAAGTTCTACACTGTCGTCCTAACATTTTACAACACTCCCAAGCTTTGTATCGTCCACAAATTTTGAAATTGTCTCCACACCAAGATCTAGATCCTTAATATGTATCATTGTTAAGATCGATGCAGTTGGGAAAGCTGAGTTATTTAAAAATCCCAGAGGGAAACTTTAAACAACTGTCATAACCTATAATTTGAAGTGTTATGTTTGAGATGAGACTCTAAATTCAGGAATCAGACCACCACTTCTGGAGATTTTATATTAAACTAAACATTTTATTAATTTACACAGGTTAAAATATATATATGCATGGCTTCAAATTATTACTATCATAACTTCTAACAAATTTCCAAACTAAGCTCCATTAAGGCAACAATAATCCATAGACTTAACCAGATACTATACAAAGCATTTTCACTTTATGAATTCAAAATAAGGCTCTTTTCACTTTGGTTCCTGTGGAGACAGTTGGAGGCTTACAGCTGCCCTTTGATCTCACAATGCCTCTGCCCTACACACACAACACTGCTGAAGTTGTACCTCGCCCAGCCCACTGACTGTAAATTCTCATTGTATCAACAGCCTCTGAACTAAATCTCCCTAATAATAAAACCCCTTTTAGTACCAATTTTATTAGTAATATAAACATATGGCTTGGTGTCAGTTTTCACCCCACTTCTTAAATGCTCTATTCAAAAAATGCAAATGCATGCTATCTCTCTTACATATCAAAACTAGTACACATCAAAGCACCCAGACTAACTGTCTTTAATCCAATTAAGACACACCCACAGACTAAACCTTTATTTTAAAAGAAAAATATTTTCCAATAATATATACATTAATAGCTTCATGACAATCAGGAAAAGCAAGGGTCCCAATACTGACCCCTGGGGAACTCCACTACAAACTTTCCTCCAGTTTGAAAAATATCTGTTGACCATTACTCTCTGCTTCCTATTTTTTAGCCAACTTTGTATCCACATTGCTCATGGAATAAAAGGGATTGTAGCAATAACTTTTCTCAAGTCTGTTGTGTGACGCTA
This sequence comes from Carcharodon carcharias, assembly GCF_017639515.1. NCBI lineage: Eukaryota > Metazoa > Chordata > Chondrichthyes > Lamniformes > Lamnidae > Carcharodon > Carcharodon carcharias. The sequence continues at coordinate 53,863,447 of NC_054479.1, read as the reverse complement.
TATCGAATACCTTTTTGAAAGTCCATATACATAGCATCAACAGCGTTTACCCTCATTGATCTTTTCTGTTACCTCTTCAAAAACTCCAGGAATTGGTTAAACACTATTTGCCCTTTAGAAATCTATGCTGGCTCTTGCTTATCAACCCATATTTTTTCGTGTGACTACTAATTCTATCCCAAATAATATTTTCTGAAATATTGCCCACCACTGAAATTAAACTGTCTGTAATTGCTGGGCTTATCCTTACAACCTTTTCTGAACAAAGGCGTAATGTTTGCAGTCCTCCAGTCCTCTGGCATCTCCCCTGAGCTGAGGGAAGACTGAAAAATTATGGTCAGTGCCCTTGAAATTTCTACTCTTACTTTCTTCTATATCCTTGGATGCATTCATCCGGTCCCGGTGCCTTGCCAACAGTCTATTCAACACTTCCTCCTTATCTATTTGAACCCTTCTAGTGACAGAGTTTCCTCGCCTGTCACTATGGCCTGGTTAGCATCTACCTCTTTGGTAAAGATGGATGCAGAGTATTCATCTAATACCTCAGCCATGGCCCCTTTGTCTACATATAAATTCCTTTTTAGGTCCCTAATTGGGCCTACTCCTCCTTTTACCACCCTTTTGCTATTTATATGCCTATAGAAGACATTAGGATTCCCCTTTATGTTCGCTGCTAATCTTCTCTCATAACCCCCTTTCGCTTCTCTAATATGCTTTTTTGCCTTCCCTCTGAACCTTCTGTGTTCCTCTTGGTTCTCAATTGTATTTTCTACCTGACACCTGTCATCAGCACACTTTTTATTCTTTATCTTAATTTCTATCTCCTTTTTCATCCAGGGACCTGTGGATTTGTTGCCCCACCTTTCCCTTACAATGGAATATACCTTGACTGTGCCCAAACCAATTCATTTTTAAAGGCAGCCCATTGTTCAGCTTCAAATTTTCCTGCCGATCTTTCATTGCAGTCTATCTGGCCCAGCTCCATTCTTGCCCCATCGAAGTCGGTTCTCCCCCGTTAATTATTCTTATTCTGGATTGTCTATTGTCCTTTTCTATCATCATCCTAAAACACACCAATACAATGATCACTGTCTCCTCAATGTTCCCCCACTGACACTTGATCTACTTGGCCCACCTTATTTCCAAGAACTTGGTCCAACAGTGTATCTATTCTTGTTGGATTGGACACATACTGCTGTAGAAAATTTTCCTGAACACAATCTAGGAACTTTTGCCCTTCTCTGCCCTTTACACTACCACTGGTCCCAGTCAACATTTGGGTAATTGAAGTCCCCCATTATAACTACTCTATAATGCTTGCATCTCTCTATAATTTCCCTGCAGATTTGTTCTTCTACATCATTCTCACTAGTTGGCAGGTCTATAGACTACACCAAGCAATGTCATTGCACTCTTTGTTCCTTAGCTCTAGCCAAATTGATTCTGCCCTTGAACCCTCTGGGATATCCTCTTTCTTCAGCACTGTAATGCTCTCCTTAACCAAGACCGCCACCCCTCCTCCTTTCCTTCCTTTCCTATCTTTCTTGAATACCTTGTACCCAGGAATATTTCACACCCAGTTCTGCCCTTGGCTAACCGACAGAAAGCAGAGAGTCGGGATAAATGGGTCTTTTTCTGGATGGCAAGCTGTAAGTAGTGGGTTGCCACAGGGTTCGTTCCTTGGGCTCCAACTACTTACAATCTATATTAATGACTTGGATTCAGGGATAGAAGGTACTATAGCTAAATTTGCAGATGACACCAAAATAGATGGGAAAGTAAGTTGTAATGAAGACATAAGAAATTTACAAATGGATATGGACAGGCTAGGTGAATGGGCCAAAATTTGGTAGATGGAGTTTAACGTGGACAAGTGTGAGGTTATCCATTTTGGTTGGAAGAATAAAAAGTGACTTATTATTTAAATGGAGAGAAACTTCAGAATGCTTCCGTGCAGAGGGACCTGGGTATCCTCGTGCATGAATTGCTGAAAGCTAGTATGCAGGTACAGCAGGTAATAAGGAAGGCAAATGGAATTTTGGCATTTATTGCTAAAGGAATAGAGTATAAAAATAGGGAAGTATTGTTGCAACTGTACAAGGCATTGATGAGACCGCAGTTGGAGTACTGTGCACAGTTTTGGTCACCTTACTTGAGGAGGGATATATTTGCACTGGAGGCGGTTCAGAGGAGATTCACTAGATTGATTCCAGAGATGCGGGGCTTATCTTATGAGGAGAGGTTGAGCAGTTTAGGCCTATGCGCGCTAGATTTTAGAAGGATGAGAGGAGATCTAATTGAGGTATATAAGATGCCAAGGGGATAGACAAAGTAGACATGGAGCGGATGTTTCCCCTTGTGGGGCATTCTAGAACCAGAGGTCATAGTTTTTGGTTAAGGGGTGGTAGATTTAACTCAAAGATGAGGAGGAATTTCTTTTCTCAAAGGGCCGTGAATCTGTGGCATTCACTACCTCAGAGTGCAGTGGACGCTGAATAAATTTAAGGAGGAGATAAACAGATTTTTAAATTAGTAATGGGTTGAAAGGTTATGGGGAGAGGGCAGGAAATTGTAGTTGAGGCTGAAATTAGATCAGCCATGATCGCAATGAATGGCGGGGCAGGCTTGAGGGGTTGAATTGCCTACTCCTCCTAGTTCTTATGTTCCTTGAGCCAGGCCTCTGTTATTGCCACAACATCATATTTCCACATGGCAATCTGTGCTTGTAACTCCCCAATCTTATTTACCATACTTGGTGCATTCACATGTATGCATAGTAACCTTGAGAATAATCCAGAGATTACATTTGAGGTCCTGCTTGCTAATTTTCTACCTAGCCCTCTAAATTCTGATTGCAGGACTACATTCCCCTTCCCATCGAAGTCATTGGTACCACTGTGGACCACGACCTCTGGCTGATCACCCTCCCCCAGAAGAATGTCTTGTAGCTGCTCTGTGACATCCTTGACCCTGGCAGCAGGGAGGCAACATACCATCCTGGAGTCACGTCTACAGCCACAGAAATGCCTGCCTGTTCCCCTAACCAATGAATCCCCTACCAGTATTGCTCTTTTTTCTTCTTCCTCCCTTCCTGTATAGCCGAGCCACTTGTGGCGCCACAAACTTGGCTCTGACTGCACTCCTCTGAAGAACCAGCTTCCAAAACAGAAAACCGATTGATGAGCGGGACCCCAGGGACTCCTTTGCTACCTCTCTACTTCTCTCGGACTGCCTGATGGTTACCCATTCCTTCTCTGTCTCCAGGCCCTTAAGCTGCGGTGTGACTACCTCTCTGAACGTGCTATCCACGTAGCTTTCAGCCTCGCGGATGCGCCAAAGTGACTCCAGCTGCCGCTCGAGTTCTGAAACCCAGAGCTCAAGTTTCTGCAGCTGGCAGCACTTCCTGCACATGTGGTCATCTAGGACACTGGTAGCTCCCATGACTTCGCACATATTACAGGACACGCATGCCACTTGACTGAGCTGCCCTGCCATGTCTTAACTCTACTTCCCTTATGTTAACTTTATTCTACTTTGGATTATTGATATTACTTTTATTATATTGGCCCTAAGTTTCTCTTATTCCAGCGCTTCTCAGTTAAATCCAAGTGGAGCTACTTGTTTAAAAATATTACACTTTTCTAATTTACTCACCAGGTCCTACTTACCAAGGCCACCACTCTTCTTTCTGAGGAAAGGTAGAAAAGGAAAGGAGCACTTCCTCCCTCCTCACCTAACTCCCTCAGTCACCTCTGCTCTTGAACTTTTGCTGCTTCTTGCACTGTTTTTATAGTTCTTCTGCTCTCCTCCAGGTGCTGCTGACTGCCTGTCCTGGGGTCCACCTCTCGCACTCTCCTCTAGCTGCTGCTGACTGCCCGTCCCAGGGTCCTCCTCTCGCACTCTCCTGCAGGTCCTCTTTTATGTTAGCTTCTGATCACTTCTTATACTCTATGCCTTTCTTATTTCCTTTTTCACTGAACCTCCTGAACTTGTCAGTCTGCTTCTCACTTTTATTATCAACCTGGCATTAGAAATATATATCCTTTTCCTGCTTCATTTTGCTCTCTCTCTTTTTAGTCATTCAGGGAGCTCTGGCTTTGGTTGCCCTACATTTCCTTCTCGACTGTAGCTGAACTATCTCCTCTTTAAAGGCAGCCTATGTGCTGTAACAGCTTGAGATGCCAATCTCTCATCCCAATTTATCCGGGATAAGACCATTCCCACCCCATAAAATTATCCCTCTTCCAATCGATTATTTTTATTCTAGATTGTCCTTTGTCCTTTTCCATGGCTAATTGAAACCTTATGATACTATGATCAATGTCCCCTAAAAGGTCTCTTACTCACAATAGATCCACTTGATCCACCTCATTCCAGAACCAGACCCAGCAGTGCCTCCTTGCTCTTTGGGTTGGAAAGATACTGATCATGTAAATTCTCATGAACACACTTCAGAAACCCTTCTCCCTCTCTGCCCTTACACTATTGCCATCCCAGTTTATATTGGGATAAATAAAGACCGCTATTATCACTACTCTTGCATTTCCTGCAAATTTGCTCCTCTGTACCTTTCTCACTAGTTACATGCACTGTTGTGATGGCACTTCTACTGTTTCTTAACTCTCACCAAATATATTCTGTCCTTGACCCCTCCAAGACATCCTCTTGCTGCAACACTAATATTCTCCTTAATCAGTACGGCCATCCCTCCACCTCCTTTCTTCCTTTCCTTATCTTTCCTGAACATTTGTGTATCCAGGGATAGTTGGTACTCAGTCCTGCCACTTTTTGAGCCAGGTCTCCATTATTGCCATGGCATCATATTTCTATATGACAATTTGTGCTTGCAGCCCACCAACCTAATTTACAATGCTTCATGTGTTTATGTACATGATCTGTAAACCTGAACTTGATCTTACTATATTTCCTCTTAGTCTCTCTTATTTAAAGTTTACCATTTCTTACTCTGGCTCTCCCAATCCTTGATGCACCTTGTTTATCCTTCCCAATGCTACATCCTGGTTAGTGCTATTGAGGAGGTTTTAAAGTAACAAACCACTCAATGAAGACATTGGTCCCAGCCCTGTTGAGGTGCAACCCACCCGATCTGTGCTTGTTCCACCTTCTCCAGAAACAGTCCCAATATTCCAGGAATCTAAAGCCATTCCTCTTGCACCATCTTTCCAGCTAGACATTTATTTGTGTTATCTTTCTATTTCTGTATTCACTAGCATGTGGCACTGGGCGTAATTCAGAGATTACTACCTTTTGGATCAAGCTTGCTAGTTCCCCCCATTAGCTCTGTAAAATCTGCATGCAGGACATCATTCTTTGGTCTACCTTCACTGTAGGTATTAATATGCACCATGACCTCTAGCTGTTCATCCTCCCTCCTCAGAGTGTTGCATAGCCATTCAGTGATATCCTTGACCCAGGGAGGTAACATATCAACCTGGATTCACGCCTGTGGATGAAAAAATGCCTGTCTGTTCCCTAACTATAGAATCCCCTATCACTCCTGCTTTCCCAATCTTCCTCCTGCCTCCCCTGCTGTCCCCCACACTGTACAGCTGAGCCAGCCGTAGTACCAGGAACTTGGCTGTAGCTGCACACCCCAGATGAACCATCACTCTCACTGGTATTCAGAACTGGAGAGTAAGACACCCTCAGAGGGCTCCTGTGATATTTGCCCGGTTCTCCCATTCTCTCTCTGCCTGCAAACCCCTAAACTGCAGGGTGATCATATGTTATCCACGAGACTCTCAGCCTTGTGAATGTGCTGCATTGATGGAATGTTGTTGTATGGGTGTATAATCTTACAAAGCAGTTGGCTAAATGACTTCTGGTGGTGCTTGTTAAAGAATGAATGGTGATTCAGACACCAGAATTCTGTTGTCCTGGAATAATATCATGAACTCCAATGTCCATCCGAACCATAGGTATGGACAGAAGGGCCTTAATTTAAAAGAAATACTTATATTTATCTGGTGCCTTTCACAAGCTTAGAACATTCCAAATCAATGAAGTACTTTTGAAGAATAGACACTGTTGTAATGGTGTACTTGATAGCAATCCTGTGCATGTTCCAGTAAGCGATTTGCTGTGATTCAACCTCAGCCATGCCAATAATGCAGCAGAGAGTAAGAGGTGGGGTGGGGTGTAGTCTGTCTATGGAAAACGGCATCAAGCTGTTTGTACAAGGAAACGATGTTGGGAGGGGGAAAGAAGTCGAACCAAAGAGCACACTTGAAATTATTCATGAAAAATGGATACCACAGCTTCTGCAAGAGGTCTGGGTGTAACTTTGCTGATCAATGTGGCAATCAATCAGGTTTTGAGTTGCACTAAACCTTCTGTGCTAAGGTAGTTGCAATGGTGTTAGGTAATATTATTTCCTTTCACAGCCCTGAGTGAAAGATGATTCTTGATTCTGATCATTATACCTGCTAGAAAGTGTATACATGTGCTTTGGGTAAGGGTGAACAGGATTGGCCTCAGTGTCTATCTTCACTTCCCAGGAAGAGCAGTCAGCGAGGGAAGGTACTGGAAGAAGCCTAGGACCCTGTGAACAGTTACCCAGTGTGATTCAGGAGAAAGGAAAAAAAATAGACGGAGAAAATAAACAATATAAATAAAACAATATAAAATAAACAATACATGAAAAATGAGTTTCTGCAAGATATTCTGTCAATTACAGATTTGATGATGAATACTTGAATGCCCAGAGGAGTTTTAGTGAAATATTTGACTCATGCGCAATGCTGGTAAAATTGTTCACTGTGCCATATTTGTTTTTATTTCTCCAGGACCCAGGCTGAGATGGGGCACACATGCAGAGGCACCATTAACCTAGCAACTGCCCACATCGACGTCGAGGACTCATGCACCTTTGTGCTGTCAGATAGTGGGCGTACGTACCACCTGAAGGCAAGCTCTGAGGTGGAGCGGCAACGCTGGGTGACAGCACTCGAACTGGCCAAGTCCAAAGCCATTCGGATGATGAACAATCAGTCAGGTAGTGTCTGTGGAGCAATGTTATCATCATTTAAATTACAATAATGTTGCTTTAGATTCACTTTACACAGAAAAACATTGGCGACTTTGCTGACACTTTTTAGCGTGAGTATTTTATTAACTGAGATTTAGTGCTGGTGAAAACCCACGATATTTGTTTGATTTTATTCTTGACTTCCTTCCCACACTGCTGAAGTTAAGCTACAATTCTGTGTTGCCAGGTTCTGGCAGTGAGACATTGTCCAAATCTAATGGTATGTGAAGGAATGCGTTTACTTGAAGAGTGAAGACAACCCTAGAGGCTAAGCTACCTGTCTTCATACCAGAATGTACCTTTTCACAAGTGGCATTGTTAATCTGATTGTTCAGACAAGGGGTGTAACCAAATTGCACAGGAAGCGATGACTTCCAAATTTTGGCATTTGGAGCCAGAGGAGTGTGAACTGTTCTTAGGAAATGTCCTAGGAAAGGAAATATGAATTGTGGCTAAAAAAAAAGTTTTATTTGGTTTTAATAGGGCAATACTAGAAAGGCTTCACTTATTGCGCAACCCTCATCGACCTGAGAAGATGGTGCTGGGCTCCCTCCGTGATCTTGATGTCCTTTTGGTGATGATGCTTCCACAATAGTGTTAGATAGGAAATTAAAGCTTACTGACCCAGTGTCAACAAAGGCACAACATTTTATGGCCAAGTGAGAATGGTGTGTTACTCTGAGAATTTGTTTTCGGACTTGAGTGATTGATTGAATTGGAAGTCATATTAAGAGTTGAAGTTTGCGGCTGCTTCAATTCTTGCCCAATATGGAACTGTATTTAATATAGTGCTTGGAGAATGATAGTGTTACTCAGTGAGTCAATACCTTTATGGGGATTATGCAGTGTGCTTCATATTTGAAGCAGGAACACCCCTGACTCTTAAACTGGGAGCTAAAGGCAGAGGTTGATAATCTGAGAGTGGCCATTTCAATGAACGATATTTGATAATGAACAATGACTTTGGGTTTCATTTACCCTCAGGTAAGCTGCATTTTGCAATGTAGGTTAATTTCTTTTACATTGCATATTGAACACTGGGACCATGCAAGAGGAAATGAGAGTCAAGACGATGAGTGTCAAACCTGTGTTTAATTAAACCAGTTGGTGCCTGTAATTGACTCTCCCTGTTTAGATTAGTTAAAAGGTTGTGATGGGAAACATGTTGTTGTGGCTGATGATATCTTCACTTAAATAGTTTGTAGTAGATTAGGAAGGCTGCATGATTATATTTATCATTAATAAAGTGGCTCAACCTCTCAAGTGGAAACAGTTACCACTTCACCCTGTTGACAGTCGCATTTTCTATGGAATAGTAGTTTGAGATTGGAAGAAAGGAAAGACTCCACAAATTTGAAATAAGGAACAGAGAAGGCTGGATCTGCATAGAAGGCCCATCAGTATATGGAGAAGTAAGACAGATTAAGTTTTTTTTTGGTGGGGCCCTCATTTTTAAATTTATTTTGCGTTTCCCTGGCTCAAACAATCAGTTAGAGCAATTACGTTGGAATGGTGGAGCCATGTATCTGTTGTAGTGGTGTCTCGCATGAGAACTTCACAGTGAATGTCAGGAAACTAATAACTGCACTGAGAGACTTATTTGGCTCCCATATTAAAAGCTCTACCTCTCCCACCCCCCTTGTCCCTGACTCTGTGCTTGTTCAGACTGAAACCAATTATGGAAAATATCGTTGTTCAGTTGTATCCTGAACCAAGTCTTGAACCCCACTTTCCAACACCTAGACAGCTAACTTCTAATTCAACAAAATCACCCACCTATGCCCCTACTTCACCTCCACTGTCGATTAAAACTCGTGTTCTTTCTTTAGTCACTTCTGTACTCGTCACCTCTGATGGCCTGAGAGGCTGCCTGAGCTCCAACATATTTGAATTCCAACTCATCAAAAATTCCACTTACCACCTTCTGGCCCATGTTAAGCTCCTTGATAATAGACCTCCATTGGTTTCCCCAAACACATCAAATTCCATTTCCTTATGCACACTTACAAATCCCTCCACTGCTTTGTCCTAACTTATCTCCACAACTGACCCCAGCCCACTCTGCTGACCCTCTGAAACTGCATTTCCTTCCTCAACTTCACCACAAATAGCAGAGACTTCAGGGCCAGCCTTTGGGGCTCTCTCCCAAAACTCCTTCATCTTGTTGCTTGTAACCCTACCTTCATAACCAATCTCCTTGATTAAACTTTTTAGTCACTTCTCCCCAACCTCGTGTCATTGTTCAGCAGCTCCCCTTTTCTCCCCTGTGAATTGTCTTGGCATGTTGTTTGCATTAAAGACACTGTGCAAATGCAGCTACTTATAATGTTGACTGATCTATTTGATAAGATACCATCCCTCACAAAAGTCTTTGTCATGTAATGACTGTTAACTCATTTTGAAGATTGGAGCTTTCGGGGGCACAATAGCAAAGGGCAATCAGTGCCATTTCTCCTGGATCCTCTGCAGAAATGTTGGCCCAGATTTTTCAGTAGTAGCCACAGTGAAACCGTCTATATTTACTGTCATTGCTGTCTGAAACTGACAGGAGCTTCTGAACTCTACAGTTGCTATCAATGATCCTCCAGTGGGTGTGCTGTTGAAGTAGTCCCACACCACCTGACTGCAATCGATTATAAATCACTGAACTAACAAGAACTTGCCCTTTTACACTGTCAGTAATATTATTGAAAAAGTTACACCTTGATGAATGACGTGCAACTGAGTTTTTAACAGCGAAGTTCATAATTACTGCTGAAAACCATGTCTAGCCCTGAAAAATTAATTTTCTTTGTGGAATATCAAATTGTCTTATGCATTTTTACAAGTTTTTTTGGAAAATGGTTTGTTTGATATTTCAGTTTCTATCTTAATCCCATCTATGTAGCCTAATCATTTATTTTACTTTCTGTAAAAAAAAAATTCAAAGTGAAGGATAATCAGTGAATTTTATTTCCAGGTTTGCTGTCTGTGAGAATACATAAATGTGACTGGCTGCTTATGCTGTTTAAAAACACCAGTGTTGCTAGACGCTTGGAGATCATCATGACTTGGTGCCAGATTCAAACTAACATTGGGATTGCTGGAACATTTGTGTGCAACTTTCTTCAAAGTCAGTGACAAGTGCTATTGCTTCCCCATTGGCCACAAAATCTGGGTCAATATCTAAAGAGTAATAAAGGAAGCAATGTGGTCAGTTTGAAGAGGGTCTCAAGTTTACTCCAGTCTGTGCTGAGTTGCCAAATCTCAGCCAGAGTGATGTTTGGGCACTATACAATTGACCTCTCCACCGTGGGATTGGAAGGGAAAACTGGCCAGATTACTCAATTCTGAGCACTACCTAGATTCTGGTAGTGCAATTAGGAATGCAGGAGCCAGAGTAGGCCATTCGTCCTCTTGAGCCTGCTCTGCCATTCAGCTGGTCTTCTATCTCAATGCCATTTACCTATGCTAACCCATACCCGTTGGTATATTTAATATCTAGAAATCCATAGATCTCAGTCTTGAACATACTCAATGACAGCCTCCACAGGCCTCTGGGGTAGAGAATTCTAAAGATTCATCACCCAAGCGAAGAATTCCTCCTCATCTCCGTCCTAAGTGGCCTGCTGCTAATTCTGAGTCTGTGCCCCCTGGTTCTAGAACCCCCCCCCAACTAGGGGAAACATCCTTCCTGCATCTACCTTGTCAAGTCCTGTAAGAGTTTTGTAAGTTTCAATGAGATCACCTCTCACTCTTCTAAACTCTAGAGGATACAGACCCAGTCTCCTCATAACTGTACACAATACTCTAGGTGCGGTCTCATCTTGGCTGTATAAACTTACACCAAGACATATTTACTCCTGTACTCAATTTCTCTTGCAATAAAGGTCAACATAAAGGTCCCCTTCCTAATTGCTTGCTGCACTTGCATATTAGCTTTCAATGACGTATGAACAAGGATGCCAAGATCTCTTTGGTCATCAGTAGTTTGCAATCTCTCACCATTTAAGAAATACTCTGCATTTCTGTTATTCCTCCCAAAGTGCATAACTTCACATTTTTTCACACTATATTCCATCTGCCATGTTCTTGCCCACTTACTTAGCCAGTTTAAATTCCCTTGAAGCTTCTTTGCATCCTCCTCACAACTCTCATTCCCATCAAATTTGGTGTCATCATATTATGTTTGGTCCCCACTTCCAGATCATTGACATAGATTGTGAATAGCTGGGGCACAAACACTAATCCTTGTGGTATCCCACTAGTAACAGCCAGCCAACCTGAGAATGACCGTTTATTCCTAATCCCTGTTTTCTGTCTGCTAACGAATTCTCAATCCATGCCAGTGTATTACCTCCAATCCCATGTGCTCTAATTTTGCTTACCAACCTCTTGTGTGGAATTTTGTCAAAAGCCTTCCGAAAATTCAAATACACCACATTCACTGGTTCTCTCATCTATTCTGCAAGCTACATCCTCAAAAATCTCTAGCATAAGAAATAGGAATAGGAGTAGGCTATTCAGCCCCTTAAGCCTGCCCTGCCATTCAATAAGATCATAGCTGACCTGCCCCAGGCCTCAACTCCCCTTTCATGCCAGCTCCTCATAGCCCTCAATGCCCTGATATTTCAAAAACCTACCTACCTCCTATTTAAATACTTTCAGTGATCTAGCCTCCACAGCTCTATGGCTTAGAGAATTCCAGACATTCAGTACACTCTGAGAGAAGAAATTCCTTCGCATCTTCGTTTTAAATGTGTCCCCTTATTCTGTAACTATGTCCCTTAGTTCGTGATTCCCCCACTAGTGGAACCATCTTCTCGACATCTACCATGTCAAGCCCCCTCAGAATCTTGTACGTTTCAATAAGATCACCCCTCATTCTTCTAAACTCTAATGAATAAAGGCCTAATCTTTTAGTTGTTCTTGATTAGTCAACCTCTTCATCCCAGGAATCAGCCTAGTGGATCTCTTTTGAACTGCCTCCAATGCCAGTATATCCTTTCTTAAATACGGGGACCAAAACTGTACTCCAGGTACAGCCTCACCATCACCCTGTACGGTTATAACAAGACTTCCCTATTTTTAAACTCCAAGCCTCTAACAATATAGACCAAAATTCCATTTGCCGCCTTAATTACTTGCTGCACCATCATGCTAACTTTTTGTGTTTCATGGACAAGAACTCCCAGAACCCTCTGTGCTAGACGTTTTTGGAGTCTATTTAAATAATAGTCTGCCTTTTGGTTCTTCCTGCCAAAGTGCATGTTTGTCATACATGATTCCCCTTTCATGAATCCATGTTAACTCTTCCCAATTGTACCTTTATTTTTGAAGTGTCCAGTTATCACTTCCTTTATAATAGATTCTAGCATTTTCCCTACTATTGATGTCAAGCTAACAGGTCATGTAGTTCCTTGTTTTCTCTCTCCCTGCTTTCTTAAATAGTGGGGTTACATTTGCTACCTTCCAATATGCAGGAACCATTTCAGAATCTGTAGAATTTTGGAAGATGACCATTAACGCATCCACCATCTCTACAGTTACCTCTTTTGATTGAGTGGGCATTGAGGATGGGCCCACGTTCAACAAGTGAATTGGAATTGTACAAAAAAAGGAGGAAAAAGGGAATATAAAGATGAAGCAATTTAGGATTGTATAGTTGAATTTTTGTATTGTGTCCTGAAATTTGTAAACCATTCACCAAAGGTCCAATTCTTGAAAAACTTCTATTTTTTCCATTTCTGTGTCTTATGATTTTGATGTATTAGTTAAGGTTTGTGTGATCAGTAAAGCCGGCATTGAGACTTGAGCCCTTAATGGACTCCCTAATCTGTGCCTTGTCCAACTTGAATTTCCTCTGGTTTCCACTTCGTATGTGGCCCGCTGCTTCGAATGAAGTTTAGAGAGAAAGTCATTAAGTTCTTTGAGATGGAGTCAGCACATTAAATCCATAGCAATAAAGTCTGTTGGAAGTAGCTCCTAAGCCTATTATTTTAAGCTGTAAATAGTGGTTTTGACCCTGAGAATGCATTTCTACCTCAGTGTATTGCCCTGATTAATCAGATGATCTCTTTAATGTTCAATCAGACTACAATATCAAAAGTGTGCCATAAATTGTTGTTGGCATGTGAGTGTGGAAGAGATGGGGTGATGGGATTCTTTTCCCTTTCTTTCCCTGTCATGAAGTACTTATAAAGGGATGGTCAGCAGATAGATGAGATAACTATATTATTAACTTTCCACTTGACGATGGATACGAGCTCAGGTGTGACCAACCTGTAAAACTCCCCATACATTCAGCAATAGGAATTCCTGCTGCCTTCAGTTTTGTTTTGCAAAGGCAAATAAGTCACAGTGGCATTGTATAAATTTAGGAAGTAGTAGTGTTAGGAAAAGCATGTCAAATGCTTTTTGATGGTTGGGTTTGTTTAAAATTGACAATTTAAAAAATTTGGTTTGGCACAATGCTTAAAATAGGATCACAAAATTCTATGACTTGCTATAATTCCAAGATGCCTCTCGATGGTGCTGTTGTACTGCGATTGCTGCTAAGTAACAACTTTGTGTCATAATTTTTTGTGCCATAATTTTGAAGATTTCTAACATTCAAGAATATCCCAGGATTTAAATTATGTGCAATTAAGTGAGGATTCATCTGGAAAGGATGGTCGCTTTATTTTAAAAAAAACCTGGTAAATTTAATTTATTTTTCATGATTTGGCAGTCCTGAAGAGTGGCTGCTGCCAATTGTGCTCAGCTTGGATTTCACAGCTCCTTGGCACTCACTTAAAGCAGTCCTGAAGATAAGGTCTTTGTAACTGGATAGCTTTGGTTTGTAATTTTTTTTAAAATGATAATCACGAAGATTAGGCAAGAATCAAGAAAAGTCACTTTCTAGGAAACATCTGAAATATAAACATAATTGGTAACAGCTTAAAAAAAATGCTCTGATCTATTTAAGGCTAATAGTGGGATGCTAAATGATAGCCAATATCCAGCAACAGCAAAGCTGCTCTTTTCTCTTAAGAATGCTTTGTATCCCTCATTATAGAAGATAAGGGAGGTAAGTGGATACAGTCAGCTGTCTTTATTTATTAGATTAATGTAAGTGCTTATCTTGTGATGCTCAAGTTTGTGCATTGTGCATTCTCTCTTTCCGGCTTTATTCTTGTATGTTTTGTTAGATCGTTAATTTGTGCTTCATTGTCATTCTTGTATTTAATTTAATACTGAGCTTTGTTTTCCTTATTTTTTCATTTTTAAAATAAATTTTGTGTGAATTCATTCTGCTCTGCATTTCCTTATTATTTATTGTGTGTGTGCATGAGTGTATATATATGTGTGTGTGCGCGTGAGTATATGCGTGTTTGTGTATGTGTATGTGTGTGTGTGGATGTGTAGGCGCGCATATTTATTTTGGTTCACTGTGTGCTTAAAATGTATAGATTTTTATAAAAATACATAAAATTGAGGTCCAGCCAGATTAGCCCATTCTTGTTATGCCAGCATCACATTTATTTTGCCTTGCCACTGCAGATCCACTTGGCACCTTATGGACAAGGGGAGACAATAATATGCAGTAAGAATAAATAATGAAATGGTGTTTAGCCCATGGTTAGGCAGCAGTGTGACTTGGAGGGTTTTAACCAGGTGAGCCTGTATGGATGCTAGTATATATAGTATTGAGTAAGGGATAGGAAAGAGAGAAAAATCACTTAAATTGCAGCTTTCCACATCAGGCCCCTCCTAAGACAGTGGATGAAGTGCAATAACTTGTATATAAGCCAAATCTTCAGCCAATCTATGCAGAACAAGAGCTCACGAACAGTGATGAGGTGAATGGACAATGGACCTTTTTTTTGTGCTATTGGCTGATGGAGGGATATTGACCAAGGCATGAGAAAGATCTTTACACATTGCATAGTGCCTTGGAATGTTCAATTGATCAATCTCCGCCTCAATTTGACATCTCATCTAAGATGTACTTTTTAAAAAAAACATTGTCTGTCTACATTGTTACTATGTCCTGAATGTAAAATATATGATGGAAAAATAATTACAAATCCAAAATAAAAGAATGAAAAATGTACAATAGCTCCACCATTTGAAAGTGGTTAATGTTTCAGGTAAACACCGTTCGGTCAGTTACTGCAGCTGTCAGATTCACCTGTATGAGGGCATGAAGGCCAAGCACAGTGGGGCTGCATGGTTATTTGTTTGTGAATTGAAATGAAGAAGCTTGGAAAGAGCTACATGTGAGTATTGACTTTGAACTTTCAAAGTTGTTGCATTATTTGACCATTCGGTACAGTTTATTATGCTCACAAAAAATCAGACTCCAAAAGCAAGCTGCAATTTTTTTTCAAAAGCAAAACTTCATCTTGCACTTTTGAAAGAATATTGCTGTGGATCAAAAAATAAACCCTTGCCCCACCCAAAACATTGTACAACTCTCTGCAGCCATCAAATCCCTCCAGGCATTGTACAACTCACTGCAGCCACCAGATCTCTCTAGGCATTGTACAATTCACTGCAGCCACCAGATCTCCCAAGGCTCATGATTCCACCACCAATCACACCTTCCCTTCACCCTCCACCCCCGTCAGCATTCTGTAGGGACCGTTCCCTCTGGGACGCCTTGGTCCACTCCTCCATCACCCCCAGCACTTCATCCCCCTCTCACAGCACCTTCCCATGCATTCACAGAAGGTGCAACACCTGCCCCTTTACCTCCCCCTTCCTCATCGTCTAAGGGCCCAAACACTCCTTTCAGGCGAAGCAGCGCTTCACTTCCTTTAATTTAGTCTACTGCATTCGCTGTTCCCAATGCGGTCTCCTCTACTTTGGAGAGACCAAATGCAGACTGGGTGACCACTTTGCAGAACACCTTCGGTCTGTCCGCAAGCATTACCCAGACCTTCCCGTTGCTTGCCATTTCAACACTCCACCCTGCTCTCATGCCCACATGTCCTCCGTCCTCGGCCTACTGCAATGTTCCAGTGAAGCCTGATGCAAACTGGAGGAACAGCACCTCTCTTCCAATTAGGCGCTTTACAGCCTTCCGGACTTAAAATTGAGTTCAACAACTTCAGACCATGAACCCTCTCCTCTATCCTCACGTCCTTTTTAACCTCCTTTTACAATATTCATTTTTATATATTAATTTTTATTTTTTATCCACATTTTTATTTATTTTCATTTTTATTAATTTAGTCATTATTTTATCCTATTTTTAATCTTTTATCCCCACTACCACAACGGCCATCTGTAACTTGTTCATGTTGTTCTTTTCAGAGTGCTTACTCTTGTTTTGCTGTTATCACATTCTGCTTTCTTACCTTAATGTCACTGTCAGCACCTCCCTTAGCCCTTACCACTACTATAAACACCCACTTTGTCCTTTTGTCCATGACATCTTTGCCAATCTCTCCTTTGCCCCCACCTATCACTGGCTTTCTATCCGGCTTCACCTGTCCCACCCCCCTTAAATTGTATAAATTTCATCACATTTTTACTTCTCTTTAGCTCTGAAGAAGAGTCATACAGACTCAAAATGTTAACTCTGTTTTTCTCTCCACAGATGCTGTTAGACCTGTTGAGTTTTTCCAGCATTTTCTGTTTTTTTTCAGATTTCCAGCATCTGCAGTATTTTATTTTAGATCATTGTACAACTTGCTGCAGCCACCAGATCTCTCCAAACGCTTGGATGGGAAACACCATCCTGACAGCCCATGTAGCTAAGGCTGAAATAAAACCTAATTTGTACTTTTTAAAAAATTACCCAGAAACAGAAAAAACTAACATTTCTATAGCACCTTTTTCAACCGCAGGACTTCCCCCAAGTGGTTTACAGTCATTTAAGTGCATTTTAAGTGTAATCACTGTTGTAGAAACAAAACTTAAAAGTAGGAATACAACATTTGCCTTCTCATGGCAGCTTTTTTGTGATACATAAAAAGTGGCAATTGCTTGAGCTTTTCATGTAAGTGCACATGGTTTCATCACAGTACAATGGAACTGCTGAGCTGAACTAAAGAGCTATTGTGAACTGGTTATATTTATCCTGAGGTACAGACAGCTCCTGCCTACAGAGCTGCCAGCCGAGATATGTTTGATAGCAAAGCAAAACTGCAAGAGTCTTACCAGCAAGGATGTGTGGTGGAACATCTATTCTAGACAACTTGGTAACTTCCAAAACCTGCAGCAGGCATTAATGTGCATATTATCTGTGTTTACCCTGTCAGAGGCTTAATACAATTGCCAATGTAATATCATTGATTGTGAGAATAGACAATTAACAGCTGATTATCTATAGTAGCATGCAGTTTTTGTTTGAGTATTTTGTTTAGGGGGTGCATTTGGTGGGTGGGTGGGCACACATGGGGGCATGGGGAGGATTGGAACTTATGACACAGATGTGGCCGCCAAAGTGGGGGTGTTGGTGGTGGGATGGGGAGGTTGGTGGGGAAAAAAAAACAACGGAAGGTAAGGGGAGCCCAATGCCAAAGTTATCCTGACTGGAGAGATTGTGATTCTGTGAGGGATGGAATGGGAGTGGGGGGAATGGCAAGAGAGGAATGTGGATTCCATGGGAGGGATTGAAGGAATTGAATGGGGATATTATGAGAGGGATGGCATGGGGAAGGATGGAATGGCATGGGATGAGAATTGGACGGGAGGGTTGGATGAGATGATGGTATAGGTTTAAATGTGGAAAAATAGTGTGGACAATTCTTTGATATGCTAGGAAGTGATTTTCTTTGATAGATGTTGGACTTATAACAGGCAGATTTTAAGGAAATAATGTTTATATCTTGATGCAGTTCCCAATTCGACTTTCTGTGGCAATAAACAAGTCATAAGATCAGACTTGACCACATGTACAATTAAATTGCTAGGCCTGTTTTCACACATGGACAGCTTTACATAACTTTCTACAGACTGAGGAGTTTTGATTCTGTTAAAGTCTTTGATGAATGAATAACTAGAAATCGTGGGTGGAATTTAATATCCTCCCCAAAGCGGTTTTGAGGTGGGGGCAGTGAGCACTGGCCCTTAATGCAGCAGGCCCTCCCCAAACAAAGCAACACAGGCCTCTCATTAACTCTCTGGTCGACGGGCAAGACCCCCGTCCCCCGTCCCCCGTCGCCTGGATTAAATTCTGCCTGTGTTTTTAAAGAAGTACTGTTTCAACAAAGATATTAACTTGACCATAAAAGTTTGCTGGTCTCTGTTCTTCTATATTATTTCTATTACCTGGGTTCTGTCTTCTAACTGGTGGTAGTACAAATAGCTGCTTCTCAGTGTCCAAATACATTGGATTGGAAGTCCAGATTTGTAATGCATGACATTGTGATGGTGTGGTTCAGCAAAACCATGAGTAAGGTTGTAGACCCCATAATCAAAAGGAGAATAAAAATGAGAAGGAACTAATGAAGAATTTTGTCTCAGGTATACAAATAGTTGCTTGGTAGTGCAGAACTTGAATATTGTTGAAAACGGAGACATGAAGTTATTTGTCTTGCACTCATCAGGACAGACGCAAGAATACCAGATTTCAAAGGAAGCAAAATTTATACTGCATGAGCAAAGGGTGCTGATTGGTTGGTAAGGCTGATTGGTTAACATGTTGCCATGGAGAATGCACCAGGGAACTATTGTCTCCCAGGCTTTTGATTAATTCAAATAAAGGTGCAATGCCTGGACGTATTCCTTTTACCTGCAGAGGAAAAGTCCCAGCGTATGAATATATATATATAGCTTCTAGCAAGTGTAAGTGAGCCACTTTGCGAGCCCAACTGATAATCGTAAATGGTTGTTAGTGCAATTCTTAGCACACTTGGGATTGCTGAGCAAGTCGTGAGGTGGGGGTGTTCAACAAAGCCTGCTGTGAGAATATTGTGACTTTTCTAGGTACCGGGACTCCCAGAGACATTGCCGTTTCCATGGAGTCTTTACAATGTATGTTTAACAATTTAGCATCAAGTTAATGGCAGCAGATGTGATTGGTGACCATAAAGGATGAGGATGAGATCCTTGAAATATCCCGTTGGAAGTGTCTGCATGAAAAGTAAGTATGAAACTGGCACTTTTTTCACACTGGGGTCCTGTGTTTTGATTGCAGTTGAGGGAAGCCCCAAAGCACGAGCGTTTCCCCAGCCCTCAACATACAATTCAGAGCCATTGCAAACTGATTTTGGAGCAGCAGCAGCTAGCCGTGACTCAAAGCATCTGTTCATAATTTACACTGATACTTAAAATAGACACTATAAGGCGTTCTTCATCACAATTCTCTTCAATCATCTTGTTTCAGTTTCTCTGCACATAAAATTACCTTAAACTCGACTATCTAGTTTAAACTACCCCTCTATACAGCTTCTTGTAATAATTTGGAAGGAAGAGGGGAATCGGAATGATTCATTAGAGAGAAAAAAACAAAGGGCATCGGAAAATAAGAGAGCCAAGCGGCATTAGAAGAAAGAGTATCCCAGAAATAGCAGGTTTGGAGTCCTTGTACATAAATGCAGAGTGTGACAAATAAGGTTAGTGAACTACAGGCACAAATTGCTACATTGGGTTATGATACAGTGGCAATGAAGCATACAGGACTCATACAAGGGTAGGGGTGGGAATTAAAAATTCCTGGCTATAATGTGTTCAAGGGAAACAGGAAAAGAGAAATAAGGAGTTCAGGGCTAGCAGTATTAACCAAAGATATTGCTACAGCCATGGAAAGGGCGATGTACTTGAGGGCTCAAAAAGATAATTTATTTGGGTACAGTTATGGAACAAAAAGGGAGCTATTACCCTACTGGGTTTGTACCATGGACCACCAAATAGCAGGAAGCAGAGGGAAGAGCAACCTTCAGATTTTTTTTAAATGCGAGTGACCATGGAGTACTTGAATTATCCTAATATATATTTGGTGAAAACAACAGTGTAAAGGACAAGGGGGATGGGAGGGAGGAGGGGAGGAATTCCTGTAATTTGTCCAGTTGAACTTTGCTGATCAGTATCCAGCTCAGTATGGAAAGAAACAATGCTGGATCCAGTCCTGGGGAATGATGTGGATCATGTTTCAGTGGGGGAGTACCTGGGAAACAAGGATCATAACAGCATTAGGTTTAAGGTGGCTACTGAAAGGGACAAGGAAATATCAAAGATGAAGATGCTGAACTGGAAGTGAGTTAATTTGTGAGTTGAAGAGGGATCTTGCCAAGGTGGAATTGGAAACCAAGATTAACAGGTACACAGTTAAATGGGAGCTGTTCAAGGAGGAGACAGTCGCATATAGAAAAGACACATTCCCTAGAGGGCAGGAAAGGAAGGGCATCCAAAGCTAGAGCACCCTGGATGACCAAAGAAATTGTGATTAAGATGAAAAAGAAGCAGGTTTATGATAAATGTATGGTTAATATTATGATAGAGAATCCATGAGCATGGGTACAGTTATGGAACAAAAAAGGAGCTATTATCCTACTGGGTTTGTACCATGGACCACCAAATATCAGGAAGCAGAGGGAAGAGCAACTTACAGATTTTTTTTAAATGCGAGTGACCATGGAGTACTTGAATTATCCTAATATATATTTGGTGAAATGGAAATAAAGACAATCTATGAGAAAAGAATAATGGGTAACATAAAAGGGACTTTAAAGTGTTTTATAAACCTATACAGAATAAAAGGATAGTCAAGGGAAAGGTGGGGCCAATATAGGACCTAAAAGAAAATCTTGTAGAGGCAGAGGGCATGACCCTAGCTAAATGCATCTGTTTCTGCCAGCATCCTTTTATTTAGTAAGTTGATAGTAAAGAAGGAGAAATTAGATGGGTTAAAAATGATAAAGACGAGATACTTAAAAGATTGGCAGCCCTCCATGTAGGGAAGCCATCTGGTCCAGATGGGACATATTTGAGGTTGCTGAGGGATATCAGAATGAAATAGCAGAGGTCTCGACCAAAGTCTTTGAATCCTCCTTGGACATGGGAGCGGTGCCAGAGGACTGGAGGGTTGCAAATGTTACATTTCTGTTTAAAAAAGGGGAAATGAATAAACCCATTTGCTGTAGGGCAGGCAGCCTAATGTCATTTGGAAAGCTGAGAGACCATAAAAAATTAATTATCACTTGAAAGAGCAAGGATGAATAAATGACAGCCGACATAGGCATGATTAGGCTCTAATAAATTTAACTCGGTTGAATTTGTCGATGAAATAACGAAGAGGGTTGATGAAGATAGTATAGTTGATGTGTTTATGACTTTCAAAAGGCGTTTGATGAGATGCCACATAGACTTGTTAGCAAAATTGATGCCCATTGGATTAAAGGGGCAGTGGCAGCACTTCAAAAATGAGAAATTGGCTGCTAGACTGAAAGAAAATAGCAGTTGTGAATGGTTAGCTTTAATCTGGAGGGATCTATACAGCGTTGACCCCTAGGGTTGGTATTGGTGCTGCTTTTTAATACATATTAAAAACCTGGTCTTGGGTTTAGGGGGCACAGTTTCAAAGTTTGCAGCTGGCACAAAGCTCAGAAATGTAGTAAATAATGTGATTGATAGTACCAGACTTCAAGATGATATGGACAGACTTGTGAAATGAGAAGACGCGGCAGACAAAATGTAATTCAGCTAAGTCTGAAATGATACATTTTCATAGGGAAAATTATGAGAAAGACCCTGTACCCTCTTTAGAGCTGTACTAGAAACCTGGGGGTTCACATACAAAAATCTTTGAAGGTGTCAGGACATTGATAAAGCTGTTGAAAAAAATAATTGTGGATCCTTGAGTTTTAAATAGAAATATCAGAGTATAAAAGCAAGCAATTTATGCTAAACTTTTATAATTCACTGTTGGATCAATTCTGGGCAACAGAAAGAATGTCAAGGCCTTGGAGCTGTGCAGAGGAAATTTACTTGAATGCTGCCACGGATAAGGGGTTTCAGTTATCTTGAAGAGACTAGAGAAGCTGGGATTGCCCTCCTTTAGAGCAGGGAGGGTTAACGGAAAATTTAATGAAGGTGTTCTAATTTGTGAAGGATTTTGATAGAATAAACAGAGAGAAACTGTCGGAAGGGTCAGCAACCAGGGGACTGATTTTAAAATAGTTGGCAAAATAGCTAGGGAGGAGATGAGGATTTTATTTTTCTCAGTGAGATGTTCTGTATGGAATGCACTGTGTGAAAGGCTGGTGGATGTAGATCCAATAATTTTTCAAAAAGGAATTGGATTTAGATGTAGCTCTGCACATTTTTCCTTTAAGTGAGGAAAGAGCAATGGAGCGGCACCATTTGGTAGCTCATGCAGAGAGCTGGCACTGGCACAAGAGGCCAAATGGCATTGCTCTGTGCTGTATGATTCTGTGTAGCTTTTAAATGAGCAATGTCACAACACTGAAATCGCTTTGCAATGTATATTTGAGCAGTTGTATCTTTGAAAATAAATTTCTGTGCTCATCAGTTTTGGGGTGTTATTATGGAAAACAGAGTATTTACAAACATACAGATTAGGAACAGGAGTAGGCCCTTTGAGTCTGCTGTGCCATTCAATAAGATTATGGCTGATCTGATTTTAACTTCAGCTCCACATTCTTGCCTACCCCCGATAACCTTTCACCCCCTTGCTTATCAAGGATCTATCTACCCCTGCCTTAAAGATATTTAAAGACTTTGCCTCCACCACGTTTTGAGGAAGACAGTTGCAAAGACTCATGACACTCTGAGAGAAAAAAGACTTTCCTCATCTCTGTTGTAAATGGGGAACCCCTTATGTTTAAACAGTGGCCCCTAGTTCTAAATTCTCCCACAAGAGGAAACATCCACTCTGTCAAGACCCTTCAGGATCTTGTATGTTTCAATCAAGTTGCCTCTTACTCTTCCAAACTCCAGCCGATACAAGCCTAGCCTGTCCAGCCTTTCCTCATAAGACAACCGCCAATTCCTGGTATTAATCTAACAAGCCTTCTCTGAATTTCTCCTCATGCGTTTACATCCTTCCTTAAATAAGGAGACCAATACTATACACAATACTCCAGATATGGTCTCACCATTGCCCTGCATAAGTGAAGCATGACCTCCTTACTTCAATTATTCAATTCCACTTGCAGTAAACGACAACATTCTATCAGCTTTCCTAATTACTTGCTGAACCTGCATACTAACCTTTTATGATTCAAGCACTAGAACACCCAGATCCCTCTGCAATCTCTCGCCATTTTGATTTTTTATTTATTCTTCCTGCCACCATGGACAATTTCACATTTTCCCACAGTTATATTCCATTTTCTATATTTTTGCCCACTCACCTAACCTACTTATATCCCTTTATAGCCTCCTTATGTCCTCTTCACAACTTACTTTCCTACCTATCTTTGTGTCATTAGCAAATTTAGCAACCATATCTTCAGTCCCTTCTTCCAAGTCATTTATGTAAAATGGTAAGGCCCCAGCACTGATGCCTGTGGCACACCAATCGTCACATCCTGCCTATCCTCTGTTTCCTCTTAGCTAGCCAATCTTCTATCCATGCTAATATGTTACCTCCTACAGCATGAGCTTTTATTTTCTGTAATGACCTTTGATGTAGCACCTTATCAAATGCTTTCTGGAAATCTAAGTACAGAACATCCACTGGTTCCGCTTCATCCACAGTACATGTTACTGCTTCAAAGAACTCCAATAAATTGGTTAAACATGATTTCCCTTTCATTTCTCATTTCAGGCACCCAATGCCCATATCGGTCACCTGCAGCTTGGGTATGCCAAGATTAAATAAAAACTGAAGTTCTCTTTGGCCCACAAATGTTCCCTTATTTCAGTTCAGAACAGCATACTTTTATGATTTGGTGTGGAATACTTATAATTTTTCTGACTAGACTTCTGGTAGCATCTGAGTGCCTTTAGAAAATGTGGGTAGTTTGTATCATGGACACATACTCATTAATGAGAGCAATTTGTACTATCGACGCATGCTCATTCATGAGGACAGGTTGTACAATGGATGTTGGCTGAGATTTTCTGTGGTGGAACCCGCCGCGGGAGATTTGGCAGCCCAGCCAAAAGTCCATTGACTTTTGGCAGGACCAGACGATCCTAGGATATTAAAAGAAGTGGCTGCAGAGAAAGTGAATGCATTGGTTGTAATCTTCCAAAATTGTCTAGATTCTGGAAAGGCCCTAGCAGATTGGAAAACCACAAATGTAACACCTCTATTAAAGAAAGGAGGGAGAGAGAAAACAGGAAAGTATAGGCCAATTAGCCTAACATCTGTCATTGGGAAAATGTTAGAATCCTTTATTAAGAAAGTAGGAAGAGGACATAGAAAATCATAATACAATCAGCCAGAGTCACCATGGTTTTATGAAAAGAAAATCATTTTTGATAAATCTATTAGAGCTTTTTGAGTATGCAACAACCAGGGTGGACAAAGGGGAACCAGTAAATTCGTGTATTTGAACTTCCAAAAGGCATTGATATGGCGCCACATAAAAGCTGACAACACGATAAGAATTCATGTTTCCTCTCCGCAGATGCTGCCAGACCTGATTTTTGTTTTTGTTTTGGATTTCCAACATATGCAGTTTTTTGCTTTTGTCTTAGTGTTTAATTGACTGCCAATTCTCTTCAAGAAATGCCTACCTTGAAGAAGTATTGCTCTTCTCTCCGACAGGATCTATTTTTACTTAGTTCTGTTGAAGAGTCATACAGACTTGAAATGTTAACTGTGTTCCTCTCCGCAGATGCTGCCAGACCCACTGAGTTTTTCCAGGTATTTTTATTTTTGATAAGAATTCATGGTGTTGGGGGTAACAAATTAGCATGGATAGAGGATTGGCTAACTAACAGGAAACAGATTTGGGATAAATGGGTCATTTTTAGGTTGGCAAATTGTAACTAGTGGGGTACCACAGGGATCACTGCTGGGACCTCTACTATTTATGAACTATATTAATGACTTGGATGAAGGGACTGAGTGTATTGTAGCCAAATTTGCTGATGATACAAAGATTGGAAAGCAAGTTGTGAGAAGAATGCAAAGTGTTCGCAAAACGATATAGATAGGTTAAATGTTTGGGTAGAAAATTTGGCATATCGAGTTTGATATGGGAAAATGAGAGGTTGTCCACTTTGGCAGGAAGAATAGAAAAGCAGAATACAATTTAAATGGAGAGAGGCTGTGGAATGCTGTGGCACAGAGGGATCTGGGTGTCCTTGTACATGAATCACAAAGTTAGCATGTAAGTACAGCAAGTAAATAGGAAGGCAAATTGAAGGGAGATAGGAGTATAAATATAGGGAAGTCTTGCTATAACTCTATAGGGCATCGGTGAGACCACACTAGAGTACTGTAGACAGTTTTGGTTTCTTTACTTAAGGAAGAATATACTTGCGTTTGAAGCAGTTCACAATGTTGATTCCTGCGATGAAGGAGTTCTCTTATGAGGAAAAATTGAGCAGGTTGGGCCTATACTCATTGGAGTTTAGAAGAATGAGAGATATTATTGAAGAATAAAAGGTTCTGAGGGGGTTAGACAGGATTGATGCTGAGAGGATGTTTTCCCTCTTTTTGGAATCTAGAATTAAGGGACACAGTTTAAAAATAAGGGGTTTCCCATTTAAGGCTGAGATGAAGAGGAATTTCTTCTGAGGATTGTTAGTCTTTGCTCTCGGGGGAAGAGAATTCTAGTGAAGGCTGGGTCATTAAGGCTAAGACAGACAGATTTTTGATCCAAGAGGGAGTTCAGGGCTATGGGGGTGCGAGCAGGAAAATGGAGTTAAGGCCGCAATCAGATCAGCCATGATCTTATTGAAAGGTAGAATAGGCTTGAGGGGCCAAATGGTCTACTCCTCCCATTTCTTACGATATTTCTTGAGTATGCATGGATGCAAAACCTCTGGATCTAGGTTTTTATTTTTTTAAATTTGTTTTGCTAGTATATTGGTTATTTTCTCCATTTCCATCCTAACTATATTAACATTCTATTAGCTCATCCTCTAGTGAAATGTCAATGTTGCTATCTTCAGTTCAAACTGAAATGAAACATTTATTCACCACTTCTGCCATTTTCCTATCATTACCTATGAGTCTTTTGCTCAAACTTTAGTGGCACTATCCCATTTTAATGTTCCTTTTGTTATTTGTGTCCGTGGCACAGTTTATTTCCTTTTACATTCTTCGATAAGTTGATTGTGTAATTTCTCTTTACCTTTCTGACTTTTTAAAATTCTCACCTACGTTCTTAATATTTCTCAATATTTCTCTTTGTCCTCCTCTTTTAATGTCTTAAGTGCTTCTTGAGGTCTTTTTCCTGAGTTTCAATTTTCCCATCAGCTCTTTATTCATTTAGTGTCCTATAGTTTGCTGACTTGGTTTTGATTTTTAGTGGTTCTCTTAAGCTTCTATTGATTACCTTTCTAATGATTACCCTTCTAAAGATTTAACATGGCTTTATTTTTTCTCTGTCTTTGTTTTTCAAGCTTTTCCCCTCGTTTATCTTCTTAGTTCTACCCTCGTTTCCTCTTAATTGGTGTTTTTCTAATCTACTACCTCAGTCTTTACCCTACTTGTATTGCTCTTGATCCTAATCTTGAACCTTACTATGTTGGGATCAGCATTACTAAGACTACTTTTATTTCTCTTATCGGTTCTGTTCCATTATCCATTACAAGATTAAGCAATAATTCTTGTTGAATCTGTTAAGTACTGAGTGAGAAAGGACTCCTATATTTTTTTATTCTTTCACAGGATGTGGGTTTGCTGGCTAGGCCAGCATTTGGTGCCCAATCCCAAGTGCCACTGGGGATGAGCTGCCTTCTTGAACTGCTGCAGTCCATGTGGTGTAGGTATACCCACACTGCTGTTATGGAGGAAGTTTCAAAATTTTGATCCACCGACAGTGAAGGAATGGCAATATGGTTCCAAGTCAGGATGGTGTGTGGCTTGGAGGGGAACTTGCAGGTGGTGGTGTTCCCATGCATCTGCTGCTCTTGCCCTTCTAGGTGGCAAAGTCATGGGTTTGGAGGGTGCTGTTGACAGAGCCTTGGTGAGTTGCTGCAGTGCATCTTGTAATGGTATACACTATTGCCACTGTGCATCGGTGGTAGAGGGAGTGAATGTTGAAGGTGGCAGATGGGGTGCCAATCAAGCAGGCTGCATAATCCTCGCTGGTGTTGTGCTTCTTGTGTGTTGTTGAAGCTGCACTCATCCAGGCAAGTGGAGAATGTTCCATCACACACCTGACTTGTGCCTTGTAGATGGTAGATATATAGGCTGTACAACATTGATTTCCTTTGTTGTTTTCACTAATTCCTCCTGCCAGTTTGTTTGAAATTTCCCATCATTATTATTCTATACTGAAACTCACTTCATAGATTTGCCTACATAATTTTTCCTCCAATTCCTTTCCACTATTTGGAATATAGCATACCCCTATTAGGGTGATGGGATCCCTTATCTTTTAACTCTGTGTATATAGGTTCTGCATCCATCTTGCTGCTATTTACATCAATCCATCTCTGCTCTTTCCTTCCCAAATATGTTATACCCTGCAATATTTAGTTGCTAATCCTGTTCCTTATGTAGCCATGTTTTAGTCATCCCTACCATATCTGGATCTGTGGCAATTTATGTTATTCTTGTTCCTACCTTTAGTTTGTCCTTCACTCACTTCTTAATTATTGTAATTTTCTTTTCCCCAATTTCTAGCTATTCCAGTCCCCCAGTGTTAGTTTAAATTCTTTTTTACAGCCGTGTGGTCAATGGTACTGCTTCCTCTTGTCCCAGTGTCTCATAAAATGGAACCCCTCTTTCCCACACCACTTCTCTTACCATGTGTTGACTTTCCTGATCTATTTATCCCAATGCCAGTTTGAACATGGTTCTGATAATAATCCTGAGATTACTACCAGTGATGCCCTGCTTTTCAGTCCTGATATTTCCTTAATAGGACCCATTCCCTAATCTTTCCTGTGTTGTTGGCCCTGATATGGAGCACAACAGCTGAAACCATCCCTTCCCATTCCAGCCATTTTGGGATGACCCTTACTAATACTCAGATCCATGCCAGTTGGTGAAGTTAAAACTAAGACACTGCTGTTTTCTTTGCTGGAGAGAGTTTATTGACTACATGGTTCACAGTCAACACTGCTCCAACTTCCTAGTGTCCCAGCTATCACCATTTATAGGTGCACAAATACCCATCACCTGTTTAACAATATAACTGCCATTAAACCTTAATGTAGTTAATAAGACATTGACACTTACCATGGCACCCTGTCGGGACACACCCATCAAGACTCATGATCCTGATTGCAAAACATTATCCATCCCCCTAATTGTAGAATTCTCTACATTACAACCTTTCCACTCTGCTCTTGTTCCCCTTGTATAGCTTCTTGCTTCATAGTGTCTTGATCAGCATTCTGTCTGTCTTTCCCACATAGGTATTGATTACTTTGGATCTATCGAACAGAAGTTCTGTCTGCTGGCCCTCCTTCATTAACACACTTTTCTTACAGGGCTGATTGACCCTGGTACTCTTTCCCCCTCTAGCACCTGTGCTTTCCTTGGTATGTGACTGTACTCTGGAGTAAATTACCTAGTCATTCCCCTTCCTCCCTGGAGTGTCTCTA
Source organism: Carcharodon carcharias (assembly GCF_017639515.1). Classification (NCBI taxonomy): domain Eukaryota; kingdom Metazoa; phylum Chordata; class Chondrichthyes; order Lamniformes; family Lamnidae; genus Carcharodon; species Carcharodon carcharias. The sequence continues at coordinate 53,834,787 of NC_054479.1, read as the reverse complement.
GCTCAGGTGCACCTGTTCTTCCCCCAGTCTGTCTGTTCTCCTCAAGACAGTCGCTTTCCTTTTCATTCTTCACTGCATTTCGAAGTTGCATACATTTGATAATTTTGAAATTATACGCTGTATATTGAATTACGAGGTCCAAATATGTATCAAAAAGAGCAGTAGTTCTAATACCAACCTCTAGGGATTATGCACTTTCTTCCAATCTGAATAACGATTGTTCGTCACTACTCTCTGCTTTTTTTGTCCCAATTTCATATTTATACTTCCACTAGTCTTTAATCACATGGGCTTCAGTTTTCCAAATTTCTGCTGTAATTTTACACACACTGTAGCTTGTTAACAGGGCCGTCTGATAGTTTATAAAGATCTGGCTCTGCATTGCCCTTGTGCATTACATCAGTTTAGCCACTAGAGGTCTTCAGTAAGTCATAGACTGGGCAGATTTTTAATGGCAGTCATGACAGTATTTCAGTTTAATGTTTGAGAGAGAATATGAAGCAGGAGGAGGCCAAATGGGATGGGAAAAGGAGAACTGACCCATGAGATACTTGGTGATCATGTATAGCTTGAAGCTGAGCCAGACCAGGATGGGAAAGGACAATGAGTGCTGCAGGAGGTAGATAAAACAGCCAGATGGCCTCCATACAGGCTCTTCCTCTTTAACAAAAACAGAATTACCTGGAAAAACTCAGCAGGTCTGGCAGCATCGGCAGAGAAGAAAAGAGTAGACGTTTCGAGTCCTCATGACCCTTCGACAGAACTTGAGTTCGAGTCCAAGAAAGAGTTGAAATATAAGCTGGTTTAAGGTGTGTGTGTGGGGGGCGGAGAGATAGAGAGACAGAGAGGTGGAGGGGGGGTGTGGTTGTAGGGACAAACAAGCAGTGATAGAAGCAGATCATCAAAAGATGTCAACGACAATAGTACAATAGAACACATAGGTGTTAAAGTTAAAGTTGGTGATATTATCTAAACGAATGTGCTAATTAAGAATGGATGGTAGGGCACTCAAGGTATAGCTCTAGTGGGGTTTTTTTTTTATATAATGGAAATAGGTGGGAAAAGGAAAATCTTTATAATTTATTGGAAAGAAAAAAGGAAGGGGGAAACAGAAAGGGGGTGGGGATGGGGGAGGGAGCTCACGACCTAAAGTTGTTGAATTCAATATTCAGTCCGGAAGGCTGTAAATTGCCTAGTCGGAAGATGAGGTGTTGTTCCTCCAGTTTGCGTTGGGCTTCACTGGAACAATGCAGCAAGCCAAGGACAGACATGTGGGCAAGAGAGCAGGGTGGAGTGTTAAAATGGCAAGCGACAGGGAGGTTTGGGTCATTCTTGCGGACAGACCGCAGGTGTTCTGCAAAGCGGTCGCCCAGTTTACGTTTGGTTTCTCCAATGTAGAGGAGAGACATTGGGAGCAACGAATGCAGTAGACTAAGTTGGGGGAAATGCAAGTGAAATGCTGCTTCACTTGAAAGGAGTGTTTGGGTCCTTGGACGGTGAGGAGAGAGGAAGTGAAGGGGCAGGTGTTGCATCTTTTGCGTGGGCATGGGGTGGTGCCATAGGAGGGGTTTGAGGAGTAGGGGGTGATGGAGGAGTGGACCAGGGTGTCCCGGAGGGAGCGATCCCTACGGAATGCCGATAAGGGGGGTGAAGGGAAGATGTGTTTGGTGGTGGCATCATGCTGGAGTTGGCGGAAATGGCGGAGGATGATCCTTTGAATGCGGAGGCTGGTGGGGTGATAAGTGAGGACAAGGAGGACCCTATCATGTTTCTGGGAGGGAGGAGAAGGCGTGAGGGCGGATGCGCGGGAGATGGGCCGGACACGGTTGAGGGCCCTGTCAATGACCGTGGGTGGAAAACCTCGGTTAAGGAAGAAGGAGGACATGTCCTCTTTACTTGCTTAAATAAACCCAACACAGGTCCCCTCTTTTCAGATCCTCTGATCCCGATCTATGAATATTGGGGTTTAAAGAGCTAAATTGTGAGGACAGACTACATAGACTAGGCTTGTGTTCTCTTGATTTTAGAAAATTAAGGCTGACCTAACAGATGTTTAAGATGACTAAGGAAATTGATCAGGTAAAGAGAGAAACTGTTTTCTCTGGTGGGGGAGTCCAGAACAAAGCTCAAAGTTAGAGGTGGGCCATTCAGGGGCGGTGCCAGGAAGCATTTCTTAACACAAAGGGTAGTGGAAATCTGGAACTCCCTCCCCCCCAAAAAGCTGCTAAGACTCAGAGGTCAATTTAATTTCAAAACTTGAGATTGTTAGGCAGAGTATTAAGGGAGATGGAACAAAGGCAGGTAGATTGACTTAAGATATAGATCAGCCGTGGTTTAATTTAATGGCAGAACAGACTGAATAACCTGCTCCTGTTCCTATGCATCATTAACATAAAATCCAAATGCCTGGGCTTGTTTCTTTCCACCCACAACAAATTTACATTTAAGCAGATCTTTGCTCCAGTTTCGTCCAGAAATTGCTGTGCATTGGACATTAAAACAAGGAAGATTGGTACCAATATCTCTGGCTGATGATTGTACAACTCAACTCATCTTTCAGCCTGATTAGCTTGAGTTGTTCAGCCTCTCAAGCACATTGTGAAAATATCAGGTGTTCAGCAGCATTACTTTTGCTGTCATATAAAAGAGACATTCTTTTCATGTTATTTTGTTCAAGACATGTGAAAATGACACGGGAGATGATGCAAGAGATTTAGAAGTCTGTACACAAAACACCAGAAGCTGATAGATGGGTACAAACAGCGATCTAGGAGGTTAATGGAATGCTTGTCTTTATCCCAATGGACCTGGAATACAAAGGAGGGGAAGTCATGCTTGAGTTGTATAGAGCCTGGTCAGATCCCTTCTGAAGGATTTTATTCCGTTCTGGACATTGCACCTCAGAAAGGATATATTGGCTTTGAAGGGAATGAAGCACAGATTCACTAGAATGACACCAGGGGTTGAACTGTTAATTTATGCAGACGGGTCACATAAACGTGGCTTGTTTTCCTTGACTATAGAAGATTGATGGGTGATCTAATCCAGGTATTTAAAACTATAAAAGGATTCAATTTAAAGGCAGGTGGTGGCATAGTGGTGATGTCACTGGATTAGTAATTCAGAGGCCCAGACTAATGCTCTGGGGGCATAGGTTCAGATCCCTCCATGACAGCTGGTGGAATTTGAATTCAAATAATAAAATCTGGAATTGGTAATGGTGACATGCAATTATCTTCAACCCATCTGGTTCATTTATGTCCTTTAGGGAAGGAAATCTGCCAACTTTACCTAGTTTGGCCTACATTTGACTCCAGACCTATGGCAATCTGGCTGACTCTTAATTGCCCTCTGAAATGGCTTGACAAGCCACTCAGTTCAAGGGAAAATATGGCTGCGCACCAAACACTGACCTTGCTAGTGATGCCCACAATCCATGAAAGAATGAAGAAAAAAATATCGGGCAGTTAAAGAGTAAATTATTTCCTCTGGCGGGACAATCCAGCACTTGGGGGCATAATCTCAAAATTAGAATTAAATGCGAAATCAGGAAGCATATTTTTACAAAAACAAGTCATGGAAATCTGGAATTCTCTCTCTCCCTGAAAAGCTGAGGACGCTGGGTCAATAGAAGCTTTCAGGACTGAGAATGTTAAGTTTATGTTGGGTAAAGGTATCAAGGAATATGGGGCAAAAACGGGTTAATAGGGTTCAGGTACAGATCAACCAAAGTCTAATTGAATGTTAGAATGGGCTCAAGGGCTGAATGGCCAGCTTGAATTCTTATCTCCTAGTCCCATGATTACTTTACAAGCCTGTTAATGCAATGTTTTCAGTGCAGTCTCTTGTTGCTACGATCACATTCCACAAGTGATCTAGAACTGCTAATCCAGTCCCTCTGGGAAGACTGTCGTCTGTCATATTCACATATTGTAGGCAGAGCATCCAGGGCAATGGCACAGCTATGATGAGTCTTAGGTGCTCGACTAGTTTGCCCTTAGCAGTACAGAGCACTCACATGATCAGTCTTACTAAAAATAGATGTATTGTGCCATCTGCCTTTGTCCACCTTACTGACCATGTGCTTCATTTTGAGTAGCTAATCCTTATTGTCAACCAATGTAAAAAGCACAAAATTTGCACAGTAACTGCAGTCCGCTTAGATAAAGGCTGAACATTTCTTCTCCGGCAACAATAAGGCTCCTACCTGAATCTGAGCCAACAAATCCTTTTCCACTTCCCAATCAACCCCCACTAATTCATCCAGTAAGGCATTCAGGAAAAAAAAACACCTGTCCCCAGAGAGTAGTGAGAGTTGTGAAACTTGCTACTACATGGACTAGTTGGGACAAATAGCACAGATGCATTCAAGGGAAGCTCATGAGGAAAAAAGGAATAGAAGGATATGCTGATAGGATTAGCATAGAAATCCATATAGGATCTCTGTGGCAACGAAACTGCCTGTCCTCAGTGACCAGCCCCTTGCCCGAGCCTGCCTGACTGGCCCTGGTGTTGCGAGATCCCACTTACCCTGTCTGTGAGGACGCACATCCTTCAATGCATCCTCATCCTGCATTTGCAGCCCCAGTAATGACCACCACCAGCAGTGGTGCTGCTGAGCTGCCAGCAGCTCTTGGGGATAGGCTACCATCCTTAATAGAATGGCAGACCAGATGGCAGCTAATTAATTAGCAGCCGCTGGCACATTACAGCCCTGGCTCCTGCCACCCACCGAAGCAGGTCACGCCCCACTTTTTACCCTGACAGGATTGGTGGGGATGGGATTGGTGGGAGGGTTGAGGATGGAATTGGTGGGAGGGATAGGGTGGAAAGAGCAGGATGGGAAAGATATTGGTGGGGTTGGCACAGGAGGGAGGAGAGACTACTGCACTGTTCTGTCTTTCACAGAAGGTGCTGTCTTTCAGTAAGAGGTTAAATTGAGGCCCTGACTGTTCTTTCACATCTATGTTGTTTGGGTTTGAAATGCAATCAGTTCTACATGTCCTATCTGGCTTTCTGTAGTCATGTGACTGTGCCATGAGACAGTCTCTCTGGAGGCTGCCATCTTGATCAGTTCACTAAAGACCGAGAAAGCACTGAGAAGCTCTGCAGTCTTTAAACATGAAACATAGGGCAGGATTTTCGGGTCAGTGGGTGCCTGCGATTGGTTCCGGGGGCTGTTGGGGAATGGACCGCCGCCTGTGATCGGCCCATGATCGCGATTTCATGCTGGCTGGCCAGTTAACAGCCAGCCAGCATGATAGGCTCATCACTGCGGGGGTTGCGGGAGGAGGGCGAGCGCAGATGTCAGCCTGGGTGCAGGGCAGCGCAGAATGAAAGGCCCCCCCCTGCAAGGCAGAGAGCTGCTTCAGGGAACTGAAGAATTTAAATTCAATAAAAACATTTTAAAATCTGGAAAAAACGTCCACGCATCAGAATGAGCCACATAAACAAGTGGATGCTGAAATCTGTGTCCAAATATTTTTATCTTTTTAAAGATTAATCTTGGAAACCTTATCTCGCCCTTGAATGAGGTTTCCTGAAAAATGCAAAGGCCGATTTGCCCACCCGTCAAACGTAATGTTGGGTGGGCAGCAAAAAATCCCAGTTAATTGCTTAATAGCTCTCTTAATTGTTGGCAGGTGCGCTGCCGACTCTCTCACGCGCCCACCGACCGAAATATCATCTGAGTGCACGATGACGTCGGGATGCTCACCCAACGTCATCGCGCACTATCTTATGCTCGAGTGTGTCGGGAGCATGTCTGCAAGCCAAGTGAAAAATTCTTTCTGCAGTGCCAGGAAGTGGAAATAAAACCAAGATTTAAAAACCTAGAAATGCTGCAGGGATGACACTGAGAACCTGGGCACACAGCAGTGTTAAAATCTGCTGGAAAAAATGATAAGGAAGAGCAAACAAACGAAAGGCTGCAAGTAAAATACTGGCTGCAGAGAAGACACAGCTCAGAAAAGTATCCACAAATATTCAAATCTGCTAAAAGCTGCTGAAAAAGGGCAAGGAAAGCAGACACATACCGAAGGCTGCAAATAAGATACTGAGTGAGTTAAACCTCCCCCTCCCAACTCCTGTTGTAACGAAAGGCAGTACGTGGCAGAATTGGCAGTTTTTCCACTTGCAATGGCAAACCTATGAGCTAGCAACAGATTTAATTAACAAACTGGAACCGATAAGAGTAGCAGACTTCTTACACTGCTGGGGAGGGACTGCTAGAAAGTGTATATCACTCTAAATCTAACCAACGAGCAAAGAAAAAAGATGGCAGAGATTTTGAAAGCCTTGAATGAATGCTTTGAACCCCGAGTGAATGTTATGTATGAATGCTATGTATTCAACACTGGAGCTCAAGGTGAAAAGTAAAGCACTGAACAGTATGTGACTGCAGTAACACAGCTTGCAGAATCCTGTGAATTTGGACAGCTAAAAGATGATCTAATTAAAGATAGATTAGTCTTAGGCATACGAGATCCCTTGGTGAGGGAAAGTTTCTCATCTTTCAGTAGACTAATGCACGAGAAAGTGATAGATGTGTGTAGAGGCATGGAAGTTGTAAAACATCATTAGAGCACATGCATGGCAGAGCAGATCAGGAGATACATTATGCTGAGAAACATTCTAGGTTGAAAGAGCAGAGCAATCGCAGACAAAGGGTAGGATACAAACACTGCGGTCAACATCATACTAAGGCAAAGAAGGATTTCCCGGCATGGGGAAAGCAGTTTTTTAACTGCATGAAGCAGAATCTTTTCGTGCACAAGTGTTTGACGAGAAAGAAGCAAAACAAGCTTATACCATGGCCATTGGAGAGATATTAACAGAAGAGTCTGATGAAGAACTATACATGATCCAGCTGGTTGGTTACATCAAGTCGATAGGTGATAAATGGTTTGTTACTGTTATAATGATGACTGTAGAAGGAGAGTATCCAGTGAACAAGAAGTGGCAGATAGACACTGGTGTGTCGTGCAACATAATGACCTTCACAGACTTGTGTGAAGTAGCGCAACATGGCCATCCAAAAATGAAGCACTCAAAAGTGAGATTGAGGTAATATTATGGTTTGATACTCATACCGAGAGAACAAATTAGTCTGAGGTCCCAATGCAATGGCAAAAAGGAAGACTTAGAGTTCCAGATAATAGATATGATGCCACTCACCTCAGCTGAAGCAAATCTAAAACTTGGATTGGTAACCCTGAACATGCCAACAGAGTAAGAGAAGCAAAAGATCCAGAGGTAGGACAGCAAAGAGCCCCAGAGGTAGGGTAACAAAAGACCCCAGAGAGAGGGAGACAGAAAACCCCAGGGAGAGAGAGAAACAGAAGACCCCTGAGAGAGGGAGACAATATTCAAGTAAACCACAAGATGGCTGGCGACCATGTCAGTGCAATGAAAATGCACAAGCTGAAGGTAAATAAAGCAGTTTTACACGAAAATGTTCATATCTGAGCTCAACTGGAAGATTTGAAGTGCAAGATTCAGGCTGAGTATATACCGTTGAAAATGCACGATAAACCGAAGTCTTCAATGAACCAAGCTGTGCGAGATTTGAACAAACAAATTTCAGAGATGACACAAAGGTACTAGGAGGAAATAACAACCCTCAATTCCCCAGTTGGCAAAGCAAAGTGGGAGTTGAAAAAACTCAATCAGATGTTCAGCCAGGCAAAAGGGCAGATGGAAAATGCACGCAAAGAAGTTGCGATCCTGAAAGATTCCTTGAGGAGGAGGAGGCGATGACATAGTGGTATTATCGCTGGACTAGTAATCCAGATACCTAGGGTGATGCTCTGGGGACCTGGGTTTGTACCCCACCACAGCAGATGGTGGAATTTGAATTCAATAAAAATCCGGAAATAAAAATCATCCATGGTCATCCATTGCCGATTGTTGTAAAAACCCATCTGGTTCACTAATGCCCTTTAGGGAAGGAAATCTGGCCTACCATGTGACTCTTAAATGTCCTCCCAACAAGGGCAATTAGAGATGGGCAATAAATGCTGGCCTAGCAGCGGCGCCCACATCCAATAAATGAAAAAAGAATCAATATATAACCATGAAAAAAGCATGAGGAGCTACCGATTATAATCTGGAAGTCATCAACCCAGCAGAGAAAGACACTGATGGAACAAACTGTTGTTAATGCATAAGAACAGTGGGTAAAATGTGTAACTCACAGTTACACATGATCGTGCATGCAAATTAGTTTTTTTGTTTGCTAGGAAAAGGATAAATTCCCTGCCATTCTTCAAATTAGCGCCCAAAGATGTTTGTAAGATAAAAGCAAGATACTGTGGATGCTGGAAATCTGAAATAAAAACAGAAAATGCTGGAAAAACTCAGTAGGTCTGACAGCATCTGAGGGAGTGTTAACATTTCAAGTCCCCATGACTTCTTCAGAGCAATGTCTATATCTTCGTTTGGGGATGTTTGGATTTGAAGTGCAATCAGTTATACATGTGCTATCTGGCTTGCCATAGTCATATGGCAATGCCATGAGGCAGTCTCTCTGGAGGCTGCCGTTTTGAGATCAGTTCAATAAAGACCTACAATGAGAGAGCAATGAGAAGCTTTGCAGTCTTTAAACACAAAAAAATGTAAAAAAAAAAAAAAAAATCCTTGGGGACTAATTTGAAGAATGGCAGGGAATTTATCCTGGTCAATATTTGCCCCTTTACCAACATCACTAAAATGGATTAGTTAGCCAATTTGATATTGCTATTTGTGGGACCTTGCTATGTGCAAATTGTTCACTCTGTTTCTTACATTACAACAGTGACAACACTTCAAAAGCACTTTGTTAGCTGTAAAGGATTTTGGGATGATGCCCTGTGGTTGTGAAAGGTTCTATATATACAAGCCTGTCTTTCTTACCAGATATTTAAATCAGTCGCATTGTTCATGGAATAGTGAATCCTCCATGAAGGAGAAATCTTGCTTATTAAAACATAGAAAGCTAATTGATTCTGTTTTTTTACCAGTCTGTACCGTGGTTTTGTATCCATTATTAGCATTTTTAAGCCTCAGTGGAATATACATAGTGAGCAGCTGAGCTCGGCTGACCAGGAAGGTACCAGGTTAGATTCCCCAGACTTTGCACTGTTAGCTGATCTCAGTTGGGTGAGCAGCCATTGAATGATGGAGCAGGCTCAAAGGGCCAAATAGCCTACTCCTGCTTCTAGTTTCTATGGATCAGTAATAGGAGGCACTGCAGAGTTAGCCTCAGCGCTCCGGGTTCAGATTCATACTCCTGAATGTTAATTAACCACCTCTTTTAGAAGTATGTCTGTATGGATGTTTGTGAAATAGCTGCCCCCTTCCTCCAACCAATCAAATAGCCTCTACAAAAGATATTACAGTCTAGACTCTCGCACAAACTGTGACTATTTGGGTGAGGTACTTGGGTGCCTGAGTGAGGGAGATGGTGGTGTAGTGGTAATGTCACTGGACCAGTAAGCCAGAGGCCCAGGCTAATGCTCTGGTACATGGGTTCAAGTCCCACCATGGCAGCTGGTGGAATTTAAGTTCAATTAATAAATCTGGGATATAAAGCTACTTTCTGTGGTAGCGAATTCCACAGGTTCACCACTCTTTGGGTGAAGAAATTTCTCCTCATTTCAGTCCTAAACGGTCCACCTCGTATTCTCAGACTGTGACCCCTGGTTCTAGACTCCCCCACCATCGGGAACATCCTTCCTGCATCTGCCCTGTCTAGTCCTGTTAGAATTTTATAGGTTTCTATGAGATCCCCCTTCATTCTTTTGAACTCCAGCAAATATATCTCTAACCGACTCAATCTCTCCTCATGTCAGTCCCGCCATCCCAGGAATCAGTCTGGTAAACCTGCGCTGCACTCCCTCTATAGCAAGAACATCCTTCCTCAGATAATGAGACCAAAACTACACACACTATTCCAGATATGATCTCACCAAGGCCCTGTATAATTGCAGCAAGACATTCCTGCTCCTGTACTCGAATCTTCTCGCTTTGAAGGCCAACATATCATTTGCTTTCTTACCGCCTGCTGCACCTGCAAGCTTACCTTCAGCGACTGATGTACGAGGACACCCAGGTCTCATTGCACACTCCCCTCTCTCAATTTAAAGCCATTCAGATAATCTGTCTTCCTGTTTTTGCTACCAAAGTGGATAACCTCACATTATCCACATTATACTGCATCTGCCATGCATTTGCCACTCACTCAGCTTGTCCAAGTCACACTGAAGCATCTCTGCATCCTCCTCACAGCTCACCCTCCCACGCAGCTTTGTGTCATCTGCAAAGTTGGAGATATTACATTTAGTTCCCTCATCTAAATCATTAATATATATTGTGAATAGCTGGGGTCCCAGCACCTATCCCTGTGGTACCCACTAGTCACTGCCTGCCATTTGGAAAAAGACTCATTTATTCCTACTCTTTGTTTCCTGTCTGCCAACCAGTTTTCTGTCCATCTCAATACACTACCCCCAATCCCATGCATTTTAATTTTACACGCTAATCTCTTATGTGGGACTTTGTCGAAAGCCTTCTGAAAGTCCAAATAAACTACATCCACTGGCTCTACTAGTTACATTGTCGAAAAATTCCAGTAGATTTGTCAAGCATGATTTCCCTTTCGTAAATCCATGCTGACTCTGTCCGATTTTGCCACTGCTATTAAACCTTTTAGAATTTTCCCCACTACTGACGTCAGGCTGACTGGTCTATAATTCCGTTTTCTCTCTACCTCCCTTCTTAAATAGCAGGGTTACATTAGCTACCCTCCAATCTGTAGGAACTTTTCCAGGGTCTGTAGAATCTTGGTAGATGACCACCAATGCATCCACTATTTCCAGGGCCACTTCCTTAAGTACTCTGGGATGTAGATTATCAGGCCCTGGGGATTTATCGGCCTTCAATCCCATCAATTTCCCCAAAACTATTTCCCTACTAATGCTGATTTCTTTCAGTTCCTTCCTCTCACTAAACTCTGTGTTCCCCAACATTTCTGGTATGTTATTTGTGTCTTCCTTTGTGAAGACAGAACCAAAGTATGTTGGTCAGCCATTTCTTTGTTCCCCTTATAAACTCCCCTATTTCTGACTGTAAGGGACCTATATTTGTCAATTAAATCAATTTCTAATCTCTGAACTAACTTTTACAGTGAAGGTTACCTTGGAGACTCTTCCCTCTAGTCGAAGCTAGGTGAATCTTCCGGCCTTGTTTAAATCCTCATGAACTTGGATTCTTCAATTCAAGGGTGAGCTCCCATCCACATTCTGTGTGGTGAACGATAGAGACTGGCTGCCACTATTTTTCACACTGTTTTGCTCTTGCTGTGATCCCAGCTGATGTTACTGGACAAGCCAGATCCCGTATTGGAACTTGGCTTGATAGAGCATAATTCAAAAAAAAAAATTTTTAAACTGTGGATGGTGCTTATTGAAACAGATTCTGTTGCCTTTTTACCGAAAAGATAAAACATACATCCAGGACATAACTGCCGGAGTGCCTCAGGTTAGTGTCCTCGACCCAACCATGTTCAGCTGCGACATCAGTGATCTTCCTTCCATCATAAGGTCAGAAGTGGGGATGTTTACTGATGATTGCACAATGATCAGCACCATTCGCGACTCCTCAGACACTGAAGCAGTTCATGTCCAAATGCAGCAATATCCAGGGTTGGGCTGACAAGTGGCAAGTAACATTCGTGCCACACAAGTGCCAGGCAATAACCATCTCCAACAAGAGAGAATCTAACCATTGCCCATTGACTTTCAATTGCATTACCATCGCTGAATCCCCCACTATCAACATCCTGGGGATTGCCATTGACCAGAAGCTGAACTAGACTAGCTGTATAAATACTGTGGCTACAAGAGCAGATCAGAGGCTGGCAATCCTGTGGCAATAACTCATCTCCTGACTCCCCTTTTCACAAGGCACAAGTCAGGAGTGTGATGCAATATTCTCCACTTGCCTGGATGAATGCAGCTCCAACAACACTCAAGAAGCTTGTCATCATCCAGAACAAAGCAGCCCGCTTGATTGGCACCCCATCCACAAACATTCACTCCCTCCACCACCTGCGCACAGTGTCAGCAGTGTGTACCATCTACAAGATGCACTACAGGAATTCACCAAGGCTCCTCAGACGGCACCTTCCAAACTATTTAGAAGGACAAGGGCAGCAGAGGCATGGGAAGACGACCACCTGGAAGTTCCCCTCTAAGCCAAACACCATTCTAACTTGGAAATATGGTGACGTTCTTTCACTGTCACTGGGTTAAAATCCTGGAACTCCCTTCCTAACAGCACTGTGGATGTACCTACACCACATGGACTGTAGCGGTTCAAGAAAGCAGCTAACCATCACCTTCTCAAGGGCAACTAGGAATGGACAATAAATGCTGGCCTAACCAGTGATGCCCACATCCCATGTATGAATAAAAAAATGAAGTATATTACACTAGACAACAAAAGTGTTGGAAAGTTTTCAACACAGGTACCAAGGAAATAATGATTCAAACTCATGCTATCCCATTTATCTCGGCAATACCTTTACAGTTTCAACACTCCAGTGAAGAGGTACCACTATTTCCACACCAAGGCCAGAGCTGGTTCAGTTGCAAAGAAGTTTCTTTTCCAGTAGACTTCTGAACATTCCCTAGAAATCCTTCCACGATTGTTATCTTCCTTGAGATATCCAGAAAAGCCACTCTAAATTCACTATTACTTTAACTTTAGAACAATACATACGAGTTCGTTAAACTCATTTCCTCAGCAGTCTGGCATCATTTCCAGCTAGGGAGTGTTTTAGACCTTTTCTGTCTTCACTCTGTGGTCTTCATCAACTGAACTAAAATCTGCCTTTCTGTCACTCCCTGTCTCTGTGGGTCTCTCTCTGATCCCTGTTGCTAGGCAACAGCACAATTTTCTTCCTACATTTTGTTTGTTTTAACTTCCCTAACTACTAACCCCTTTGGTAACCCATCTCTTCACTTCAAGAGTCATAAAACCTTGTTAAAGGTGCATGCATACAAACAGGGCTTGGAGACTTGCCAGCTCCACCTTAAAAAAATACTAAAGTGAAAGCTATTTCTTGTTCCAAACACCCAAAAATACAAATATAACTTACTTAAAATTATATCTAGTTCCTAGTACACACAAACACTCTCTCTCACTCATTCTCAGATCCTAGCAGACTGACCTGTCTGAGAGGTTCAGCAATATCTTAAAACCCTGTCATCCAATATTATAGTAACTTTCTATAGACTCTTTCTCCTCTCAAAGCCTATCTTCAAGGCATTGTGAATCACATGGCCATCTATCCAGGTAGACGTGCAAATTAGCAATTCCCTAGGCCCAACTCCATTCTATTTTGGAATTAAATAGTCAGTTTAAAGTATTACCATTTACAAGACCTGACATTCCTAACACCTCCCTGTGACTTAGAGACTAACATGTATCCAACATCAGCACAGCTGCTCTGGCCATTGTTTACAGGTGTGAATATCTCGCCCCTTCTTTCCAGTAAAACAACCTGGACTCACATTTAACCTTTAGCAACTGAGTCGCCTAAGCTTGTTGGGCAGAATTTAGAATAGGTCACATGACCACTTTCATTCCTCCATTTTATCCTAATTTAAAGAGACAGTCCTGAAACATAACAACTTTACCAACTTCATATTTGTAGCAATTGATATAGACCTTGGCACCTATTAAAGTATCACAATGGGTTTGATCTGACCTGAAGTGTCGGTGGATTGAGAAGAACGGTGTGACATGGCGAGGACTTGATGAGCTGTTCCTAGCAATCAGTATGCTACAAGAACCCTATTCTCTTACATTACCATGGTGTATTCTTCATGTTTAAAGTTTTCTTCAGTCTCTGTCCACACTGCAAGTGTCACAAGCAAGTAAAGAGACCTTATATTGCTAATGGCAATTCTAAGTGTACAAACAAAGGCATAGTATTTTGTGGAATCTCAGCAGAAGACTGATTTCATTGCACTGCCTTATATCACTTGTACTGTTTGTTTCTGGGATGAAGTGGTGTGATTGGCAGTGTTTGAGTAAAAGTTGAGATTTGTTTGAATGTCAGTTACTTTTACTTTTTTAAATATTGGCTTGATTAGTTAGCTGGTAAATGCACCTGTGATTGTGAACCATTAATGTTGAGGAGCTTCCTGATGCATTTAGTCCTGAGTATGTTAATCAAAGCAATAGGCCGCTACCATTGCTCTAAGCATCCTTAGGCCTGGAAGGGAAAGTTCAGTGAGGGTTCTTGCTCTTCATTACTGCCTTGTAGATGCTACTGGAAAATAGCAGTTGGGTAATAGCAGTATTGTGATGCCCTCCACAGGTGAATAGCTTGCTGAGAAATGGAGTGCAATGGTTGCCTGTGTTATCAAGATACCTGCTAAAGACACAAATCAAAGTGTGTTGGAAACTTTAAGGAATATATTTATATTGTGTCTTTCACAACCACAGGATGTTTGTGTTTTACAGCCAATGAAGTGCCTTTAACAAGTGGTTGCTGTTGTAGTGGTGTGTGGGATCCATGACCTACTGAATCCAAGATGAGAGTGCTACCACTGAACCAGGCCTGACTTTTCGTGATTGTAACACACTATGATATTGAGATTACAACTGCTATGTGTGGTATTGGGATTGTGAATCAATATTGTGTTGACTGGGGCAGTGCCTGACCTGAAATGTATCCTTTATTTCAAAGTGGAGCATGAGCATGTATATTTGGTGATGTTGAAGAGAGGAAAACTTGCTAGATCCACCATAAGGTGTAGGCACTGGAACAGGATCCAACAAGCAATTTAGGATAATAAATAGAGCTCAGAACATGGTTCATTTACGCTCACTAGGAGTGACATATGTTCATATGCAGTGACCCATTCTCTGCAAACTAAAGGAACATGTTTAAGGCTTGTGCTTTTTCTGAATTATCTGGAAGCATTGGGAGCCTGTAGCTCCCTGTTGCTTTCTCCATGACAATGCCTCAGCCGATTGGAGTCAACTTACCAACCAATCAGCACCCTTCTCTCCTGTGGTAGAAATAGTTGTGATCATTTGAAATTTGGCATTCTTGTGTATGTCCTGATGAGCACAAGATGAAAAACTCCGGCAGCATGTCTCTCCTACAGCAGTAATAAAGTTCTGTACTACCAAGCAGAAATCTGTTAAATACATCAGTTATGTCTTTCACTTGGTAAACATAATTCATCATTAAGGAGTTGCTCTTCTGATACTTTAATGTCCACCCTGGTGGTGTGGTATAGTGGTTGTGTTACTGATTAGTAATTCAGAGATTCAACCATGGCATTTTTGTGATGTGAATTCAGTTAAATAAATCTGGAATAAAACTAGTGTCAGTAATGGTCACCATAAAGCTATCGGATAATCATAAAAAGCTCATCTGGTTCACCAGCGTCCTTTAGGGAAGGAAATCTGCCATCCTTACCCGACCTGGCCGACTTGTGATTCCAGACCTGCAGCAACATGGTTGACCTTTAACTGTCCTCTAAAATGGCCAGCAAGCCACTCAGTTGTATCAATCCGCTACAAAACATTACAATAAGAATAAAACTGCACAGACCACTAGGCATCAGATTTGGACATATCAGCAGCCCAATCAACCCTGCAAAGTTCTCTGTAACACCTGGAGAATTATGACAAAATTGCAATGGCCAGTATGAGCCTGACTTTCAGCCACTGTCCCAGTCTGCTGCATCACCCTCACTGATTACGTATGTCCTGTCCTACCGACAGGAGAGATGCACCAGAGGTCACCGCAGAGTGTAACGCACTCATCTCAGCCACAGGACATCACAGCAGGAGTTTCTCAGGGTAGTGCCCTCGGTTCCACCATCTTCAGCTGCTTCATGACTTTCCTTCCATCATAAGATCAGAAATGGGAATGTTCACTGATGATTGCACAGCGTTCAGTTCCATTGGTAATTCCTTAGATACTGAAGCAGTCCGTGCCCGCAACTATTTCTACCACAGGAGAGAAGGGAAGCAGTCCATGCCCGCAAGAAGCAAGATCTGCAAAACCTCCAGGCAGGGGCAGATAAATTATGAGTAACATGAGTGTCAGGCAAATAGGTAGAACATGCAGTTTGGCATGAGCTGCTCTCACACAACCTGTACTGATCAGATGAGGGGTAGAGCAGAGAGTTATAAGTGGAGAGAAAATACACTCTCAATCATTGCAGTTTTTGACTGAATCCTGAGCCAAATAGTCTTCAGTGCTCAACCATACCGCCTTATTTTTAAAACAGGATCCACAGAAGTGGGTACCTTAATTGTGTAAGACATCACTTTGCAACAGTGCACCTTGTGGAATGGATGGCATAAAGTCGACCAGTCACAGAACATCTTGGCCAGACACCTGAGAGTCAGTCGTGTGTGTGTGAGAGAGTGTGTGTGTGTGAGAGTGAGTGAGTGAGGGGATCAGGTCCATGGCAGGAAACGAAAGGGTAAGCTAAAAATTGACTTTACATAAAAAGTAGAAAACATAAACATTATGCTGAGTAGGTTGTTTATGTGTTTTTGATGGATGTACATAATTAGCTGTTTCCATTCTTGTCCACATCATTGCAATGCAATATATTTTGTTCTCTAGAAGGATAAAACTAACTGAAGATCCCTGCTCATTAAACCAACAACTAACTCATGGGTATAGAAGTAAATATTAAAATCTATGTAGAGTAATGAGTTGACTTGAGTGCACAATACACATGGCATAAAAGGGAACAATTCACTGCTGACTGGTACTGTATGTCTTGGATGTCTCATTGTCACCCAGAACATATAAAGTACATGATGTAAAATTAAATCGTGTACTGAGTATGTCTCTCCCTTACCCTATCCCCCGCCTCCAGCCCACACTGACCAAAGGGTCCGTGCTTGATAACGAGATTCCTCCTGATTCCTTTCATCATCTTCCTCTGGTCCATGCACCATCCTCCCTCCTTGTTCTTCTTGCCCGAGGCCTATATCTCCAGTTGTTCCTGCCTTAGCTGAACAGCCGTGTCATGTTTCATATACTATCTCATGCAGTAATTTCAGTCGTGCGACCAGGCTCTGTCATGGACCCTACCAAACTGCTTCAGGTCAGCATTGAGCATCATGGGGATAGTGTGGAAAATGCTTATTATGTATCATATGGTCAATGAGAGAACAGCAAGCCTTAGAGTAACTACAAATTTATATATAGCAAAGCCCATTTAAGATTAACATTTAGATTGCTCAGGCCATGAACTGGGAGAGAATGTCCAGTTCAGAAAAACATGTCTTCAAAAGGGGGGATTGGAGAGAGGGGAGTTTCATCTGAGGTGGGTGAAATTATTGGATCAAATTCCACCAGCTTTAGGCAATTTATGGCCTGTTCAAAGAATTATTTTATTGATGGTTAGAACCCAGATGAATGATTTAAAAATAAATAAATAACTGACTTCTCCAGATTTTAAATATCAGGGCTTATTAAAAGTAACAAAATCGAGAAACTGCATAGTGCTTTAAAATATGAAAACCTCTGCAGTGTTAGAACCGCCTCATTCGTGAAAAAAATCAGAGACTTTTATTTTTGGGGGGAAAATTAGGCTAACACCCCCATTGAAATACTTCTTTAAATCACCACCCTCCTCATCTGATCTACCTTTCTCCAACCTCGCCTGAGATAAGTTTCAAACCCCTTGTACCTATTGAAGTAGTTTCTTCCCACCCTAAACAGAGGCCTAATTTTCATCCCCTCCCCTCAAAGGTATTTTCCAATCACCCCATATCTCTCGGTTTCTTGCCTGTTACTTTGCTCCCCCCTCCTCTCCATTCCTGCTTCTTGCTCCCTCGCCATTTTTCCTCTCTTCCCTCCTTCCTTTTCCTTTTACTCCCCTCTTCCTTTCCTCCCAACCCATCCTAACTCCTACTTCTGCCTTGGCTCAAGCATCAATCCTCCAGTTCACTAACTGTGAAGTTCCACTTGATCTTGACCACCACTGTATAATACCATAGATGATCTGCTTGTGAATTAATAAGGTTTCAGCCTTCCGACACGTTCCAGTCTCTAATTACAGAGACCTCTAGGACTGTGGTTTACATATACAAGGTGACACAGTAAAAAAGGGCAAGTGGGAATTTCATTAATTGGGATATGTTGCAGACAGTGGTATTCATTCTTATTTTCATGTGTTATCTGCCTCATTGCCTGTGAACCATTGAAGGTATATAATTCCAAAATCCACTCTCTGCTCTCCCCACCCTACACAGACCTAGTATGTTGCCATTTTGTCTAAAGGATCTCCAAGTTCTAACTCCAAAGAAAAAGATTCAAATTGGCAACAGTGAATTTTAAAATCAGCCCTGCAGAGTAATACATTTTGGGAAAAAGCAGTTCACTCTAAATGGTAAGAAAGGAGGAACAGAGATCTAAAGGTGCAAAAAGATAGATGTTGACAGTGTGGTGTGCAGGCAGGAAAGACCTTCATAGGAGTCTGGGTTTTATACATAGGAGCATTGAATATAAAAGCAAGGAAATTATTTGACTTTGCCCCAGTCAATGTCTTGTACACAGTCCAAGCATTGCAGTCAGTCTCAGGTATCCCATTATTGAAAGAGTATTAGAATAATAAAGGTGTAGTCAAAATTCACGAGAATTTGTGGTCTTTTTCACTTGATCAGTAAAGGTCCAGAGCCTATCTAATAAAGGTTTTGTTTTTGATTGTGGAGAGTTTTTAGGGTAAACAGTGAAAGATTTAATTCCACTGGTTGTGAAACTAGCGAGGAGGCAGAGATGGAGGATTATTATTGGAGGAGTGAAAAGGAAAATTAAAACAATTGTTCCTGTGCACAAGATTTTTAAAATCAGAACTGGCTATTGAAGTAAAGACTAATATTTTAGAGGTATGGATAAATATTTGGAAAGGACAAATGCAGAAGAGTACAATGAAGGAAAAATTGGATTGGAGTGCATAACTTCCTTCAAAGAGTCAGTAACAGCACAAGTGCCAGGGCTGAATGGCCTTCATTCCATTCTGTAAGTGCTATGATTTCCAAGATTCCTGACTACAGTTTCCCAGGTGACGAGTTCTTAACTTTGTCCGTGTCATTGGAGAAAGTGACAAATGGAAAGTCAAGTGTGTCCCCGGGGAAGGAGAGAAGTGATCTCCTTGCAACTGGATCAAAAGAACCCTAAGAAATAACTATTTGTCCCCCTCGCCTGCACAATGTTATTCCACAGGGAGATAGAGAAGAAAAGAAACCTAATTTGTCTTTTTTTTAAAAAACAGCAGAGATGGTACTTAAAAATATTTTTGAACAATATCCTTTCAGGAGAAATGAGATATTATTCACAATTATTCCACATCATCCGATATGTTCTATTCATCTTCTGCCTCTTCTCTTTTTTAATAATCAGTGGTTATCTGTGAAATTGTTAATAACATGAGAATGGAATGAAAGTTGCAAAAATAAATATAAAGCAGTCCATTCTTCTTAAAAAATGTAATCCTGATGAATGTAGATTTTCTCAGTTCATGCATTCCCAATGCCACAACAAACCATTAACAATAGACAATTGCCATTAAGCCAATCCCTTTTACATTCATCAACCCCTCTACTCACCTTCTCACCCTCACTCTGCCTCACCCAAGAAGCACATCTAATTGTCCCTTGAACCCAGTTAATCTGACCTTCCATAGTCATTGTGCCACAAGTTTATTACCCTTTGGGGTGAAACAACTCTGTGAGGTAGCCTTTCTTACTCCTAACAACCTAACCTTTACCTTGTGCCCCAGGTGGTTAAGCTTGTCTGGCATTCAATGTATTTTCTGTATATAGGCTGAGGATATGACATTGTTTAAACTCGCTTTGAACAAAGTTGTACCACCATGCCTTTGAGCACTGAATGCTCTTTACAGCTTTCAGAATCATTGCACTTGATCCCATGAGATCTGACAACTCTGAGGTTTTGCATGGGGCGGTGGGGGAGCAATTGCAGAAGTCCATGGAATTACAGACTTTACATATATCAAACCTCTTTTTTTAAACTAATTTTAAAATTCGGAAATAAATAATTTTCATAAATATTATTGGATAATGTTGCACTTGTATTTAATTTGATAAAATTTGGTAGGACAGGAAACTATAGAATTAGGTAGAATTAATAGCACATGAATATGCCACTCATGTTGGTGTTTATGTTGTATACAAGCGGAACATAAAATGTTATGTCGGATGCAAACAGATAATGCTGGTCATTCAGGATGTGAAAGAAAATAGATCAATATTTCAAATGAAAACGCTTCTTTAGAACTCTTGGGGCAGATTTTCAAATTTCTGCCTGAGTGTGAAACTGGCTTTGCAAATCCACCATGTATTAATGAATTGAATGAAAGTGAAAATTCAATGGTTTCTATAATTGCTGTTCGGCAATGGCAGGATATGCCCAGGTGGCAAGCTGGAAATCTACCACAATCTCTGACTTTACTGTATGTTGGCATATTGTGCAGTGGCACAATTCTCTACATGACTAATTCCCAGCCTGCCCCCGTGGTCATCGAGTGACTGTGTGCATGAGTTGGGCACGATGGCTGAATAACCTCCTCCTGTGCTGTAGGATTCTATGATTGATGTGCAGGGATGGAGTGAGATAATTGGTAGAATAATCGTTTGAAGGCATCAGTGTTTTGCTCAGGAATAGAATCTCTCCAGATCCGGGACACGACTGGTTCTTAGAAACCTGTAACCTCTCAACAGCATGGCAGGAGTTAGTGGGGAGTATCAGATCAGCTATCCAGAGGGATTTAGGACCGGGAGAGATTGCAGCATTGGTGAGTGAATGGGAGTTTGGATTGGTAATCAGAAAAGAAGGAGGATGGGGGAAGAGTGTGCGCGTTAGAGGAGTTGGCAGAAAATTTTCATGAGGGACAAGATGGAGCACGCCTGCTCCTCTTGGGCCACAAGCAGTGCTACAAAGAAGCACTCAGCTTCTGGATCTGAGTACTCCTGTCTCCTTTAGGTACCGATTTTTCTGAGTGCTGGGAAACTTGGCTGGCTAGTGTTAAACTCAAATGGCTGCCTAAGTATTAGGAATGGAGTCTTACATTTTAAAATTACAGGCTTGTCTGCCTCCCTAGAGTGGGTTTCTCAGGTGCCCCAAACCCACTGCACTTAAAACAGGAGCAGGCACGTTCATGGCAAGTTGAAGTCGGCTTTTGTATATTTGCCAATTTAACCTCACCCTTTCCTGCTCATTGACTCAAACCTGGGTCTGAGCATTCTGTGTATGTTGTCAACCCTGGCTCAGTTGGGAGGATTTTCACCTACAAGTCAGAAGGGCCAGTAACCAGGGGACACAGATTTAAGGTAATTGGCAAAGGAGCCAAAGACAACATGGAGAGTTTATTTTTATACAGTGATTTATTATGATCTGAAATGCTCTGCCTGAAAGGGTGATGGAAGTTGATGCACTAGTAATTATCAAAAGAGGATTGGACACGTTTTTGAAGAGAAAAAATTTGTAGGGCTATGGGGAAAGACAGGGCGAATAGAACTAACTGGATAGCTGTTTCAAAGAGCTGGCACTGGGATGATGGATTGAATGGTATCTATAATTCTATTGGCATTGAACTTAATGGTCAAATTTCAGTATGTTGTGTACTAGGTAAGTCAAATTAAAAATAAATCAAGCTTTCTTATATTGCTAGCCTGCACCTGTCAAAAAAAGATTAAAAATCAAGATGATAGTGTTATTTGCTTTGTAATACATTCCATCTGTGCAACTACAGAAATATAAAAGGAACAGATTAGTCTGCTGAGCTCTACCCTACATTATTTCCCCTTGCAGTCTGATTCCTTGTGCTGTCATATGTCATCTATGTCTCCACCTTTAAACAGACATTGTCAATTACTAACAATTCTATAAAGCTAAGCTGGATCCATGCTTTCAACACAGAGGTCATATTTTTACCTGTACACCAAGCTGCAAGTTAAGAATATTTCATGTCTCAACCGTGATTTGGTTGGTTGCGCTCTCACTCCTGACTCTCACAAGGTTCTGGGTTCAAGTCCCACTCCAGGGCTTGAGCGCAAAAACCAAGGCTAACACCACTAAAGTGCTGCACTGTCTTTTGGATGAGATGTTAAACCAAGGCTCCATGCTTGCCTGGGTGGATGTAAAAGGTCCCAAGACACTATTTTGATGAAGAGCAGGGCAATTATCCCAGGTGTCCTGGCCAATATTTAGCTCTCAATCAACATCACAAAATTATCTGGTCATTATCACATTGCTGTTTGTAGAAGTTTCCTATGTGCAGCTACATTTCCAACATCACAGCAGTGACAATACTTCAAAAATGCTTGATTGGCTGTAAAGCACTTTGAGATATCTGGTGGTTGTGAAAGGTACTATATAAATACAAGTTTATTTCCTCTTCTCACTAACCTGGCACAGTGCTGTGGTGCAGGTCACAGGATCATCCTCAGCTGTCTGCTTAGTTGGGGGAAATGTTCAAGAGAGAGCAATAAAGTAAACTTAGTTGAACATTTAATGAAAGCAGACATTGGCAGAAGTCTCAGGCAAGAGAATGGTCTAAGTTTTTGTCAGCTTAAAGGGATTCATTAGATGCTAATTCCCTTCAATTCACATCAAACGATCAATTCGTAGAATCATCGAATAGTTACAGCACAGAAGGAGGCCATTCAGCTTGTCATGTCTGTGCAGGCCCTCTGAAGGAGCAATTCCCCTACCGCACTCACCTGCCTTTTCCCCATAATTCTGCATTTTTTTTCCTTTTCAAATAATGATCAAATTCCCTCTGACCATTCTATTTTAGAGTTGTGTCAGAGTCTGAATTTTCTTAATTTTTCATTTGAGATCCAGCTCACTCTCTGATATGGAATATGGCTGAGTGGTGTAAAGAATTTGGTATATATGGAAGAGGTAGGTAGAGAGGTTGGTGACTATGAGGGAGAGGGAGAGGGTGTAGACAGGTTGGTGAATATAGTAGAAGGGATGCAGAGGTTGGTGAATATGGATAATCAAACTTAAATAATGAGATTAAAGGCAATTTGGCATTAGTTTGCACAAGTTCTACTGGAACTTATGTAGTGCTTTCAATGTAATAAAACATCCCAAGATGCCTTACAGGAATGTTATGAAGCAAAATTTAACACAAAGCCACATAACAATTCTATAAAGCTAAGCTGGATCCATGCTTTCAACACAGAGGTCATATTTTTACCTGTACACCAAGCTGCAATCCCTCCGCAAGGGCTAATGGTAAAAAGGTTTGGTCAAAGAGGCAGGTTTAAGGAGCTTCTTTAAGGTGGAGAGGTTTAAAGAAGGAATTCCAGAATTTCGGATGGTATGGCCACCAACTGGGGAGCAGTTAAAATTGGGGATGCTGAAGAAGCCAGAACAATTTGAGCCCCGATATCTCGAAGTTTTATGGGGCTTGACTTGTTTCAGAGATTGCGAGGGGAAAGGCCCGGAGGGATTTGAAAACCAATCCATTTTTCAAAAAGTTATTGTTCTCCATTTGGGTGAAGTGGCACCTGCAGAGCAGAGGCAATCATTGTAGCAAATAGTCCTCGATTGAAGAGCATCCATCCTTAATGAGTTTTGCAAACAGAATGTGTTTTCATGGAACAAAAGTTTGGTCTAATCAGTTGAAAGCCCAGGATCTCACCTGCAGCAGTTGTATTTCTCAGGCTGAATACTAACTGTGACACCAACTAGAATTTCAAATAAATTAATATCCATATACTATATAAGAAACTAAATTATATAAACTCATGTCTGGAATACATAGTAACAGGAGAAGGCCTTTCAGCCCCTCAAGCCTATTTCATCAATGACTGATTTATATTTTAATTCCATCTACTTCTACAACCTTTAATATACTTGAATTGGAGATGGGGGACTTTGTGATCTGGAGACTTTATAACCTTATTTAGAGCTTATTTAAATATTAATGATGCTTGGAGCAGAATGAAACATGCTATATTTTCTCCCTGATTTGAGAGTCTGAGTCACAGGCAGCATCAACAAGGTACTGCCCACTAAAATTGATAACTACAGCACCCTGAAAACCTAAATGTCTGTATAATTTTATTGTAACAGCTAGCTTCACCCATTCAGAATGAGCAATTACACTGAGGTAGTCACAGGTAGAATTTTTTTTATTCATTCAAGGGCTGTGAGCATCGCTGGCTGGGCCAGCATTGTAAGCCCATCCCTAATTGCCCTTGAGAAGGTAGTGCGGAGCTGCCTTCTTGAACCGCTGTAGTCCGTGTGGTTTGGGTACACCCACAGTGCTGTTAGGGAGGGCCAGGGTTTTGACCCAGTGACAGTAAAGGAACAGTGATATATTTCTAAATCAGGATGGTGAGTGGTTTGGAGGGGAACTTCCAGGTGATGGTGTTCCCATGTATCTGCTGCGATAGTGCTTCTAGACGGTAGTGGTTGTGGGTTTGTAAGGTGCTGTCAAAGGAGGCTTGATGAGTTCCAGCAATGCATCTTGTAGATGGTACACACTGCTGCTACTGTGTGTTGGTGATAAGGGAGTGCATGTTTGTGGATGCGGTGCCAATCAAGTGGCTGGTTTGCCTTGGATGGTGCCAAGCTTCTTGAGTGTTTTGAGAGCTGCACTCATCCATGCAAGTGAAGAGTATTCTATCACACTCCTGACTTGTGCCTTGTAGATGGTGGACAGGCTTTGGGGCCTCAGGAGGCGAGTTACTTGCTGTAGGATTCCTAGCCTCTGGCCTGCTCCTGTAGCTACTGTATTTATATTGTTAGTCCAGTTCAGTGCCTGGTTAATGGTAACCCCCCACATTGTTGATGGTGGGTTATTCAGCTATGGTAATGCTATTGAATGTCAAGGAGCGATGGTTAGATTCTCTCTTGTTGGAGATGGTCATTGCCTGGCACTTGTGTGGTGTGAATGTTCCTTGCCACTTGTCAACCCAAGCCTGGATATTGTCCAGGTCTTGCTGCATTTGGACATGGACTGCTTCCATATCTGAGGAATCACGAATGGTACTGAACATTGGAATCATCAGCGAACATCCCCACTTCTGACCTTATGATGGAAGGAAGGTCATTGATGAAGCAGCTGAAGATGGTTGGGCCTAGGACACTACCCTGAGGAACTCTTGCAGTGATGTCCTGGAACTGATATGACTGACCTCCAGCAACTCCAACCATCTTTCTTTGTGCTAGGACTGACTCCCACCAGTGGAGAGTTTTCCCCCGATTCCTATTGATTCCAGTTTTGCAAGGGCTCCTTGAGGCCACACTCGGTCAAATGCTGCCTTGATGTCAAGGGCAGTCACTCTCACCTCAACTCTGGAGTTCAGCTCTTTTGTCCATGTTTGAACCAAGGCTGCAATGAAGTCAGGAGCCGAGTGGTCCTGCCAAACTGAGCGTCAGTGAGCAGGTTATAGCTAAGCAAGTGCCGCATGATAGCACTGTTGATGACCCCTTCCATCACTTTACTGATGATAGATTGTAGGCAGTAATTGTGTTGGATTTGTCCTGCTTTTTGTGTACTGGACATACACGAGCTAATTTCCTCATTTTTGGGTAAGTGCCGGTGTTATGGCTGTACTGGAATAGCTTGGCTAGGGGTGTGGCAAGTTCTGGAGTACAAGTCTTTAGTGCTGTTGCTGGAATATTGTAAGGGCCCATAGCCTTTGCAGTATCCAGTGCCTTCAGCTGTTTCTTGATATCTCGTGGAGTGAATCGATCTGGTTGAAAGCTGGCACCAATGATGCTGTGGATTTCTGGAGGAGGCCGAGATGGATCATCTACTCGGCACTTCTGGCTGAAGATTTTTGCAAATGCTTCAGCCTTATCTTTTGCACTGATTTGCTGAGCTCCTCCATCATTGAGGATGGGGATATTTGTGGAGCCTCGTCTCTGTGAGTTGTTTAATTGTCCACCACCATTCACGACTGGATGTGACAGGACTGCAAAGTTTCGATCTGATCTGTTGGTTGTGGAATTGCTTAGCTCTGTCTATTGCTTGCTGCTTATGCTGTTTGGCACGCAAGTAGTCCTGTGTAGATTCACCTGATATTGACACCTGATTTTTAGGTATGCCTGGTGCTGCTCCTGGCATGCCCTCCTGCACTCTTCATTGAGTTTGACCAATAATCCTTGTGTCATCTGATCAACCCATGAAATCATCCAGAGAAAAGGATTCGTATGGGAAGAGGAGAGCTGCAGTATAGAATAGTTAGCCAGCAGAAGTTAAAGTATAGTTTGTAGATTTCATTGTTGCCTGGTAGTGAGTGGAGTTAATTTAAGAGTTTTACATTTTGAGTTGATTTGTGATGAGTTCTTTTATTGAATTAGTGTTGGAAGTATTCAATGTGCTTCACATTCAGAGGCTTCTTGAATAACTATTATTGCTTCCATTGCAGTGCTATTTCTGGGTTCTGTGTGGTCCTTACACCAGGCACAGAATTTAGTCTTGCATCTTATCCTTGTAGAGCGGCATGATTGGACTGAGAATAGACACACAATTTTGACGTTATCTGTTATCACCGCTGTTGGTATTCAGTTACTTCTGCTGGGAAGCTGACGACACCCAACTTTGCCTCAATTGGCCACCCCACTTTCACTAAATGTCAGACTCCTTGTCCTGAAATCCATTGCTGGATGAGCAGAAATTTTCTCCAGCTAAATATTGGGAAGACTGAAGCCATTGTCTTCAGTCCCTTCCACAAACTCCAGGCTCTGTTCACTAACTGCATTCCACTTCTTGGCAACTGTATGGGACTGAACCAATTGTTTGCAGCTTTAGCGTTGTATTTGAGTCTCAGATCAGTTAACGCACTATCACTAAGGCTGCCTCTTCCACTTTGGTAACATCGCCCCACTCCATTTCTGCCTCCTCTCAGTTGCTGAAATTCTCATTCATGTTTTTTACCTTTAGGCTTGACTATTTCAGTGCACATAATTTCACCCTTCATAAACTAAGCTCATCCAAAATTCTGCGGCCCAAATCCTAACCTTGTACCTAATTCCATTCAACCATCACCCTTCTGTTCGCTGATTTATATTAGCTCCTGGTTATGCAGCACCTCAATTTTAAAATTCTCATCCTTGTTTCAAATCCCATCATGGCCTCATCCCTCCCCATCTCTGAAATGTCCTTCAGCCCCACAATCTGCCGAGATCTTTGTGCTCCCCCAAATTTGGCCTCTTGCACATCCCCAACTTTAATCGCTCCACATTTGATGGTTGTGCCTTCAGCTGCTAAAGCCCTAAGCTTTGAAGTCCCTCTCTAACCATGTCCATCTCTCTACTTCCCTCTCTTCCTTTAAGCTCCTTAATGCCTACCCCTTTGACCAAGCATTTGGTTATCCATCTTCATATTCACTTCTGTGGCTCCATGTCAAATTTTGTTTGATATTGCTCCTGTGAAGCACCTTGCTATGTCTTACTATGTTAAAGGTTCCATGTAAATTCGATGGACACAAGTGTATTGAGAGCTTCCAAAAGATTGAGCTACCTACTCTCTGTTTTTGTTTAATTAAGCATAATTTATGATGCACTCTGTATATAGAAGCAATATCCCTTGAGGCCATGCTATGTTTTATATGCAGGTTGTGGAAGAGAGAACTCAGAGGAAGAATGCCAGAGAGACACATTGCCACCTTAGGGGATCAATTAGGGCTCACTATTCTTCTGCACCCGTGTGTGTGGACCCAACAGTTATAACTATGCGAGGCTGAAAAACCTGCATCATGATACCAAGCAAACTGTCACCAGCTGCAGCAGGACGCCCCCCAGGAAACCGCTGTAAGGCAGGAATGACTCTGTTGGTGGCTGTTATGTAATAATTGTCTAAAACTCTTGTATGCCTGAAACAAGAAGCAAAAACAAGAGATATTTGCCACGTCTCTCAACCTGCATGTGCTGTTGACTTATGCAGGTCGCAAATGTCTCGTTTGCCAGGCCATTTAATTGATCAGTTTCCCCAGCGGAAACACACAAAAGTATGAGACTGCCCTGCACTTTTGCTGTTTCGCTGCATTTTTTGGTGGGGAGAGTTATTGGCATGGCCATACCATACCATTCTCGTGAACTGAAAGAGGTTCATCAATGTGCAGAAGTTTATTGGAACAAAGCTACACTATAATGCATAAAATACCCCGATTTGCTCTTTTTACACCAAATCAGCAGGAAATGCATGGAGATCTAAAATAATTTTTATTATAGGTAAGAACAGAATGCTTGCATTTGAAAGGACTGAAATATGGCTACATGTGGTCCAATTATCCCTGCCTCATATGAAAACTTTACTTGTTGACTCACCACGCAAAGTGCTTTGGGAGAATGACTGACATGTCTATTATATGTTAAATTCCACGCATGGTGTACATAGTGTACTTCAAACATTTATGATTACATGCAGTACCTGCAGGCAGTGTGTTGAATAAGTACTTTAATGTTAAAACATTCTATTGTGACATTCAATAGCTGCTATTTTATGGTTACAGTATATTATCTGGAGATTGTGCAGCCCAGCCACTGGATTTCCATAAATCACTCAAAATACTTAACAAAATTGTTTTTTACCTTCCATTTTTATTTTTTGGAAAGTGAAATTGTCATTACTCATAATAAATCTTCAAATGACATTTTAAAGACCTACACTATATATTTAGTTACCATTCGGATAGATATACTGAAGATGGGCGGAGGTAATGTTTCTGCCCTGTTTGTCTGGAAACAATATATCTCAAAAACTAATAGAAGGATTTCAATGAAACTTGGTACACAGGGTATGGCCAAGGAAAAGCTGATTAGTTTTTGGCGAAATCCTGATCCTGGATTTTTTTTAAAGGATCTGTTAACATTGGGAGATGGGGCAAATTGACATTTTTTTAGAATATTGTTGTTTTGTTTGGAATGTTGTTGATTGCTTTAGAATGTTGTGGTTTTTTTTTAGAATGTTGATTGGTTTAGAATGTTATGGATTGTCTCAGCTGCTGCGGTGGAATTTGTCACAGCAGTGAAAATGTGAGCAGAGTTTTCAGAACAGGTAGTTGGATGTGGATTGGTCTGAAGCCTCCCCAGTGCAATGGAAGCTTTTGGTAAAAAGGTATTATTTTTGAGCTTTGTAGTTACACAGCACCAGCCAGGCAGGGAAAAGGTTTGAGGAAGTGCTGCATTACTATATTAATGTTGGATTAACACATTGTGGCAGAGTATGTGTTAGACCTAGTGTCCCCTTCACTTGTTTTCTTTTGCATCTGGTGCTTTTTACTCAGTTGATTTTCTTCAAATAATTTTGAAAGGCAAGGAGATATATTTCAGAAACTGAGGCAAAATTTATGGGCAGAATTTTTCCCTTGGCGTGGGTGCTCGGTGGGGCAGTTGGGAAGCTGACCACCCCCTACGATCGGAACTGGACCGCTATTTCACGCTGGCAGACCAATTAAGGCCTGCCCAGTGTGAAATGCGAACAGCAGCACTGAGTGCTGCCTGTGCGGCTGGAGGAGGAGGGTGAGCAGGCCAAGCACGAACTTCACGCATGCAGGCGAGTGAGCGTTCAATAATCTCCCTGAGGCATGGAGCTGCCTCAGGGAGATGAAGAGATATTTAAAAAATAAATAAATAAAAATGTAATGAAACATGTCCCCTCATGTGACTCTGTCACATGAGCAGGGACATGTTATTAATGAAAAATTACAGTTTTTTTTGCTTTTAGAAACCTCATTCTGCCCGTGGATGAGGTTTCCAAAAAAATGCAAAGGTCACTTGGCCTTTTCACCTGCCCCCCCAACCATTAGGTTGGATGGGCAGCGAAAAATTTAATTCAGTTGATCACTTTATGGCCTTAACAGGCCTTTTAAGGCTGGTGGGAGGCGGTGGCATAGTGGTGTTATCGCTGACTAGTATTCTAGAGACCAGGGTAATGCTCTGGGGCCCTGGGTTTGAATCCCACCATGGCAGACGGTGAAATTTGAATTCAATAATAAACCTGGAATTAAAAAGTCTGATGACAACCATGAAGAACATGGCTGATTGTCATAAAAACCCATTTGGTTCACGAATGTCCTTTAGGGAAGGAAATCTGCCGTCTTTACCTGGTCTGGCCTACATGTGACTCCAGACCCACAGCAATGTGGTTGACTCTTAAATGCCCTCTGACAAAGGCAATTAGGGATGGGAAATAAATGCTGGCCTAGTCAGCAATGCCCGCATCCCATGAATGAATTAAAAAAAAAATTGTCAGCGGGCACGCTGCCGGCTCCACCGACCGAGCTATTGTGCGACTGCACGTTGACGTCAGCACACTCGGCTGACGTCAATGCATGTCATTTCACGCTCAAGCGGGTCGGGGGCGTGCCCGCCCGCTGAGCGAAAATTTCTGCCCCATATACATTTTAAGTGTTTGTGGGCAAAAGAGAGAGGAGATAAAAATTCTGACTACGCACCATGCTGCAGCTTTTGTTCAATGTTCTATAGGCTTCAAAAAATGTATTAAGCAGAGGGAAGGATTTGAAGAAAAGGGGAGAGAAAGATTCTTCTTGGTAATACTAGCTCAATTTTACAAAAAAATCCACTTGAATTTTGAAGACACCGAGTTATCTTGCTTATAGTTTGGCAGAGAAAGACAACACTGATATCTGATTAATGAGAGAGAGAGAGACAGCATGATGATACATCTTTTTAAATTTAATGTTATTTGAATTTTTAATAAACAGTTGAATGTTAAAGCATCTTATTTCACTAATATTTTGCTGAGGGCTAGAAAAAGTCACTGTGTATAGCCCTGCAACACAGATTTTAATTTCAAACATTTCTAATACACAAGAGAAAAAGAGGTGGTTGGTTTCTTTCCACATTCTAATTTTATTTCCTTTTCAAAACAACATGTTGAATTCTGAAAGAAGAGAGGGTAAGAAAAATTGCTTGAGGGTGTGGAGCTTCATGTCATCTTGCCACTTGCCTTTGAGGAATGAATGGACTGTTAAAAGTGAGGTGGATTGTAGCAGAGCAGGGGACAAGGTAGGATATAGCAGTTGAGCAGGTAGTTCAAAGACAAGCTATGGATATTGATGGGACTGGAGGGTTTGAGGAAGGGGAATGGCTAATAACAACTTGTATTTAAATAGCACTTTCAACATAATACAATGGTCTAAGGTGCTCTATAGGACTGCCAGAACAATATTGCTGCATAGTACCAAGCCACACAAAGGGATGTTAGAACAGAAAGCTTGGTCAAAGCAATAAGTTTTAAGGATCACCTTAAAGGAGGAAAGTAAGGTGAGAGACAGAGAGGTTTAGGGAGAAAATTTCAAAGCTTAGCCCCTCGGAAGCTGAAGGCTTGTCTACCAATGGTGGAGCGATTGAAATCGGTGATGCATAAGAGACCAGAATTGGAGGAGCAGAGATATTTCAGAGGGTTTAGGGCTGGAGGAAGTTACCAAGAATGGGAGGGGTGAGGCCAGGGAGTGATTTGGATAATAAACATAAGAATTTTAAAACAGAAGTGTTGCTTGACCAGGAGATAACATAAGTCAGCAAACACAGAAGTGATGGGTGAACAGGACCTGGTGCAATTTAGGATGCGGGCAGCAAAGGTTAGGATGAGATGGAGGGTGGAAGATGAGAGAACAGCCAAGAATGCATTGGAATAATCAAGTCTAGAGGAAACAAAATCATTGGATATTGGGAAGGTGAAGGGATAAACTGCATTATGAGATAATAGAGTGGGATTGGAAAGGGAGCTGCTTTTTCCCACAATCTCAATCTGTAAAATGCAGCCTTCTGCCATTGTAGCTTCTTCCACCACTACACCATTAATTCATACTAAAAGAAGGAGAAGTACTGAAGATGATCATGTGAAGCTGATGAGAAAAATAACACACTGGAGCTGAAGAGGAAATACAGAAAGAGAAACAGTTATGCATGGACAGTAGAGATTGGCATTAAAATGATCATATTCTCTAGTTTACCATATGAAACAACACAGCAGATTAGCTGGTATTATGCAGTAACACTGCATGTTACACAGGGTAACTGATCCTGTGTACCTCATGGTTTGAATTGCAGTGATCCTGGATTTTAAGATGTTGCATGTTACAGGGAATGTTAGCCTATTTGGGTTTTATGCAACATACTATATGTCACAGAGAATGGCAGAACCTGTCTATCTATCTCTGGATTCTGGATTTTATTGTGT
This sequence comes from Carcharodon carcharias, assembly GCF_017639515.1. Taxonomy (NCBI): domain Eukaryota; kingdom Metazoa; phylum Chordata; class Chondrichthyes; order Lamniformes; family Lamnidae; genus Carcharodon; species Carcharodon carcharias. The sequence continues at coordinate 53,802,562 of NC_054479.1, read as the reverse complement.
GAAGTAGGATCACACAAAGATTCAATTTTGCCAAATCCAATTTATGCCTAACTCCAAATAGTGGTGATATGTTATTTAATAATTGACCATTCTAGGCCATGCAGTCATACGGCTAATATAGTGAAAGTGGCACATTGCCATGTTTCTGTCAGCCATTCTGACCTAAATTCAGTTTCACGTTTAATTACATTTTCAAATTCTAACCTGTGCAGAGATTTGTTTTCCCTGCCTAGGATTTGTTGAATCTACATGTCCACAAGTTGATCGCAGTGTCTTCCTTGTGATTTAGCCTAGCCACCATCAAACCAATGATCTTTATATTAAACAATTATTTTACAAATCCCCAATTTCCCCTCTCATAATTCCTAATTTCATACTCTTCAATGTTCCTGCATCTCCCCTGGTGCAGCCACAGCAGCAACAACAATTTGCATTTACATAGCATCTTTAACATAGTAAAACGTCCCAAGATGCCTCACAGGATTGCTATCAAACAAAATTTGACACCAAGCTACATGAAGGGCAGATAATTAAAAGTTTTATCAAATATGTGAATTTTAAGTAGCTTCATAAAGGAGAAGAGGTAAGAGAGGGGGATATACTTAGGGAGGAAAGTCCAGAGATCAGAGCCCAGGCAGTTGAAGACACAGCTGCCAATGATAGAGCAAAACAAATCTGGGATGTGCAGGTGCCCAGAATTGTACATTTTTTTGTCAAATACTTTTTAAAAATATCAGTATACAAAAATAGAAAAAATCTAGTTATTTCCTTTTGTTTCTCTGATCTTGAGAAAACTGAGGTAGGCTATTTAGATAACAGGAGGAGCAAAACAACTACCGATCTACACATACTTTCAGCAAGAATAATTAGACTCATGTTTATCCCAAGATCTATTTAGACATTTTTTAAGAGAATATACTTGAACAACGACTTTAAATAAATCAAAGGTCAAGTTGGTGGTTAAATGTTATAGCTATGCTGTAGATTCGAGCCTACCTGTAGGCAAAACATGGACATTTGGTATTCATTATAATAAAAATAGCATGCATACATAGATGTCAAATCTGTTACAGTTTGCACGTCACACATCCTGTGTCATGATTTTTGATATTTCATATATGCAGAAGTTTTCTGCATAATTTCTTGCAGATGTTTAACTCACACAATTTTTCAAACAATATTTACCAAAAGAGGAGACTTCTTCAATAGGATTATACATTAGCAGAGAAGACATAATGTTTGTATCCTTTAATTTAGAAAATAATATTAGAAAATGCACTTGCAAAGAGAAAGAAACCCAGTCATTTCATCTCCATATCTTGGGTACAAACTCTCTTAAAACACTTGTTATTTCTGAGCTGTAGGTTGTGACTGACTATCTTCTGTGATAAAACAACACGATCGTATGATCCTTATAGCTGTCTTAGTAACAATTTAATTATAAAACCTTAAAAGGAAATGGAAAGAGTTCCAAGTAGGTGAAGTGACTGAAGGAATGAAGCCGAAGGAACAGCCTGTGAGCAGTAAGCCAAGTTCAGAAGAGTGAAGGATACCAGTTAAGAAATCAATTTTGTGCAAAAATCCTCCTCTTTATTTTAATTTAATTTTTTATCAAGATATTTTCCTAATAAAGTTTTCAATTTTACTTTGCTATTTTGATCTGAAGTATGTTTCTGCTGACTGCCATAGCAAGAGATCCTGTCTGGGAATGCTTCCAGGCTTCAACAGAGACAATAGCTTTGACACAGCAGTGTTCCTTAACTAGAACATTTATAAATTCAAGAATAGAATTGAATTATAGATTGAATAGTACTGAAGTTATGAACCTTGGTTGGACCACTTACACCTTTAGATTTCTGGCTGCCTGATTATTCAAAGGATATAGAGGCATGGTAGAGGGTACTAGAAAAGATTTGCAAGGATGATATTAGAATTGCGAGGTTATATCTATCAGGAAAGAATGAACAGCCTTGGATCTCTTTTCTGCAGGATCCAAGAGTAGATCATAATTGCCAGAAAGAGCATTTTGAGCTCTTTGAACTCCAGGGTGAAGTCCTGCTCATTTTAGGCCAGTCATTGGTGATTGTAGTAGGAGTAATTTGATGTGATTTAATTAAGAATATCACACAAACACACAACTTTTAAGTGTGTCATTTCCTATAGTATAGAATTAGTATTTGTTTACTAAATAAAGCAATCCAACTGAACCCATGGAAATGAACATCTGGATCTTTTCTGTGAATAAAAGCAAGCCCAGCTGATGGAAGAGAATTTCACATAAATGCCAAGTCAATATTTTATCCACTAGCCTTGTGTTTAAATATTGTTCAGATAAATGCTTAAGCTTTCAGCTACTTAGGAAGTTCTAGCAATGATGCCACTTCTCACCCCTGTGCTGTCACCTTTGAGTCCCCAGGCACTAAATGGTTAGTCTCTCTCCTCCTTGGTCTAAGTGTCTCTACCCATTATAGCTCTGCTAGTGGGAATTCTCTCCTTTACTCTCCTCCTCCGGTAAGCTTCCTTGGACGCTATTGTTAGTCTCTCCTCTTCCTGGTAGACATTCATTGGTTCCATCATGTGCAACCATAGGTCAGTTTCCATATGTACGCTGCTGATACCCAGCTTTATCACTCTGCACCACCTTTCTTGATATCTCCTTGCTACATTGCTGTCAGACTATTTGATCAACATTAAATTTTAAATGAGCTGTGGTTTCCTCCAGCTAATCATTGGGAAAATTAATGCCATTATCCTCTACCCCATCTACAAATGCCATATCCTCACTGTGGCTCCATCCTGATAACATCTCACAGAGTCCTATTTTGACTTTGATCTGAACTACCAATCCAGTGTCCTGTCCATCACAAAGATCTTACACTTCTACCTCTGTAACATTATCAACCTCGATCCTCAACCCTGCCCAGTTTCTGCTGAAATCCTCATCTATACCTTTGCTACCTCCCGACTTGATTATTCTAATTCATTCCTGACCAACTTCCCATCCTCCAAAAGAGCAGGTCGGGGCTGGGAATTCTGCAGTGAGTAACTCACCTCCTAACTCCCCAAAGCCTGTCCATGATCTATAACGCACAAGTCAGGAACGTGATGGAGTACTCCCCACGTGCCTGGATGAGTGAAGCTCCAACAACCCTCAAGAAGCTCGACACCATCCAGGACAGAGCAGCCTACTTGATTGGCACCCCATCCAACATTTTAAACATTCACTCCCTCCACCCCCAGTGCACAGTGGCAGCACTGTGTACTATCTACAAGATGCACTGCAGCAACTCACCAAACCTCCTTCAACAACACCTTCCAAACTTGCCACCTCTACCATCTAGAAGAACAAGGGCAGCAGTTGTGGTAACAGCACTATCTGCAAGTTCCCCTCCAAGCCCCACACCATTCTGATTTGAAACTATATCGCCGTGACATCACTGTCATTCGGTCAAAATCTTGGAACTCCCTTTCTAACAGCACTGTGGGTGTTCCTACAACACATGGACTGCAGCAGCTCAAGGCGGCGGCTCACCACCACCTTCTCAGAGGCAATGAGGGATGAACAACAAATGCTGCCTTACCAGCAATGCTCACATCCCATGAATGAATTTTTTTCAAAAATCCTCAACTTTCTGAAAACTTCAACTCTTCCAGAACTCTGCTGCCTGTATTCTATCCTGCACAATTCCTTTCATCCATCACCCCTGTGTCATGAAGCTATTAATGTTATAATGTAGGAAATTATTTTTTAAAAAATAGAGATTTAGTCTGTGGTTGTGTCTTAATTGGATTAAAGTCAGCTAGTCTGGTTGCTTTGATGTATGGTAGTTTTGAGATGTAAGAGAGGTAGAGTGCATTTTCATTTTGTTGAATAGAGCATTCAAGAAGGGAAGTGAAATCTAGCACCTAGCTAGCAGAGACCAAGCAATGTTTATATTACTAGTAAATTTGGGTACCATGAAAGGGTTTTATTGTCAGAAGAGGTGTAGTTCAAAGGGGCTGGTGATACAATAAGAATTTACATTCAAAGAGATGTGCTGGATATATTAGATATATTTTGTGTGTACGGAGGAGAGGCATGTAACATTAAACCTTTAAACCTACCACTGTGTCTGCAAAGGAGCCAAAGTGAAAGGAATCTCATTTTGAATTTGTAAGATGAAAATGCTTTGCCTGGTGTCTGATGGGTTGCTGTTGCCTTAGTGGAGATTAATTTGGGAATTTGTTAAACGTTATGATAGTAGTAATTTGTAGCCATGTATAGAAATTGTGAAAATAGAGGAGGAAAGAGAAACCCGAACAAGCTCTTCTAAATTTTGAGCAAAAAGGTATTGAAGGATTCTGTATTTCATTTGAGAAGCTAGCTAAACAGATTAAATGGCCACAGGAAAACTGAATGTTATTATTACAGTCTAAGTTGTTAGGTGGGGCCCATGAGGTATATGCTTTGCTATCAGAAGAAATGTCGGTTAATTATAATGTGGTGATAAAGGCTATTTTGAGTGCATTTAAGTTGGTTTCTGAAGTATACAGGCAGAAATTTAGGAATATGAGAAAACAACCTGGGAAAACCTATCTTGAGTTTGAAAGAGTAAAACAAAGTAATTTTGGCTGGTGGGTACGGGTGTTAAAAATAGAGACAATCTATGCAGCTCTTAGGGAAGTAATTCTTTCGGAAGAATTTAAAGATTCAATCCCATCTGTAGTGAGAACTCACATGGAGGAACAGAGGACTGATTCTGTAAGACAGACAGCAGAGATAGCTGATGATTATGAGTTAGTTCATAGAGCTAAACCTTTTTCTTTGTCACTCTTTCAAATTGGAAAAGGATAAAAAGTGGGAAGGTGAAAGGAAGGTAGGTAGTCAGGAAAGAGAAGGAATAGCTGGAAGTTCTCAGGAAGTTTTTTCTTAGAACAAAAAGAAAGGTGCTGAAGGTAGAAGTGACATTTGAAAATTGAGATGTTTTCATTGTAATAAAGGGGCATATGAAGTCAGTGTGTTGGAGATTGCAGGAAAAATCTGTTGGAATTGTTGGGGTACAGAAAAGCTCTGGAAGTAAAAGTACTGTGGATTCGGAGGTTCAGGCACAGGAGAAACCTGTGGTTTATATACAGGTAAAACAGGGAGAATCAATGAAAGGTAAAGAAGTGGGAACGTGTTCACAGTTTATTCGAAAATTCGGAGGAGCAGGTTGCAGAAATGTTTAAAGATTTTGTGTGTGATGGGAAAATCTTTCCATGTGTACAGGGTGGAGTAGGTAAAGATGCTAAAATTTTAATAAACACAGGGGCCAATCAATCCTTAATGAAATGGGATAGTGATATTTGTTGTTCAAAGGGAGTATTGCAGGAGCCTGAAATAATAAGTGGGGTTCATGGAGATACTAAATCTATTCCGTTGTGGAAGGTAAATGTAAAAAGCAAATGGTGAAGTTTAGTTGGAGTCGTGGAAAAATTGCCCATTGCAAAGGTTCAAATTATTCTGGGTCATGATATAGCTGGATCGCAAATGTGGGTGATGCCTATGGTAGTTGAGCAGCCTGTAGAAGTGTTTTCAACAGAGGGGTTACAGAAGGAATATCCTGGATTGTTTTCTGATTGTGTTGTAATGGCTCCTAAGGAAGAACAAGAAAAACAAGATAAGCAGGCAGTTCAAAGGCAAGAAGAAAGTGTCAAAATCCAATTAGCTGGCATTGTGTTTGATAACATTGTTCAGGAGGAAGGATTACAGGACAGTTCAGTGGAAATGTTTAACTCAAAGAGGTTAGTGGAGTTACAGAAAAATGATTTGCAATTAAAACAGTTTTATCAGAAAGCTTATTCAGTAACTGAGGCAAAATATATTCCAGTATGTTATCTTCGGGAAGATATTTTAATGAGAAAGTGGCAGTCGGATTACATCTCAGCAAATGAAATGCGATTCTGAGGATTGTTCATGAAATTCCAATGGGGGTACATTTAGGAATTATGAAAACACAGGAAAAGATAGAGGTTTTTTTGGCCAGGATTGTACTGGGATGTAGTCAAATTCTGTAGACCCTGTTATACATGTCAAATAACAGGAAAACCACAAGCTGGCATCTTTAATCCCAATACCAGCATTTGAAGGACCTTTTACCGGGGTCATGATTGATGGTGTAGGACCCCTCTCTAAGACTAAAAGTTTAAATCAGTGCTTACTGACAATAATGGATGTGTCTACTTTGTTTCCTGAAGCAATGCCTTTAAGAAATATTACAACTATGAAGATTATGGAGGAGTTAATTACATTTTTTACAAGGTATGGTTTACTTAAAAAAATACAATAAGATCAGGGATCAAATTTCATGTCACAGCCATTTGAAGAAGTAATGAATAATTTGGGGATAATAGGTTTGTGTGACTTATCATCTGGAGTCACAAGAAGCTTTGGAAAGATGGCATCAAACTTTAAGAACTATGATGAGAGCATTCTGTCAGGATTATGCACAGGATTGGGATACAGGAATTCCATTTTTGTGAATCGCTATTAGAGATGCTCCTAATGCATTGACTGGTTTTAGCCTTTTTGAACTAGTTTATGGTCATGAGGTAAGAGGACCACTGAAATTGATTCATGAGAAATTGGTGGGTCAAAATTCAGAAACTATTCTCCTGGATTAGGTATCAAATTTCAGGGAAAGATTGAACAGGGCATGTGAGTTGGCTAGGGAACATTTAAAGACATCACAGCAAGTGATGAAAGCGAAAGCAGATAAGAAAGCTAAAACTCGCAGTTTTGTTTCTGGAGAGAAAGTACTAGTTTTGTTGCCAGTACTAGAGGATTCATTGAATGCAAGATTAAGTGGGCCTTACAGGATTGAAAAGAATTTGAGTAAAGTAAATCATTTAATAAATACTTCAGCTAGAAGAAAGAAGCAGAGGGTGTGTCATGTAAATATGCACAAAAAGTACTTTGACAGAGAAGAGGAACAAAAGGAGGTATTAGTGATGGTGGATGATAAGAAAGAGGTATAAGTGCAGGACTCTGAAATTGATTTTCTCGAATTGGATAATGAGGGGGTGCTTAAAAATTTAAATGAAATATTGAATTACCTTCCAAACAAGCGTCAAAGTGATTTGGAAAAGCTATTGCAGTCACACAAACCTATTAGTGGAAATAAGTTGGTAAAGACACATTTAGCTATACATGATGTATGTATGGAAATTTCATCTTCAATAAGGCAACATCCTTATAGATTAAATCCAGCAAAGTAATTAAAAGTGCAAAAAGAAACTGATTTCATACTTCAAAATGATATCATTGAGTCTAGTTGCCGTCACTGGAGTTTGCTTATTGTAGTGATACCAAAACCTGATGGAACAGAAAGACTGTGTGTGGACTATCGAAAGGTGACTGCGGTGACAAAAGCGTGCTTGGAAGACTACATTGATTGAGAAAATGGGATAATAATCGAAATTTATCACAAAGATTGTCTTGCTTAAAGGATATTGGCAGGTACCGTTGTCAGAGAGAGCAAATGAGAAATCAGCTTTCGTAATGCCAAGTGGACTATATCAGGTTAAAGTCATGCCATTTGGTATGAAGAATGCACCTACGACATTTAAAGACTGACAAACAAAGTCATTGCAGGTTTAAGCAATTTTTGACTACAAGAAGCCAATTTGGTGATGAACTTGGCTAAAAGTGAATTTGCAAAAGCCCAAGCAATGTATCTAGGCCATACCATTGGACATGGTAAGGTGGCTGCGAGAGGTGCAAAAGTCAAGGCTATTGTGGATTTCCCAGTGCCTACAACAAAACAAGAAGTTTTGAGATTTCTGGGCATGAGTGAGTTTTACTGGAAATTTGTACCAAATTTTAGCCGAGTGGTTGCTCCACAGACTGAACGATTAAAAAAGAACAAGAGGCTTCAATGGACACTGGAATATCAGAAATCATTCGATAGTTTGAAAACTGTTAACTATGATACAGCTTTTGGCAGTACCCAGTTTGACAAGCAATTCAAGTTGGCTGTTGATGCAAGCAATATAAAAATTGGGGCTGTACTGTTACAAGAAGATGGCACTGGAATTGAAAAACCAATAGGGTATTTTTCACAGAAGCCAAATGTACAGCAGAGAAGATATTCACTGATCGAAAAAGAGACTGAGTTGGTGTTAGCATTGCAGCATTTTGAAATTTCTATTGCAAACATTTCATCAGAAAGAATTGTTTATACAGACCATAATCTTTTGAAGTTGTTGGACAAATTTTGATACAAAAATGCGAGGCTTTTCAGATGGAGTATATTATTACTACCATCTAATCTACACATTATACATATTGCCAGAAGGGAAAATCTGTTTCCAGATGTGTTATCAAGAATTTGAAGCCTAAAGGAAAATTGGACATTAAAAAAAGACCTGGATACTGAACTGGAGTGATTTCTGTTGATACCAAGGACTTGTGCGTATATGTTATTATGCTAATGCATGCATCTGGTAATGTAATAGTGTAATGAGTATAGGAGATAATGTGATATGGGTTATTAAAAATGAAGCCGGCTTTTAGAATTATGACTGTTCATTTTTTTGATAGGGAGGGGTGTGACATGAAGCTATTAATGTATATAATGTTGGAAATTATTTTTTAAAAAATAGAGATTTAGTCTGTGGGTGTGTCTTAATTGGATTAAAGTCAGCTAGTCTGGATGCTTTGATGTATGGTAGTTTTGAGATGTAAGAGAGGTAGAGTGCACTTGCATTTTGTTGAATAGAGCATTCAAGAAGGGAAGTGAAATCTAGCACCTAGCTAGCAGAGACCAAGCAATGTTTATATTACTAATAAATTTGGTACTATGAAAGGGGTTTTATTGTTAGAAGAAGTGTAGTTCAAAGGGGCTGGTGATACAATGAGAATTTACATTCAGTGAGGTGTGCTGGATATAACAGACAGCGGTTTTGTGTGTGCGGAGGAGAGGCAATATAACATCAAAGCCTGCAAGCCTACCACTGTGACTGCAAAAGAGCCAAAGTGAAAGGAATCTCATTTTGAATTTGTAGGATGGAAATGCTTTGCTTGGTGTTTGCTTAAAGTCTATGGGTTGCTGTTGCCTTAGTGGAGATTAGTTTGGGAATTGCTTTATATTTTCTGTTTACAGTTGATGCTTGTCGCATGTAAAGCCAAACTACTGACTATTGTTTTAGCTTTCAACAGCATATGAAAACAAGCTGCTGTTTTTGTAGGTGAACAAATTTGTCAACTGGTTTTGGGGAGCTGAAACATTAATTTGGTGATCTTTGCCAAGACACAGCAGATATACTACCCTGAACCTGGTCAATGAAACACTCAACTCAAGCCAGTCTGTCTGTGCAATAACATTAAATTTATCTTTTCCTGTCCAAGATATCCATTGTACATGGAAGACATGAACGGGGAAAAAAATCTGCAGTACAATTCTGATTTTTGAGCCGGGCAGGATCCGAACTTGGTATATTTGCTCCCTGGGCATGAAACTGGCATTTGTAGATCAGCACTTTGAAAATGCCCAATTTTCAGTTCTGTTAATCTCAGTGGAAATGCAACTCTAACAGTTTTTAGCACAGTTTTTGGTTTGGCAACAAATTGAAAACCCACCTCAATTTCCTTAAGAGTTTCTTTGAATGGTGAAAAATAATTTGTTCATTGACTAGATGTTGCTGCATGGAAATGAGGATTGATCTGTATTGTGTATCGCACTCTCTGAGTTTTCCCTTTACTGGAAATCATATATATATAAAATATAAAAGAAAAATGAGAACAGAATTAATCTGGCAGCATCAGCGAAAAAGAACAAAGTTGACGTTTCGAGTCCTCATGACCCTTCAACAGAACTAAGTAAAAATAGGAGAGGGGTGAAATATAAGCTGGTTTAGGGGAGTTGGGGGGGGGGTGGTTGTAGGGACAAGCAAGCAGTGATAGGAGCAGATAATCAAAAGATGTCACAGACAAAAGAACAAAGAGGTGTTGAAGGTGGTGATATTATCTAAAAGAATGTGCTAATTAAGAATGGATGGCAGGACACGCAAGGTACAGCTCTAGTGGGGGTGGGGTGAAATAAGACTAAAAGGGCATAAAAGGTATAGATTTAAAATAATGGAAATAGGTGGGAAAAGAAAAATCTATATAAATAATTGGAAAAAACAAAAGGGAGGGGGGAGAAATGAAAAGGTGGTCGGGATGGAGGAGGGAGTTCAAGATCTAAAGTTGTTGAATTCAATATTCAGTCCGGAAGGCTGTAAAGTGCCTCATCGGAAGATGAGGTGCTGTTCCTCCAGTTTGCGTTGAGCTTCACTGGAACAATGCAGCAAGCCAAGGACAGAGATGTGGGCAAGACAGCAGGGTGGAGTGTTAAAATGGCAAGCGACAGGGAGGTCTGGGTCGTTCTTGCAGACAGACCGAAGGTGTTCTGCAAAGCGGTCACCCAGTCTGCGTTTGCTCTCTCCAATGTAGAGGAGACCGCAATGGGAGCAACGAATGCAGTAGACTAAGTTCGGGAAATGCAAGTGAAATACTGCTTCACTTGAAAGGAGTGTTTGGGCCCTTGGACGGTGAGGAGAGAGGAAGTGAAGGGGCAGGTGTTGCATCTTTTGCGTATGCATAGGAAGGTGCCGTAGGTGGGGGTTGAGGAGTAGGGGGTGATGGAGGAGTGGACCAGGGTGTACTGGAGTGAACGATCCCTATGGAATGCCACCAGGGGGTTGAAGGGAAGATGTGTTTGGTGGTGGCATCATGCTGGAGTTGGCGGAAATGGCGGAGGATGATCCTTTGAATGCGGAGGCTGGTGGGGTGATAAGTGAGGACGAGGGGGACCCTATCATGTTTCTGGGAGGGAGGAGAAGGCATGAGGGCGGATGCGCGGGAGTTGGGCCGGACACGGTTAAGGGCTCTGTCAACGACCATGGGTGGAAAACCTCGTATAAGGAAGAAGGAGGACATGTCAGAGGAACTGTTTTTGAATGTAGCATCATCAGAACAGATGCGACGGAGGTGAAGGAACTGAGAGAATGGGATGGAGTCCTTACAGGAAGTGGGGTGTGAGGAGCTGTAGTCGAGGTAACTGTGGGAGTCGGTAGGCTTGTAATGGATATTGGTGGAGAGTCTATTACCAGAAATTGAGACAGAGAGGTCAAGGATGGGAAGGGAAGTACAGCTTCCAACCTGATCACATCAAGCCATTGTATCCAGGCCTGTCACTGATCTCATCTCCTCTGGAGATCTTCCTCCCACAGTTTCCAACCTGATAACCCGCTGACAAGGGTGGTGCTGTTGTTGTCTGGCGCACTGACCTCTACCTCGCGGAGGCTGAGCGTCAACTCGCAGACACTTCCTCCTACCTCTCCCTGGACCATGACCCCACCACTGAACATCAAGCCATTGTTTGCAGGACTGTCACTGACCTCATCTTCTCTGGAGGTCTTCCTCCCACAGCTTCCAACCTGATAGTCGCCCAACCTCGGATGGCCCGCTTCTATCTCCTACCCAAAATCCACAAACAGGACTGTCCCGGCAGACCGATCGTGTCAGCCTGTTCCTGCCCCACAGAACTCATTTCTCGTTATCTTGACTCCCTTCTCTCTCCCCTTGTCTAGTCCCTTCCCACCTACATCTGTGATTCCTCTGACACCTTACGTCACATCAACAATTTCCAGTACCCTGGCCCCAACCGCCTTCTCTTCACCATGGACGTCCAATCCCTCTACACCTCCATCCCCCACCAGGATGGTCTGAGGGCTCTCAGCTTCTTCCTCAAACAGAGGCCCGAACAATCCCCATCCAACACTACTCTCCTCCGTCTGGCTGAACTTGTTCTCACACTGAACAATTTCTCCTTTAACTTTCACTTCCTCCAAATAAAAGGTGTAGCTGTGGGTACCCGCATGGGCCCCAGCTATGCCTGTCTCTTTGTGGGCTATGTTCCAGTCCTACTCCGGCCCCCTCCCACAGCTCTTTCTCCGGCACACCGATGATTACTTCGGTGCTGCTTCATGCTCTCGTCGGGACCTGGAAAAATTTATTAATTTTGCTTCCAATCTCCACCCCTCCATCATTTTCACATGGTCCATCTCTGACACTTCCCTTCCCATCCTTGACCTCTCTGTTTTAATTTCTGGTGATAGACTGTCCACCAATATCCATTACAAGCCTACCGACTCCCACAGCTACCTTGACTACAGCTCCTCACACCCCACTTCCTGTAAGGACTCCATCCCATTCTCTCAGTTCCTTCGCCTCCGTTGCATCTGTTCTGATGATGCTACCTTCAAAAACAGTTCCTCTGACATGTCCTCCTTCTTCCTTAACCGAGGTTGACAGGGCCCTCAACCGTGTCCGGCCCATCTCCCGCGCATCCGCCCTCACGCCTTCTCCTCCCTCCCAGAAACATGATAGGGTCCCCCTTGTCCTCACTTATCACCCCACCAGCCTCCGCATTCAAAGGATCATCCTCCGCCATTTCCGCCAACTCCAGCATGATGCCACCACAAACACATCTTCCCTTCACCCCCCCCCCCCCCCCCCCCGGTGGCATTCCTTAGGGATTGTTCCCTCCGGGACACCCTGGTCCACTCCTCCATCACCCCCTACTCCTCAACCGTCCACGGCACCTCCCCATGCATACGCAAAATATGCAACACCTGCCCCTTTACTTCCTCTCTCCGCACCGTCCAAGGGCCCAAACACTCTTTTCAAGTGAAGCAATATTACACTTGCATTTCCCCCAACTTAGTCTACTGCATTTGTTGCTCCCATTGCGGTCTCCTCTACATTGGAGAGAGCAAACGCAGACTGGGTGACCGCTTTGCAGAACACCTTCGGTCTGTCCGCAAGAATGACTCAGACCTCCCTGTCGCTTGCCATTTTAACACTCCGCCCTGCTCTCTTGCCCACATCTCTGTCCTTGGCTTGCTGCATTGTTCCAGTGAAGCTCAACGCAAACTGGAGGAACAGCACCTCATCTTCCGACGAGGCCCTTTACAGCCTTCCGGACTGAATATTGAATTCAACAACTTTAGATCTTGAACTCCCTCCTCCATCCCGACCATCGTTCCGTTTCTTCCCCCTCCCTTTTGTTTTTTTCCAATAATTTATACAGATTTTTCTTTTCCCACCTATTTCCATTATTTTAAATCTATACCTTTTATGCCCTTTTAGTCTTATTTTCACCCCACCCCTACTAGAGCTGTACCTTGCGTGTCCTGCCATCCATTCTTAATTAGCACATTCTTTTAGATAATATCACCATCTTCAACACCTTTGTTCTTTTGTCTGTGACATCTTTTGATTATCTGCTCCTATCACTGCTTGCTTGTCCCTACAACCACACCACCCCACTTCTCTCCCCCCCACCCACCCCCACCTTAAACCAGCTTATATTTCACCCCTCTCCTATTTTTATTTAGTTCTGTTGAAGGGTCATGAGGACTCAAAATGTCAACTTTGTTCTTCTGCGCTGATGCTGCTAGACCTGCTGAGTTTTCCAGGTAATTCTGTTTTTGTTTTGGATTTCCAGCATCCGCAGTTTTTTGTTTTTATTTTTATAAATGAAAAACGACCTTGTTAATGCCAGAGGTTCCTATTTGAGCATCTTGTCTCCCATGATCCTGAAGCTGTACTTTTTCTATAATCATCCTTAGTAGAGATTTGTATAGAATGGCTCCAGGGATGAGAAATTTCAGATTTGAAGATGGACTGAAGACCTATGGACAGAGGAAATAGGGAGAATCAAAAGTGACATGAGGAAAAACTTTTTTCACACAACGAGTGGTTAGGCTCTGGCATGCTCTGCCTGAGAGTATGGTGGAGGCAGGTTCAATTGAAGCATTGGAAAGGGAATTAGACTGTTATCTGAAAGCAAAGAATATGCAGGTTTACGAGGAGAATGGCACTGGGAATTGCACATTCGGAGAGCCAGTGCATACACGATGGGCCAAATGGCCTCCTTCTGTGACTTTCTGTTTCTCCCCATTCTTCCAGTTCACACGTGTAAATTTCTCTACCCATTACTCTCTCCCAGAACCCTTTTACTCTCCTTTAGCTCCTATAGGCTTCTTAGACCCTTTCCCGGGGTGTTTCGATATCTTAACTATTTTGTGCGAGTGGTTGCTGTTGATGACTTATTTGCATTTAACATCAGCCGGTGGCTGAAATGAGAATTGCTCCTTGCTGTCCAACTCGTCTTGTTACTGGACAGCCTGAAGATGTAAGAGCGGGGATTGGGGTGAGGGGAGCGGGGCCATCTTCTTCTCAGCCTGTGTCTCGGACAGAACGGGAGAGGAGAGATTGTTCTCTGCATGTGAGGCACCACATTCCAGGCCCCGGCACATGGAAAGCTGAATTGTGGGCTGGAGAATCTAAGCCGCTGCTCCGGAGAGTACGGCAGTCGGCTGAGTGTTTGTGAGTAGGAGCTTGTGGCTGCTCGTTCATCCAGCAGTTCTGTAAGAAATAGCAGGAAGTCTGCGAGAGGCGTCGGGAAGAATGCAGGAATTTTCAGTGATGTGCTGTGAGTCATAGGAAGAGATTGAATGTGCCTTGTGAAAGAAGCATCTGGTTTGGACTTTTGTTAGAAAATGCACTCTTTTGAGAGCCAAAGGGCGTTTATATAAACATCGTAGAAAGAAGATATTATTTAAAAGTGTGTTATTTGGATATTAGGGCAGTGTGAGATATTAGCCTGCTCTCTGGTGTTTTCATCCAAGCTTTAACAATGTTAGAGTATGAGTGCAGTGTTATTATTGGATGTGTGTGTTTTTATTGGAGGTGATGTGTAAAATGTGAACAGTCCTGCGCACTCCAGGAGGTACTGTAGAGTGATTTTGTTCAGTCTGTTTTGGAAGCGGAGCAATGCTGTTCACCAGCAGCTAGCTGAGGTTCCCTGTTCTGAGGTGAGAGCGTTGATACAAATTCAGTTTGCTGAGTTTCGTTGCATTAATGTATCACTTTTTTCTATGTATCTTTTCCCGTCACTTTGTTGCCTGAGTTTCGGTTTCTTTCTCAATCCCTTGCCATTTTTGTTCGATGGTCTCAGTATCTACAGCTCTGTCAATCTCTATGCATCTTCCTCATCTCTTTCATCTGTCTCACTTTATCAGCTTGTCTCGCAACAGATGTCGAAAGCAATTATGCGAAAAAAATGCCCTTTTCCCACTTTCTCTGTAATTTGAATCGATAATTCGGAACTGATCTTATTTCTTTGTGAAGGGTTGGCAGTGTCTCCCGCCGATCTTTGGGAAATGTAAGAAGTAGAAGCAGTGCGAATAGCCTGTATAAAGTGAGGGGCATTGTGCCTGCCTCTGCTTCCTACCCGCGCCATCTCCACCTCGCTCTCTGAAACACATTACGCTGCCTGCTGGCTCAGTCGGGGGGAAATGTGATGGATTTGCTTTATCCCCAGTATATTAACGGTGGGAATTCTGACTGATTTCTCACTCGACCCGAAACAAACGTCAGTGGACATTTGAAGGGGATGGAAGAGCCCTGAGCCATGTGAAATGTGCCGGGCACGCAAGAGGGAGATTGTGGCCGAGCAGCAGGAAGTACTGGAGGGGAGGGGTGGGGGGGGGGGGTGGGTGGATGGCGTGGGGGATAGTGTCTGTATATTGCTAGGTCGGGACAGATTTAAGGGTTGCTTATAATAAATGGGGCTAGAGGACGGCTCAGCACAGACTGTCAGCTACAGTCATCGACTGGCAGACGAGGAGTCAGATGCGATTTGCTGGAATGTGTATTTAACCGTTTGTGATCAGGCAAAGCGAGTTCACAGCAGAATCACAGAAACAAAGGCAATTAAACGTAAATTACCATTTCAAGAAATTAAACAGAAAGCGGTGAATCCCATTCCTCTCTGCTCAGAGCACACTGCAGGGACCCTCGCTGAATGCCAGTTTGTTCAGAGAGCCAGAAATAGTTGTGTCTCAAAAGATCTCTTTAATTGGATTACTGTTTTTTTGAGCGGAGAATCTCAATTTGCCGACACAAAAAAAAAACCCTGCCGCTGACCATGCGATGGGTTCTTAAAGGGCCCGGCGTGTGCCCTTGCTATCACCGTCAATCCCCCCTGCACATCTGTCCATCAGAGCAGCAGAGTTATACCCGGTAGGACGCCGCTTCCAATTCGACAGAGCCGAGCTGCTCGGGGCCACAGTGTGGCACACCAGCACCAAAGTAGAAAAGGATAGGCAAGGTGAGATAGTCAGGAAATAATGGTCAGGGAGCGTCTCAGCTGGCTTCCTTTGTGTTCGGCAGGAGTTTGAGAAGCCTGCAGTTTGTTGCATTGCAGATTTGTGAATGATGAACCGGGCACTTAACAGTGAGGATGCATGAAATGAGGGGAAGCAGTAATCTTGTGCTGGTGCAGTTGTGGCCCTTGATTTGAAAGCACAAGAGCACAAACTATTGGACAGGGACATAGTTGTGTCTGAGCCGTACCTGGGACGGGAGGCCAGGCAGTGAGGGGGATGGGAGAATGGTCAGCCCCACGGGCCTTTCCTGGCAGCTTCCTACACAGTGAGTGAAGGAGGGAGGGGAGGGGAGGGCAGGGGCCGGGAATTCCAGCGTTCAGCTGCCCCCCGAGGCCGGAACAGCGCTGGGGGCGGGGGGGTGGGGAGAGGAGAACCAAATATTGCTTGGAAGACATAAGCCCGCGGTGTCCGTGCCTTGCTCCTGCCGCGTCCTTTTTGTTTCTCCGCTGGAGGTTATGGCACTCCAGTGGGAATGGCAGGCTGCCGTCTCTCGACATCACGGTAACTCGGGTTGAGCTCCTTCGCACAGCTTCGTGCGGGCCCTCGGTGCGCAGCGAGCGATATGTGCCTCCAATTCCTTGGTCACCTCTGCCTCCAACTTCAGCAGACTGCAGCGTGCCTATTCAGCGGCTGGCAAGGTCAGCGGGACAGAGCGAGGGTAAAAGTGAAAGACAGCCAGGCTTGGCTGCCTTGGGGCGAGGGATTAAAATTGACGCTGTGCGGGTTTCTCTTTCCCCCGATGCGGGAAATGACGATGCCTCAGCTTGTGCTGAGATGTCTCAGCTCAGCTGTCCCTAGCTTTTTGCTCTACCTGTGAAGTTAACTGATGGTGTTTCTCCTAACCAGTTTATTTCAATGTGCTGTTGTGATACAGGTACGTTTTTTTTTAAATTGAGAAACTAAAACGAAAAAGCCAAGTCCCGCGGCGCAGGACATGTCCAAGGCTGAGCTGATCAGGAATTAGGGATTCGGTCAGGCTTTGAGGTTAAGTTTACCTTTGTCTGTCTTGTTTCTGGTAAAGAATTTCAGAGTGTTAAAATTCTGGATGGAAGAACCTTGATTTCAGGAGAGTGCAGCCCGGGAGGAACAGCAGAAGAACCCCCGTGAAAAAAAAGTACTAACTGTGACCGAATGGAGAAAGCATAGACAGTGAAGCCCGCGAACGCCCCAGAATGAAGGTTAGATGTGGAAGGCGGCTCATCATCGATCAGAAGGGAAGCCGTTTTCTCTGCACTTTTTCCCAGGGATGCAAGAGAGGGTTGTGAGCCTTCCGAGTGAGGGAGCAATTTTTAAGTCGAGGTGGACTTAGCCAGAGAAAGAGTTAGGAGCTATTGAGAAGAAACAAACAACATCATGCAATCACGTGAGAAATGACCATCCCTTTCCTTAGAACTTGATCAGGTTTTGGAAACAAGCTCTGAGCTGCTGATTGTAGAAGTCACTACCGTATGGCATTTTGTAATTGGCCACTAGAAAGCGCTGGACAGGCTCTTTCTATTACTTTATCCAGATCAGATGTAAGTTGGGTCAGATACATAGTGGAGGGTGTCCTATACTGTATAGATGTGACCTTGCCTTTTCCAAATTGTTCGTCTATGTAAGCTTTTGAATTAGTGACTAATTATGGACTATTTTGAACTTCTATAAAATCGAGAAACTTGGGCAAAGAGCCAAAGCTTGTGTTGTGAATATTTGTTCAGTAAATCTCATGAAGAGGTTCAGAGGTGTGTAAGATTGAATGCGTTTATTGGTAACTCATAACTATTTACATATGTAAAAGTATAGCCCAAACTAGGAGCTATCTCCGTGCTTACTTCTACACAGATTTCTGCACACTCTTAGACTGCCCCAGGTCCCTTTACATCACACTGTGGGTGGTACTGTTCTCCACTCCCACATTAACTTTTGCTGTGTCAAATACCCTTATACTACAGCTTTTGATGTAGGATTCTTTCGCAGTTGGAAAGAGAAGAGAAAAACTGGGTCAATCCACAGTTGTTGGTTAGGGGTTGCTAGGGTTAGATTTTATATATCTGCAGATTGTGTCAGGACTAGAAGAAGGATGGAAGGGAGGAGTTGCACAGGTATAAGGTCCTGGGCTAAAATGAATTGGATTAGGAGGCAGACGGGTTTTGATTGCAACATGGAGGGTACAGGTGGGAGGATGAGGAGGAGGGTATAGGAAACCATATTTAGTGATTGGAAGGGATGAGAGCAACATTTGATAAAGTCAGAAGAGATGAGAAAGATTAAGATGGAGGTAAAAACAAAAAAAAAACAAAAAAACTGCGGATGCTGGAAATCCAAAACAAAAACAGAATTACCTGGAAAAACTCAGCAGGTCTGGCAGCATCGGCGGAGAAGAAAAGAGTTGACGTTTCGAGTCCTCATGACCCTTCGACGGAACTTGACTCAAGTTCTCTCGAAGGGTCATGAGGACTCGAAACGTCA
This sequence comes from Carcharodon carcharias, assembly GCF_017639515.1. NCBI lineage: Eukaryota > Metazoa > Chordata > Chondrichthyes > Lamniformes > Lamnidae > Carcharodon > Carcharodon carcharias. The sequence continues at coordinate 53,783,872 of NC_054479.1, read as the reverse complement.
ACTCTTTTCTTCTCCGCCGATGCTGCCAGATCTGCTGAGTTTTTCCAGGTAATTCTGTTTTTGTTTAAGATTGAGATGGAGACAGAATAAACTGTTAGACCCTTTCCAGAGGTGAGGCAGTATTCAGATCTTGAATACAATTGATTTTTAAAGAGAATTAAAAATAGTGAATGGAAAAAAATGTTTGACACAAAAGACGAAATTAAGCTTCTTAGAGATTATTGCAATAGAAATTAATAAAAACTGGACATTTTGGTTACGGAAGCATGTTTGAAGTGATTCCGAAGCTTTTATTACAACTTGGGCCTTGAGGCACAGTTTTTTCTTGAATGGGTGCAGTAGGCTTGGGCTGTTCATGAGTTCTGGGTATGTTTGTTTTGCATTATGTTCAAGTTGCAAATTTTTGCAGTAACATTGTGCACTGTTCCTAGTCTTGGCCCTGTTCCCAATCACCTGGTTTGATGCATCTTTCTCTGGCCAAGAAAGTCAGCAATCTGTTCTCCCATCCATTCTCTGATTCCCTGAAGCTTGTGTGATGATGGGCATTTCATTTGGAGCTTATATTTGCTGTGCAATCATCTGAATTCTAAAAATACTAGTAATTTATATTCAGTGAAACCAATATATCTTCCACTTCTAACCAGTTTCCACATGTTCTACAATTCTTTATGGTACAATTAGGCATTCCCTGTCACCTTTTAACTTTTCCTGTAAATTTCTGGAATGAGATCACTTTAAAAAAAAAGCCTGCGCACTTGCTGCATTACAGTCCAAACCCAATTCAGAATCCATGTAGGAGAATGCAGTAAGAGCTTCACATTAAAGAACAGTGCCACTTTTTCTGTCCATGTCATTCAGTCCTGTTTCTACTCACCTGCTAGCAATTGCAATGCTTTTACTAACCAACTAACATCTGTCTCATTATGAAATTTTGGAATATTACAAAGTCTATCATATACTGAATCTACTGTGTCTTTACTCACCTGAAATATATATTTTTGAGATCCAAAACAGTTGCTTCTTCTCAGTAGAGTCCCATTTGCCTGTCCCTCTTTTATATTCTTTTCAATCTTGAGTAAATTCAATTGGTAATTGACGCTTTATTCCAGATTTCCAGCATCCACAGTATTTTTCTTTTGTGATAATTGGCACCGATTGCCTTTGTCCTAATCACACTAGCTGACAGATCTAGTCCTCTTTCTAACTCAATCTAGTACTCATTTTATTTTCTATTGCTTCACATGGTTTGATTTAAACTGTTAATGGGTTATTTTATCCGTGAGTGGTAATTCAGTGGTGGAGTAACTATCATTTTTACTAAGATTTTTAAACTGTTTTTCCATTCAGTGTTTGTATTTTGCAGTAATACTATGCAGTTGAATGTATGTAGGATTCACGCTTCATTTCAGCTTACATCTAGCAATATCACAAGACTTGCACTGGCTAAAATGATTATAAATTCTCAGATGAAGCATAAGAATTAGATGATTATTTAATATAATTAAAAGTTCACATTCAGCTTTTAGGATACAGTGATGATCACAAAGTGTTGACTTCACCCTGATCTAGTGGCTGCCCTGGGCAGCAATCACTATGGCACATAATGCAGCAGTCCATGTTCAGGTGTAGCAAGATCTGGACAAAATTCAGGCTCAAGCTAATTAGTGGCAAATAATATTCACATAACACAAGTGCCAGACAACGACCATCTCCAATAAGCGTCTATATACCTGCCCTTGATATTCATTGTCATTACCATTGTTGAATTCCCCCACCATCAATATCCTGGGCAGAGTTGGGGGTGAGGGGGGGGGGGGGGGGGTCACTATTGACCAGAAAATTAACTAGATCAGTCATATAAATACTCTGGCTACAAGAGCAGGTCAGAGGTTAGGTAACTCACCTCCTTACTTCCCAAAGACTTTCCACCACCTACAAGGCAAACTCAGGAGTGTGATGAAATATTCTCCACTTGCCTGGATGAGTGCAGCTCCAACAACGTTCAAGAAGTGCATTGCGGACAAAGCAACCAATCCGCCATCTTAAATATTTACTCCCTCCACCACTGGCACACAGTTGCTGTAGTCTGTACAATCTACAAGATGCGCTGCAGCAACATGCCAAGGCTGCTTCGACAACACCATCTACACCCACCACCCCTACCACCTAGAAAGACGAGGGCAGCAGGCAGATTGGAGCACCGCCATTTGCAAGTTCCCTTCCAAGTCATATGCCATCCTAACTTGGAAATAGATCACCATTTCTTCATCACTGTGCAAATGTCCTGGACTTACTCCCTAACAGCACTGTGGGAATACCTTCACCACGTGCACTGCAGCAGTTGAGGAAGGTGGTTCACCAACATTTTTGCAGGGGCAATTGGTGATAGCGCATGAAACGCTGACCTTACCAATATCCACATCCTGTGAATGAATAATTTTTAAAAAAAAAACCAATCCTCTGCAGTTTAAACTAAGATTTCTACCAAACATCCCCCTGTGTACCACTTGAATTTCTCCGATTTCTCCAGAATTTCTTGAGGGTCTCTATCTGATGCTGTCCTCAAGCAGTGAAAACTTGTAGAATATAAAGGCAGGTTCCTCTAGGAGGTGGCTAGTTAATAATGTTAAAAGTGACACTGCTGTTTTGACATTTGACTAAAAGTACATATTTTCTTAATATCAGATTAAAATTGAATATTACAAAAAATATCCAATAATGCCGGTAATGAATAAGTCAATACCCATTGCCTGGAACTTTTGCTGCTCAAAACCTTTGGGACTCTAGGCTAAGAATGCAACATTTGCTCATGTGGCAGCAGCTCAGCTTCAGTTCCCAGGGTACATAAATTCAGCTTTTAATAACTATTAAAAAAATTATCTAATTCATTTATTAGCCAAAAGGGATGCTTCCTGGAGATTAAACAGCCTGTCTGCCAAAAGCTGACAATTTTAGACATAAGGATAAAACTTAATAAAGGCAGTATATACAAGCCTAACGGACCAAACCTATCTTGACAATTCTCTTCCCCGCAAGGTGCATTCCAGAGTAGAGAAGTATACAGTATAGATGAATAGATGAACCAGCAGAAGCTTATGGTCAAAATTCTGTACCTTTTTCCCTACATTTTTTGTAAATTATCTAGAATTGCCCTTCCTCCATCCCGCAGTGATGTAAACCATTTCATGGAGATGAGAATAAAAAGCTACCAAGCCATTGTGATAGACTCAATGGTTTCAAATTAGTCTTGCTTGTACCCAGAACGGTTTGATGGCAACACATTTAGAATAAACCACCTCTGGAATACACTGACCAGTGTTGGATGATAGCCTGTGTATTCCTGTAATTAGTTTGTCCTCTTTTGCCAAGAAGGTCATGTACTAGCTCCCACTATGGGTTCCCTGACAACAATATACAGTGATAGCTTGGATGCCAATACCACTGTTTCTAGTCAGTTTATACCTGGCAATAGAGACCACACAATCAACAGGCACTTGTATTTCCCCAGTTTTGAAGTCTAGTTTTTGCAGAACTAGTAAACTGCCTGTACCATGGATCAGTGCTCTGTGGTAATGATAAGTTACTGAAAGGTGGTCTCGTTCCCACCATAATGGATGAGGCAGCACCCAGTCCACTGGCATCATTATTTATTTGACTGTCATTTTTACATAGTTTATTCCTGAAGGTTCAACATTTTTTTGCACTAAAAAAGTGAATTATTCAGTAATTTGTAAATTAATGTTACATCAGTAATAGAATTATAAAATTAGTATCTACTGACAGGATTATAGAATCTTTGGAATAATTTCAATTACACGTTATGGGATAATTTTTGACTGGATGAAATCTACAGTTAAAGCAAAGAACTTCTCTACAGTTAAACTAAGCAGTCAATCGGTGCTGGTCAGTGCCAGAAGATATAGCAGCTGCTGTATAGACCATACTTAATATCTTGCCCTGAAATTCATGAATAAAAAATGTTAACCTTTATGAAAGTGTTTGAACGAGAAGTGCACTCCCAGGTCACCCTCACATGATTTGGCAGCTGGTGTTTGACTGCAGTATATTGCTGCATTTAATAGAATGCAAGAAATTTGTGGTATAAGAGGGGGAAAAGAAACAATATGAAAGAACAATCCTCCCCGCAACCCCATATAAAATGTTTAATTAATTGTGAATTATGAACACTTTCTAACTGTCCAAGGTATTTGCTTTGAATGAAAGATATGCTAATTATTTTCAGATTGGTTTCCCTGGGGGATCTGGTTGGATATCTTTATTGTTATATGTCTCTCTTCGCCATTTGAAACAGTTGTCTCCTGTACTTAATAAGCACAAATGTCAGAATATTAATAAATAGGAAGCATGGTTCTGTCAGTTCAAGCAGGGAGCTGTTAGTTGTTAGCCTAGTTTTTAGTAATGCAGAGTTTACTGAGTTCCAGAAACACAACACATGCTTAATTTCTGCTGTAGGCGCTCTCACATTCTCAAAATGCAATATGGCCTAGTTGCAGTGACCTCTTATAATCATTATCAGACAACAGATGCATCATAAAGAGGCTGCTCCTTTTTTCTTTGTAGTTCTCACACCAGCCATCCTTTTGTCCTGTATATCCTAATTTAGTACCAATAGTAGGCAGTTAATGCCATGCCCAGGAAATGGGAATTGAGCTTCAAGTGAAATCAATGATTAGAAGATATGTATTTCCTATCAGGCAATCACATTAAGGAATAGGCTCTCAGCAAATCAGTAAGCTGAAAAAAATAGGAGTGGAATAGAAAATTGGTCAGAATTGGGAATGGGGAAGTTAGAAGGGTCACTAGAACACAATGATCGAATGTTTCATGATGATGGTTTGATGCTGCTGGGATGAAGACAGTGTCTACTGTGAGAAGCTGTGCTTAAATGGTAAGAAACTAAGGTGAAATTGCTTCCAGGCCTTGACTGATGCTACGTTCAAAACCATTGATATCCCTCATGTTTTCTTGCTCTTCTGGAAGTGTTTGGCTTATGGTAGAATATGCAGATATCAGGAAGAATCTCTTCCTGTGCTAGAAAAGTGTAACACATATTAATGAAATGGACTGTGAAAATGAGCTCAACAACAAAATGGCAGCTGGATTGGCAGAAAGGGGTAAATGATTAAGTGGTTGTATTTAGTTCTTCAATTATTTCAGCACTGTAATCATTTAGTGACAGAGAAATTGGAAATTGTGGTAGCCGAAAGAATTTGGTGCAGGGTCAGGCAAAAAGAGGTGAAGTGCTTGTTTGTATTGCAGCCCAGTAATATTTTGAATAAAGAGAGAACACTTGATTCTGTAACGCAGGAAGTCTTATTACACTGAATTCTGTTAACATTGACAATGTATACTGAGACAGAATATTCCAGCATATTTCATTCAGGGGTATGTTAGAGATGGTGATTTATATAATTTCATTATTAATGTGGGATTCATAACTTGTTTCTATTTCATTAATACTCCAAAAGCTGTTGCTTCTCTGTTTCTTCCTCTGTTGTTCACTCTAATACACCTCCCTGTGAACTCCCTTTCACTGCTACACCACCCTGTTCAAACCCAGACTGAACACACCATCTCCTGCTCTACCTCATTCTTTTCCAGGATCTCAAAACTATAGCTCATCTCTTCCCTTAGACCTCTCACCCTGCTGCAATCTTCAGGCTTATAAGCACCAAGTGTGGCATTTCTTTGTTCTATTCTAAAAAGACAACAGATGGAGAGCAGAACTGGAGCCTAATCTCACACATTCTATAAGCTTCTGTTTACAGAGATAAACATTACAAACATGTAACTTCAAACCCAACAACCACAGTTTTCTAGTTCTGTCGAAGGGTCATGAGGACTTGAAACGTCAACTCTTTTCTTCTCCGCCGATGCTGCCAGACCTGCTGAGTTTTTCCAGGTAATTCTGTTTTTGTTTCACAGTTTTCATCTGCTCTATTGTGCTCACCTTCACCTCTCAGGACAAATGACTCCCCAGTTAATACCCGCCACCTGAACATAAGCAAACACTCAATTAAGATACAGTTAACAGCTTAATCACTACTTTGGGCATACCTCTCTTTTGCTCTTTCCATTCTTCATGATATCCTGTGTTAAGGCCTTTGTTCTTCAACCAGGTTTCTCAATGGAAGAAGAAAAAATCAATGAGCATTATATTAGAGGACCATCAAAGCAACCTCTGACTCCAGCATGGTGTGATTTCAGAATATTGATCTTAGACCACACCAACTGTGAGGCAAGAATATCATAGAATTTAAGATAAAAGCAAAATACAGCGGATGCTGGAAATCAAGAACAAAAACAAAAATGCCAAGAAAAACTCGGCAGTTAACGTTTCAAGTCCGTATGACTCCATCAGAACTATGGAAAAATAGAAAAGAGGTGCAACATAAGCTGGTTTAAGGGGGGGTGGGACAGGTAGAGCTGGATATAGGGCCAGTGATAGGTGGAGATTGCCAAAAGATGTCATAGACAAAAGGACAAAGGGGTGTTGATGGTGGTAAAATTCGCTAAGAAATGTCCTAATGGTGAATTTAAGCGGCTGCCTGGCCAAACACCGGGATGCCAGTGTTATCTTTGCAACTGAGACCAGTTAACATTGTGGCAAGGAAAATTTTAAAATCTTTAATTAAGGATACAATTACCAAATATCTAGATAGATAAATCTAGGGGGGAGATAGTGGCACAGCGTCACTGGAATAGTAATCCCAGAGGCCCAGGCTAATGTTCTGGGGGCATGGGTTCAAATCCTACCATGGCAGTTGGTGGAAATTAAATTCAGTTAACAATCTGAAATTGAAAAGCTAGCCTCAGTTATAGTGACCAAGAAACCATTGTTGATTGTTGTAAAAACCCATCTGGTTCACTAATGTCCTTTAGGGAATGAAATCTGCTGTCCTTACCTGGTCTGGCCTACATGTGACTGCAGAATGTGGTTGACTCTTAATTGCTCTCTGAAAAGGTGTGGTAAGCCACAATTAGGGATGGGCAGAAAATGCTATCCTTGCCAGTAGTGTCCACATCCAGAAAAAAAAGATATGGTTAAAAGGATTTGAAATGGGACCATTGTGGTTGACAGACTCATAGCATTCTTTGAGGAGGTAACAGATGTGGAAAGTGGGGAAAATGCATTTGATGTAATGTATATGAACTTTAGGTAAACTTTTGACAAGGTAGATAATTACTGGAGAAAATTAAGAGGTTTAGTTTTGGGGTAAGGAACTGGAATAAGTATTGGTTAGGAGGGAGGAATTAGAAGATGGGAGTTGCTGGTATCTTTTCATAGGCCTGAATTTTTCAGTCGGCGGGAGGGCTCGGCTGGAGTGGGCGGGGACAGACGCAGAGCTAATCGCCAGCCGCAATCGGCTCAGCGCCGCCATTTTATGTGGGCAGGCCAATTAAGGCCTGCCCAGCGTAAGAAGCGAGCCATAGTGCTCACCTGTGTGGGTGGGGGAGGAGAGAGTGACGGAGCCGTCGTTCTTCCATGCATGTGCACGAAAGAGCGCTTTAATCTCCGAGGCATGGAGTTGCCTCAGGGAGATTGGATCGTAATTGTAATTAACGAATAAATGGATTAAAAATTTATTTAAACATGTCCCCTCATGTGACTGTGTCACATGAGGTGGGACATGTTTTTATATTTAGGAAATTTTACAAATTTAATTAATAAAAGCTTAATTAATAAAACACGAAGGCCGCTTGGCCTTTTCACCTGCCCGCTAACCTTAAGGTTGGACGGGCAGCATTAACAATTACAGTAATTACTTCCTTAATGGCCTTAATAGGCCGTTTACATATTGGCAGTGTGCAGCCGACTCCAGCCTGCGCCCACCGAGCGAAACATCCGAGACTGCGTGACGTTGTCGGGACGTGCATCTGACATCGTCGCTCGTCATTTTACGCATCGGTGTGTCGGGCCTGCCCCCGCATGCCGACTGAAAAATCCTGCCCATAGTGTTAGAATTGGACAGTGGTGATTCGTTGTTGGACCACCTTGGTTCAATATATATCAATTATTTACATTTAAGCCTAGAGGGAGTGGTATCAAAATTTGTAGATGATACCAAAATAGGAGGAGTATTTTACTATTCAGAAAACCAAAGTAAGCTGAAAGGGATATTGGTTAAATGGGCATAAAGCTGAAAAGTGGCAGACGGGATTCAATTTTACTAAGTATGAGGTGACAAGTTTAGTTAAAAAATGCAGCAGCGATTATACCCTGAATGAAAGTAGGCTACGGAAGAACAATGGTATTTGGAGTTTTATCTTCACAGAAGGACAACACCTCAGGATAATGAGGCACTAAGAAGCAAATAATATATTTCTAGGACAAAAACAAAAATACCTGGAAAAACTCAGCAGGTCTGACAGCATCTGCGGAGAGGGATACAATTGACGTTTCGAGCCCGTATGACCCTTCATCAGAACTAAGACATATAGAAATGAGATGAAATATAAGCTGGTAGAAGGGGGTGGGTCAGTTAGGGCTGGGTAGGGGGCTAGTGATACGTGGAGGCCAAGAAGAGACTGCCAAAGATGTCATAGACAAAAGGACAAAGGGGAGTTGACGGCAGTGATATTATCTAAAGAATGTGCTAATAGGGACATTAAGGGAAGCAAGCTAGTGACAGATGGCCCTAGTGTGGGTGGTGGTGTGGGAGAGGGGGCGGGGGGGTGGTGGGGGAAGGGATCGAAATAGGCTAAAAGGTGGAGATGAAACAATAGATCAAAATAAATTTAAAAATAGGAGGGAAAAGAAAAAATATAGTTGTAAAAATGATAAATTATTGGAAAAAGGGGGATCGGAAAGGGGGTGGGGATGGAGGAGAGAGTTCATGATCTGAAATTGTTGAACTCAGTATTAAGTCCCAAAGACTGTAAAGTGCCTAGTCGGAAGAGGAACTGTTCCTCCAGTTTGCATTGAGCTTCACTGGAACAATGTAACAGGCCAAGGATGGACATGTGGGCACGAGAGCAGGGTGGTGTGTTGAAATGGCAAGCGACAGGGAGGTCTGGGTCATGCTTGTGGACAAACCGAAGGTGTTCTGCAAAGCGGTCACCCAGTCTGCGTTTGGTCTCTCCAATGAAGAGGAGACTGTATTGGGAGCAGCGAATGCAGTAGACTAAATTGAGGGAAGTGCAAGTGAAGCGCTGCTTCACTTGAAAGGAGTGTTTGGGCCCTTGGATGGTGAGGAGGGGGGAAGTAAAAGGGCAGGTGTTGCAGCTTCTGCGGCTGAATAGCAAGGTGCCGTGGGAGGGGGTTGAGGTGTAAGGGGTGATGGAGGTGTGGACCAGGGTGGACCAGGAGGGAACGATCCTTGCGGAAAGCCACCTGGGGGGGGGTGACATGTCTCCCCTCTTCCTTAACCGAGGTTTTCCACGCACGGTGGTTGACAGGGCCCTCAACCGTGTTTGGCCCATCTCCCGCGCATCTGCCCTCACACCTTCCTCTCCCTCCCAGAACCATGATAGGGTCCCCCATGTCCTCACTTATCACCTCACCAGCCTCCGTGTTCAAAGGATTATCCTCCGCCATTTCCGCCAACTCCAGCATGATGCCATCACCAAACACATCTTCCCTTCACCCCCTTGGCGGACACCCTGGTCCACTCCTACATCACCCCTTACACCTCAACCCCCTCCCACGGCACCTTCCTATGCAACAGCAGAAAGTGCAACACCTGCCCCTTTACTTCCCCCCTCCTCACCGTCCAAGGGCCCAAACACTCCTTTCAAGTGAAGCAGCGCTTCACTTGCACTTCCCTCAATTTAGTCTACTGCATTCGCTGCTCCCAATGCAGTCTGCTCTACATTGGAGAGACCAAATGCAGACTGGGTGACCGCTTTGCAGAACACCTTCGGTCTGTCCGCAAGCATGACCCAGACCTCCCTTTCGCTTGCCATTTCAACACACCACCCTGCTCTCATGCCCACATGTCCATCCTTGGCCTGCTGCATTGTTCCAGTGAAGCTCAGTGCAAACTGGAGGAACAGCAGCTCCTCTTCCGACTAGGCACCTTACAGTCTTCTGGACTTAATATTGAGTTCAGCAATTTCAGATCATGAACTCTCTCCTCCATTTCCGATCCCCTTTGTTCCAATAATAATTTTTTACAACTTTTTTTCCCCTCCTATTTTTAAACTTATTTTGATCTATTGTTTCACCTCTACCTTTTAGCCCATTTCGATCCCTTCCCCCCCAACCCACCTGCACTAGGGCCATCTGCCACTAGCTTGCTTCCTTTAATGTCCCCATTAGCATATCCTTTAGATAATATCACCACCGTCAACACCCCATTGTCCTTTTGTCTATGATATCTTTGGCAGTCTCTTCTTGGCCTCCACCTATCATTGGCCTCCTATCGAGCTCTCCTGTCCTGCCCCCTTCTACCAGCCTATATTTCATCTCTTTTCTATATGTCTTAGTTCTGATGAAGGGTCATACGGACTCGAAACATCAACTGTATCCCGCTCCTCAAATGCTGAGTTTTTCCAGGTATTTTTGTTTTTGTTCTAGATTTCCAGCATCCGCAGTATTTTGCTTTTATCTCAATGTATTTCTAGGTCTTATTATGAAGTATGAATTGTAACGAATGTGAAACCTTAAGGTTTCAGTTAGAGTATTATGAGCTTCATCCTACAGGGAGGAGGCTTTAGATAGGGTACACACACATTCACTAGAATGCAGTCTAGTACAAGGTAATACAATTACAAATATAGACTTGATGCACTTTTCATTAAAACAATTCAGATTATGGGGTAATGTGGGACAGGATAGCCAGAAACACCAAGGTAGTGGATGGATCTAGAATGTAGTTCCATAAATACAAGATTAAACGTATGAGACTTAGAACAGAAAGATATTTACAACAAGAGAATTGTGAGGCTGTAAAATTCTTTTTCAGGTTTATGGGTTAAAGGGACATGGGAGGGTCAATTATATGTGATTCAGATTATTTGCTCATGTGGAGGATAAGTGCCAAACAGGCTGATTGGGAACAAAAACAGAATTACCTGGAAAAACTCAGCAGGTTTGGCAGCATCGGCGGAGAAGAAAAGAGTTGACGTTTCAAGTCCTCATGACCCTTCAACAGGCTGATTGGGAAAATGACTTGATTCTGTGTTGTAACGCCTATGTATTGCTATGTATCAGGAGGCCATTTGTGGTTCCCAATTGCCAATCTGCTGAAATCAGACATGTTAGCAGAGCTGGAGGCTAGGTTTTTTGATGGGATGCATCTTAAGCAGAACAGGTCTTTCACCTGCCCTCCGATATGCCTCAGTGACCCCAGCAGTATCTCTGGTCCCAGGATCCTCTGCATATGTGGATTGGACATCTTGGCTCATGCCAGACAGTTCTGCCAATCTTGGGATGTGGTTTGCTGCAGCAGACCAGGGGCGAGGAATCTGCCACTGTTTTGGGAGATGGCGATTGCCATGCTGCCTGAAGATGGTACATTTCTTTTTACTTAATTGTTTTTGCCGCTGATGGGGTCTCTGTATGACAACATCACGAGAATGTTTGCACAGGCACATTCTCTTTCAAAACTCTCTCGTTGGCCCACTCAGCCCACCTTGCAACCCTGTGGCCAAACATGTGACCCCGTTGACCCTTATTAAACTGATGTCGGGGAAGCCATTGTTCTCTCACAAAAATTTAATATGTCTGCAATTATGGCCACTAGATTCACCCACTGGGTTGGGAAGGTTGGGAAGGCTGTGGGAACCCCCCCCGCCGCCACCTCCAACCAACTTAGCCTTTTTTCATCAAAACGTCAGCAGAATGGATAAAAAATTCTAAGCCTGAACTTACTCATGAACTCCCTACAGAGGTAAAGGCATTCCTTATAAGTCTGCAGATTAATGCAAATACAGATTTGACATTATATCTGTTGCCATAGCGAGGAAGACTATCAAATGTTGTGGACTGGCAGTGAAAGCCTCGATTATGGGGGAAGTGTGAATGCGATGCAAATGCAATGCAAAATGCATCAATTATGTGGGATTGTAGTGGGAAGGATCTTTTGGAGACTAGCAAGGAAATAAACAAGCTGGATGTATAAACATGGTTACTACTGTACCATTAGGGGAGTTTAGTTTATGGTACCAGTGACATGATGCCTTATGCCACATGCAGTTCACTCCACAGTGCCTTGACAACAAACTCATTTACTTCTTGTTACCAGAGTGCTTGAAGTTATAAGTTTGGTTTCTCTCGGCAGTAAGTTAATAAACGAAATAATTTAACGCAGAGCCTTATAAAAGATTCATGGAACTCAATAAGCCACAACTTCTATTCTGCAAATGTAGTTAACTTCAAGGAAATGTAGAAGCATCAAATTCTCATGGGTCAGACTGAAGAAAATTAAGCAGTAAAATGGTTCCCAATGTGCTATATTGTATACCACTCAAAATGAATTTCACCCGCTCCAAATTGTAATTTTTGTAACAAGAATCACACATGGAACCTTAAAAGTGCCTCTGAGAAGTCATACATGCGTCATCCATTGCATTCCCTTTGTACTCAAAAAAATTCCAGTAAGTTAGTCAAGTACAACCTGTCCATGCCAACTGTCTGTGATTAGATCATCACTTTCTAAATGTTCACTAATTCAACTTTACAGATGTTACCTATTACGTAAGACTAAATGACTGCTTTCTTCTTTGAACTTTTGTCACCTTCAAGTCATTTGGTATAATTTCCACAGCCAACATTTTTGGAAGAATATGGTTCGTGTCTCCTTCCCAACATCTACTTTGCTCTGAAGAAGTGTCATACAGACTTGAAATATTAACTCTGTTTCTTTCACCCAGATGTTGCCAGACCTGCTGAGTTTTTCCAGCATTTTGTGTTTTTATTTAATCCACTCAGTATGTTGAGACATTATGTTGAGATTAATGATCCCATTAATGACCTTGACTAGGTATGCAGGGCACAATTTCAAAACTTGGAAGCATTGTGAACTATGAGGAGGAAGTGATGAGCTTCAAGAGGACATACATAGGCTGGTGGATTGGGTGGATGCATGGCAGATGAAATTTAATGCAGAGAAGTGTGAAGTAATACATTTTGGTAAGAAGAATGAACAGAGGCTATATAAAATAAAGGACACAATTCTAAAGGAGAGTGTGGAATAGAGAGATCTGGGTATATTTGTATAAATCATTAAAAGTGGTAGGGCAGGTTGTGAAAATGGCTAAAAAAAACATACAGGATCCTGGGCTTTATAAACAAAAGGATGAAGCAGAGAGGTTATGATGAAGCTTTATATATAAAAAAAGGTTTGGCCTCAACAGGCCTATTCCGTTCAATTCTGGCTACCGCATTTTCGGAAGGATGTGAAGGCTTTAGAGAGGGCATAGAAAAGATTTACAAGAATGATTCCAGGAGTAAGAGACTACTTTTGTGGATAGATTGGAGAAGTTGGGTTCATTCTCCTTGCAGAAGAGAAGGTTGAGAGGAGATTTGATAGAGATGTTCAAAATTTGTTGAGGGGTCTAGTCTAGACAGAGTAGATAGAGAGAAACTAATCCTATTGGTGGAAGGAATTGGAGGATACCAATTTAAGGGAATTGGAGAAAGAAGCAACGTGAAAAACTTTTACGAAGGGAGTGGTTAGGATCTGGACTGCACTGCGTGAGAGTATGGTGGATGCAGGTTCACTCATGACTTTCAAAAGGAAATTAGATAAACAGCTGAAGGGAGAATACTGCAGGGCTATGGGGAAGGTATGTGGGGGTGGGTTGGTGAGATTAGCTGAGTCACTCTAGCAAGGATCAAGCATGAACACAATGGGCCAAATGCTGGTCGTCTTTGCTTTAACCATTCTATGACTGCAGTAAGACTTCCTTACTCCCAACCCCCATGGAATAAAGGGTAACATATAATTTTCATTCCTAATTGCTTGCTTTGCCTACATTTTACTTCCTGTGATTTGTGTACAAGGACACCCAAATCTCTCTGAATACCAACGTTTACTTGTCTCTCAACTTTTAAAAGCTATCCTGCTTTTCCATTCTTGCTACAAAGATAATTTCACACTTCCCCATGTTATACTCCACCTGCCACCTTCTTGCCAAACACGTAACCAGTTTATATAATTTTAAACCACTTTGAGTCCTGCACACAGCCTATTTTCCTCCAAGCTTTGTGTATCAGCAAACATGGGCTTATTACATTTTGTCCCCTCATGTAAGATACATTTCCAGCAAGCTCTTTATTACTCTGTGGCCTTGCCTTTCACTATTTCTGTGACCACCACCAGCCCTACTACAACCTTCCGAAATCTCCATTCTGCATTAATTCTGGCCTCTTTGTGCATCCTGAATTTTAAATGCTCCATCCTTGGGGACCGAACCTTCAGCTGCCTAAGCCATAAGCTCTGGAATTTCCTTCCTAACTCTCTCTGCCTCTCTATCTCTCCTCCTTTACAACACTCCTTAAAATCTACCCCTTTGAAAAACCTTTTGATCAGCTGTCCTCAATCTCCTCATGTGGCTGAGTGTGAAATGTGTGATATTGTTCCTGTGATTTGCTTTAGGATGTTTTATTATGTTAAAAGGTTCCAGGTAGATGTAAGTTGTTCCTGTTCTCACAAAAGTCAGCTCCCATAAGCAAGCCCTGTCACTGCTTGTGATCCAAAGTGTGACCTAATGCATGAAAATAACCTGGGGTACTATGTCTAGGGAATGATTGAGGGACCCATTCATTGTCTCTGGATTTATATATAAGATTTCCGCAAGCATCAGTTTGAACGATAATTAATCTCAGGATGTCTGATACTTTTATATTAGGTTGAATTATTAAAGTAATTCATTCATAAATAGACATGTGAAATTTTCTTGGGGCAGGTGCCTTATTGGGAGATCAATGAAACCACTGGAGACATTCTTTCCTGAAATAAGTACAGAGTGCTCAACTGTTACCTCTTTTTTTTTCATTTTTATCTTGCTCAGTTTTTATAAGCTGAAATACTAGTTCTCAGTCCTGTCCTGGCTGGAGCCAAGTTTCTATCAAGACTGACACCATTGTTATGTCTCAAGCTCTTAGCAGATGGATTTTCTCACAGAAGTGCTCTCAAAGGTCTGATCTGAAATATGGCTTAGTGCACAAAGTTTTCTTTGCCCTTTTCACTATACTCATTCTTCGACCCCCTAATCCGTATATTTCAATAAAAACTGAAAATGCTGGAAAAACAGGTCTGACAGCATCTGTGGAGAGCAAAACAGAGTTAACGTTTCAAATCCGCACGACTTCTTCAAAGCTAAAGAGAAGTGGAAATATGCTGGAATTTATACTGTTTAGTGGGGAGGGAGGGCGGTGGAACAGATAAAGCAAGATAGAAAGTCATAGGTAGGTGGGGCTAAGGAGAGACTGACAAAGATGTCATGGACACAAGACAAAGGGAGTGTTAATGGAGTAATGAAGACTAAAAAAAGGTGCTGACAGTGGCATAAAGGTAAGAAAGCAGAATGTGTTAATAGCAGAACAAGGGTCAGCACTCTGTGGAAGAACAACATGGAACAAGTGACAGATGGCCCTTTTTGGGGTGGGGGACAGTGCGGGGGAATGGAGGAAAAAAGGATAAAAAAAAAGGTGGGATAAAAAATATATTTTAAGGTAGGACTTCTCATTTCACCTCCCCTCCCTTGTCTCACCCACAGTTCTGGCTATTCTTAATCCCAGAACATTGGCACCAGTTTGGTTTGGCTGGTGTTAAGTCCTTGTGTAAAACTATTTCTTATTCCAACCCTGGTTCCAATGGCCTACAAGTGTGAATCCTGTCCTTTTACGTTGCTTTTTTCGGTTGAGTTACACAATATTCCTTTCCCTGATTAGCTCAGTGGATAGTATTTTCAAGAATACTAGCCTTTGAGATTTTTTTTAGCTTTCTTCCTAGTTCCTCGTATATTTCCAATCTTGTTGGTCCCCACTTGGGCAAAAATCATCGGTTCACCAAACCTCCCACACCTTCCACATGCTCCTTCACCTTCTGCTTTAGTTGTGTCAGCATCACAGACTAATATCTGTTTTCCACCAACATTTATATGAATGAACCAGGCATGACCTGCTGAAATGGTAATCCTGATAATGAAAACTTTTCAATAATCTAAAGATGGGTCTTGAAGATTAACTGATGGGGTGAGACCTTCGGCAGCTTGGCATCAGGGAGATTAACATTCTGTCCAGCACTCCAAATCACACCCAGAGACATAGCTTCCTATTTTTCCCTATCTGCGAGTTCTTGCAGCATGTGTACCTGTTGTTCCTACTATATAAGAGGCTGTTAACATCAGGAACCACACACACAGGGACATTGTCTTCAGGAGTAAGGAAGTAACACACTGTACCCTGGTTCTACAATTTGTATATGGAAAATCCTGTGCTCATTAATTTTGAAAATGAATGTATTTTGAGTGAAATTTAAGATTTCTGATGAGTTGTGTGTAAATACTTCAAGAATGATATGATTGGGGTGATGCTTTGTGTACTAGTTGAATTGTTATGAACTGGTGTAAATGTATAGGGCTATAACTTTTCCTTGGTAAGCTCATTAGAACAATTGTTTATAACTTCATA
Organism: Carcharodon carcharias; assembly: GCF_017639515.1. Taxonomy (NCBI): domain Eukaryota; kingdom Metazoa; phylum Chordata; class Chondrichthyes; order Lamniformes; family Lamnidae; genus Carcharodon; species Carcharodon carcharias. Next base: position 53,767,269 of record NC_054479.1, on the reverse strand, counting down.
ACTTAAGATACAGCTTCAGACACATTGGGAGGGAGCTGAATGGTGGGCTTAAATTTCATCTGAAAAGGAATTTTTATTTGTCTGTATCCGGCTAAAGTGGAGGAGTGGAGGCCTAGTATTTGGAGCCCGTGAAAGGCTCAAAAGACATTTCAACCTATTGTCAGCCTTTCCTAAAGCCAAAGAGAAAGAGGAGAAAGAAATGGAGGGCAGAAATGAAGAGAAAGGAAACCCATTGTGAGGCATGAAATAGAATCTGCAGTGAAACATGGAATGGTGCAGCATCTCGCCCTGCTGTTAGATGGTGACTAATGTGGAGTTGGTGCTACACGATTGCAAAGAGTGTGTTCCTGTTCACCACTCTAAGACACCAACCCCACATAAAAACCCATCTGGCTTGTCCTGCTTTCTACCCTTAATTAGCACATTCCTTAGATAATATCACCACCTTCAACACCTCTTTGTCCTTTTGTCTGTGACATCTTTTGGTTATCTCCACCTATCACTGGCCCTCTATTCAGCTGTACTTGTCCCACCCTGCCTTAAACCAGCTTATATTTCACCTCTCTTCTATTTTTACTTAGTTATGTTGAAGGGTCATTCGGACTCGAAACGTTAATTGTGCTCCTCTCCTCAGATGCTGCCAGACCTGCTGAGTTTTTCCAGGTATTTTTGTTTCCATCTGGCTCACTAATGTCCTTCAGGGAAGGAAATCTGCCGTCCTTACCTGGCCTGGCCTATATGTGACTCCAGACCCACAGCAATGTGGTGGACGCTTAAATGCCTCCGAACGAGGGCAATTAGGATGGGCAATAAATGCTGGTCTAGCCAGTGATGCCCACACCCCATGAATGAATTTTTTAAAAATTAAGAGTTATTCAGCATGTTGTCTTGACTGTTCATCCTAACTTACTGTTGTGATGCTATCACATCAATGCATTCTACCTATGCTTATACAGGTACATTAGCCTATGATGTCACTGCATCATTCATTGACATTCATTATGTAATTAAATCATTGTGTTCACACAATGCTATTGATCTCTTGTTCATTGTTTCCTGTGAATGAGATTATTTTGGATGTCATGGCTTTACTTCCTTATCTTTCCATATATCTTTATTCAGCTTTTATTTTGTAGTGTCTCCTTACTATTTGGCCTTATGTCCAATGCATTTCTTGTCTGTTCCCATGAACTATTAAGTGAGTAATGACTGTTACCAGACCCTGAATTGGTTGTGTGTGTGACCTCCTCCAAACTACTTGCTTTGCAGAAATAGTTTAATGCCTGTGTGTGTTTGATATTAGGAAATGCTTATTAGGGCAGTTATGAACTATTGAGGTTTTTCTACCTTTTCAACAAGTCCTATGCTGCATTTTAGTAACAGCTGCCCTTGCAACAAATGGCAAAGCTCTGCATTTGGCTTTGTATTAACAGCCTGTGAAGGTACTTCTCTGACACCACCTCCATTCCATCAGATGTTAAGGGGATGCAGGCTGCATTTCACGTCTCCACGTTAGCTTTCCTTCCATTTAATTTTTGACTGTCCTCCTTTCAATTCACCATGGATGTTGCCAGATAGATATGTCAGAGCCTGCAGATACCATTGTTGGTACCTTGGTGAGATCAGCTAATCAGGCTATGCTGCCTTTATCGCCCAGCTTGTCTTTTTTCATGTGGTGCCAGTGAGTGCATAGCATACTATGATTGGGCAGCTTCCTAGGCAGCAGTCGACATAGAAAGAAAGGCTTGCGCTTATATAAGCATTTTTCAGGACTTCAGAACATCCCAGGGCACTTTACAATTAACAAAGTTCTTTTGAACTATAGTCACTATTATAAAGTAGGAGACATGGCAGCCAAGTTGTGCACGGCCAACTCCCACAACAGTAATGTGATAAGTACCAGAAAATTTGTTTTTCAGTCGTGTTGGATGAGAGATAAATATTGACCAGGGCATCAGGGATAACTCCCCTGAACTTCTCAGAATAGTGCCGTGCAACCTTTTGTGTCCACCTGTGAGGGCAAACATGGCTTCGGTTTACCATTTGGACCAAAAAGTGGTACCTCCAACCATTCAACAATCCCTCAGTACGGCACTGGAGTCTCAGCCTGGACTATGTGATAAATCTCTGGACTGGGTTTTGAACTCTCAATCTTCTGACTCTTGAGGCCTTTAGCCAGGTATAATGTGTCTTTATGGTACCATTGAGTCTGCTATTCCAGCTTTCTTTGGAAGGAGAACCTTCCACATACAGTAATGATCTGCCAAAGTGAAGTTTGGCTATTCTTGGTCTGTAGATGCAGGTGGGCAGATGCCAGCAGTTGGCACAGAACACCTCTCATTAAGCCTGATCTGTCTGACATCCTCCCATAGGCCCTCTTCCCAAACATGGCAGACAGAGGAATTCCTATTGGTGTCAAAAGTAGGTGAAAAAATAATTTGTAACACTTGGCACTAAGGTTCACGAGTGCCAACAAAGGGAAGAAGAAAGCGAAGAAAAGTGGCTAGTAACCAGCTAAAATATAATAACCTTCATCTTGCTGTGTGTTGTTCATGAGCTTGCCACCCCCAAGCAGCCCTGGACAGTCATTTGGAATGGGTATAGTTAATATTTGATATTCCGCACACTAGGATGGATGGGCATGTCCCCAAAAGTCATTTGAATGAAGCGTTCAGTGTGTGTGGCAGGCATCTTCTTCACAGCTGATGCCAGCCCTAGAAAGTATATTGTGATGCAAAGTGGGCATGTTTCTGATGGACTGGGTCATTCCTTCCACTTGAAGGAAAATGTAGGCTATTGTATTTTCATATACAAGTGGGAATTCAATTCTGGGTCATGAAAATGATGAATGTCTTTGTGAATGGATAATTCTTCCATTTTGGTTAATCAGAATCAATAGCGAACAATTCAAGGACAGCTTTTATCTTGGATGCCCTTGAATTAAGGGATCTCCTGTATCCATTGGAATTTCCCCTGCACCAGCTTTAACCTTTTAGAGCCTGACCATCTGAAGCATTTTTCTGATGGAGTGAAATTTTTAACTCTGATGGTTACTTGAGTTTGTACCTGTGCAATTGTGGAGTGAAGACCAGCAATACTATTCTGGGATTCCTTTTGTACAGTGCTGCCAAGTATTGTTAGGTATCTTTGGGAGCCAATAAAATTGAGGTCTGTATTTGCTGATGCCTCCATTGGAAATGAAGGGATCTGTGAAAATTCGGGTTATTGAGCTGTTGGAGGTGCAGAGTCGCCCATCTTCATATTTGGCAGCAGGTTCACATTCAATGTTGGCAACACATCATGGAATAAAGTTTCATTCCCTAATCCCTTTGTTACCATTCAGTAGTTGATGGTATCATCTCTGTATTAAGATACAGGTGGTCAGGCTAATTCCAGGCACTAGCCAACCATCTACAAACGAGCATCTGAGACCAGCGGTCACTCCCCCGAACCTTCCCACCAGTGGAGAAACATCTGGGGGTGGGGGGGGGGGGGGCAGTGTAATTTTAACTGGGAAACAGGTTGGATGACCATTTCGCACCCAGCCTGATTTTACTGTACCATCAATTTCACCTGATTGCTTTTCCACAACTCGTAATGTTTGGTTTGGACAGCATTAATGCTAATGAAAGGGTTGTCCATGTGCTCTCTTTAATGAGGCTGACATGTGGCTTATGTTAATAGGATCTAAGCCAGTTGAACCTGAAACCATTACTTAGAGCTTTTTTGTTGAGAGAGTTTATTGATTCATTCAACCTCACAGCTTCCCTCTCACACAACCCAGTGTCCCAGCTATCCCCTATTTATATGCTCTTTTTTGGACCAAATAAAAAATAAACCAATTAACAAATTAACAGGGTTGACAGCCCCTTGAAGGGGTACTGTAACAAAAAGAAAACTTCCAAAGGAAACTTAGCTAATTAAATTAATTATCCCCAATTTATATGCGCTCAAAGAAAATTAATACACATCAACTGTTTCTCTTAACTTTAACAATGTAATTTATATGATATTAACAAACATTAACAATGTAATTGACAAGACATTAACACCTTAGTGAAACCTCAGGACAAGAGGGCAATGGATAAAATAGTAAAAAAAAAAGTCAGTGCAAGGTGTGGTCAATATCAGTTTAGTGTGTTCTATTCCTATTTCGTATTTTTGAGTGATTGGGACTGCATCATTCCTGGCTAAATTAGGGACCGGGAAACCTTAGCAGTTATTTATAATTTGTTTCTATTTTTAATTTTTAAACATTTTCAATGGGGAGAGCAAGTATTTGAACATCATAAATGTGAAAGCTAAAGGATGAATCAGAGACAGAGGTTGAAAAGGAACACTCTGATTAAATAACACCCACTGGAAATTAGAATACAGTATGTCTGAACCTAGTCATTAGAGGGGGTTGGTTAGTTCAGTTGGCTAGATGGCTAGAGTGTGGTGCAGAATGATGTCAACAGCATGGGTTCAATCCTTGTACCGGCTGTGGTAGTTCATGGAGATCTGCCTCCTCGGTCTTGCCCTGTGCTTGTTGCGAAGTGGTGCCCCTCAAGCTGTACAACCAATTGTCTGTCTCTAATGGAGAGAGTTGTGGACTAAGGCTGTCATTACTTGGCTTTTTTTGGATGCATGGACTGACATTAATACTTGAACCTGATTTGAATTAATTTAATATTCGCTGACATGGGTAGGTGTAGGCTGGTGGGAAATGGGGGTCAATGTGGGGGAGGGGGGGGTCACTTGCTGGTGGGGTTAGGATAACGACTTGACGTTGCTGATTAAGGCAGATGGAGCTGGAAATTGGCTGATTAAAGGAGGCCTAGCAGGGTCACGGATTGAGTGGCGGAGGCGTGACGGGGTCACGGATTGAGTGGCGGAGGCGTGACGGGGTCACGGATTGAGTGGCGGAGGCGTGGCAGAGCTTAGCACAATGTGGGGCTGGTCTCATGAGAGCAGGTAAGAACTGAAGTTGTTTATTGGAGTGTATGGGTGCCAAACCAGGGCTGGAGCCTGTGACTATTGATTGGGTTTGAAGTTGCTGGTTGAAATGAGTGGCTTGCTGACTGTACAGGAACTTGCTAATGGCGTGCAGATTAGTGAACTGGGGCCTGCTAATTGTAGTTTGGAAATAAGGTGACTGATCAGGAGGTATGGATCATATCTCTGACTCCAATCAGTAAGAAATGAGGTATTGATTACAGGCTCTAGGAAGCTAGTGAAAGGAGATTGAATTTCAATGCTGATTGAAGGGGTTTGGGGCACTAATTGGATAACGTATATTTGGGGGTGGGTATCGATTGTGGCTCATTCAACAGCACCTTCCAAACCCATTACCTCGACCACCTAGAAGGATAAGAACAGCACATGCATGGCAACGTCACCACCTGCAAGTTCTCCTTCAAGTTATTAGCCATCCTGACTTGGAACTATTTTGCTGTTTCTTCACTGTTGCTGGGTGTACCTACAGTACAGGAATGTAGCTCACAACCACTTCTTGAGGACGATTAGGGATGGTCAATAAATGTTAGCCTTGCCTACGATGCTCACAGTCCTTGAAAAAATATTTGTAAAAATCTCTCTTTCTTCCTTTTCAAATATCCCTTTAAAAACATAAGTCTTTGACCTAGCTTTTGGTCACCTGTTCTAATGTTTGCTACTTAGATTTAGTGTCAGTCAGCCAAAAATTACGCTCCTGTGATGTACCTTTGGATGTTTTACTATATTGAAAGAATTATATAAATGCAAATTCTTTTCAAATGGTTTCCTTTTGTCATAGAAATCATTTTGGTTTTATGGTTCCATCTGTTTTCAGTCCTTCCTTATTTCACATTACTGCAGCATAAGTTGCAGAACAAATTCTCACCAGTTTCTTACCTTATTTATCAATGAGTCCATGTGGAGGAGAGAGGATAATTGAAGATGGCTGCAGTACGGAGAGTTCTGAGAAATCGTTACAGTCAACTAGTCTGCAGATCAATGATCCCACATTTACAGGAGGGGCTGAGGGGGAAAGCAAGTTCACAAAGTAACACAACTGCTAAAAGTCCCTGCTAAACTGCTAAAAAGTAGCATTTCACAATTTCATATAGATCATTAAACATTGAGTTTCGGATCTGTTTGTGGTCAGCAATTCAGCAAATGTTGGAAGATGCTTGTGTGCTCAGACATGAGTTCTGTCTGCCTGTGGTCTCAGTGAGATTACCATCCTCCCCTCAAAACTGTATTGTGGCTGGTCTCTCCACTTCTAGGTATATCAGCCCTATAGGTTTGACATTGACTTAAAAGAATGCAACTGATCCAGTGCATTTAGCAGCATATTCACTGCATGCCTTCTGGAAAAAGAACAAGAGGTTTGATAGGTGTCCCTGCTAGAGCGGAGCTCTGATTCTCATCTGAGGGACAAGGCCATTTAGATCCAGGCCCTCCCAGGAGTGGTTTATGAAAGATGAAGGCTTCTTGCACCACAATCTTTGGGCAGGGTACAAGAAAATGTACAGTTTGCCAGCCCGTTTCTTTTTAAAGAGAACGGGAGAGATCTTTCTGGTTGGGTAATGGAACACTGGAGGATCTTCATGTTACAGAAATTATTCCGATGAGATTATCCAGACTGAGCAGTTGATTTTTGTTTCAGCAACATGATATTTTTGGCTTTTATGATGCTTCCCTTCCTTGCCTGAAGAAGGAGAAAACTGAACTAAAGGAGGCAAATGAACCAATAACAGAACTAGCCTGGGGGTGCATTGATCCTGTGCGCTGAAGTCCCAGTGCACTTGATGGTAGCAAGGAGTGGCAACACACTCGCAATCCCCTGCACATCGAGCACCGAACTTGGCCTCTGTTCTGGGAGGAATTGTGGAGCACTGGGACTTCTCCCTATAACAGTGACAATGAGATCCACACCTTTGGCATGGGAGATTGTGCATACATACATGGCCAGTACTCCTGTGGCAGCACATGCAAGAGCTTTGACACACTGAAGCACCTCATGCCGTCAGCTTCCAATCCAGATGGTATATCTTAATGAGAAAGGGTTGTAAAAAATATTGTTAAGATACAAGCTGTGATGCACTTTAAAGTTTCAGCAATATTTCCCTGATAAATTATTTGTAGAGAGTGTTAAAAACTGGGAACTATGGAGAATTTAACTACTGTAGAGAGAAGAATGTCCCTGTTTTAATCCAACTGGATTGCTGATATGTGCTCACATTCTGTGCAATATAAGCATAGGATGTTAAGTGAATCCTTGGCATAATCATTTTACTGAATTAAATTAACCTGGGTTTGAGCATTGGAAAAGTGTCCACAAAAAGTGGTGTAATCAGAAAGATATACATTGCAATATTTTAAAACATATGTGCATGTATATAGTGTAACACATACAACCAATAATCTACTGTATGGTGCAATGTATACAGGATAGTCTAAAAAATAGCACGCAACAGGATTCTAGTTATTCTCCTGCACCACAGAGTTCCAAATCTAGCATAAGTATAAATCAGTAACTAGTGTAAAAGTGTGTCGGTGTGAAAATTATACAGTACCAGCAGCTCTTAGCTTGTTCTAGAAGTGTCAGCTGTGGCTCAGTTGTTAGCACTTTTGCTTCTGATCAAAAAGTTATGGGTTTGAGCCATACTCCAGAGGTTTGAGCACATAATCTAGGCTGACACTCCCAATGCAGTACTGAGGGGATTCAGGATTGTTGGAAGAGTGTCTTTCAAATGAGATATTAAACTAAGGCCTCATCTGCTTTTTCAGGTGGACACAAGATCCCATGACACAATTTTGAATAGAAGGGGATTCCTCCCAGGGGTCCTGCACTGTATTTATCACTCAACTGACATCTCGAAAAACAGATTAGTTGGTCATTACCGCATTTGTGGGATCTTGCTGTGCTTAAAATGTGCCATATTTTTGAGATTAATACAGTATACTTCATTGGCTGTGAAGCCCTTTGGGATTTTTGAGGTCATGAAAGGAGTTAGGTAAATGCATGTCTGTTCTTAGTACTGGTTCACATACTCTCAGCACAATTGACTTGCACTGGCCTAGTAGCGTTCGCTGTGAATACCCCCGTGTGTACCACTCCTATTAAAGCTAATGCTCTAGAGGGAAGAATGACTGAAAGAGCATGTTTCTCCACCATGAGTGGACTCAGATAAGCACAGCGCTACATTGACATGCCTCTGGTGTTATATTAAAGTTAAGGGATAATAAAAGTTTCCATGGGAAAGCAAAAAAACCTTTTTTCCCTGGTGAATGTGCTGGTTGTGCTCAGTGCCTGAATTTCCTGGGACTATCCCAGTTCCCTGGAGTTTGAAGAATCCTCCGTACTGATTTTTCCAGCTATATCTATTATTGTCCCAGACTTACCAGTCCACAGGTGTATTCACTCTTCCTACTTTTTCTTTCGGGTGAAACGTTAAAGTGAGTCGTCCTCTATCCTGATAGGTGAATGTAAAAGATCCCAGGGACTATTTTGAAGAAGAGCAGTGGTGTTCAAGCAGTGTCCTGCCAATATTAATCTCTCAAGCAACATCGCTAAAACATTTCCTGGTCCTTGTCACATTGCTGTTTCTAGAGCCTTGCCCTGTTTCTAGAGCCTTGCCCTGTTTCCAACATTATATTAACTACGCTTCAAAAAAAACTTCATTGCCCGTAAAGCACTTTGAGATGTCCTGGAGGTCCAGAAGGGCACTTTATAAATGCGAGGTCTTTCTTTCTTCCCGCTAAATTATTTTGGTTCCAAAATCTTATTACAGGATATTATTTTGAATACTAGATGAAGCTCACCTGGATTTATTGGCCAGGAACCTTCAGACTTACAGGTCATTCGCTTCCACCTCTAACGTATGTGAAACCCATCCGAGGCTTTTATTAGAGACATGCACGTTTTGTCTTTCACCTATAAAAGAAGCAGAGTATCGATGTCCACTGTTGACAGAGGTAAATGCTGTAACTCTTAATTATCTCCCTCCCTCTGCACTTTTCATCAACTTCGATCTAAAATTTCCAGTGCATCACTAAAAGCCATTTGAAACTGAAGCAAAAAATCTGATTGCTTACAATGCTTTTAATTTTATCTTTAGAATTGAGTAAACTGACTGCCGAGTGTTCCTGCCATGGTTGCCATAAGGGATCCAAGCATTCACTTTGATATAAGATGAGGTTTTTCTATCATGGCTTTATTTTTGACTTAAGCAATGGATTTCATAGAATTGTGCAGCCCAGGAGGAGGTGATTCAGACCATTGGGTGGGATTTTCCACTCCCGTCGAAAGTTAACGGACTTTGGTTGGGCCAAATCTCCCATCCCGCCATGATGGGTCTGGAAAATCCAGGCCAATTGTCAGTGCCAGTTCTTTGAAAGACCTAACTAATTAGTTCCACTGCACTGCGCTTTCCCCCTAAGCCCTGCAATATTTTCCTTTTCAAGTATTTACCTGATTCACGTTTGAAAGCTACCACTGAATCTACATCCCCCATCCTTTTAGGCAGTGCGTCCCAGATTGTAAAAATCATTCTCCTCATTTCCCTGCTTGTTCGTTTGCCAATTACCTCAAATTCTGCCCTGTGGTTGTGGACCCTCCTACCAATGAAAATAGTTTCTCCCTATCTACTCTATCAAACCCCTCATAATTTTGAACTCTTCTATTTTTCCATATAACTGAAGTCCCTTGTGTCTTGAACCATTCTGGTAAGTCTCTTGTGCTTCAACTCCTAGGCCTTGGCATCCTTCCTAAAATGTGTTGGCTAGAATTAGACACGATACTCCAGTTGAGCCCTAACAGTGATTTAACATAACTTTTATAAATCACTGTAAATATATATTTGCATTAGATCAGAATGAGACAAAATAAATTCACCAAACTGTTTAGGTTCACAATTCTACTTTATAGTTGTATGGTTAGGGCTTGGTGGTGATGATTCTCAGCACCTTTGAAAGGCAAAACTTGACGTGAACCTGCAGTCCAATACTGCCCACAGTCCTCAACTCAGGCTTTTTTAAAGTTTTTTGTAGGCTTCTATGACCTCTCCGCTTCAATATTTTACAACCTGTTAAAACCTAAGCTCCTATTCACATAGAATGTTACAGTTTGCTTTCAGAATTTTTTGCTAAATTGGGGTTTGTTCCATCCTGTCAGAGGAGTAGAGAAATAAATCATACTCATCATGGACGAGCTTGTCAGTGAGGCTGCTTAGTAAATTGGTCACTGGTTACATAGTCAAAGAAGAGCAATCAGGCTGCATGTCTGTCCTTGTTTACCATAAGTTGTAGCCCAATAGCTATCCAATTAGCAAAGAGTTGGGATGCATTGATGTTTTGTCAGAACATTTCTTTAATTTTTCATGGAGTAGCAAAGGATGGAACAAACCCTAATTTATCAAAAAATTCTGAAAGCAAACTGTAACATTCTATGTGAAAAGGGGCCTAGGTTTTAACAAGTTATAAAATATTGAAGCGGAGAGGTCATAGAAGCCTATATAAAACTTTTAAAAGGCCTGAGTTGAGGACTGTGGGCAGTATTGGATTCCACATAATTGGAAGGATCTTGAAGCTTTGCAGAGGAGAAAGTGCAGATTCACTTGGACGCTTTCTAGTATGGGAAATTAAGACGTGAAAAAATAGAGCTTTTAAAATTAGAACAACAAAACTGATTAATGTTATAAAAGGGTGGGAGAGGATCAATAGGAGCAGACTCTAGTTGAGGGGTTTAGAACAAGAAACTGTAGATGCAGGATTAATGTTTCAAACAGATAACAAGGGAAACTTCTTCACACAGACTGTGAAATTTACCATGAGGTTTAGTGCTTGAGGCAGGAACTATCAGTATTCAAGACTAGATTGGATAGGTGAATGAATGAAAAGGGGGTAAAGGGATAAGGCATCAAGTGCATAGTTGTGATGAGGACTATTTGTTCATAAAGAAAGTTAAATGCCAACATGAATTGGTTGGGCCAAATAGCTTGTTTCCATCTTGTAACTTCTATGTATAACTGTTAGGGAAGTGTTTATTCGTAAATTATTCTCAATTTGCCTCTCCCATGGGGATATATTCAACCTCCTGCCTCAGAAGAGAAGACCCATGAATGGGCTTCTTTCCTCCCCCCATGGAAGGCCAGAGTAATCAGGGTTTTGTTCAGCAGACAGGTTCGGCAAGATGAGGCAGAAAGACTGGGAAGTTTCATGGTGCACTTCTGCGAGAAGTCACTCAATTCTGCTCAGTCAGGACAACTGCACAGGAGTCAGGTTTTATCTTTTAAAACAGCTCCCATTATTCCTCACTTTATCAAAGCGGAAAGGTCGAGAACCAGACGACTGATTTCAGGTGAATAGCAAAAACCCAACAGTGATATGAGGAAAATCTTTTTATACAGCGAATGATTAAAATCTGGAATGCACTGTCTGAGAGTGTGATGGAGGCAATAGAGAGGGTTGATGAGGGTATTGCTGTTAATGTGCTGTATATGGACTTCCAAAAGGCACTTGATAAAGTGCTGCACAGCAGACTTGTGAGCAAAGTTGGAGCTCATGGAATAAAAGTGACATTGGCAACATGGATAAGAAATTGGCTGAATGACAGGAAACAGAGAGTAGGGTTGAATGGTTGTTTTTGCAGACTGGAGGAAGGTTTATATTGGAGTTCCCCAGGAATCAGTGTTAGGACCCCTGCTCTTCCTGCTACATTTTAATGACTTAGACCTTGGTGTACAGGACACAATTTCAAAGTCTGGAGATTCATTTTGGTATAAAGAATGCAGAGAGATAATATAAAATAAAGGGTACAATTCTAAAGGGGGCACATGAGCAGAGGGACGGGGTGCATATGTACATGAATTATTGAAGGTGGAAGGACAGGTTGAGAAAGTGATTAATAAAGCATGTAGCATTCTGGGCTTTGTCATTAGGGGCATAGAGTACAAAAGCAAGGAAGTTATGTTAAAACTGTCTAAAACACTGGTTCAGCCTTAGCTAGAATATTGCATCCAATTGTGGGCACCATGCTTGAGGAAGGATGTGAAGTTATTAGGGAAGGTGCAGAAAAGATTCATGAGAATGGTTCCAGGGATGAGGACCTTCAGTTACATAGATTGGAGAAGTTGGGATTGTTTTCCTTGGAGAAGAGAAATTTGAGAGGAGATTTGATACAGGTATTCAAAATCATGAGGGGTCTAAACAGAGTAGACAGAGAGAAACTTTTCCGACTGGTGGAAAGATCGTGAACCAGAGGGCACAGATTTAAGGTAAATGGCAAAAAAAGGATGGTGACGTGAGGAAAAAACTTTTTTACACAGTAAGTGGTTAGGGTCTGGAATGCACTGCCTGAGTACGTGGTGGAAGCAGGTTCAATTGCTGCTTTCAAAAGGGAACTAGATTATATTCTGAAAAAGAAAAACTTGCAGGGCTACAGGGAAAATGCAGGGGGTGGCACTGGGTGAACTGCGTCTTCAGAAGGCCAGCACAAACATTACAGAATAGCCTCCTTTTGTGCTTTAAGCATTCTATGATTCTAGGCAGATTCACTTTGTGGCTTTCAAGTTGGAATTGGGTAAACAACTGAAGAGAGAAGTTCTGCAGGGATGTGGGGAAAGGACGAAAAAGTGTGACTAACCGAGTTGCTTTTGCACACATCTGGCATGGACACGATAGGCCAGATGGCTTCCACTGATGGTTTCCTCTGGCCTCCCCTTCTATGATTCAAGCTCTAAACAAACTTGTAACTATCCATGTACAGTGAATGTGGAGCATGTTCATTGTCACAAAGTATTGATATGTTGGCCAATGGGATGACTAGTTACTGCTAGACTTTTGAAATGAACAAAAATACTTTGTTGAAAGCTCTTCTGGCCCGGTTAAGGGACATCACTGTCAAGGATCAGGAAACAGAGGCATTGCACGTGCATATGCATATATACCCAGGTGCTCCATGGTGTAAATGCTGTTTTACTGGAGAAAATGCAGAGGCAACTTTAAGCAGGTGCTGAAAGAAATGAGATTGCATTGGAAAGCTGACTGTGCCCCTTCTGACAATAACACTAACATAATAAATTTACAACTGTATAACTATCAATGTGACAGATTAGGAAAGAAATCAAGTTGAATCAATGATTCTTCTCAGCATTTCAAATGAACTCACATAAAGGTGGAATAAGCCCATTGTGCTGTCTATTTTCAGTTCCCTAGCATCTTATGAATGCAAATTGCTATTGTTGTCTCAGACTAACTAAGGTACCATTGGCATGTCTTCATGATACTTGATGTAAACTTGGGAGTGATGTGTCTGTGCTGCCACACGCTAAGAAATCAACCATTGCTATCATTTCCCAAATCCTTGCTCTAAACCTACAATAAAACAGGCCACTTAGTTCAATAGCTGCCACCTCCCACAGCTCTTCATCTCATGTCATTAACAGCCAGGTGTCAGCTGTGGCTTAGCTGGTAGCACTCTCACCTCTGAGTCAGAAGATGGTTGTGGATTCAAGTCCCAATTCAGGATTTGAGTGTGAAAGTCAAGACTGATACTCAGTACAGCACTGAGAGGCTACACTGTTGAGGGCGCTGTCTTTCAACAGAGATGTTAAACTGGGGCCTCATCTGCCCACTCAGGTGGATGTAAAAGATCCCATGGTACTATTTTGAAGAATAGCAGGGGTAGTGATCACCGATTTCCAATATTTATCCCTCTTTCAACATCACTTGAACAGATTATCTGGTCAATATCACATTGCTGCTTGTGGGAATTTGCTGTGTGCAAATTGGCTGCTGCATTTCCTGCATTACAATAGTGACTACACTTCAAAAGCATTTCATTGGTTGCAAAGCACTTTGGGATGTTTTCTGGTCATGATAGGCACTACATAAATATACAAGTTTTTCTTTTTAACATGTTCTATTTTCTTGCTCATGCTTCTCTTGCTTCCCTTTTAATGCATCAATGTCAGAGTTGTATTATTGTTGCCTGGGGTTGAGAAAGTTGACTGCAGCTGGCCTTCAAAGTAAACTGATCGGACTGGGAAGGTCAGTGTTCCTGCATTGTTGTACTTGGTATGAATCTCTCTGCTGTCCCACTGCATTGATTTTGACAAGTTATTGTTCAGCCTCTGATATTTGAGGAAGCAACTGCAACCAAATTTCTATTTTCTTTCAGTATTATAATGCTAGTAGAGTTATATTTTCACATTGTCACCCCACAGTAATCTAAGACACAGCAGTTGACTCACTTGCATCCTTTTGGAGCACCACATATGTCTTTGGGCAGCACCTGTGTCATGAGGCATTACTGTCCAAAGGTTTTTCACCTAGTATAATTTTCTGCCCTTTCTCCAGATCCTTTTAATTTAAATTTCTAAAATATTTATCCACTTCCTTTTTAAAGGCCATTTTGTTCCACCATTTTCTGTAGAATAACCCTCTGAGTAAAAGGAATCACCTAACCTTCCTTTGTTCCTTTCGTGATCTTTAATTTATGCTTTCCATTTACTGATTCACTGACTAATCAGTCTTGGTTTATTTTATCAAAATCCTCATACTATTGAGTGCCTCTGCCAGACTTTTTTTAGCCTTACCCACTCTAATGAACATAGTCTTGGTTTCTCTCATTTCGTCTCATCAACAAGCCCTCTTATCCCTGTGCCTTGGTGAATCTCCTACGCTCTCACCCTGGCCTTGATATCCTTCCTAAATGTAATTATCCAAACCGGACACAATTCCCTTTGGTGCAGCCAATAATTCCGACAGGTTGAGCATTATCTCTTTGCTTTTGTACCCTACATACTTATAATTATTCTAATGCCTCGCTGAGATCTCATTCCCACCTGTAAATCACTCCCAGGTCTCCATTGTATAACCTATATAATGCCCCTAAGTCACTCCTAGGTATTCATTAGTCAGTGTATACCATCTAAATCTCTCAATTAGATTAATGCCTTACATCACTCTCGTATATCCATTAGTCTATATTGAACCATTTGAACCCCATGATTAAATTTTGGGAGGTTTTGTAGCACAGTCTGCAGTGGTCACATCCTACCTTTTAGGCCAGAAGCTCCTGGTTCACATTGAACTTCAGGACTTGATGGCCACAAAAGGCACTTTCATAATGTGGACAAACAGGTTGATTATCCACCTGAAAAGCCTTCCAATACACCTGATGGCAGGCAGTTAGAGTGGGAGAGTTTCCTGATCACCCATTCTGCGAAAGGTAATGGCAAACCACTGCAGTACTTTGCCAAGCAAAAGTATTGACCAATCCAATGGAAGTCTATGGTTGGCAACGCTCTCTTACGCTATGGTACCTAAAGGAGGAGGATTGGGTTCCTGCGTGTAACTCGCTCTCTGTATGCTACGTATGAACTATTCTGAACGTGATTAGTTTACAGCTTGTGACGCGCTTCAAGGATTCTGTGAAGCTCTTTAAGAGAAAAATGAGAAGTCTATAGGCTTGCTAACTGTGATTAAACCTCTTGGAGGTTTCATCATAATACTTGCCCCAATGCTGCAGCCATTAGTTGGCCAACACATCCATCCTTGTAAGGTACTGACTTCCTACACCAATTAGAAAGCAAAAGATTTATTACCCAATTTTATGATGCTTGACTGATGGGAAGACAGCCCTTTCTCCCCTATTTTCAATATGTTTATATCTGTTAAAGAGAAATGGTCAAAGGAAGTGACAAAATAAACATTTTTTAAATGTCCTAATGATTGTTCTCCAGGGATGCACATAGCAGTTGTCCTGGAGATTGAACTTCAATTCCTGGAGACTCCAGGCCAAGGCTTAGAGGTTTGGCAACCCTGTTTATCGGAACTGAAAGGAGTGCCTGGTGTAGTTAGCGCGATGTTCACTTTGGGACATGAGGAGTTAAGCATTGGCCCGTGCTCTAGAGTAAGCAGCACTGCATTGTGGTATGAAAGCCTGCAAGCCCGTAGTGGTGCATTGAGTTAAAAAGAAGCATGTGCGAGAATGCCTGCTGGATTGAGAGCGCTGAATGCTGAGGAAGGGCAGCTGCTGATCGAGGACACCATGCTCATCTCCGTGTTAATCTAGAGCTCTGCCCTGCTTCACCGAGCGACACAGCCGAGGGGGATGAAGGGGAGAGGTTGCTGGGAGACGGGATCCGCACGTTCGTTCTGTCACTCGGGCTGCCTGAGTAAATTGAAGAGGGGTTAGTGGCCTTGCGGTGCTTCTCTTTAACACAAAATCCTGGTTTGTGAATAGCAATCGCCGCTGTGCTCATCTATTTTAAAAAAAAAACCCTACACGGTCAGCAAGTCGCACATGACTATAATTGTAGCGTACCCTGGCTGGATCGGAATAAAATTCAGTAATATAATCGCTGCCCTGATTCAGCTTTGAATTCACGTGATTGATTCGAAACCCCAGAACCATCATTGTATCTACCCTCCTCCCCATTTGGTTTAATAACCCATTATTGATCACTTTATAATAATGCATTGCAATGAGTGAGTGCCATTCCCTCTTGAGCTGATGGAAGAAGGATTTTTGTCTGTGCTTTTGCAAATTCCAATCATGGAATGATAATACTAAACTGTGAAAATGGGGCAAGGATTAACTGAAGAATCGTGCGGTTGATCCGGTGAATGTATCCATGCTGTTAGCCATGCATTTGATTTTTGCGTGAAGTATCACATAGTTAGATCGCGACATGAGGCTATAGTGTTTAATTGCAGAGGTGAGTAATAGGCTTTTTTCTCTCCAAGAGGCCACTCTTTTCAGAATTTACCTTCCACTGCTCTTTCCTCAGTCACAGTTACTGAGGTCACCCCATTTTGAAATGACACATCTATTGATTAGGATTGGAGTCTCCCTGAGCTGGGCAATGGGCATCTTCATCACCGCGACAAGTAACTGGTCTGTTCCCTTGGTTCTCAGGACAGGTGCTTGGCTCCTTAGCTCCCGAGACTGATGTGTGTTGCCTGACGCATGCTGCTTGTCCTGTGCAGGCTCTGAACTGATAGAGCACCCTAAGCTACCTAATGAGCACCCATTTAATGTCACTTTTAACATGTTCCAATAAATGGGTTAACACTAATGTTAAAATAGTACTGAATGGAAAATCTAGTCTGTTGTACCCATTCCTCTCAGCCACTTGTGCAGCCAAACATGGGCACTGTGCATAAACATCGGGGACTAATGGCCTAAATTGGACACCTAGTTTTGGTTATGTATTCTATTCTTGTATGAATGAAGTAATGTGGGCCAAATACCTACTGGTTCATTGCTGATATTCAAACTTTAATGCTGGTGAGTGAAAAGCTTCACATTTGCAAAGATATACACACAGACATCCAGTTCATCTGGGCAGGCAGCAATGGAGAGCCGACAGTATAACTTGCTGCTGCTGACTTGTATCACAAAGCAGATACCAACATCAAATTGATGCCTACAGCATTGCTGAACAGTGCTACGTGTTTAAGGTAATACATATTTTATATATCTATCTGCATCATATATCAACTGTGGCTCAATTGACAGCAAATCCACCTCCGAACCACAAGTGTTACAGACTGAAGGGGGTTTAATTTAAAACAGCCCTGATTTCTCCTCTTACCACCTGACCATAAACAGAAAGGTGTTTTTGATTTCCCCTTTATAAGTGGTGACGTATTTTCCTCAGCCCTTCAGTTTTTGCAGTGATTCAATCCTCTCTTAATAACCCCACAACAAATTTGAGATAGGGTAAAATCAGAAGGTTAGTTTATTTTAAACACACTCAAAAATGTGGGATGTAGCCCCTGATACATTCATACAATAAAAGACAGATAAGGAAAAGAAAGAAGTACAGGGCAAAGACCACAGACATAATAAGAATTATTGTTTCAAGTGAGTCGAGTCCAGAATCAAAAGTCCAATGGTTTATTCCTTCTGAGAGGTTAGCCGGCTGAAACTAATGTGGGGTGATCCACTTTTGCACGATGGGAGGAGCACATAGAGATGAATGTCTTGCAGTAGGCACTGGTATAGAAGTTCAGATGTTCTGGTAGAGACACTGTAGATGAGAGCCAGGCAAATTAAACCTTGACAGAGCTCTGTTTCTGCCACAGCTTTGTAGATGGAAGATGGCAGACTGCCTGGATTCAGCTCCATATGGCAATATTACAGTTTCTAGCAGATTGGGGATTTGTTTTGTGGGGGGTGGGGGGTTCAGGTCATGTGACATAACTCCCACTTCTTCCCCTTGGTTTGGATAAAGGATATTTTTCCTGCTCTGGATTCTTGAGATGGTTAATGTTGCATCCATTAATAAGTTACAGCAGTTTCAGGGTCCCCTTTGTCCTCGCAGATGTATCATCTTCGTTGGCCAGAGCTCTGCCTTAAAAGTGTGAAGGGTCTTTGTGCATTTCCTTAGAATTTCATTTCTGTAGTCATGGGGGCGTTAGTGCCTCTTTAGAGATAACGAGATCCTTGCTGTTTTTTGAAGGCTAGAAATCCTTTTTGTGCAAGCCATATCTAGTCAGGCTTCAGTCAGTGTAAAGCCTTTGTCCATTTTTAAAAAAAAATCATAGTTTTATAAAGTGGCCAGGATAATATAGACACATAATATATATATATTTTCCTTCATATCTTCTGGGCGTGACACAAGGTTCAGAGTTCAAGTCCCTCTAAAGGGCTTGAGCACAAAATTCAAGACTGACTCTCCAGTGCAGTGTTGGGGGAGCATTGCACTGTCTTTCAGATGAAATGTTAAACCAAGGCCCCATCTACCTGCTCAGGTGGATGTCAAGGATCCTATGTTGGGGAAAAAAGCAGGTGAATTAACCCAGGTACCCTGGCTAATATTTATTCTTCAGTCAGCAACTCAGAAAAACAGATTATCTGATCACTATCACATTGCTGTTTATAAGAGTTTGCTGTGTATATTGGCTACAGTGTTTCCTACTTTACAACAGTGTCTACACTTCAGAAGATACTTCATTGGCTGTAAAGTGCTTTGAGACACCCGGTAATCACGAAATGCGGTATAAAAATGCAAATATTTTTCCTTGTAATATATTAAGTGTTGCATATTGCACAGATTTTTTTATTTGTTACAGTTTACTTATATAATTTCCCCATAATATTTTCCCTGCCATGCTTTGGTAACACCTTTATTGGTTTTAAAAAAGAAAGTGCATTGCCTTCTCATCAGAAGCAACAGAGATCTGCTGGCATATGCATCACCACTTAAAAAGAAATCCCTAAAAAAACAACAATGTTAAAACCAATCAAAGAGTGCCTGATCGTTTAGCTAAAGAGAGCAGTGAGTAGGTGGGTCATGCGGACCTTGGGTTTGATTGCTGACGTGTGCTGAGTTTGCTGATTTAGGTGGCTAGAGTGTGTGTGTGTAATGCACACACTTTAATATATTGTTTATAAAATATATATCTGTGATGTGTCGCACAATTTAGTTACACTATTGGAGGTGTATGATTGAATGAGGGCAAGGTTGGGCTCAGCTGTGATAACTTCCTCCATTCTGTGGTTGAATATTCAGGCTTGGGGGTCACAATAGAACACATGGACTGGCTGCTGTAGGAACATAAGAACTGGTGGAGGCCATTTAGCTCTTCCAGCCTGTTCCACCAATCAATGAGGTCATGTCTGATCTGCAGCCAATTATTAGGAATTCCATACACCCATATCCTTTAATACCTCTTTTTTTTAACAAAAATCTGTCAGTCTTGGATTTAAAATTAATGATTGATCTAGCATCAATTTTCATTTGCAGAAGGAAGTTATAACCTTCCAGCACCCTTTCTGTGTAGAAGTATTTTTTTTTAACTTTCACTCCTAAAAGGACAACTTTGTCACTAAGATTGAGACCATCCAACCACTAGCATCTGCCACTTCCTTCAACTAGCTCACTGGACCAAACTTCCACTAAAGCTTTCCCTGCCCCTATCCCTGAACTCCAGCTTTCTCCAGTTTCTCTCCAATCTCCCCTCATGGCCTCTCCAAGCTCATCTTGTCCTACAGACCTATGTCCTGCTTCCCGCTGAACTGCTGACTATCCAACTTTTCCTCCTAGTCCCTGTATTACCTGACATGGTTCACAGTTCTCTCCTCAGGTACTGTCCCCCTCTCCTTTAAATCTACCATCGTCACCCCTCTCCAAAAAAGCCAAGCTTTGACCCCACCATCCTTGCAAACTACTGCCCCATCTCCAACCTCCCTTTCATCTCCAAAGTCCTTTAACAAGTTGTTGCCTTCCAAATCCATGTCATCCTGGAACTCAGTGTTTGAATCCCTCCCATCAGTTTTCTGCCCCTATTACAATACCAAAACATCTCTTATTCAAGTCACAAATAACATTCTATGAGACTGTAACAAAGGTAAGCCCCCTTTGTCCTTCTCAACCTGTCTGCAACCCTTGACATTGTTGATTCCATCATCTTCCCCGACGCCTCTTCAGTGTTGTTCACTCGGGACTGTTCTTACCCAGTTCCAATCTTATCTGTTTGATCGTTGCCAGAATATCACTTCCAACAGCTTCTCTTCTCACTGTTACCTGTGGTGCTTCCCAAGGCTCTAGTCTTGGTTTGCTCCTATTTCTCACCTACTTGCTGCCTCTTGTGACATCATGTAAAAACATCGCATTAGTTTTTACATAAATGCTAACACCACTCAACTCCACCCTGTGCCTGCCTCTAAATTGGCAAATGGCTCGACCGACATTCAGTATTGAATGAACAGGAATTTCCTCCAACTATATGTTGGCAAGACAGAAACCATTGTCTTCAGTCCCTACCCCTAGCTACCAACACCATTACTCTCTCTGGCAACTGCCTGAGGCTGAATCATTGTGTGTCTGGAACTTTAATGCTATAGTTGACCCCCTTGGATGAGCTTCTGACCACATATCTCTGTCACCACTAGGACCGCCTACTTTCACCTCGTAACATCGTCTAACACTGCCCCTGCCTCAGCTCATCTACTGCTGAAACACTCATCCGTTGCCTTTGTTACCTGCAGGCTTGACTATTCCAGCACGCTGTTGGCTGGTGTCTCCAACCACCCCCCTGCCCCGCCCCCAATCTCTATAATCTTCTCTAGCTCCACAGCCCTCTGAGATATTTGCACTTGTCTAATTCAGGCTAATTGAGCATTCCTGACTTTCATTGTACCATCATTGGTAACCATGCCTCATGCTGCAAAGGCCCTAAGCTCTGGAATTCCCTCCTTAAATTTCTACTTCCTTCGACCTTACTTGTTCCTTCAGCCGTTTATTAAAACCTATTTTTCTGACCAATCCTTGGATCATCTGTCCCAGTACCGCCTTATGTGGCTCAGTGTCAAATTTTGCTTGAATGAGTATAAAACCTAAAAGTTAAAGTCAACTTGATAATTTATCATATAATTAAAATGTGATCAATCAGATCAAGGGGATAAAGTTGAAATTAAATAATATAGGATAGTAATTTAAATGTCTAAATTTTTCAGTAAATTCAAATCTAAGATTTTTAGATAAGAGTTAAGTAAAAATATTTCAGTTAACCTCCTTATAAAATAAGCTGGCTTCAGCATAGGAGAAGCAGCTGATTCGTGAGTAGCTTGTGAGCCTTTATCTATTTAAGCCTATTATTTGTAGAGGCATAACAAGGCAGCTCGGAACCATGGAGTGCGCATCCTATTCCCTGTGGGAACTCAGGGATGCTTCTCATGTTCTGGACAACCATGTGTGCAGGAGCTGTTGTCAGCTGGAAGAGCTCCAGCTTTCAGAGCTTGAACATTAGCTGGCATATCTGCAGCGCATCCATAAGAATGAGAGTTTTGTAGGTAGCACTTTTATTGTTGTGGTCACCCCGCAGCTCAAGGATATGCAGGCAGCGAGTGAATGGGTGACCAACAGGTTGTACAGGAGTCCCCTGAGTCCATCTTGCTCTCCAATCATGATTCCATTCTGAATACTGCTGAGGGCGATGATTCCAGTGGAGTGTGTGGCCAGAGTCAAGTCAACAACACCATAGCTGGCTCAGCTGTACAGGGGAACAGGAGAAAGATTAGGAAAGCAATAGTGATGGGGGTTAAGTAGTTAAGGAATCAGATGGGTATTTTTGCAGCTGCACACATGAATCCACGATGGTATGTTGCTTTCCTGGTGCCAGGGTCAAGAATGTCACTGCATGGTCATGATCCATATTGGAACCAAGAACATAGGTAGAAAGAGGGAGGTCATCCTCCAGATTGAATTTAGGGAAGAAACTAGCAAGCTGGACCCCAAAGGAGGTAATCTCCTGAATACTCCCAGTACCATATTCTGGTGAGTACAGAAGTAGGAAGATAGAGCACATGAGTGCATAGCTGGAGAGATTATGCCTGATGGATGGTTTTATATTCCTGGAACGTTGGGACTGGTTCTAGGGCAGTTGGGACATGCTCAAGCTGGATGGGTTGCACCTGAACAGAACCAGAGGCAATGCCCTTGCAAAGCAATATGCTAGTTTTATTAGGGAGGGTTTAAACTGACTTGGTTGAGGCGTGGGAACCAGGAGGTAATATTCGACAGAAAAACCAAGGTGGATTGAGAATTGGGAAAGACCGATGGCACTAGAATAGGAACTAGTATGGTATTAGATGAGGCCAGAGTAAGAGGCAATGTAATATGCTCTAAATTAAGTTTACTGTGCATGTAGGTGAAAGTGCAGTGTGGTAAGTAGGTTAGATAAGCTGCAGATGCAGATATATACGTGGAAATGTGTTGGCGTGGTGATAATGGAGACCTGGCTCTCAAAAGGGCAGGAAACTGGGTACTGAATATTCTGGGATACAAGGGCAGGAAAGAAAGGAGGTGGGGGTAGCATTATTGACTAAGGAGAACATTACGGTACTGAAGAGAGAGAGGATGAACTATAGGGTTCAAGGACAGAATCTATTTAGTTACAGCTGAGAATCAATTGAGGGACCATTACACTGCTGGACATATTCTATAGTCCACCAACTTGTGGGAAAGAGGGAGAGGAACAAAGAGGGAGAGGGAGAGAGCCAACTTCAGTGGGGTGAGGATAGATCTGGCCCAGTAAATTAAAATCAAGGATTGGCTGGCAAAACTAACGGAATAGGCTGCCTTTGGAGGGGAGAAAGTTGTATTCAATCAAGACACATTCCCACAAAGAGAAAGGTAGTGTAAACAAAAAAAGGTTCCAAGGATCATGCCAGCAAATTTAATGTTGGTGGTGGGAACATTTTTAGAAATGATAATTTGGGATAAAATTAAGTCTTTTGGATAAATGTGGATTAATTAAGGAAAACCAGCATAGATTTGTGAAGGGAAAATTGTGTTTAAATCATTTATTTGAGTATTTTTGCTGAGGTAACAACTGGTTGATGTTGGTATGGTGAACATAGACTTCCAAAAGACATTTGAACAAATGCCTCTTAACAGACTTGCCAACAAAGTTAGAGCTCATGGGATAAAAGGGACAGTAGCAGCGTGGATATGAAATTGGTTGAGTGATAGGAAACAGTAATGGTGAATAGTTGTTTTTTGGACTGGAGGAGGGTGTACAGTAGGGCTCCCCAAGTGACAGGGTTATGACCTCTGCTTTTCTTGATGTATATAAATGAATTAGACTTGAGGGTACAGGGTGCAATTTCAGAATTTGTGGACAAAACAAAAATTGGAAGTATTGTGAACTGTGAGGAGAATGGTGATAAATTTCAAGAGGGCTTAGATAGGTTGGTGAATTGGGCAGACCCATGGCAGATGAAACTTAGTTCAGAGAGGTGTAAAGTGGATAATGGGGATCCTGTAACTGTAGTATATCTGGACTTTCAGAAGGCCTTTGATAAGGTGCTGCATAAAAGATTAATACAAGATAAGATCACATTGGGTTAGGGGTAATATATTAGCTTGGATAATTAAGCACATGTTCGTTGCTTTGCAACACACACACATTCACTCACAAACATATAAAATTACAATTATACAACAGAGGTGTTCAACTTTTGGCCAAAGTAAGATTCAGTGATAAAAGGTTAAATAAAAATAAGATAGTTCTTTGTTTATGAGTCCTTCACTGTTGTTCGAGGCTGAGGCAGCTTTTGCACGGGGTCTTGAAATTCTAGTGTTGTTGAGGCCAATGTAAACTGCAATTTCTATAGATAGTTCCTTTTAAACCATAATCCATCTTTCTCAAAAATCGATGCTGTTGCACCTGAGTTTTCTTTTGAATGAAAGTCCCGATCTTTATGATGGATTCCACAATGTAACAGAAATAGGGCTTTGAACTTGAGAGATGGGGAGAGCGATGGTGTTACTTGTCTATTTGCAGATGACTTCTTCAGACTGCCAAAAACAACTAGAATGTTGTAATAAAATACATTTTTAAACTGGTGATTCTTGTCACATGATCTCTCTCAACGGTGAGTATTCTACAAGGGATAATTGATTAGCTAATGTCTGGACAGACCTTGGCTATTGTTATAAGGACTCGGTAATTTTTTTTTTCTAAATGTGCCAGCCATCGCTTCTGAATGTACCATTCTTCCTTGTGATGAACTAGGAAGGATATAAACAACTATATAGGCATTGTCCTGATAGACTTTCTGTTTCTGCAGGAAGGTAGCTTTATAGAAATGCAAATGGTGATAGCCAGTTCATCTTTGAGGTAATTCTTAACATCAACAGGCGTGAAATTCAGTAGGAGGTTTGCCTTGACAGGTCCTAATTGTTCTCCACTTTGTAAAGTTCCAGAAACTGACCAGCTTGTACTTCCAGGTGGCTGCCCTCTGAAATCAGTGCCTTTACTTGCTTTAAAAGCGCTTTTAAAGAAGTTCAATATATATATCTGACCAGCTGATGAAATTAAAGATTTATATTACACATGCTGGAAAGGCTGGACAGACTAGGCTTGAATCTGCCGGAGTTTAGAAGAGTAAGGAGTGACTTGATTGTAACATATAAAATCTTGAGGGGTCTTGACAGGGTGGTTATGGAAAGGATGTTTTCTCTTGTGGGAGAATCTAGAATTAGGGATCACTGGGGGTCGCCCATTCAAGACGGATGAGAATTTTTTTTCTCCAGGTTCTGAGTCTTTGTTACTCTCGTCCTGAAAAGACGGTGGAAGCAGAGCCTTTGAATGTTTTTAAGGCAGAGGTGAAAGGTTATCGGGGGTAGCCAGGAACATAGAGTTGCGGTTAAAATCAGATCAGCCGTGATCTCATTAAATGGCGGAGCAGGCTCGAAGGGCCGAATGGCCTACTCCTGCTCCTAATTCATGTGTTCATATATATGTTTATATGTATATACACACATCAGATTGTTATGACACCTTCACCTCACAGGGAATGAAACTTGAATTATAGTGAGCGTTGCATTAAAAGACGTCCAGACATTAAGAAAATTTAAAAATAACTCATGCACACCTATTCACACTTAATCTACTTGAATCAGTTATGCTCTATTGTGGTTTTGGCAACCAAAAAGTTCTAAACTGAGTTAGGTTCTGGATAGCATGTTGTAACATTGATTTTTCCTTTCAGGTGTTGGTTACAAACAAACAATTATTGGAAAAGACTAGTCTAGTATTAGTTCCGATTAGGTATCGTCCAGAGGGTTTGGTTCTTTTATATTGATGTTAGCCTCCAGGTATTGGTAATAGTGAAGCTGTGCTTACTATAAAAATTATCCTGATTGCTAGTCTGGTCTGCTCTGATCAATTTTAATTCTTCACTGTCTATCTCTATAACCCATAGACTAAATAGTTCACACTGAATCACTTCTACACATTTCTAGGAGGTTAGTGGATTGTAATTTGATTTTTGTCCCTTTTAGGGTCTCTGGACTGATTCACCTTTGGTGAATTTTACATCAACGCTGCTGGGTTCATTGAGATTTGAAACTTGGTCTGTTCATTTGGCTAACCAGTGGGCAATCCCACATGAATTTCACTGAGATAAAAGCAAAATACTGCGGATGCTGGAAATCTGAAATGGCAACAGAAAATGCTGGAAAAACTCAGCAGGTCTGACAGCATCTGTGGAGAGAGAAACAGAGTTAACATTTCGAGTCTGTATGACCCTTCTTCAGAGCTAAAGAGAAGAAGAAATGGGATGAAATTTATACTGTTTAAGGGGGGATGGAGCAGATGAAGCTGGAGTGGGGGCCAAGGAGAGATTGACAAAGATGTCATGGACAAAAGGAGAAAGGGAGTGTTTAATGGTAGTGATAAGGGCTAAAAAAAGGTGCTGTTAGGGGCAAAGGTAAGAAAGCAGAATGTGCTAATAGCAGAACAAGGATAAGCACTCTGTGAAAGCACAATATGGAACAAGTAACAGATGGCCCTTTTGGGGGTGGGGTGGGGGGAGGAGCGGTGGTTGGGAAAAAAGGATGGAAAAAGGGATGAAAAGGTGATAAAACAATGAATATATGAATAAAAATGAAAAGTGGATAAAAAATATAAAAATTTAAGAAAAGGGGATTAAAAAGGGATAAAGATAGAGGGGAGAGTTCATGATCTGAAGTTGTTGAACTCAATGTTAAGTCCGGAAGGCTGTGAAGTGCCTAATCGGAAGATGAGGTGCTGTTCCTCCAGTTTGCGTTGGGCTTCACTGGAACATTGCAGCAGGCCAAGGACGGACATGTGGGCTTGAGAGAAGCATGCTGAAATGGCAAGCGACAGGAAGTTCCACGTCATGCTTGCAGACAGACCACAGGTGTTCTGCAAAGCAGTCACCCAGTCTGATTTGGTCTCTCCAATGTAGAGGAGGCTGCATTGGGAGCAGCGAATGCATTGGGAGACCAAAATGAAGGAGGTGCAAGTGAAGCGCTGCTTCACCTGAAAAGATTGTTTGGGCCCTTGGACGGTGAGGAGGTAAAGGAGCAGGTGTTCCACCTTCCGTGATTACGTGGGAAGGTGGGAGTGACGGAGGAGTCGACCAGGGTGACCCAGAGGAAATGGTCCCAACGGAATGCCAACAGGGTGGATGAGGGGAAGATGTGTTTGGTGGTGGCAACATGCTGGAGTTGGCGAAAATGGCAGAGGATGGTCCTTTGAATGTGGAGGGTGGTGGGGTGAAACGTGAGGACAAGGGGGAACCTATCATGGTTCTGGGAGGGAGGGAAAGTTGGGAGGGCAAAGGTGTGGGAGATGGGTTGGACATGGTTGAAGGCCCTGTCAAACACAGTGGGTGGGAAACCTTGGTTAAGGAAGACATGTTAGGAGCACCATTTTGGAAAGTAGCATCCTCGGAATGGAGTGAAGGAACTGAGAGAATGGGATGGAGCCATTACAGGAAGCAGGGTGTGAGGAGCTGTAGTTGAAGTAGCTGTGGGAGTCGGTGGGCTTGTAATGAATATGGGTGGACCGGAGATGGAGACAGAGAGGTCGAGGAAAGGAAGGGAGGTGTTGGAGATGGACCATGTGAAGGTGATAAAGGGGTGAAAATTGGAAGGAAAATTGATAAAATTTTTCCAGGTCCAGATGAGATTATGAAGTGGCACCAAAACAGTCGATGTAACAAAAAAAAAAAGAGCTGTGGGAGGGGTCCTGAGTCGGACTGGAACAAGGAATGTTCCACATATCCCACAAAAAGACAGGCATAACAAGGGCCCATGCGGGTTTCAATAGCCACACCTTTTATTTGGAGGAAGTGAGACAAGTTTGAGGGGAAATTTGTTCAGCGAGAGAACAAGTCCAGCCAGACGGATGAGAGTGGTGGTGGATGTGGATTGTTCAGGCCTCTGTTCAAGGAAGAAGCGAAGAGCCCTCAGACCATCCTGCTGGGGGATGGGGATATAGAGGGATTGGACATCCACGGTGAAGAGGAGGTAGTTGGGCCAGGAAACTGGAAATTGTTGATATAATGTAGGGCACCATAGGAATCATGGATGACGGTGGGAAGAAACTGGGAAGATCTTCAAAGGAGAGGTCAGTGAGTCCAGGATAAATAACACAGGACGTAGTGTGCCCAGGATATATAACACGGGGCACAGTATGTTTGGTGCAAATAACAAAGGATGCAGTGTGTCCGGGATGAATATCACAGCGTGCCGTGTGTCCGGGATGAATATCACAGCGTGCCGTGTGTCCGGGATGAATATCACAGCGTGCCGTGTGTCCGGGATGAATATCACAGCGTACCGTGTGTCCGGGATGAATGTCACAGCGTGCCGTGTGTCCGGGATGAATATCACAGCGTGCCGTGTGTCCGGGATGAATAACACAGGGTGCAGCACGTCCAGGATGAATAACACAGGGTGCAGCATGTCCAGGATGAATAACACAGGGTGCAGCATGTCCAGGATGAATAACACAGGATGCAGCGCGTCCAGGATAAATAACACAGGGTTCAGTGCCGCTTGCATAATTAGCACAGGGTGCAGTGTGTCTATTATAACAAACACAGGGTGCAGTGTCATTGGTATAAATAACACAAGGCACAGTGTGTCTACTATACAGAACACAGGTGAAGTCTGTCAAGTATAAATAACACAGGATGCAGTGGGTCTTGCATAAGTAACACGGCGCAGTGTGACCTGTCTAATTTACATGGTGTAGTCTGTCCAGGATAAATAACGCAGGATGCAGTGTGTCCAGGATAAATAACGCAGGATGCAGTGTGTCCAGGATAAATAAAGCAGGATGCAGTGTGTCCAGGATAAATAACGCAGGGTGCAGTGTGTCCAGGATAAATAACGCAGGGTACAGTGTGTCCAGGATAAATAACGCAGGGTACAGTGTGTCCAGTATACGTAACGCAGGGCGCAGTGTGTCCAGGATACGTAACGCAGGGTGCAGTGTGTCCAGGATATGTAACGCAGGGTGCATTGTGTCCAGGATACGTAACGCATGGTGCAGTGTGTCCAGGATACGTAACGCAGGGTGCAGTGTGTCCAGGATACGTAACGCAGGGTTCAGTGTGTCCAAGATACATAACGCATGGTGCAGTGCGTCCAGGATACATAACGCAGGGTGCAGTGTGTCCAGGATACATAACGCAGGGTGCAGTGTGTCCAGGATACATAACGCAGGGTGCAGTGTGTCCAGGATACATTACGCAGGGTGCAGTGTGTCCAGGATACATAACGCAGGGTGCAGTGCGTCCAGGGTAAATAACGCAGGGTGCAGTGCGTCCAGCGTAAATAACGCAGGGTGCAGTGCGTCCAGCGTAAATAACGCAGGGTGCAGTGCGTCCAGCGTAAATAACGCAGGGTGCAGTGCGTCCAGCGTAAATAACGCAGGGTGCAGTGTGTCAAGGGTAAACAACACATGGTACAGTGTTGCTTGCAGAATTAACATAGGTTGCAGTGTCACTGGTATAAATAACACAAGGCAGAGTGTGTCTACTATACAGAACACAGGTGAAGTCTGTCTAGTATAAGTAACACAGGATGCAGCGGGTGTTGCATAAGTAACACAAGGCGCAGCGTGTCCAGCGTGAATAACGCGGGGCGCAGCGTGTCCAGCGTGAATAACGCGGGGCGCAGTGTGTCCAGCGTGAATAATGCGGGGCGCAGCGTGTCCAGCGTGAATAATGCGGGGCGCAGCGTGTCCAGCGTGAATAATGCGGGGCGCAGCGTGTCCAGCGTGAATAACGCGGGGCACAGCGCGAATAACGCGGGGCGCTGCGTGTCTATTATAACAAACACAGGGTGCACTGTCACTGGTATAAGTAACACACGGTACAGTGTGTCTACTATACAGAACACAGGTGAAGTCTGTCTAGTATAAATAACAGTGTGTAGTGTGTCCAGTATAAATAACACAGGATGCAGTGGGTCTTGCATAAATAACACAATAACCCAGGGCGTAGTGTGTCCAGTCCAAGTAACACCAGGTGTAGTGTGTCTGGTATAAATAACGCAGGGTGAAGTATGTCCAGTCCAAATAACACAGGGTTTGCATTGTCTGGTATAATTAACATAAGCTGCAGTGAGTCTAGCATAAATAATGCAGGGTGCAGTGTGTCTAGTGTAAATAAAACAATCTGAGAGGCAAGAAACACCAAGAGCAGCAGTGATACAAAGAGTAGCTTCAGTTTCCATTGTACGCTGAGTTTATAGAGTGAGGAAAGAAAATTCAGTGACCTCACAGGAAAGCCATAAGTCGATTGGTTGGTAACTGCTATTAGGGACTGTCTGTAAAGAGCCGAAATTTAGAAAAAATGTCAACTTTTAAATAACCCTGAAGTAACTACTTATAATTAAGTTAGAGATACTAGCAGAAGGGAAGTAAGAAACTAGTGAGTCCATTATTTCTTTTATTCTTAACTGATAGCATTTATTGGATTACTTAGATTTAAATTAGTACAATATGTGGCAGTGAGAGGAGGCATAAATTTAATTCCAAATCAGTTAAGAAAATAATTCATTAATTAAGTTGCAATAAGGATGGTAGGGCAGGCGATGTGCTGCAGCTGCAGCATGTGGGCGCTCCTGGGTATCAGTGTGATCCAGGGCAAACACATCTGCAGTAAGTGTCTGCAGCTTGAGGAGCTTCAGATCAGTCATTGCAGACACTGTGACACATCAGGGAGGGGGAATGTTACTTGGACACTTTGTTTCAGACGGCAGTGAACTCCTTAGGATGGGGTATCCTGTTTTTGACAGGGGCAGGAGGGTGTGACTGCAAGTGCGGACATTAGGGGAATTGTGAAGGGAGTAGTGGAGGAGCTTCAGCCCTTGCAATTGTCCAACAGGTTCAACATGCTTGCAGCCTGTACAGATGAGAGTGGGGGCTGCAGCAAACTGACCATGGCAGCATGGTACAGGAAGCCATTCAAGTTGGGGGAGCTAACAGGACCATAGTGGTAGTACATGCACTGTAGTGAGGGGGAAAGACACAGTTCTCTGCAGCCAAGAACGAGAGTCCGGAAGACTGTATTGCCTGCCTGGAGCCAGGGATCGGGACATCTGCTCTGGGATGTAGAGGAACTTGCAGTGGAAGGGAGAGGGATCCAGTGGTCTTGATCCACATTGGTACTAATGACATAGGTAGGACTAGGAAGGAGGTTCTGCTTAAGAGAGTATGAGCAGAGGTGGCTGAAATAAAAAGCAGAACATCACTGAGGGAGCGCCACACTGACCCTCTGGCAGTGCAGTGCTCCCTCAGCACTATGGTTCTGTGGAGCCTTTAGGGAAAAGTGACCATAATATGATAGAATTTTACATTAGGTTTTAAAGTAATTTAGTCCAATCTGAAACTAGAAGGTTTGAGGGGCAAGTTGGTTGAGGTAGATTGGGGAACTACGTTAAAAGGTATGATGGTAGACAGGCAATGGCTATCGTTTAAAGGATTGCTACATGGATTGCAACAAATTTGCACTCCTTTAAAACGTAAAAAGCCAGCAGGAATAGTAATCCTACAAAGGCTAACAAGAGAAGTTAAGGATTCTATTAGACCAAAGGAAGAGGCATATAAAGTTGCCAAAAAATGTAGTAACCGTGAGATAAAAGCAAAATACTCCGGGTGCTGGAAATCTGAAACAAAAACAAAAATAGCTGGAAAAACTCAGCAGGCCTGACAGCATCTGTGGAGAGGAAGACAGAATTAACATTTCGAGTCGGTATGACTCTTCACCAGAACTGAAGAGAAATTGAAATGAGGTGAAATATAAGCTGTTTAAGTGGGGTGGGAAAGGTGGAGCTGGATAGAGGGAGGAGGCAAAGGAGTGATTACCAAAGATGTCATAGACAAAAGGACAAAGGGGTGCTGACGGTGGTGATATTAGCTAAAGGATATGCTGATGGTGACATTAAGGGTAGAAAGCAGGATGAGCAAGACAGATGGCCTTAGTGGGGGTGGGGGGAAGGGATTGAAGTAAGCTAAAAGGTAGAGATAAAACAATGGATGGAAATTAATGTTAAAATAATAATAGAAATAGGTGGGAAAAGAAAAATATATTTTTTTAAATTATATAAATAATTATTAGAAAAAAGAGGGTGGGGATGGAGGCGAGTGTTCATGACCTGAAGTTGTTGAACTCAATGCTGAGTCAGGAATTGGGAGCATTTTAAAATTCGGCAAAAGAGAACCAAGAAATTGATAAAGAAAAAATGGAATATGAAAGTAAACTAGCAAGGAACATCAAAGTTGACTGTAAAAGCTTCTATAGATATGTAAAAAGGAAAATGTTAGTCAAGACAAACATGGGTCCATTACAGGCAGAGAATAAAGAATGTATAGTCGGTAATAAGGAAATGGCAGAGAAACTAAACAAATACTTGTGTCTGTTTTCATGGAGGAAGATACATAAATCTCCCTGAAATGTTGGGGAGCCAAGAGACTAGTGAAATTGAGGGCCTGGAAGAAACTAGTATCAGTAAAAAAAAAAAGTAGTCCTGGAGAAATTAATGGGACTGAAAGTTGAGAAATCACTTGCACCTGATGACCTACATCCTAGAGTGTTGAAAAAGGTGGCTGTAGAGACAGTGGATGCATTGGTGAGCATCTTTTAAAATTCTATAGATTCTGGAATGGTGCCTGCAGATTGGAAGGTAGCAAATGTAACCCCACTGTTTAAGAAGGGAGGGAGAGAGAAAACAGGGAACTACAGACCTGTTAGACTGACATCAGTAGTAGGGAAGATCTGGAATCTATTCTAAACAATGTGACAACTGGACAGTTAGGAAATAATGGTGAGATCGGATAGAGTCAATACGAACTTATAAAAGGGAAATCATATTTGACAAACCTATTGGAGTTTTTTGAGGAAGTCGCTAGCAGGATAGATAAGGGAGATGCAGTGGATGTGTTTTTAGATTTTCAGGAGTCTTTTGATAAAGCCCCACGCAGGAGGTTAGTAAGCAAAATTAGAGCTCATGGGATTGGGAGTAATATACTGGCACAGATTGAGAATTGGTGAATGGGCAGAAAACAAAGAATAGGGATAAACAGATCATTCTCAGATTGGCAGGCTGAGACTAGTGGGGTACTGCAAGGGTCAGTGCTTGAGCCCCAGCTGTTCACAATCTATATCAATGATTTGGATGTGGGAACAAATGTATTATTTCCAAGTTTGCTGATGGCACAAAACTAGGTGGGATTGTGAGTTCTGCGGAGGAAGCAAAGAGGCTTCAAGGGGATTTAAGTTGGCTATGTGAGTGGGCAAGAACATGGCAGATGGAATACAATGTTGAAAAATGTGAAGTTATCCTCTTTGGTAGGGAAAACAGAAATAGAGTATTTCTTAAATGGGGAGAAATTGGGAAGCATTGATGTCCAAAGGCAGCTGGGTGTTCTTATTCATAAGCCACTGAAAACGAATATGCAAGTACAACAAGCAATTAGGAAGGCAAATGGTATCTTCACCTATATTGCAAGGGGATTTGAGTATAGGGGTAAAGAAGTCTTGCTGCAGTTGTATAAAGACTTGGCGAGACTGCACCTGGAGTATTGTTTGCAGAATTGGTCCCCTTACCTAAGGGAAATTATATTGGTCATGGAATGCAGTGAAGGTTCACCAGACCAATTCCTGCAATGGCAGGTTTGTCCTGTGAGGAAAGGTTGAAGAGACGGGGCTTGTATTCTCTAGGACTTAGAAGAATGAGAGGTGATCTCATTGAAATGTACAAAATTCCCATAGGGCTCGACGGGACGGACACAAGAGGGATGTTTCCCATATTTCGGTGGTCTAGAACCAGGGGAAACAGTCTCAGAATAAGAAATAGGCCAATTGGGACCGAGATGAGGAGGAAATTCTTCGGTTAGAGGGTGGTGAATCTTTGGAATTCGCTACCCCAGAGGGCTGTTGAGGCTCAGTCATTGAGTATATTCAAAGCAGAGGTTGATAGATTTCTAGATTCTAATGACATCAAGGGATATGGGATAGTACAGGGAGATGGCATTGATTTAGAAGATCAGACATGATCTAGTTTAATGGTGGAGCAGGCTCAAGGGGATAAATGGCCTACTCCTGCTCCTACGTTCCTAACTTAGGGTGCAGTGTGTCCATTAAAAATAACTCAAGGTGCAGTTTATAAAGTATTAATAACAAAGGTTCCAGTTTGTCCTATGTAGAAAACACAGGGTGCTGTGTGTATTGCATACTAACATAGGACGCCATGTGTCCCTTATGAATAACGCAGGGCGCAGCGTGGCCAGCGTCGGTGGCGCAGGTTGCAGCGTGGCCAGCGTCGGTGGCGCAGGGCACAGCGTGGCCAGCGTCGGTGGCACAGGACGCAGCGTGGCCAGCGTCGGTGGCGCAGCGTGGCCAGCGTCGGTGGCGCAGGGCGCAGCGTGGCCAGCGTCGGTGGAGCAGGGTGCAGCGTGGCCAGCGTCGGTGGCGCAGCATGGGTGGTGCAGGGTGCAGCGTGGCCAGCGTCGGTGGAGCAGGGTGCAGCGTGGCCAGCGTCGGTGGCGCAGCGTGGGTGGCGCAGGGCGCAGCGTGGCCAGCGTCGGTGGCGCAGGGCACAGCGTGGCCAGCGTCGGTGGCGCAGGGCGCAGCGTGGCCAGCGTCGGGGGTGCAGCGTGGCCAGCGTCGGTGGCGCAGGGCACAGTGTGGCCAGCATCGGTGGCGCAGTGCATCCAGTGTAAATGATGCAGGGTGAAGTGTCATTGATATGAATAACATTGGGTGCTGTGTTTTACATCGTTCTTTTATTTCCAGTGCTCTCTCGCACACTGTGCTATTGCCATCTGAAGTTTCAACATTTTTCTTTCTGAGGCTCCTTATCATTTTATGAATATTCCACCAACTCTCTGGAACACAGTAAGTTTGTTTTCCTGTGTAAAAATTGTTCGTACAGTTTAACAAACGTATCTATTTTTTAGCTTTTGCCGGCGTTGAGGATCAATTCTGTAATGATGTGGATGGATCTTTGGTAATAAATTCCCGTGCATGTCTTGGTCAGTGTTTGTTCTCGCTCTGTACTTCGTTTTCTTTGTGTTTTGCTGAAAATCCAGCTTGGTGTCAGTAGGTGGTGCTAATTGGCACCAACACTTTCAGTGCGACATGGGAAGCAATAGAATTAAACAGTGTGTCCAAAATGTCTTCAGCTGCATGTCATAGAACGAGGCTCTGAGGGAGCTAGCTGTACTGAGTTTTTCTGATAGCTTTGTTTGGACGTAGTGTGGCAGTTTAATTTGAATATTCTCATTAAAGGGGTTTGTTGCTCCAAACTGTGTTGTAAATTGTTCCATTTTGGGTTCTGAAAATCATCCATTACTCTGCAGGTAGTTTTCTCCTGAGTTTGGGAAGACATTTCACAGTAACAGATAAACTCACTTCTTGATTCCCCAAAGCCTGTCTATTATGTACAAGGCTCAGTTCAGGAGTGTGTTGAAGAACTCTGACTGTGTGTGCAGTTCCAAAAACATTCAAGAAGCTTGTCACCATCCAGGACAGTACAACCTGCTCGACCCACCACCATAAATATTCACCCCCTCCACCATTGGCACAGCATGGCAGCACCTGCCAAGTTCCCCTCTAACTCGCACAGCACCTCAACTTGGAAGAATACATCGCCATTCCTTCCTCACTGCTGGCTGAAAATCCAGGAATTCCTTACAGCACTGTTCATGTACCCACAACACATGGTCTGCAGTGTTTCAAAAAGGCATCTTACCATCACCTTCTCAAGGGCAATTACGGGTGACAAATAGAGGTTGGTCATGCCAGCGATACTCAGATCCCATGAAAGAATTTTTAAAAAGCAGGCTTAATGGTATTCTATGATCAACGAGGGAGTGAATTTCTGTAATCCAGATATCCTTCTCCTTAATATGCCTAAAAATTAATCAAAATCTTTATCTTCTTAAATAAGAATGATAAGAAAAATACAAAATTACCCGTATTGCTGAGTTTCTAGACAAGACCAATGTTCCCTCTGAGCTGTACAGCAACCCCAAAATTCCCCGTGTATGCCGAGCAAAGGTTGGCCCCTTTAAGTTACTGCATGTGTGAGACTTCACAAAAAATATTCAATGAACCACACGAAAAATGAGTAGGTCACACAGAAAAATGATAAAATTTGAGGAAACAGGGGACAAGGCTATGTTAATTTGTTTCCACACTGTGAAATCTCAGAATGGGGGTTAATAATTAATACCAATATGTCAACTCCCAAGACCTGGACTATATTGTTAGCCCTGCCCAAACAAAGGGTAGGTGGAAAATCAGGCTTTTTTGTCTTCCATCTTGGCATGGAACAGCAAAATTAATGAACTACCAGCAAGAGTGACATTCCAGTTAACATTCCCATTAATTTCTTCGAAGCTCAACCACCCGATCTTCCTGAGTTTGGACTAAATCTGTAAAAGAGCAATCCTCTCCCTCCCCCAAAAATCCTCATTCTGCACAGTCGACCGGTCAGCAGCAAGAATGTTAACATCTACTGACCTATTATAAACACAATAGCCTGACCAGTAAGATCCCGCCCATATTCCCAACCCCTCCTGTTTATAACCACCTCTTTCATCTGTTCCGTCCATTCCTCCAGATGATGGGCAGAGCACATTCTCAAAATGTCGAGGCCTACCAGTTTTTAATGGAACTCTATTAAAATAACAACTGTTCTTTTTTAGAGCAGGTTTTACCAAGTGCAACCGTAAAATTGTCTTTCTCAGTGTTACCGCTCTCACCTTGAAAACCTTCAAACAATTTGGGCACCGATGTCAAAATTGCGAGAGCTGTATCACAGACAGTTCAAGCAAAAGCCTGACATAGTCATATTCACAGAATCATGGCCTCTCAACCAATGTCCCAGATGACTGTCCCACTGGCAACCCTGGGGATCCTCAACATTGACTCTGGGTCTCATGAAGTCTCAAAGCATACGGTCAAACATGGGCAAGTAAAACTTTTGCTGATTACCACTTACTCCCCTCCCTCAGTTTTTCTTTATTCTTTCATGGGATGTGAGCTTTGCTGGCAAGGCCAGCATTTATTGCTCATCCCCAATTACCCTTCAGAAGGTGGTGGTGAGCCGCCACTTTGAACCATTGTTGTCCAATGAATCAATACTCCTCCATGTTGAGCATCACTTGGAAGAAGCATTGACAGTAGTAGGGGCACAGAATGTACTCTGGGTAGCACCATGTGTGGTTTGATAGCACCACCACTGACTGACTGAGCTGACATCCTAAAGAACACATCTGTCAGACTAGCCCTGTGGCAAGTGGTACGAGAACCAACACGAGGGAAAAACCTACCTGACCTTGTCCCCTCAAATCTACCTGTTGCCTATTGCAGATGCATCTGTCCATGACAGCATTGGCAGGAATGAACACCACACAACCCTCGTGGAGACTAAGTGCAGTCTTCATATTGAAAACACGCTGCATTGTGTTGTGTGACACTACCACTGTGCTAAATGAGATAGATTCAGAATAGGCCTGTCAGCTCAAAGCTGGCCATTTATAAGGTGCTGTGGGGAATCAGCAACAGTAGAATTGTATTCAACTGCAATCTGTAACCTCATGGCCTGGTGTATCCCTCACTCTACTGTTATCAATAAAATAAAGAGACAAGTCCTGGCTTAATGAGAACTGTAGAAGAGCATGTCAGGAGCAGCATGAGGCATACCTAAAAACGAGTGTTTGATCCGCCTCCCAGTATCACAGAAGCCAGTTAGCTTCACTGCATATGATATCGAGGAACGCAGCAAAGGTTAACTAGTGCTTTGTGTGAAAGGGTTTAAAATAATTGGGCAGTAATTAACCACATTGGATTTGACCTTTTTACTTGGTCTTCCCTAAATGTGATGCCAGAGGTACAGCAATGTGGTTGACTCTTAACTGCCCCCTGAAGTGGCCTAGCAAGCCACTCAGTTCAAGGGCAATTAGGGATGGGCAACAAATGCTGGCCTTGTCAGCGATGCCGATGAAAAGATAAATTTAAAAAAAATTATAATAGGTTTGACCCAGCAGCCATTATATAAATAAGCACCTTATATTAAGAAGTCCCAAACCTGCCATTGTGAAGCAAAGGACTACACGGTGGATACTGCAAAGAGTAGGAATGTAGCAATAATTGTGGATTCAATATCAGGGGGAAAACATGTAGTTTTGCTGCTGTTGACATGAGACCTGTAC
The DNA here is from genome assembly GCF_017639515.1 of Carcharodon carcharias. NCBI lineage: Eukaryota > Metazoa > Chordata > Chondrichthyes > Lamniformes > Lamnidae > Carcharodon > Carcharodon carcharias. Next base: position 53,729,298 of record NC_054479.1, on the reverse strand, counting down.
CATTTGTTGCTTTCCTGGTGTCAGGGTAAGAAGCATCACTCAGAGGGTGCAGAGAAGAACTGTTATTGTAAGATGTCCATCATTTGTGGTGAAAGCTGCAGGATTCCACAAAGCAGCACCTCTGGACCTCTAATTTACAAACATACGAACATACGAAATAGGAGCAGAAGTCGGCCCCTCGAGCTTGCTCCGCCATTCAATAAGATCATGACTGTTCTGTCTGTCTTTCAAGTTCCACATTCCCATCTAACCCCTGATAACCTTTGATTCCCTTGTCTAATAAGAATCTACCTCCGCCTAAAAAAAATTCAGTAACACTGCCCCCATTTCCGTCTGAGGCAAAAAGTTCCAAAGTCGCACAACTCTCTGAGAGAAAAAAATTCCCTCATATCTGTCTTATAGGGGTGACCCCTAATTTTGAAACAATGCCCCTTAGTTCTGGACTTGTAACAAGCAGCTCACAAACTTCATCTGTATTTACTTTGAGGAAAGGAGATTGACAGGGAATGTGATCCAGGTTCTGGAAAATGCTGGGAGGTCCATCTGATGTAAATGTGAGCAGATTATCTGATTTGGACAGCAAGCACAAAACTAGAGGGCCTAAGTGAAAAAGGCCAAAGTCAGACTTTTGTGTCAGCTTAGCAGCTAGTGGAATTTTCACCTCAGCTGTAAATTCTAAGGACCCATTCTGCTGTGTCAGAGGTGCCTTTTCAATTGAACCTTACCTGTCTGCTCAGGTGGGTGTGAAATATCTATGAGCATTATTCCAAGAAAATCAGTGAAGTCCTTCCAGAGTCCTGGCTAATAATTTGTCTCTCAACAGCATCAGAAACTAGATTAATTGGTCATTTATCTCTCTGCTGCGTGTGGGAGATTATGCACAAATTGGCTCAATAGCTACAGTGAATACAGGAAATTACAGGCCGATTAGCCTGACCTCGGTCGTTGGTAAGATTTTAGAGTCCATTATTAAGGATGAGATTTCAGAATACTTGGAAGTGCATGGTAAAATCAGGCAAAGTCAGCATGGTTTCATCAAGGAGAGGTCATGCCTGACAATTCTGTTAGAATTCTTTGAGGAGGTAATGAGTAGGTTAGACAAAGGAGAGCCAATGGATGTTATCTACTTGGACTTCCAGAAGGCCTTTGACAAGGTGCCGCACAGGAGGCTGCTCAGTAAGATAAGAGCCCATGGTGTTAGAGGCAAGGTACTAGCATGAATAGAAGATTGGCAGGATGCAGAGAGTGGGGATAAGAGGGTCCTTCTCAGGATGGCGGCCGGTGACTAGTGGAGTTCTGCAGGGTTCAGTGTTGGGACCACACTTTTCACTTTATACATTAATGATCTAGATGAAGGAACTGAGGGCATCCTGGCTAAGTTTGCAGATGATACAAAGATAGGTGGAGGGACAGGTAGTATTGAGGAGGCGGGGAGGCTGCAGAAGAATTTGGACAGGTTAGAATGGGCAAAGAAGTGGCAGATGGAATACAACGTGGGGAAGTGTGAGGTCATGCGCTTTAGTAGAAAGAATAGAGGCATAGACTATTTTCTAAATAGGGAGAGAATTCAGAAATCTGGAGTGCAAAGGGACTTGGGAGTCCTAATCCAGGATTCTCTTAAGGTTAACATGCAGGTTGAGTCGGTAGTTAGGAAGGCAAATGCAATGTTGGCATTTATTTCGAGAGGACTAGAATATAAAAGCAGGGATGTGCTGCTGAGGCTTTATAAGGCTCTGGTCAGACCACATTTAGAATATTGTGAGCAATTTTGGGCCCCATATCTCAGGAAGGATGTTCTGGCCCTGGAGAGGGTCCAGAGGAGGTTCACGAGAATGATCCCAGGAATGAAAGGCTTAACATATGAGGAACATTTGAGGACTTTGGGTCTATACTTGATGGAATTTAGAAGGATGAAGGGGGATCTGATTGAAACTTACAGAATACTGAAAGGCCTGGATAGAGTGGACGTGGGGAAGATGTTTCCATTAGTAGGAGAGACTAGGACCCGAGGGCATAGCCTCAGAGTAAAGGGAAGACCTTTTAGAACAGAGATGAGGTGAAACTTCTTTAGCTAGAGAGTGGTGAATGTATGGAATTCATTGCCACAGAAGGCTGTGGAGGCCAGGTCATTGGGTGTATTTAAGACCGAGATAGATAGGTTCTTGATTGGTCAGGGGATCAAAGATTACGGGGAGAAGGCGGGAGAATGGGGTTGAGAAACTTATCAGCCATGATTGAATGGCAGCGCAGACTCGATGGGCCAAATGGCCTAATTTCTGCTCCTATGTCTTATGGCAATGGCTGCGCTGAAAAAGCAATTAATCAGCTGTGAAGCACTTCTAGACTTCTTGAAGATGTGAAAGGTACCACCTGTGTATAAGCTCTGCCTTCAAATCATTAAAGAGGAATAACCCCCTTGAAAGAGCTCTGGAGAAATGTTGCCTTTGGACTGTGTTCTATTTTCTTTCGTGACTTAAAACACACACATCAGTTGTAGCAACCGCAGAATCAGATCCTTTTCTTTATCATGGCCATGTTACACAATCCAACATGAGTGCTCAGCCAAGTCATTGCAACATGATTCCATTTTGATGACTGTTTATTATTGAGTTCCCAAATGGCTAAAGAACTCAGGCACCAAGCTACACAGTCCCAGCCTGACTACAGCAGTGGCTTGCTCTAAACATTTATACCAAATTTAGCTTTTGATCTGTGCATTCTATGCAAAGTAACACCAACCGCAATACATTTAAAAAAAACACAATGCAGACTTCAGATAATGTGGAGCCAAGAAGACACACTTATGTTCATCAATCTCTCCCAATGATTCTGTTACCATGGTCACTTGATCCACCTAAGCACTTTATTACGATAATCAGTGACCAAACAAATGTCCCAAACGCTTAAGACACAGATAGGTAACCGTTCTGCATTTTCAGCTTCTTGCCCTTTAACAACATCCCTGTTCAGAACAAAGATGTTTTAACTGTGTGTGTGCTATTCCCACAACAACAAAGTACATTGAAATATATGAGCAGTGTGAATCCACATTATCAATGTGTTGATTGACACCACTGTGTCAGCCAGTGAGTTGGAAGTTACGCAGGGCTTGCATCTTACAGTCTATTTTTAAATAAAAGTCTATTTACTCGACAAAGTGCATTACAGTGAAGCCTATACATTCAATAAACAGAGTCTATTTAAAAAGACTTTCTATGAACTACAGCAAACAGAACATATAACTGAAACTGCAGCAATGGCCAGCATCTCCTGGTCGGCGAGCTGGTGCGGGGCCTGCTCGCCGATGCGTAAAATGATGCTGGGTGATGCCGGGACACACGCCTGACGTCACCCAGCGTCATTTAGATTGTCAGTTCGGCCGGCGCGCATCCAACTCGGATGCCTGCCCGCCAACCTGTCAAAGACCTATTTAGGCCATTCAGAAAACTATTAAGCTCATTAATGGACCTGCCCGTCCAACCTTAAGGTTGACGGGCAGGGTGGGAGCGCTGACGGCCACCTGAAAAAGCATGAAACCTCATCCACGGGTGGAATGAGGTTTCATTGCTGAATCAAAAAATTAAGAGACACTTTTAATTAATGTTATGTCCATGTCCCAACTCATGTGATATTGCCACATAAGGGGACATGGATAGTGAATGAAATTTTCATTGTAGTAAATTTCTTACTTTGGGAACCGATCTCCCTGAGGCAGCACTTAGTCTCAGGGAGATCGGAGCACTCCTTCGTGTGCATGCGCGAAGGAGCGCACTTCCGATTTTAAGGTTTCCTCCCCCCACTCGCACAGGAAGAGCATAGGGCTTCCCTGCAGACGTGACGCTGGGCGGGCCTTAATTTGCCCGCCTACTAAAAATGTCAGTGCGCCCCCAATCGGGAGCACTGATTGAAGGACCGCCCACCCTCACACTCTTCCTCCCTCTCCCACCAACCCCCCACCCCCGCCAACGGGGGGAAAATTTTGCCCAAGGTCTCCTGATAAAAGTGGGGAGGTTTTTTCATCCTTTTGTGGAATGCGAGCTTCACTGGCAAGGCCAGCATTTGTTGCCCATCCATAATTGCCTTTGAGAACGTGATGGTAAGCCGCCGCCTTGAACTGCTGGATTTTCTCCAGCAAAATTTTGTGAGCAGAACATAGTCACATCATAAAAATTTTATGAGGACAAAATTAATTCCCGTCACTTACAGCAGTGTGGTCTCCAGGCGTGATTGAGCGGGAATTACCCAGTCAACTTGCAAATGTCTGCCTTGGAATGGATAAGAGATCGGGGTCATTGTTGTATGAAATAATCGGAGGCACCTCAGGGACTTGGTTTCTGTGGCATGGGGTTTTGGGGGCTGATGATCTCTGTGTGGAGCAGAAGATCAAAATTGAGTGATGAAGATATTAATATTCTAGACATTTATTTGAATAATATGGGAATTAGGAAATATTAATGCAAGATGGACCGGTTGCACTAGAACAAAGTCAGGACTAGTATTCTTGTCAAAAGGTTCATTAGTTCTGCTGGATAGGGTTTAATATATTTTGGCAGGAGGATGAGAAACAAAATATATCAGAAATGTGGCCAGAGGTCAGAGATATAAACAGCAGTAGAACTGCAGGAGTCAGATTGAGGAAAACAGCAAAAGTGACAAAGGAGGTATTGTATGTACATCACCGCCCATAATTTAACGCAAGGTTGGTGAGCAGCAGGTTCCAAAATGCTACATGGAATTATAATGTGCTTGCATTAACAGAGGTACCGTGTGGCTCAAACAAGGAAGTGGGTTCTTAGTATTCCTGGTTGCCCCATATTCAGAAACAGTAAAAAAGGGTGGGGGGTGGGGCAGTACTGAGTACAGATGATATGGTTCCAAATAGAACAAATGTAGTCATTTGGTCATACAGAATCTGAGTATTGTTGAATAAAGACATGTTGTCGTCTTGCATTCATCAGGGCAATTCGCAAGAATGTCAAATTGTAAAGGGATCAACAATTTATACTGCATGAGAAGAGAATTCTGATTGGTTGGCAAATGGATTCTGATCAGAATCCACTCGCCAAACAATCAGCACTCTAGCATTGCTGAAAAAAGTCATTTTGTTGAAGCTTTTTGTCTTGCACTCAACAGGACAATCGCAAGAATACCAATGTCAGGGGAAACAACAACTTTATACGGTATGAGAAGAGAGTGCTGATTGGTTGGCAAGTGGACTCTGTTAGATGCATTGCCATGAAGAATACACCAGTTAATAGTGACTGACAGTTAACTACCAAGCATGGCATGAAATTTAAGCCAGGCAGCTTGACTTTGATTGGTCAAGGCAATGCTTCTACCTTACCTGGTCTGGCCTACATGTGACTGCAGATCCACAGCAACGTGGTTGACTCTTAAATGCCCTCTGAAATGACCCAGCAAGCTACTCTGCTCAAGGGCAATTAGGGATGGGCCAGCGACGTACATATCCCATGAAATAAGAATGTTAAAAAATACATACTCGTTTGTATATCTATCAGTCCATTTCACCCTTAGCATCCTTCAGGAGCACAAAAGTTCCCTCTTCTTGGTCCAACATTCTGCGCCATACATGGCAAGAGGAAACACCAATACTTTAAGAAGTCTAAGCTTCGTTGTTTTCCTGTTAGATTAACCTTTCCAAACATCAGTTAGTGCAGTCATTGCTTGTTTGGCCATTCAGATTCTGCGTTGGGTTTCTTTACCATTATTCAATTGATCATTCACATTCCTTCTCAGGTTGGTAAAGTCAGTGACTATTTGTACGTCTTCTCCATCGACTTGTACTTATTCATTATTCTGTGCCTCTTATTTAACCTCTCATTAGACTGGGAAGAAGATAGTGCTAAGGGTAATGAAGGAGAGAAACTTCTGATACATGCATAGGAAAATTTTCTTGATCAATATGTCTCTAGTCCAACAAGGATGGAGGCAATGTTCTGGGAAATGAGTTCAGGCATGTGGTGTGTTACAATGGGATATCATCTAGCTAAAACAAAAACAGAATTACCTGGAAAAACTCAGCAGGTCTGGCAGCATCAGCGGAGAAGAAAAGAGTTGACGTTTCGAGTCCTCATGACACTTCGACAGAACTTGAGTTTGAGTCCAAGAAAGAGTTGAAATATAAGCTGGTTTAAGGTGTGTGGGGGGGTGTGCGGAGAGAGAGAGAGAGAAGTGGAGGGGGTTGGTGTGGTTGTAGGGACAAACAAGCAGTGATAGAAGCAGATCATCAAAAGATGTCACCAACAATACAACAAAAGAACATACAGGTGTTAAAGTTGGTGATATTATCTAAACGAATGTGCTAATTAAGAATGGATGGTAGGGCACTCAAGGTATAGCTCTAGTGGGGGTGGGGAGAGCATAAAAGATTTAAAAATATTGAAAAATAATGGAAATAGGTGGGAAAAGAAAAATCTATATAATTTATTGGAAAAAAACAAAAGGAAGGGGGAAACAGAAAGGGGGTGGGGATGGGGGAGGGAGCTCAAGACCTAAAGTTGTTGAATTCAGTATTCAGTCTGGAAGGCTGTAAAGTGCCTAGTCGGAAGATGAGGTGTTGTTCCTCCAGTTTGCGTTGGGCTTCACTGGAACAATGCAGCAAGCCAAGGACAGACATGTGGGCAAGAGAGCAGGGTGGAGTGTTAAAATGGCAAGCGACAGGGAGGTTTGGGTCATTCTTGCGGACAGACCGCAGGTGTTCTGCAAAACGGTCGCCCAGTTTACGTTTGGTCTTTCCAATGTAGAGGAGACCACATTGGGAGCAACGAATGCAGTAGACTAAGTTGGGGGAAATGCAAGTGAAATGCTGCTTCACTTGAAAGGAGTGTTTGGGCCCTTGGACGGTGAGGAGAGAGGAAGTGAAGGGGCAGGTGTTGCATCTTTTGCGTGGGCATGGGGTGGTGCCATAGGAGGGGGTTGAGGAGTAGGGGGTGATGGAGGAGTGGACCAGGGTGTCCCGGAGGGAGCGATCCCTACGGAATGCCGATAGGGGGTGGGGGGTGAAGGGAAGATGTGTTTGGTGGTGGCATCATGCTGGAGTTGGCGGAAATGGCGGAGGATGATCCTTTGAATGCGGAGGCTGGTGGGGTGATAAGTGAGGACAAGGGGGGCCCTATCATGTTTCTGGAAGGGAGGAGAAGGCGTGAGGGCGGATGCGCGGGAGATGGGCCGGACACGGTTGAGGGCCCTGTCAACGACCGTGGGTGGAAAACCTCGGTTAAGGAAGAAGGAGGACATGTCAGAGGAACGGTTTTTGAAGGTAGCATCATCGGAACAGATGCGACGGAGGCGAAGGAACTGAGAGAATGGGATGGAGTCCTTACAGGAAATGGGGTGTGAGGAGCTGTAGTCGAGGTAGCTGTGGGAGTCGGTGGGTTTGTAATGGATATTGGTGGACAGTCTATCACCAGAGATCGAGACAGAGAGGTCAAGGAAGGGAAGGGAAGTGTCAGAGATGAACCACATGAAAATGATGGAGGGGTGGAGATTGGAAGCAAAATTAATAAATTTTTCCAAGTCCCGCCGAGAGTGTGAAGCAGCACCGAAGTAATCATCAATGTACCGGAGAAAGAGTTGTGTAAGGGGGCCGGAGTAGGACTGGAACAAGGAATGTTCCACATACCCCATAAAGAGACAGGCATAGCTGGGGCCCATGCGGGTACCCATAGCCACACCTTTTATTTGGAGGAAGTGAGAGGAGTTGAAGGAGAAATTGTTCAGTGTGAGAACAAGTTCAGCCAGACGGAGGAGAGTAGTGGTGGATGGGGATTATTCGGGCCTCTGTTCGAGGAAGAAGCTAAGGGCCCTCAGACCATCCTGGTGGGGGATGGAGGTGTAGAGGGATTGGACGTCCATGGTGAAGAGGAAGCGGTTGGGGCCAGGGAACTGGAAACTGTTGATGTGACATAAGGTGTCAGAGGAATCACGGATGTAGGTGGGAAGGGGTTGGACAAGGGGAGAGAGAAGGGAGTCAAGATAACGAGAAATGAGTTCTGTGGGGCAGGAGCAAGCTGAGACGATCGGTCTACCGGGGCAGTTCTGTTTGTGGATTTTGGGTAGGAGATAGAAGCGGGCCGTCCGAGGTTGGGCGACTATCAGGTTGGAAGCTGTGGGAGGAAGATCCCCAGAGGAGATGAGGTCAGTGACAGTCCTGGAAACAATGGCTTGATGTTCAGTGGTGGGGTCATGGTCCAGGGAGAGGTAGGAGGAAGTGTCTGCGAGTTGATGCTCAGCGAGATAGAGGTCAGTGCGCCAGACAACAACAATACCACCTTTGTCAGCGGGTTTGATGACAATGTCAGGGTTGGACCTGAGAGAATGGAGTGCAGTAAGTTCAGAGAGAGACAGGTTAGAATGGGTGAGAGGAGCAGAGAAATTGAGACGACTAATGTCGCGCCGACAGTTCTCAATGAAAAGATCAAGAGAAGGTAAGAATCCAGAGGGAGGGGTCCAGGTGGAGGGAGAATATTGGAGGTGGGTGAAAGGATCCGTTGAATGGGGAGAGGACTCCTGCCCAAAGAAGTGAGCCCGGAGACGAAGACGGCGGAAGAAGAGTTCAGCATCATGCCGAGCCCGAAATTCATTGAGGTGAGGGCGTAAGGGTATGAAACCAAGTCCTTTGCTGAGCACTGAATGTTCAGCATCGGAGAGGGGAAGGTCAGGGGGTATAGTGAATACACGGCTGGGACTGGGATTGCAAGATGGGGTGGGGACGCAGGGACAGGCAGGGGTGGAGGGTCCTAGATGGGTATTGGTGTCGATGAGTTGTTGGAGCTTGCGTTCCTTAGCACTTGAAAGAAAGAGAAATAGTTTCTTGTTGAGGCGTCGGATGAGCCGAAGAATAAAATGAAACTGGGGGCACGCGCAGCTTTGAAAAAGGGTACGGCGGTGCTGCTGGAGGGAGAGGTCGAGTGTGTTCATATGGCGGCGCATGGCACTGAGTGTGGATTTCAGAATGTGACGGGAACAGCAGTCCGAGAAACGTTTTATGTCCCGGAGATACCTGTAATCCTGGGTGGGTTCGAAACATGAGGGGTGGAATTTCAGTTGAAATCCACGTGGGGTAAGTCGGAGACGGAGACGGTCACTGAGAAGGAGATATGGCTGTGAAAGCGGGTTTTAGTAAACACCTTGTCAAACACCAGGAGGGAAATGGAAAGCAATGAAGGTGAGCAAGGCAAAAGAGAGGTATGGAAATCTTGTCGCAGAGAAGAACAGAACTTCTTCAAGGAGGTAGGCATTTCTTGAAGAGCAGTGGCAGTCAATTAAACACAGAGATAAAAACAAAAAAACTGCGGATGCTGGTAATCCAGCTATGCCTGTTTCTTTATGGGGTATGTGGAACATTCCTTGTTCCAGTCCTACTCCGGCCCCCTTCCACAACTCTTTCTCCGGTACATCGATGATTACTTCGGTGCCGCTTCATGCTCTCATCGGGACTTGGAAAAATTTATTAATTTTGCTTCCAATCTCCACCCCTCCATCATTTTCACGTGGTCCATCTCTGACACTTCCCTTCCCTTCCTTGACCTCTCTGTCTCAGTCTCTGGTGATAGACTGTCCACCAATATCCATTACACACCCACCGACTCCCACAGCTACCTCGACTACAGCTCCTCACACCCCACTTCCTGTAAGGACTCCATCCCATTCTCTCAGTTCCTTCGCCTCCGTCGCATCTGTTCCGATGATGCTACCTTCAAAAACAGTTCCTCTGACATGTCCTCCTTCCTTAACCGAGGTTTTCCACCCACGGTCGTTGACAGGGCCCTCAACCGTGTCCGGCCCATCTCCCGCGCATCCACCCTCACGCCTTCTCCTCCCTCCCAGAAACATGATAGAGTCCCCCTTGTCCTCACTTATCACCCCACCAGCCTCCGCATTCAAAGGATCATCCTCCGCCATTTCCGCCAACTCCAGCATGATGCCACCACCAAACACATCTTCCCTTCACCCCCCCTATCGGCATTCCGTAGGGATCGCTCCCTCCGGGACACCCTGGTCCACTCCTCCATCACCCCCTACTCCTCAACCCCCTCCTATGGCACCACCCCATGCCCACGCAAAAGATGCAACACCTGCCCCTTCACTTCCTCTCTCCTCACCGTCCAAGGGCCCAAACACTCCTTTCAATTGAAGCAGCATTTCACTTGCATTTCCCCCAAATTAGTCTACTGCATTCGTTGCTCCCAATGTGGTCTCCTCTACATTGGAGAGACCAAACGTAAACTGGGCGACCGCTTTGCAGAACACCTGCGGTCTGTCCGCAAGAATGACCCAAACCTCCCTGTCGCTTGCCATTTTAACACTCCACCCTGCTCTCTTGCCCACATGTCTGTCCTTGGCTTGCTGCATTGTTCCAGTGAAGCCCAACGCAAACTGGAGGAACAACACTTCATCTTCCGACTAGGCACTTTACAGCCTTCCGGACTGAATATTGAATTCAACAACTTTAGGTCTTGAGCTCCCTCCCCCATCCCCACCCCCTTTCTGTTTCCCCCTTCCTTTTGTTTTTTTCCAATAAATTATATAGATTTTTCTTTTCCCACCTATTTCCATTATTTTTCAATATTTTTAAATCTTTTGTGCTCTCCCCACCCCCACTAGAGCTATACCTTGAGTGCCCTACCATCCATTCTTAATTAGCACATTCGTTTAGATAATATCACCGACTTTAACACCTATGTGTTCTTTTGTTCTATTGTTGGTGACATCTTTTGATGATCTGCTTCTATCACTGTTTGTTTGTCCCTACAACCACACTAACCTCCTTCACTTCTCTCTCTCTCTCTAACCGCCCCCCCCCCAAACACACACACACACACACACCCCCCTTAAACCAGCTTATATTTCAACTCTTTCTTGGACTCGAACTCAAGCTCTGTCGAAGTGTCATGAGGACTTGAAACGTCAACTCTTTTCTTCTCCGCCGATGCTGCCAGACCTGCTGAGTTTTTCCAGGTAATTCTGTTTTTGTTTTGGATTTCGAGCATCCGCGGTTTTTTTATTTTTATCATCTAGCTAACAGTGGTCACTATATTATTCAGTTTAAAGTAATTGTGGAAAATGACCAGAAAATATCAAACCTTAAAAATGCTCAACTGGGGAAGAGCTAATTTCAGTGAAGGAACAGAGCACAGAGAGATTGGAAAAAGCAATTGCAAGGTAAGGCAGTAACTGAGTGATAGGGGACATTCAGAAGAGATATTCAAGTACAAACTAAGCATATTCCTTCATATGGAAAAGGTTCAGCATCCAAAGCTACTGTCCCCCTGATAGGAAAGGAAAATAAAGTTAAAATAAAAGAGGAAAAAGGATGCACTGCAGGAACTCACCAAGTTTCCTTAGCACTTTCCAAACTCACGATTGCAGCCATCTAGAAGGACAAGGGCAGCAAAAAGATGGGAATGCCATCACCTGGAAGTTCCTCTCCAAGTCACTCACCATTCTGACTTGGAAATATATCACCATTCCTTCACTGTCATGAGGTTAAAATCCTGGAACTCCCTCCCTAACAGTACTGTGGGTGTACCTACACCACATGGGGAGCCAATGTCTTAGTGGTGTTGTCACTGGACTGCTAATCCAGAAACCCAGGTTCTAATCCCATCGTGGCAGATGGAATTTGAATTCAGTAAAAATCTAGAATTAAAAGTCTTAACGAAATGTTGTAAAAACCCATCTGGTTCGCTAATGTCCTTTAGGGATTCTGCTGTCCTCACCTGGTCCAGATCTGCAGTAATGTGGTTGACTCTTAAACACCATTCAGTTGTATCAAACAGCTAAATAGACAAAAAAGGAATGAAACCAGGCAGACCACCCGGCCTTGAATTAGGCACCGGAAACAACGATGGCAGCTCTGTCAACCCTGCAAAGTCCTCCTCATCTTTGGCCCGTACCAAAATTGAGAGAGATGTCAGCAGCAGCCTGACATAGTCATACTCATGGAATCATACCTTACAGATCATGATCCAGACACCACCATCACCATCAGCAAAGGTGGCAGTACAGTGGTATACAGTCGGCAGAGAGTTGGGCATCAACTCCGGACCCCATGAAGTCTCATGGCATCAAGTCAAACACAGGCAAGGAAACCTCCTGCTGATTACCACATACTGCCCTCCCTCAGCTGATGAATCAGTGTTCCTCCATGTTGAACACCACTTAGAGGAAGCACTGAGGATGGTAATGGCGCAGAATCTATTCTGTATGGAGGACTTCAATGTCCATCACCAAGAGTGGCTCGGTAGCACCACTACTGACCTAGCTGCCAAGTCCCAAATGACATAGCTGCTAGACTGAGTTTGCAGCAGGTGGTGAGGGAAAAACATACTTGACCTCATCCTCACCAACCTGCCTGCTGCAGATGCATCTCTCCATGACAGTATCAGTAGGAGTAACCACCGCGCAGCCTTTGTGGAGATGAAGTCCTGTCTTCCCATTGAGGATGCTCTCCATCGTGTTGTGTGGCACTACCACTGTGTTAATTGGGATAGATTTTGAACAGATCCAGCAACTCAAGACTGGGCATCCATGAGGCGCTGTGGGGCCATCAGCAGCAGCAGAATTGTACTCAACCGCAGTCTGTACCTCATGGCCTGGTATATCCCCCACTCTACCATTACCATCAAGCCAGGGATCAATCCTGGTTCAGTGAAGAGTGCAGGACAGAATGCCAGGAGCAGCACCGGGCACACCTAAAAATGAGATGTCAACCTGGTAAAGCTACAACACAGGGCTACTTGCATGCCAAACAGCATAAGCAGCAAGTGATAGGCAGAGCTAAGCGATTCTGCAATGTTCAATATTTCCGGCAATAGTACTGAAGACTTGTGCTCCAGAACTTGCTGCGCCCCTAGCCAAGCTGTTCCAGTACAGCTACAACACTGGCATCTACCTGACAATGGAAAATTGTCTAGGTACGTCCTGTACACAAAAAGCAGGACAAATGCAATCTGTCCAATTACCACTCCATCAGTCTATTCTCGATCATCAGTAAAGTGATGGAAGGGATCATCAACAGTGCTGTCAACTGGCACTTGTTTAGCAGTAACCTACTCACTGATGCTTGGTTTGGGTTCCACCAGGGTCACTCAGCTTCTGACCTCATTACAGCCTTGGTTCAGACATGGACAAAAGAGCTGAACTCCCGAGGTGAAGTGAGAGTGAGTGCCCTTGACATCAGGGCAGGATTTGACTGAGTGTGGCATCAAGGAGCCCTAGCAAAACTGGGGTCAGTGGAAATCTCTGTTGGTTGGAGTCATACCTAGCACAAAGGAAGATGGTTGTGGTTGTTGGAGGGCAATCATCTCAGTTCCAGGACATCACCATTGGAGTTCTTCAGGGCAGTATCCTTGGCTCATCCATCTTTAGCTGCTTCATCAATGACCTTCCTTCCATCATAAGGTCAGAAGTGGGGATGTTAGCTGGTGATTGCACAATGTTCACCATTCATGACTTCTCAGATATTGAAGTAGCCCATGTCCAAATCCAGCAAGACCTGGACAATATCCAGACTTGGGCTGATAAATGGCAAGTAACATTCACGCCACACAAGTGCCAGGCAATGACCATCTCCAAAAAGAGAGAATCTAACCATCACCCCTTGACATTCAATGGATTACCATTGCTGAAACCCCAACTGTCAACATCCTGGGGGTTACAATTGACCAGAAATTGAACTGGACTGGCATATAAATACTATGGCTGCAAGGGCAGGTCAGACGCTAGAAATTGTGCGACGAGTAACTCATCAACGGATTCCCCAAAGCCTGTCCACCATCGACAAGGCACAAGTCAGGAGTGTGATGGATTACTCCCCATTTGCCTGAATGAGTGCAGCTCCAACAACACTCAAGAAGCTTGACATCGTCCAGGATAAAGCAGCTTGCTTGATTGGTACCCCATCCACAAACATTTGCTCCCTCCACCACCGATGCACAGTAGCAGCAGTGTGTGCCATTTACAAAATGCACTGCAGGAATTCACCAAGGCTCCTTAGGCAGCACCTTCCAAACCCAAGACCTCTACTATCTAGAAGGACAAGGGCAGCAAGCACATGGGAACACCGCCACCTGCAAGTTCTTCCTCCAAGCCCCACACAACCTTGGCTTGGAAATATATCACCGTTCCTTCATTGCCGCTGGTTGAGAATCCTGGAATTCCCTCCCTACCTACACCACAGGGATTACAACAGTTCAAGAAGGCACCTCACCACCACCTTCTCAAGGGCAATTGAGGAAGGGCAAAAAATGCTGACCTGGCCACTGATGCACACATCTCATGAATGAATATGAAAAAACGTTTATAACAAAAATCAGGGACAAGAATCAATCAATAACCAGTAAGATTATGGAAAGTACAGGAGGGAATTGGAAAAATTGTACAGGAGCTCAAGACAGGTTACAGGGAAAGATTAACAGGCAATATTAAATTGAATCTTCGAATATTTTATAAACATATAAAGTGTAAACAGCCAGGGAAAAGTTGGGTCTATTAAGAACCCAAAAAGGAATCTTCCTGAAGAGTCAGCTCACATAGCAGAAGTATTAATTGGGTACTTTGTATTTGTCATCATAAAAGAAGTGGATGATGTGAATATTACTCAAGAGGAGGGGAGGGAAATTATCAACAGTATTGAAATAGTTAGAGAAGACCCACCAAAAAGATTAGTATTTCTGAAAGTTGGTAAGTACCTAGATGGAATGCATCTTATGGAATGCTGAAAGAAGCAAAGGTGGAAATAGCAGAGGCATTGGTCACAGTCTTTCAGTTCATGTTGGATACAGGAGCGGTGCTGGAGTGTTTTAGGGTTGCTTGTAGTTATACAAGTATCCCCGTTTAAAGTGATTTGTACTAGTGTGTTTTTGTTTAGCGCGGCTTGTAAATTAGTGATATTCCCCGAATAGCGCTGCCTCTGTTTTCTTTTTAGCACGATTACAACATATGCTCAGCTTGTTAAAGAAACAAACTGCCAGTTCGCTGCTTCCCTCTCCCGACCCTCCAGCTCACCAATTCCCTCTCCCGAATTCCCGCTCATGCTCACTCGCCACCTTGCAGTGAGCGAGTGGCTGAGAGAGAAAGAGAGGATCAAAAGAGGGAAGCAGCGAGCAGGGTGGAGAGGGAAACGGTGAGTGAGAAGGTCGAAAAGCAGCGAACAGGACAGAGAGTCGTAAGAGGGAGGTAATGAGCAGGAAGGTCCGGGGAGAAAGCACCGAGCAGGAGGAGTGGTGAGAACGGCGAACGGGAGGGTTGAGAGAGGTGATAAGAGTTAGTAAGTTTTTTTGAATTAGTAATAGAAATTTTGGGCCCGTTAGGTTCAAAGTTCAAGGCAGCCAATGTGTTTTTAATGTAAAAATTACAGGTCAGGAACATAACTCACCCTTATTACATGTTTTCTGATGGGAAAATTATTTTGTTTCGTACGTTTTCATTCAGCACATCGATTTTTTAGGAACACATTAAGAGTGCTAAATGAGGGTTAGTTGTACCACTATTCAAGAAAGGGGAGAGGGATAAACCAGGAAACTGCAAGCCCAAACAGCCTAACATTCTTGGTGGGTAAACTGTGATCAGGGGCTGAATAAAGTTTTGTTTTTCAAAGGTTTGGATTAAGGCAAATCAGGATCATTATAAAACAGCATATGACGCCGAGCCTCATAAGGAGATATCGGGGCTGATCACCGAAAGCTTGATCAAAGAGGTCAGTTTTAAAAAGCATTTTAAAGGAGGAAACAGAGATGAGGGAATTTCAGAGTGTAGGCCGCAGGCAACTGAAGACGCAGCAACCATTGATGGAGCAATTAAATTTTGGGGATGCCGAAGAGGCCAGAATTAGAGCACAGCATGAAAGGTTGTGCGGTGGAGATGATAGAAATAGGGAGGGGTGAGACCGTGGCGGGATTTGAAAACTAGGATGGGAATTTTAAAATCAAGTTTTCAGCTAAAGTGGGACTAAAGTCAGTGAGCACAGAGGTGAAGGATGAACGGGACTTGGTGCAAGGTAGGACACAGACAGCAGAGTTTAGGATGATCTTGAGTTTATAGAGGGTGGGTCACCTATAGAGGCCAGCCAGGAGTGTGTCAAAAATAGTCGAGTGTGGAGGTCATACAGGCGTGGCAGAGGGTTTCAGCAGCAGGTGAGCTGAGGGAGAGCCAAAGTCAGGGGATGTTACGGAGATGGAAATGGGCAGTATTAGAGGTGGCATGGATATGTGGGCGGAAGCTCATCTCAGGGTCAAAAATGACATCAAATTTGCAAACCATTTGTTCAGCTTCAGCAATGGTCAGGGAGAGAAATGGAGTCAGTGACTATAGTGTGGAATTTGAAGCAGGGACTAAAAACAATGGTTTCAGTCTTCCCAATATTTCGTTAGATGAAATTCTGCCCATCCAGCACTGGACGTTTGATAAACAGACTGACAATTTCGAGATAGTGGAGGTGTCATGAGAGATGATGGTGAGGTAAGTTGACAAGGTATTTTCTTAGAAATAAAGGCTTGGAAGGTTTAACCATATTAAAGGATTTATGTAAATACAAGTTTTTATTGTTTATAAATAAAGGAATAGAATATAGCCCACTCTCTGGAACTTACTAAATCATTGATCAGGCCTCAGCTGGAATATTGTGGGCAATCCCTGTGAACCACTTTTCAGGGAAGGTGTAAAGGTGTAAAGAAAGAATACTTAGGAGGTTTATCGGAATTTTACCAGGGTTAAGGGACTCCAGTTATGAGAAAGTTTTGGAAAAATTAGGACTTCTTCAAATGGAGAAGGTTAAGACATGATTTAGAGATTTTCAAGATGAGAAGTTTTGATAGAGTAGGTAGATAAACTATTTCCTATGGTGAGTGACTCAATAAACAGAGGTCATAGATTCAAAATCATTGGGAAAAGTTCTAAAGTGGAAATTAGGAGAAACCTTTCCATTCATATTTTTGGGATCTGAAACACTACCTGAAAAGAGGCTGTAACTGATTCCATAAATGTTTAAAAGAGTTAGGTTTTTGAGGAATTTATGAGTTAAGGACAATAGCGAGGATGTGAGATTAAGCATGGCTGTTCTTTCTATGAATTAGCACAGGCAAGATGGGCTGAATGGCCTTTTTCTGTGCTGTAAGTTTGTCTGATTCAATGGTTAACCATCATGGGGTTAAATAGATGGAGGAAAGTCCATAATAGCGAAGGCACATAAAAGAAGTAGGGTTGGCCCCTTGCTTATTCCCAGATTTAATCTGTTGTAATATATAACATGAGCTCCTATCACACTAATTTCTGCATGTGGAGTACAAGTTTGGTTGATCTGCTTCAGCTTAAATCAGTAAGTCCCTGAGACAGGCCTGAACCAATTCTTCACCTTTTGCTTATGGAAAACCACTCAACTCCCAGCAACTTTCATCTTTTATTATTTGCCTTTCATTGAGACCTGTAACAGAATTGAGACAGCTTCATTCCCTCCATTGAGTAAATGAATAATGAATAAAAAAGAAGTTACTACCCTAAAGGACATGATGGTTCCTAGACTGAGTGATTTTTGATGAGTGAGGGATCAGTGATTTTTTTTTTTATTCTTGCATGGAATCTTGAACAGCTGCAGCCCATGTGTAGGTCCATGCACAGTACTGTTAGGGAGAGTTTCAGGAATTTGACCCACTGGCAGTGAAGGAACAGTGATATAGTTCCAAGTCAGGATGGTGTGTGGCTTGGAGGGGAACCTGCAGGTGGTGTTCCCATGCATCATGTCCTTCCAGGTGCTATTGGAGCAGCCTTGGTGAGTTATTGCAGCTTATCTTGTAGAAGGTACACACTACTGCCACTGCGCATTGGTGGTGGTTGGAATGCTATTCAAACAGGCTGCTTTGTGCTGTATAGTTTCTTGAGTGTTGTTGGAACTGCACTCATCCAGGCAAGGGGAGAATTCAACCACACTCCTGACTTGTGCCTTGTAGTTGGTGCACAGGCTTTGGGCAGTCAGGAATTGAGTTACACTCTGCAGGATTCCCTGCCACTGACTTGCCACAATATTTATATGGCTAGTCCAGTTCACAGAATCACACAGTGCAGAAGAGGCCATTGAGTCTGCACCAACACGTGAGAAACACCTGACCTACCTACTTAATCCCATTTACCAGCACTTGGCCCATAGCCTTGAATGTTATGACATGCCAAGTGCTCATCCAGGTACTTTTTAAAGGATGTGAGGCAACTCGCCTCCACCACCCTCCCAGGCAACACATTCCAGACCGTCACCACCTTCTGGGTAAAACAGTTTTTCCTCACATCCCCCCTAAATCTCCTGCTCCTCACCTTGAACTTGTATCCCCTCGTGCCTGACCCTTCAACTAAGGGGAACAGCTGCTCCCTATCCACCCTGTCCATGCCCCTCATAATCTTGTACACCTCGATCAGGTTGCCCCTCAGTCTTCTCTGCTCCAACGAAAACAACCCAAGTCTATCCAGCCTCTCTTCATAACTTAAATGTTTCATCCCAGGCAACGTCCTGGTGAATCTCCTCTGCACCCCCTCCAGTGCAATCACATCCTTCCTATAATGTGGCAACCCAGAACTGCACACAGTACTCCAGCTGTGGCCTCACTAAGGTTCTGTACAACTCCAACATGACCTCCCTACTTTTGTAATCTATGCCTCGATTGATAAAGGCAAGTGTCCCATATACCGTTTTCACTACCCCACTAACGTGCCCCTCCGCCTTCAGAGATCTATGGACACACATGCCAAGGTCCCTTTGTTCCTCAGAACTTCTTAGTGCCATGCCGTTCATTGAATACTTCCTTGTCAAATTATTACTTCCAAAGTGTATCACCTCACACTTTTCAAGGTTAAATTCCATTTGCCACTTATCTGCCCATTTGACCATTCCATCTATATGTTCCTGTGGCCCAAGACACTCAACCTCATTGTTAACCACCTGGCTAATCTTTGTGTCATCCGCAAATTTACTAATCCTACCCCCCCACATAGTCATCTATGTTGTTTATATAAATGACAAATAATAGGTGACCCAGCACAGATCCCTGTGGTACGCCGCTGGACACTGGCTTCCAGTCACTAAAGCAGCTTTCTGTCATCACCCTCTGTCTCCTACAACTAAGCCAATTTTGAATCCACCTTATCAAATTACCCTGTATCCCATGTGCCTTTGCATTCTTTATAAGTCTCCCATGTGGGACCTTGTCAAGGGCTTTGCTGAAATCCATATAAACTACATCAACTACACTACCCTCATCTATAGACCTGGTCACCTCCTCAAAAAATTCAATCAAATTTGTTAGGCATGACCTCCCTCTGACAAAGCCATGCTGACTATCCCTGATCAAATCTTGCCTCTCCAAATGAAGATAGATTCTCTCCTTCAGAATTTTCTCCAATAGTTTCCCTATCACTGACGTGAGACTCACTGGTCTGTAGTTCCCTGCCTTACCTCTACAACCCTTCTTAAATAGCGGAACCGCATTAGCTGTTCTCCAGTCCTCTGGCACCTCCCCTATGGCCAGAGAGGGATTAAAAATTTGTGTCAGAGCCCCTGCGATCTCCTCCCTTGCCTCCCTTAGCAGCCTGGGACACAAATCATCCAGACGTGGAGATTTGTCCACTTTTAAGCCTGCCAACACCTCCAATACCTTGTCACTCCCTAAATCAATTTGCTCAAGAACCTCATAGTCTCTCTCCCCAAGTTCCATACCTTCATCCTCATTCTCTTGGGTGAATGCAGATGTGAAGTATTCATTCAACACTCTACTGATGTCCTCTGCCTCCACCCATAGATTGCCCCCTTGATCCCCAATGGACCCTACTCTTTCCTTGGTTATCCTCTTCCCATTGATATACTTATAGAATATTTTGGGATTTTCCCTACTTTTACCAGCCAGAGTTTTCTCATATCTCCTCTTTGCTCTCCTAATTGCTTTCTTAAGCTCCACCCTGCACTTTCTTCACTCCATTAATGCCTCCGCTGATTTGCTCCCCTTGTACCTGTTAAAAACCTCTCTTTTCCTTCTCATCGTATCCTGAATATCTCTGGTCATCCATAGTTCTCTGGGCTTGTTACTTCTTCCTATCACCCTAGAGGGAACATGTTGAGCCTGTCGTCGCCCCCCCCCCCCCTTTCCTATTTGAAGGCCCCCCCCCCGGCTCTTCTGTAGATTTCCCCACAAGTAGCTGTTCCCAGTCTATCTTGGCCAGATCCTGCCTTACTTTAAAAATCGTGCCCCCCCTCCCCCACAATCCAAAACATTTTTTGCAACTTGTCTATTTCTTTGTCCATAACAAGCTTAAATTGTACCATGTTGTGGTCGCTATCACTAAAGTGCTCCCCCACCACCACCTCAGCCACCTGTCCGGCTTCATTCCCCAGAATTAGGTCCAGCACTGCGCCGTCCCTTGTTGAACCCTCTATATATTGACCTAAAAAGTTCTCCTGTACACATTTCAAGAAATCCACCCCGTCCAAGCCCTTAAAACTATGTCTATCCCAATTAATGTTGGGAAAGTTGAAATCACCTAATGTAATTACCCTATTGTTATTGTTATTGTTTTTGTTTTTACACGCCTCTGCAAATTGTGCACATATTTGCTCCTCAATTTCCCGCTGACTTTCTGGGGGTCTGTAATATGTTCATCCTAGGTAGCCCCAAGTATGTTGATAATAGAGCATTCAGCGATGGTAATGCCATTGATCGTTAAGGGGAGATGGTTGGATTGTCTCTTGTTGGAGATGGTCCATTGCCTGGCAGTTGTGAGGCATGAATGTTACTTGCCACTTAGATCATCATGACTGTTGCCCAGGTCTTGCTTCACATGGGCATGGATAGCTTCAGTATCTGATGAGTCGCAAATGTGCTGAACATTGTGCAATCATCAGCGAATATCCTACCTTCTGACCTTATGATGGAGGGAAGGTCATTGATAAAGCAGCTGAAGAAGGTTGGACCTAGGACACTATCCTGAGGAATTCCTGCAGTGATGTCCTGCGACTGAAGTAATTGACCGGCAAAAACCACATCCATCTTCCTTTGGGCTAGGTATGTCTCCAACCAGTGGAGATTTTTACCCCTTGTTCATATTGACTCCAATTTTGCTGGGACTCCTTGATGCCACACTCAATCAAATGCTCCCTTGATGTCAAGGACAGTCACTACAGCTCTTTTATCCAAATTTGGACCAAGGCTGTAACGAGGTTAGGAGTTGAGTAGCCCTGGTGGAACCCAAACTGAGCATTAGTGAGCAGGTTATTCTTGAGTGAATGCTGCTTGACAGCACTGTTGGTGACCCCTTCCATCCATTGCTGATAATCAAGAGTAGACTGATGGGATGGTAATTGCCTGCATATGTAGACAGATTCCTGAGTGCAAAAACAGTAGGGCAGTAATAGTTGGGGCCTTCAACTACCCTGATATCAATTGGAATACGAACAGTGTGAAGGGCAGAGAGGGCACAAAATTCTTGAACTGCATTCAAGAGAATATTTTCAGCCATCACGTAACATGCCCAACAAAAGGGAGTGCAATTCTAGATTTAGTTTTAGGAAATGAAGCTGGGCAACTGGATGAGATAACAGTTGGTGACAGTTTCGGAGATAGTGACCAGTATACAGTTAGAATTAGCATCATTTATGAAATGGACAAAAGCTGAAACAGGAGTAAAAGTTCTAAATTGGGAAAAGACAAATTTTTCAAAGCTGAGAGGTGAACTGGTGAAAGTGGACTGGATACAATCACTAGAAGGGAAAATGGTGTCAAATCAGTGGGAGGCATTCAAAAGCGAGATTTTACGGGCACAGTGTAGACATGTCTCCACAAAATAAAAGGGTGGTACTGCAAAATCTAGAGCCCCCTGGTTATCCAAAAGCATACAGGACAAGTTAAAATGTCTCCAAATGTGGCAGGACAGGTGGATAAGCTGGTCAAGAAAGCATATGGAATGCTTTCCTTTATTGGGCAAGGTATTGAATACAAAAGCAGAGATGTAATGCTGGAACTGTATAAAATGCTGGTTAGGCCACAGCTGGAATTTTGTGTACAGTTCTGGTCACCACATTACAATAAGGACATAATTGCTTTGGAGAGAGTACAGAGGGGATTTACAAGAATGTTGCCAGGGCTTGAAAATTGCAACTATGAGAAAAGATTGGATAGGCTAAGGCTGTTTTCCTTAGAACCGAGGAGGCTGAGGGGGTGACCTAATTGAGGTGTACAAAATTATGAGGGGCCTAAATAGGGTAGATAGGAAAGACCTGTTTCCCCTAGCTGAAGGGTCAATTGCCAAGGGGCATTGATTTAAGGTGATTGGTAGAAGGATTAGAGGGGACATGAGGAAAATCCTTTTCACTCAGAGGGTGGTGGACGTCTGGAATTCACTGCCTCAATTGGTGGTTGAGGCTGAAACGCTCAACTTATCTAAAAGATGCCTGGATCTGCACCTGAAGTGCTGTAACCTGCAAGGCTATGGTCCATGTCCTGGAAAGTAGGATTAAAAATGAGCGGTTTCTTTTTCCTCTTTATATGACCGGAGTCAGCACAATGAGCTGAAAGGCTTTTCTCTGCGCCATAAATTTTCTATGGTTCCATGGTCCAGTTAGTTGTTTAATTGTCCACCACCATTCATGACTGGATGTGGCAAGACTGTAGAGTTTCGACCCGTTGATTGTGGGATCGCTTATCTCTGTTTATTGCATGCTGCTTTTGCTGTTTGGCATGCAAGTACACCTGGGTTGTAATTTCACCAGGTTGACACCTCATTTTTAGGTATGCCTGGTGCTGTTCCTGGCATGCCCTTCTACACTCTTCATTGAACCAGGGTTGATCCCCTTGCTTGGTAGTAATGGTAGAGTGAGGAATATGCCGGGCAAAGAGGTTACAGATTGTGGTTGTGTACAATTCTGCTGCTGCTGCTGGCCTATAGCATGTCATGATGCCCAGTTTTGAGTTGTTAGATATGTTTGAAATCTATCCCGCTTAGCATTGTAGTAGTGTCATACAACACGATGGAGGGTTTCCTCAATGGGACTTTATCTCCACCAGGACTGTGCAGTGGTCACTCCTACCAATACAGACATGAGCAGATCCATTTGAGGAATGTTACTATAGAATAGATGGGCATGGTTGGATTTCTCAGGCTTTGTTTCTTCCCCCTTTTTCAGTGTTTATATTTGGCCAAACGTGAATGTAATTCTCCTAAGTGAAATAATTTTTTTCAGGTGGTTAAAAATTCTCACTCAATACTTGGCCAGACATGATGATAAAAAGGAGTTTGAAAGTTCTATGGGATTGCTGCTTTTGACTCGTGTTTTATTGATTCAATCATTGTTAAATCTTGCAAGTAATTTCATTTATTCCCTCAAGAAGATATTAACTCTCGTTGAAATATCTAGGAATCTGCAGCTCAGAAAGAAATGTGAAATTTGAATGGGAAAAATTTTGTTGTCAGCAGAAGCCCTGATAAAATCATAAGAAATAGGAGCAGGAATAGACCATTCGGCTCAACAAGCCATTCAACAAGGTCATGGCTAACCTGATTTTGACCTTAACTCCACTTCCCTATCTGCAATCCCACCCCAGCAAATAAACCTTGACTCCGGTGTCGATCAAAAATATGTCTATCTCAGCCCTGAATATATTCAATGACCCAGCCTTCACTGCTCTTTGCAGGAGAGAATTACAAAGACAAAGGACCCTCTGAGAGAAGAAATTCCTCCACATCTCCATCTTAAATGGTAGACCCCTTAGTTTGAAACTGTGTCCTGTAGTTCTAGATTCCTCCACGATAGGAAACATCCGCCCAGCATCAGGGCCCAGAATAGGGGGTGCAGAAGGCGCAAAACACCGGGGCCTGTGTTCTAGAAGATCCCACGTTCATTGCCTGAATAGCTTGGACACTGCAGTGTCCAAAGCAGCCAATCTCATGTGTAGACCATCCTGATTGACAGATTACTCAGCCAATGATTGTTGTTATCCCCTGCCCCCTTCTCCTCTTCTCTCCTCAAAAACCAGACTGAGAGGAGGAAAATCCAGGCTAAAAGACCCCCACTTTTTATGAATTCTGCCGAGCACAGCTCGGAGAGTGCTCCACCAGAGACAAAAGCAAAGTCAGCTTTAGTGAAACCCAACTGCTTAGCTCAGCCCCTGTCACCTCCTCTTTGCCTAATGACCAGGACTTGGGGCCCAACTTGTCTCTCTCTAGTTCTGCTTCTCAAGCGAAAAGGCAAAACAAAAGGTTTTATTACTTAGCTCTGCTGCTTGGCACTTTTCAATGGTTATTTTTATTAATGAATCATTTTTTTAATTACTAATTTATTGCTTTGGCAATTACTTTTGTTTTTGCTCAGCAAGTTGTTTATGCCTTCCTTGTAGCTTAATTTTTTTTTCTGTAATTTAATTTTAACGTTTTGCCAAACCAGATCTCAGGCCGCTGCTACTGGGTTTCTTCTGTAGGGGAATGAAAGATTCTCAAGAAATCCAATTACTTTTTGGAGGGCTGGCAAAAGGGGTTCTTTTTGCTCCAATAGAAACAGCAAGTTTTGGAAATGCGCACCACATCTGGTGGCATCTGTGCAGAGAGAAACCAAAGGCAGTGACCCTTTGTCAGAACTAGTGCAGATCGTGGACTTGAAGCATTGACTCTGTTTCTCTCTCCACAGATGCTACCTGGCCTGCTGAGTACTTCCAGCATTTTGTGCTTTCTTTCAAATTTCCAGCATCTGCAGTACTTTGCTCTCCTATTGTATGCTCCGTGCTTTGCATTTGTAAATGTGGCTAGTTTCAACTTAAAATTAGAAAATATTTATTACCCAATGTAAAGTGTAATTTTTCTGTTAACAAAGCCCACTTGTGTAGATAGAAACAGCATATTATTGGTTTGTGCTAACTTACTGGAAGGTTTTGCCATTTTTAAACTTGGAAGTGAAACCAAGAGTCACTTGCTAATAGAATATGTTGCTATTAGTTCAAAATATTCTCAGTTGTACATAGGATTTTTATTTGCGGTGCTTGTGAGGTTCGTGTCTTTTGGGTGTTGCTGTGCGGCTATTGCATAGGGCCAGGTTCAAAGAAGCAGAGCTGGTTGCATAATACGAATGACTAAGTTGTGTGCAATTGTCTGACAAAGCTGTGGTTCTAAAGTGTATCATATGAAATCTGAGTTTTTGATTGGCTCTATAAATAGAGGCAGAGAGTACAAAAGCCAAGAATTTTTGCTAAACATATACAACAGTTCAACCTCGTTATGATTATGGTTCCCAATTTTGGACACATGAAGGATATGAGGGGGAAGCTTAAGATTTGGGATGGGGGGCATAAGAGGCCAAGAAACAGAAGAAGCACCAGTATCCACAATTTCCCTCCCTGGCCCTGCCCAGCATCTACCCTGTCAAGCCTCCTTATATCTTATTATATTATCTTAAATGTTTCAGTGAGGTTACCCCTCATTCTTCTAAACTCCAATGAGTATAGGCCCAGCTTGCTCATAAGACAACCCCTTCACCCCAGGAATCAGCCTAGTAAACCTTCTCTGCCCTGCTTCCAATGCAAGTATACCCCTGCCCAAGTAAGAAGTCCAAAACTGCACACAGTATTCCTGGTGTGGTCTCACCAATGCCCTGTACAGCTGTAGCAAGACTTCCCTACTTTTATACTCCATCCCCCCCTGCAATAAAGTTCAAACATATATTTTTCTTTTTATTTCATTAAAACTAATTAGATAATTTGTGTTGTTCACTGGGTATCATTTGATTTAAATTGGAATTTCTTGTCATAATATCAGCTTGATGGCCTCATCTTTGTTTTGATCCTGTTGGGGCTTGGGGAGTAATTTCACTGAGGTCAAGTCTGCAGACGCCTCTGGAGGTGGAGGGTGTTTAAGCAGTGACTGTAATAAAAAGAGAAAATGCTGATCTTGCAGCATCTGTGGAGAGGGAAACAGAGTTAATGTTTTGGGCTTGTGACCTTTCAATAGAACTAACTGTAACACGACAGAAACATGTTTGAAGGCAGACTGGGCTTTCCTCTTTCCATACTTTTGTATGTAGATGAACTTAGTGAAGAGTTTTGAAAGTTGCTTCATCAGCCTAAATCCACCTCTCTAATGACACAAACAGGCTGTCACAAATAATTAACCTGAGGAGGTTGCTAATTTGTGATCTTGGCTGGGTTATCATCAGCGTAATCACATTATTTATGGGCTTAATATGTAATTTGAACAATTACTTATCTTCACTTCAAGAGAACATTTTGCATCTAATAAATAAACCCTATCATTTGACAGGAACATGTCCTTAGTGCCTCAATGCCACCAACAGTAAAAGCTTGTCAAATATAATTAATCTGTATGTTTCCAGTACTGAATTCTGATGGTGGAAAACACATTGTGCAGTGCTTCCATACTCATTTCCCAATTGGCCATGCTCATAGGAAGCTGCTGAACAGAAAATAGATGGAGTGAGGAAGGAAGAATGAGAAGGGCAATTACTTTAGGTTGCTACTGGGTTCCCCAGTTGGAGCTCATGATGCTAACACTGGCCCTGTAATGGCATTGCATATGTTTACTAGAAGCTCACAATCTTGATACTATTGTGTGATGGTTCTGTACATTGATTGTTAGATCCATGTTATCTTGGAATTTGCTGAGTGGTTCTAGATGTAATAAAAACAGTGCTGGGAAAACTCTGCAGATCTGGAGAGAGAAACAGAGTTAACGTTTCGTGAACTCAGCTCTGAAGATGAGTCACAAACTCAAAATGTTAACCCTGTTTGTCTCTCCACAGATGCTGCCAGACCTGATGAGGTTTTCCAGCACTTTGAAAAGAAACAGATTTCCAGCATCTGCCGTATTTTGCTTTTATTATTGTACTGGGTGTACTTGCTCAAGGTTTGTCATTCTGGGATGGATTGTTCAAACGCTTTGATTTATAGTGTAAATGCACCCTTGGAAGCTGCAGCTGTCCTTCATGAGTTAGCTCAGTGTCAAGGCTTTTGCCCATTGTAAACATCAGAGCTGAGTTGTGGGCACAGGCGCAGACACAATACATGCACGGCCACACACATGCTTAATTTCTCACATTGGTCAGCAGATAGCAGTCATGCATGGGGACCCTAGCAGGATTCTTTTACTGTCTACAGCCCAGCTCTGTACAAAGCAGGGATTTACTTTCCATAGTCTATCCTCCCTGGCCTGTACAGCACTGAACGGTGCACTGAACAATTGGCCCATTGGGGAGCCTTGTCACCTCTTGTATGCGCAATTCACTTTATCTTGCATTTCTCTGATCTCTTCCTGGATTCCAACCTTTCCTTTTCAACCTCATCCTTTTTGCACATGTCCTTGATCTTTTGTTAAAGTTGAATTTATTTCCTCCTGGGACAGCTCCTTGCTTGACTGCTCCTCTGATTGAGCTCGTTCTTCAGCTGTATATTGCTTCCCTTTTTGCTGTACTTTCCAAGCTGGGAGGAGTGCCATTATTTTTCGAAGATACCTATTTTGTTGCCAGTTGTAACCAAATGTTCCTGTTCTTTATTGACCTGCTATTTTTAGCGGAAGGGAATCGAGCCACTCGTTGACCACGGGGCATGCACAGACTCTTGAATGACGAGGGCTTTAACTCTCATTGCCTCAGTCATCGCAGTACTACCAAATGAGCCAATTATAAATAATTGGAAGACAAAGCTTCTGATCTTCGTCAGCTCTTTTCACTCGAACAATTCCCAAACCAACAACAAATTATTTCTCTCTTACAGGAGAAATTTAATGAGCTGTAATAATGGTCAAAAGGGAAGCATTACTCAGTGTGCCTGGCAGCAAACATACAGGGAAGATTGTTGTAAAACAAACGGAAAAGGATTTCTATAGGGAAATGGCGAAGATATCTTTTTTTTCTGCTTTATAAAGTCACATGAAGAAGGATGTGACGGTATTGGAGAGGGTGCAAAAAAGATTTACAAGAATGGTTCCAGGGATGAGGGACTGCAGTTGCAAAGATTGAAAGATTTGATAGAGGTATTCAAAATCATGAGGGGTCAGGACAGAGTAGACAGGGAGAAACTGTTCCCATTAGTGGAAAGATTGAGAACCAGAGGACACCGATTTAAGGTGAGTCGCCAAACAACCAGAGGCAACATGAAGAATAACTTTTTTATGCAGCAAATGGTTAGGATCTGGAATGCACTGCCTGAGAGTGTGCTGAAGGCAGATTCAATCAAAGCTTTCAAAAGAGAGTTGGATAATTATTTAAGGAGAAAACAATTGCATGGCTACAGAAAAAGGCCAGGGGAGTGGGACTAGCTGAGTTGCTCTTGCAGAGAACCAGTGCTGACAGGGTGGGCCAAATGACCTCCTTCTGTGCTGTAACAGTTCTATGATTCTATAATAAGAGTGCTGTGGGAACATAAATTGTCAGATAAACTCAGTACAAACGTTCCCTCAAATGTAGTGTGCAAACTGGATTAAGGATTAAACATTGTTGTCAGTTGAAATCTTTGGCAAAACGTCATTCAGCTATTTGAAGATTGTGCAATAATAAGCTGTTAAATTAAATTGCTCTCGCTACTACCTCTGATGTTTCATTGGGCTGGATCTTGCTGGAATAGTAGCCTAGTGGAAACGATGCTTGCAGTTATGAAAATAGGAATCAGCCATCAAATTCAGGGGATTAAGAAATACACCATGAATGGCAAAATTTCAGAACTTGCTGCTCGATTTCCACCACTCCCATCATTGAAAATAAAAACCGAACATGCTGGACAGGTCTAGCAGCATGTGTGGAAGAGAAACAGAGTCCGCCATTTACTTTGCTTGAACGACACCTTCCCATTGTTTTGAAGAACACACTGGATTTGCACATCAATTGTCCATTAAATTTTCTGCAGGCAGTTAAATCAGATAATTAAGAGCACAAGTATTTATTTTAACCAACATGTTAATTGTTAATGCAATGCCAATCAACCTCTCTGGCCCAGAACAGGAACAAGTTAAACTGGTCAACCTCACGCCTGCATGTAACCCACTCTTGTTGGAGATTTCAAAAATGTGAAACTTCAAATTTTTCCTTTGCTTTTCATTTCTGTCCCCCTCTTTTTCTTACACACCCAATTCAATCTTTCCCTCTCTTTTTTCTCTTTCTGTACTTGATTTGACTCAAATTCACTTTTCCTCTCCATTGTCTGTTGTTTTGTCACCTTTAAATCTCATTGGTTGAGGCAATACAGTGAGAGTTCCAGATGCCCCATTATCAGCTCACACATCGAGCAGTTGTGTCTCAAAAATATTTTCCAAACTGAAGGAGGCATTAGGAAGCTTGCAGCGCACACAGTGTGCTGCCCTGCCCTGGTTAGATCCAGGCCACTATGTTGTCACAGAAATCTCAGGCACAACCCATGTTTGGAAGTTCAGACTCCATAATTGTTCTGCAAAAGCAAGGTGCTGCAGATGCTGAAAATCTGAAATAAAACCAGAAAAGGCTGGAAATGCTCAGCAGGTCCAGCAGGAATTGCAAAGAGAAACAAAGTTAACAAAACATAAACCTTTAGTTAATTCTTTCCCCCTTCACAGGTGCTGTCAGACCTGTTGGATATTTCCAGCATTTTCTGGTTTTATTCCATAATTGTACTACTGGGTGTTAGTCACTGGCTGAGGTGGACATTAGCACATGCACCATTATACTTCAATGAAATCCAGCTGCTGTACACCTTAGTCCATGGTGCCCATAGCAAGTAGGATTAGCACAGTACGTATTTGCTGAGTATTCTCTATAATGTGTATTTGAGGTGGGAGATCAATGTGCTGCATCAGTGCTTGGATCTGTAAATTTGAGACTTCACAATTGTTTAATTGGCGGTAATGGCTCTTGAGAGGAGAGTGTGACCTTTAGCAAGGGTGTGATTATGAGTATGTGTGAAGTTGGGTCAATTAAAGAGAAATACAAGGTCCCTCCCCACATCTCTAATGTAAACTTTCTCAACCTCTGTCTGATTGAAATCATTGCCCTCCTCCTCCAAGGAGACACCAGCTCATAGTTACTGAGTTGAGACAAGGAGGATTGTCATTCTTATCCTTGGATATTAATCCCAGTCTGCACACTCACTGTCAACTGTGGTTCAGTGGGTAGCACTCTCACCTCAGAGACAGAGCATTGTGGGTACAAGTCCTACTCCAGAGACTTGAGATAACTAGGCAACACTCCATTACGGTACTGAGGGAGTACTGCACTGTCAGAGGTGTTTTCTTTTAGAAGAGACATTAAAGTGAGGCCTTGTCTGCTTTCTGAGGTGGATGGCACTATTTCATGGAAGAGCAGGTGAGATCTTCTGATATCCTGGCCAATACTTATCCCCCAACCAACATCACAAAAAATATTAAATGGTCATTACCACATTGCTATTTGTGAGCGCTTGCTGGGCACAAATTGGCTGCTGCGTTTCCTACATCACAACAGTGATTACACTTCAAAAAGTAATTAATTGGCTGTAAAGCTCTTTGGAATATCCTGAGCTTGTGAAAAGCACAATGTAAATGCTGGTCTGTGTGTTCTGGCTAAGATTATGATTGACTCAAATCATCAGGACAGTGCACCACAGTGACTTTGCAGTCAAGATGATAATTCAAGGTGAAGAATCCGACTGAGTTTGACGATGCTATGAATCAATACAATGTTTTATCCTCGCTATGCATGTCATCAGAGAGCAGGCATTGAAGCCACAATTGAATGTTGTGGAGGGAGGCAGCCAAGGAAATGGACACATTAAAAGGCCAAGAGAGATTCATCCACTTTATTTGCACAGATGATTAAAATGCCCTTCCCTTCATCTGCAACTTGATAATCTGCTGTGAAGCACTTTCGTACAGGACAAAATAATCCTGTATTAATGACTCTTAATCCCTAGGTACGAGTTAGTCAGATAAAGCTGGACTCCTGGAATGAAACCTGGTATCTTAAAAAAAAAAGCTTGCAATTAATTTCTCAGCATTATAAAGAAGGAAGATTTATCAACTAAATGCAGTAGCAACTAACTTTTTTATGGTCTTTACCAGCCATTCTACAGTAGAGAAAAAAAGTTACCAGAGGATGTAGTGCCAATTCTCTGCGCTCAAATCAGCCAAGAAAGGATTGCATGCTTTTTCAGTCAGTGAATACAAGCAATTTAAAGGACTTTGTTTCAATACTGCTTTTTTGTTAAAAGAGCAGGCATTTGCAATTATATTGGAGCAAACTGCTTTGAGATTCTTTCAGAGCAGATGATGAGGAGTTGAGCTGAGATAGACCAAAAGCTCTTCCCCATCTTGTTTAGGTGCGACATCTCATTGAAACTATCTCTGGAGTTTTCTGTACTTTTTGGAAAGTCACTGTGCTGATATGTAGGGCTTCTCCACTTACTGTGTAAGTTGGAAGCGATTTATCCTCATGGATTAACTCTAGGATCAGTCAGTAATAGCAGAAGACAACATTTTTGAATGAATTAACTGATAAATTCTTAGGTTTTTGATAATCTGCTGGGATTAAACTGCAAAGAAACGGCAGTGGAGAAATTGGAAGAAGATTCGGGCAAACATATTTGGCATCTGAATGAATTTACAGGGTATACCTGGGATCAATGTGCCCCAGATCAGGACAGCATTAAACCAGTTTGGAATGTATGAGTTCAGTTCCA
The DNA here is from genome assembly GCF_017639515.1 of Carcharodon carcharias. NCBI lineage: Eukaryota > Metazoa > Chordata > Chondrichthyes > Lamniformes > Lamnidae > Carcharodon > Carcharodon carcharias. The sequence goes on along the minus strand of NC_054479.1, from coordinate 53,697,628 downwards.
CTTATTACTTGAATTCTGTGACAAAGTTCCAGATTCCAGAGTCATACAAACAACAGAAAGCCAAGGGCAGGAAAGGGTTATCTAGTCCTGTATGCCTGGCCCAATTGTGCAACTTGCACATCTCTTGACCTGACCTCAACCTCATTCCTCCCACTGCTTCCCCCATCCCTCAAATGAGACTAACTTTAAAACCATGCACCTTGTGAGATGTGAGAGGAAATGGTGCTGGTATTTCAGTTATATCCTTGAGAGGCATACAGGCTGTAAGCTGTAGAATTCCCTCCCTAAACCTCTCCACCACTCTCTTCTTTTAAGATGCTCCTTAAAACCTAACTCTTTGACCAAGCTTATGATCATCTGTCTTAATATCTTGTGTGGTTTGGGGTCACCTTTTTTTGGGAAGTGCTGCTACGAAGTGCCTTGGGACATTTTGTTACATTAACGTACATTAAAGGTATTATACAAATTGAATTTGTTGTAAGTTGTAACCAGCCAATTTCCATTCTAGTACCAAAAACAATTGGTGGCAAAGGCCTGGTGAACACATTGGACCTTCCTCCACAGCTTTACACCTGGAGACTTAATGGTTTTACCATCACATTTGTGTATTTAAGTGTGTTGCTTCAATCAGTTCCCCAAATGACATAAGCATAACTCGCTGTTTAAATGCAGTATAAATATACATGGATCTCAGCTGGGTTGATGTGGAGATGGAGCTAATGAATTGTGGCACAGTCTGCGTAAGGTTTAATTGGCAGCACTGATTTTATTACAAGGGTTGCAATAAGATTCAAAAGCATGGCAATATCCACCAACTGTTAGCTGATTGCACCCATCATTTAATAGGGTTTGCAACCACTTGGGTTTGGTGTAGCGTTGACTGAATATGGGAGTGCGTTTAGGTTGGGAAATCAGTTTAGTAACAAGATCTTCCGGGAGGGATAATCTGTTCATTCAAATAGATCGCAGGGCACAGGACTCATTACTAATGGCTCAGGTGGTATTCACAGTGGTTAATGCTGGAGTCTCTCTGTCCGTTTTCTCAGTGGTCAGTGCTGGAGTCATTGTCCATTCTCTCAGTGGTCAGTGCTGGAATCTCTCTGTCCATTCTCACAGTGGTCAGTGCTGGGAAGTCTCTGTCCATTCTCAGTGGTCATTGCTGGGGAGTCTCTGTCCATTCTCAGTGGTCATTGCTGGGGAGTCTCTGTCCATTCTCAGTGGTCATTGCTGGGGAGTCTCTGTCCATTCTCAGTGGTCAGTGCTGGAGTCTCTTTGCCCATTCCCAGTGGTCAGTGCTGGAGTCTCTTTGCCCATTCCCAGTGGTCAGTGCTGGAGTCTCTGCCCATTCCCAGTGGTCAGTGCTGGAGTCTCTGCCCATTCCCAGTGGTCAGTGCTGGAGTCTCTGCCCATTCCCAGTGGTCAGTGCTGGAGTCTCTGCCCATTCCCAGTGGTCAGTGCTGGAGTCTCTGCCCATTCCCAGTGGTCAGTGCTGGAGTCTCTGCCCATTCCCAGTGGTCAGTGCTGGAGTCTCTGCCCATTCCCAGTGGTCAGTGCTGGAGTCTCTGCCCATTCCCAGTGGTCAGTGCTGGAGTCTCTGCCCATTCCCAGTGGTCAGTGCTGGAGTCTCTGCCCATTTCCAGTGGTCAGTGCTGGAGTCTCTTTGCCCATTCCCAGTGGTCAGTGCTGGAGTCTCTTTGCCCATTCCCAGTGGTCAGTGCTGGAGTCTCTGCCCATTCCCAGTGGTCAGTGCTGGAGTCTCTGCCCATTCCCAGTGGTCAGTGCTGGAGTCTCTGCCCATTCCCAGTAGTCAATGCTGGAGTCTCTGCCCATTCCGAGTGGTCAGTGCTGGAGTCTCTGCCCATTCCCAGTGGTCAGTGCTGGAGTCTCTTTGCCCATTCCCAGTGGTCAGTGCTGGAGTCTCTTTGCCCATTCCGAGTGGTCAGTGCTGGAGTCTCTTTGCCCATTCCCAGTGGTCAGTGCTGGAGTCTCTTTGTCCATTCCCAGTGGTCAGTGCTGGAGTCTCTTTGTCCATTCCCAGTGGTCAGTGCTGGAGCCTCTTTGTCCATTCCCGGTGGTCAGTGCTGGAGTCTCTTTGTCCATTCTCTCAAGTGGTCAGTGCTAGAATCTCTCCAATCTCAGTGGTCAGTGCTGGAGTCTCTCCAATCTCAGTGGTCAGTGCTGGAGTCTCTGTCCGTTCTCAGTGGTCAGTGTAGGCACTCCTGTGTACCTCCTCGTTTAGATATCGGTTGAAGTGAGGGTTTTTGAATCTGACACAACAGCTTCCTGGACAATTCCTGGACAAGACTTTTCACCAACAGTTCTTTACATGCTGATTATTTTATTGCTAGATGGAGGGAGAGTAGATTTCAGGGTGGAGAGGATGAAGCTGAACTGTAAGCTATAAATTAGCAAGAACTTTTAGCTGAAGTCTGGACAATCAAATTCTTTGTTAAACATAAGTTGTATGATTATTAAAGGTTTTAATCTTCAAAATACATTTGGGGACTGTAGATGAAAACAGGAGGCCCAGAACTGAAATTCTAATCATCACCTGAGCCTTCAGCTTTTTAACTCACTATAAATTTTTGGTTGTTATTCATTCTGTTATAAGCTGTTGAGTTTTCTTTTGGTAAGTTTGTGCCCCACACACCACTAAAGATGATGAGTGCCATACACATGTCTTTCCTGATGATACTTATATGGGAATTTAGCAATTGTGGTATAATTATTGCAAGATTATCATAAAATGATGGGAACAGATAGAAAGACCTGAAAGAATTGTATTTGTACTATGTCTTACACAGCCTCGAGACATCCCAAAGCATTTTTCAGCCAATGAAGTATATTTGATGTGTAGTTCACATTGTAATGTATCAATACTACAACACTGGCAGCTCCCTGACAATACGGAAAATTGCACACTTCTGTCCTGTCAACAAAAAGCAGGACAAATCCAATTACTGCCCATTAGTCTTTTCTTAATCATCAGCAAAAATGATGGAAGGCATCACTGACTGTGCTATCAAGTGACAATTAAACAGCAATAATGTGTTCAGCAGTGTTTGGTTTGGATTCTGCCAGACTGGCCTGCTTGTAACTCTTTCAAGTACAAACATGGTTTTTTTTTCATCTGTTCCTATTCAGATGAAGTTACATTGTTTCATAGTTTGCCATTGTGAGATTTGAACTCTTGATCTTGGGGTTACAAGCCCAGTACCATAACCACTTGGCTATCATACCAGAACTTGGCCTGCTTGTATCCAGACCTCATTACAGCCTTGTTCCACACATGGTTGAATTCCAGAATTGAGGTGAGAGTGTCAGCCCTTGACATCACGGCAGAATTTGACTGAGTGTGGCATTAAGGAGCCCAAGTAAAATTGTAGTCAGTGGGAATCAGGAGGAAAGCTCTCCAATGTTTGGAGTAAAACCTACAGCAGAAGATTGTTGTAGTTGGAGACCAATCATCTCAGCTCCAGAATATCACTGGAGGAGTTCCTCGGGGCTCTCTTTTTAGCTGCTTCGTCAACAACCTACCCTCCAACATTACGGTCAGAAGTGGCAATATTTGCTGATGACTCCACAATGCTCAGTACCTTTTCAAACTCCTCAGATATTGAACCAGTCTATGCCCACATGCAGCAAGACTTGGAAAACATTCATGTTTGGGCTGAGAAGCGGCAAGTGCCATTTGTTACTCACAATAAGTGTTTGCCATGGAAGAATGAGCCCAAAGCTAGACTTTTACTTCAGGGAGGTTTATTCTCAAGACAGCTCTGCAGTGTAACAGACTCTCCCATTCCTTGCCACACTGGAGTGTTATAACTCTTTCGAGTACAAACACATTTCCATCTGTTCCTATTCAGATGAAGTTACATTGTTTCATAGTTTGCCATTGTGAGATTTGAACTCTTGATCTTAGGGTTACAAACCCAGTACCATAACCACTTGGCTATTTAAGCCAAGCCAAAAATAGCACAACAACTTCATCGTTTGCCATTGTGAGATTTGAACTCCTGATACTCTTTTGAGTAAACCTGTTTCCATCTGTTTCAGATGAAGTTACATTGTTTCATAGTTTGCCATTGTGAGATTTGAACTCTTGATCTTGGGGTTACAAACCCAGTACCATAACCACTTGGCTATTCAGGCCAAGCATAAAGTTACATTGTTTCATGATTTTACCATTGTGAGATTTGAACTCTTGATCTTAGGGTTACAAACCCAGTACCATAACCACTTGGCTATTTAGGCCAAGCTAAATATTTGTTCAATGTCTCTTCCATTTCATAGTTTTGCCATTGTGAGATTTGAACTCTTGATACTCTTTCGAGTACAAACCTGTTTCCATCTGTTTCAGATGAAGTCACATTGTTTCATAGTTTGCCATTGTGAGATTTGAACTCTTGATCTTGGGGTTACAAACCCAGTACCATAACCACTTGGCTATTCAGGCCAAGCAAAATGTAACTCTTTCGAGTACAAACCCGTTTCCATCTGTTTCAGATGAAGTTACATTGTTTGCCATTGTGAGATATGAACTCTTGATACTCTTTTTGAGTAAACCTGTTTCCATCTGTTTCAGATGAAGTTACATTGTTTCATAGTTTGCCATTGTGAGATTTGAACTCTTGATCTGCGGGTTACAAACCCAGTACCATAACCACTTGGCTATTTAGGCCAAGCTTATATAATTTACCCTTGTGAGATCTGAACTCTTGATCTTGGGGTTACAAGCCCAGTACCATAACAGTGTTATAGTTGTACCCATTTATAAGTATTTTAAAAGAATAAAGGGACAAATTAACAAATTGTACCCAGTTATAAGTGAACCAATGCCCATTGCCTGTTTTAACAAGCAGTTGTCTTAACAATGTAATTGCTATACAATGTAATTGCCAGTCAACAAGATTGTTATTGGACCTTGACAATGTAATTGCTGATACATTGACAACATTCGCATCATTCAAGTGGCAGGCAATGACTATGTCTAATAAAACAGAACCCAGCCATCTCCCAAAAGACATTCATTGGCATTACCATCGCTGAATCCCCCACTATTAACATCCTGGGGTTACCATTGACCAGAAACTGAACCGGACCAGCCATATAAATACTGTGGCTACAAGAGCCAGTCAGAGGCTGGGAATTCTGTGCTGAGTAACTCATCTCCTGATTCCCCAATGTCTGTCCACCATCTACAAAGCACAAGTCAGAAGTGTGATGGAATGCTGTCCACATGCCTGGATGAGTGCAGCTCTAACAACATTCAAGAAGCTTGGTGCCACCCAAAACAAAGCTACCTGCTTGATTGATGCCTCACCCACCACCTTAATCATTCACTTGTTCCACCACCAGGGCACAGTGACAGCAATGTCTCCCCTTCTCCTTAGGCAGTCCTCATTTGAGATGACTTGCGTTCACTCTGGTTCGATGGGTTCCCTGATGGCTGATAAGTCCAATGTACAATCTGCAGACTCTGCCACACACAGGGCAGGTGGTGCTTGAAGGGTTGGGTAGATGAGTTGTTTGGAGGCTTGTGTGCTCCCTCCAATGTCTCAACTTCACTTCTGCACATTCCTGACATCTTGATGTCGGTGCCTTCCTGAATGAACCTTCTCCATTTTGGTCGGTCAGAAACCAGGGTCTCCCATGAGTTGGCGGGGCTGATTGACCTCATTAGGGATGCTTTGAGGGTACCCCTTAAGTATTTCTGCTGTCCTCCTGGGAGTCTCCTGTCACGCGCAAGTTCCAAGTAGAACAGTTGCTTCAGGAGTCTCGAGTCAGGCATGTCCCACCCAGTGGAGCTAATTTTGAGTAATTAGCTACTCAGTGCTGAGCAAGTTGGCTTAGAAGAGGTCGCTGCTGTTCGACCGCCTTTCTCCCCAATGGACATGGAGGGTCTTATGAAGGCACCGCTGGTGGTACTTCTCCTGTACCTTGAGGTAGGTTGCCCAAGTCTCCGAAGCACGTAAGAGCACAAGGATCATTGCTTCCTGGTAAACCATGACCTTAGTCTTGGGTTTGAGATCCAGGTCCTCAAATACTCTTTTCCTCAATCAGCCGAAGGCTGAGCTGGTACATTGAAGACGATGATGAATTTTGTTGTCTATGTCTAGAGGAGACATGGCAAGTGGTTCACAGTTTCCAGGTTGATCTTAATTGACAGGGGGAGGTGTTTTGCTTTGGGAACTGGAGTGAAGAGTTAGTTTTTCAGGTATTTAGTGAGTGGCCTATTTTCTCGTGCTTCAGAGAAGGAGTCAACCAATGACCTGGAGCTCAGTTTCCAACTGATAATGTACAGAAGCATCATCTGCATACTGAAGCTCTATCACTGAGGTTGGAGTGGTTTTGGTTTTGGACCAAACAGTTTCTCATCTATCTGCTACCAGCTGTGTGCATTACCTACAAGATGCACTGCAGCAACTCACCAAAGCTCCTTCAAGAGTCATAGAGCCATGATGGCACAGAAGGAGGCCATTGGGCCAATCCCACCTAGAAGCTGCATGGGCACGCACCTCCTCCGAGTCATACACCACCCTGACTTGGAACTGTATCATCATTCCTTCATTGTTACTAAGTCAAAACCTTGGATCTCCCTTCCTAACAATGCTGCGATTTACCAACAGCTGTTCCATGGCAATTTCTTTTTATTTTTTCAAGTGATGTGGGCGTCATTGGCCATTTGTAACAGCCCTTAAGAGTCAACTACGTTGAGTTACATGTAGGCCAGACCAGGTAAGGATGGCCAATTGCTTTCCCTATGGACATTAGTGAACCAGATTGGTATTTATGACAATCGATGATAGTTTCATTGTCACCATTACTGAGACAAGCTTTTAATTCCAGATTTTTAAATTAGGTAATAGAATTTAAATTCCACCAGCTGCCTTGGTGGCATTTGGACACCCAGAGCATTAGCTTGGGCATTTGGATTGCTTGTCCAATGACATTGACACTATACCATCACCTCCCCTGCACTGGGATGCACAAAAGGTGATAACCTGATCAGGAATGCTCACATCCCAAGAATGAAAAAAAATTGCATGCATCTAGCTTCCACAAACAGCAATGTGATGATGACCAGGTAATCTGTTTTTAATGATGTAGGTTGAAGGGTAACCATCAGCCAGCACACCAGGAGGAGCTTCTCTGCTCATTTTCAAATAGTGCCATTGGCACTTTTACATCTAATTGCGAGAGTATACTTAGTTTAATGTCTCATGCAAAAGACAGCACCTTTGACAGCACAGCCCTTTCTCAGTAAGGCCCTGGAGAGTCAGCCTAGATTTTGTACTTTGGTCTCTGGAGTGGGACTTGGAACCCATAACTTCTCTGACTCAAAGTCGGGAGTGTTACCAACTGAGCCAAGGCTGACACGTATTTGCAGTTTGATTGCTGGAAAATGTTGTGGCCAGCATACGTTCTGTCAAAATATGTGGCGAAAGGGATTGTTGGCACACTATTTATCACAAGGTTTGAGAGTGAGACAAAATGTAAATCCATGGAACTGAGAGTTTTAGGTCATATTTTTATGCAGAAATGAGTCTTGCTCCAAGTGAGTGGGCGTCGACAGATCTGATTAACTGCTCACGGTAATGGTCAGATAACTGGAGCAGCTTACTACAGAGCTCTTGTCTATCAGTGCTGAAGTGAGCCCCACTTCAGCCCCTCACAGCCAAACCCTGAGGTACCCCTAAAATGCTCAGATGATAGTCTTCACTCACTCTGACTTACAACAATTGTATTGCAACCTATTTACAGTGAGCAGTTTAATCTGCATGGATCACTGCTTCGCTTTTCTATAAATAAACCTCCCTCTACAAGGTCTGCATTTCCATGGCAACCATTTGACTCCCTGATTTCTGGCAACCTTTTTGTTTTTAGCAACCAACAATTTTAATCCAGATAACAAGGTTGGAATGCCAAAAAAAAGGATAAATAAATTAGAGTACAGGTTAACAACCGCTGAAGTCTGTGGTGAAGGTGCTGCCACAATGTTGTTTGTTCAGGAGTTTCTACAATTTACCCCAGCGATGATACCCGCAAATCAGGATATTATGGCGCTTGGAAGTGATGGTGATCCCATGTACCTGCTTCCCTAGATGGTGGATGTTCCAGGTTTAGGAGGTGCTGCTAATTAAATATCCTTGGTGAGTTGCTGCGGTGGATCCAGTGTAAACTGCGCATGCTGCAGTCACAGTTCAGTGGAAGGGATTCGCAAATACCTCTGACAGTATGTTCCTGATAGGCAAATTCAAAGGTCAGGAGAACTGAGCGAATTGAAATCAGAAAAGCCTCTGCAGTAAGCTCAACAGCATCAGATTATTTAGAATTCCCCTATCATCAACAACAGAGCAACTTCTCCTGGGGCTGCCGTGTTGCACCTGCTCAGTCGTATCTGAGAGAAGGACACTAATTGGGGTATTGGTTCTGTGCTGTGACAGCTACATCCAGCTGAGCAGTTTGTAATACTCAACTTCTCGTTTGCTGTTGATCTGTCTAGGCCCTGCTGTTGACATGTAATACTGATAGCTTTCATCTTAAGACCAAAAATAAATCATTAAAAGCATCTGATTGAAAAACAAGAGAGGGAGAGACAGTCTATGAGCGTTGAGAACATTCTAGGTAGAACCTGCACCTATGAGTCCTTCTGGCCCATCCCCACCTATCTCAGCCCAACCCCACTCCATTTCTCCCCATCCCATAAATAATTCTCAGCCATGTTGATTCTGTTTGATCAGTTCTCCTGAAGCAGCTACCTGGCACCATTTCACCTGCAGACAAATGTCGTATCCATCAATTCAAAAACTCTTTCAAAGACTCTTCAGATTATAGATACTCCAGTTTGTTATTGAAAGTAAATGTTAGTTGTTGATAAATGGAGTTGTGCAGTGTTCTAGTCTTAAGTTTGCTGTGGTACCCAGATGTGAATGAATGACATACTAATCCACCATAATCTTGCTCTGCATCCAGGACATCTCCATTGAGACTAACGGAAATGTCAAACAACAGAAAATCTTTCTCAGGTATTTAGATGCTTGAAATACTGCAGTAGATCAGGTGGATTAGGGAGGTTTCTGAGAATAAAGAGCCAACACTTCAGCCAAGTCTGGCCCCAATCCCAGTCTGTACCCAGTGTCTTTTATCTTTTTAATATTGATCTTTGACCAGGTTGTGTTTGGTGCCTTGATGCTGGAGGAAGCTGCAAAAGAAGGTTACTTTTATTGTTTTACTCTTAGCTTTTGGTTCACTGCTGCCTTGGGCTGCACACGAAGAGGGCAACAGGCCATCTGCCTTACACAATGCCATTTGGACAAGTTGTTTGTGCGACAAAGTAAAACTTAGGAGGCCCACCGGAATTGTCAAATCTGTTTGCACCAAAGGCATGGATGAGGGTTTCTGCACCAGTTGAGCTGAGATGATCTAATGGAGTTGCAAATAGACAGCCTTAGAGTTGCACCTATAGGGCGGGCTCCATAAGAACTGCAATTGTGCCTGTGTCCTAGCAGAAAAGTAAATAGAGAGAAGGTAAAGGTCTTAAACTAATAAGATGCTGGAAGGGATCTACAAGGAATCTCTGAGGATGCTGAGGGAAACGAGGGTGGAAAATGCAGATGTTCTGTCCATGATCGTCCAATTCTCCTTAGATATGGGCTGGAGAAGTGCAAAAAAGGCTCAAGGATAAATCCAGCAACTACAGGTCAGACATTTTAACCTCGGTATTGGGAAACCATTTTGAAGTAATAATCCAACACAAAATAAGGTCACTTGGACAAGTGTGAATTAAGTAAGGAAAGTCAGCACGTGTGTGTTAAAAGCAAATTGTGTTTCGCTAACTTGATTGAGTTCTTTTGGTGCGATAATAGAGAAGGTTGATGAGGGTGATGCGGTTTATGCGGTGTATATGGATTTCCAAAAGCCTTTTACTAAAGTGCCACATATAAGGCTTGTCAGACAGTTGAAACGCATGGAATAAAAGGAACGATAGCAGCATGGATGTGAAGTTGACTGAGTGACAGGAAACAGAGAGCAGTGCTGAATAGCTATTTTTTGGACTGCAGAAAGTTATACAGTGAGGTTCCCCAAGGGCTACCATAAATCATGGTGTATAAGTCGACCCAGCAGATAAGATGACCCCATTTTTATAGCCCCAAAAATCATGATTTTTGTATATATTCGGTATTGACCTCCTTTACAGCCTCAACATGCTACACTCGCATTAATAGTTGGCCTCAATTTTTCAACCCACAAATGCATGTTTTACTAACTGGCACCTTATAGCTGGGTGCAAGGGATCAAGTAGGCTAAGGTGCTATGTTGCAAAGCTGCACAGGAATTTAACACATGCCTTCTCTTTACATCAGATGTTGGTGACATTGCAAACTGGTGACCACACACAGCCACATCAGCAGTTTACTTTTATACTCGACATTTAAGTCAGCCATGTTTTTGGAGGGATTTTTTGAAGCATCACAGGTTGACTTAATTGCCAACATCCATGGAATTATTAGGATCACTAATATATATTAATGATCTAGACTCAATATACAAGGCACAATTTCAAAGTTTCCACCTAACACAAAACTTGGAAGTATTGTGAACTGTGCGGAGGAGAGTGACTGACATCAAGAGGATAGAGACAGGCTGCTGGAATGAGTGGATGCATGGCAGATGAAATTTAATGAAAAGAAGTGTGAAGTGATGCATTTTGGTAGGAAGAACGAGGATGAGGAAAGGTAGTGTAAAATAAAGGGTGCAATTTTAAAGCGGGTGCAGGAGCAGAGGGATCTGAAGGTTGTAGGGCAGGTTGAGAAAGCCTTTAATAGGCATACAGTATCCTGGGCTTTATAAATAGAGGTATAGAGTATGAAAGCAACACAGTTCTGGTGAACCTTTATAAAACAAAGATTGAGCCTCAACTGGAGTATTGTTTCCAATCCTGAGCACCACACTTGAATGAGTGTGCAGAAAAGATTTATCAGAATGGCTGCAGGGAGGAAGAACTTCAGTTATGTGGATAGATTGGACAAGTGGGGTTGTTCTCCTTAGAGAAAAGAAGGCTAAGATGAGATTTGGTTGAGGTGTTGAGGGATGTAGACAGAGTAGACAGGGAGAAATTGTTCCCACTGGCGGAAGGGTGGAGAACCAGAAGACATTGATTTAAGGTGATTGACTAAAGAACCAACGTGCACATGAGGAAAGACCTTTTTAGACAGTGAGTGGTTAGGATCTGAAATGCATTGCCTGAGATTGTAGTAGAGACAGGTTCAATTGTGGCCTTCTAAAGGGAATTGGATAATTACCTGAAGAAAAAAAAATTGCAGGGGCTTTGGGAAAAGGAGCAGAAATGGGACTAGATGAATTATTCTTGCCAAGACCCAGCATGGACATAATGGACTGAATGGCCTCCTTCTGCGTTGTAACCATTCTATGATTTGCCAGAAATGAAATAAACCATACAGGAAAGGAGAGCAGATTAAACTGAGGGAGAACATAAATGGCCAGGAAATAAATAGTTAAGAAGAAGGGTGTAAAATGATGGTTAAGAATAGTGAGAGGAATTGCTGTTAAAAATGAGTTAAACTGCACAACGGAACTAGACGCAATAGCCTGATCCAAGGAACTAAATAGAGCTGGAATTACTGAAACACAGCTACAGGAAAAAACAAGACTAGGAATGAAATACTGCAACACATATTTAGGAAAGATAGAAAGTGAAAAAGTGGAGGTGGAGCATCTGTACTTAATGCGATAACATAATAATAGAGAAAAGTTACACAGCCCTCAGTAAAACAGAAATAGAACCTATGTGGAGAGAGATAAAAGAATGAAGATCAGTCACACAAATAAACAATCAACCCACCTAATAATAGAAGGGAGGTGGAGAAAGAAATATGCAAACAAATCAGGGAAATCAGTAAAACAAAACATAGAATGATAACTGTGGAGGATTACAAATATCCCAAAATAAATTGGTCAGAAGAGAAAGATTAAAAAATAGAGAATGGAATTCCTTCAATGTATGCAGGACTCCTTTCTAACCCAGCAACAAACCCAAAGAGGAAGAATTTGCTGCTGCATCTAGTAATGGGAAATGAACCAGAGGAGATGAGAGAAGTACAAGTAGGGGAACATCTAGGTACTAGTGATCATAATATAATGCAGTTTCAATTATAATAATTGCAAAGAGCATAAATGTAGTGTATTAAAATTGCATTGTGCACTTTGTCCACTTGAGGCTACCATGCACACATGCACCAGCATAGGGAGGCTTCTAGGAAGAGATAATAATGGATCCATATTTAACAGCTTGTGTAGTTCTAATTCGAAATGTCTCTAGCTGAATATATATGTCCCAACCACTTAATCAAAATGTCAAAGACCCAGGGAATGGATTGAAAAAAAGTTGTTATTGAGCAGCTGAAAGTAACACTAGGAAAAATGAAATGGACAACAATTTTGGTACGTAGAAAAGGAATGGGAATCATTTAAAACAGTGCTCCACTAAAAAACAAGAACAAATTTTACACTCATGAGACACCATGAATGAATAAAGACATAAAGGATTGAGGGTATGTAAAGAGGCATACCCTAAGAATTTGGAGAACAGGAGAGAACATGATGAGGGAGAATATGAAGAGGTTATAAATCAGAAATTAATTTAGAAGGCGAAGAGGAATTATGAAGTTAAATTGTCAAAGGCATCAAAGCAAAACGGTGAAATATTTTACGCGCAAGTTAATAAAAATAGGAAAGTCAGGATGGGAATAGGGATGGGCAGGATAAAATCACAAGCAGCGACAGTGAACTGATAGAAATATTAAATAATTACTTTGCATGAATATTTACCAGGGAGATGGATCAGGCGGGCAAGACATTGGAAAATGAGTTTAGAAATTACGTAAACACATTTAATATTTCTTTTCATTTTAAATAAACTAATTAGTTAACCCCCTAAATGATGATGAGATTAGAAATTGTATAAACATTTAATTTAATAATTTATAATTTAATATTTCTTTTCATTTTATATAAACTAATCAATTAATCCCCTAAATCCATCTTTTGGGGAGGATGAAACCCCTAGACTGGGATTTTCCAGCCCTTCCCGGCACCGGGATCTTCTGGTCCTGCTGAAAATCAATGGACATTAGGCTGGGCCAGAAAATCTCAGCCCTAGCCTGGGTAGATTGCATCTGTGCATATTAAAAGAATCTTGAAGAGATTGCAGAGGTGCTCTTTACACATTCGTTGGAATATAATTTGTTTGAAGGTATAGTGCCAGTGGACTGGAGGATAGATAACTCTATACCTATATTTCAGAAGGGAGTTAGAATATGCCCAGGGAGCTATGGACCAGTCAGCTTAACATCGATGGTAGGAAAATTAATGGAATTCTGTCTAAAGGAGGAAATGAAAAAAAAATCTAAAAGCCAAAAACTTAATTGTCAAATCAGAATGGTTACAGGACAGAAGGAGGCCTTTTGGCCTATCATGACTGTGCTGGCTCTCTGAAGGAGCAGTTCACCTAGTGCCGTATCCCTGCCTTCTCCCCATGATTGACCGTGCCCCCACCACACTCTCAGGCAATGCGTCTCAGATCCTAACCACTCGCTTCTTGAAAAATGTTTTCCTCATGTCACAATTGCTTCTTTTGACAATTATCTTAAATCTTGTGTCCTCTGCTTCTTGATCCTTCACCAATGGGAACAGTTTCTCCCTATCTGCTTTGTCCAGACCCCTCATGATTTTGAATAACTCTGTAAAATCTTTCAACCTTCTCTTCTCCAAGGAGAGTAGCCCCAACTTCTCCAACCTATCTTCGTAACTGAAGTTGCTTATCCCTGGAACCATTCTTGTGAATCTTTTCTGTATCCCTTCTAAAGGCCTTCACATCTTTTCTGAAGTGCGGTGCCCAGAACTGGACACAATACTCCAGTTCAGGCTGAACCAGTGTTTTATACAGGTTTAACATAACTTCCTTCATAATAATGACGAGTCAGCATGGATTTCAAAAGGGAAAGTCGTGCTTGACCAGCCTTGCTGAATTATTTAAAGAGGTAACAGAAGGAGTGTACTAGGGGAATGCAGCAGATGTGATTGATCTAGATTTCTAATAGTCCTTCAATACATAATAGATTAATGAATAAGGTCAGAGTTAGAGTCAGTTGACAAGTAGAATATTGGATAGCTGGTTGGCTGCAAGACAGAAAGCTGAGTGCAGATAAAGGATCTATGCAGATAAAGAGTCAATCCACATACCAGCAGGTTGAAAGTTGAGTCCCCACAACCATCATTGTTGTTCATAATTTTCATTAATGATTTAGACTTTGGAATCAAAAAGACAATTTCTAAAATTCCCAATGACACCAAATGGGGATGAATAGTCAATACTGCGGAAGATCGCAACAAATTATTTGAAGACATTAAACTTGTGGAAAGGGCATCTAATTGGCAAATTCATTTCAACACAGGTATGAGGTATTATACTGTGGTAAGAAAATTAAAGAGGTCACATAGTACTTGGAAAATAAAAGCCTCAGGAGAAAAGGAATCTGGAAGTACAAATACACAAATTCCTAACAGTATGTTAATAAGGTCATTTAAAAAAAACTGTAAACACAAAAATGGGGTTTATTTCAAGAGGGATAGAATTGTCATGTAGAAAAGCAATGCTAAACCTGTATCAAACCTTGGTAAACCAGACTTGGAGTACTGGTGTCAACAGTTAGATTCAGCCTTGGACATTTGCCGGAAGAATAGGCGGAGTCAATTGCTAGAGAATGGAGTTTGTGGCAGGGACTGAAGCCAATGACTTTGATCTTTCCAGTATTTTGTTGGAAGAATTTTCTGCCTTTTTGGTATAACTTAAAGGTAGTGGAGGACTATTATGGTATCTGTTTCTGTTGAAGTAGCACATACATTCACTTGTTCATCCTTATAATATGACAGAACATGTCTTGACCTCCCTAGGAGATTCACTGCACCGTCCTACATGAAAAATCATTAATCTCCCTGGAATCTGACCTCTGCAGCCTGCAGGTGATATTCCCGTGCTACTTATCATACATACAAACATGTGAATTTGGAACAAGAGCAGGCCATACAGCCCCTCGAGCCTGCTGGGTCATTCAATAAGATCATGGCTGATCTGATTGTAACCTCAACTGCACATTCCTTCCCAATCCTGATAACCTTTCAACCCCTTACTTCTCAAGAATCTTTCTTCCTTTACCTTAAAAATACTTGGAGTCTGGGGTTCCCCTGCCTTTTAGGGAAGAGAGTTCCAAAGACCCACGATGCTCTGAAAGAATAGGTTTCTCCTTATCTCTGTCTTAAATGGGCGATTTCTTATTTTTAAACAGTGACCCCTAGTTCTAGATTCTTCCACCAGAGGAAATACCCTCTCCACATCCACCCTATCAAGACCCCTCAGAGTATATGTTTCAATAAAGTTTCCTCTTACTCTTCTAAACTCCAGTGGATACAAGCCAAACCTGTCCAACTTTTCCTCATAAGATATCCCGCCCATTCCAGGTATTGGTCTAGTAAACCTTAGACTTAGACTCTGGGTTAGAGACAGGTTGGTCAAGTTCACTAATTAAGCTGGGGGTGAGACAAGCATTAGGCTTTGGATGAGTTCCTCAAGACCTCAGATAATGTTAGATTTGCTCATCCCCTTCTGGGTCCCCCTTCACTCCTGCAAATTGATGTAAAATTCATATAAATATCAGGAATTAGGAGTTAATTTCCAACCATAGCCACTAAAAAATAAATTTTAAAATTTACCAAATTCATAAAGTTATTTTGGTTCAGTTCTCCACTGATATTGGGTTCCTGCTAACTGCCTATAGTGCACAGAGTGACACAAATAGGTTTCATGTTGTACCTACATAATTATAGAACAATTGTTCTAGCCTGTAGCTCACTGCTCTGTGTCCACTGCTATCTAGCAATAATCCTCAATAACACATAATGAAATGAAATCCAGTCCAGATTTGGTTCTGTTTAAAGCCTGAACGTGAGTGTGGGAGTTGCCTTTGTGATGCAATCCACTGCTGGAGAGAGTTCCAAAAATACTGAATATTGATGCCACAAGATGATTGGCCCTGATCTCAATGCCCCTTGCAGGCTGTGGATTACCCTTTTTGTTCTCTGCGTGCCTTACACTCCGGCCTCCAGTTCTTTTGTAATTGAAAGGTTTTATCAGACTGTGGCCAATGCAGCATTGATTTACAAATGGCAAGGGAAGAAAAATATCAAACATACACTTCTGTGCTTAGAGTGGAGCTTGGAGTTTCCTCCAAGCAGAAAGAAGTTCACTCCCCCTGTCGTTCAATTTTAGTTCCAGCACAGTCACCACTTGGCAAACGTCCATTTTAAAGTTGTAAATTTGCAAACACATGCAAATTTGCAACAGGATCCCTCCCTTATCCTGTATCGATGAGCTATCCCATGACCTTTTAGACCATGTTAAGAGGATTATTGGGTAGAAAGAGCAGAACGTGAGTGTTTTCAGATAGATGCATCTTGTGCTGCTCACCCCCCAAGAAAGAAGGAATGTGAAATCCTGGCTCCTCTATGGACTGGAGCTGATCCAGCTATAACTGAGTAAGTGGAACTGGTGCTGAAACACAGCAGCCGCAATTAAATATGTCCCTGTTGACTTGTGCAGGAACCGTACTGTCATGTTTCTTTCAGTAAATTTTGCAACGAGCTGGCTTAACTTAGCAATCAAAGGTTCTAATAAGCCTTGAGAATGTAAGTGTTGTAAATGCTGGAATGGAGTCACTGTCTGTCATCACTGCATTGCTGGTTACTTGGATTTCGAGGTGCTAATTTTCAACAACAAACACAGTGATCCCATGTTCAGGGTAACATTTATTTAATAATAGTAGGGACCAGTGTGTATGGGACGCTAACTATTTCTGTACTGCAGTGTCAATCATCTCTGGTATTTTTGAAAATGAAAGCAGAACATGATGGAAATACTCGGCAGGTCTGGCAGCATCTGTTGAGCGAGAGTTAATGTTTCAGATCGTGACACTTCACCAGAATGCCTGACCTGCCAAGTATTTCCAGCGTTTTCTGGTTTTTGATTTTGACTTCCAGTATTCACAGTATTTTGTTTTTCAACTGCATTTCTAAACCTTGGCTCACCGAGGGTGGCTTTTATGTTTTAGGTTATCACGTTTGCTTTGTCAAACGAACACGAGCTGCGTCCTTGATATTAACACATTAGTTGGTATTTGAAACAATATAGGCAGAGACCAATTAACTGAACAAACACTGGTAGTTTATTGGAACTAAGAACAGGACACTAACACAATGTGTGCTGCTTCATTCACCTCCAGTTCTAGATTTCCTGCTACCCAAGTAGCCCGCGTTGAATAGCGATTGGTCGATACCATCACGTAGTCAGTTAGCTACATTCCCTTAAAAGTACATAGCACTCCAATTTACCACAGTGACAGTTGAATGTATTTCTTGCCTTTTAAGATTCAGACCACTGTATTTTTCCCAGCCACTTGAACTCATTGATTCTGCAGCCTGTCATTTGTCATCATGACCTCTTGAAATTTTCAAAAAAGAAAATTTTAATCTTTCTGAATTTTCATTTGACAAGATGCTTGACCCTGGTTGCAGCGTGGCAAGGTCGCAGTACGAGCTTTCATGTTGCTTCTGTTGATTAACTTGACAGATGAAACTGTGCCTGTCACACAAGTAGCAGACAACTCAAAAAAATGCACATTCCCCTGTCTGAACATTGACAAAACCATTCACTCTTTCCTGCTTCCTGTTAAGCAGTGAATATTCCCTTCTTCTGGTTACACCCAGAATGATTGCCTGCTGATGGGTGGGCCATTCCTAAGCTGTATGATATCAGATGGCAGGGAGTTATTTCTTTTGACCCCATGTTTACAGTGTCTGTGCAACATGGACTTGCCAACTCTAGTTAGAAATATTCTTTGAAGTTTTATCACAGACCCCTTGTTTGCAACCAGCTCACTCATCTTCCCATCTCGAATATTTTTTATAACTAAGAAAGAAACATTCAAAAAAATGGACAAAAACAGACGTTTTTGCTTGCATTGTCTTGGCAATTTTTTTTCCATGTATCTGACAACAGTGATAGACAACAGAAATAAACCTTTAATTTTTGGAGATGCTAGAACAATCCTGGAGGATTGGCAACCCTCGAACAGCAGCTCACTTGAGAAACACACAAGCGGTAGAGCACCAGAGATGAGTGAATTTTTCCTGATGATTGCACATGCCTAGCCTGCACCCACTACCGGTATCTATCAGGAACAGCCAGTGAATTCATGCAAGTGGGTGTCAGCGTGTAGAGGGAGAGAGAGATTTGGCACTGGTTAACTTAAATTTCTCCATGTTAGAATGACAGATGGCTGTTTAAAATCACCAGTCAAAAGGCCTTTGAAAAGGAGCCATATAGTTAGGTCATGACAAAGAATAGGTCATGTGGTGTCAGGGGAACAAATAGTTGAGTGGATAGCAAATTGTCTTTAAAAAAGCAAAGAGCCAGGGTAAAGAATAGGTATTCAGGTTGAAGGAAGGTAAAAAGCAGCATTTGACAAGAATTGGTACTGGGACCACTGCTATGCATAATTTACATTAATGATTTGGAATTAGGAATAACTAGATGATACCTAGGCCAAACCACCTTCAGCTGTTTCGTCAATGACCTTCCCTCCATCATAAGGTAAGAAGTGGGGATGTTCGTTGATGACTGCACAATGTTCACCATTCATGAGGACTCAGATACTGAGGCAGTCCATGTCCAAATGCAGCAAGACTTGGACAATATCCAGGCTTGGGCTGACAAGTAGCAAGTAACTTTGAAGCTACACAAATGTCAGGCAATGACCATCTGCAACAAGAGACAAACTTATCATTCCCCCCCCCTTGCTATTCAATAGCATTACCATTGCTAAATCCCCTACTATCAACATCCTAGTGGTTACCATTGCTAAATCCCCTACTATCAACATCCTAGCAGTTAACATTGACCAGAAACTGAATTTGACCAGTCATGTAAATACTTTTGCTACAAGAGCAGGTCAGAGGTTGGGAATTCTACAGTGAATAACTCACCTCCTGACTCCCCTAAGCCTCTCCACCATCTACAAGGCTCAAGTTAGAAGTGTGATGGAATAGTCTCCGTTTGCCTGGATGAGTGCAGCTTCAACAACACTGAAGAAGCTGCCAACCATACAGGAAAAAGCAGTCTGCTAGTTTGGCACCCCAACCACCAACTTGAACATTCAATCTCTCCACCACTAATGCACAGTGGCAGCAGTTTGTACTATCTGTAAGCAACTGCAGCAACTCACCAAAGTTCCTTTGACAGCACCTTCTAATCCCGTGACCTCTACCATCTAGAAGAACAAGGGCAGCAGATGCATGGGAACACCACATCTGCAAGTTCTCCTCCAAGCCACTCACCATCCTGACTTGGAACTATCTCGTTGTAGCTTCACTGCCGCTGGGTCAAAATCCTGGAACTCGCTTTCTATTAGTATTGTGGGTGTACCCGCACCAGATCGACTACAGCGATTCAAGAACATAGCCCACCATCAACTTCTCAAGGGCAATTAGGACTAGGCAACAAATGCTGGCTTTGCCAGTGATGCCAACATCCCATGAAAAAATTTTTAAAAAACTAACTTTGGTGGGACGGGGGGCGGCTGCCGGTTGGTGGTGGTGGTGGTATAACTAACACTGAAGAACACAATAATACAAGAAAACTTTAGCACACTTGTAGACTGGGGACTTAAGTGTTAAATTAACTTTAACACAGTAAAGCTGAGGAAGTGCACTTTAGTAGGAAAAACAAACATCATCTGCACCCTGGAAAATAAGAAAATGAATAGGGCGGAAAGCGAAGGGATTAAGGGGTAAGGTTGGTCAAATCATTAAAAGCAGTAATGCAGGTCAGCAAAGCAATTAAACTGCTTACAAAACACTGAGATTTATTTAGGAGTATAGAATTCAAAAGTACTGAGGTTATGTTAAACTTGTATAGGACTGGTTCAGGCCCCAGTGCACAGCTCTGGCCTCCATACTATAAAAAGAACTCGAAGCAATGGAGAATGTGCCATTAGAATTTACAAGGATGATAACAGAACTGAAAGATTTCAGCTGTTGGGGGAAAAGCTGAACAGGGTTGGGACTTGCTTTAAAAAATTAGAACTTAAAGGTGACCTGATAGGGGGCTTTAAAATTTTGAATGGGTTGGGCAGGGTAGATATGGAGAAAATGTTTTCACTCATGGGAGACTCCAAAACTAGGGGCCATAAATACAAGGTATTTATTGATAAATATTTAATAAGGGAAATAAGGAGAAATTTCTTCATTAGAACGTGGAGTTCATTATCACAAGAAGAGGTTGAGGCACATAGCTTGGATGCTTCCAAAAGGTACATGAGAGAAAATGGAATAGAATTATATGCTGAAAGATTGAGATAGATGGAATGAGAGGAAACTCGTGGAGTGCAAGTACCAGCTCAGACTTGCCGGGCTGAATGGCCTGTTTCTGTGCTGTATATTCCAAGTCATTGACTGTTAGCCATGGTTCAGTCGGTAGCACTCTCACCTCTAAATCACAATGTCAAGGGTTATTCCATGGCTTGAGCACTGAAATCATGCTGACATTCCAGTGTAGCACTGAGGGTGTACTGCACTGTTGGGGGTGCTGTCTTTTGAACAAGATGTTAAATCGAGCTCCCAGCTGCCTGCCCAGGTAGATGTAAAAGATCCCGCGGCCAAAATTTATCCTTCAACCAACATGACAAAAACACAATACCTGGTGATTACTGCATTGCTGCTTGTGGGAGTTTGCTGTGCTCAAATTGGCTGCCATGCTTCCTAAGTTATGACAAACATTGACTATACTGCAAAAGTATTTCATTGGTTGTGGACCGCTTTCAGACATCCAGTGGTCATGAAAAGTGCTTTGTAAATGCAAGTCTTTTTTAATTCTATGTAATAATTTTGAAAGTTGCAAATATAAATGAGTTTTGTCAGCAAATATTGAAATGACTGAAGTGTTAATGTCCACAGACTCAGCTTTCAAGTAATCAGGTGCCTTGATATATTAAACCATGGTTCGTGGAATTATTTTTTCTGGATGAGTGAGCATGTGCTGACATCTCATCAATTTTATAACCATGGTATGGAAGTTGCTAACAGATATTGATGGAGTGCGATACCTTCATGCCTTGTATTGCACAAATAGGTCACTGGTTTACCCAATGCAGTTGTTCAGGTGGCAGGTTCCTGTTCTAGGACAGCATGAGGTAACATGGGAAGGGCAGATATTTCAGCAAAGGGAGAGAGAAGATTGGCTGAGTCCACTCAGACCACCTGCTGCATGCCCTGCATTCCTCAAAGGATAGTGTAACTTTAGCAGGACCTAACAGTCCAGGACCAGCAAACTCCAAAGCTAGGAAAGGAAGGGAGTGAGAAGCCTGCAGGTCAATAAAAGCCACAGGTTGCTGGAGTAATTGCTGATATCCGTGGTTTGAGGTTGCTGTGTTGGCTGATGTGTCACTTTATTAGTGCTATATTGAACATGACTTAGGAAATCAGAGCAGGAGTAGGCCCTTTGGCCCCACAAGCCTGCTCTGCCACTCAGTGAGGCCTTGGCTAATCTGATTGTGGCCTTAACTCCACTTTCCTGCCTGTCCCCATAACCCTTGATTCCCTTGTAGATCAAAAATCTGTCTAGCTCAGCCTTGACTATATTCAATGACCCAGCCTCCTCTAATCTCTAGGGTCGAGAATTCCATAGACTAATGACCCTCTGAGGGAAGAAATTCCTCCTCATCTCCATCTTAAATGGGAGATGCCTTATTTTGAAACTATGCCCCCAAGTTCTAAATTCCCCCATGGGGGTGAAACATTGTCTCGGCATCTACCCTGTCAAGCCCCCTCCGAATTTTGTATTTCAGTAAGAACACCCCTCAATCATCAAAAGTACAAAGAGTATGGGCCCAACTTGCTCAATCTTTCCTCTTAAGACAACCACCTCATCCCAGGAATCAGCCTGGTGAGCCTTCTCTGAACTGTCCCCAATGCAAGTATATCCCTCCTCAGGTAAGGAGACCAAAACTGTACGCATTATTGTCATCTCACCAATGCCCTGTACAGTTGTAGCAAGACTTCCCTACTTTTATACTCTATCCCCTTTGCAATAAAGCCTAACCTTCCATTTGCCTTCCTAATTATTTGCTGTAGCTGCACGTTAAGGTTTTGTGATTCATATACAAGGACACCCAGATCCCTCTGTGTCACAGCATTCTGTATTCTCTCTCTATAAACTTAAACTCTGATGAAGTTAGTGACTGGTACTAACACTTGTGCTGAAAGATTACCCAACTACTGAACTGCTGGGTTATGAAATTCATAATGATGTAATAAGTGCCTTGGGATACTTTATTACATTAAAGGTGCTATATAAATGCAAATGTTGTTCTAGATTGTTTGCCGGCCCTATGGTAGGCTTGTGACTAGACATGCGCCATCAGTAACATTTAATTAACTTTTAAACTGCAGCATTCTCAGAAAATTCCCACCAGTGAAGCGCAAACTTCCCCAACAATCATATCAAAGCAGTTGTGTTATTGTGTGCCCAGCATAGCCTGTCGCTGGATGCAATGGCAACCCAAGGTGCATGGAAGCTCATGAGAATTAGTTGCGTGTTGACTTGCAGGTTAGCACAGGCGGGACCTTTCTGTTACTGGCTGGAGGCCAGGACTGGGCTCAGTTGGTAGCACATTTGCCTCAGAATCAAGAAGTGTGGGTTCAAGTCCAACTCCAGAGACTTGAGCACAAAAGTCAAGGCTGACGTTCCAGTGTAGCACTGAGGGAGTGCTGCACTGTCGGAAGTGCCTTCTTTCAGATGAGACGTTAAAGGGAAGACCTGCCTGCCCTGTCTGGTGGATCCAACAGATCCTATCACACTATTTTTAAGAATCGCTGGTAGTTATCCCTGTGTTCTGGCCAATATTTGTCCCTCAACCAATATCACAAAAATGATTATCTGGTCATTATGATATTGCTTTTTGTGGGAATTTGCTGAGCATAAATTTGCTACCGTGTTTCTTACATTACAACAGTGACTACACTTCAAAATATTTCATTGGCTGTAAAGCACTTTGAGATGCCCAGTAGTCATGACAAGCTCTATATAAATGCACACCTTTTTACAGAATGGGAGAACATTGTGGTATTTTTTGCCTATGGAATATTACAGCTCTCTGGATTAGCCTATTTATTTTAAAACAATGTCATGGGTTTGTTCAAAGGTGAAGGTAAACCTAGTGTGTAGATGTGAATTGTTACTAGACAGTAGTCCTCCCTCTCCCCCTCTCTTTCACACACAAACCCAACACAGTAAATGTGATTTAAATTCTGAATGCAACCAAAAGAAAAGCTCTTGACCTGACCACCTTCATTGTAGAGCAGCTGGTCTCTAATGCAGTGAGTATCTGATGTTGCCAAAACAAACATATGTGTATGGCACAGCCAGCTGTGGGCTGTGACAAGCAGCTGTAAATATCTGCCGACTCTGCTTCAGACAGGGCTTCAGAAATTCTTTGAGAGTCCTAATGTCACTGTTAAAGCTGTAAATTTGCCTTTGTCCTGTTTAGCAGCAGTGTTGTAACTGGTTTGTGTAGTCACTCTCACCTTGTGATTGTTTCCATGTTCCTCAATGTACTGTGTGCACACGCATACATACACATGCTCATTTCAACAGTGTCTGGATCAATCTGCAATAGGGGCCAGCCACTGTAAGATGAAGAAAGGTCGGGTAAATTCAGATTTTTGTTTTTCATTACAAGCTGAAAATAAATCAAACCAACTGAGTTCCAGGCACCTAGACTGGGAAAGCATTTAGCCTCAGTCAGCAGACCACATTCTGCCGCCAAAACAAAGTAGAAGGTGCAGAGGAGATTTACTAGAATGGGGTGGGGGCGGGGAGTGGGGGGGTGATGTAGGTGGTGGTGAAGTGAAGGAGTTCAGTGGCTAGGAAAGACTAGAGAAGCTGGACTTGTTCTGCTTCAAGCAGAGAAGGTTATGGAGAAATTCAAAGTCATGAAGAATTTTGATCAAGTAATTAAGGAGAAACTATTTGCACTGGGAGCAGGGTCAGTAACCAGCGGATACACAGATTTAAATTTGTTAATTAAAGAGCCAGGGGAGATTAGGAGAAAAAAACTTTTACGCAGCAAATTTTTGTTGTTATATTTCAGAAAGTCAGTTGAAGGATGATACTGGAACCAATCTTTACTCAGTCTTGCATTTATTTACAGAGTGAAATACCTTCAGCCTATACCTACTAATTCCACCACACCCAGTTTCAGTGAGTGTCTCTTTACCTGTGCCCAAATAAAACCCGAATTAATGACCTTCGCTGCATTCAATTAAACCCAACTGGTATCCAGTTAACGGTAATGATTTGGAAGTCACAAGCAGAAAGGGTTGTGGAAGCAAATTCAATAGTAAATTTCAAAAGGGAATTGGATTAACATTAGAAGGGGAAAAAAATTCAGGACTTGGGGGAAAGAGCAAGGAATGGGATTAATTGGATAGCTCCTTCGAAGAGCCAGCATAGGCATGATAAGCCAAAAGGCCACCTTCTGTGCTGCATGATTCAGTGATTTTCCAAATACCCTTAAAGGGACAGAATGTCAAAAAATAAATGTTATCCTTGAATTGCAGTTGGCCTTTCACTCCGTAGATAGCCTGGGAGCTGATCCACAAAACAGCCAGTGATTTTGCTTCTGTGTCTTTTTGAAGAAGCTTCTTAGTAGTGACTTAAAAGAGTGAAGCCTGTAGCAATGAGACTTTGATATCAACAGCCCCTCAAATGCACTCCTGCTCTGACCTTATCTGATTGGTCTTTCTTGTTGCTGTTTTGCATTCGTCTTGAGTGGTAAGGATGGTGCTGTAACATGGAAACTGTTGCTCCTTCCACAGATGACTCTGGTGACGAGGAGCCAACCTCGCAATCTGATAAGAGTGAGCTGCATGCCACCCTGAGGACCCTGGCCAACAAGCTTGATGACTTGAGCCAGTGCAATGACCTCATCGCTAAGCACGGGGCAGCCCTTCAGAGATCCCTGAGTGAACTCGAGAGCCTGAAATTATCAGCTGAAAGTGGAGAAAAGATTAAAGCAGTCAATGAGCGAGCGACCCTTTTCCGCATCACCTCCAATGCTATGATCAATGTAAGTAAAGGCATTGCTTGCATGTTACCAGTTCAGACACTTTTTTTTAACCCATAATCACAGTTGATCACAGATGAAATACTGATTTATATAAAGGAAACATTGTCAAGTGTAATGGGATAATATACTCCTTAACCTGTACTGTGAACATTACAAACGGTAAGAGGGTGCACAGTTTTGGGTGAGTGGGCAAACGGGGAAGTGATAACTAAAATTAAAGCAAAATACTGTAGATGCTGGAAATTGGAAATAACAACAAAGTGCTGGAAAACTCAGCTGGCCTGGCAGCATCTGTGGAGAGAGAAACAGAGTTAACATTTCGAGTCCAATATGACACTTCTTCATTCATGGGATGTGGGCATTGCAGGCTAGGCCAGTACTTATTGCCAATCCCTAATTGCCCTTGAGAAAGTGGTGGTGAGCTGACTTCTTGAACTGCTGAGGTCCATGTGGTGCACACCCACAGTGCTGTTAGGGAGGAAGTTCCAGGATTTGGACCCAGCGACAGTGAAGGAACGGCTCTATATTTCCAAGTCAGCGTGGTGAGTGGCTTGGAGGGGAACACCCAGGTGGTGGTGTTCCCATGCATCTGCTGCCCTTGTCCTTCTAGATGGTAGTGCTCATGGGTTTGTAAGGTGCTGTCTGAGGACGCTTGGTGTGTTCCTGCAGTGCATCTTGTAGATGGTGCACACTGCTGCAACTATGCATAGGTGGTGGAGGGAATGAAAGTTTGTGGATGGGGTGCCAATTAAACGGCTGCTTTGTCCTGGATGGTGTCAAGCTTCTTGAGTGTTGCTGGAATTGCACTCATCCGGGCAAGTGGGGAATATTCCATCACAATCCTGGCTTGTGCCTTGTAGATGGTGGACAGGCTTTGGAAAGTCAGGAGGCAAGTTACTCACCACAGGATGCCTGGCCTCTGACCTGATCTTGAAGTCGCAATATTTATCTGATTAATCCAGTTCAGTTTCTGGCTAATGAAACCCCCAGGATGTTGATCATGGGGAATTCAGCAATGGTAATGCCATTCAATGTCAAGAGGATATGGTTAAATTCCCTCTTGTTGGAGATGGTCATTGCCTGGCACTTGTGTGCTGCGAATGTTACTTGTCAGCCCAAGTCTGGATATTGCCCAGGTCTTGTCGCATTTGGACATGGACTGCTTCAGTATCTGAGAAGTCGTGAATGGTGCTGAACATTGTGCAATCATCAGCGAATACTCCCGCTTCTGACCTTACAATGGAAGGAAGGTCATTGATGAAGCAGCTGAAGATGGTTGGGCCTAGAACATTAATTACCCTGAGGAACTCCTGCAGTGATGTCCTGGAACTGAAATGATTGATGTCCAACAATCATTGCCATCTTCCTTTGTGCTAGATGTGACTCACACCAACGGAGAGTTTACCAGCTGATTCCCACTGACTCTAGTTTTGCTTGGGCTCCTTGATGCCACACTTGGTTAAATGCTGCCTTGTTGTCAAGGGCAGTCACTCTCACCTCACCTCTGGAGTTCAGCTCTTTTGAACATCTTTGAACCAAGGCTGGAATGATGTCAGGAGCTGAGTGACCCTGGTGGAACCCAAACTGAGCGTCAGTGAGTAGGTTATTGCTAAGAAAGTGACACTTAATAGTACTGTTGATGACCCCTTCCACCACTTTACTGATGATGAAGAGTAGACTCATGGGGCCGGGTTGGATTTGTCCTGTTTTTTTGTGGACAGGACATATCTGGGCAATTTTCCACATTGTCAGGTAGATGCCAGTGCTGTAGCTATACTGGAACAGCTTGGCTGGGGCTATGGGAAGTTCTGGAGCACAAGTCTTCAGCACTTTTGCTGGAATATTGTCAGGCCCCGTTGCCTTTGCAATATCCAGTGCCTTCAGCTATTTCTTGATATTGCATGGAGTGAATCAAATTGGCTGTAGACTGGCATCTGTGATGCTGGGGACCTCCAGAGGAGGCCAAGATGGATCATCCACTCAGCTGAAGATTGTTGCAAATGCTTCAGCTTTGTATTTTTCACTGATGAGCTGGGATCCCTCATCATTGAGGATGGGGATATTTGTGAAGCCTCCTCCTCCAGTGAGTTGTTTAGTTGTCCACCACCATTCCTAACTGGATGTGGCAGGACTACAGAGCTTAGATCTGATCTGTTGGTTGTGGGATCGCTTAGCTCTGTCTATCACTTGCTGCTTATGTTGTTTAGCATGCAGTTAGTCCTGAGTTGTAGCTTCACCAGGTTGAAACCTCATTTTTAGGTATGCCTGTTGCTTGCTCCTGGAATGCCCTCCTGCACTCTTCGTTGAACGGTAATGGTAGAATGAGGGACATGCCCGGCCATGAAGTTACAGATTGCAGTTGAGTACAATTCTGCTGCTGCTGATGGCCCACAGCGCCTCATGGATGCCCAGTCTTGTGTTGCTAGAGCTGTTTGAAATCCATCCCATTTAGCACAGTGGCCTGCACAACACAATGGAGGGTATTCCCAGTGTGAAGACAGGACTTCGTCTCCACAAGGACTGTGTGGTGGTCATTCCTACGGATACTGTCATGTACAGATGCATCTGTGGTAGGCAGATTGGTGAGGATGAGGTCATGTATGTTTTTTGTTTTGTTGGTTCCCTCATCGCCTGCCACAGACCCACCCAGTCTATCAGCCATGCCCTTTAGGATTCGGTCAGCTTGGTCTGTAGTTGTGCTACTGAGCCACTCTTGGTGATGGACGTTGAAGCCCTCCGCCCAGAGTACATTCTGTGCCCTTGCCACCCTCAGTGCTTTCTCCAAGTGGTGTTCAATGCGGAAGAGCACCGATTCATCAGGTGAGGGAGGACGGTATGTGGTAATCAGCAGAACGCTTCCTTGCCCATGAGACTTAACGGGGTCTGGAGTCAATGTTGAGGACTCGCAGCGCAACTCCCTCCCGACTGCATTCCACTGTGCCAACACCTCTGCTGGGTCTGTCCGGTGGGACACAACATACCCAGAGATGGTGATGGTGGTGTCTGGGACATTATCCGTAAGGTACGCTTCCATGAGTATGACTACGTCAGACTATTGACATAGGTTATAATCTGTAAGACAGCCCTCGCAATTTTGGCTCAAGCCCCCAAAAGTAAGGAGGACTTTGCAGGGTCAACAGGGCTGAGTTTGCTGTTGTCATTTCCGGTCCCTAAGTCGATGCCAAGTGGTCCGCCTGGCTTAATTCCTTATTGACTTTGTAGTGGTTTGGTACAACTTAGCGGCTTGCTGAGGCATTTAAAGCCAACCATATTGCTGTGGATCTGGAGTCATATGTAGGCCAGACCAGGTAAGGATGGCAGATTTCCTTCCCTAAAGGGGATTAGTGAACCAGATGGGTTTTAACAGCAATCATCGATTAGGCTTTTAATTCCAGATTCAAACCTGGGCCCACCAGAGCATTACCCTGGGTCTCTGGGTTACTACTTCAACGACGATACCACTATGCCACTGCTCTTCCAAAAATGAGTTATATTGGACTCGAAATGTTAACTCTGCTTCTCCCCCTACATTTGCTGCCAGACCTGCTGAGCTTTTCCAGCATTTTCTGTTTTTATTTCAGGGAATTGGTGAGTCTGGGAAAGTTGATGAATTTGCGCGAACATG
Source organism: Carcharodon carcharias (assembly GCF_017639515.1). NCBI lineage: Eukaryota > Metazoa > Chordata > Chondrichthyes > Lamniformes > Lamnidae > Carcharodon > Carcharodon carcharias. The sequence continues at coordinate 53,668,744 of NC_054479.1, read as the reverse complement.
AGATTAGTGGCTCATTCCCAACATAAGTACTTCTGGGAGTTCCACTGGGGAACTGCCCTAACCCAAGTGGAGCATCCTGGACCCTATTTACAATGGTTTAGCCCCTTATTAATGACTGAGATGCTACTTACTATGCCTTTCATAATGATGTAAGTGCCCTAGAGCTTATTACTGTAATAACCATATAATGATGTTTGATCTCCCAGGATTTGATTGGTGTGATTAATACAGTGATATTTAATGATAACCTGCAGCAAATACGTATCTAATTATATTTGTGTTTTTTGAGGTGGAAATGTTTTGTAGACATTTCGTACATTTTGTGCACTGTGTTACACGGCTGTTAATCTCACCCACGAATTGCTACTGATTACTCACAGCAGCATGAGAGATGTCTGAAAATAGAACGGGTTTATTTGGAGCTGGAGTTCAAACTAAGTGAATCTTTTTTATTGGATTCTTTTCATTGTGTTGGCCGGGTTGATTGTGTCCTTGGGGAGTGCACAAATGAATGATGAATGTTGCCCAGGACACTTGGGATAACTCCCCTGCTTTTCGACAAAAGAGCGCCAGGAAATCTTTTATATCCACTTGAGAGGACAGACGGAGCTTCGGTTTGAAGTCTCATCCAACCCGTTCTGTATGAGTTCATCATGAAATTGGCCGTAGTAGCAGGAGTCTCAACATTGCTGTCTTCATTCTGATTTTCTCCTTATCCCTGTCTTAAAAGAGAGACCTCTTATTTTTAAACTATGTCTCCTAGGAAGGAAGACATCCTTCAGGTATCCACTTTATCAAGTCCCCTCGGCATCTTATATGTTTCAATAAGATCACCTCTCATTCTTCTAAACTCCAATGGGTATAGGCCCAACCTGTTCAAACTTTCTTCATAAAACAACGCCTTCGTCCTGGGAATAAGTCCAGTGACCCTTCTCAGAAGCCCTTTAAGAGCTGCTACACTCCATATTCCAGCCTTGTGCTGGCATAGCACTATCTGCACATGTACTGCACACTGTGGAGGCATGTGGCTGGGGAATTGCATTGATCAAATCAGATGACCTCGCTGAATCTGGTAAAGTCAGTTTCTCCAGCCTTCACCTCTGTGAGGGCACAGAAGGGTGACCCCTTTTCCCTGAGATTGAGGAATCAACATTGGTATTTCAGCTGGTTCACCCTAGCATCCCTTGTCTCAATGAAGACTTCTTTTAGGTAGATGGACACCAGGGAAGAGTAGAGTTGGTTTTTACTTGGCTACAGCATCAAATGTGGCTTAGTCTACAAAGTTTAACAATAAAAACTTATATTTATATGGCACCTTTAATGTAATGGAATATCCCAAGGCATTTTGCAGGAGCCACATAAGGAGATATTTGGCCAGAAGACCAAAAATTTGATCAAAATGATAGGTTTTAAGGAGTGTCTTAAAGGAGGAAAATTAAGTAGAGGGGTGGAAGGGTGTTAAGAGGGAATTCCAGAGCTTGGGGCTTGGACAATTGAAGGCACAGCCACCAATGGGGTCTTAAAAGGGAGATCTCCTTATTTTTAAACTATGTCCCCTAGTTTTAGCCTCCCCCACAAGAGGAAACATCCTCTGGGTATCCACCCTATCCAGTCCCCTCAGGATCTTATATGTTTTAATAAGATCACCTCTCGTTCTTCTAAACTCCAATGGATATAGGCCCAACCTGTTCAAACTTTCTTCATAAAACAAGAGGCCAGAATTGCAGGAGTGCAGATATCTGAGGGTTGTGGGGTTGGAGGAGATTATAGAGATGGGGAGGGGCAAGGCCATAGACAGATTTGAAAACATGGATGAGAATTTTAAAGTCAAGGCTATGCTTGACCGGTAGCCAATGTAGGTCAGTGAGCACAAGGTTGATAGTGGAATGGGACTTGCTGTGAGTTAAGACATGGGCAGCAGAGTTTTGGATGAACTAAAGCTCACAGCAGCCAGGCATAGGGTGTATGGTCATGAGATGTTGGGAGATGATGCTCATTACCACTATGAGCATGGCACCACAGATACTGCATTCCAATGGAATTAGACTTCTGTTTAACAGAAAGAAACAGATTACCGGTATCAGGTTTATATTTTAGAAATTTGCAGTTGTTTCACTGAAAAAAGACCCTCCATATCTCAAAGATTGCTGGGTGCTTTGGTGACAACCATAGACTGGGGCTGCTCCCATTTTTTTGTTTCTTTGCTGCTTTGACTTTTATCCCCTCTTGTTTCTTTCGTTTCCTTTTCTTTGCTTTTGGACACCGCTGTTCCTCATTCTGCCATTCACGCCTCCTCTAGACGCATCTTTTGTTTCTTGACTTATCCCAAAGCCACTCCCTTTGGCATTGCACCATCAAATCTTTTGCCATTTAATCTCTCCTGTCTTCCGGCCTGTCACAGACCTTCCCTTATGTTCTTTTTCCCACCGTCATCCTTTCACCTGCTCAAAACCTATTGTATTTCTAACTTTTTGCATTTCTGATGGAAGGTCACAGACTCACTGTTTCTCTCTCCACAGATGCTGCTTGACTTGGTGAGTGTTTCCAGAATTTTCTGTTTTTATTCCTGATTTCCAGCAGTATTTTGCTTTTTTATAGACTGGGGCTGCTCTGGCCTGTATTTACTGAGCCGTGTTCACCTGAAATCCTCTAAGGCAATAAAAAAGGATAACACTAGGTTAACGGGAGGAAACAAAGGTTTTGAGAACATATTAAAAATAGCTAGAAGGTACAGGCAGAGCATATTAAAAATAGACTGATTAGGTTGGATGAATGCCAGCCCTTATGGATCTCCTGGGCATGAATCAGCCTTTAATGAGACTCAGCTATGCTGTGTGCTGCCATGGTTAGAAATCATTGATTCACCATGCACACTATACAGTAATTGTCAGCAGACTGAATTAGATGGTGCGGAATGAGCTTTACTGCCTGAGCCTAGGTTATAAAGAATATAATCAGTAAGGGGCAAGTGAAGTGCCCTGATTCAGCGAAAATCAACCTTAATAAGTGCAAAAGGCAGTATTTGAGGAGCCAAATACTTTGGACGAGATGTCCAAGATTCGCAGTCTCCTTGGTGATGCCTTAATGTTTACAGTCTTGGTTTTAAGCTTAGAAAATATTCCTCTCCCATTAAGTCAATGTTGCCATGTCTTATAAGCCTGTAACATGTTGAGGAAAGTCTAGATCAGCCAATTCAAGAACAATACTACAGTGGTCCACTCCCAGACACCATTTACAATAAACACTCAACTCCCTCACTTATTTAGAATGTGGTTTCAAGTGGGCACTGATATAACTTAAATATATGCAGGCTTTTCTCTCGCATGTCGTTTCACCACGTGCTGTGTGATCTTCATGTGTTTAGCCAGTTCTGCTTCAGAACAGTGATGGGGGCAATAGTATTGGAATGGCAGTAAAGTGATCGCTGAGGAAAGAATTAAATGATTAAGGATAACAAGGTTTCAACACAGTGGCAAAATGGTCACTGCCATTGCCCACTGAGGACTCTATTCATAGGTCCCCAGTGGGAAAAAGCAGGGAATGGTGACCTTACACTCAATGGAAAAATAAAGCCACTTGAAGTATAAAAGGGATGAGAATTGAATGAAAGGTGTTGCAGAAAGTAGTTAGGAATAGGGAAGGCACAGAAGAAACTTATGTAGTTAGGATCTTGGTTAGCAAAGAGTGAGATTCATCCTTTTAATTTACAAAACTGTGGCATTAATGATTTCTTTATTTTTGATTACAGAAATAGGGAATAGGCATTATTTTCTGCAATGGTTTGTGTTACAAAGCAAGTTTTGTTCTCTTGCAGTTGTTGTAATATGCCTTTTAAGGGATAGCAGCATGACATCACTAAAAGGGAAATGTGTCATGTAACCGGTCTTAGCTTCACTTTTGCTTTGAGCAGAGCACACACATAACTCTGATGACTTCAAGCTTTACACCTATGTATAAATGTTCTCATGTGCCTAGTCTAAATAAATGAACCCACAATGTGTTTACCAAATCCCTTATGGGCAATTAGGTATTATATCATTACACTTACACACCAGAGGTCATTGGCTGAGAAGCAAGTTATCCTGTCTGTGAGAGCGCAGTCCAGATTGTTTGATCTTGCTATCAATCTGATAAGGAGTGTTTTTATGACAGCACATTGGCCTGGATTTTGGAACAACATTTGCCATTCACTACACTGACAGCTGCCCGCAGACTATTTACAGGATATTCAATGGCAACATATTATCATTGAGCATTTGATCTAGATCCATGCTCTACACAGGGAATCCATGGCGAACAACACAATGCCTCAAGCAATCCTCGCTAAGACATGCAGTGGCTAAATCAGAAAGTATAAGCTAGATTTAAATCATATACAGAAAACATAATAGAGAGGTAAAGAATATTTACAATAGAAATTTTTATAAATCTCCAACACTAAGAAAATTATGGAGGAATGAGACTCCACATATGAAAAATTAAATTTCAGTGCCAGAGAGGTTGTTTGCAAGTAATTATGGCCAGAATATAACGCTCTTCGGGCGGGTGCATGCCCGTACCAACTGAGCGTATAATGATGTGTGATGACATTAGGTAAGCATCCCGAAGTCATTGTGCACTGGCGTGATATTTCGGTCGGCGGGCATGTGCGGGAGTCAGCAGCATGCCCACTGGCAATTAAAAGGCCTATTAGGGCCATTAAAGTTACAATTGAAAGAAATTTTTCGCTGCCCGTCCAAGCTTATGGTTGATGGGCAGCCAAAAAGACCAAGCAGCCTTTGCATTTTTTAGGAAACTTCATCCAGGGCAGGATGAGGTTTCCAACAGCAAATATAAATAAAATAAAAAATCTTAACATTTCATTAATAACATGTCCCTGCTCATGTGACAGCGTCACATAAGGGGACATGTTTTATAACATTTTAAAAGCCTTTATTTTTAATGATCAAAACTCTTCATATCCCTGAGGCAGCTCTGTGCCACAGGGAGCTTTTCCAGCATGCACCCGTACGCATGGGTGAACTTGTGCTCTAGCCCCCCCCCCCCCCCCCCAGCACTCCCCCGGCAGCGCTGAGCACTGCCATGCGTGTTTCACACTGGGCAGGCCTAAACCGGTTCCCGAGCCCGCCCGATGCGGGAAAAATCCTGGCCTATGATTTTTCACACTATTAAAATTTCACATATGAATACACCAGCTCCAACTTTTCTTGTTGTGTTTATTGGCTAAAGTGCAGCAACTTTGTGCTCTTACATTGATTTGAATGCTGAGTTTGTAGGTGAGATATTGTTATAGTTTAGCCTGTGGGTGAGCAGGGTATGTTGGACTGCAACTCCCATTTTCCATGTTTGACTGTGCAGGTGCAGACTCTGGAAGTTGCTGTCCAAGTTACTCCAGAATAATGGTGAGTGCTATTAACCTCACTGTTATTCTTGAAGCAAAATCCAGTCAATTGTGTCAGCATTAGCATTCTGTGGCTGTTACAAGCACTATGCATCAATACTCAGAACATAAAATGCACCTATAAAAGAATGAAACACAAAAGGCGAGACTAGGAGCAGAGGAGTATAAAAGTTGAGGCCAAGCACGGAATGGAGCAGTGTAAAACGAGACCTGGAGTGGAGCAGCATAAAAAGTGAAGGCTGGAGCAAACTGGAGCAGTGTAAAAGGCAAGACCAGGACTGTCTTTCTGACTGTTGAGCCTGATCCGAATGGGAGGAAAAGAATTGCAAAGTGACGGCGCAGCTCAAGGAGTCGTATTGGGTGAGTATACTGGTAAACCTTTAACTTACTCTATAGTTAATTAATTTAAATTAAGTTAAAATTAAGCCTAGACCAATTAATTAGTATAAAAGCTACTATGTGCGCAATTAGTTAATCAGATCTACAGGATAAAGTTAAAAATTAAATAACAATTTAAGAGTTCTTAGATTTTCAGTAACTAGCAAATTCTGAGGAATGTAGATAATAAGAGCTAAATAAAAACATTTTAAGCTAATCTTCGTATAAAATAAAGTGACCTCAGCACAAGGGATGCAACTGATCGGTGAGCATTTATTTAAGCCTTGAGTTTATTTCTGTTAAGCCTGTTAGGAGTCCAATAAATAGAGGTATGGCAGGGCATCTCAGTTCTGGGGAGTGCACATCCTGTTCCCTGTGGGAACTCCAGAACACTTCTCATGTACTTAACAGCCACTTACACAAAAATTATTGTCTGCCACAGCAGTTCAAGCCTAGCTTTCAGAGTCTGAGCAGCAACTACAGTCACTGTGGTACATCTGTGAGAAAGAGTTTTGTGGAAAACACTTTTCTGGATGTGATTACCCTGCAGTTTAAGGATGTGGAGACAGAGAGAGAAAATGGGCACCATTCAGGCAGTCAAGGAAGACCAGATAGATAGTGCAGGAGACCCCTGAGTGCAACTTGCTCGCTAACCAGTGTTCAGTTTCTGAATACTAGTAAAAGTGACGGCTCCTCAGGGAAGTGCAACGAGAGCCAAGTCCATAGCACCATGGCTGGCTGAGCTGGACAGGAGGCGTGAAGAAGATTGGAAAGACAATAGTAATAGGGGGTTCGATAGGGGAACAGACAGGTGGCTGCAAGTGTGAATCCAGGCTGGTATGTTGTATCCCTGGTGTCAGAGCCAAGGATGTCATTGCTGAGCAGAGCACTTTGAGGGGAAATTGTAAACAGCCAGAGGTAATGATTCATATTAATACCACCATCATAGCTAGAAAGAGTGATGAGGTTCTGTAGGCAGGATTTAGGGAGCTAAGAGGAATCTAGCAAGCAGGATCTCAAAGGTAATAAATTTGGATTACTCCTGAAAGGGTTTAGGTTCCTAAGCCATTGGGACCGGTTCCGGGGAAGATGGGAACTGTACGGCCCAGATGGGTTGCACCTCAACAGGGCCAGGACCAATGTCCTTCTTGGACAGTTTTCTGTGCTATCGAGGAAGTTTTACCTAACTTGGCACGGGATGGGAACCAGGATGTGACATTAGAAAGGAAAAGCAAGGTGCACAAAGGATTGGGAGTGACAAAGCACTTGAATAAGAAATAATGAGGCATTAAGTGGGGTCAGAGTAAGCGGGAATGCAGTAATACCTAAATTAGGTTTGAGTGCATGCATATGAAATGTATGCAGAGTGTGGTAAGCAGGTAGCCAGTGGAGAGTATAATGTTGTGGCGATAACAGATTTGGCTCAAAAAAGTGCAGGGCTGGACACTAATATTGCTGGATACAAGGTGTTTAGGAAAGATAGGGAAGGAAAGAAAGGAGGAGGGGTGACAGCATTGATTAAGGAGAATATTACAGTGCTAGAGAAAGAGGACATCATAGATTCTGTCCTTGACCCTTCTATCTAGTTAGAGCTAAGAAACAAAAGGGTAACATTATATTACTTGATGTGTTCTATGTGTCACCAACTATTGAGAAAATATAGAAGAAGAAATTTGCAAGGAAATTACAGTGTGGTGCAAAAACCGTAAAATAGCTATAATGGGGAACTTGAATTATTCTAATGTAGACTGAGATAGTAATTGTGAAAAGGTCAGAGATGGGTAAGTGTTATCTAAGTGTGTTCAGGAGAATTTTCTAGATCACTATGTTTCTAGCTCAATGAAGAAGACGACATTGCTGGATCTGGTTTTAGGGAATGAGTTGGATCAAGTGCGCAAGTAATCAGGAGAACATTTAGGGGACGGTGATCATACTTCCATAAAGTTTAGGGTTTTTTTTATTTATTCATTCGTGGAATGTGGGCGTCGTTGGCAAGGCCAGCATTTATTGCCCATCCCTAATTGCCCTTTAGAAGGTGATGGTGAGCCACCATTTTGAACGGCTGCAGTCCATGTGATGTAGTTACACCCACAGAGTTATTGAGAAGGGAGTTCCAGGATTTAACCCAGCAACAGTGAAGGAACAGCAATATAGTTCCAAGTCAGGATGGTACGACGTTGGAGGGAAACTTTCAGGTGGTGGTGTTCCCATGCATTTGCTGCCCTTGCCCTTCCAGGTGGTAGAGGTCACAGTTTAGAAGGTGCTATTGATGGAGCTTTGGTGAGTTTCTGCAGTGCATCTTGTACCACGCTACTGCCACTGTGCATTGGTAGTGGAGGGTGTGAATGTTGAAGGTGGTGGATGAGGTGCCAATCAAGTGAGCTGCTTTGTTCTGGTTGGTGGGGAGCTTCTTGACTGCTGTTGGAGCTGCAGTCATCTATGCAAGTGGAGGTATTCCATCATACACCTTTCTATGCCTTGTAAATGGTGGACAGGTTTTGGGAAGTAGGGAGTGAGTTATTCTCCACAGAATTCCCAGCCTCTGATCTGCTCTTGTAGCTACAGTGTTTATATGGCTAGTCCAGTTCAGTTTCTGGTCGATGGTAACCCTCAGGAAGTTGATAGTGGGGGATTCAACAATGGTAATGCCATTGGATGTGAAGGGTAGATTCTCTTGTTGTAGATTTACTATGGAAAAGAACATGGAGCAAATCAGAATAAAAATATTTGGGAGAGGGCTAATTTCAGTGAGAGTGAGAATGGATCAGGCCCAGATAAATTGGAATCAAAGATTGGCAGGCAAAACTGTAACTTTCCTTTAAAGCAGAGATAGTTCAGGGACAATCGAGGTATATTCCCTCGAGAGGGGAAGGTAGGACAAAAAAAGCCAGAAGATTCCAGATGATGAGGGAGAATAAGATGAAGCCGAAAAAGTGAGAGCCAGGCTGAATACAGAGAGTTCAGAGTGGAAGTGAAAAAAGTAATGAGAAGCCAAAGAGAGAGTATGAGCAGAGACTGGCGGCTAAGATTCCAATTGGATGGATAGCTTGGATGTGAAGTTGGCTGAATGACAGGACTCCGAGATTAATGGTGAACAATTGTTTTTCAGACTGGAGGAAAGCACATTTTGGTGTTCCACAGGGGTGGATGTCGGAGTATTGCTTCCCTTGATCTATATTAATGACCTAGACTTTGCTGTACAGGGTACAATTCAAAATTTGCAGATGACACAAAACTTGAAAGTAATGTGAGGAGATAGTGATAGACTTCAAGTGGACATAGACAGGCTGGTGGAATGGGCAGGCACGTAGAAAATGAACTTTAATGCAGAGAAGTTTGAAGTAATACATTGGCAGGAGGAATGAGGTGAAGCAATATAAAATAAAGGGTATAATTCTAAAAGAGGTGCAGGATCTTGGGGGTGTATGTGCAAATTTGTTAAAGATGGCAGTTCCTGTGTTCCTAGGGCATGATGAGAAATTGGCCACTTTAGGACCTCAATTGGCGATGGGATGGGAAGGCCACCCATGGGCCTTCCCACCACAGACTTATTTGGGTGGACGCGGGAAGGCAGCAGGATTTCCACCCACTACCCTCACTCCTGTTTAAATGCCCCCCACCACCAAACCCACTATGAGGGAGAGCATTAAATTAGCTCTGTTTCCACAGATGCCACCTGACCTTCTGTGTATTTCCAGCATTTTCTATTTCTATTTAAGGTTGAGAGAAGATTTGATAGAGATGCTTAAAACCTTTAGGGATCTGGAGAGAATAGATAGGAAGAAACTGTTTCCATTGATGGGAGGGTCAAGAATCAGAGGGTACCAATTTAAATCGAATGGCAAAAGAACCAAAGGTGACATGAGGGGAAACGTTTTTAACACAGTATGTGGCTAGGGTCTGGAATATGCTGCTTGGGTGTGTGCTGGAGGCAGCTTCAATCCTGGCTTTCAAAAGGGAATTGGAGAATTATCCGAAGAGAAAATATTTGTGGAGCTACACCTAAAGGGCAGGAGAGTGGAGCTTCTCTTGTAGATAGCCAGCACGGAGATGACAGGCTGAATGGCCTCCTCCTTTGCTTTAACCCTTGTATGATCGCCTTTGTTTAGTTGTGGCAGATGCTGATAATTACTTTCGTTCCCAAGATTCACACGTTCAGCCCCACATTACAGTATAAACTACGCGCTTTCTAAACCCAGATGTAGAATTCTGATAAAAGGACTCTTAGGGGCCTCATATCAATTTGTTAAATTGGACTTGGAGAAGAGATGACTGGCAAGAAAGCTAAATAATTGATTGCAGTCTAATCTGTAGTTCTGTTTTGTTTCTATATCATTCTTAATAAACCTACTTAATAATTTAGCCTATGCATGGTGTGTCAGCATTCAGGCTTGGGCTCTATCTGGTTGTAGACTACCAATCAAAACAGAGCCAGATAGCATCATTCTAAGTCCATGTTGTTCTTCTGGTTCTATTTTGGAATTATATCCACTAGTAAAAGGCTTTTGCCGTTCATTTCATACCTAAGGTCAAGTTTGGAGTCAGAGGAAGCACAAAGGTGACACAGCAGACAGCATGGATAAAGAGCACTGGAGAGTATAGCCTGACTTATAATGCAGGGATTCTAATAGATTTACCCATAGAGGGAAGTTTCCTGTTTTGGGTGGTATTCTTTATTTTCCCTCCTGTGACTTTAATTTTGGTTTCGTGACACAATCGGCAGGAGGGTGGGCAACCTGATGCAAGACTTCTTTCTCATTGAAACCTCTAAAAATTGTTTCTGGAACTTGCAGGCTAAGGGCGGGGAGTCATTTTACTGCAAACACTTTTTTCCTCCACTCTGTAGGAAAACTTCCCACTGAGTTGGGTGTTTGTATATCATTGGTGTATTATGCTACACTTTGAAATGAGCTCACAATATGGCATGTTGAACTATTTTAACCTTCATTATTGTCTCAGCCTGTCCGAGAAACAGACTCGGACAATGTCAGATCTCTTGTGGCACTGCTGGAAGAGTTGCAGGATACACTTTTTTTATACCGATTGGTGTACCGGGCTGCTTTTGTTACCTTTACACTGATGACAAATGGTGATTGAATCCAAATGTTATTGTAATGGAATGGTGAAGGTGGTGTGGTGCATTTATTGCACCACCACCTTCTCAGGGGCTATTATGGTTGGGCACTAAATGCTGGTCTAGCCAACAATGCCCACATCCCATGAGCAAATAAATAACAGCTCAATACCCCACTGACGGGGCCATGTGGATGAAAGGCTGCTATTGCTGTCTAATCCTGTGTAGAGGTCTTCCCTCCATCCAGCTGTCCCTAGTAGGTTCAGGCGTCTTCAGTGCAGTCTTTCTGTCTTGGCCAGTGAATGTGCCTCCATGTTGAGGTGCCCTCGCAGTCCCTGACCTGCCTCAGAGGCGCCTACCTCCTCCATCAGGGTTGCCAAGTCTCCAGAGCTGCAGGCCCTCTGGGGAGCCGGTCCATCATCCTTGACAGGATGGCAAAAACAGAGGAAGCTAATTAGGAGGCTGCCTCCTGGAAGATTGTACCACCAGTTTCGCTGTGGCACGTGCAGCTGGGGACCCTCATTTGGTACCATCATCCGTGGCCACAAAGCACATGGAAAAATCTTGCCCACAGTGTCTGTTATCTTAACATAAGAACATAAGAAATCCACATGTTGTATTTCAGTGAATAAGTTTGTGAGAAATGGTTTGAGAGAGATTCTTGCTGAGAGGAATGGGTAATGGAGAATTTATGGTCTGGATTCAGTATGTCTATGCAACTGGGCTGTAGACGGGGTGTTACAGTGAGTGTAAGTTATAGATTACAGTAAGCGTGTTTTTATAGTGCATTGCAGTGGTTATATCTTATGGAGAGGGTGTTGCACTGAGGGGTAGATTATAGTGAGACTGTTACAGTGAGGAGTCGATAATGGAGAGGGGTGATCATGGAAGACAGGTTATAGAGATGTTACAATTGAAGGAGAATCCAGAGGGTTCTGTAAGAGGGCATTTGATCTTCCATCCCAAGTCTTCTTCACTGAGCCGCTCTTCTTTTTTCTTCTTTTCTCTTCCCGTGCCAAGTGGCATAAGAGGCGGACAAAGCGTGTGCTTCCATTAGCTTCCAGAGCTCGTTTTTTTTTCTGAGCTCTAGCCGGACAATATTTAATGCTCAGGTGGTAAAGACAACCAGTTACCAATTCCTTGGTTGAGGGGGGACAGTGACAGTTAGGTTATAAAGTGCAGATTATCAAAATGATCTTAAGCTTATAGGAATGGTGTGACAATAACGGTTCAGAGATGGGGTTACAGCAGATTAGGTTACAGAGGTGGTATGACAGTAGGAGATAGGTTAAAGCAGTGGGGGGAGGTGGGTTGTATAGACGGTGCAGCAGTGGGGAGTGGGTTATATGGAGGGTGCAGCAGTGGGGGGTGGGTTATAGAGAGGGTGCAGCGGGGGGGTGGTTATGGAGAGGGTGCAGTAGTGAGGGTGGGTAATAGAGAGGGTGCAGTAGTGAGGGTGGGTAATAGAGAGGGTGCAGTTGTGAGGGTGGGTTAGAGAGAGGGTGCGGCAATGAGGGTGGGTTAGAGAGAGGGTGCGGCAGTGGGAGGTGGGTTACAGCGAGGGTGCAGCAGGGGTGGTGGGTTAGAGAGAGGGTGCAGCAGTGGGGGGTGGGTTATAGAGAGGGTGCAATAGTGGGGATGGGTTATAGAGAGGGTGCAGCAGTGAGGATGGGTTATAAAGAGGGTACAGCAGTTGGGGGGGTGGGTTATATAGAGAGTGCAGTAGTGGGCGGTGGGTTATGGAGAGGGTGCGGCAGTGGGGGGTGGGTTATAGAGAGGGTGCGGTAGTGGGGGGTGGGTTGTAGAGAGGGCGCGACAGTGGTGGGTGGGTTGTAGGAGGGTGCAGCAATGACGTGTGGGTTGTAGTGTGGATGATGTAGTGGGGTTGGTTTTTGAATGGGTGAGGCAATGGGCGTGGAGTTTCTGGAGGATGAGGCAATAGGGACGGAGTTTCCAGAAATTAGGCCGTGGGTAAGTTCCCCAGCGAGCGAGGTGCTGTGGGTGCCTTTGAGAGAAGGGGATGGTGGGTGTAAGTTTGAGAGCAGTGGACGTTGTGGGTGCATTTGAGAGAAGGGTTCACTGGGGGTGCATTTGAGAGAGGGTGAGGCATTGCGGGATGGCTTAGAAAGGAGCTAAAGTGAAGTGAATTCTATGGAGCATATTTTATTAAGACATTCATATGTGTTTTAATTATTTTGTTGGAGTGGTTGCCCCTTTAAATCGTTCACTATTTTTCAGTGAGTGGAAACACTTGAAGTAATGATTCCTGGGGACAGATGGAATGTGCTTACTCCAGCTGTCAGGTTATTTTACCTCATTGACCTCTGCAACTGAGTTTTGTGTTTTGTTGTGGGATTTTGTGGGGCCTGCTGTCTCTGTGTGACTAATCTGTAATTTATTCAATTTACTGTATTCAGACAGTTTGTAAACACACTAAATATGAGTGTCTTTGCGGCCCTGGCTTTGTTTGTGACCATTTTATATGCAATGGGATTTTGGAAATCCAGTCACTAATTTCTAAATGGACTGTACATCAGAAGAACCAGAGGAATTTCCGACTACAACTGAGCTGCTTTTAGAAAGCACAGTGAGAGAGATTACCAGGTTTGAAGCTGTCCTACATAAGAGACCTCCAAAGGCCATTGGTATCAAAAGCCATCTCATAGAGACAGCCGCTACCTACTGTGTCCAGTAATGACCTGGTATACAAGCAAGTGAATCTGACTCAGACCTGCAATACTTCAACGACTTGAAGTCCAGCCCTGACATGGTTACTGTCTTACAAACACATTAGGGGTCTGATCTAAGCCCCTCGGCCCATCAAACTGTTGAATCGTTTTCTACTAATAAATGCACAGGCAGAAATGTAGCTTACTTTGTTTGTGGGTCTCATGCATTGACTGAGAAAGTGTAAGAATTGGTTTACTTTTTAGATTTCTGCATAGTAATGGGAAATGGGGGAAAGAGCCTGTTTATGCCAGGTTTCTATCCCCACTACCCTGGCTTGGGGGATCCTGGATGCACGGAACTGGGTCTGAGCTAGAAGTGCAAACTGGCCTAGTGTTAAGGATGGCAGATGAAGTGGAAGGGTTTGCTCCTGGCACTCCCCATCCCACTGTCATCTGTATGTGCATTTGATGGGGGGGGCCTAAGAAGCTGACGATTGGAGTCTGCACTGTGACTACAAGGGTCCTGAGACCACCTTAAAGCTCCTCTTGGTGTTAATGAGTTAGTTTTCTAATTGACAGCCCCACTCCTGCCCCTGCCCTTTTTGATCCGGGCCTGATTGCTGGTGCCTGTAGCTTCCAATTCACCCTGTCATACAGTCAGGCTCGGAGACGAAAATTTACCTTGTGTTGTTCAACAGCTCCTCCCTTGATAATTGTCAAACATCAGACAGGAGGATTGGGAATGAAACCACTGATGTCATTGGCTACCATGCAAACGGCATTTCCTAATCTATCAGTCTCAATGTGAGGATCTCTTTCAGTTTCCAGCAGAACATGTCAATTTTTACACTGTGCAGCTCCCAGCAGGATTTATCTCAGAGGAGAGGGTAGAGGCGCATGTGAGGCGATTCCAAATTTTCCCTAGCCCTGAAGTGGAATAAAATTACATCAGCGTGTATTTTTTAAAATAAGTTGCTGTTAGTGATATTATTGATATTAACAACCTGTTAGGATTTGTATTTTGTTTTATCAGTGAGTGCTAATGGCATAATCAAGGGAAGAATCACAGAGCTAGACACTGAGGTGTTGGATCTACATTAGTGGAGGTTTAGAGGGGGAGGGGTCATTCTGATCACCATGTGTGATGACATCATAAAAATGTTCATTTTGGAATCCATTTATGATGTCACTACATATAACAACCAAAACATTTCTTCCCTGATGGTAACACAGACCACTTCTGGGAGGACGGACCAAACCTAACACAGAGGTGGATTAATTTTGGTCATGGTATAGTCAATAACAGGGAGCTGGATGACATTGAGACTCTGTCCCTTCTGTATGGTTACTGTGAATTGCTACAGAGAGATTAACTATCAGGGATCCTGTACAGGAAAGTCGGGGGACCACAAACGAAAGGAGAAGATTTACGGATTCCCTTATGACAGCTAAGTAAGAGTCAGTGTTGGTCCATTTTAACAGAGGTGTTTGGAGGGAATAATCAAATCTTCAAGTGGTAGTGTGTGGTAACATGGCACAGCCCCATGATCTAACTGCTCCTTCCCCAAGGCCTCAAAGCTGTGGAACTCCATTATCTTTCCTCCGGCAATCTTCAAACTTTTAATGTCCAATCTTGGCACCTTCCCATTTTTAGTTTGTCTACTCTACTTGTTTTAACCTTGGTGGTATCTTTATACTGCAGATTTTGACCTGTGAATACAGTTTCTGAAGGACAGGGTAGCTGATGAAGGAACTGGAGGTGACTAGCTGATGATGCATTCATATTAAATTCCTGTCTGTGCAATTTAACCCAGTTGTTGACCTGTTTTTTTTCCAATCAAATCCTTTTTGTTGTATATATTAGTTAACGACCTTGCTAAAATAGCACAGATAGGAACTTATTGTGTTAACCTGTGCTCTAAAGATAGCACGCAGTGGTAAATAAATCGCTTGATATTCAGTGTTCTACTGAATAACATTTTAGAACAGAGGTTAATTAAAATGTAGCTACACTGTCGTCACCAGAGAATTGCTTTCAATGAGTTGTTTGAAGCCAGTATTTGGAAGTGAAACACTGATATGTTAACCCAGGCTGTGAAGATTCTCAAACATCTTGAAACTGAGAGCTGATAATGCACTTTCAATCTGAGCCAGATATTGTTTTTTGTTTTATTTTGTGCCCTGCTTATAAAGCACCCAACCTAATAACCATTCCAACCATTTGAAGCTGTATCCTGTATCCATTCCAACAGCACTTACACCCCACTGTCTGAGTCACACTCGAATTCTAATCACACTTTTTTTGATTCGCCAAGAACTTGTCTGCTTGGAGCAGAATTGCCTTAAACCCATTCTGGCTCCCCTTAATTAATTAACCCTCATTTGTCCATGTGACTATCAATTTTGTCCCTCAACATTGTTTCTAGAAGCTTCCCCACCACCAAAGTTAAACTGACTGGCCTGGAGTTGCTTGGCTTATCTTTACACCCTTTTTTGAACAAGTGTGTAACATTTTCAATTCTCCAGTCTTATGGCAGCATGCCTGAGTCTAAGGAAGACAAAAAATTATGGCCAGTGCCTTAGTACCTTTGGATGCATCCCTTCCAGTCCTGGTGCTTTATCAACTTTTAAGTGTAAGCAACCTATCTAATACCACCTCCTTATCAATGTTAAATCCTTCTAGTGTATTACTTACCTTCTCTGGCACTGTGGCCAGGGCTCCATCTTCTTTCTTGTTAAAGACAGATACAAAGTATTCATTCCCTCTTTCTCCATGTGTAAATCCCCTTTTTGATCCCTAATCGGCTCCGGTCCTCCTTTTACCACCCCTTACACTATACATATGTCTGTAGAAGACTTTGGGATTCCCTGTAATGTTAGTGACTAATCTCTTTTCATACTCCTTCTTTGCTTCTCTTATTTGCTTTTTCACTTCCCCTCTGAACCTTCTATATTCAGCCAGGTTCTACATACGAGTACATGAATTAGGAGCAGAAGTAGGCCATTTTGCCCCTTGAGCCTGCTCTGCCAGTCAATAAGATCATTGCTGATCTGATTGTGGCCTCAACTCCACAATCTGCCTTCACCTAATATTTACTATCCACCTGAAATCTATCATAAGCACACATTTTCTTCTTCTTAATCTCGATCTCTTTTGACATCCAGGGAGACCCGGATTTGTTTGCCCTACCTTTCCCTTTCAAGGGAATATACCTTGACTGTGCCTGAACCATCTCTTCTTTGAACGTTCAGCTACTGTTTCTCCTGCCAACCACTGAATTCAATTTGTCTGATCCAGATCTGTTCTTACCCCGTTGAAGTCAGCTTTCCCCTGGTTATTATTCTTACTCTAGATTGTTCTTTGTCCATTTCCGAAGCCAACCTCACCCTTATGATACAAAGATCACTGTCCCCTGAATGCTCCCCGACTGATATTTGATCCACCTGGCCCACCTCATTCCCAAGAACCAGATCCAGCGAAATGCCCCCTCTTATTAGACTGGAAACATACTGCTGTAGAAAATTTCCGTGATCTCCTGCCCTTCTCTGCCCTTTACACCACTACTTTTGCAGTATACATTTAGATAATTAAAGTCCCCCATTATAACTACCCTATAATTCTCGCACCTTTCTGTAATTTCCTTGTAACTTAAGTAGTAGCATTGGAATTCAGTACAGTAGAGTGAATGAGAAGGGCTTGGTTCATTTGAATTACTTGCTGAGATCAGAGGTATCTGTAGAAGAAAATTGGGTGCAAGTCATTTTTGTGTCTAATTATAATATGCCTGAGTATTTTACGATGATTTGGAGCTCCAATTCACACACGGCAGACCTTTAAATCTAGAAATGGTTGTCACCATGCACCTCAATCTGTATGGGCCTGGATCCTTCCAGGTATCCATTGGGAACCTGTACAGGATTAGTTAAGGGGCAGTAAGGGCCTAATCTTAGCAGATAACTGATGCCCTTATACATAGGGCTGGTAAACTTGTCAGATTTAGAATGTCCCTGACAAAATAAAGCCATGAATGGGCAGCACGCAGGTTCATGTCACAATGAGTTCATTGTACGCTGCTGAGGGACAGGGTTCAAGTGGAAAGATGGATACTTGGTGATAAGGCTTAGGCCTTGCTGCATGGCTGATGTCTTCTTAATCCCTTGAAGGAAATTTATTTATCCCTTTTATAATCCACCTTGAGGCCCCATTGTTATGTTCCAAATATATTCAAACCACACTGCCCAATTATGTTGATTTACACCCACTTTATGTTCAGCCATATGCTAGTGAGATTGACGTAAAATTTGAGCTTAACTTGACATCAGTGGAATGGCTGTACTAACTGCACCCCCACTGAAAGTTTCTAGCTGGTATTTCATACTTTGCTGCTCTGTGTTTTGACATAACTCTTTTAGTGAAGGAAAGTCTGTAACTGACATAGTATTGGAATCCATTTTGTGCAGCGCTTCAATGAAACATCTGTCTTTGTACACTCAGAGCAACTGCAGGCAGCAGCTGCCTTTGTTTATAGTTTTAGTTTTCCCTAGGCTCTCTGTTTGTTGGATTAAAGTTGTCATTTCATTCCTCGTTCTTGGTCCAGATCCAACTTGGACATTGCAAAGCTGCAAGGAGTGTACGTATTTAAAATGAGTTGAAGGCACTTTCAACCCAGCTCCCAAAGGAATGCATGGGACAGATCAGCCTACAGCATGTCATCAGATCAGTAATCTCACTCTGGAGCCCATGCAGGTGGGTGATATGCAATTGGGAGCATCATTCTCAGGGTGCTTTTTTGTCATTATGGTGAAAATGTATTGTTGGGGCACAGTAGAGGTAAGTGAGATCCAACCATGTTATATTTAAGGTGTTAATGCTTATAGAAGGACTATGAAGGGGACCTATCCTGCTAACCTGCTTCATGCTGGCAGTTGGCAGAGAATGGAGGGAAGTACTGAGTTCCATAGCACTGAAGTACTGCAATTTGATGACTAAGGAAATAAATTTTATCATTGAATTGATTTGTTTTTCCTTCATGAGATGTGTATCACAACACATCGAGAGCTTTTCACTTTAGTAGTACAATTTTTTAATTGTGTCAAAGACTATTGCAACTTTGAAAAGAAATTTGATAATTAGGCAATATTGTAGTGAACTTGTATAAATAGAGCTAAACATGATTCTGGAGACTGTCAGAACTGAAAGTGAAATCGGAGCTTGAGATGGTGACTGAAGATTTGTAATTTGTTGCATTATGAGATCCGTGCACTCAATTTGGAATGAAATATAACCAACTGCGTGATAATCTCTTGACATAGGAAGCATTTGTTTTATCTGCATACAGAATATTAGCTTCCCTGGGTAAATGGCATTGGCCTGCCTGTTAGTCCTACTCGGGCAGAAACAGGAGGGGCTATGTGACATCATGTTTAAGTAAGCAAAACAGGAAAACCTGCTACACCCTCTTTCGTATTGGGATCATGATATAGCACATAAGACAAGCTCCTCTCCATTTCTTTAATCATGAAGAGGGTATATATACATTAAAGTGCTGGAGTGTGTTGTACTGCATCCTAGAAAGAATGGATATAGGTTTGAGACTGCTATTCCCTGCATTCTGTGATTCATGGTCTTGCCCATAAGGGGATGGATGCAAGCAGGAGTGGGCGTTCCAATCAGGTAAGGAAAGTTAATGAGGTGAATTGATCTGCAAGTGACTCACACCCAGCTCCTTGGTGCCAGGTGTAGAACAGCAGTTGCTGAGGTCTGTCAGCAAGTTTTCATCTCTCTTTGCCTGAAATAAGTGATGACATTTAATAAAAATGTTAAGATTTTAGTGCAATTTTTCATTCCCCCTATTCTAATTCAGTCCCCGCCTCCCAGAAGACATGGGATGTGTGGTGTCGCTAGCAAGGCCAGCATTTATTACCCATCCCTAATTGGCCTTGAGAGGGTTAGCTACTTGCTGGAGCAGCTGCAGTCTGTGTGGTGAAGATGCTCCCACAGTACTGTTAAGTGGAAGTTGCAGGATTTTGATCCAGCATTGATGAAGGAACAGCAGCAAAGTGGCAGAGTGTGCATCCCCTGCAATGATGTAGTATGGGATTAGTATTGCCTCATTGGTTATCACAAGGAATGGCAACATATGCTAGAGTTGACCCCTGATCCCAGTGGTTTAAATTGCTGTATTTCTATCAGCTCACACTGACTCTCCATATGTGGTACCTTCCGAGCACCAACTATATTAAAGTATTTGTTTTGAAAAATCAATAGATTCACCCATTATATTGGCCGATTGAAGATGTAAATCTTAGATGGTGATAGGTCTGCCATTGTGTGTCAAATGGGGTTAATTCTCTAAGCATTATTGGAAGCTGAGGCAATTATCTAACAGCTGTCTGCGTTTTCAGCTGCTGTACCTAATAGTTCAGGTGACAAGTAGTCATTTGTTTGGAGCTGTGTGAGTGCCTCCAAAATATAGAAAAATACAACAAGGCATTATTTATCAGAAAGAGAACCACCCACCAGGAAAGGGAAAATGCTGGAAATACACACAGAGTGATCAGAATCTGAATGAGAAAAAATCTGAGGTTCGTGTTTGAAGCTTGTTCCTTCATTGGAACAAATTGTTACTCAATCTTACTCTCTTGGATGCTCACCCATCGCGTCTTTCACTAAAAAGGCAAATTCTGTTTCTCTGAATGTTGAAGCATTCTTAAATGTTTTCAAGAGAGAGGGGGGGGGCGCACAATCCGTGCCAAATCTCAATTCTGTCTTTTACATGAGCTTGGAGTTATCAATGGTTCAGATTCAGACCCTTACATTGCATCAAATTGGGCTGTCAGTATTGCTGGTGATCTTATATAGGGTGACTTGGTGATGTCATTGCTGGGCAATCTTTTGTGCATTAATATTTATGTCACCTCAGCAGTTTCAGTGCATGATCCACAAAGAAGAAAAAGAAAAACTTGCATTTGATATAGTTTCTTTCACAACCTCAGGATGTCCCAAAGCGACTTACAGCCAGTAAAGTGTTCTTTTTAAGTGTAGTCAATATTGTAATGTAGGAAATGCAGCCACCAATTTTGTGCACAGCAAGCTCCTCCCAACAGCAGTGTGATTGTTGTTGGTTGAGGGACAAGTGTTGACCAGGGCAATAGGTGAACTCCCATGCTGTTCTTTGAACAGTGCCATAGGCTTTTTTATGCCTGCTTGAGAGGGCATATGGAGCCTCAGTTTAACATCTCATCCAAAGGATGGCAGGTCTGACAGTGCAGCACTACCCCTGTCCTGCACTAAAATGTGGTCTGGGATTTGAACCCATAACCTACTGACTTAGGCATGAGTGCCACTGACTCAGTAAAGACTGAAGGAACTTCACGGCATCAAAATAAAATGGGGAACTTAAATTATTTTTGTTTTAAAGAATGCTGGAATTATGGAAGAGTGGTGGAACTGAAAACCCAGGTAGGTTTTAAAGATGACTGTGTGGATTCCTGGTAGGAAAGGCTATATATAGTTATTAGTTCTCAAACCTAGTGGGAGGTTGGAAGGGGAGAATGGATGGATTTGTGCCCTTCTATCTGAAACATTACTAGTTGTCAGTTTGACTCAAATATCAGCATTCTTATTTCTTCACTCATTTGGTCATGGGCTCAAGCCCAATTTCAGGATTTGAGCACATAATCTAGACTAATGTTAAAATATTGAGGAAGTACTGTTTTGTTGGTGCTGACTTATTTTTCAGATGAGTCATTAAATTAAGAACCCAAACTGCCTTTTCAGACAGATTTTTGATTATTTCTTATGGTTGATATTCATCCTACAACCAACCACTAGCAAAGTTCATTGCTGTTTGTGGGGCTGGTGCACAAATTAGCTGCTACATTCACATACACAAGAACAACCTCTGTCTCCATGTTACATAACAACCAGAGTCTCCCTGGATGTTAAGATCACAGACTGAAAGGCCCACAGGCAGATCCCAGTACCACGATCCCCCTGAGCATCTGTCGGGAGCAAAGATTGCTAAAAACCTAGGGTCACTGTATCCGCTACTCAACTTAAACCACCTGGCAAGGAATGACCTCAATGCTTGAAAGATATTATATCACTTAAGTGCACTGAAAACTGCCAACTCAGGCTCAGTTGGTAGCACTTCTTGTCTCTGCGTCACAAGGTTATGGGTTCAAGTTGCACTCCAGAGTCTTGAGCACGAAGCTTAGGCCATCACTCCAGTGCAGCACTGAAGAAGCTGTTTTTTTTGGATGTGAAGGACTCCATAATAGTATTTTGAAGCAGGGTGAGGGAGTTCTTCCTGGTGTTTTGGCCAATATTTACGCCTCAACCAACAACAGTAAAATCTGGGCATTTTCACATTCCTAGAATTATAGAATATGCAGCAGAAACAGTTTGTGGGAGCTTGCTATGCACAAATTGGCTGTCCTTTATATTTCATGAGTGACTGCACTTCAAAAGTACTTCATTGTGCAGTGCTTTGGGACAAGCTGAGCTCATGAAAAGTGCTATATAAACGTAATTTCTCTTGTTACATTAATAGAATAGGCCCTTCCTTTCGGTATCTGTAAACTCCACGTAATCTGATGCAACGTTTAAGCTGCCGCTTTAGACTGTAGGAAAGCTCAGACCTGCACTGACTGCCGAAACCCAGCACCCTTCCCCTGATAGCAGAATTCAGGTTAAACAGTCGTGCTGTTGGGTTAAGCAGGTATTTTGGCAACACAGAGAGCAGAAAAGTGGCTGTTCCATGATTAAGTTAAATCAATGCCTTCCGATATAGAACATATTCTGTATTTTTATAGAATTTCATTTAAAGAAAATTAATATTTTCAGTGCAAAAAAATCACGAGGTATGTGTTTATTCAGAAAAATCCAATGTGAGAGTCACAGCCTTGAACAAGTTCTTGTCCCCCTTAAATGCAAGGGCCCAACTTTTGGGCTCTTTTTGATATATAAAAGGGAGCATCTTACACTGTTCTGGTATTTAACTATGAAGCACCTGTAATTTTACTCTACTTTGTTTAATTGCAGCTAGGAACATGTCACCTTTGGATCCCACAAGTGCAGATCAGACTTAAGTTCATGTATTGTTGCTGCAGTGGGGAATTAGAGGGATGAATACATGAGTGAGAGCGAGGGGGATCAGCAAATGGGTTTCCAGCAGCTTATTGGAAACAACGGGGCTTTA
Source organism: Carcharodon carcharias (assembly GCF_017639515.1). NCBI lineage: Eukaryota > Metazoa > Chordata > Chondrichthyes > Lamniformes > Lamnidae > Carcharodon > Carcharodon carcharias. The sequence continues at coordinate 53,646,019 of NC_054479.1, read as the reverse complement.
AGGCAATTGAAGTCGCCACTAGTAGTAGAGCCTCAGGCTGAAAATGCTCTATCTCTCTTTCTTTCCATCTCTCTCTTGTGGTGCCGTCACCCACGCGCTGACAGTTTGCTACAGCCAGAGACTTCTAATGACACGACAGATGGCTTACAGGAGACTGAAATATCCTTCCTCTCTGTCACACGGCAGCACTTCTGCTTAATTAGAGCACTTGGTCACATGATTTTTCTGCCGCTGAATCTTGAGCCAGCCTTTCCCACTTTGAAGTGACAGAGAACGCAGCAACAGGATAAGGTGAGTACAGTGTGCCCCTGTTCTCCCTGTATGTAAGGTGGGCTTTAGGATTCCGTGTCTCAGGTAAACATTATTGAAAGCGCAGCGTGGGGAGGGTGTGTTGAAATGTGTTTTGGTCAAGTACTGTGGATCAGATAGGTCCATCAATGCCCAAATCTCCCCCTCTGTGCAGCTGTCTGCTTAGAGCCTGGTGAAGCACTGGGTGATATAGGGAACATTTGATATGATTTTTCTGTTAATGAGGGAGTCTGTATGGTCAGAGGCTATGGAAAATTGGACAGTACTGTAATCAGACCTGTGAAAGAAATTGAATCTGTGGGGAGCATTATGGAAAATTCTATGACTTCAAATATTGTTATTTTTGATTTTACCTCTGTCAGCTGTTTTATATTCTGCCTCACCTTAGCAAATAGATTGTGGTATAGGTTTTGCAGTACATGTTTGCACCTCGTCTGGTTCATGCCTACATTACCTTGCTTCATGCAGTGCTACAGTGAAGTCGATGTTTAACACCTCCCAGATGTGATGGGAATGCCAGAAACACAGTACACCAATTAACTAACAAGCCTGGAGCTTGGCAGACAAGTGAGGCATGGGTGAAAGGAGGAGCGAGACTCGTGTTAAAGAACCGCAGCAGAGTAAACATCATCTTAGGGTCACCAACTCTTCAGGATTGCTCTGGAGTCTCCAGGGATTAAAGATTAATCTTCTGGACACTGCTGCAAGCAACCCAGGAGAAAAATCATTGATGTTTAAAACCTGATTTTCCTTCTTGTTTTCTTTGAATACTTTTGTTTGAGTTATAAAAATATTGGAGATGTGAAAAAATGCAGATTGACTGTGCAGAGCTTTTGGGGGAGGCAGGTCATGTGGTGAAATCTCCAGGAATATGTCAAACCAGAATTAGTAACCCTAATTTATTGTGTAAAAAAAAAAGAGCTGGATTTAGACTTTGTTAGGCAATGGGATGAGGGCCAGGGCAAACAAATGAATTAATGGTGGGTAATTATCAGCTTCATGCCTGGGTGGCAACGTACGTGCTACAGTGTAGTGGCTGCCCAGCTGAACTGGTTTCAGTACCAGACAGTCCATCCACTCCTCTCCACCACATTGTCACCCAGGCACTGACATTGAGAATAACCCCCTCAGTGACAGGTGGGATTGTAGACTGTGAAAGGAACAGACCTTGATGGGCCTCACGGTCTTTCCCTTCTCTACGTTTTCTTGTCCTGAGTCTCAAGGTGTGACTGACATCATGCTCAGTAATAGAAAGAAGGATCTGCATTTGTAAGGTGCTTTCAGGACCTCAGGATGTCCCAAAGTGTTTGACAGCCACCCATTACTTTTGAAATGTTAAAAGAAATGGGACAGCCAATTTGCACACAGTGAGGTCCCAGGAACAGCAATGAATTAAATGACCAGATCACCAGCCTTAGTGATGTTGGTTGAGGGATAAATACTGGCCAAGACATAATCCACTGTTGCTTTGCATGATTTAGACATTGTTTTTAATCACAAGTATGATATAGGGATTGAGTCTAATTATCGAATTCATAAGGGAACTAGATGAGCATATCTGCTTTTCAAGGCTGTGGGGAAGGGCGATATCCTCACAATATTTCAGCCTCTCTAATGATTGTAATTCAGCCTTCACTTGGACTGGAAAAAAATGGAAGGATTGCATGTAGTGAGGTGCCTGGTTGATCCTCAACAGAGTGAGCAAAGCTCCTGTTAGGTCACCAGGCTGGGACTGCACCTCTATCTTTTCATTAGGCACCACTCTTGAAACTAAATAACAAATGAGTTGTATTTGTGCACTGCAGCAAGCCTCGGATCCCTGTCTTGTATTGGTGATCTCACGTGAGATCTATATTGACCTGTCCCGCCTTGTGTATAAGTTATCCTCTGGGTTGGAGATTAATAGTTACTTCAGCTTTACTTTTGCAATAGTATTCCAAGGCAGGTTCAAACTAACCATTTTAGGATCTTGTAATTGCCTTCACTACTGCAGGTGCTCTTGCTTCCTATTACAGAGACGGCAAAGCCCATGTTTGGGAAGATTTTAAGTGGGCCACCTTCAGTTTAGCAGGCATTATCTGGGAGTAATGTGTGAGTGACATGTGATATGGGGAGGGTTATGGGTGACATGTGATTATAGAGAAGGCTGGGGATAATGCATGGTGTGGGGAAGCCTGGGGGCAATGCATGGAGTGGGGAAGCTTGGGGGTAATGCACAGTGTGGGGTGGCCTGGGGGTGATGCGTGGAGTGGGGTGGCCTTGGGGTAATGCATAGTGTGGGGTGGCCTGGGGGTAATGCATAGTGTGGGGTGGCCTGGGGGTAATGCTTAGTGTGGGGTGGCCTGGGAGTGATGCGCAGTGTGGGGAAGCCTAGGGGTAATGCATAGTGTGGGGTGGCCTGGGGATGATGCGCAGTGTGGGCTGGCCTGGGAGTGATGCGCAGTGTGGGGAAGTCTAGGAGTAATGCATGGAGTGGGGAAGCCTGAGGGGTGATGCGCAGTTTGGGGAAGCCTGGGGGTGATGCGCAGTGTGGGGAAGCCTGGGGGTAATGCATAGTGTGGGGTGGCCTGGGGGTGATGCATAGTGTGGGGTGGCCTGGGTGAGAGGCGTTGATGCGTGGTGTGTGGAGGCTTGGGTGGGAGGGGTTGATGCGTGGTGTGGGGAGGCTTGAGTGGGAGGGGTTGATGCGTGGTGTGGGGAGGCTTGGTGGGAGGGGTTGATGCGTGGTGTGGGGAGGCTTGGGTGGGAGGGGTTGATGCGTGGTGTGGGGAGGCTTGGTGGGAAGGGTTGATGCGTGGTGTGGGGAGGCTTGGGTGGGAGGGGTTGATGCGTGGTGTGGGGAGGCTTGGTGGGAGGGGTGGATGCGTGGTGTGGGGAGGCTTGGGTGGGAGGGGTTGATGCGTGGTGTGGTTTATTTATTACCAACCATTTAATCTTGTGCTATGGGGCTTCGGCAAAATGTTGTTCCCATTGTGATGCAGACTCTCCTCCTAGAGTACTTGGGCCTGAACTTCACGCTTGGCCGAGTCGGTGGGGCCTGGAAGCAGACTCACAATGCGCTTCAGCCCGGGATCGGCCCCCGAAAACAATTTCATGCTGACTGGCCAAATAAGAATGCCCCAGCGCTGCCAGTGGTGGTGGGGGGGTGGGTGGGCAGGTGGGAAAGAGGGTGGGCACCATCAAAAGTGAGGGTGTGGGTGGGCACTTCTAGCGAACTCCTTGAAGGCAGACAGCTGCTGCGAGGCTGCCTCAGGGAGCTGCAGACCTGGACAGACTAAATGAGAAGAAAAAAAGGCAGCAAACTGTGTCTAAACAGCCCATTCAAGTATCTGACAGCAGAACTCAGTCACCAGACATCACTTTTTATTATATTTCACCCCGGGCATTTCATCCCGCCCTTGGATGAGGTTTCATCTAAAGCAAGGCTGCCCATTTTGCCCAAGCGTGAAATCACACGGGCAGCTTAAAATCCTAGACATTAATGTTTTTAATGGCCTTAATTGCCCCGTTAATTCTCAGCGGGCAGGGCTCCAACTCCCGCACGTGCCCACTGACCTCAGTATTGCTTGTGTGCATGATGATGTCGGGACACACGCTTGACGTTTTTCACGCAATTTCACCTGCATTTGGGTCTGGCGCTGCCCACCTGATCAATGTCAGATCCTGGCATAGGTGACAGATGGGTGGAGGCTGGAGCCCACTGTTTCCTCTTTTTGACATACATCCATCCCCTTGTTTCACCCTGACTTCCATGCGGACAGTAGCTCGGAGTCCCAAACCATGAGGGAGACCAATTAGGGCACTTTTATTCATAAACTTAACCTGATGAGAAGTTGGGGAGGTGGCCAAAGGAACAATCCTAAATGGTCAGCTTGGAGTCTCTTTAAAAATGGAGAGAGAGGTAGTAAAAAAACAGGCATGTTGCAATTCCACCTGCATGTTAGAGAGCCCACCCACAACTCGAGGCTGCAGGGTGTTTACACAAGCCAGCTATAAAATATCAGTTATTGCAGTTTGCTAAAATTATGGTGAAAGCGCCAGACAGCACATTTGCCCTAGATGTACATCATATTTATGTATATTTAGGAGTTATGCTAGTACCTAGGTGTGCAGTATACATGTGTATGTAGATATAGATATACAAGGTGTACAGTATACATGTGTATGTAGATATAGATACACAAGGTGTACAGTATACATGTGTATGTAGATATAGATACACAAGATCTAACCAATAGGAAAAGCCATTCAGCCTATCTTAATTCATCCATCCAAACAGACCCTACAACCCCTTCATTGCAGTATTCAGTTTCGTAAGTGATTCCAGGGTTCTTGTCCCACTCTTTCTGAGAACTCCAAGTGTTGATCACTTTATGTGAAGATCAACCCAACCTTACATTTTCATAGTTTGAATTCAGGTTGTAGATATGTAATAGATGTTGTAAATTGGCTCAATATTGCAAGAGTTTTATTTTTGAAGATCTGATATCTGCTGATTTGTTGTGAAAGTTGGTGCATGTTTGTCTTGTCAATAATTTGTCCAGGCTGTACGTGCAAGGCAGAAAAATTAAAATTAATTTGTTCCTAAACTCACTTTGGATAACTTAATTCTACTGTGTATATGTGGACATACACAAGATCGTTGCCATGCCAGTTTGATTATCCCTGAACTGCAGTAGTGCTGTACTTGGGCCATCAATTTGCACTTGGGGAGAGGATATAGAATCTGTTATTTGTCAACATTCCTCTGACTCATTTGCACCCTCCAGTTTCTTTGCCTGATCATTGATGGCCATACCTTCAATGGTCTAGACCTTAAGGGCTATTGGGAAAAGACGGTGAGTCGGAGCCAGCTGAATTTCTCTTGCAGAGAACTGACACAGACTCGATGAGCTGAATGGCCTCCTTCTGTGCTGTGTAACCGTTCTATGATTCCAGGTTCTGAAAGTTCCCCCTCAAACCCATTTGCCGCTCCACCTCTTTCTCCTTCTTTTAAAACTGCTTAAAACTTTTGGCCAAGCATTTGGTCGCCTGCCCTAATGACTCCTCCTTGGTTCTGTGTCCATTATTCTCTGATTACATCTCAATGAAATAGCTTGGAATGTTTTTACTACATGAAAAGCAATATCTAAATGCAAGTTGTCATGTACTGTAGCATGACATGCAAGCTGAGCATGTAAGTTATGATCTACATTAAGAATTTGGGAAGCTCGCAGCAGCCCTGAGTTTCCTGCCACTGAATTGGGGACGGTGATTTATTAGTATGCTGTGGGTCTTCCAGTCACTGCTGACACCACTGTGGGCTTTTGCTTCTGAATATCATGAATGATGCCTTCTGAGCTGAGTTACAATTACACAGTGGGGTCCATTTTGATAGGTTAGCTGTTGCCTGGGGTTAAATTCATTAAATCATGAATTAGTGATTATTTGGGTCTAAATGAGAGATTGGCAAGAATTATGTTACACCAGGGACATGGTAATAGCCCGACACGAGTTTGTGTCTCCTTGTTTAATAACCATTTTGACAACAGTTGATAAATGCTCAGCAAGAAAGTAAGGGTGCAGTCGCAGGCAAGGCTGTGTCACAATATGATTTTAACCATCTTCGGCTGTAGGGTGGTACCGTGATAAATCCAGTGAAAAATCTACCATCCACTGCATGTTCAAACAAAGTTGCTATGTTTTTTAAACTTGCTTGCATGAAAGTGACCTCGGTAAACATCCATAAACTGTCTGTATTGTTATTGAGGGTCAAAGCAGCAGTACAAGGATGTAACACTGTGACTAGCTCGATTGATGTGCTCTGCAATTCAATGAGAGTCCTATGACTCTCAATGCGATCTGATACTGGCTTGCCAGTCAATCAATTTGAAATTGTTATTCACACATTGTGATGCAAAATGCTGACCCCGTGTGTAGATTCTGACTTTCTCTAAGCAGACGTGATTCAGGCACACAATTCCAATGGACTAAACACCTTCCCTTTCATTTACATCATATAGCGTTCCAATAAACTATACCCCTTACTACTCCCTGCAAATTGTGGCTGACTTCCCCTCACTATGTAGACATCTGATGGAGCAGACTCTTTCCCCTCCATTCCTTTCATTTGAAATTTCTGATAAGAGCATGAAATTGCTCAGTTAATTTGAGTTTAATGTGCACTTGCTTTATTGCACTCACTGCAACCAAGTTACCACAACATTGAAGAAGAGTCATAAGGACTCGAAACATTAACTTTGTCTTTCTCTTCACAGATGCTGTCAGACCTGCTGAGTTTTTTCAACAATTTTTGTTTTTATACCACTACATATCGCCTAGAGATGGTAGCGTATTGTGCAAAGCTGATTGATTTTATGTTAAGTCGATAGTTTTGATCAATGTTTCCTGTTTAGGTTATGTTATTGAATTAATTATTTAAATGGACTCTGTTATAAATATGTGGAAATTTGCCATTTCTGTTATTGCATGTACAGCTCTTGAGAAAGCAGTTATCAGGACTTTATTTAGCCTCGGAAAATTCAGACATCAACACAGTGTCAAAGGCCCTTGTATGTTTGGGCATGAATGCAGCACATTGTTTTCTCCCGTGGATTCCAGCTTCAGGTTGCTAGCTCCATTCAACCAGGTTACGTGGGAGTGGTTAACAGTATCCATGATGTTCCTGGAGATTTTTTTGTGCACAGTTTATCCTCTGCCTGTTCCCTATGGTGAAGGACATTTAAGTGGTTCCATTTAGGCACAAAAGCACATGCATATTATCTGTCAGTTTGTGGTTTGACAGTCCTGACATTATAAGACTGTGCTTGTCGGCAACCCATGACATGTTAAACATAGTGAGTGAAATAGTTACAAATACTGACCCAACTATATGGAAGACAGACAAAAAGGGGAAAAACTTACTCAAGATTCTGATCCAAGGTAGGTAGAAATGTGACCACGGGTTTTTATCAGAGGACCTATCTATGAATTCTAATTTGCAACGGAAGTTAGACAGTGATGTGAGCTAGTTTGTTATCACTGTTAATAATTTTAACATGAATTTGTGCTAAATGCCCAGTTTCATTTAGAAGGCTTTAGGAAATGGAAATAGCATACTAGTGCAGACAGGGATTCTCTTCAGAAATTCGATTTTGTTACATTGTTAGGGCAGATTAGAAGGAGGTGTCCCTTTGGCTATAGCACAGATTAGATGCAATCTTGGATTTTTTGGGAAGAATAGAGGGAACTTTATTCCATATTAATCACGTGCAGGGGAGGCGATGAAGTAGTGATATTGCCGCTGGGTTAGTAATCCACGGTATTGCTCTGGGGACCCGGGTTCAAGTCCCGCCACAGCAGATGGTGGAATTAAAATCTGGAATTAAAAGTCTAATGCTAGTGAAACCATTGTCAATTGTTGTAAATAATCTGGTTCACTAATGCCCTTTAGGGAAGGTAAACTGCTGTCCTTACTTGGTCTGGCCTATATGTAACTCCAGACCACACAACAAAATATGGTTGACTCTTAAATGCTGGCCAATGACACCCACATGAACGAATTGAAAAAGTACCACAGCTGACTTGGGAACGCTATTGGGTCGTGTAGAGGAAGATTTGTTTATTGTTGCTGATGGAATATTTTTGCAATCTGAATCTAATTAACGTCTCTCTGTCTTCTATCAAGGACCAGAATTTATGCAGACCCAGCTTGACATAGCTGCTTGTGATGTTAGCATTTGTAAAGCCCTCATTCTGATTCATTAAGGGAATTGGATATAATAATTACAACTATGTTAAATAGCTTTTTACAGAAAATTGCAGCATTCCTCTTAGGCAGAAGGTGAAGTGTTTGTCGTTGTACAAACCTGGTTGCAAGTCTTTTACAAATTGTAATCAAAGAAATCCATCCCAGAGAGACTGTGATTCACATGGCACTGTCACTGGTGCTGAAAATTCCACAAGTCTTGCTGATAAAGGTGAATTCCCCAACCATTTACTGAAAGCATTTCTGGAAGTATACTCCTCTTTCAATACCAGTAGAACCAATAGAATTCATTTACTACTGTGGTGCTCTGAGTTTCCCAGCTAACCTATATCATAAGGGTGGTTTGATAAAAACCAAAAGGGCAAAAAGCAAGCAATAGTTTCTCCATGAACCAGCCGGACTGATGCCAAGTAGTCTATTGGAGTTTCTTGCCAGCTGCCCTATGCAACCATTTTCACTAGCTAAAGATGCTGACAGCTGGAGCATAACACTGCCATGGTAACATGATACTGTGTGCATAAATGCTGAAGAATGTGTCAATGTCATTGCATTGCTTATGAACAGATATCTACCACATAAATGCTTCCTGTAGGAGTCTCTGAATGGTGATCAGAAACAGAAAAGTTGGTGATTTTCAAAAGCTAGTGTTAACAATATGTTGAATATATTGTTAGGATTCACAGATGAAGGGCATTGTTTAATTGGGAGCACATATAAATAGGGGACAGCTGGGACACTGGTATGATAGGAGAGCTGTGAGTCTGAACAAAGTAAATAAACTCTCTCAGTAAAGAAAGCTCTGCTTCTTGGCTTTGACTTCATCAACCGGCTTGGATTCTATTAACAGGCAGGAATGCCAAGATCATTGCCATCATTTCCCACTATCATAGTTGAGACTAGCTAACTGAAATTTTGGAATCAATCCTAGGACTTTCCTGGCCTGCGCAATGCAGTCACTCTCTGGGAAAGCTTGCTGAACCATGTGCTGAGCCTTATTGTCTCTGGCTCTAACTCATCCTTTCCCAGCACTGCAAGACTGTGGAACGTTTTACCTCCCTCCCTGTTTCCTTTCTGCACAGGTTATGGGTTTTTAACACCCATTTTTACCAACCAGTGATCTTGATCTGCCCCTCTCCTACTCTGTTAGATAGTCTCTGATAGTGAGCCTTGATCTTTCACCAGGGTTTTTCAAGAAAAGAAAACTCAAGTGATGCTGCAAAGATCCATCTCTGAACAGTCTTGGGTTTATAGAAAGGGCTCCCAGCTAAAGTAGTTGAATCAGTATTAATTATACCCTTTTAAGGGTGTACAGGATACACAAAAATGTCAAGGGTGGGATTTCAGGTTAAAGGTACAAGTAGATTATCAAAAATTGCGTGGAGCGCAATGATTCCTATGCTCTTAGGACTGTTGGAATCTTGTCTGTGTGGTACACTAGTTCAAAGTTGAATAGTGTGGATTATAGAGTTTGAAGTTCAACTTTGGATACTGGTGAAATTTCAGAGCTCTTCCTACCTGGTTGTCTGCCTCTCAGTACAGAGTTTAGTTCCAGGCAAGCTGTGCAAAGTTTTTTTTTAGGTTGCGGCATTTAGTTTGTTACAAAAATTAAGACACATTGGTATTAAAGGTGATGTGGCCTCATGGATAGAAGAATGTTTAAGGAATAGAAAGCAAAGATTGGGAGTTAATAGAAAGCAGATTGTGATACTCCAAATCTGTTCTGGAGTATCTTTTCCAAGTAATACAATTATTTAGAGAAATTATGTTGAAGTTTGTTGATATTAAGTCAGGATGCTTGACAAAGAAGAATAAGACCATAAGACATAGGAGCAGAAATTAGGCCATTTGGCCCATCGAGTCTGCTCCACCATTCAATCATGGCTGATAAGGTTCTCAACCCCATTCTCCCGCCTTCTCCCTATAACCTTTGATCCCCTTACCAATCAAGAACCTATCTATCTTGATCTTAAATACAATCAATGACCTGGCCTCCACAGCCTTCTGTGGCAATGAATTCCATACATTCTCCACTCTCTGGCTAAAGAAGTTTCTCCTCATCTCTGTTCTAAAAGGTCTTCCCTTTACTCTGAGGCTGTGCCCTCAGGTCCTAGTCTCTCCTACTAATGGAAACATCTTCCCCATGTCCACTCTATCCAGGCCTTTCAGTATTCTGTAAGTTTCAATCAGATCCCCCCCCCTCATCCTTCGAAACTCCATCAAGTATAGACCCAGAGTCCTCAAACGTACCTCATATGTTAAGCCTTTCATTCCTGAGATACGGAGCCCATAATTGCTCACAATATTCTAAACGTGATCTGACCAGAGCCTTATAAAGCCTCAGCAGCAAATTCCTGCTTTTATATTCTAGTCCTCTCGAAATAAATGCCAACATTGCATTTGCCTTCCTAACTCCCAACTCAACCTGCAAGTTAACCTTCAGAGAATCCTGGACTAGGACTCCCAAGTCCCTTTGCACTCCAGATTTCTGAATTCTCTCCCCATTTAGAAAATAGTCTATGCCTCTATTCTTCCTACCAAAGTGCATGACCTCACACTTCCCCACATTGTATTCCATCTGCCACTTCCTTGCCCGTTCTCCTAACCTGTCTAAATCCTTCTGCAGCCTCCCCACCTCCTCAATACTACCTGTCCCTCCACCTATCTTTGCATCATCTGTAAACTTAGCCAGAATGTCCTCAGTTCCTTCATCTAGAACATTAATGTATAAAGTGAAAAGTTGTGGTCCCTACACTGACCCTTGATATAGGAGATTAAAAAAGGTCATGAGTTAAAGGAATTGGCAGATGGATGACAGCTGCTGCTTAATGCAGGAAACTGTCAAATAATACATTTTGCAATGAAGAACAGTAACAGGACGTATACCATAAAGGTTAAGAGTCTTGAGTGGAATACTGCTCAAAATCAGGCCTCTAAATGCAACTACTTTGAAAGTAACAAATCCTTCAAAAAAAGTGTTCTTTTAGTTGCTTCTTTATGGTGAACCCACTACATTTTAGACCTTTGATAAGAATGAAAGTGTTTAAAAGGTCATGTTCCTTTTCATAGACGAGAACCCCCCTATACTGGGTGAGCAGAGGTTTAAGGAAAGGTTTGCACTTTATGGCACGTTTCACAAACACTGTCCCAAAGCTCATTACAGCCAATTGTAGTATTTTGAAGTGTACTTACTGTTGGAACATGGGAAACACAGCAGCTAATTTGCTGATGGCAAACTCCCGCAAACAGCAGTGTGATGATGACCAGGTAGTCCGTTTTTGTGATGTTGATCGAGGGATACCAGGGATAACTCCTCTGATCCTCTTCAAAATAGTGCCATGGGATCTTTTATATTCACCCAAGAGGACAGACAGCTTTCATGGTCTCATCTGAAAGTTGGCAGCTCCAATAGTGTAGCACTCCCCTCAGTATTGCAGTGGAGTGTCAGCTTTAATTTTGTGCTCAAATCCTGGCGCAGGACTTGAACCCACAACTTGCTGACTCAGAAGTGGGTGTACTGCCAACTAAGCCACAGCTTAATTCCCTCCAACTAAATATTCAGAAGTCAGAAACCATTGTCGTTGATCCCTGTCATGAACTCTGCTTCCTAGCCACCACCTCAATCCCTCTTTCCGGTCATTGTATGAGGCTAAATGAGTTCACAACCTTGGTGTTTTATTTAACCCCAAGGTAAGCTTTCAACCATATAAACATGCCATCACTAAGACTGCCTATTTCCAATTCCATAACATCACCTGAATCTGCTGCTGAAATCCTCATCCATGCCTTTGTTACCTCCAGACTTGACTATTCTAAGACATTCTTTGCAGCCTCCCTTGTTCCATGCTCTGCAAACTTGAGCTTATCCAAAGCTCTGCTGCCCATGTCCTAGTTCGCATCAGCTCCTGCTCACCAATGTCTCCTGCGCAGTTGCACAGCAACCTGAAAGTCACTGCACACATGTGCACAGCCAGGCATAAATTTTAAAGAGATCATGCAATTAAATAAACCACCCACGCACTCCAAAAAAGAAATTCGTAGGACCATTGCTGCTCACCCATTTCCCTAGCGCTTTGGCTCCTGGTTAAGCAATGTCCTCATCTTCCTCTATCTGTGTAACCTCCTCTCACCTTGCATCATCTGAGATCTCTGCACTCTAACAGTTCTCGCCTCTTGAGCATTCCTGATTTTAATCACTCCACCATTGATGGCATCATGCCTTCAGCTGCCAAGACCCTAACCTGTGGAAATTCCCTCCTTAAACATTTCAACCCCCATCTCTCTCTTTTCATTAGTGAGACGCTCCTTAAAACAAAACCTCCTTGACCAAGCTTATGGCCTATAGTATCTGCTTATGCTGCTTGGTGTCCAACTTTGTTTGTAAAGTGCCATGGGATGTTTTATTACATTAAAAACACTATATAAATGCAAGTTGTTTGCTTATGAAGCAGCTTCACCCACACCTACACTAAGGAACACAATTTAAAAACTACTGCCATTTGGATTGTGTGCTGACTCTAACTCAACATCTGTCTCCCAACCCCCCACGCCCCCCCTCAATGTATTGTGTAACAGTTTAACTTGGCTATGAAGGGCTGACACAATGTCTGGCACTACCTGCTATACTAACCCTGATTCATGGTCTGTAGAATTACTGGTTGTAGCTGTCCCATGGTGTGGAAGTGGCAGTTGTTGAGTTATCTGTAAGATCTGCTCTTTTCCTACCTTGCGTTGCCTGATTTCACAGCTGTTCTGGCAGAGGGATATTCGAGGAAAAATAAATGAACAAAATACCTTGTCAAAACAAAGAAAGCCGGAGAAAAAACTTCACTTGATAATATCAAAAAAGTTAGTATGCAGATGCGGCAAGTGATTTGGAAAGCAATTAGAATGTTGCTGTTTATCACAAGGGGAATGGACATAAAAGTAGGGCTGTTTTGCTATAATTGTACAGGGCATTGAGACCACACCTGGAGTACTGTGTACAGTCATGGCCTCCTTATTTAAGAAAGGACTTAATTGCATTAGAGACAGTTCAGAGAAGGTTTACTCGACTGATTTCTGGGATTGGGGAGTGTATCTTATGAGGAAAGGTTGGACAGGTTGAGCCTATATTCATTGAAGTTTAGAGGATTGAGAGGTGATCTTACTGAAACTTTTAGGATCCTGAGAGGACTTGACAGGGTGGATGCTTAAAGGATGTTTCCCCTTGTAGGAGAGACTAGAGCCAGGTGACACTATTTAAAAATAAGGGGTCTCCCATTTGCAACTGAGATGAGGAGAAATGTTTTCTGAGGGTCTTCCCCAGAGAGCGGCAGAGGCAGGGTCATTGAATATTTTTAAGGCAGAGATAGATAGATTCTTCACTAACGAGGGGGCAGACAGGATAGTGGCGTTGAGGCCACAGTCAGATCAGCCATGAGCTTATTGAATGGCAGAGTAGGCTCGAGGGGCCGAATGGCCTACTCCTGATCCTAATTCATTTGTTTGTATGGTTGGTTTTACCTATCCAACTGTAGTGATTCATGGGTGAGGAACAGGGATACAATGTAGAAAAAAGGATATACTTTCCTGAGTGCAAACAAAGGTGAGGCAATTGTCTCAAAATATTCCTTCAGAATGGTTGAAAGGAGGTTTGCACAAGTGAACGTGTGCAGAGTAAGTTCCCAGTCTCGGCTTTGACATCTGGGTGGAGAAAGAAACCATCAAGGAAAGGGTGGGAGGAGGAAGCAGGTGTGAATCCAGGAAAATGGGCAGGACGAACTAGAAGACACTCCAGGAAAAGGACACGAACTGTTCTACTGATTTTCTAGCAACATCTGTCTTTCAAGAAACACTAAGACAAACAGATTAATTGGATATTTAGCAGGTCTGGCTGCATCTGTGGAGAGGAAAACAGAGTTAACATTTCAGTTTGACCTTTCATCATGGAATGTTAACTCTGTTTCTTTCTCATACAGATTCTGCCAGAACTGCCCCATTTCGTATTTTTATTTCATATTTCCAACCACCGCTGTACTTTGTTTTTGTAATTGTGTATTTACCTCATTGTTGTCTGTAGAATCTTGCTGCATGGAAATTAGCTGCTGTGTCTATCTAACAGAGATTACAGTTCAAAAAAATAATAATTGGCTGTAAAGCTCTTTGAGATGCCCTGTGTTTCAGATTCAGATCTGCTGTTTCAGATTCCACTGGGGAGTGAGGGAGAATGAGTTAACTTTAGATCGTTTTGCATCTTACAATGACATTGCCTGTTATTTTGAATAAGTAAAATGACAGAATCATGTTCTAAAATTGCCGAGGCAAAGAACTTATTCCTCAGGGCAGTGTCCTCGGCCCAACCATCTTCAGCTGCTTCATCAATGACCTTCCTTCCATCATAAGGTCGGAAATGGGTATGTTCGCTGACGATTGCACAACGTTCAGCACCATTTGCGATGCCTCAGATACTGCAGCAGTCCATGTCCAAATGCAGCAAGACCTGGACAATATCCAGCTTGGGCTGACAAGTGGCAAGTAACATTCATGCCACACAAGTGCCAGGCAATGACCATCTACAACAAAGAGAACTAACCATCACTTGACATTCAGTGGCATTACCATCACCGAATCACCCACTATCAACATCCTGCAAGTTACCATTGACCAGAAACGGAACTGGACTAGCCATATAAATACTGTGGCTACAGGAGCAGGTCAGAGGCTAGGAATCCTGCAATGAGTAACTCACCACCTGACTCCACAAATACTGTCCACTAGCTACAAGGCACAAGTCAAGAGTGTGTTGGAATACTCTCCACTTGCTTGGATGAGTGCAGCACCAACAACACTTGAAATTCAACATCATCAAGGACAAAGAAGCCCGTATGATTGGTATCCCGTTCACAAACATTCTGTCCCTCCACCATCGATGCACAGTGGAAGCAGTGCATACCATCTACAAGACGCACTGCAGGAATTCACTAAGGCTCCTTGGACAGCACCTTCCATACCCACAACCATTTCCATCTAGAATGACAAGGGCAGCAGATAGATGGGAACACCACCACCACCTGGAAGTTTCCCTCCAGGCCACTCACCATCTGACTTGGAACTATATTGCCGTTCCTTCACTGTTGCTGGGTCAAAATACTGGAACTACCTCCCTTACAGCACTGTGGGTGTACCTACACCACCCAACTCACCACCACCTTCTCCAGGGCAATTAGGGATGGGGAATAAATGCTGGCCCAGCCAGCGATGCGTGCATTCCATGAATGAATTTTTTAAAAATTATGCCTTCTGAAAGTGAGGGTGATTGAAGCCTTTAGGGTCCAATACAAAATTAGAGCAGAGTGTGACTGGAAAAGGTTTCTGCCCCACATCCAAGACCTGTTCAGATCTATGCCTCAGAATTTTCGTGCAATACTTATTAGGTTGGCTATTGACAGCTGGTGACAGAACATTAGTAGGCTTTCATGGATTTCCTTCTCCACTGTGACTGTGACTAACCATCCATTTGATGACTGAACAGATAGCTCAGTCTAGCAGTGTCCTTGAAGTGCTCTGATGTCAGTTCAATTCTTTCCAGGGCTGTAAGGTGCCCCATGCAGTTGACCCGGAATGTGATTTTCTTCTCTTTTCACACCGTGACTAGAGATACACAACAATGCAGAGGGAGGGCATACTGAGATGAGCAAATTGTATTGTTGTTGGCTTCGGGCCTTTCCCCTTCCCCAATTACATTTTGTTCCTTTGTAGCATCGTCTACAGTCTTGAGGTCAGCTTCTACATGTAGACTGATGATGCTCAGCTTCATCTTTGAATGCAGAGAAATGTCTCAAGGTGCTTCACAGACCAAAAAGAATTATCACTGAGGCAAAGAAGGATACATTAGGAGGGGATGGGCTGCCAGGAGTGAATTTTAAAATAAGTCTGACTTGGACATAAATCAATCTCTTGGAATTCCTTACCTAACAGCAGTGTGCAAGCGGCATGGCTACAAGGACCACAGCGGTTGAAAGAGTCGGCCCAGCACTATCTTCTCAACAACTAGGGGATGGACAGTAAATGTGATGTTATGCAAATTCGGAAAACAAATAAACCCTCTGTATCTAGGCCTGGCAACTTGCCAAGATTCTCACAATCTCACACTGTAATTTTAGTGGGAAACTGGTAGAATCCCCAAGGAAATCGTGTAAATAAACATTCACACCATTGCTCTAGAGATTCAAATGATCTCCTGTGAAATATATGGTGGGAGACGGCCAGCGCTGCTGTCCAATTCCCGTGCCCCTCTGTATTCTTAAAGGACATGGGTGAGTTCCTGTTCGTGTAGATACGCATTTGGACCTGAAAGCACAATAGGGTATATTTGCCAAGAGCTCACACTGCCAGTTCTGTCTCACACGCACCCAGCATCTGTTGACAAATTGCAGGCCTGTGATGGCCCATCCATTGCAGTCAACAAACAGAAAACCATTGGCACTATGCTTATTAACTTGCGATGTTCACTGGCTCTGCGTGAAACCTCTTCAGTAGCTGGGGGGTGACTTCGGAAATGGGTGCAGGGTGTGCAGAATTTATCCTCCTCTTTGCTGATCTGTTATTGGTTTCTGGTACTTTGTTTCCAGGCATGCCGTGACTTTCTGGATTTAGCAGAGACACACAGTCGCAAATGGCAGCGTGCTTTGCAGTATGAGCGTGAACAGCGCATCCGCCTGGAGGAGACCATCGAGCAACTAGCCAAGCAGCACAACAGCTTGGAACGTGCCTGCCGTGGAGCACCCGCATTGCCAACAAGCTCCACAGAGATTTCCAGCACTAGTAAAGGTAAGCCATGGTTGTTAAGCCTATAAGGTAGACACTGCCGCAAGTGTGATAAAGTAACAATCCTAAATAAAGGGATATTGCACAAATGATAATTTAATCATAATGTGACTGAAAGTCTCAATTGTATCCTGTATACCCTGTGAGGCCCACTGGTTGCGAAAGGCTTGAGGTTACCAGTGGACACTGCATGCTCCTTTAATGGGACAACCCAGGCACAAACAAGACCACAGAAGAGAAGGCAGCCAAAGAGACCCCAGCCATCCACCACGGACCTTATAAATTGATGTTTAATTACCAAGGCCTTGAAGAGAGGGCCCTATTCACACATGGCTCCCTTCACAATATGTCAAACCCTGATATCTGCCAAACCCCACTTTTCAATCCTGCAATCTTCCTTGATGATCGGTTCTCAGATTTGTGGTGATTGACTCTCATGGATAATCAATGAGTCATTTTATTATGGCCACATCCACAAATAATTTGATGTCTTGTTTTGTACAGTAATTAGCAGGGTGGCTATTGTAAATATTTCCACTAATTTAAACATTAGCCTTTACAATATCTCCATTTCCGGGATTTTTGTTTAAAAAATCTTATAAAGCCGCTTCCCAGACACAGTTTCTGCAGTTCCTAGGATATCAATCAGATTGCCTGCATCAGCCACGACAACATGTTTGATCAAGACTATTGGCATCAGGTGACATACTGTAGTATCTCACATGCAGGCTTAATAAAGAATCATTTAAACAGTGAGGGAAATTTGTTAACTGTGTTATTGTGGTTGTAGTTTGATCTGGGTCATTATTTCCATTAGTTCTGGAATGTGATAGTTAGCTAAAGCCCTTCAAACAACTAAAGGCTTCCTGAGTTTACGACCCTGTAATTTGATGGGAATTCTCCGGCTGTACCAGGAAACTTGTGAAACCACTGGAGAGTTGGTGTAAACAACTGAACACTGACTTTGAATACAGTTTCTTGGTTTCTGCCGAAGATGAGCTGGGTGACCAAGAGAATCCCTACGGAATTTCAGGGTCAATTCAAACTCAATGTTGTGATTAGAGTGTTCTGTAACTGAATCAGCAAACAATTCTCCACCGTAATTTGAGGCAATTTAAGAGGGAGCTAGATTGTTTCTAACTTATTTTTTTCCCCCAAATGTTATCTTCAGGTGGTTCAAAATCAAATACAGCATGGATTACATCCATGATCAGGTTTCCTTGCTGCACTGTCAAGGACTCGCAAGTTAGTTGTAGCATTAGGTGCAGAGTACATTCCTCCCAACAATATAGATCAGCCCCCAGCATAGAAAACTACCAGTTCCAAAGAAGAGTCATATTGGACTCTAACCGTTAACTCTGTTTCTCTCTCCACAGGTGCTGCCAGATCTGCTGAGTTTTTCCAACATTTCTTTTTATTTCAGATCTCCAGCATCCATGGTATTTTGCTTTTATGATAGAAAACTTACCACCCCTTGTAGCATAATGTGCAGAGAAGCTGAGCTGTAGCTACAACTGATACTGTAGCTGATTTTACACAGACTTAGGTGTAGTGTTGTCTGTACCTGCACCGTACCAAAAAAGGCATGTTTATATTGATTTTTTTTATTATGTGGAAACAGCCTGTGAGAAGTTGAAAACATACAGGGAAACACACAAGTTCAGAGATCAGGCTGGAGAAAAGAAGTTAAAATTCCAGGAGCTAAGCAGCCCCAGATTTCACATTCTGCGGCAAGCATTGTAAGCTCTTGCCAAAGTTTGCCTGCATTTAATCTTGAAGAGGGAAATTCAGCTCTTTGTTTAAGTATAAGTTTGAAGGGGCTTGCATTGTATTTCTTTGAGAAGCCTGTGTACCCGAGAGGGAATCTCCTCGCTGCCTCCTTTGTAGCTAGCAGAGAAGCTCTTGTGTTTAACATTGTGCCAGCAACTTAGAACCAGGCAAAAACAAAAATAGCTGGAAAAACTCAGCAGGTCTGACAGCATCTGTGGAGAGGAACACAGTTAACGTTTCGAGTCCATATGACTCTTCATCAGCAGAAGAACTAGGCAAGTTTGGAACATCAAGTTTCACAATTTAGATAGTAATGTTCTACTCTAATACCTATACTCACAGAGAGAGTGAGTTATGTCTTTTTTATATATTGAAAAGAATAGTGAGGTTGTGAGCCCTTGGTATTCTCAACAGCAGAGAGCTGTGATGCTCAGACCTTGAGTATATTCAGATTAGAAACTGATGGAGACTAAGGAAATCAAGAGATATGGTGTTGATGTGGGAAGGTATGGCTGAGATAGGTGATCATCAATGAACTTGCTGGATGGCTGAGCAGACCTGAAGGTCTGAATGACCTACTCCTGTTTCCATTTCTTATGTATGATTAACAATTTCACTTAGAGCGCAAGCATCTTTATTAACACAATTTACCCACTATACACAGCGACTGGTAAAAACAAAAGCCAGAGTAATCGGGTGAGGTGTCAGCTGTGGCACCATGGGCGGCATTCTCACCTCCGAGTCAGAAAGTTGTGGGTTCAGGTTCAACTCCAGAGAGGTGAGCACACTAATCAAGGATGACACTCCAGTGCGGCACTGAATGAGTGCTGCGTTGTTGCAAGCACTTCCTTTCATGGAGATATTAAACCAAGTCTGCCCTCTGAGGTGGGCATAAAAGATTTCAAAAGAAGAGCAAAAGACTGCGTCCAGGTGTGCTGGCATTATTTAGATGGATCTTTGGCTTAATAAATAAAGGCATGGAGTACCAAAGCACAAGGAGGCTATGTTGCACCTTTATAAATCACAGGGTGGGCCTCAGCTGGAGTGTTTTCTCCAATTCTAGCTGTACGCTGCAGGGAGGATGTCAAGGCTTTGGAGGGGTTGCTGAGGAAACTTAGTAGACTGTTCCTAGGGATGAGAAACTTCAGCCATGTGAAGAGACTAGAGGAGCTGGTGTTGTTCTCAGAGCACAGAAGGTAAAGGGGGACTGAATAGAAGTATTCAAAATCATGAAGAGTTTTTATAGAGTAAATGAGAAACTGTTTCCAGAAAAGTCAGTAACTTGAGGACACAGTTTAAAATAATTGTCAAAAGATCCAGAGGTGAAATGGGAGAGTGTTGTTTCTGTCAGTGAGTTATTGTAACCTGGAAAGTGCTTCCTGAAAGTGTGGTGGAAACAGATTCAATAATAACTTTCAAAAGGGAATTGGATAACTACTTGAACGGGAACAGAGTCTCGGGCTGTGTGGAAACAGTAGGTGAGTAGCGCTAGTTGGATAGTTCTTTCCAAGAGCCAGCACAAAATGGTGGCCTGAATGGCCTAATTCTGAGTTGTAGGATTCTATGATTCTAGCTAATATTTCTTTAAAAATAGCAGGAAGTCTTCACTTAGTAACTGCCTCTGAATGTCAGCAGCTGCATTCAGCATCTCAACACTAGGGTAATCACGGTTTAATGAGATGTGAGCAGCTGATTGTAACTACTTGAAAACCTGAAATCAGAGCAAATTGGTGAGTACAGAGGAAGTACTTACTGAATTGTCCAAAATAGTTGGAGCCCTTAATATGCCAAAATTGACTTTGTCATTGACTCCTGTGAGAATGGTAAATGGTTAGTGCTACTTGCCCACAATATATGACTGGCCACGATGAGTGTGTACAGTATATGTGGCGGGGCCTTTACTAACACCTTATCTGTTTTGGTTTAAAGCCATACTCTTGGTCTGATGGGTTATCTACTCCATCCACTTTCCAAATGAAGCAGAATTGTATTGCGGCACATGAAACATCCAGGACATGAGTGAGAGATTTTTTTAAAACCCTGACATTTTCAGCAGATCTGGCAACACCTGTGATTGGAGAGGCACAGTTAATGTTTCAGGTCAATGACCATTCATCAGAACCCGTCAACCTGAACCATCAACTCTGTTCCTCTCTCTGCATGTTGCCATAGCATTTTCTGCTTCTATTTCAGATTTCCAGTATCTGCATCTCTATTCTAAACCCGAGGACTCATTGTTCTTTACCTAAGTATTGTGCAAGAGAAGGTATATTTTGAATTACAGGAGTGGCTGGCATTGCTATTCCTGAGAAAATACCAGGTGTAGAAACCAAAAAAACATTGGATGCATCAAGACAAATTGGAAACTGTAGCTACTACACTCCACACGGATTCAGTTGGTCAAAGTCATTGATGAGTGATAAATCTGCATTTATAGTGGACAGAATATGATGTATCAACTCGGCCATTATTAGCAAAATTACATCGTGCCACCATTTATCACAGTCATGCGATTAGAGCCAAATGTCGAAGCAGAATTGAAACAGTAGCATTACTAAAGTTTGCCCTTGTGGAAGGAATTATAGTTTGCAATATAATGTATCATCATCCATGTCAATTATGATATGTACTATATAAGGATAAAGGAGATCTTATGGTGCAGTGGTTATTTCCCTACCTCTGGGCCAGAAGCTCTGGGTTCAAGTCCCATGTCAGGACTTGATGGCCATGGAAGGTGCATTCAAAAAGTGGCCAAAAAGGTTGATTATCAGCCTGTAAATCCTGATGGCAGGTGATAAGAGTGGGAGAGTTTCCTGGTCAGCCATACTGCAGAATGCAATGGCAAATCACTGTAGTACTTTACCAAACACAACCATGGACCAATCCTACGGAAGTCCATGGTTGCCAATGCCCTCTTCGGTGTGGTATTTGAAGGAGGCGGAGGATAAGGATAAAATCTCTGTGAGGAAATGAGTGCAATTTACATCCAGTGCTTGACTTTTCCTGCTGCATCCCACCCTTCCCCTGTCTAACTGAACAAGCCACATGCAAGCTCCACCCTGTGCTCGTCCTGAAATCACATCTTTCACTCAATTCACTCTTATCTCCCTTCATGCCCTTTTCAAATTCATCTTGTCCTTGAGAACCATTTCCTGTTCCCTTGACCATGTGGGAAAAAAATGCTCCCACGAAACTGCTGACCATTTAACTTCGGTTCCAGGTCCCATTGCTAGCTGGCATTGTAAATGGTTCCTTTTCTTCCGGTACTGTCCCAGTCACTTTCAAAACTCCCATCATCACCTTCCTCCTCAAAAAACCCATTCTTGACCCCTTTGTCCATGTAAACTTCCATTTTATCTCCCACCTTCCTTTCCTTTGTCAAACCATGAAATAGATGGATGCTTCCTAACCCCAAGTCCAGTGATCAACGCAACGCCCATGTTAGAACAACACCTATTGAATTTCTGTCCCTGCGACGGACTGATCTAACCCTCACCAAAATCACAAACGACGTACGTGCTCTTGAGCATTTCCAGCAGTGGTTTCTGTTCCCACCCCTGAATCTATCTTCGGAATCCTCCTCTTCATCATTTACGTACTACCACTTGGAGACGTAATCTAAAGACATTTTCTGCATTCAGGTTATATAACACCCTGCTGTACTTCTCCAGCAATTCTCTTGGCCCTTCCACTGTCTCTGTGTGTCAAACTGTCTGCCTGATAAACAAGCCTGAATGAGCTGCAGTTTCCTTCAGTGAAACATTGGAAAACTGAAGCCACTGTCGTCTTTCCCCGTCACATGCCCCCTACCCTGCTAATTCTATCTTCTTTCCCAGCAGCTTTTTCAGGTTTACCCAGTCCATTCACAACCTTATTGTTCTCTTTGATCCCAAACTGAGTTTCCAACCCCATAATCTCCCCATTACAAGACTGCCTATTTCATCCTTTCATAGCCTTGTTCTTCCCTATCTCTGTACTCTCCTCCAGCTCTAGAATCTTTTGAAAGCTCTGCGTTCCTCTGATTCTGATCTCTAGTGTATCCCCCATCCTTTGCCCACATGCTGGACATGCCTTCAGCTGGCTAGGCCTCACACTCTGGAATTTCCTGCAAACCCATCATTTTACCACCTCATTTTAAAATCGTCCTTAAAACTCACAGCTTTGGCAAAGTTTTTAGTCACCTCCTAATATCTTCTTCTATGACTCAGGTAACACACTTGTCTGATTATGTTTAGGATATTTTTCCACCTTAAAAGCATCACAAAAATTCAGATTGTTCATTTCACTAGAAATAGTGCAAATGGTCATTATATCTAACAGTACCTCTGCACATGTCACTTCAAGTCTCTAACTATTATCTGCCACTGAAAATATTACATAGGTAACCCTGTTAAATTCATAATTTGGAACTCACTGTGAAGTAAATTACACTGGTTAACGGAATACTTAAAGGCTAACATTTTCTTTTTCTAGCCCCTACCTTAATCCTGCTTTTAACACTTAGAAGGAGAAGTGCTAGCTGAAATAAAAACAAAATTCTGGTAAACTTATCAGCATCTATGGAGAGAAACAGTTAGTGTTTCAGGTCGATGACTTTTCATTAAATGGAAACATTTCAGATGTCCAGCATCCGCGGTGTTTTGCTTTGATTTTATTGCTAGCTTATCTTTGCTTCTTTCCAATTGCTGCACTGACCCCAAGAGAGGCTTCCATTACCACAGCCGTGGATCTTTCCTAGGATTTGAGCTCTGAGCATTAAAACAACTGCAGCCGTTGCCATAGTGAGTGGCTTTAAAAATACCACATTCAATACAAAGCATTCTTGACATTTAAAAATTGAACACCAAATCTGCTTGAACATTGCAAGTGCATTCTGTTTGCGGTAGTGATTGAAAAAGAGTATGAAAATGAAACTGGCTTCATTAATCTGAACCTTGTATGGGCCACAGCCTCAAAACTCCTGTAATATATTCAGAACAGAAACGTTCCCAGCTGTTTTAGTGCAGACACAGAAATCCCATGTTCAGCATAAAGTGGTCAGGAGACTCATATGATTGAACCATATGATTAACAGAGTGTGTATAGAGCATGTCACACAGCGATATTGTACAGTGCATGCCAGTTGCTGGCGTTGTACAGTGCATGCCAGGTGCTGGCGTTGTACAGTGCGCATCAGGTGCTGGCGTTGTACAGTGCGTGTCAGGCGCTGGCATTGTACAGTGCGAAAGAGACAGCGATGAATGATATAATTGATAAGGAACTTAATATTCACACTTATGGTTAGAATACAAACCCTGGTATTACAGCATCACAATCCCATTTGCCCACAAGCCCTTACATCACTGTCCTCATTTACTTTTCACTTAACTCTCAAAGCCTCTTAAAAATTCTATTTTTGGAACAGAAACTATAAGTTACCTGTTAGAATGAATGACAAACTAGTTCACAGTCTGTCTATAATCTCCAGTTCCAAAGATTTTCATAAATCACTTCATCTTTGGAAGCCATGGAACAGCTTGATTCAGCTATAGTATCCATCTATGTCATATTTCCAGTACTTAGCCACACTTAGGCTGCAGTAATACAAGTATGCTTGATTAGATAGCGCTTTGGAGAATATAATGATTTGATGTGTATGGTTATCTTAGATGAATTTGCATGCTATTGTTAGAATGTAACTATTCTGAGATTCCTGTGGTGTGTGCAGTGGAAATAAGAGAACTGGCCTGTGAAAGAATCCACAGAAAACGAAAAGCAGAACACTGCAGATGCTGGAAATCTGAAATAAAAACAGAAAATGCAGCAGGTTGGGCACTATCTGTGGAGAGATGAACAGAGTTAGCGTTTCAGGTCTGTGACCTTCCATCAGAATCAGGAAAAGTTACAGATGTGATAGGTTTTGAGCTAGGAGTTTGTGGGACAATGACAGGATGGAAGAAAGGAGAGATCAAATGACAGAAAAATGAATCTTACAGGGCCAAGGCTCAACCTGAGAGAACGGAGTGCAGCAAGTTCAGAGAGAGACAGGTTAGAGTGAGTAAAAGGAGCAGGGAAATTGAGAAGGCCTTCTCCTCCCCCCCCCCACCCCCAACCTTTTCTTGTGTTTTTAGGTTTTTCTTTTATTTTAGCTTTCATAAAGCAGCAACACCTGCTCCAGGCACATCTTTGTATTTCCCTGTCCTATCACAATTCCCTTTAGCCCTGTAGAACTAACCCTTGGAACCATAGAAAAGTTATAGCACAGAAGGAGGCCATTCAGCCCATCTTGTCCATGCTAGCCAGGACACCCAGGTGCCCTTTCTAATCCCACCTTCCTGCACCCGGCCCATAGCCCTGCAGCTTACAGCATTTTAGGTGCAGATCCAGGTACTTTTTAAAAGAGTTTAAAGTTTCTGCCTCTACCGCCAACTTGGGCAGCGAATTCCAGACACCCACTATCCTCTGCATAAAAAGGTTCTTCCTCATGTCCCCCCTACACCTTCTGCCACTTATTTTGAATCTATATCCCTTGGTTCTAGAATTCTCCATCAAGGGAAACAATTTCATCCTGTCCACTCTACCTATTCCCCTCATAATTTTGTACGCCTCAATCAAGTCACCCCTCAGCCTTCTTTGTTCTAAGGAAAATAACCCCAACCTATCCAATCTCTCCTCGTAGCTACACTTTCCTAACCCTGGCAACATTCTTGTAAACCTCCTCTGCATTCTTTCCAGAGCACTTAGAGCTATTACAATACCTGTATAGATTAGGTACACTCAAACCTCGTGTTGACTGCCTGAGGTGAAACAACAGAAATGTAAAAACTTATCATTCAATCTCCTCGTGTCTTCCACCCTATCACAGACCTTCCTTTTGTCCTTGTCCCACCCACCCCTTGCTCAAAACCTATCACATCTCTAACTTTTCCCTGTTCTGATGAAAGGCCATCGATCTGAAGTCTTAACTCTGTTTTTCTCTCTCCACGGGTGTTGCCTGACCTGCTGAGTACTTCCAGCATTTTCTGTTTTTAATAACGCAGAACCAGGGTCCTAGCGTCAAATACGCCTCAAATCCATGCAACTAGAACAGATAACCTTGGAGAATTGAAACACTTCTGACCCCACTGCACACATCACCAGAATCTCAGGATAGTTACATTCTAATGTTAGCTTACAAATTCATGCAACATAACCATGCAAATCAAATCATTATATTTTCGGCTGTTTATCGTGACACCACTATTCTTGACCAGATTGGACTTGATTCGGAGATTCCCTTGTCAATATGCCTGCTGTAACTGACTGGCATTGACTCTATGCACATAACTTGTATTAAATAAATATCCTCCATTCACTGCACTTTACTGAAGAAATAAACCTGCATTTTTATCAGGAGACGTTGCTGCAGTTTCACTCATGAGTTCTGTTTGCTGTAGTTCACACAGACTCTTCTTAAATAGACTATGTTTGCTGTCATGCACCGTTTAAATAGACTCCTCTGTAATGCATGGGATAAATAGACTATTTGCTATAGATTACGTGCTTTAAATAGACTGTTTGCTGTAGAATTGACTGCCCCAAGTCCTTTTGTAAGCCCTGCCCTGCTTCCACCTTATTGGCTGACGCAGTGATATCAGCAGACACAGCGAACGGTTCCTACTGTCATCTTTCTCCTCGTATTGAGCTCATGGTTAAAGTCTGTCTCTTGTTCAATACCATTCATCGGATGCTTAGCTAGATTAGCCAATGAGTCACAGAAGCAAAGCAGCCTTGGTCTGCTGAGTTGGTGGAGCTCCGTTTGACAATGACATGGGACGCTACAATAGGTCTTGGTGTTGTTTTCCTGAGAGGAAGAGCAGCCAGGATTCCTCCAACTGATTGCTACCCAGGGCACGTCTGTTGGAAGTATCTGTGTTCAGAAGTTCAGTGAAGGAAGAATCGGGTTTGATCTTTGGTTCCCTCACAGCAACAACTGGTCAGGACTTGACCCGGTCACCTAGTGGATAAAGGCCAAAAATGAAAAACTGGAGTGTGACTGGTACTCATGGAACCACAGGGAAGATTCCACCTTTCAGCACAGGATGGGGGAATTTATCAGGAAGTGGCACCCTCCTCGCCAAACCTGTGATGGGTGCATCAGTGAGGAAATTTTCCCCTCATACTCAAACATGGAAGCAACACCTTTGGAACTGGGGGAAACATTTGGTGGAGAATAAAGGGGTGTCCGAGAATGAGAGAATTCTTTCCCTTCGGTTACTGTGTGAGCTTGTTGGTCTGATTCATTCATTCCATAAATCACACTCTTTAAACTACGCCGGCGCTCATGACTTCTCCCTGAATAGGCCACACTAACGTCTATTGCAGATTGGCCCATAAACCACTGAGGAGACTTTGTATAATCAATTTGCTGTTTGATCAATGTCATGTTGGTTAGAGTGTTATTATTCCTGTATTACTATTGACTCCATTACAATCAGCAGCACCTTGGACAGATGGAACCCATTTAATGATAGACCCATTCAGAGAGCTGTTAATCTTAGGTTCAGCGCTTTTCAATGTATGGCATTTAATATAGTAACTTTGGGTGGAATCGTCCCAGATTTGCACTAAGTGCAGTAGGGGGCAGGTAAAGCGATATTTTACCCACCGGCTGCGATGACGGGTTTCTATACCGCATCGTCCCAAACGTGCCTCATTAGTTATGCGTTCCTGGGAAATACGCTGCTTCCATGGCGGGCGGGCTCTCATTTGCACACCACATCATCATGTTGCCGCTTCATCACACCAGGCTCCACATTTAAAGTTCAGCCGCGCGCACACATCTCAGTGCTTCCAGCCCATGACTACTGCAGGGAAGATGTCCACGAAAGGCAAAAAGACGGTAGCCCCCAGGTTTAATGATATGTCCCTGGAATGCCATTTGGATACCATGGAGGTCCGACGCATTGTCCTCTACCCTCGCTCTGTCTGCAGGACGGGCAGCAGCATGACTAATCCAGTATGGCAGGCGGTGGCAACGGTGGTCAGTGCCAATGCTGCACAGAAGAGGTTGGCCATTCAATGCAGATAGAGGATGAATGATCTCATCCGTGCAGCCAGGGTTTGACAAACATCTCATCACTCTAAACTCACACACTCAAGCCCATCACACATTAACTGTCAGCTCAATGGACATCACCACCCATTCTCACACATGTACCCTCTCATGTCCTCATCTCCTCTGGACTGCCTCCTCAGCCTCACCACCTTGAGGCCACTTGCCACAGATCAACCTTTCCCCCTCCACACACCCTGGGATACCTTCGTTTCCCAGTACAGCTTTCATCCTGCAGCCTCTTCCCTTGCTTGAGGCCACTTCTCCCCCTTTCCCCCAGCAAGACCTTGCCCTGCGGCCATTGAAAAGCCACCCGTACATGGCTGATCTGGTAGGTAGCAACCTACCCATGAGCCCCCCTAAAAATGATATGGTGCTGTCTGTGAAGGCTGGCACTGATGATTGCGAGTGCTGACCGAAGCAAGGTAGACAAACAAATCTTGAAGTCCCGAGCGAAGTGCAGCCCACCAGGTGCACGTTGCTTATGCGCCACTGTGAAACACATCAGTGTGTTTTCCTGCCTACATGGGCAGACGATTCAGTGGGGTGGGGGGGAATCGGTGGATGAGTCCGGCAGGCTGGCCTTATAGGATGTGCAGGTGTATTCCGAGAGGTTCCCGACATCCAATGGCGGGAAATGCAGCCCACCATCGGCACGCTGAGCAGATGATCGCAAACTGGTTTCATGCCATCATGAAGCCAATCATGCCATATTGTCTGCTCACACCAACAAACATGCCTGGCATGGAAAACCCCAGACATTGTCTTTTTTTCTGCCAAGTGTAATAACCATGTCATTTACCTAATGCCTTACAAGCTGAATTACCTCAAAGTGCTTCATGCAGTGAATTTGGTGTTGCCAACCCCACAGGATTGTCCTGGAGTCTCCAGCAATTGAAGATTAATCTCCTGACACTGCCGCAAGCAAACCTGAAGAAAAAGTACTGGGGTTTTTGTTCAACATGTTCTTTGAACACTTGGTTCATTATAAAAATGATTGGCGATGTTGAAGAAAAGGCAGTTTGATCAAAGGCCAAGTATGATCTAATTGCACTAATGAAGCATTTGTTCACTTTCCAATTGGTGTAGGAAGGTGATGTGCCGTGAGCATGGGTTCTGTCAGGTAAGCAAAGGCAGGAGAGGAATATGTCCAACCAGAGTTGGTAAGCGTTGGTTTGAAGGCAGTAACGTTGGTGGGCAGCATCCCACCAATAGTACCGAGACGTATGAGCAGTTAACTAGGGGTGGGACTGAATTCTCCTGTGCAAGCTTAAAAATAGATCGGTCTTCACTTGCCTACTTTGCCTGAGAACAATATAAAGCAAAGCTGCCAGAAGGGGTAACTGGCACCAGCAGCTGATGAAGAAAATTTTGTACACAGTATTGTTGTCTAGTTGCTAAACTATCAGAGGCTCGGGTCAGGAATCATTGCTTTGCCTAGTAAGCCATTAGGGAATCAACACAGACCAGCGTTACTAATAACTCTTTCTAGTTTTCTCCACTTTGTCCTCCCCAATACCCTTTACAGCAGGAGTAAGTGGTTTGTGACCAAGAGGCTTATTTTCCACTGTTTGCTAATTGTAGTAGACACAGGCCTAAAGTAGGAAACCTATCCCTATAAGCACATCTACCTTTTCAGTAAAATTAGTGACTATCAGAAAATCTACCCCCAAGAGTGCTAACCCTGACTGATTTTTGCCCTTCCTGGTTCCGGCAAACTGATATCAGTGATAACCCCACTGCTACCCTGTGTAAGATCAACTAATAGTACAGAGCAGGCTGTAAACGGTGACTTTCCTATACAGCGTAATTCTATACCATTTACTGGTGGGTAGGGCTGGAGGGGGGACTGATGATACCACAGGCGTAGGATGTCAGTTAGTTCCCACCCGCTTTTCCCCACATAGTCTTAGCTATGCTATTGAAGATGGGTATAGGAGCGGACAATGGCCCCTGCATGAAGAGGAGACAGAGGAAGAATCAGCCGCAGGGATGCCCCGCTCTATTTCATAGCGGACGGATACAGAATGCAGTTGGCATAGATGGCTTTTCTGCCACTGGAAAAGGATTGCTGTATGGTGTGGAAGTTTATCGCTTTTGCTCAAAAATGTTGCCTTTCTTAAATGGAGGGCCATCGACCTGAAACGTTAAGTCCGTTTCTCCATCTGCAGAAGCTGCCTGACCTGCTGAGTATCTCCAGCATTTCCTGCGTTGGGGTGGGCGGGGGGGTGGTTTCAGATTTTCAGCATCACACCACTTTGTTTTAAGGAGAAGTATGAATTCTATGCTCTTGAGCAATGCTGTAGGTGTGGTTCAGTACCCCTGACAGCAGCTCTTGGTTTAGCTGATCTGACACGCAGACTGGATGAGGACAATTCGCACATTGAAGTGTCATGGCTCGGCAGAGTCCTGTTGTTGCTCTCAGTGACAACAAGAGTTACATGGTAACGATGTTCATTAGAAAGCATCTGCATGACTCACCTTCTGATTCCTGCAAGGACAGGGATGTCACGGGTGGTATATTGACATTGACGAGCAGCCAGTGCCTGTCCATTGGTATCAGCCTCACGTGATCAGCCACGTCCTTCACTGTGAGCTAACTGTGTAACAGAGAGAAAATTAAGGAATTCGAGAAAAGGCAAGAATCCATTGCCTAAGCTCCAACCCTCAACATGGCACTGATGGGAGTTCCTGGAGGCATTGCAGAGGGTTGAAGAGGCTTAGATGTGTCCCGGTCTTAGTGCACTTTCACCTGCGCTGTTGAAGTAACACTCCAGAGCATTTCCGCCACATCTGTGCTGCTGTTCTCTCATCAGAGGCAGTAGCCACATGTACCTATGGTGCAAGCGGTGAGCAGATTGAGAGAAATGCTCCTATTGATTAGTTAAGTCCACAAACCCAAGGCTCAGGTATAGTTATTCTTCGGGTTATTTGCTGAGTATCATCCACAGCCGATTTTGAGAGAATGGGAGAACGACTATGAGCTTTAGAGAGATAACTCCTTATTTACCAGTTTAATCTGTTTTCCTATCCTGTAGTCACAGCTGACTAGCTGAACTGGTTCAATTTGTATATGGATTCTGTCAGTCTGAGGAGTGGAAGTAAAAAAGAAATTAGCCAAATGTTCCACAGATATCACTGTTTGAGTCATTCCTTATTATTGTTGTTTATCCAAAAAAACTTAATTTTGGGAAGAAAACAAACACGACAAAATTGAAGGAGGTAAGTTGTGACTTTGTTAACATTCGCTATAACTGAAACAATGTCCCACTGTACCATGCCTTTATGTTGTCTACTTGTTCATTTTGGTTGCCCTTCCTAATATCTTTCTCTTTATTTGGTGTCTGTCGGGACATTTTCTTCAATGCTAAAGGTTCTATAAAATATAAGTTGTTATTACAATACCGCTGGTTAATGATTATTGGAAGGAGTAGGTGTTAAAAGGATCCTGATGGATTGCTTGCGATTTTCTGGTCTCCTACTGTGTTGTGTCCCCATGTGCCTCTGACCTGTTCCGGCTGCAAAATCCTGTTTGCCTTCAGGTTGCTGCTTTTTTTTAAAGTAGGTGCAGCTCAATTGGCAGCTCAGTTACCCCTGAGTCAGAAGCTGTGGGTTCAAGTCCCATTTCAGAAGCTTGAGCACATAACCCAGGCTGACTCTCCAGTGCAGTGCTGAGGGAGCCCTGACAGAGGTGTTGTATTTCAGATGCAATGTCTAGCCAAGACTACACCTGCCCTCTTAGGTGGATGTAAAAGATCCCATGGCACTATTTCAAACAAATGCAGGAGAGTTTTTCCTGGTGTCGTGGCCAATGTTTATCCCTTGACCATTGTTATCACATTCCTGCTTGTGAAAGCTTGCCGTGTGCACATTGGTGGCTGTGTTTCCTATATCCAAACAGTTAACACGCTTAAAAGTACTTAATGGGTTATGAAGCACTTTAGGATGTCTCAAGGTTGTGAAAGATAAGATACAAATGAAAGTATTTCTTTTGTATGCCTTCAAAAGGGAGCTGGACCAGTTCTTGGCTGGGACAGAGATCGCACCATATTAAAGGTAGGTGGATTAACAGTTAATGTACAAATAGCTAGGGTGATTTCCGGGACTTGTTTTGATTGCCTGGTGGGTGGTGGGGAGTTAGAAAGTGTCTAGTCGTGACGCTGCAGGCATGAGTATTGGGGATGAAGAAGAGCCATACAGTCTCGAAATATTAACTCTGTTTCTCTCTCCACAGATGCTGCCAGACTGGCTGAGCTTTTCCAGCATTTTCTGTAATTTCAGATTTCCAGTGTCGGCAGTATTTTGCTTTTATTTTAAATGAGTACTGGGGAGGCTTGATAGATCAGCCAGTTTTTTCCTCTGTCACTGTTGTAAATTCGTAATTAGTTTCAGCACCGTGTAACACACAAAACTGGAACTGAAGTTGCTCATTCCTTACAGTCTGCAGGGTGGGAAACATTGATTCCCACTTAACACACTATGCGTCAAGATTTATTCGAATATCTGTCATGCTGTAAGCAGAATGTACGGTGACAGCTCTGCTGTGAAGGAAGGAGTCGAGTAATTATGCCAAATTACAGGAGTGTTGAGGCTGTGGCTCATGTATAATTCGTTTCATATCAGTTTAGAAAGCTGGGCATTGTCATGATGAAATATTTGACCAGTCTTTTTGTTTGAAGCTTTGAGCCTTACTCCATTCTTGCCATGTGCAAGTTGATGTATTTTGATACATTTACAGGGTCACATTTTGGCTGTAAATAATCAAAATGCTTTTTGATTAAAATATGATGTTGTTACACTTTGGACCAACAACTAAGTTCTCTCTGAGTTAGACTGCCAGTTTGACACCCCATTAGGGATAGTTTTGTGTAGATCACCTTGCAGCAGTGTTTGACATTGATAATTACTATAAAATACAATTTTTATCCTCCTCTCCATCACCCGGGTTGACACTACTGAAGTTCAGTTCATATCTCTTGAATTGAATTCTAAAATATGCCAGGCATAGAACCTTGTGGTAATTAGTACCATATTATCTCTCGAAATCAGCAATGATGATTCTTAGCAACTTGAATATCTTTGCTACAGATGGTTTGAGGGTGGATTGAGTGCAAAGAAATAGCCTTGTGATTTTTAATGATATGTAAACTCCTTGTTAGATTACTGCCGTTTGATTTCCTGATGACGTAACAGTAGGTGGTTGGTAAATTCTCCACAACAAATAATAACTTTTGTGTTTAATGTATTGTAAAAAGGGCAGACTCCTCTCTGTGTGGTGATACTGTTTGAGAGAAATGACCCACACACGTGCACGCACACACTATCTCATGCCTCTCTCTCTCCATCTCATATCTTGCTCTCTCTCTCCCTCTCTCTCTCTCTCTCTCTCTCTCCCCTGTCTGTCTCTCCCTCCCCCATGTCTCCCTCCCTCTCTCCCCCCGTCCCTCCCTCTCTCCCCCGTCCCTCCCTCTCTCCCCCGTCCCTCCCTCTCTCCCCCCGTCCCTCCCTCTCTCCCCCGTCCCTCCCTCTCTCCCCCGTCCCTCCCTCTCTCCCCCGTCCCTCCCTCTCTCCCCCCGTCTCTCCCTCCCCCCGTCTCTCCCTCCCCCCGTCTCTCTCTCCCCCGTCTCTCTCTCCCCCGTCTCTCTCTCCCCCGTCTCTCTCTCCCCCGTCTCTCTCTCCCCCGTCTCTCTCTCCCCCGTCTCTCTCTCCCCCGTCTCTCTCTCCCCCGTCTCTCTCTCCCCCGTCTCTCTCTCCCCCGTCTCTCTCTCCCCCGTCTCTCTCTCCCCCGTCTCTCTCTCTCCCCCCGTCTCTCTCTCTCCCCCCGTCTCTCTCTCTCCCCCCGTCTCTCTCTCTCCCCCCGTCTCTCTCTCTCCCCCCGTCTCTCTCTCACCCCTGTCTCTCTCTCGCCCCCTGTCTCTCTCTCTCTCTCTCGCCCCTTGTCTTTCTCTCTCGTCTTGTCTCTTTCTCTCTCTTTCCGTCTCCGTGACTCTGTCTCTCTCTCTCTTTTTCTCTCTCTCTCTCTCTCTGCCTCTCATCTTTGTGTATGTCTCTTTCTCCCTCTGTCTATATGTCTGTCTGTCTCTCTCTCTTTCACTTTCTCACACAAGAAATGGTGCATTACACTTCACTGTTTGCATTCTATACTGGCCTCTTGAAGTACAACAACAACACCTTGTTTCTTTGGCATAGTTGAGGAATGTTGACGTAAGTGCTAGTAAATCTTGTGTTTTGTTTTCAACTACGACCTCGTGGAGAACCAATGAGCTGGCCACTACTGTTCAGTATTCTGAATGATATCGGAGCTAAAGGCATTAAATTATGAGGACAGGTTGTATAGACAAAGGCTGTATTTCCTTGAGTTTAGAAGATTAAGGATTGTTCTAATTGAGGTATTTAAGGTGATTAAAGAATATTGTAGAGGAGTTATAGAGAAATAGTCCATAACAAGAGAGCATAGCCTTAAAATTAGAACTGGGCCAATTGGGCCGATTCCAGGAAGCATTTCTTAGTGGAAATCTAGAACTCTGCACATCCTTCCCACCCCAAACAGTTTCTGAAACTAGGTCAATTGAAAATTTAAAACTGAGGTTGTTAGATCTTGTTAGGTCAAGCGATCAAGAGATATGAAGCTTAAGATGAGTGAATGGAGTTGAGATATAGAGCAGCCATGATCTAACTGATTGGCAGAACAAGCTTGAGGGATTGAATGGCCGAATAGCCTACTCCTCTTCCGATGCTCAGAAGGGTAGAATCCTTAAAATTAGTCATTCTGTGACTTTGGAGCCCATTAGGAAGAGATGGGAACATCATTTTCTGCGTTGCACTGCACACACACCTGGCGTGGGGGAGTACTTGCATCAGAAATGCCCCCCCACCTCAACACTCACCCCCCCCCCCCCCCCCCCCCCCCGGCCCCCAACAGGTTGGGGCTGGATTTAATGGGTATGTACTACTACACATGAGAAGCAAAAATGGGTGACAGACACAAACTGTGAATGATATTGGAAGGATAAAATTGGAAGTGACCAAGGAGTCTTAACATGTCCATAACGCAGAGCAGCAGTCAACAAAGCATTACCTGTTTTTGAAGAGCCTGACTGTGAAAGAAGGAGGAGCCTAAATGGTGATCAGCAACTTACTTTCTAGAAAATCCTTGGGTGTCTCTTTGCTTGTGAGCAAGAGTATGGATCCACTGAGGCAGGTGATCAAACTTTGTCAATGGTATTTGACAGTCAGTTGAAAATGTCCTTGTTGGCATAAAGATTGAAGGTGGACAGTGAAATGTTGCAGAAGGACCTTCCCCCTCCTCTGGGAATACTGTGCTTTAAATGACTCGAAGACATCTGATTCCACATCTTGCCTACAGGAGGTTGCCAATACATGTCTGGAATACAGAGTAACTCATCATCATTCAGGATGGAGGCAGAAGCTTTGGGTTGTGACAGCAAAACATTTTCAGTGTTACACAGACCGTCTCTAATATACTTGAAAATGCACAATCCAAAATCTGATCCAAGAGTTACAAACCAATAGACATATTGCACGATTGAGATTTTACTGAACTATTATGAAATAGTATAAGATTATCAAAGCTTTATTTTATTAATTACATGTTAATTATTGATGGGAAAATTTATTAGCCTGTCATATGTTTATATTATTTTCAGGAGCATCATATCATTATAGAGGGTAATTTTGTTTTGGTATAAAATATATGACATCAGTTCAACCATCCCTGTACACTTTTGCCAGTTTTCATTTCCATTGTCCTGAATCACACCAAAAAAATTACAATTACCCTCTTAGTTGTCTTATTACATAATATATCCAGTACAGGTCGAATATCGTTTATCTGTACATCCAAAAATGGAACTTTTTTTGAACAGCTATGCAGTTAATTTGATTGTTAACAAAGCAATGTAATATGTTAGGTGTAATAAGTGTTAACAAATAAGAAATAGGGTGTGTGAGAGTTGGCAAATGGAGAAAAAACCTAATAGTTGTAGACTAAAGCTAACCGGGAGATCCGAAAACTGAAAATATCTGAAAACTGAAACACAATCAGTCCCAAGGATAAAGGATACTCAACTTGTAGCATCATTTTTGAGAATATGTGCTATAATTTGAATGATGTGCTGTCCCATGAATGTTCTGTAAATCTACTACTGAGGTAAAGATATGTCTCTTGAAGTCCACAGGAATTAATTGTCATTATGTAAGCAGATGGTGGGGTCAGTCAGAGTTTAATTATTATTTAGTAATGGAAGTTTGTTGGCTGGAAATTTCTTGAAAACTTCAGACTGCAGATCAGAAGTGAGGTTGAAATGGTTAGATAGTATTTTTAATTGCTGGTCACTGTCTCAGGCTGAACTGGACAGTTCTCAATCTCAGCATCCTATTCTGCCCTGACTTTCCAATCGCATATACTCTTCGTAAACACTGTCCAGTTCCATCCCCTGAACATCACCCACCCTTGCCTCTTATTGCCTTTGTCACCTCCAGATACAGTTACTCTAATGCTCTCCTGGTGGCCTGCTATCATCCACCCTCTGTAAGACTTGATGCCTGTATCTCACACTGTAACACCACCTCATCTTGGCTGACCAATAATGGCCCATGACCCCTCAATAACTCCCTCCATAGCCTAGCCTACCTCTATTTCTATGATCTTGCCACCCCTACAATCCTCACTCCAAGACTTTCCACCCCTCTGACTTGCCTCTTGTGCACATACTGCCTTTCACCCCAGCACTGGCAGCCATGTCACCAGCTGCTCAGGGACTGTGCTTTGAAATTCCCTCCCTAAACCTCACCACATCTCCATCACATAGCAAAACTGAGTGAGACTTGTTGACATAGCAGTTCACAATAGTGAATGTTGATGCAAAAATGTGACCAAAAATTGTGGCAACAGAAAGTATCCGTTGCAGACAGGAATTGAATGCCCTAAGGAAAATGTTATATATAAAACTCATATTTTAATCAGTTCAGTTTGACCCTGATCACTCCAAATAATATTCCCTGGAGCTTAGAAGGCTGAGAGGTGATCTTATTGAAACACCTAAGACCCTGAAAGGGCTTGACGGTGTAGGTGCTGAGAGGCTGTTTCCCTTAGCTGGGGAGCCTGTGAATAGGAGTCGTAGTCTCAGGGTAAGAGTTTGGCCATTTTGGATGGAGATGAGGAAAATTTCTTCACTCAAAGGGTTGTGAATGTTTGAAATTCAGTACTCCAGAGGGCTGTGGATGCTCAGCCACTGAGTGTATTCAACACTATTGATAGATTTTTGGACAAATTGAGGGATGTGGGGATAAGACAGGAAGGTGGAGTTGAGATAAATAAACCGTGACTTTATTGAATAATAGAGCACGAGAGAGGGGCTGCATTGCCTACCCCTAACCCTATTTCATGTGTTCTTATGTTCTCATATCCTTCTTAGCAACATGCTCCAACCTGAGTAGTCTGTAATGTGCTTGATGCTTAATGATCAGTTATCACTGTGAAATGATGATTATATAATGTGTAATAGACAGATTGTGTGTGCGTGTGTGTGTGTGAGAGAGAGACTCACAGTGAAAGTGGTAGAGAGACAGACTCCTTATCACAAATCACAGGCTGAGACAAGCTGTCATTGCTTTGAGTTCTCCTATTCATATGTTTAGTTATTTATCTTAATCCTTCCTTTTATTCATTGCCCTCTTGGTCTGATGGAGTTTGATCACATGTGTGTCTGTGTTGTCTGCACTTCCTCCAGCTGCATGGCTCACTGGAGGAGTCAACAAATGCTCTAGATATAACCTTCCTTCCACCCTTTCATGGCTTGAGGGGGAAACATTTAAGAAATCTCCCACCTTGTAGAGGACTGAATGGAAACTGAGAGTGGAAGTCATGCAACTCCCCAAGAAGT
Source organism: Carcharodon carcharias (assembly GCF_017639515.1). Lineage (NCBI taxonomy): Eukaryota > Metazoa > Chordata > Chondrichthyes > Lamniformes > Lamnidae > Carcharodon > Carcharodon carcharias. The sequence goes on along the minus strand of NC_054479.1, from coordinate 53,608,410 downwards.
CACTTCCAGGCAGTCTTAACCAATTTGGAGCTTTCTTGTCCCTGAGTCAGATGGTTGTGGGTTCAAGAACTACTCCCTGATTTGAGCACATCATCTAAGCTGGAGCTTCAATGCGATACTGCTGGAGGTGCTGTCTTTTAGATAAGTCTCAAACAAAGGTCTGCTCTTTGAAGAGCAGCATGGGAAGCCCTTTACATTGGAGTGCTGTGAAAGTTTATTCGTCCATATTGGGAAGTGTGTGTTTATAAACATTGGGTAAGGACAGGATGGTTTGGCCACCCTCCAAAGGCATGATCCAATCCATTGCCATTACATGGAAAGTGGCCAATTGGGGTGGCATGGGAAGTGGTGAAAATCAGGTGTCCTCACCCCAACACAAATCCTAGATAATCAAGATATCTTTCCTGGAGGGTCACAATCCCCAGGGCTCCTCAGATGACCCTTACATTCATCAATTTTGTGGCACTAATGTGGGTTGTAGGGGCTGGAGGAGGCTACAGAAAAGAAGGGGCTAGCTTCAAAGTTGAATGCTCACATGCTGGCAATCCCTCGATTCAAGGGTGACGTCTGCTCATGGTTGTGAGTTTCTGCCATGGATCATCGTGTGACTGAACAGGCTAAATCTTGGCCCACATATCTTCGGGCAATGGAAAAGGATGTCCCATGAGGCAGTGGGATCTGGAATGCAGCATTTGCTTCCTTTTCATTCCCTCTCTTCTGTCGCTCTGCCTCAACATTAAAATGCTGTGACTGAAAGTGTGATGCAGCTTGATGAACAAGTTGGCACCATTCTTAACAGTTGGTAGCAAGCTTAATGTCAATGCTGCCGTGCTTCAAGGAGAGCTACAGAGTGACTTTGAAGCCTTTTCTCTGTTTCTCCCATTGAATCCAGAGGATGCAGCAGAGACATTGCTGATGGGATTTCTCTAGCACTCTTATGTGTCACATATAGTCCAGGTCTCACTTCAGTACAGAAGTGTAGTGACGACAACTGCTGTGCACACAAGGATTTGTTTTGACTTGAGGAGGTCTTTATTGTCAAACACTCACTGACATGGTTGTAGAAGGCTGAGCTGGCACAGCTGGTCTGGTGTCAGATCTCCTCATCAATGACCTTTTGAGTGAGATGGCAGCCAAGATAAGTAAAGTGCCTAACATATTCCTGAGTCTCTCCTTCAACATATGTGGGTGGTGCAATATTTGGCTGAGCACATCCTCAAGCTGAGGTTAAAGAGTTTTCCATCTAGACAATATTTAATACTGACACCAGAGGGCAGTTGATATTTGGTGAGGTGAATAGCCACTGCCGAGTAGATTGTAAATAGAATGGGGCCTATCACACAGCCTTGCTTAACACCAGTCTGGATTTTGAAGGCTTCTCGTCAGATTTCCCATTCAAGACAGTTGCAGTCATATCATCATTGAGCAATTTGCAGGATTGTGATGAAGTTTCCTAGATATCCAAATCTTAGGAGCACAATCCACAGAGTCGCAATTTACTGAGTCAAAATCTTTGGTCACGTCAGTAAATACAATGAAGAGTTTCTGTTGTTTTCCTTGGATTTGTCCAGCAACAAAGATCATGTTGGAGGCTCCTCAGAAAGGTCTGAAGCCTCACTGTCGCTGGGAGGATTTGCACAACTAAAGGAAGTAGGTGATTCAGGAGAATGCTTATCAGGATTTTCCCTCTGTTATGATATCCATGGGGAAGCCATAAACCAAAATAACAAAATTTACCAAGTTACTCCCCAATGAAGAAATTGCCAACAAGATTCCACTTCTTGCAACTTTACTTCAACACAAATCAGAACAACACAAATTAGACATGAATTATCAGGCGAATGATACTTCAAATAAATAGGTAAATTTACATCATGGATATAACAAGGATATGTCTTATGCACTCCTTGCAGACATGTGTCACTATGTAGATAACAGGTCCACAATATACTGTTCTTTATTCATGCACGGTGGGTCAGGAGTCCTACCCAACAACAGCTTTCATCTCATTATTACGATTATCATCAACAAGGCACTCTTCTACGAACCCTCTTTCCCTTGCATCATGACAGTCCTAATTCCTTTTCCACCAATCGACCATTAATACACCAGTTCACGGTTTGTCCACTTCTGGTGAAACACCGGAACAATTTCCCCGATCCAATTCAAAGGATTGCACAGCTGTGTGGCCCCAAAAAATCAGGTAGAAAAACGTGCCAAGCTCGTGCAGAAAATTGTGGCTGAACTAATGGAGTTCTTTCATGCCTCCAAGCTGGTATCTCAGCTTTCCAGGTTTTAGACCTTTTTAGCTAGCTCACACAGTGCCTCAAAGAGCTCCTGTCTTTTTTTTGCAGGAGCTTCTTTGTTTGTCTTCTGTGTCTGGTTACATGGCTGTTTTTGTAACTTAACCTCCATTGGTAGCTCATCCAGGTCAAGTGCCGCCAGGACACATGGACCAATATTTCTTATTATACAAGAAAATTGCAATTGATTCTTTTACAATTGATGCAAACTCTTAAAAGGCCTTTTCAAACATTTTTAAAAACAATTACAAATTCCACAGACCTTATAAAGAAATTACGAATTTCCAGGTCAAAGGTCATCACACCTGTTATCAATGAGGAAAATAGCTCAATAGCTTCCACAGCATAATTTATCTTCCTTCTTGAAGATAGCTTCAATTACCTACACCAGAACTGCAATGGTTCAAGAAGGCAGCTTGCCACCACCTTCTCAAGGGCAATTAGGGATGAGCCATAAATGCTGGCCTAGCCAGCACTGCCCACATCCCATGAATGAATTTTAAAAAATTGTTGCACTTCTGAAGCCGGTTGTGGGGGCGGGGTGAGAGGGGGAGGGGAGTTCTTTTTCCTCCCAAATGATGTGTACAAGTGTATGTAAGTATACTTAAATACCAGCTTTGGAGACCTCAACTGGAATACCATCATGCAGTAGCTGCTGATACTCTCCAGGCTATATCCAAGTACCCTGTGGTAGAATCCACGGGTGAGCCGCAATCAATGGAAGAGCTTTTTTTTTGAAAAATACACTTTATTCATAAAATATCTGAATGAACATTACAAAAAATTTCTAAATGGCCATCACAAAAAGTGCAATTATATTCAGCCTTTCCACTTAGATCATGAGGTGCTTCAATACAATCAGTGAATATTACAGACATTTCAACATGGTCATTATAGACAGTCAAACAATGCAATGGAATTCCAGTTATCTACATAGATCATGTTGCACTCTGAGGTGCTTCAATACAATTATGATACATTTAGTTTTCACTGTATACATTCCTTGTGAGTCATACAGCCCGAGGGGTCTGCACAATTCCCAGCCCCTTGGTGCACTATGGCAGAAAGGTCTCAGACAGCGACTTTTCCCATTGCGTCTTTGTGGTGGCTGCCCCAAGCTTTAATGCATCCCTCAGCACGTGGTCCTGGACCTTGAAATGTGCCAGTCTGCAACATTCGGTCAGGGACAACTCTTTGCACTAGAAGACCAACAAGTTTCGGGCAGCCCAAAGGGCGTCTTTCACCAAGTTGATGATCCTCCAGCTGGAGTTGATGTTTGTCTTGGTGTGCGTCCCTTGGAACAGCCCGTAGAGCACAGAATCCTGTGTCACGGAACTGGCTGGGGTGAACCTCAGCAAACACCACTGCGTCTCTCTCCAGATCTTCTTTGCAAAGGCACATTCCACAAGGAGGTGAACAACAGTCTCCTCCCCACCACAGGCACCTCAAGGGCAACATATAGAGGGGATGAGACTCCTCGCATGTAGGAAGGATCTGACAGGGAAAGCCTTTCTTGGCACCAGCCAAGCTACATCTTGGTGCTTGTTGGAAAGTTTTGACAGCCTGCCTGGGGAACCATCCGATAGGATCCACCATCTTCTTTTCCCACAGGGCCATTAGGACATTACATGCTGACCACTGCCTGATGGACTTGTGGTCAAAGGTGTTTCTCTGCATAAATCTTTCCACAGGGGACAGATGGTATGGCATGGTCCAACTACTTGGAGCGTTCCACGGTAGCATGGCCAGACCCATCCTTTGCAACACCTGGGACAGGTAGAACCTCAGCACGGAGTGACACTTGGTGTTTGCGTACCAAGGATCTATGCACAGCTTGATGCAGCCGCACACAAAGGTGGCCATCAGTATGAGGGCGATGTTGGGCACGTTTTTTTCCCCCCTTTATGTAGAGGCTTATTCATTGTGTCCCTGCAAACATGATCCATTTTCGACCTCCAGATAAAGTGAAAGATGGCTCAGGCGATCGCCACCACGCAGGAGTGAGGAATGGGCCAGTCCTGTGCACATACAGCAACAGTAACAGTTTTTTGAATAAGTGTAATGTAGTGAATTACAACAGCCAATTTGCATATAGCAAGCTCCCAAAAAGAGCAATCTGATAATGACCAGTTAACCTGTATTAGTAATGTTGGAAATCATCTGATGTATATAACATACAAATGTATTTATAACTTAATTAAAACAGCATTAACAACATTCCTGTAGATAGTGCTGTGTGGGTGATGTTATATAACTCATTAAGTATAATGAGGTTCTTGTAACGTTATGTGACAACTCAACTTTAATCAGTTGGAACTGCTTTTCATCAGACAGAATGGGTAGCTGTTATGCTAACCAACCTGATGCATTGCCCCTCACATTCAATCCACACCATTAACTTTTATTTGAAGTGACAATCTCCTAATTCCAGCATATGTTCCAGCCCTACTTGTGAACTAATAAGAAATGTCTGCTGTTCCTGATCTGTTGAGATACTAACAGGGCACAAGATTAGGGAAAAAACCACTGCTCACAGCTTGGCAATAAATTGGCACTGCCATTCGGAAAGGCTGTGAGGATGAGCAATGCGGGAGATTGAAATGTCACGCTGATGCAGGGTTTCAGGACCTTTTTGTTTCACTTTGCACAGAGAAAATATACCCAGGGGTATATATAACCAGGGGTTTTGTAGCAGCTGCTCAATTTTACTGCGCAGCAATCGATGGAGCAGTGTGGAGGGAGTTTTAAACTGTTTGCTTCCTGACACTGACATCCCTCACTTTAAGCAGCACACCTGCTTTACAAGGAGAAAGAAAACTGCAGTGTGTGCGTTTACCACCACAATGAAAATGTTCTAATGTAAGTGTATTTAAATGCAGCAAGAGCACGACACGTGAAAGGGGAGACAAGTGATGAAGATGAGGAGACTGAATATTTCGACGCCATGGAGAATGCACCAGAATTCATCACAGTAACCACGGATACCACAAAGCACAGGCAAGTGATCGTATTGGGAAACTGATGGAGTGGGTAGAGTCGGCTAGTGCAAATGAGTGAAGCATTGCACTGTCAAGAGTGAACATGCACAGCAGTGCACACACTCACGTGCAAATGCGCACATGAGCAAACGCCCAGGCACACCCCGATGCACGCGCACGCACCTCCTCGCACACGCACACCATTCCACACACACACAAACATGCCAGAATGAATGCAGACCAATCTCTTTAGTGGTTAGATCACCTCCTAGGGCTGTGTGGTAAGCTTGACACTAAACTCTGCTAAACTCAAGGCTTCCAATGGTATTAAGCTGACATAGGGTAACCAAAGCATCAGGAACAGGATGAGTTGCTCTACTGGGCCCAACATTCTGTTGGATAATGTGCTGTATGCCTGAGGGTCACAGTGGCAATTCTTCTCGACAATCTCATCCCAAGTGGCCCTTCTTCCTGGGTAAACTTAAATAGAGAGTGTCCCTAGGCTATTTGGTCATGGAGGGCATCACAGCCAAAACCAACACTACACCCACCAGTAATCAAACCAAACCCTTCAATATGATTCAAAGCAGAGATGCCAGCTGGTTTTATTCTAAACCCAGAGCCAGTTGGACCAGATACTGCACTGACTCAAATTGGAACTTCTGAACCTTTTGTTCCATGTACCCAGAACTGCCTCAGACAATGCCTTTGTGCACTTGGCCACTTGAGCAGCTTAGTTCTGTTTTGAATCTATTGATGGGTTTTCATTTGAGTAATGGGGGGGACTGCTGCATGATTTAATCATCTTTCAGGGGGGATGTTTTCAACATTCACTTTAAAAGGAAAAGCTTGCATTTATATTAGCACTTTTCACAAGCCCAGAGTGTCCCAAAGCACTTTACAGCCAAAAAAGCACTCTTGAAGTGTAAGCACTCTTGTAATGCAGGAAATGCAGCAGCCAATTTAGGCACAGCAAGATCCCACAAAAAGCAATGAGATACTGACTGGTTGATCTGTTCTTATGGTTGAAATAACCCCATGGGATATTCACCTGAGAGGACAGATGGGGCCTCAGTTTAACGTTGCACCCTCCATACGGCACTTCAGTGTCAGCTGAAGGGCTCAAATCTCTGAAGTGACCCCAGAACCCAACTGATCGAGGAAGGGAACTTGCCACCCCTAACCTGTCTGGTCAATACGTGATTCCAGTTTCACACTATGGTGTCAATTTTTAATGCTTTCAGTGCAACTAGTGATAGGCAGCAAATGTTGCTTTGCCAGCATCACCCACACGCCAAGAACAAAGGCTTTTTAAAGCTCAGCCCTTGTAGAACTGCTGGTGTTTTCATGTTTAGATCTCTCGTCTTTTGTGTTTATGTGCAGGCGTACAGGAAGTAATATCAGCGGAACCAGCAGCGATCAGACTGAAACCTGGAACCTGGAGGACCATGTGAGTAACAGGGTGTCACTTCACTGCAACAGTCCCTGCCAGCCTGAAAACATTACAAGGGAAAACCTTCCAACTTCACGCTTCGGGTGGGAAACTTCGCCAGCTGGGAGCTTATTGAAATGAAAAACTATAAAATCATATTAGCGCATACTTCCAGATTCCCAACATGCATACTGCATCAATGGGGAGGGTTTTAAGCCTCATTCAATTTTACCCTTCGTTGACATTGATAAAAGAGGGCGGTCCTTAGTTGGTTGTGAAACATTAGATGAGGGCAGGTTTGAGCCTTTGGTCAGTGGATCTCTGGCAGATGAATCGTTTAGGGCATGAACTGCATGGAGATTAAAGAACTGCAAATCGGTGAAATTATAAGACTAGTGTCATTCATTGGAATTCTGAATGCCAGGCAAGGGAAATGACCCTGACTGAATGTGGTTCCCTTTACAACAAGAAGATATCATGTAGTTGTAACAAGGTCTTTAGTGCACTGTCAGTTCAACAACTGCTTGCAGAAAACACTCCTCACTGTGACCTTCCCATCATTTATTTTCACTCCATAACCAGGAAGCTCCATGAAGCCACAGGCATGGATTTGGGTAATTTTGTCCTTTTCTTTCTTAACCATTTTTTTCCCCTTTCCCGTACGGGTTTCCCCATTCAATTGTACGGAAACCATTTCCCCATTTGAGATCCCAATGACTAACAGCAGACTTCTCTCATATCAATTTGCACCTTTTTAAAATCTCTATGCATTTCACACCCAGCACACTTCATCCGCTAGAAAGGATGCAGAATTGTTCCAAAATCCTTCTGATTAAGGGGCTTTGAGGTTAGATAGTTCCCATTCATTTTACACCCTGCACGCTGCACAGTGTGAAATCCACAGGGATTTTTTAACTTGAATGTCATCGGTTAGATTGCAGAACCTTTGAGTCTGAGTCCCTGAAGCTGGATCTCTATAATCCAAATGTTTATCAATCGGTACAGTGAGCATAGCTTCAGAATTATGTTACTCCCATTTAAAATTGCACTACAGTAACAGTTACCTTAAATTAATGAAATACAAAATTATGACCTGATTTTCTCTCAATCAAGCTTGTCTTAAAATGTTCTTCCCATTTAAAATGACATCAGTGTATGTCCTAGTCTGTTTGATGTGCTGGTAAATTGAGTGCCATTGTAAAATGTGACACCAGATGTTGCTGTAACCGTTGGTCACAATAAGCACCGAATTTACCAGCACATCAAACAGACAAGGAGATACATGCCTGGGTTTACCAGCAGAGTAATATCAGGGAATGATCAGGGAATGATCAGTAAACTCCCCGGAGCCAGGATATACAGTAACACAAGCCTCAGTGTAACATGTCCTTACTTCTATAGCAGTCATTGTTCCACAGCCCACGTCCTCAGTGTACCAGGCCCAGCAGCCTAACATGCTTGTCACTGTAATATATCCCAATGTAACTGTCTCATGGAATTATGGCCCTTGTGATACAAATGTCAGTGAGTTGCTGACTCTGTAGTGTTAATCTCATTAATTTTATTCAGTGATTTTGGTTGGCTTCTAGGTGTTTGAGTTGTAATCAATAATCTTTATTAATAATCAGGACTCTCTCCAAATAAGCAGATCAAATTTTAAAATAGTTAAAACTTCATAAGTTGAAATATAACTCATTACTTTCATTATAGTGCCGAGCCCCTTGACCCATAACCCGCAGTAGTGGGTAATGTCACTTTGTGTTTAACAAGTAATAATGTGATATTCACTGCTCTCTGTAAAACAGTACTTATATCCGTAAAATTACTTGCTCTTATATTTTCTCACAGAATATTACTTTCTATTCCTGAGCCAGCATTTTGCTTATAATTAGCAGTAATTCTCCTTTCTCAGATGCACTCCCACCTACATACTTTACCTCATATTGGTCATTGTGCTATCCTTCCTGCAGGTTCTTGAGTGTCAACACCAAGCTTCCTTCAGTGCAGCAAGCAGAGAGGTAAAGCCAAACAGAAAGAGACGGACTCAAATCCCAGACAAGCCCAATTACAGCCTTAACCTCTGGAGCATTATGAAAAACTGCATTGGGAAGGAGCTATCTAAGATTCCCATGCCTGTAAGTAACTTATACCTTTGCCTGTGTGTAGTTTAATCCCAGCTCTCTGTCCTTGTATCTGCTTGTAGCCCAGTGGGTAGAACCGTCATCTATTAACACTAACGGTGGGATTTTCCGCACCCACCCGCCGTCGGGATCTTCCGGTCCTACCGCAAGTCAATGGACTTCTGGCTGGGGAGTCGCCTCACCTGCGGCAGGTTCCGCCGTGACAGGGCCGGAAAATCCCAGCCTAAGTGATACAGAGGAGAAGGTCCAGATTAATTCCGACTTTGTTATGTGAGATGGACTTAACCAGTGTTCATTACTCATATTTGGAAGTTTGACTGTTGGGATGTCAGGTGAGGACCAAATTGGACTCAGCCATGATGCCCTACACAGTTAAGTAGTCTGCTGACACCTGTTGCTTTGGCTGACTCTTGAACAATGGTCTCTTAGCCACAGAGCCCAAGGGCAGCCTGCACCTGTGTAATTATGTCCCGATATGAGTCTGCACCTATTGGGGAGAAAAAATGTTCTACAGATCATAGTAAAGACTGTCTGGCACTGTCTTGATTAGCTTAAACTTCTTGAATTTGTCCACCTGATTGCAGTTTATCAACACCGACTAGTGTTGTGCTTACTCATCATTAAGACTTGTGTGAAGGAAGAAGAATTATCCACATGCCACATGTGATGTTATACATAGGATGTATGTGTATGGGAACAACTTTTTACATTACTGCATAAAGCATCTAAATTCTGGTTCAGCAGCAGACAGCAATTCAGAGAGCCTCAAATGATATGTGGACTGTTTCATTAAAGAGTCCCACTAGGGATTAAAACTGAGAAAAGGCCATCACTGCTGCTATGATATACTGTACACCAGCCATTACATGGAAGCCACTTGTGAAATTGAGCAATTTCTGAATTGCCTTTTATCCTGAGCTCTAGAATTCCATCCCTAAACCTCTCCTCCTTTCTATGTCCCTCTCTCACTCTTTCCCCCTTTAAGACATTCCTTAAAATCTACCTTTTGGACCCAAGCCTTTGATCACCTTTCTTAATAATCTTTAATGTGACTTGGTATCAAATTCACATTCTGTGAAGCACCTTGGGATGTTTAACTATGTTAAAGGTGCTATAGAAAAGCAAGTTGTTGTCCTTGTTTTCTACGGTCCTTATAAAGGAGCTTGAGGAGGGATTCCTGCCTCTGCCTTGGCCTCTCCAAGTCTTCGGCCATCCCCCAACTCCTAGGCTTCCACTAATAACATTCAGTATTTAACCCCAGCCACTGAGAGGTGTGTAACAGGGTTCTGAATCTGAATGATGGTTTCAAGTCCTACTCCAGAGATATGAGCATATAATTTAGGCCGACACTTGAGTATGTTGCTGAAGAAGTACAGCACTGCCAGAGCGCCATCTTATGGATGGGATGTAAAACCAAGGCTCCAACTGCACCCCTTCACCCTGACACGCACACGCACACACACCCCCACACACCACCACTGCCCCCCCAACCTCGGGCTGGGACCAGTGTCCCCTGGTGAACCATACAAGTGGGGCTGAGGATGTTGTCTTGTTATAATGATATACCTAATCGCTCATAAGGGATTTGGTAAACATGATATGGGTTCATTTATTAAGACTAGGCACATGAGAACAGTTATACTTAGGTATAAAGCTTGAAGACATCAGCTGTGTGTAGGTGTTCTGCTCAAGACAGAAGTAAAACTAAGACTTGATCACATGACACATTTCTCTTCTAGTGATGTCATGCTGCTACCCCTTAAAGGCATATTACAAGAGTGGATAGAGCTTTAAACCAACAAAGGTGGGAGAGGGTTCAGATACTGGGAGAATCAGAAATCCAAAGAGAAGAGCTGAAGCAACAGAACATTGTAGCAATGTGGGTAAAGAAAAGCAGAGTGGGACAGGAAGGGACAGAGAGTTTCACAGTAATAGTGCATCAGCGAGTAAGGTCCATGCAGGGAATAGTAGTAATAAAATTAAAAGCTCCTTATCTGTGCGAAGCATCCGCAATAAGGTAGATTAACCAATGGCAGAAATAGAGATAAATAGTTTAGATCTAATCGCCATTAGAGAGACATGGTTACAAGATGACTAAGATTGGGAAATAAACACTCCAGGTTACACAACATTTTGGAAAGACAAGCTGAATGGAAATTGAGGAGGGATAGCCTTGATAGAGAAGGGTGATAAAAGCACAGTTGTGAAAAAGCATCTTGGCTCAGAAGTTCAGAAAGTAGAATTAGTATGGATGGACATTAGAAATAGCAAGAGTCAGCAAATGCTGGTGGGGTTAGTTTATAGGCTCATTGAACAAAGCATTAAATGAGAAATTATTGGAGCTTGTAACAAGGGCAATGTAATAATTATGGGGGACTTTAATCTTCATATGGATTGGGCGAATCAAATTGACAAGGGTGGTCTGGAAGATAGGTTTGTAGACAGCTTTTGTGACAGTTTCCTGGAGGAATATGTTATGGAACCAACTTGGGGTAAAACTATTTTAGATCTATTATTGTGTAATGAGGCAAGGTTAATTAGTGATCTCATAGTAAAAGATCACTGGGAAATAGTGATCATAATACAATTGAATTCCATATTAAGTTTGAAAGTGACATACTTCCATCACAAGAGTCTTAAACTTAAGAAAGCCAATTACATAGGTATGAGATGAACATTGGCTAAGGTTGATTGGGTAAATAGACTAAAGGGAGTTGTGGTAAATAAACAGTGGGAAACATTTAAAGAACCAATTCAAAATAAATACACTTCACTGATAAAAAAATTCAGCAAGAAAGATCCATCCATGGCTAACCCAAGTCTTAAAGATAGAATGAATTGAAAGAAGCAACTTACAATGCTGCAAAGAATAATAGCCATTCTGAGGATTGGGAATGTTTAGAAACCAGTAAAGGGCCACTCCAAAAAGTTGATAAAAAGGGAAAAAATAGACTATGAGAGTAAACTAGCCTGGAATAGAAAAAGATTGTAAGAGCTTTTACAAGTATATTAAAAGGCAGAAAGTAGCTAAAGTAAACATTAGTCCCTTAGAAACAGAGACAAGAGAAGTTATCGTGGGCAATGAGGAAATAGCAGACTCACTGAAGAACTATTTTGCCTGCTTCACAGCAAAAGATACAGTTACATACCAGAAATAGAGGGTAACCCAGGAGTTAATAAGAGTGAAGAAATTAAGGTAATTGATATCAGCAGAGAAAAAGTATTGGAGAAATTTAAGGGACGAAAAGCTGACAAATCCCTGGGACCTGATGGCCTACACCCTAGGGTTCAGTGAGAAATAGTTGCAAAGGTAGTGGATGTGCTGGCTATGATTTTCCAAAATTCCTTAGGTTCTGGAATGGTCCCAACAGCTTGGAAGTTAGCAAATGTAACACTGCTGTTCAAGAAAGGAGGGAGAGAGAGAAAACCAGGAACTACAGACCAATTAGCTTTAAATCAGTCATTTGGAAAATGCTGGAATTTATCATTAAGGAAGTCTTAACATTGCACTTGGGGAATCATAGTATGATCAGACAAAGTCAACATGGTTTTGCGAAAGAGAAAGCGTGTTCAACTATGAGAGTTTTTTTTGAGAATATAGGATAGATAAAGGGGAATTAGTAGAAGTAGAACATTTGGATTTCAAAAAGGCATTCAGTAAGGTGCCAAACAAAAGTTAATACACAAGATAAGAGCTCATGGAGTTGGAGGTAATATATTAACATGGATAGAGGATTGGTTAACTGATAGGAAGCAGACAGTAGGGATAAATAGGGCATTTACAAGTTGGGATGTTGGAACTAGTGGAATGCTGGAAGGATCAGTGCTGTGGCCTCATCTATATTACAATCTATATTAATGACTTAGATGAAGAGACTGAGAGTAATGCATCTAAGTTTGCTGACAACACAAAGATATATGGGAAGCAAGCCCTGAGGAGGCCACAAAGAAGCCGCAAAGAGAGATAGACAGGCTGGCCGGAATTTTCCAGCCCCTATGCGGCGGGTTCCCCCATGGCGGGGCTGCTGAGCCATTGAAATCCTGATTCACATTGGTGGGACCAGAAGATCCCACTAGCATGAGGGGCTAGGAAATTCTGGCTGTTAAGTGAGTGGGCAACAAGGTAGTAGATGGAGTACAATGTGGGGACATAAGAGATTATTCACTTTGGTTGTGAGAATCAGGAGATGTAGAATGTTTTTTAAAAGGTATGAAACTTGTAAATGTTGATGCTCAGAGGGACGTGGGTGTCCTCATACAAGGAGCACAAATAGTCAGCATGCAGGTACAGGAAGCAATTAGGAAGTCAAATGGCATGTTGGCCTTTATTGCAAGGTGATTGGAGAACAAGCATAAGGAGTCAGCTGCAATGGTATGGAGCTTTGGTGAGACAACAGCAGGACTTCCACATCAGTTTTGATCTCCATATTTAAGAAAGGATAAAATGCATTGGAGGCATTACAGTGAAGGTTCACTAGTTTGATCCCTGGGACGAGAAAGTTGTCCTATGATAGAGGCTGTGTAAATTGGGCCTATATTCTCTAGAGTTTAAAAGAATGAGAGGTGATCTCATTGAAATATAGAAAATTCTGAAGGGGCTCGACAGGGTAGATATTGAGACATTGTTTCCCCTGGCTGGAGAATCTAGAACATGGTGGCACAGTGTTAGAATAGGGGGCACATCATTTAAGACTGAGATGAGGAAAATTTTCTTCATTCAGAGAGTTGTGAATCTTTGGAACTTTCTACACCAGAGGGTTGTGGATACCCCATCGTTGAATATATTTAAGGCTGAAATGGACTGCAATGGTTCAAGAACGCAGCTCCCCACCACCTTGAGGGAAATTAGGGATGGGCAATAAGTGCTGGCCCACATCCCATAAATGAATAAATAGAAAATTATAGATAAAACATTGTTGTCTCAGAGAATCAAGAGATATGGGGAATATGTAGGAAATTAGAATTGAGGCTGAAGGTAAGCCATGATCTTATTGAATGGCAGAGCATGGTCCAGTCCTGCTCTTAATTTCTTATGTTCTACATAGGTGGACATTGAAGTGCCCATGGAACTATCAAAGACGTCACATGGGAGCTCTCCCTGGTGTCCTCAATGAACATCACTATAGCAGATTTTCTGGTCATTTATCTCATTACTATTTGTGGGACTTTGCTGTGCATAAATTGGCTACCACATTTCCTACATGACAATACTTCAGAAGCACTTAATTGGCTGTAAAGCAATTTGGGGCATCCTGAAGTTCTGAAAGGCACTATGTAAACGCAAGACTCTTTCTTTAAGTTGAATTTTCCTCCAGGTTTCCATAACTTCCTATGAAGGAAGTTCCCGATCTCCACTCCAAACCTCTCTGTGAAGGCACAGTGGGAGATCACTCATCACAATGTCCTACCTCTCAGCAGTGTAACAGATGGACAGGAGGCAGTGGGTATTGTCATTGTTCCAGCCACCTTTAAGAGAGCTTTAGCCGCACAAAGCAACCATTAATTATTGAGCACCAATTGACTCATTGCTCTTTTTGGGGCCAGGCTTCCAGACAAACTCTCAAGAAATGTGAAGACAATTTATTTTTGTATTAATTCCTTTGAGGTGGTGTTGGTAAATCCTTCTCATTTTTACAGGGTCCCTTTATTATGTTCTCTACAGCATCAGGTATTTGCTAGCATGGGCAGACTGACATGCGTGAGTGTGAAAGGGTGGCTGAGGAAGTAAAAGTGCTTTTGTGATCTTTGAGCAGAACAGCTGCTCTGTTATACCTCCATTTAAGACTTTGGTCGCAGACCAGAGATTGACACTTCAGCGTCTGTAGTAACAAAATAACCTTGAAAAATTAATTGTTGGAGTCTTATCAAAGCAAGATTCATTGAGTTCTCTTACTTCCTGAGGCAGAATTCTACAAATTAAAGAGTCTGTGAATGAAATTTATAACTAAACGATGACCTAGTGAGTCATAATTCACATAACATGCAGACTGAAGAGCCCAGAGTTGTTAGGAATGTCTTGTCTCTTTCTCATCATTCCTATATTGGTTGAATGCTGACTAACCTCTCATTAACTTCAGTAGAGGAAATGTTGGATTGTTTGATTGGATGGGGTGGAGACAGGGGTCTTGAGTTGATTTATCTCCTTCAGAACCATTGAGGGGAGGATTTTAAATTCTGATTTTTATCTGCTCATTTTCACTGTGATCCCTTGTTCCTGGAGGGTACTGATTCTTGCTAGGGTGGGGTTCCATGACAGCATTTTGCTCAGGTGGCCAATTTCTATGTGTGAACCTTTGGATATTGCAGGCTGGATTTTCAGCCATGGTTTGGGAACCAGAGATGGGGACTAGTTCCAGGTCCAGACCCCGTACGCTTTATGCACGCTCACCAGGATTTTCAAATCTTTGGCTAATCAAAGGACAGGAAATGGACTTGCCATCAAATCAGTGACAGCAGCTGGGCTCCCAACATTGGAAGGTAAACGGGAGCCCCCCCACCCCAATACTTAGTGGTCAGCAACCCCACTGAAGATGGGGCCTGCAAGGGATAAGCGAAGATAAGTTTATTTGTATGTTTTAAAAGGTGCAATGCCTGACAATGACCCCAGAGGGGCAATCCCTTCCAGGGAATGACCAGTAGCCACAGTTGCGACCATTATTCAGGAGGCGTGGGATTCATTGGAACCCCACCCACATGCTGCCCTAGATCCTAGGTCCTGTAATTAACCGTAATTAGCCTCAAGTAGTGGATGTGACCCCGAGCCACCCTCTCTGAAAATCGCTTGGGTTCGGAATCATGTGGGAAACTGGCACGGAGGAAGTCGATGCCAAATTGCACCCTGTCTGTCTCTAACCTGGACCCTGAACTAATTTAAAAGTCCAGCCATGTGTTTGAGAAGTCTTTTTAACATTGCACCTAAGTCTGATTCTGCCCTTATACGATATCCCCACACATGTATTCGCTAGAAGATGTCACTTGATGATAAGAACAGGCAGCCTCGCTGAATTACCCCACCACCCAACCCTCTGATACTAAAAATAATTGTGGTGCTTCCTGTTGCCCCAGCTAACCCAACACTTCATCAAAGATTGAACCTAGAACCTTCTTGGTCTTAAGGGCTCTGCACCAAATGTGGCACCTTTTATCCATTCAGCAGCAAATTCAAATCCTTAAACTGGAGTTGTCTACCAAATTGGCGAGATCCTTGTCTCAGCTAAAGAAGGCTAGAGTCAGATGTGCGGAGGGAAAAATATGTTTCAAAATAATTGCAATTTACACAGTTGTTGACGTATTTGGTGCAATAACATTTCTTCTGGACCCTTTATACTTTGAAGCATGCTTGAGATCAGTGTGAGCCAGTAGCACAAAGTTATAACACTGCAGTACATTCAGACAAAAATTATAGCTCTAAGTACATGTACCTATATGCACAGATGAATCTCCACTTGGGACACCAGCACAACTTTTTCTGTGGGCTCTTTCCAAATGCTAGAAATGGCCCAGCCCCCAACCCAGATGTTCAGTGGCTCAGCACCATATCAGCAATGCTCTGTCTTCTTCTGTGATGATTACCTCAACTCCATGTACCTGTCTCTTCTTCATATCCCTTTATACCCTTACCCAAAAAAAATCAATCCATTTCTGTCTTAAAAAGTGACCCAGCATCTACAACCTTTTAAGGGAGCAAGTTCCAGATTTCCACTACTTGGTGTGACAAACCTGTTGAGATCCAATCTCCTGCCATTACTGTTGCCTCCTTTCCTTCCCACTCCTGCAACCGCTTCCCATCCTCACTCACCTGTGGCCTGGGGTCCCTCGCTGGGCCTCTGGTGGGTGCAGTGCCTGGGGTGGGGGGCAGGAATCCCAGTTCTTGGTCCTGAGGAAGCCTGCCACTGTCCACTTAGGTACCTGATGGCACTTAATATGTAGGCCTACACCAAAGGAGGCTACATGGGGCTCTCACTGTCTCTCCAGTCAGCGGGTAAAGCCCTTGTGACCTGGATTAAATGATACCCTCTTGTTTCTGTCTACTTTGCTAACATCTATCTATATCCCTCATTTTCTTTCTCTTATTATCTTTCTATGTCTCTCACTCAATTTTTTCGCACCATCTCTTCCTCATATTCTTTCTTTCTCTTTGCCGGCCATTCTCTTTCACCCGTTGTCTTTCTCTTGGTTGGCTTTCATTTCTCTCTCTTTCTCTGTCTACCTTTCTCCCCTGATCTGTATTCCTTTAATACTGTAATTAGAATACTGTAATTAGATGATAATTACATGGGGTGGCCTTTTCTAGCAGCATTTCTTTCTCAGTACTGAGAAGACTACATTCCTCCCATGTTCACTTTAGTCTCAAAGGAAAATTTTCCTCACATCCATCTTAATGTGGAAATAAATTATGTTTCACTGCAAAATCACTTATTTTTCAATGAATGAATGTTTAGATCTTGGCTGTAATGGAGTTGGAATGCAAATCACAGAAACATGTCGAACTAGCCAGACATTCAGATGTCTTTTGTAGGTGCTGATTGTTGGTGGTGCATGCACAGTAGGCAAAGCCAGAGCAATGAAGCCAGGGCAATGAAACAAGGCCAAAAGGACCGAGCATGACATGCACCACTGGCACTACAAGGGAATGAGCCATGGCAGAGCAGATTTCACCAGAAGCAGGGGTATTGAAGAGAGCCAAACATTGAAAGAACTCATGAAACATTTTGGGTAGATTTTCAGGAGTATTACTGATGAATTAATGGCTTTTTGTGTGCCATTATTGGAGAAGCTGGTGATTATCAAAGCATAACATGACCCTAGATAGTCATTTGCTGACTGAACAAGGCAGTCAAAGAAATCAAAGTAAAATTGCTTTGATTTTCTAATCTTTATATATTCAGGGGTTGAAGGTTCTCAGGAGGATTTTTCACAACTGATTGTCCTTGAAAGAGCAATCCTAATTGTGATTTGAAGCACATTAACTCCATTCACAATGGGGTAATATACTTCGAGCTTTGAGCACAGCTTTGTTCCTGCTTATTGGTTAAGTCTACAACTTATGGAAAATGTCTTCTGTCAAGAATCAGAGTGAAATCAAATCATTAAAAATATTATGTAGCTATGATGTTCAAGGCCTTTTCAGGAATGCCTACTCAGCAACTCTTTCTCTACCAGTTATGGCAGAAAACAAACACCACATCCTTTCCCCAGTGAAAAGCAAACCTGGGGCTTCACCCAAGACTATCTGTTTGCCTATCCCATACTGCATTCTTGAATGATCAGATGCTGAAACCCTCAGGCGTGTCTTTTATCTCTAGATTCGACTATTCTGGAACTC
Source organism: Carcharodon carcharias (assembly GCF_017639515.1). Classification (NCBI taxonomy): domain Eukaryota; kingdom Metazoa; phylum Chordata; class Chondrichthyes; order Lamniformes; family Lamnidae; genus Carcharodon; species Carcharodon carcharias. The sequence continues at coordinate 53,590,231 of NC_054479.1, read as the reverse complement.
TGCTGCCTCTATCCTAACTTGCAGCAAGTCACTTTCACCCATCATCCCTCCTTCACAGCTGTACGTTGATCTGGCAGAGTGCCTCAGTTATAAAATTATCATTCTTGTTTTCAAATCCTCTGTAGCCTCACCCCTCCCCTCCACCCCCATTTGATATAAGCTCCTCCAACCCTGCAAACCTCAAATATCCACACTTCTCCATTCAAACCTCTTGAACACCGCAGTTTTCACTGAAGGATGGCCATGGTTTCTTGAAGGAAATCCACCTCATTCAGCCCCTCAAACTGATGTCCAGTGTAGACCTCACAGGCCTAAGCTCCTGCTGTTTCATTTTACGTGTTTAATCAGCTTGTCAGTGTTTAAAAATAATCAGTTCGGCCTCAGACAATACAATGGTTGCAGGCAAAATGTCACTTTGTATTGTGCCTCTGCTATAATTTGCTAGAATCTCCCAATCCTTTGGAATTTAGTGAGATGCAGCAGCTGGCGGCGTCTGTTAATGAGAATCCCTCGGCAAATGCATCAGACTCTGGGACGGAGGCAGGAGCAGCCTGTGTATGTTTTTTCTCTGTCACAAAAAACTTAACCTGCTGTTATTATTCCTGAGTGATGTGCATATTGTGTACTTAATGAAGCCTTCCTTTGATAAGACTTGCAGTGACAATGATGAAAAAAAAACAAAGTATTTATGGGAATGTATGTATTATCGCACTTCCAGAAGAGGCGCAGGTGAAAATGTACTGGAAACTGAGGTGAAGTGGGGCAGCTATTTATAGCAAGCGTGAAGCGATAGAATAATTAATGTCTCAGCTCCTGGGATACTGCCAGTTTGGGAGAGAAAGCTTCAGCTTTGACAGGTTTGCCTTCCAAGATGTGGTTTCACTTAAAACTGCACTGTCCACTGTCCCATAGGATGCTTTGGTTGGGGGTGGGGGGGTGCAGTTGTTATTTAACCTGTTATTGGCAGAATGGAAGGAGGAGTTTTGAGCCATAATTTCAACTTCACATCAGATCAACGATCATCTTGCCTGCAGTCGTTGTGGATGATGGATTATGATAAAAAGCGAGTGAATCAATGCTACCAATCGTGCACTTTCTATTGGTCAACTCAAGGAACAGGATCTAACAGAAATCTAGAGGTAGAATCATAAGATCTTTGAGGATGAGGAAAGACCCCCTTAATTTGTCCATCCAGAGAGATTCCAACATGCACCCCTTGTAGCATCTGACTATTTCTTAAATAATTCTTAGATGTTGGCTCCACTACTCTACCTGGAAATGCACTTCACATGTTGTTCACTGTGTGTGTAAAGAATTTCTTGATATCAATGCCAAAGTTACCTTTTAGCAAGTTGTCTCCTGCGTCCCCTTGTTCTCCTCACATTTTTTTGTCATTGTTGTTGTCCCAAAATTCTGGAAATCCCTACCTAACAGCACAGTGGGAGTACCTTGCCCGCAGAAGTGCGGAAGTTCAAGAATGCAGCTCACTAAAATTTCTCAGGACCAATTAGGGGTGGGCAATAAATGTTGGCATTGCTGGTGACGCCCATACCCCCATGTTTACTTTAAAGTAATATCACAGGTTACTTTCTATACCCTTAACAATCTTATGTCCCTGAGTAAGAACAGCCCTTTCCAGAAGGAAAACTCTATCCCATCACAGCAGATGGGATTAATAAATTAATAAATCTGGAATATAAAGCTAATTTCTGTAATGGTGACCATGAAACTATCATCGATTGTTGTAAAAAGCCATATGATTCACTATTGTCCTTGAGGAAAGTGTTAAATCCTCATAGAGACCAACAACCTGAAAAGAAAGGAATCCCCAAATAACTCTGACAAAAAGAACCAATGAGCAATATTTTACTTATTAAAACTTTTACTGTAATTGCCAAACCCAAAAACAACCTAAAATTAAGCATGTATTAACAAACAAAAGGTATTTCAATAGAAACAATAAATTTAACTGTAAATGTTCAAGACCACAAAGCTACATCTCTCAGAAGTATGAGGAGTTCCCTTCAGCATGTAAGGCATTATGTAGCTGCACAGTTCTACAATATGCTGTCCTTTATTCATGCAAGGTATGCCAGAAGTCCTATTCGATAACAGTTTTCACCCCCAAGTTTCAAACGTATGATTATCATCAGCGAGGCACACTGAACCTTCGTTTCCTTGGGTCATGGCAGCCCTGATGATGTAGCTTTCCAGAGTCCCTTTTCAACCAACCAACCAACCACTTGTTTGGCCACTTCAGGGCAAAATACCGAGCTCTTTAGCGTCTGAGGTATTCACACAACTTTCCAGGTTTTATACCTGTTTAGCCAGCTTGCAAAGTGCCTCCAAGAGCTCCTATCTCCTTTTCTTACACACAGAAAAATTGACCTCTTCCTGAGAGATTTGCTTTCTTTCCACACAAGAGCCTGTGTGTTCTGTTGGTGACCACTAGCTGTAACCCAAAACCCACTTACTTTCTGTTTCTCTAGTTTTTTTAACATGGCTTCATCTCCATAGCAATGTCAGCCAGAGTCTGACATCTCAGAACCTATGCCATAGCCAGGAAATCCAATTAACCCTCTTTCCCAAACTCTCTTTAGTTTCATGTTTGTTTAAAGAGATATCTCACAAATACAATTTATTTTTTTGCGAAGTACCAAGTTCGTCACAGAATTATGCTGTCCTTGCCTGGTCTGGCCTACATGTGACCCTAAACCCGCAGCAATGTGGGCGATACATTCATAACTACCCTCTGAAATGGCCTAGCAAGCCACTCAGTTGTACCAAACTACTGCAGAAAAGGCAAAAAGGAATAAATGAGACAGACAGCATTGTGGATATACCTACGCCAGATGGACTGCAATGTCTCAAGAAGATGGCTCACCACCACCTCAAGGGTATCTAGGGCTGGGAAACAAATGCTGGTTTTGCCAGCTATGCCCACATCCAACGAAAGAATAAAAAGAAAGCCTAAACCTTATTTCTTCCCAAAGCTTTGAGTTTTTGAGACTTAGAGCCTTTTATTGGAACTTTGTCAAAGCACAGGATTTTCCACAGTCCACTCCATTTGTCACTCCCTGAAAGAAGTTGATGTTTATTCCTCTTGTGAATCCATGTAAACCACTGTTTACCAGGTCATTGATGTACTGGTAATCAAGTTTACTCCTGATAACCAGTTCCATTATTTTACCGTTTTATAGAATCTACAGCAGAGAAACAGGCTGCTTGGCCCGACTACTTTATGCTGGTCTTTTTACTTAACTGAAAGAAGAGGTGCTGTTTCTCAAGCTTGGACTGAGCTTCATTGAAATGCTGCAGGAGGATAGAGAGGTCAGAGTGGGAGAACTAAAATTACAGGATCTGTTTCTCACTCCATGGATGCTACTTGACCTGCTGAGCAGTTTCAGCATTTTCTGTTTTTGATTTATACTATTAAATTTAGCATCTCCATTCTTTCTACCATTGCTGTTGTAATGCCTCTCTCCTTTTGCTGTTGTCATTCGCTTTTTGGTAGCTGTTCAGTGAAAAATTAGACGAAATATCTCTGCCATTTCAGCAACATTTCCTGTAAAATTTATCTTGCTAATTGGCAATTTCTCTACTTTAATTATCCTTATGTTGTTTATGTACCTGTAGAATATGTCACTGTTTTTATATCTTTATTTTCATCACATTATTTCCCCTTCCTAATTAGTTCTCTTTCTAATCTCCATTCTAAACTCATCATATTCCCTTCTGTCCACCACTCTTTTTATTGTTTTTTTTTATTCTTTCACAGGATGTGGGCATTGCTGGCAAGGCCAGCATTTTTATTGCCCATCCCTAACTGCCCTTGAGCAGGTGAACTGCTGCAGTCCATGTAGTGTAGGTAGGTACACCCACAGTGCTGCTGTTCGGGAGGGAGTTCTCTAACAACACTGTGTTGGCTCATGCCTCTTTCTTTAGGTTCAGTGTTATCCTCATCTCCCTATTTATCCATGGCAACTCATTTTGGCCAGTTTGTCCTTATTATTTAGTAGAATATATTTCTCTTGAGCACTATTCATCTCCCCTTTAAATATTGCCAAATGTTGATTTATCTCCTTGTCAATATTTTTCTCCAGCTTACCTCACTTACCTCCATCCTTATTCCTCATAGTTAGCTTTTTTCCAATTAACTACTTAGGTCCTTGTATTATATATATATATTATATATATATATTATGTATATATATATATATATATATATACATATCTCAATCAGGATCTTAAATCTTATATTATAATCACTACTCTCTAGATGCTATCCCACACTCGCTCATGTTAATACCTGGAATGGACAACATGGGTCAGTAGTTACTGACGTAGAATGCCCATCTACCTCTTGGCTGGCAAATCAAAAACGGGGGAAAAAATAAAATATATAAAATTAGGGTAATTAAAACTTCAGTGCACATGCTGAACCTGACATCAGCCATGATCTTACTGAATGGCGGAGCAATAAGTCTCATATTCCATGGGCGTTCAACCATGATAGCCATAAATCTAGCTACTGAGGTTGATTTGACAGCCTTATGGAAAGGAAGAAAGGACTTGCATTTATATAGTACCTTTCAAGATCTCAAAGGGCTGTACAGTCAATGAAGTACTTTTTACGTGTAGTAATTTTGTAATGTAGGAAAAATGCAGGCAATTTGTGCGCAGCAAGTTCCCACAGAAAGTAATGTGATAATGACCAGAGAATCTGTTTCAATGATGTTGGCTAAACTTTATGTATGAGTTGGATGTGTGGCTTTGAAACCATCTGCAGACTCCTTGATCAGTCAGCTCTGCCTATTATAACCCACAGCATTGTCAGTACCCCTCATCACCAGCAGCTTTTTTTAAAATTAAAAGGTACAAATTAAATACTTGCATGAACAAATGGAACATCAACACTGTGATATTGTATTGCTGTTTACTAACCCCACAGACCTCGGGCTGTCTCCGAGCAATAGTGCTGAAGTCTGAAAGAAATTTAACTGTTAATGTTCTCAGGCAGGAATGGAGGCTGTGCAGAGAAGAACCATTCACTTTAGGAAAAGGAGGTAAAATGGGATTAATCTGCCACAAACCCATAGCCTTGCACCACCCCTTACTCTCTCAGCCCTGGGCATTCTCAGTCAGGCAGCCTCACACATACATATACCCATGCAGACTGACGCCCTCATGCACAGACCTCATATGCAGTCTCACACAGACACTAGGCATGGTAAAATATACACTTCCACACAAACTAACCTTTGAATACAATGGATCCTTTTGATTACAGATCCTTTTTTATAATCCTGAGACAGTTATATTAATAAATAGCATTGCTGTGGGTCAGTGTCCACCATGCCTTTAATGAAGGACATGAAGCTTTGAAAATGCTTATTAGGTAAAATACAAAATACGTCGCCTCCAGCCATCTTGCTGGTCTCATTAGGAGTTTGTCATGTTATCGATGCATTTTCTGTCGGTATCATTGTTTAGCCCCATCCTGTTCACTACTATTAATGTCCAAGGCATAGAACAGCACCACCTGCTGCATTTGCAAAGAAAGGACACTGGAGTTCAGAGAAAATGGAATGATTTAAGGAGATTAAAAAGCAGCATAGGATAGTGCAGTAAGATTCAGGAAGTCATCAAATAAAACACAAGGGTCTAGAAGCACGTGGGTTCAAGATCAAATTTAATTATAGAAGACTTAAGCACATAATCTAGTCTGACACACCCAATGCAATACTGAGGGTGTGCTGCACCATTAGAGATGCCACCTTTTGAATAAGATGTTAAACCGAGGCTCTGTCTGCTCTCTCGGGTGGATGTAAAATATACTATCGCACTACTTGAAAAGAAGTGAGTTATCTCTGATGTCCTGGCCAATATTTATCCCACAACCAGCATCATTAAAACAGATTCTCTGGTCGTTATCACATTACTTTCTGTGGGAACTTGCTGCGCACAAATTGGCTGCATTTTTCCTATGTTACAAGATTACTACACTTAAGTACTTCATTGACTGTACAGCCCTTTGAGATCTTGAAAGGTACTATATAAATACAAATCCTTTCTTCCTTTCCATAAAGCTGTCAAATCAACCTCAGTAGCTAGATTTAAAAGCTTCAGCTACTTTCTAGGTTGCACGCCCATGGAATATGAGACTTATGCGCCGTAATTCAGTAAGATCATGGCTGATCTGGTTGTGGTCTCAACTCCGCTTTCCTGTCCGCCCCCTAACCCTTGACTTCCTTGTCTATCAAAAATCTAACTCAGCCTTGAATAAATTCAATGACCCAACCTCCACTACTCTCTGAGGAAGAGAATTCCACAGACTATTGACCCTCTGAGAGAAAAAACTCCTCAACTCTTTCTCAAAAGGGAGACCTCTTATGCTGTGCCAACGGGTTAAGGGCAGAAATTGGCCTTTATTAAATTGTATGCAACACTTAATTCAAATAGTGTAAATTGGTTCCAGTTGTGAAAATAATGTTTTCAGTTTGAATAATATTATGCTGATATGTGGTAATCTCATATCACATGGAATATCATTCGGGGATCCAGTCAGAGAAGATTTATCTAGAAGATTCAGAAGCATTAGCCTAGAATTTTCTTAAACCAGAGTAAATATCTGAACAAGCCTAAGCAAAATGCCTGCTGTGGTTGAGCAGTAAGTGCCCCAGTGTGAAAACTGACCACCATATCCAAAGGTAGATCCTATGACTGAAACCTCAGCAAAACAAGAGAGACACTGCACCCAGGGTGATTCCCACTGCACTGATTTCATTTAACTGAACAAATGGAAGTAAGGGATATATTATCCAAGCATGAGCATCCCAAATATCAGCAACTCTTGTGTCTCTGCTGGTGACTTTATTTTTGTCAAATGGGTTGATGAACATTCTATCCAATGTAAAACAGCCAGGCAGATGAGGAAGGTCCAGTTCTTGGCAATGTTGATCTCAGCTGGCTGGCAGTAAGGGACTATATAATTGGTGACAATGCCCATTGACTAGGCAGAGAAAATAATTGACCATGATTCCCTCTATTGTTCAACTTATATGGGAGAGATCATGTGTAGACAAACTGAATCTGTTATGATGTCCCTTCGTAGCTGAACAGCTATCAACACTCACTGTCTGGGCTCAGCTGGTAGCACTCTCACCTTTGGGTAAGAAAGTTTTGGACTGAATCCACACCAAGACTGAAGTACGTAATATAGGCTGATTCCTGAAGCAGTACTGAGGGAGTGTTGTACTCTCTGAGGTGCCGCTCTTTGGGAGAAGCATTCACCTAAGGTTCATATCTTCTATGGCGTCAGACTAGGCTAGCATCAGTCTGGAAGCGGACATCCCTATCAGGATGTGAGGACCTTCTCCAGTCTCAGTGCAAATGTGAAACCATACACTACTGGAATAGCTGGTCCTGGTGTGGAGTCCTGGTCCAGAATTTATGTGGAAGTCATCTTGACCTCCAGGAAATCAGTGGAACCCAGGCAGAAATGATTATAAACAGACCCTTTCTCCAGAGTTTCCTCCAGTCTTCCATTGTAATTACAGCCAATGATCAGGAGAATCCTCAAGGAAATTCAGGACCTTCCTGTTGAAGGAATTCTGTTGGCGAGATTCCATCATTAATACAGTGTAACCATGCTGATGCAATGTTAGCATATGAGTGCTTAACATGTTGGTATTACAATTCCATTAGCTGCTAGTTTAGCTGACCTACGAGAGTTAATACTTTTAAATACTGTCAATACCATTAAAGTAAGAGATAAAGCAATAACCACACAGTGCAATTTCATCTTCTAAAGGTTTAAACAACCACTAATTTTATTGAACTTGGCTTATACTCTCATTGATTCCAGGTAAACTTCAATGAACCTTTATCAATGCTTCAGAGACTAACTGAGGACTTAGAGTATCACGAATTATTGGACAAGGCAGCTAGATGCGACAATCCTGCAGAGCAGATGTGCTATGTGGCTGCATTCACTGTGTCTTCTTATTCAACAACCACCCATCGCACAGCAAAGCCTTTTAACCCTCTGCTTGGGGAGACGTTTGAGCTGGACCGGCTAGAGGAGAGCGGCTTCCGCTCGCTGTGTGAGCAGGTAAGGGGTTTCAGAGGGGATTTTGGTCATTGTCTGCGCACGCAGTCCAACAATTAAAATGATGTATCATAAACATTGACCAGTTATATAGCCTATAACTTTGTGATGGGAAGTTTCCATGTTATGGCCTCACTATTCTAAACTGAGTTGTGGGAAAGACATTCGGGGTTCAGAGGATTTTTTTATTTGTGCCTGGGATGTGGACATCACTGGCTAGGCCAGTATTTATTGCCCATCCTTAATTGCCCTTGAGAAGGTGGTGGTGAGCTGCCTTCCTGAACCGCTACAGCCATGTGGTGTAAGTACATCCACAGTGCCGTCAGAAAGGAAGTTCCAGGATTTTGACCCAGCGACATTGAAGGAACAGCGATATATTTCCAAATGAGGGTGGTGAGTGGCTTGGAGGGGAACTTCCAAGTGGTGGTGTTCCCATGGATCTGCTGCCTTTGTCTTCCTAGATGGTAGCCTTGGTGAGTTCCTGCAGTACATCTTGTAGATGGTACACATTATTGCTCCCCTTTAACTCCAGTTTTGCTAGGGCTCCTTGATGCGCCACCTGGGCTGGCACTAAACCATAGGACTCAGAGATTCCAGATCCAACCCTTGGTCTGGGATAAAATAGGAATTTCTGGACACTTCCTACCATCCTGGTAGATGCATGATACTTGATCACAGTCAGAAACTATACTAGAGGCTTTGATAGCCTTGGGTTCAGGGGGAAAATCGGCCAATTTTCCTCATCTATCCAGTGACAACATTCTGAAATGTTGTCAGTGTGGAGCCATTGAGTAGGCTCTGATTTGACCATTTCATTCGGTAACCCTTAGACAATATGTAATGGGAGTTGGAAACAAAGGAGAGAAATGAGCCCAAATGTAGGGCAGTTGTAGAGGTGTGTTTCAGCCTCCACCACTATGAATCATTCCTGATCCAGTGTATGTGTGCTGCTCCCAAACTTGAGCAGGCACCTGTTTGAAACAGCACCAGCCAATGTATGACTTGAACCCCCTCCTTTAGTCTCTTGCTGGGTACCTTTGTGTCAGCCCTTAGCTTCACTGTGGTCTTTCTGTGTTGTAATTCTGTTAGAATTCCATGAAGAGCTTTAGAGGTAGAGTTCTAGCATGTTGGGCCAAAGCAACAGTAGTCTCGGCCTCTGTGGATACACAAAAAGAGAGGGGATGCATGAGTGGCCAGATTCAGAGGGCCGTAGGAATCGGGCTGGGATGGAGGGCTGGAGGAAGAAGCAGAGGTTGGATTGGGTGAAGACTGTTTCCGTTTCCTCATAATTGTTGTAATTCTCTGATTTTGCAGCATTGTCACAGGTATGTTCTGATCAGCCATTCAGTTATCTAACTTCACAGAAAGGGCCCTGAGTAAAGTGTAAACCTGTCAATGTCCTAAAGAAAGTGATTAAAGATCAACTTTCATTTAACACAGACTTCGTGTTCCAGGAAGAAAGTAATCCCCTAAATGGCTACTCTTCTGGATTAAATACTACTGATAAAGAGCTTCAGACAGAATTAAGAACTACTTGAATTTAGAGCACAGAAACAGGCCACAGAGCCCAGCTAGTCCAGTGTTTATGCTGCATACTAGCCTCCTCCCAGCCTACTTCACTAATCCTATCAGCATAGCCTTCTATTCCTTTCTCCCTCATGCACTTAGCTATCTTCCTCTTAAATGCATCTACTTCATGTAGTGGTGAGTTCCGCACTCGTCACTCTCTGCGTAAAAATTCTTCTCTTGAATTTCATATTGGATTTATTATATTTCTTATATTTATGACTCCTGATTTTGGCAAACTGTACCTTCTGTTATTCTATCTTTTTTTTCTCGCAACTAAAATTGTGGATCTCCCTGCTTTCCTCAGTCTTCCCCTCCTCTTGCCATCTGCAGGCATCTAAAAACACAGACTGGGTATCCCTAAACCACGACATCTCTTCTGCTCTTTAACCATTTGACTATGAGCTTGACCCTTCACCTGAATCTTGCAGACTTATTACACTGGTTCAGTTGCTAACACTGCTGCTTACTAATCAGAGAGGTGTGTGCTCAGGATATACTCCAGAACTTGAGTAGCTAATCTAAGTTCAGAATCCAGAGGAATGTGCATTGTTTGAAAGTGCCACCCATCGACCTAGATATTAAACTGAGGTGCTATTCCAGTGGGTCAGGTGGAAAGCAGAAACCCCTGCTAGCATTTGAAAAAATGCAGAAAGTTGTCTTCGTGTCCTGGTCAACATTACTCCAACAGCTTACATCACCAAAATCTGATTAAGCCGCCATTCGTCTCATTGCTTTTTGTGGGATCTTGCTTTGTGCAAAATGGCTGTCACATTTACCTGTAACAACAGCCAATTATTCCATTAGAAGTCTTTGTATATGAAGCATTTTGTGATGTGTCTAAGAGAAGTGATGAGGTGAATTGTAGTATTGTTGGAGAAAAAACTTGATTACTAATCAGTTCAGTGATTCTGAATGCAGCCTTTTAAGTACGAGCAGAGCTTTTAACATCAACCTATTCAGTCTGAAATTCACTCGAGGGAAGAGACAGATCTTGTCAAAATGTTTGGATATTTTTGTTTAACTTTTATTTTAAAATGTTTTTGATCATCCTCAAATTGAGGGAATTTACTTTCAGGGCATGAGACAATCCCATTTCAAGCATACAGTATCGCACCAAGCACTCTCAAACTAGTTATAGTTTGGACAGAGACGAAAGAAAAAACTCCCTCTATTCACTCCCAGCCTTAAAAGACCATCCCCTATCATACTCTGAGACAGTTATTTCTGTTGTCCACAGCAACCATCCTCTGGCCTCTGTTACAGAGAAGAGGGGTTTTAATTTAAAATTGATTTGATTTCTCCTCTCACCACCCATCCGTAAACAGAAAGGTTTTTTTTTATTCCCCCCTTTTCAGCTGCACAAGACAATATTACAGGTCCTATTAAATTTTGGAAGGGTGGTGGGAGAGAGTCGTTATGTGCCTTCTTACCCTTGATCTGGATAAAGGATGTGTATTCCTGGTCTGGATTCTTGAAACAGTTAATGTTGCATCCATTAATAAGTTAAAGCGGTTTCAGGGCACCTTTGTCCTCGCCACTTTCCCCAGTTTTTCCTCAGTTTTCAGTGATTCAATCCACTATTAATAATCCCACAGCAAACTCGAGATAGGGTAAAATCAGAGGGTTAGTTTATTTTACACACAAACTCAAAATGTGGGAAGAGAATTTGCTATGTAGCCCCTGGTACATTCACACAATAAAAGACGGATAAGGGAAAGAAAGAGGCACAGGGCAAAGACCACATACTGAATAAGAATTATTGTTTCATCAGAGTCCAGAATCAAGCCCAATGGTGTATTCCTTCAGAGAGTTAACCAGATAAAACTGATGTGGGGGTAATCCACTTTTCCAGTAGTGCTGACTTCCACAGTGGGAGAAGCACATAGAGATGAATCAGCCTTACTGAGGGCCAGGCAATTTAAACCTAGACAGAGCTCTGTTTCTGCTGCTGCTTTATTAATGGAAGGTGGCAGACTGCCTGGATTCAGCTCCACAAGGCAATATTATAAGTTCTAGCTGGGTGGGTGAGTGAGGGGGGTCAGGTCATGTGACATAACTCCCACTTCTTCCCCTTGGTTTGGGTAAAGGATGTATATTCCTGGTCTGGATTCCTGAGATGGTTAATGTTGCGTCCATTAGTAAGTTTCAGCAGTTTCAGGGCCCCCTTTGTCCTCGCAGATGTATTGTCTCCGTTGACCAGAGCTCTGCCTTAGAAGTGTGAAGGGTCTTTGTGCATTTCCTTGGAATTTGATTTCTGCAGTCACGGGGGGCATTGGCGCCTCTTAGAAATAACAAAGCCTTGCAGTTTTTTGAAGGCTAGAAATTACCTTTTGCATGAGTCGTAGCTAGTCAGGCACTTCCTTCATGTCTTCTGAGCATGATACTTCTGTGTGATATTGTGAAGTATGGCACCTATGTGTGATATTGTGAAGCAGTGTTCAATCCTAGGGCAATTTTACACTGCAGGTCCTTGCCTACCAAGTCCTGCATTGGGCCTGTCCAGGATTATTTCACAAATGAGATCCTTATGAGAAATTTGCACTATTTGAATTTGCAATTGAAGATAGGCCTGAAGTAAAAGAACAGTGACTAACCCACTGCACCACTCAGTGGGAGACTTAAGGTTAGATATTCCAAACATTGACAATGGATAATCAATAAATCTAGCTCATAGTCCCACTCGTTACTTAATAACCAAAATAATGGGACTGTTTCTAATCATTTATTGACCCAGTTGTAACACTATTACACACATCAGCAAGACTTAAAAGGCTGCTAGACCCTTGAGTATTAAGAAATTGATGTTGCATATTCCCTACTGCACTATTATGCTGAAGATTGGAATCAGAATCTTCATATCTATAAATAAGACCTATTGAAGGCATATAATTATTGTCACTAATGACTACAGCTAATGAATGTGCATCTTAGAGTACTCTAAATGTCTGTTCATGCATAAATTAGAATATGTTAGGAAAATATTCCATCATGCTATTTTCTACTTTGGGTTATTTTAGATTAATATATCTGAAAATACATCTAGCTCTAACCCCATGGATGTCAAACTATCTCTTTCACTCACTAGGGCAAGTTATTTTCAACTTCATCCATTCTGAGAAAGAACCCAGCTCCCCAGCTTGTGAGAATTGTCAGCATGTTTATCCCTCTATTCCATCAGGGTACATTCACTCCTCTGTGTCCGTCAGACTTCAGGCATTCCATATGTCCATCCCTCCAACCCCAGTTCACTATCTATTCCTCCAGCTCCAATCCCTATGTGCCTCTCCCTCCATCAGTCCCTCAGTGTGCCTATCCCTCCAACTCCAATCCTTCTCAGTGTCTATCTCTCTATTTCCAGTCTCTCTCAGTGTTACTTCCGCCATCTCTCAATCCCTCAATGTTTCTCTCCCTCTATCTCTGATGAATTGGGTTCTTAGTCCTTCTATCCCTGGCGCTTCATTTTTCTTTCTCAGTTTTTTTGATGCCCCGAACCATTATATTCTATTGCAGCTATGTTCCAAGGGTGTATTTGTTGTTTCTGGTTGAAGTGCCATGAGCCATTTAGACGTATCCAGTAAGGCTGTAAACCTTGACATGAAATGAGTTCAACCCATCCAGACAACACTCCAGTGAAAGCGCAGAACTATCCACAAACCAGAAAGAGGATCATCTTCTAATATTGGAGTTGAGCAGTAGGGAGAAGAGGCTTTACTGTTCACCGACCCAGGCAGTGCCTGACCTTGGGAGTGTTTGATCCTGAGACTTGGTAAAAAACTGAAGGTTTCCCATTCCCTGGCATTGGCTGCTCTCACCACAAAGATCCTACTTATCGAAGTCCAAATTGCCTTCAAACCTAGGGGGGTCATTTCAACCTAACTCACTGGACAGGAATTCCACAGGAGAGGGTGGGACAGAGTTTTACACTCCTGCCCTATGTTGTACTGCACTGACTGCAGTGGAAGTTAGAATGGGCTGGGCATTCCAGCCGATCTCACCAGTTTCCTGATGGATGGGTTAGATTTAAATTGCTCCACTGCCATCCAGAAGGACAAGGGCAGCAGATAGATGGGAACACCACCACCTGGAAGTTCCCCTTCAAGTCACTCACCACCCTGACTTGGAAATATATTGCCGTTCCTTCACTGTCGTTGGGTCAAAATCCTGGAACTCTCCTCCTAACAGTATTGTGAGTACTACACCACATGGACTGCAGCGATTCAAGAAGGTAGCTCAACACCATAAGACATAGGGGCAGAAATTAGGCCATTCGGCGCATCGAGTCTGCTCAACCATTCAATCGTGGCTGATAAGTTTCTCAACCCCATTCTCCTGCCTTCTCCCCATAACCTTTGATCCCCTGACCAATCAAGAACCTATCTATCTCAGTCTTAAATACACTCAATGACCTGGCCTCCACAGCCCTCTGTGGCAATGAATTCCATAGATTCACCACTCTCTGGCTAAAGAAGTTTCTCCTCATCTCTGTTCTAAAAGGTCTTCCCTTTACTCTGAGGCTGTGCCCTCAGGTCCTTGTCTCTCCTGCCAATGGAAACATCTTCTCCACGTCCACTCTATCCAGGCCTTTCAGTATTCTGTAAGTTTCAATCAGATCACCCTTCATCCTTCTAAACTCCAACAAGTATAGACCCAGAGTCCTCAAACGTTCCTCATATGTTAAGCCTTTCATTCCTGGGATCATTCCCATGAACCTCCTCTGGACCCTCTCCAGGGCCAGAACATTCTTCCTGAGATACGGGGCCCAAAATTGCTCACAATATTCTAAATGTGGTCTGACCAGAGCCTTATAAAGCCTCAGTAGCACATCCCTGCTTTTATATTCTAGTCCTTTCGAAATAAATCTCAACATTGCATTTGCCTTCCCAACTACCGACTCAACCTGCATGTTAACCTTAAGAGAATCCTGGACTAGGAGTCCCTTTGCACTCCAGATTTCTGAATTCTCTCCCCATTTAGAAAATAGTCTATGCCTCTATTCTTCATACCAAAGTGCATGACCTCACACTTCCCCACGTTGTATTCCATCTGCCACTTCTTTGCCCATTCTCCCAACCTGTCTAAATCATTCTGCAGCCTCCCCGCCTCCTCAATACTACCTGTCTCTCCACCTATCTTTGCATCATCTGCAAACTTAGCCAGAATGCCCTCAGTTCCTTCAGCTAGATCATGAATGTATCAAGTGCAAAGTTGTGGTCCCAACACTGACCCCTGCAGAACTCCACTAGTCACCGGCTGTCATCCTGAGAAGGACCCCCTTATCCCCACTCTCTGCCTCCTGCCAGACAACCAATCTTCTATCCATGCTAGTACCTTGCCTCTAACATCATGGGCTCTTATCTTACTGAGCAGCCTCCTGTGCGGCACCTTGTCAAAGGCCTTCTGGAAGTCCAAGTAGATAACATCCATTGGCTCTCCTTTATCTAACCTACTCGTTACCTCCTCAAAGAATTCAACCATGCTGACTTTGCCCTATTTTATCATGCACTTCCAAGTATTCTGAAATCTCATCCTTGATAATGGACTCTCAAATTTTACCAACGACCGAGGTCAGGCTAATCGGCCTGTAATTTCCTGTATTTTGCCCACTCCCTTCTTAAAAAGGGGGGTTACATTAGCGATTTTCCAGTCCTCTGGGACCCTCCCTGACTCGAGTGATTCTTGAAAGATCACCACTAACGCCTCCACCATCTCTTCAGCTATCTCCTTCAGAACTTTGGGATGTAATCCATCTGGTCCAGGTGATTTATCCACCTTCAGACCTTTCAGTTTTCCTAGCACCTTCTTGGTAATGTCCACCATACTCACCTCTGCCCCCCCGACTCTCTTGAAGTTTGGGGATGTTAGTCGTGTCTTCCACCGTGAAGTACCTATTCAGTTCCTCCGCCATTTCTTTGTTCCCCACTACTACTTCTCCAGCGTCATTTTCCAACGGCCCAATGTCCAATTTTGCCTCTCTCTTACCCTTTACATATCTAAAAACTCTTGCAATCTCCTTTAAATTACTGGCTAGTTTATCCTCATATTTAATCTTCTCCCTCCTTATTTCTTTTTTAGTTGTCCTCTGTTGGTCTTTGTAGGCTTCCCAATCCCCTGGTTTCCCACTGCTCTTCGCACTTTCTCAAGCGCAACCTAGGATTAGATAATAAAATGCTGGCCCAGCCAGCAAAGCTCACAATCCGTAAATGAATAAAAGAAATTTAAAAATTTTTAGCAGCATAGCCGTATCAGAACGTGCTTACTGCTCCACAGTCAATGCCCAGCCAAGTGCCTCATGTTACATTCCACATGAGTTGTGTAACTCTCAATGACCTGCTTACAGTACTGTAGCACATCGTGCTGACTGGACCTGGTTATGTTATTTGTCTTTCTTTTGCAGGTCAGCCATCATCCGCCCGCTGCTGCCCACCACGTCTATTCTAAATACGGCTGGACCCTGTGGCAGGAAATCACCATCGCCAGCAAATTTCGTGGGAAGTACCTCTCCATCATGCCACTAGGTAAGGCTCTCACTACCTCACCTGTAATATTCCTGCAATTGAGAATAATGGGATCACTGAGAGCACATGTTGCATTAACAACAACAAAGCATAAAAAGAGTCATCTCGTTCAAAGAAGCACAGCTCAAGGCTCCGTTAGACTATGTGAGGT
The DNA here is from genome assembly GCF_017639515.1 of Carcharodon carcharias. NCBI lineage: Eukaryota > Metazoa > Chordata > Chondrichthyes > Lamniformes > Lamnidae > Carcharodon > Carcharodon carcharias. The sequence continues at coordinate 53,573,886 of NC_054479.1, read as the reverse complement.
CATCAACGGGAGGTCTGTGTTTCTGACTATATTTTGCTCAGTTATAGCTCTTCCCCTGGAAAAGGCAATGTGAATCAGGGATCGACATTCCCACTGTAGGATGGTGCTTGTCTGCATGTGACAGTCAAGTGTTGAGTTTTACCATGAAATAGTTACATTTCTATCTCATTACTATCATCTTCACTGTTCCCAATTCATGTGACAGCCTGCTAAGGAAACCCCTTCTCTTGAAACACAGAAAATTGGACTTGGTTTAAAGGGATAGTCACAAAATTACAAAAATACCCTCTGAGTCACCAGGCATCCATCACTGCATTCAGTTTCCATCCTCTGCAACCAGCAGATTGCTGTCTGCCATTTTCTGGCAGTCAACATGGGGGTCTGAGTATCAAGTCATCTTCCTCCTTGCCCTTTGTGCTTTCCAGAGGGATTACTATCTCCACAAAGCTGTCGCTCACTCTTCCATTTGTCCCACACTTTCACCTACAATCATAGTACATAGAATCCTGATCTTTCATTTCCTCCCATCCTTGTCATTCAGGGCTCTGAAAATCCTTTCCATGCAAGGCAATGATTTAGTGCAACTCCAGTCAGATAAACTCTCAGTCCCACATACCGCATGCATTAGTGAAATACAAATAGGATGACTGCTTTGTCAAAAATCCTTCTTGTAATAATAAGCAGGATGCAGGTCTTCCTGTGGAGCATAGAATTTCTCTGGGTATGTCCTATTCCTCCCAAACACTCTTGAGTCCTTTGACCTGAGCGTTGACTTTATCTGTTAACTCCCTCCAGATTCCCAAACAGATTTCATTTCCTCCTGTCACGGAGAGAATGTATGCCATTCTTACTTCCTGTGATGTTTTGTATGGAAAGAGGTGTGCGTTTTATCACCCCTTTTAGTGTGTGTTCCGATTAAATAATTTCAGCAGAAAGCTTTTTGTGAGTTTAAAAAATGAAAAAGGTTATTTATCCTCACACACTTACCCTGACTTAAAAGCCACATCAAACACACTCGTTCTCTCACACTCAAAGATTAGATACGGATAAATGTCATGCACTTTTACAGATTACAGATGTCTCAGTCTCTGGTTAACAATCTTTGGCCTCCTGTGGCAGGACTGTGGTTTCTTTGATTCTTCACTTCTGTTATGACTGATGCAGTTGGTAAAGCTGAGTTATTTAAAAATCCCAGAGGGAAACTTTAAACAACTGCCATAACCTATAATTTTAAGTGTTATGCTTGAGATGTGACTCTAAATTCAGGAATCAGACCCCCAGTTCTCGAGGTTTTACATTAAACTAAATTAAACATTTTATTAATTTACACTGGTTAAAATATATATACACATGGCTACAAATTATTACTATCATAACTTTTAGCAAATTCCCAAACTAATTTCCATTAAGGCAACAGCAACCCATAGACTTAACCAAACAACAGGAAAAGCATTTTCACCTTACGAGTTCAAAATGAGGTTCTTTCACTTTGGTTGCTGTGGTGCTAGTTGGAGGCTTGCAGCTGCCTTTTGATCTCACATTGCCTCTGCTTTACACGCCCAAAACCTGCTGAAGTTATACCTAACACCACTGATTGAATTCAACTTCTCATTGCCTCACCAGCCTCTTTGAACTTCACCTTTTAACAATGAAACCTCTTTCATAATACCAATTTAATTAATAATATAAACGTATGGCTTGGTGACTACTAGAAAGGCGTCAGTTTTCATCCCACTTCTTGAATGCTTTATTCAAAAAATGCAGATGCACGCTATCTCTCTTACATATCAAAACTAGTACACATCAAAGCACCCAGACTAGCTGGCTTTAATCCAACTAAGACGCACCCGCAGACTAAACCTCTATTTTAAAAGAAAAATATTTTCCAAAATATATACATTAATAGCTTCATGACACTTCCATCTGCCAAGAATTGAATTTCAATGTTCCCTTTTGTTCAGTGTAAAGCATGGAGTCAGGCAGCCTGGAAATTCCACAGTTGTTTTTGTGTTGACCCATCCTTAAACAAAGAGATGTGTGAATTTTCCAGATGTATATGAATGTCTGTATTCAATTAGATATTCGCCCGAGTATATATACTGACTGTAGCTTAAATGCCAACGGTCACATGATTTTCAGCAGCCATTTTGATTGCTTGTTTGTGTCAAGTTTTTTAAAAGTATTGTCTGAAAGTTCAGAATACACTGGACATTACACTCTACAATTGCAAACAGATTTCACTCCCTCCATTTGCCTGTAGGGATGAAAAAAAACCTCCATATGTTGAAAACTTAAAGTCAAAGCTAAAAAAAAACCTGGGGGTGTACAAACTACAGTGGATGCTGGTAATCTGAAATAAAGACAGAAGCTGCAGGAACACTAGATCAGGTGGCCTCTTTGGAGGGAAAAACTGATTCTGGCCAATATTTTGCGTGAATACCAGAATTCTGAACCAATGTCTAATGAAGATTCTAGTTGAAAAGTTAAGCACTTTTTTCTCTATACAGACACTGAACGATTAGCTGTGCATTTACAGCAATTTTTATCTTCTTTTTCATGTTCCTACAGGGTTCTCCCACTAACATTTACATTCCTTCCATTTTGAAATCATTTCTGACTTGCCCTCTGTCTTTTCCAAAACTTTTGTACGCGGTCAACAGTGAACAACTAGTGCCAGCCGCTTTGTTACATTTGCATTTGTGCATCGGCTTTTCGTGGGCATTTACACTGGAGGTACACCTCAACCAACCACTGAAAGGACACAGTGCTCTCTACAGGGCCTCTATGAATAGGGCAAGCACCTGTGTATCTTATTAACCAATCAGATTGAACGATATTCAGATTATAATAGTGAATTCAATGTCAAATCATTAAAGCAAAATAAAGAGAGGGGAAGAAAGTTTGCATTGAGAGAGAGATACAAAAGAAACTGAAGAAAGTATTGGAGAAATATTTCAGTTAGTTTATATTTTTAAATTTCCAACAATAATTAAAATCTGAAGGAATGAGCATCCACACTTGTAAAAGTTCATTTGCAGAGCCAGAAAGGTTGCTTAGTAGTAATTAAGACTTACCTTTCCATTAAGAAGTCCCTCACGCTGGAAAGGACAAGCCCTAACTTTTCATTGGCCCTTGGGTTTTGCCTCTTCCAGGATATTGCATACCTGCGGAAAAATTAGGGGTAGGGAGGAAGGGTCTAGTCACAATGCTCCAAGCATCATGGCTGTGGGGCAGGTTTGATAGACAAGCTGGCTTTTTCTGTGCTTGTATCCTGGCTTGTACTTGTATTCCTGTAGAAGTTACGAATGTGCCATATCTGATGAAGTTACATCTATAAAGTGAACCTGTCTCTTCTCTTTTAAATGATGATCTGCATGCTACTTGATTCCAGCTGGTATAACAGAGGTTAGAGTCTAAGAGTACAGAATGCATGGCTTAACCCCGAGTAAATGAGAACCTGTGTCCTGTCTGCACTGATTTCAACTGCCTCTTGTCCCACAGGTGCTATTCACTTACAATTCAACAGTGGGGGCAACCACTATGTGTGGAGGAAGGTCACTTCCACAGTGCACAACATCATCGTGGGCAAGCTGTGGATTGACCAGGTTAGTATAGAGCTGTGTACAATGCTTAGACTACCATTAGTCCAGTTTATTAAATAAGTAAATGAGACTCCCAAAGCGGCGCCTCATTATGGACTGGACTAGTACAAGTTTTCTTTGTAATCTGCAATGCTAATCATTAAAAATGCTCTCAGACAGCTTTGTAAATCAGATCCAGTTCTCACTCAACTACTGGACTTCAATCAACCATACTTAATATTTTTGTTAAAAGTTTGTCATAGATCCTATGTATAATTGTGCTCTCTGTCCTTCAGTCAGGAGAGATCGAAATCATAAATAACAAAACGAAGGACAAGTGTCAACTCAAATTCAGTCCCTACAGCTACTTCTCAAGGGAATGCGCCAGGAAGGTGAGTGGCACCTCATATTCTGCCCCTAGGGAAACATCAGCTAACAGCTGGGAGCCTTTACTTTGATGGTAACTGAGAGCGGTTTTCTTTTTTTGTCCTTTCCCTTGGTTCCAACTTATTTTAGAATAATTCATTCCCCATGTACAAAGTTCACAAAGAGTCTTGGTGATTGTCACCACAAATGATGTGTGACCATTAAAGGTGCCTTACTGAATGTTGTGAACCATATGTTTCTGTATAAAGGTTTTCTTTGTGCGTGTGATCCTGCCACAGTGCTTGCTGGGAACAGGGATGGTTGTCTCTGTGCAAGCTTGGTTTTCACTTCTGGTCTTTGGGCTTTCTTTGTGTAGATTCTAACCTTCCTTCCAGCTATTCATTCTATTGTAAATTTCTCTGCCTCTCCCCACTCCATTTGGAGTCAGTTTGTTATTTCCGGGAGAGTGAGTAAGTGTTCTTGATTGAATATGGAGAGGATGTCTGATCCTAGGAAATCATTGTGATGACTGTCACTTTAACATCAGTTCAGCTGAGTGGGGCTCACGTGCTTTGTTCAACCAATGTGTGGCTAACGCACGGGAAGAAATTCTGGGGAGGGGTTTCCTAGGGGGAAAAATGGCTGTATGAGGGGCTGGCTGGATACAAGCAACCATGGAAGCTCTTGTATGAATAAAGTTAGTTTTGTGTGACTAAGAAGCCTCCCAGAGTGTGTTTCTACAATCATCTTGCTCAGTCTCTAGCTGAAAACTGTTCAGAGAATCATACAGCTCAAAAGGAGGCCATTCAGCCCACCGTGCCTGTGCTGGCTCTTTGAAGGAGCTATATAATTAGTCTCTCTCCCTTGCTCTTTCCCCTGTAGCCCTGCAAATTTTTTTCCCTTTAAAATTTTTATCCAAATTTCCTTTTGAAAGTCACTGTTGAACCTATTTCCACAACCTGTTCTGTGTAAATACCTAGAGGTAGTTGAGTGAAAACAAGGGAACTTGTTTCAGTAACAGGCGATGGTTATCCAAATTACTTATATATTTAATTGTTTACTCGAGGATAATATAAAAGCCCCAATTCCTGGCTCAAGTGGGTTCTGCTTACAGATGTACTGAGGGTAGCTAGTCCTGAAAGGGAGCTACACTTGTCTGCAACTTAACTGATGAAAAGGAAGAAAAGCTCTATTCACTTACGATTGTTGTTAGGTTTCTAACTGCCAATTGACTTGGGCCATGTGCACACAACCAGGGGTTTAAAATTTTGAGTCTCAAGTAAAACAGGGCCCTGAAAATTCAGGCGTGTTCTGCGGGGGGAAGACCAGTGCATCCCCATAAAGACAGTCGTTTACACCATTTCCCCAATGACTTCTTCAGTCTGCCAGTGGAGTTATCCCAGGAGACCCTGGATGACCTCCACAGAATTTCAGGGCCTGCAGGGTACACTAAGACTGAATATAGAATTACATTGAATTTGCAGCACGGAGACAGGCCATTCAGCCTAACTGGGCTGTGTTGGTGTTTACGCTTCACATGAACCTCCTCCCACACAAAATCTAACTTTATCGCAATATCTTATTCTTTTCTCTCTCATGTACTAATCTAGGTTCCTCCTAAATAGATTATTTTATTCACCTCAGCTACTTCACTTCATCACTCTTGATTCAGAGAGTGCCCATGTTGAACTTAAAATGTGCTTAATGGGCCGAATGGCCTAGTCACAATTCAAGCTCACTGAGGTTCCTAGGCATTTATTGTGATGGCACGGGAGGAACTCTATGAGCAAATTGCTATCCAAGGTGGCACAGAAGGAAATTTGTGCATACGATGCAGTGGTGGCACAGTTAGAACTGGGTGAGTAAGCCCTATGTATAAAGTTAGGCAGAATTTGTGGTAATTTGGGCCTATGGAGTTGCCACCTGCCGTCAGCTTTCATCCTATAGGTGGTCCAGCATCAAAATATGATGAAACCTTATGATTAGGGAGTGTTGAGATGACTAGACTGATGCAGGGAAAGCATCCTCTCTCTAAGTTTAAAGAAGTCTTGTGTAACATGATAAGAGGACATTTTTTTCTTGGTGCAATCAGGTAACAGGAGTGGTGACAGACTCCGAAAGCAAAGCCAGCTACATCCTGTCAGGAACATGGGATGAAAAGATGGAGTTTGCAAAGGTTGTGGAGAGCAGTCAAGACGGGACCAGCTGTGAGGGCAAACAGAAAACTGTCTACCAAACTCTCCCTCCCAAAGTGCTGTGGAGGAAGTATGCACTTCCGTGAGTATCGGCCACTGACTTTGCAAACGCACTGCGCAGCGCAGATCTGCCAACCATCATCTTATCAAGTTCTGACTGCACCATTTCTACTAATTCCAATCCCAGACAACCCCTAACTAGTGATGGTGTGCTCTTTCAAAGTGCCAGACATGATGGGCTACCTCCTGTGCTGTCAGATTTTACACACCTGTTTCTACCTACTTACAGTGACAACCTGCTCCTAGCAGAGATTTATCCCCTTTTCATTACTGTAAAGCGATCCATTACAACTTGGGAGAATTAATCCCTGCACTCGCTTCCAACCAGTTCCAACTTGACGTTATGCAACCTGTTTCCATCTGAAGGGGCCTTGTCTCACTTTTTCCTAATTTTACTTAGCCCCTAGAGAACCTCTTCCCAGCAGACACAATTAGCCCTTTCATAACATTCCTTTCACGTACAGCTACATTTCCGTGGAGGTGTGAAAGTTAGTTGTCACCATCTTGGTCATGCCTGGTGCAGTATTCAGCCACACAAGAAATGATAATCTCATTGTTGGTTACAGAATTATATGAGGGATCCAACAGGAACAGGGAAAGCAATATGAAACTGCTTTCTTGTCGGATCCTCAAACAGACTTGTGGACAAAGATCCAGTGTGTGAGGAGCCATGCAGATCAGATGATCCCACAGTCAATTTCTCATGCTGAATTAGATGATTTCAGTCAACATAATAGTTGAAATACAACATTTAGCCTTTGCTAAGAGGGAAAAGTCATTCCAGATTGCTCTCCCTAACTAGACCCCTACAAACTGACCTCCATTGCTGTCCTTGCATCCCCCACCACATCCCACAACCCCACCACCAGATCTGGCTGTGATAATTCCAATCTGGGGTCTCTGGCCGGTCACTACCTGGACGTGGATGAGGGTCCAGAGAAAACGGATTGCAGTGTGAATCGGTGCATCTGGGTGAGGCAGTCACCCAAATCTTCAAAGTCCACGTCCTACTCAACGTTTGGACCACTTATTCCTGCCACCACAGTGCCAATGAAACTTTTATTCCTACTTTTCTCCAGTATCTTACTTTCCAGCCTCCTAGCCTTCATTATCCGTGACCTTGTTCAAAACTCAGCTGGCTCTACCCTAGTATCCCCTAAGTCCTGCTCAACCTTTCTCACTGTCTCCCTGTACCTAAGGGATTGAATTTGACTGTCACTCCATATCCTTGCCCTCCCTATTTTTACAGCCTCCTCCATCTTCTGTCCCCTCCAGCAACCCTCACTCCTTCAACTCTGTCCATCCTGCCCTCCTGTGGCTCCGCCATTCGTGGCAGAGCCACCAATCTTATCAAGTTCTGACTGCACCATTTCTAGGATCTCCATTCTCAGACAAACCCCTAACTAATGACGGTGTGCTCTTTCAGAGAGCCAATACAGATATGATGGCTGCCTCCTGAGCTGTCAGATTTTACATAGCTGTTTCTACCTACTTGACCTGCATATCGGAATTCCCTCCCTAAATCTTACCGTTGCTATACCATTTTCAACCCAGCTTTTAAATTGCACCACCTATCTCTCACACATGGCTTGCTGTTCATTCCTTTAATTCTTTCGTCCCTTCTGTAAAGCACCCTGGACCATTTTTTGTATTAAAGATGCTATATACAGTCAGTACAAGTTGTTTGTGTCACTGTGCTTCATACACAAGCCAAGTCATTGCTATTTTTAAGAACATGCAAGACAACTCCAACTACATCAATAGCATGCACTGCGTGGGGCCTGAGGCCTAGATGGGCCCTTGGAACATAGAAACGGAATATGCCATTCAGCCCCCCAAGCTTGTTCAGCCATTTAGTTTGATCGCTTCTGATCTGTACTTCAACTCCATTAACCCACCTTTCCTCTGTCTCCCTTGATAATTGAACCCAAAAAAAATCTATTGAGCTCAGTCCTGAAAATTTAAAATTGACCCAGTGGGTTCCAGATTTCCATTACCCTTGTTTGAAGTGTTTCCTGCTTTTAATCCTGAATTTCCTTGCTCAAATTTTAAGATCATGCCCTCATTTTGAGGACTTCTTCCACACAAGGAAAGAGTACTTTTCTGAATCTACATTTATCAAATCTGCTAATCATTTTAAAGACCTCAGTTAGATCACCATTCAACCTTCTACACTCAAAGAACTGCGAGCCAAATTAAAGATCCTCCCCTCGTGATTTAACCCTTTAAGCCCTAGTACTGTTCTAATGACCCTATGCTTCACCCCTTTCCAAGGCCAATATATTGTTTACTCTACTAGAATGTACAGTAACAGCTTGTTCTTTTGTTGCAGTGACAATGCAGAAAACATGTACTACTTCTCTGAACTAGCGTTGACCCTGAATGAAATGGAGAGTGGAATGGCACCGACTGACAGCCGCTTGCGACCAGATCAACGTCTGATGGAGAACGGCGAGTGGGAGGAGGCGAACGTGGAAAAGCAGCGACTGGAGGAGAAGCAGAGAGCCGTGCGGCGCTTGAGGGAGGCGGAGGCAGCCACAGCTGCAGAGGAAGGTGAGCATCAACTGCGCTTGTTGTGGCTCAGCTGCAACTAGGAGTGGAACTGGGTGGCGAGGTGACACAGAACTCTGAACTTGTACCTCTGACACCAGGGCTTGAACCCAGTTTAACCTTAATGTGTGAACCTCTCTAATGAAACTAACATCTCCCAGCACACCTCAGGCTTAAAGTGCAATACGCCTTACAGACAAGGAAGACAATTCATAAACCCAGTAAAACCTCAGGGATGAACAGAGTGTTTGGGAAAAGGGAAAAATCACTCTGAGGAAATTGAGTGTGCTCACAATATTAGAACCATAGAACACTACAGCACAGAAAACAGGCCATTCGGCCCTTCTAGTCTGTGCCGAAATATTCGCTAGTCCCATTGACCTGCACCTAGCCCATAATGATATCAATGATTTGGATTTGGATGATAATGTGGTGAATTGGATCAGCAAGTTTGCTGAGGACACTAAGATTGGAGGCATTGTGGACAGCGAGGAAGGCTTTCAAAGCTTGCAGAGAGATCTGGACCAACTGGAAAAATGGGCCAGAAAATGGCAGATGGAATTTAATGTGGAAAAGTGTGAGGTGTTACATTTTGGAAGGTCAAACCAAGGTAGGACATACACAGTAAATGCTAGGGCACTGAGGAGTGCGGAGGAGCAAAGGGATCTGGGAGTTCAGATACATAGTTCCCTGAAAGTGACGTCACAGGTAGACAAGGTTGTAAAGAAAGCTTTTGGCATACTGGCCTTCATAAATCAAAGTGTTGAGTATAAGAGTTGGGATGGTATGGTGAGATTGTATAAGACATTGGTGAGGCCAACTTTGGAGTATTGTGTGCAGTTCTGGTCGCCTAACTACAGGAAGGATATCAGTAAGATTGAGAGAGTACAGAGAAGATTTACTAGCATGTTGCCGGATCTTAAGGAGTTGAGTTACAGGGAAAGATTAAATAGGTTAGGACTTTATTCCTTGGAGCGTAGAAGAATGAGGGGAGATATGATAGAAGTTTACAAAATTATGAGTAAATGCGAGTAGACTCCACTTAGATTAGGAGAAATAAACACGAGAGGACATGACTTTAGGATGAAAGGAGAAAGGTTTAGGGGGAACATTAGGGGGAACTTCTTCACTCAGAGAGTAGTGAGAGTGTGGAACAAGCTACCATCTGACGTGGTAAATGCGGGCTCACTCTTAAGTTTTAAGAATAAATTAGTTGGATACATGGAAATTGGGAGCAGACTTATTGCCAAAGGTGCACAAAGGAACTTTGATTTGTTGCATTAGCCCTGGTTCAATTCGTAGCCCTCTTGCCTCTTTGAGTCGGGAGGTTGTGGACTCAAGACACATTCCTGGGACTTGATCACATAGCCTTGGGTGGTACTTTCATGCAGTACTGAGGGAGTGCTGCACTGTTGGAGTGCCATCACATCAGCTATGTTAAACCAAGCCCTGTCTGCCTCATCAGGCGGTCATGAAAGATCTCACCACCATGGTGAGCAATGGGTGTTCCACCTGGTGTTCTAGCCATATATATTTATACATTAAACAACACTAGCAAAAAATCTGGTTGTTGCTGTTTGTGGGACCTTGTTGTGCACATGTTGGCTGCTGTGTTTCCTATGTTACAATGATGCCAATACTTCAAAAGTACTTCATTGGCTGTGAAGAGCTTTTGAACATCCTGAGTTTCTGAAAGACACAATGAAAATACAAGTTATTTTTTTTTACAGGCAGGGAATATGAACCCTACGAACCAGTATGGTTTGAGAAGAAAGAGGACCCCATCACTGGAGAGGAGGTGTACGTTTACAAAGGTGGCTACTGGGAATGTAAGGAGACACAGGACTGGAAGATCTGCCCAGATATCTTCTGAGTGCCATTGACTCTGGCCCGATGGACTTGAGCGTCTCCCTGGCCACCTGTGGGAGAGGAAAGGAGTGCCGCGAGCCTCCACTGTGGAACTCAAAACAGTGGAAACACTGGGCAGCTTTCTGGTACAGACAACGTCAATGCGAAGGAACACCATGCCCCCATCACCCTAGACAAGGATACACACCTCAGAAGGCCCAAGAACAGTTAGCCTGAGATGTCCAGGAAGTAAAAGCTGTGGGTTGCTTGGGGATTGGGCATGAGCACCAGTATTTTAACAATCAAATCCCCCTCACCCCACCCCATATCCCAAATGTTACATGTGATCCGTATCTTTGGGTATGAACGAGATGATCATTAGTTGTCACAACGTTTCCCTGACCAGAGCTTTTTCTTTCAGTATAGCTGGATTTAGATTTTATTATTTAATCAAAATGAACAGCACAGATTACTGGCGGAGGTGTTTGCCAGTGTCATTCTGTGTTGGAAGGCAGGTGGGGTTTGTTCAGTATCAAATGGGCTGTCGACACCGGGTCCTTGATGGTCTCGGAATCAAGAGATGGTAAAGCTGCAGAATCAAAAGGCTCAGCCATCAAAAGAACTAGCAGCCAAGTAGGGAGGGGCCTTCAACAAAGCTTTACTGCAATTGAAATAAGAATTTAAGCTATCTTTACAAAGTCTGTGAGTTATGCTTCTGGAGGGTGAAGTGTAGATCATGACAGCCAGGGTTTGAAGAATGCTGTCCCATATCTTAGTTTAGTTTGAGTAAGTCATGTTTTAGATCCCCTTAGACCCTAACATTTTCATGCTTCTGGGACATCATTGTATAATTACAGTAGCCAGGTAGCAAATCACATTCCAAACAGTGTAGAGATTTGCATGGTTTGTTACACCAAATCACTTGGCCTAACTTATGATGCATCATCGATGTTATTCTCTGACTCACCATCTTTAGCAGATTAGCCCCACTTTCTGCCACACACACTCACCCCAACACAATCTGCAAGAACACTGACACTACAGGTTGCTATCTGCTCCTGCTATGCTGAACTATTGCTGATTCAGATTTTTTTTTGAGGGTAGTACAGCCTGGCAACTTTCTGTCACTCCTTTCTAATCTATATGGATGGACCAGGCATGGCTGCCAAGATTTACAGAACAGCATAGCACACTCTTGGGTTTGTTCGCTGAACACCTGTTGGCTTTCTGTCTCGCACCTTGTTAGTGATACCTGCCCTTTAATTGTCAAAATGGTTCCTGAGCGAGAGTCAAAGAATGTGCCCACCAAAAGCAGGCACGTAAATCAAAACGGCAGTGACAAGCTCCTTTGAAAAGCCAGCTATGTAGCATGGTGCATACAGTGTTCTCAGGATGGTTATGAGGCTGATCAGGCTATCCTTTTGGGAAAATGTTTCCCCCGGTACAGTGGAGTGGATATCACTGAGTATCATCTTGGAAATCAGCTTATGCTGCTGGTTTTACTGCATGAACATGAGGTGTGGTAGAACTTGCAGGCCTGACCCAGCCATGGGTTATTTTTCTGAAAATCAATGTTTATATTACGGTTTGATGAGATTTATCAGTTCAAGGCCGGGAGGGAGGGGGAGAACTGATGCATATTTAAAAAAGAATGAAAACTGACTATAGCACCCTCTGGCCATTAGATGTCACTGCTTATGGGTCACACAGAATTCCCACTGCCACCTGCTGCAGACTTTTGGTGCCATAATCCCACAGGATTAGAGGAAACCCAAAACCGTGGAGCGTCGTGCTGACACAAAGTGGGATTGGAAGTAGAGCTCTTATTTCCTGAGAGTGACTGATTCTCAGACGTCACAGAATGCTGAGCAGTCACCAGTGTCCCAGTGCAGGGATCATTTCCTCAGTTCCCCCACCTGGCACATTTCCCAATTTACAACCAACTCCACTAAATAAAACACCAATGCTACATAAACCTGGGGGGTACTGAGTGTCAGACAAGAGTTCTGCAGCAGAAGCTGAAAGCGGTCTCTGTTGCGTTGGAGGGATCACTGTCAGGAGACATGGAATGTCTGCATTTGTTTAGCTCCCAAACAGGATAGCCTATGGTTTGTTCCTGAGGAAACAGTATGATACAAAGACCGGCAGTGGAGAGTAAGGCTGTGTACACATGCCTCATTGGATTGGCACCCATTCAGAAGATACCAGCTGGGTAGTGTGTACTGCTATTGAAGATATCCAACAGCGTGTGACTAGAAAAGATAACATAAGGTTCAGATGAAGAGTTCTCTTCATCCCATTGGATCTCATCCTTCAAGATTGCCATCCCCACTGCCCTCCCTTAATGTTCACCCAAATAGGCACACTGAGGCCCTCAGCCTAATATCTCAGTTAAAGGATGGCATGTTACAATGCTGCAGTATCAACCTAGAGAAGGTTCCTGCTTACTGAATCTTATAATTAAACAGTGGTACAATCCTGTAAAGCTCCTACTAATGAGTCCTTGTTGGATCACAATTACATTGGCCAGAGGACAAGAGGTGGCAAATTAACTCCCCTGCACTGCTCAGCTCCTAATCTCCGTCATGTGCAGGGATGGCAGAATCTTCCCAGGAAGGTGCTTGAAGAAATCCTGTTGAGTACCTATTCGGAGCTGGCTGAGCAGCCGTGGAGAGAAGTCTGGGAATAGGATGCAGGAAGAACCCAGAAATAGAGAAGATTAAGAGTATGAACTGAATCATAAATTCCTGTAGCCGATGATCTTGCCTGAATTACCCTAATTAATCTCGTGATTCCAATGTTGCTGTGTTTTTTACTTTAGGACTTTTGGGGGAAGTAGCACTGGTGACATCATGAAGTGCTGCTGCAGTGATATCATGAACAGGGTTCTTGTGGTATGAAATCCCTGATTATAAAGCCACACATAAAGCTGTGTACATAAGATGTCTCCTTGCAACCAGCAGTTCAGAAGCTTTTGACGGAGCAACAGTGGGTGACTGATGAGTCTGTGACTGCCTCTGTGTAACATTTAGGATTGAGTCCTGGGCAACAGACTTCAATGAAGAATAATGATGAACAGTTTAAATTTAATTATTGCAAATCTATATCTCTAATCATGTGTCCCACCATTAATTTTCCTTCTACATTTAAAAGATCAGGCAGGCTGAGAATCTGCCAATGACTGAAGACTAATTCAGACCCAGAAAGACATATGTGGGACTCTACCATCAGTGGTGGCACTATCTCAATGTTTCGGCCCTACCTTCTGCAACACTTTTCCCACTTCCCACCTCTTCCCTCTCCTTTAAGCACCTATAAACTTAGCTACTTGACTATGCCTTTGAGCACCTAACTCACCCTCTGTCCCTGAACCCCAAATGCCACCACCCTGCCTCCCCTGCTTAGCATTCATTTGTTGTACTCTTCGAAGCACTTTAGGACATGTTTTTCTACATTGAAGGCACTTTATTAGTGGTAATTTGTTGTTCGTTCTGATTGGAAGCTCTCAGCTGGAGAATTTAATTAACTTAACAGAAGCAAGAGGTTAGCCCCTGGTCCAATTGTATGACATTTGAACTTGAGCAGTTATAGGTCCTTCCAAATACTCCTTATGAAGTAACTTAACCCTGACCTCTCCACACACATCCAAAGGAGCTCTGTAACTTAGTTGATGCTTTGATTTTGGACATAATTTGCACAGACTAGAGATAGATAAAGATGGATAATTGGAGAGTTACCTGCTGGTTTGTAATGGAAACGAGCTGAGGAAGAAATAACAGACCGCTCAGAGCATGTATTAATGCGTTGGTAATCCCTGCTGACAACAATTGGGTAGTTTTCACGAACCAGTTCCTCAGTGAATCAGAATGAGCAATAAGACCCTGAGAAGCAACTCCCAGGGCTGTTTTCCCTATTGAACCAGGTGCTTGTGCCCTCTCTGCATTATGTATACAGTTGAATCCTGATATACACTTACATTCACGTATAAATGCAATGAAAACGCTTCTTCATAATAACATTTCCTTTTAAAGATGCACAATGCATTTATGTCCTGATGTACTTGTGGGTTTCCACACAGTAACTCTAATCCATTAGCTGGGCTAACAGGAAGAGGGGCTGAACGGAGACCAGATGTTTCCACCCGGGGGAAGAGAGGAAATCAGAAAGGGAATTGGTCTTCCACCCCTGAGCCCACTCATCCCAGTCACTGTTGAGAACTTCATTCAGAGGCAGTAGCAGGCCTGGGGCAGAGGACTGCATGGCTGCCCTTGTAACTGGGAAAACTCTTCCTCATTTCCGCAAGTTTTCACAGAAGCACCAACCTTAAACAAATGAACCCCCTGAATCAACCTTCCTCGGTTTGTGAAAAGTGAGGTCTCATGATCCCGTCGTTTACCGACGGGAGCATACCCAGATTCAGTAATTGGCCAATATGTATATATGGATTCCACTGTAACCATAGCGCTACACCCCTTTGAGTAGTAGGATTTGTTCTCTGTTATACAGTATTTGACTCTGAATCTAACTTGCCACAGCACAAACGTAGCTTGTTACTTCCAATAGATTTGTAGAACGTTGGAAGCATTAGCTTGCCACCAGCAGTTGTGAATATCTTGTGGGGACAAAAATACCCAAATAGATCATGTATATATATTTACATTATTTAAACTGTTTAGAACATAAAACTGAGGTTGTAGAGATCTGCAGTTTACATTTAAGAGATTGACTATTATCATATCATATATTTATAATATTGTTAAGATTTGCATATCAATAATGTCAAAACAACACGGTCTGCCCTGAGTGAATCCATAGTACTTTAAGGGGAAATGAGAGATGAAGAGAAAGCTAAGATTTTTAGTCTGATGACAACTCGAATCTCTGGGAAGAAATTGAATTTTTGAATTCATTTGATCGTTGACAACTGCAATATGTCGGGGTGCCCTCTCCCCCAGATCTCCTGTTCTTATTCCCTTCCATTTTCAGTTCCCTTATGATTCCTCTCACTGTACCCTTCAGCTAGGAGGACAGCATGGTCTGACCTGCAAAATCCCCACATCCCATCCATGCTGCTCTATGATTGGTCAGTAGGTGTGTGTGTGTTTATCTCCATTATCTTTTAGCTCTGCTTTTTCATTCGCTGCACCCTTCCCTCAAACCCATTTGGATGGCACAGATGTCTCCAATATTTTCTCCTTGCTGAGATGATTTCAGACTGATATTTTAAATTTACACCCTTTGATATTGAGGACAGAGAACAGTCCTCTACAGAATTGCTTACCACACTTTCCTATTTAGATACATTTTGTGAAGAGTCCACTTTTGCCCCACTAGATGGTAAACAATCCATCCTTGGATGAAACGCTGTTTCAAAACTGAATGGGGCAAACTGCGGACTTACACCAGGACGCTGACACCTGAGTTAGTTCTGGTAGATTTATATGAAAATGCAGTAAACCCCTCAACCAAACCATGCAAAGTTGAGAAGCTTTTCTGGGACAATATCTCTCTGAAAACTTGCACATTGACACTGATGATACCATTTATGGTTTAGAGCCTTACTCCTCAGCATTGTCTCTTCAAAGTTCCTGTCAGCAAAGGTTATGAACCACAAACACAGGAAATATTTTTCTTGGGAGGAGGGAAGAGGGTTGAATCAATCCAATAGGTTGTTGCTTCACTTTGAAGTTGATGTTTGGATTCCTCTTCAGGGTTAAGCACAGGTCTTTCAGCTAAATTATCTGTACCTGGATTGAGTAGCACAGTGTTAGGGCTGTCTAATTCCTCAAAACAGAAATGGACAGGCTATTGAGATGTCTGGTTCTCTAAATATTGTAATAAGCCAATTGAGCCACATTAAAATGAAGTAGACCATATCATGGGACAATGCTGATTACCTCTTATCCCCCCTGAGAACTGATGAAAGGTACCTTGAACTTTTGCCTTCTCATGAGTGCTAAGACTACCCCCATTACTACTGTTGTTTTAGATTTGAAGTCCATTTCGGTGGGGATGGTTTCACTTAAACTGTGCATTGAGGACCTATACATTAATTGTGTGCTCACTTCCCCTCTGATAACAAATAAAATGTAGCAAGAGGACCTGGTAGTAAAAAAAGAGGTTAGATGTGGGTACCCTGTAGAGGATATGAAAGTCTACTATCTAAAGGTGCTAAAGCATGATGCCATAATCTCAATACTGGACCTAATTGACCATTTTATCTGGATGTTGGTATATCCAACACCTGTCCCCGAGTCTCATTGTAAATGTTTGTCAATTGGGCAACTTGTTGAACGTACAAGCAACTGGATTGCGCTCTGCACGGATACAGTGGGGCCCACATTCTACCATTTGATGAATAGATGCAATTTCCAGCTCCCTCTTGACTCGCATTTCAAGACTCATTTCGGTGGGCTAGTATCGGGAAGTTGTTCCCACCATGGTAAGACTTGAATAAGGGACAAAAATCACAATCTCTGGTGGACTGTGCAAGAATTACCAGTGTTCCTTTATTATGGAACACTTGGATCACCTACTGAAGATCACCACCAGGGGCTGAACTCAACAGTATAACAGTAAATATTATGACATGTATGCAATATGGAGAGACTGCAATTTTTGAAATTGAGTTTATTCTCATTGTTAGTACAGAAAAGCTCAGTGATGGTTATGCCTTTCTCTAATTCTACTTTGTAATATTCAATGATAGAAAATGTGCAGCAAATCTAGCTTGCTGAGACTACACAACAGAATAGTGTGTATTTTCAGTGGTGCAAAGGTATGTCCAGTGCTCAATGTGTTAATCATGTTCTTCCCATGTACTTGTATAACCTGCTTAATTATGCAAGTAGCCAAAGCTCCTTATTTTCTATGTACATTTGAATTGCTTAAAGGATTATATTTACATACATTAATCAATTATTTGCATAAAATTTGAGCTTTTGGGTGCACTCACCTGCCCATTTGCATATTCCACCACAGTTCAATCTCTAATCTAACCAGCACCAATCAAAATCCATGTTGAACTGACAGGACAACAGAACACACCCTTCTTGTGAGATTAAAGATGAAAATGCCAAAAAAGTGGAAATAAAATAAATTCAGAAATAAAGATCCATGTGATGTTGGTGCTTTGTAATGTTCCACTCATAATTTAGTTTCTAATTACAGCAATCTGAATTTTCAGTGTTTGGACATTGGTTGAGTAAGTAATGCTATCTCAGCCCATTGGTGGAATGCTTCAGAATACAGTTGTGAAAATCCAAACAATGATGATTGACTGCCACCACATTATCCAGTAAGAGCACCCTGCTGTGTTCTAGATTGATTTTCTGACCGCTGTGTTCTAGATTGATTGCCATCCCAGTTTCTAGATTAATCACCATCTGCTGTGCTTTAGGTTTTTTTTAAATAGATTACACCCCTCAGGTTTGCAATTATCCTACTGCCCCATTGCCTATTACCAGTAGCAGAGCAGCCTGGGAGCTGGCTTTTACTGTGGCAGTATAAGTTATGGTTTATATCAATCCAGAGCAGCTTTGCTTTGTAGGATGGCGGGATTGCCCTATTGAGTCATTCAAACCATTAAAATAGAGTCACCGAATGGTAGCTCTGCACACTGCTGTTACTGACAAAAATCTGTCAGTGTTAGCCCTGGTACTTTAGCTCAAAAACCCATCTGAAAAGGTGTAATGTGTCTACCAATGCATGTTGTGCTTTGTGCAATGGAATGCTGAATATAGTGAGGCTAATAACATTTTTCACTTTTACCTATTTGTTTTGGGCTCACTTTCTTGTCTAGTTATCTTCTGTACTGAAGGTATTGACTAATTTTGGGCCCAAGCTGCCCTCTGCTATCAAAAGCAAATGCCCACTGTTAATGGTGTGAGTTTAGACATTGAGGAAGAAATTCTCCTGATTGCAGAACCATTTCTGCAATGAGGCCCTGGGCTGCAACAGTAAGTTTACGACATGTATGTAATATGGAGGTAGTGCCATTTTTTAAAATTGATTTTATTCTCATTGTCAACACCAGTATCATTTTTGGCAGATATGACTCCAGCCATTGGATGGCTTTTCCATATTTGATCACTTTTGCTCAGGCCCCAAGCTGCCATACCCATTTTAATATTACCTTGATATCCAGGGTGTCTACTCTCTGTTTCCTGGCATTCAGTTCTTATATTCATGGATGAAGCCTGTGATGAGGTTTGGAGCAGAGTGACCTGAGGGAACCTGAGCATCAATAAGCTGGTATTGTTGAGCAGATGTCTCTTGATGGCATTATTGATTGTCCCTTCTGTCAGTTGGTTGATGATTGATTAGGGAAGCTGATACAACAGTAGTTGCTCAGTTTAGATTTGTCCTTTTTGTCTATAGGAAATACCTGAGCGATTTTCCACATTGGTGGTTAGATGCCATTGCATGGCTGCACTCAAATAACTTGCCTAGGGGGTGACTAGTTCTGGGATGCACTACAGCCAAACATTGCCAAAACCCATAGTCTTTGCTGCCTCCAGTAATTGAGCTGCTTCTTAATGTCACATGGAGTGAACCAAATTGGCTAGACACTGGTATATATGATGTGGACCTTGGGATGAGGCCTAGTGAGATCATCCACTCGATACTTCCAAACACCTCATCCTTGTTTCAAAATTGGCTAGTGCTGGGCACCCCCATGACTGATGGCAATGTTCATAGAGGCTAATCCTTCCATTAGTTGTCTGATTGTCCACCACTATTCTTGACTGGGAGTGGCAAAGATTGCTGCAATCATTAAGGAGTGCTTTGCTCTGTCTGTACCTGTTGGTTTGATGCCTTCCATGTAGGTAGCTCTGTGGAGTAGATCCATGGTCTTGGTGCCTCATTCTAAAATAAACCATATACTGCCCCTGGCAACCCCTCTTTCATGTTCTATTCAAACAGGTTTGGTTGCCCTCTTTGATGATGGAAGAATGAGGGATTGGCTAAACCACAAGCTTACAGATTGTGATGGCGTACAATAATACTGGTGCCAAACATCACCTCATGGATAGCCAGTTTTAAACAGCTAGATCTGTCAGTGGCCCAAGTTAGTATAGCTAAGGTAATTAACATGATATTTTGACATTTTATTACTTTGAAGCTGCGACATGGGATCTAGAGTTATTGCTGAGTGTTCACTACCACACAATTGTATACCCTCCTCTCGTTAGTTCTCTGGGATCACAATCTTGTTAGGTTTAAAGAAGTTATGGAAACAATTTAAGGTGAAGGTAACTGAAGTAGGATTAATTTCAGTGAGTTGAAAATGGCCCATCTGGAGTGGAAGCAAAGATTAACAAGTGAAGAGGGCACTCAGTAGAGTACATACCTCCACCATGCAGTGTTAACTCAACATTATTATTATAAAAGCAAAATACTGCGGATACTGGAAATCTGAAATAAAAACAGAAAATGCTGGAAAAACTCAGCCGGTCTGACAGCACCATTGTTATTATTACACAGCTCTTCCTTGAAGCTTTTCCCCGCCTGGTTCATGATCTATAGCTACAAAGCTGATAAAATATTTTCATTAACAGCTTCCATCTCACTGAAGAGGATTCAGGCCAATCCACATCCAACAACCTGTTCTGAAATCTCTGCTCACATTTTGACAGCTGTGACAAATTCCACCACAGCAGCTGAGACAACTCAACATTCTAAGAAAAAGTCAGTTCATCCTATCTCCCAATGTTAATAGATCCTTTAAAAAAATTTCAGGATCCGAATCCACACCTTCACCAAAAACTAATCAGTTGTTCCTTGGTCCATAGTTTATCTGTGTACCAAGCTTTGTTGAAATCTGTCCATTCATATCTGAGATTTATTAACAGACTAACAGAAGTAACAAATCAGCAATTGAGCAATGTGATGCCATCAAGGAGGAGAGAGTTTGGGTACAGTATAGACACAACCTTGTGAGGTGCAAAGGAGCGTCATCTTCAGTCATCCAAAACCCCCTGGATGACTGAAGAAACGGAGATTAAATTTTAAAAGAACAAAAGTGTTAAGATGAATCCAAAAGCAAAAATGCTGGAAATCTGAAACAAAAACAAAATGCTAGAAATAATAATACAAAAGCAAAATACCGCAGATGCTGGAAAGGCTTAGGTCAGGCAGCACCTGTAGAGCGAGAAACAGTTAACAATTCAGATCAATGACCCTTCATCAGAATTGATTTATGGTAAATGTCAGGTCCAATGGAGATTCAAGCAGAATACAGAAAGTGCAAAGGAGAATGAAAGTAGGGAACTTAGGGCAGAATTTTTCACTCGTTGGACAGGTACATGCCTGACCCGAACAAGTATAAAATGACACGCAATGACGTCAGGCAAGTGTCCCAATGCCATTGCGCACTCACGCTATGTTTCACTCAGTGGGTGTGCATGGGAGTTGGAGCTGCACCTGCCATTAATTAAGAGGCCAGTTAAGGCCCGAGAACCCAATTGACGGTGATCTAACGTTGCGTGTGTGATTCTTCACCCATCACATGGACAGGCGGGCAGCTCACAATTTTCAAAACCTCACCCACAGGCGGGATAAGAAGGGTCAGCGGCATTGTCAGTGTGAGTAGTGAGGAGTTTTGGAGATAACTTGCTGCTGGTGGTTTATTGGTACTTGTCAGCTTAATCTCTGATCGGGGCTTCATTCTTAGCGTTTCAGGACTCATTGGTGTCTTCCAGGCCCCCTGAGGATTTGGACCATGTGGACAATTCCAGGTATCAGACAGCATCCTGTTACCCTGGTAATGGGGATTGTGGTCTCTGCTGGAGGCACCTCCTCTGAAGATGAAGAGAGGGACAGAAGGGAGAGGAGGCCATGTGTCCCATTGCAGCTCCCAGGGGAAGGACCTGTGGGAGAAGAGGTGCAGGGCAAGGGGCACAGGACCAGCAGGTAGCCCAAGGCGAAAGGGGCCATAGAAAATGCCAGTATCCTGCTACCAGGGTTTACAGGTGGCGATACAGCTACTTCAATAGCTCTGTTCAGGCGGGTATTGACTTTCATTCATTTCCTTATGGACGAGGCCAGCCAGGCTGAGCAAGCCAGAGGCTTTGCAGTGATTCCTGGGTTCCCCCGCATTCAGCATGTCATCAACTGTACAAGGCCACAACCGGGTGCCTTTGTCAACAGGAAGGGATTCCACTCATGAACGTGCAGATAATGTGTGACCACGGGATGCAGATTCTGCAAGTCTGTGCAAGGTACCCTGGCAGCTCCCATGATGCTTACATCCTGAGATATTCCCAGATGTTAAGGTTCTTCAGTGCTCCAGCCTGGCTGGATGGAAGGCTGCCGGATGACAAGGGACATCCATTGAAAAGGTAGCTTATGAACCCTCTCTGCCAGCCAAGAACAGAGGCTGAGCAGCAGTACAATAGGATACATGCCTGCACAAGGGCAGTGATAGAACCATAGGCCTTCTCAGGATGTGCCTCCAATGCCTGGGCCGTTCAAGGGGTGCACTGCAATACCCCCCAGAGTGGGTGTCACTGATTGTGGTTGCATGTTGCGCTCTCCACAATCTGGCACCAGCAAGGGTGGTCCCATTGGAAGAAGAGGATCTTGAGGTATCTCCAGAGGCCACAGAGGATGAATCCAGTAGTGAGTCAGAAGAGGACCATGGTGAGGAGAACGCTGAGAGCGTGGAGGCAGACCTCGGTAATCTCCAGGAGGCAGGGACACCTTGAACCAATGCTTCTTCAGCCAGGCTGCCAAATAAGAGTACCGCCTCATGCCAGGGCTGCCGCCTCCATCCTGGATCACAGAAATGACCCTTTCCTTGGCCCCCAAGATACACTCAGTGCGATAAGGTTTCAAGCCACGCACGTCCAGCATGACAAACTGGCTTATCCTGCACCTACAAAATAAATGAAGCATACTCAGGCCAATAACACAAAAGAAAACATAATTTTATGTTGCAACTCACATAGTCTTGAACAGAACAATGTCTGGTGTTGGTGGTCACACCATTGAAAAAAGAAAAACAAAATGGAGGAACAAAAGATCACCCGTGACCAAGAGCTTAAGGTTCTTTAACCTTATGTTTACGAGTGCTACGTCGAGGTTCTTCCCACCTCACTGGCACCGGCATTGGAGACAGCATGCTGACTCTGGTGTCCTGTTGGCCTTGATGACCTTAGCGGTCGTCCTCTGGCCAGTGGAGCCTGTGCTGGCCCCGCCTAGGAGGGAGTGGCCAGTGCCACTGCTGGCATCTCCCCAGTTATCGCAGCCTCATCAGGTGCCACGATCACTGACGGAAGGGCGGATGCTGCCATCATCCAAAGCACCCTGAGAGGAGCCCCCAGAGATGACAAGCAGCTTGTTTGACAATGTGAGGTTACTGTGGACCTCCCTGCTCACCTTTGATGGACAGGCACTTAGCTGGGATACTGGGTGCCCCATCCACCTCACACATGGACACTGACCACCTGAGCTCAGTGCCTGTGTGAGGGCTTGCAGATCCAAGCGCAACCCCAGGAACCCCTGACGCTGTTCCTGGAGCTGCCCCTCCATGACAGTCACCACTCTCTCCACGGAGGAGGCATTGTGCTCGGCCATGAGGGTCAACACAGTGCTCACGCTCCGCACCAACTCCTCCATAACAGAGACCATAGCACGTATAAACTCTTGGATCTCCACCAGATCCATCCGCACACCCCGCTGGACATCCAGCATCTGTTGCCTAATGGAGGACTCCAAAGGCTCATCATCAGCCTTCAATTGAGCATCGTCCTAGTTTCCAGTAGTCCTCTGACTGCTGGCATCCTGGGCACTCTGTGCCTTCGCCTGCACCTCAAATGAATGTGAAGTACCCTCACCAATGTGCACCGAATAACCACTGAACTAATGAGGTTCAGAGTGTGGGCATGCTACAGGTGCTTGGGAAGCATGGTTGTCGTCCGGGGTCAGGGGTTGCTCCTGGAGGTCCTGTGCTTTGCTGCTTGGTGGTAGATCTAAAGGCGAAGAAGGACATGTCATTAGTTTAAATCATGACACTGTCACTGTGCATGCCTGGCACCCTGGTGAGACCATGGAGATCTGCATCATGGTGCCATCGTCTTTCAATGATCAATGGGGAATGCAGTTTCAAGGTTCCCATCAACGAAGAGACTACACAAGAATGTTTGCACCATCTAAAATTCTCAACTCAGTGCACTGCACTCTTACCTTCGTCTGACACCCCAGCTCACTGCGGCCGAATGACCGAGGTGCATTTTTAAAACTCCATTCATGGAATGTGGCCATCGCTGGCTGGGCCACCATTTATTGCCCATTTATTGTCCATGGCGCCTCTCAAGCTCCAAGGCCTCCTGCTCATACCGAGAGAGGATAAGGAGGTGTGGGGGTCCTCACCCAGTCCGCAACCTCTCAATATTATTATGGGATGTCTTCTCCTGAAAGGACAGAGGAACATTGATTATTCCTGCAGTACCTCTACCTGCAGTACTATAGATCTTGCAAAAAGCGGTGGATAAAATAGGCAATGGATGAGGCCATGGTACAAACTCCCCATGCACCAGACAAAGGACAAAAAACGCCACCCTTATACCAAAGCAGTGACAGCAGCAACATTCCTGACATACCAGAAAGCACTGTTGCTTCAACAGGTAGGTGGAAAATGTAACTTTTTCATCACTCACAACAAAACCAGTCAGCATACATTCTACACAGTTCAGATCAGATTATCTATATGCCTATCTGCCTGTTGCCGCCAGGACGTGTAAGGAAGTATCCAAAAAAGACCCCTTTAAGCTTTTCCCTTCTTTCCCTGCAAGAAAATGGTTGGGATTAAGAACTGAATGGTGGATGAAGGTGTGATGTAAGACCAACATCACACCCATCAAGTGGTCATGCTTCATATTCAAGTCTAATCAGTTACTACTGACAAAGCTAATTGACTACAATGGACATCAAAACATCCTGATCCCATCCTCATTTGACTTCAGTGCATGTTTACTCCCAGCACGGATCACAGTGCAACTTCAGAAGGGGGAACTCAGATTATTTTCTTTCCCATTAGTGCTCCAGTGCACCATATCATCATCTTTGCTCTTTTATTTATGTCTTTCCAAAGTCACTCAGCAGATTGGCATTATCTACCATTAAAATTGATAACTTAAATAATGAAGGACTGCAAATGTTCCAGTGCCTTGGATGAGGTATAGTGCAGGTTCTGCAGAATTATACTGGGTTGAAAGGGATTTATCAACTTGAGTGGCTGCTTTTAGTGGTTGATGTATCTGTATTCTCAGATCTCTTTGCTTCTCTACCCAACGTAGTTTCTCACCCATGTTATGGCATGGCTGATGTTAAAGACCAAGTTGCCCAAATCCCAGAGGGAAACTTGAAACAGTTGCCAAAATGGTTTTTGCAATTGGATAGTATGAGAAGAGGTTCTGAAATTAGGAAATGATGTCTCCGACTACTTGTGATGATTTTATAACAGAGTAAACATTGATTAAAAGAGTGAAACAAAAAAATCACAATTACATTTCAACTCAAGAATGGCTTCACCAATAAACAGTACTTTAAAACAGTTCCACAAGATCTTACTTTAACTACCCTCAGCTAACCGTCCCCTTTTCTGTTCAGCAACTAGCCTTATAGTTTTCAAAATCTATAGAATTCCAGTAATTTTTACACACAGTGTCTTTTTTCCCTTGGGGCAACCCCTGAGGCTGACAGCAACTGGTTCTCCCTGTCTGGCCTTGTTCACACTGTCTTCTGGGAGTTCTGCCCAGCTACCCTGCTGTCTTCTAGGAGACCTGACCAGCTACCCTGCTGTCTTCTGGGTACCTCACCTAGGCATCAGTATTTCCTTCAATGCATTCCTTCCCTTTGATCTCTGTGCTGTTTCAACCAGTCCCTTCAGAAATGCTTTCTTCCCAGAATTGACTAAACTAGTTTCTTTACCCTTGTTCTTAGACTAATTAAAAACAAACTTACCCTATCTTTACCTTACTTACACCTTTTTACAGCCTGCATATACCCCCTTCAAACTAAAATAACTCAATATTTATAAAGTACCTGGATGAGCACTTGGCACATCATAACATTCAAGGCTATGGGTCAAGTGCTGGTAAATGGGATTAGGTAGGTCGGTCAGGTGTTTCTCACGTGTCGGTGCAGACTCGATGGGCCGAGGGGGCCTCTTCTGCACTGTGATTCTGTGACTCTGAATTTAAACTATTGCAGCCCAGCCAATCCCACCTGAGGACCAACTTGCAGGACAGATTCGTGGCCCTCGAGCAGCAAGGCTCTCAGTCCAAGTAGTCAGGGCTCAGCTCCTTGGCCAGCTCCAGCGTGATTGACTCAGACTCTAACACCCCTGAGCTCCACAGGGAGTCGGTCAGCCTAAAACAATTCAACACACTAACCCATGCCAAGATGGTACTCACCCTTCCTGAGCACCACGAACAGGTCAATGAAACACTTCCGGCACTGCACCCATGTGCGCTGCATGAAGATGCGGCTGCTCACCCAGGCTGCTAACTCCTCTCATGCCCTCTTTGTGAGGCGTGGTGGCCTCCTCCTCCCATCTCTGGGGACAAGGGTGTCCCTCCTGGCAGCCACCCCCTCCAGGAGGGCAGCGAGGCACTCATCGGAAAAACAGGGGGGGTCCGAGTGCCCAGCCGACCTGCCCTCCCACCTGGTCTCTATATCCTTGTTTGCAGCCATGTCACTGCTGCAACTCCAACGTGGGCAGCCTCCCTGGGGCTGCTTGCGCCGTTTTTGAGATGGTCACTAGTGGACCCGGCAGACAACTGGCCCCTGCCCCCGCCCGCCCCTTCTCGGACGTTCTCCAGCCCGTGTTATAGCTGAACGGGCCTTAATTGGCTCACCAGCATGAAATCGCAGTCCAGCCTTGATCATGGGCTGCAGTCGGCTTTCCGACTGCTCCCACTCACCCCCGCCGAGCCTGCCCAAAAAGGGCAAAATCCTGGCCGTAATGTATGAGAATTGATCAGTGGGTAACATAAAGAGAAACACTGAAGTGTTTTATAAATGTATAAAGGGTAAGAGGATAGCCAGAGAAAGAAAATGTTGTGGAGACAGAGGTCATGCCAGAGGTGCTGAATGAGAACTTTACATCTTCTTTCACTAAAGAAAAGAATTGGATAAAAGTACATAAGGGAGGCATGTAATTGGTTGGCTGTGGTCATCGTAGAAAAGTCTCCTGGTCCAGATGAGATGCATGCTGGCTTGCTGAGAGAAGTAAGGGTGGAAATAGCTGAAGGCTCTGACCACACCTTTCAAACCCACTTGGATAAGATAGTTGTTGTAGGGCGACTGTATATTCTACATTATACTTAATAATGCCGAATTTAAAAGGGAAGGTGGAAAGGAGTCAGGGAAGCCAGAAAACTAGACACGACTGGCATAGTCTCGAGAGAAAATTTACCGTGGGAGAGCCGGTATACGTGAAGAACTTCAGGGAAGGACCAAAGTGGTTATCAGGTGAAATAAATGCAGTAACTGGATCTCTATCTTACCATGTGGAGGTGGAAAGCCGGATCATCTGTAAACATGTGGACCGTTTAAGGAAGAGAGAGACAAATCACCAAGATTTGGTTCCACCAGTGGCTATGACCGGGTCTGTGTTTCCTGCTGAGGAAACTTAACCCAGGACTGACATGTCTGATGTTCCTGTAAGAGTTGAGGATACCGAACTGCAAGTGCCCACCCAAGCACCTGATGTTCAGGCAACTCCAGAAAAGGAGGTTCCTGACAAAGAATCTGAAGTTGTGGAGCTGCGACATTCCACATGTATCAGAAAACCATCTAAAAGACTGAACTTGTAAATTCCTTACCCAGTGTAAATATTATATTGTCTGGAAAAATATGTACTTATAAATATAATTTATGTAGCCGAGTTAAAGGTAGGGGGGATGTAGTAATTATGGTTTTATTTAGTGTGTAATGTACCTTTAGAATAATACTTGTTAAGGAAGATCACATGATCTGTAGTAACCAATAACAGAGTAACACGGGCTACCTCAGCAGTGTAGAGATAGAGTTGGAGTTGAAAGCACACGAGTAGTTGCTGCTGAGTATATTGTAAATAAACTTAATGTTTCCACCCAAGAAGTGTCTGCAGATCAACCCTATCACTAATAGTACAACTCAGCCAGCCTCCAACAACTACCTTATCCAAAGGGGTTTGAAAGTTGTGGTCAGAGCCTTTAGTTATTTCCACCCTTACTTCCCTCAGCAAGCCAGCATGCATCTCATCTGGACCAGGAAACTTTTCTACGATGACCACAGCCAACCATTTACATGCCTCCCTTATGTACTTTTATTCTCGTCCCTGAGACAACGTTTCAAAAATAACTCCGCAAGTGTGGCACCTGTTGTTGTGTGATGGTTAGTCCTGTAATGAAATAGAAAGCATGCTAGTTTGGTTGCCAAGGAATCGCCAGTTAGCTTTCTCATGCCTGCTTGAACGTTTGAACTGCCCTGTTGGCCAGTCCATTTGAGGAAGGGTGGTACGGTGCAGTTTTCACGAGTGATAAAGTTGAGGCTGATAAACCATTGAAACTCAGCACTCGTAAATGTTGTGCCATTGTTGGAAATGGCGACTTCTGGTAGTCCGTGTATGGCAAAACTCTGACGTAGTTTCTCAGTTGTAGCAGCCGACATTGGTGACTTCACCTCATATACGTCCAACCATTTTTAATGGGCATTGACAATGAGCAGAAACATTGTTCCCAGGAATGGTCAATGTATTCAATATGTAACCGCATCCAGGGTTTACCTGGCCACTCCCATGGACGTAATGGAGCTGTCAGTGGCAATCTTTGCAGTTGCTGACATTGCACACAGTGCTTTACTAAACTCTCTATTTCACCATCCAACTCAGGCCACCATAGATAGCTGCATGCTATGGTCTTCATTCGGGAAATTCCTGGATGGGCACTGTGTAGTTCAATTCAAAGTGGCTCCCTTCCCTTTGAAGAAACTGTCACTCGTGCTCCCCACAATAAGATAAACCATTGAAACTCAGCACTCGTAAATGTTGTGCCATTATTGGAAATGACAACTTCTGGTAGTCCGTGTATGGCAAAACTCTGATGTAGAGATGGGCTCCTGTGACCAACTATGTAGCATTTGTTCTCGTACTTGAGGTAGGACTGTGTCTTGACTTGTCCAGTCTCTGATCTGTCGAGCACAAACCGGCAAGGAATCTAAGAAATTTAATAGTAAAACAAGTTCCTGTGGAACTGGGACATGCTCATCATTTTCTTGTAAAGACAAACGAGTAAGGGATTGGCATTTGCGATTTGATTGCCAGGCCTATGTACGAAAGTGTATTCGTTTGCTGCCAGAATTAAAGCCCTTTGTTGTATTCTTGCTGAGGCTGGTATAGCTTTGTCCTCACTAAACAATCCTAGTTTGTGGTCTGAAATGATTGTAAAATGACGGCCATGTACGTACTGGTGAAATTTCTTGACACCAAAGATAATGGACAGGCCTTCTTTCTCTATCTGTGAGTACCCTTTTCCGCTGTGATGAATGTTCTTCATAGGTAACCTATTGGCCGTTCCGTGCCGTTGTCCATCCCATGAGAGAGTGCTGCTTCCACTCTGTAGGGAGATGTGTCACATGTCAGCATCAATTCTTTTGTCTGGTCATAATGCACTAACAGATTGGACAAGTGCAACAATTGTTTCACCTTCATAAAAGCTTCTTTCTGGGATGCCTCCAAGACTAACGTTGATTCTTTTTGAGTAGAGAATGCAGGGAGCCAGCACTGTAGGCAAATTGGGTAAGAACCGCCCATGATAGTTGATCATTCCTAGGAATGGTTTGAGCTTGGAGGTGTTCTTTGGCGTAGGCGCCTCTCTTATAGCTGTCACTTTCTCCTCAACCACGTGAATCTACCCAGTGACCCAAATAGATTACCATTCCCAGCCACTTCCCCCCCCCACCCCCACACCCAGCTTGGAATGTGCACTTTTCTTTTTTCTAGTACAGACTTTAATCTCAGCTTTCTTTTTGACTTCACTGTTGGCCAGATTTCTCTCAGTTGCAAGCTCAACTTGTCTGAGCTCAGTGGCTGCGTCTCCCAAAATTTCATTATCTGTCTGCTTCTTGGAAAATTCTGCGATTTTTGCTCCCAAAGTCTCTTTGGCTTCAGTTAGCTGATTCTTCAGCTTCCGTCTCTTTTTTGTATTTGTTTGCTGCCTCCTGGAAAATTAAACATTGTTGTGTCTTCTCTGCCAACTCATTCTTCAGTTTGTTCAGAGAAGTGCTGAATTCTTTCTGTTTCTCTTCACACTTTTCCAGAGGTACAAACTTTGACCCGAGGGAATTTTGTTGTGTGTGAAGGTCTTTCAACAGGTTTTCTTTTTCCCTGTGAAGGTTGCTCACCTCGTCTCGAACTCTGTCATCAATCAGGGTCTCTTCAAGTTTCTTCTGCTGTTCTTCCAAGTTTTGGCTTAGGACAAACTGACTGCATTTCTTCAGGTTGTTGAGATATTACACACTCCTTTTTCAAAACAGGAACACTTCCAGCTTCCTTTTGGAATCACAGTGGCCAATCAAAGTTGATTTCCCTTAGCCAATTTCACCCTAGAAGGCTTGGTCCCCTGCCTCTCAATACCAACACTGACAGCTTTGCGGATTGGCTTCCATAATGGACAGTTACTCTGCTTATGCCTTTTACTTGAATGTCTGCACCCATATATGTTTTTAAAAACAAAAACAGAATTACCTGGAAAAACTCAGCAGGTCTGGCAGCATCGGCGGAGAAGAAAAGAGTTGACGTTTCGAGTCCTCATGACCCTTCGACAGAACTTGAGTTCGAGTCCAAGAAAGAGTTGAAATATAAGCTGGTTTAAGGTGTGTGGGGGGGGCGGAGAGAGAGAGAGAGAAAAGTGGAGGGGGGGTGTGGTTGTAGGGACAAACAAGCAGTGATAGAAGCAGATCATCAAAAGATGTCAACAACAATAGAACAAAAGAACACATAGGTGTTAAAGTTGGTGATGTTATCTAAACGAATGTGCTAATTAAGAATGGATGGTAGGGCACTCAAGGTATAGCTCTAGTGGGGGTGGGGAGAGCATAAAAGATTTTAAGATATTTAAAAATACTGGAAATAGGTGGGAAAAGAAAAATCTATATAATTTATTGGAAAAAAAAGGAAGGGGGAAACAGAAAGGGGGTGGGGATGGGGGAGGGAGCTCACGACCTAAAGTTGTTGAATTCAATATTCAGTCCGGATGGCTGTAAAGTGCCTAGTCGGAAGATGAGGTGTTGTTCCTCCAGTTTGCGTTGGGCTTCACTGGAACAATGCAGCAAGCCAAGGACAGACATGTGGGCAAGAGAGCAGGGTGGAGTGTTAAAATGGCAAGCAACAGGGAGGTTTGGGTCATTCTTGAGGACAGACCGCAGGTGTTCTGCAAAGCGATCGCCCAGTTTACGTTTGGTCTCTCCAATGTAGAGGAGACCACATTGGGAGCAACGAATGCAGTAGACTAAGTTGGGGGAAATGCAAGTGAAATGCTACTTCATTTGAAAGGAGTGTTTGGGCCCTTGGACGGTGAGGAGAGGAAGTGAAGGGGCAGGTGTTGCATCTTTTGCGTGGGCATGGGGTGGTGCCATAGGAGGGGGTTGAGGAGTAGGGGGTGATGGAGGAGTGGACCAGGGTGTCCCAGAGGGAGCGATCCCTACGGAATGCCGATAAGGGGGGTGAAGGGAAGATGTGTTTGGTGGTGGCATCATGCTGGAGTTGGCGGAAATGGCGGCGGATGATCCTTTGAATGCGGAGGCTGGTGGGGTGATAAGTGAGGACAAGGGGGACCCTATCATGTTTCTGGGAGGGAGGAGAAGGCGTGAGGGTGGATGCGCGGGAGATGGGCCGGACACGGTTGAGGGCCCTGTCAACGACCGTGGGTGGAAAACCTCGGTTAAGGAAGAAGGTGGACATGTCAGAGGAACTGTTTTTTAAGGTGGCATCATCAGAACAGATGCGACGGAGGTGAAGGAACTGAGAGAACGGGATGGAGTCCTTACAGGAAGCGTGGTGTGAGGAGCTGTAGTCGAGGTAGCTGTGGGAGTCGGTGGGTTTGTAATGGATATTGGTGGACAGTCTATCACCAGAGATTGAGACAGAGAGGTCAAGGAAGGGAAGGGAAGTGTCAGAGATGGACCACGTGAAAATGATGGAGGGGTGGAGATTGGAAGCAAAATTAATAAATTTTTCCAAGTCCCGACAAGAGCATGAAGTGGCACTGAAGTAATCATCGATGTACCAGAGAAAGAGTTGTGGAAGGGGGCCGGAGTAGGACTGCAACAAGGAATGTTCCACATACCCCATAAAGAGACAGGCATAGCTGGGGCCCACGTGGGTACCCATAGCCACACCTTTTATTTGGAGGAAGTGAGAGGAGTTGAAGGAGAAATTGTTCAGCGTGAGAACAAGTTCAGCCAGACAGAGGAGAGTAGTGGTGGATGGGGATTGTTCGGGCCTCTGTTCGAGGAAGAAGCTAAGGGCCCTCAGACCATCCTGGTGGGGGATGGAGGTGTAGAGGGATTGGACGTCCATGGTGAAGAGGAAGCGGTTGGGGCCAGGGAACTGGAAATTGTTGATGTGACGTAAGGTGTCAGAGGAATCACGGATGTAGGTGGGAAGGGACCGGACAAGGGGAGAGAGAAGGGAGTCAAGATAACGAGAAATGAGTTCTGTGGGGCAGGAGCAAGCTGAGACGATCGGTCTACCGGGGCAGTTCTGTTTGTGGATTTTGGGTAGGAGATAGAAGCGGGCCGTCCGAGGTTGGGCGACTATCAGGTTGGAAGCTGTGGGAGGAAGATCCCCAGAGGAGATGAGGTCAGTGACAGTCCTGGAAACAATGGCTTGATGTTCAGTGGTGGGGTCATGGTCCAGGGAGAGGTAGGAGGAAGTGTCTGCGAGTTGACGCTCAGCCTCCGCGAGGTAGAGGTCAGTGCGCCAGACAACAACAGCACCACCCTTGTCAGCGGGTTTGATGACAATGTCAGGGTTGGACCTGAGAGAATGGAGTGCAGTAAGTTCAGAGAGAGACAGGTTAGAATGGGTGAGAGGAGCAGAGAAATTGAGACGACTAATGTCGCGCCGACAGTTCTCAATGAAAAGATCAAGAGAAGGTAAGAATCCAGAGGGAGGGGTCCAGGTGGAGGGAGAATATTGGAGATGGGTAAGAGGATCCGTTGAACTGGGAGAGGACTCCGCCCAAAGAAGTGAGCCCGGAGACAAAGACGGCAGAAGAAGTGTTCAGCATCATGCCAAGCCCGAAATTCATTGAGGTGAGGGCATAAGGGTATGAAACTTAAGTTCTTTGCACCCTGCTCTCTTGCCCACTTGTCTGTCCTTGGCTTGCTGCATTGTTCCAGTGAAGCCCAACGCAAACTGGAGGAACAACACCTCATCTTCCGACTAGGCACTTTACAGCCTTCCAGACTGAATATTGAATTCAACAACTTTAGGTCGTGAGCTCCCTCCCTCATCCCCACCCCCTTTCTGTTTCCCCCTTCCTTTTTTTTCCAATAAATTATATAGATTTTTCTTTTCCCACCTATTTCCAGTATTTTTAAATATCTTAAAATCTTTTATGCTCTCCCCACCCCCACTAGAGCTATACCTTGAGTGCCCTACCATCCATTCTTAATTAGCACATTCGTTTAGATAACATCACCAACTTTAACACCTATGTGTTCTTTTGTTCTATTGTTGTTGACATCTTTTGATGATCTGCTTCTATCACTGCTTGTTTGTCCCTACAACCATACCCCCCCCCCCCACTTCTCTATCTCTCTCCGCCCCCCCCACACACACCTTAAACCAGCTTATATTTCAACTCTTTCTTGGACTCGAACTCAAGTTCTGTCGAAGGGTCATGAGGACTCGAAACATCAACTCTTTTCTTCTCCGCCGATGCTGCCAGACCTGCTGAGTTTTTCTAGGTAATTCTGTTTTTGTTTTGGATTTCCAGCATCCGCTGTTTTTTTGTTTTTATCTCATATATGTTTTTAGCTTGGCATCTGTTTTTTAATAACTTAATTGATGTTCACCATTATTCGAGTATCTGAAGGTATGTTCCCCAGTTACTGTAGTGGATGCTCCCATATCCACTTCCATTCTAACAGGTTTGCCACTTACTTTCACTGTGACAAATATTGGTTCTGTCTTTCCAACTTTCAGATTAAACAATGAGTAAATGTCAGAATTTATTGTTTCAGGCTCTTCGACATTGTAGATTTAATTGGGCTTCTTCTTTTGTTTACAAGCCTGCTTGAATCTTTCCTTGCACTGCCTCATCATATGTCCATTTCTATGGCAATAGTAGCATTCGACTTTTTTAAACTGCCAATTGCTAAAGGATTGATTGTTTCCACCTCTATCAAAATTATTCTTCAATTTCGCTGCTAAGTTATTTTTCTTTATTCTCCAGCTAGCGGGGGCTGTTTCTTGCTTCTCAGTAGAGTCTCACTTTTTCACGCCTCTTTTGTCTGAGATTTCCCACCCGATGTGGAGGATGGTGCCATTTTGTGCACCCTGTATTGCTTGTGAATCTCTTACTGTGCTTTCCATGGCCAGCACTATCTCTAGCGCCTTCTTGAAACCCAGATTCACTTCAGACAATAATATTTTCTGGATAGAGTCCTCTTTCACACCACACACTAAACGCTCTTTGAGCATATCGTTCAGTGTCGTACCAAACTCACAATGTTCCCTTAGCTGCTTCAAATTTGCCACGTAGAATGCAACTGTCTCACCCAGAGCTCTATTTCACAAATTAAACCTGAACATCTGTTTCATGACTGAGGGCTTTGGTTGAAGATGTACTTCACGAGGTCCACCAATTCATCGAAATTCTTAGAATCTGGGGCACTGGGTGCCACCTAACTTCGAATCAAGCTATAGGTTTTGCTCCCACAAGTACTCAAGAGGATCACTCGCCTCTTCTCTTCCCCCGTTTGAAAAAAGAACTTGAGATTTTCTATGTATTGAGACCAATCGTCTGTGGCTGGTTTGAGAGGATTAATTCTCCCAAATTGTGGCATTTTGAGAGAGGATAACTTCTTCAATTCTAACACAGCTTGCTACTTACAATCACTGGGTGAGGTACAGTGCGGATTTCTTTCTAACTTGATTTCTTCTGTTCAATCCTATCCCATCTTCATTGCCAGTTTATTATAGGGTGGCCAAGTTCTGTTATTAATGATAGAGTAATTCTGCAGACACTTCTTGGGTGAAAACATTAAGTTTATTTACAATATACTCAGCAGCAACTGCACATTTGCTTTCAACTCCAACTCTGTCTCTACACTGCTGAGGTAGCCCATGCTACTCTCCTATTGGTTACTACAGATCATGTGACCTTCCTTAACACATGTTATTCTTAAAGGTGCATTACACACTAAATAAAACCATAATTACTACAGTAGTTAATGGCACCAGAGGACTAAAAATTTGCAAATGTTACACCCTATTCAAAAATAAAAGAGAAACAAATAAACCTGGTCATAACAGTCCAGTAAGCATATTGTGTTGAAACTTCTAACGACTATAGTGCACGACAAAATTAGCTGTCTCTTGGGTTGAATATGAACTAATAAATAACAGCCAACATGGGCCCAGTTGGGCTCAATAGTTTGTTTCTGTGCTGAAAATTCTATATAATTTTATAGAATCACCAATTTGTAACAGTGCAGAAGGAGGCCATTAGGCCCAATATGTCTGCAATATGTCCGAATGAGCCAATCACCTTGTGACATTGCCCCAAATCTCCCTGTAACCCTTAACATTCTTCCTTTTCAGATAACTGTCTAATTCCCTTTTAAATACCTCGATTGAACCTGCCTCCGCCACACTCTCAGGCAGTGCATTCTAGACCTTAACCACTTGCTGTGTGAAAAGGCTTTCCTTATGTTGCTTTTGCTCCTTTTACCAATTACTTAAAATCTGTATCTTAATCTCATTTTTGATTATTTCATGAGTGTGAATAGTTTCTCCCTGTCCATGCTGTCCAGAAACCAAATAATTTTGATACCTCTATCAAATCTGTTCTCAAACTTCTCTAAGGAAAACAGCCCCACCTTCTCCAAACTATCTTCATAACTGAAGTTCTTCAACCCTAGAACCATTCTTGTGAATCTTTTCTTCACTCTCTCCAATATCTTCACATCTTCCTAAAGTGCAGCACTCAGAATTGGATGCAATACTCAAGCTGAGGCCAAACTAGTGTCTTATACTTCTAAGACATTGAAGTGAAGCTGGCACATAAATTGACTTTCATTATGTTTAATAAAGTGCCACATATCAGCCCGGTTAGCAAAACTGAAGCCTATTAGAGTAAAGGGCTTTGACAGCTTAGATACTAAATTGACTTTTTTATTCATTCATGGGATGTGGGCTTTGCTGGCTGGGCCAGCATTTATTACCCATCCCTAGTTGTCCTTGAGAAGGCGGTGGTGAACTGCCTTCCCGAACCACTGCAGGCTATGTTTGTAGGTACACCATAGTGCTGTTAGGAAGGGAGTTCCAGGATTTTGACCCAGTGACAGTGAAGGAACTGCAATATATTTCCAAGTTAGCTTGGTGAGTGACTTGGAGGGGGACTTCCAGGTGGTGGTGCTCCCATCTATCTGCTGCCCTTGTCCTTCTAAATGGTATTGGTCGTGGGTTTAGAAGGTGCTGTCTAAAGAGCCTTGGTGAATTTCTGCAGTGCATCTTGTAGATGATACACACTGCTGATACTGTGCGTTGGTGGTGGAAGGAGTGACTGTTTGTAGATGTAATGCCAATCAAGCGGGCTGCTTTATTCGGGATGGTGTCCAGCTTCTTCAGTGTTGTAGGAGCTGTTCTCATCCAGACAAGTGGGGAGTATTCCATCACACTCCTGACTGGTGCCTTGTAGATGGTGGACAGGCTTTGGGGAGTCAGCAGGTGAGTTACTCGTCTCACAATTCCTAGCCTCTGACCTGCTCTTGTAGCCACAGTATTTATATGGCTAGTCCAGTTTCTGGTCAATGGTAACCCCTAGGATGTTGATAGTGGGAGATTCAGTGATGGTAATGCCATTGAACATCAAGGGGCAATGGTTGGATTCTCTCTTATTGGAGATAGTCATTGCCTGACACTTGTGTGGCACGAATGTTACTTTCCACTTGTCTGTCCAAGCCTGGATATTGGCCAGGTCTAGCTGCATTTGGACATGGACTGCTTCAGTTTCTGAGGAGTCACGAATGGCGCTGAACATTGTGCAATCATCAGCGAACATCCCTACTTCTAACCTTATGATGGAAGGAAGGTCATTGATGAAGCAGCTGAAGATGGTTGGGCCTAGGACAATACCCTCAGGGACTGCTGCAGTGATAACCTGGAGCTGAGATGACTGACCTCCAACAACCACAACCATCTTCCTTTGTGCTAGGTATGACTCCAACCAGTGGAGAGTTTTCCCCTAATTCCCATTGATTCCAGTTTTGTTAGGGCTCATTGATGCCATACTCGGTCAAATGCTGCCTTGATGTCAAGGGCAGTCACTCTCATCTCACCTCGGGAGTTCAGCTCTTTTGTCCATGTTTGAACTAAGGCTACAATGATGGTAATGGTAGAGTGGAGGATATGCCGTGCCATGAGGTTACAGATTGTGTTCGAGCGCAATTCTGCTGCTGCTGATGGCCCACAGCACCTCATCGATGCCCAGTCTTAAGTTGCTAGATCTGTTCAAAATCTATCCCATTTAGCACGGTGGTAGTGCCACACAACACGATGGAGGGTACCCTTAATCTGAAGGCAGGACGTTGTCTCCACAATGACTGTGCGGTAACTACTCCTACTGATACTGTCATGGACAAGTGCATCTGCAGCAGGCAGGTTGGTGAGGATGAGGTCAAGTATGTTTTTCCCCCTTGTTGGTTCCCTCACCACCTGCTGCAGACTCAGTCTAGCAGCTATGTCATTTAGGACTCAGCCAGCTCGGTCAGTAGTAGTGCTACCGAGCCACTCTTGGTGATGGACATTGAAGTCCCCCAACCAGAGTACATTCTGTACCCTTTCCATCCTCAATGCTTCCTCCAAGAGGTGTTCAACACAGAGGAGCACTGATTCATCAGCTGAGGGAGGACGGTACATGGTAATCAGCAGGAGGTTTCCTTGCCCATGTTTGACCTGATGCCATGAGACTTCATGGAGTCCATGTTCCCACAATAACTCCCTCCTGACTGTATACCACTGTGCTGCACCTCTGCTGGGTCTGTCCTGCCCATGGGATAGGACATAGCCAGGGATGGTGATGGTGATGGAGGATTCTGAGACATTATCTGTAAGGTATGATTCCGTGAGGATGACTATGTCAGGCTGTTGCTTGACTGTGAAACAGCTCTCCCAATGTTGGCACTAGCCCCCAGATGTTAGTAAGGAGGACTTTGCAGGGTCGACCGGGCTGCAATTGCCGTTGTTGTTTCTGGTGTTTGGGTCGATGTCAATGCCGGGTAATCTGTCCGGTTTCATTCCTTTTTTGTGTCTTTGTAGCGGTTTGTTACTGCTTTGTAGCAGCTTGCTAGGCCATTTAAAACTCAAGCACATTGCTGTGAGTCTGGAGTCACATGTAGACCAGACCAGGTAAGGATGACAGATTTCCTTCCCTAAAGAACATTAGTGAACCACATGGGTTTTTACAGCGATCGACAATGGTTTCATGGTCATCAATAGATTTTTTAATTCCAGATTTTTATTGAATTCAAATTCCACCATCTGCCATGGTGGGTTTCGAACCCTTGTCCCCAGGACATTACCCTGGGTCTTTGGGTTATTAGTCCAGTGACAATACCAATGCCCCATCGCCTCCTTTTCCATTATTAATTCCCCAGACTCACTTTCTTTTGGACCAACGCTCACTTTGTTAACTACTTTCTTTTTAAAATATCTAGAGAAACTCTTACTATCTGTTTTTATATTTCTGGCTAGCTTTCTTTCGCATTCTAATTTTTCCCTCTTATTAATCTTTTAGTCATTCTTTGCTGTTTCTTATATTCTGTCCAATCTTCTGACCTGCCAACCATCCTTGTGCTATTATATGCTTTTTCTTTAAGTTTGATACTATCTTTAACTTTTTTAGTTATTCACAGATGATGGGTCCTCACCTTGGAATTTTCCTTTCTTGTTGGAATGTATCTATTTTGTGGATTCTGAAATAGCCCTTTAAATGTTTGCCACTACATCTCTAAGTTTAAAATACTAGATTTGGACCCACTCCTCTCCCTCAAATTGAATGTAAAATTCAATCATATTATGATCGCTGCTACCTAGGGGCGCCTTCACGACGAGGTCATTAATTGATCCTATCTCATTACACAATACCAGATCTAATACAGCCAACTCCCTGGTTGGCTTGAGAATGTGCTGTTTGAAGAAACTATCCTGAAAACATTCTATGAACTCCTTGTCTAGGCTACTTTTGCCCATCGGATTTTTCCAGTATAAATTATCTTGAATTTGTAGGTCAGGTAGCACCAGAACCCCTAATCAAAGGTTATTGACCTGAAATCTTAACTCTTTCTCTCGCCTCACTGGCTCAGTATTTCCAGCGTTTTCTGTTTTTAATATAGATTTAAGAAAAATGGCGAAACAAACTAGGGGTAGGGGCGAATAATATTTTATCGCAGAAGATGGAAGCAGATTCAATAGGAACCTTTAAAAGGGAACTGAATACATAGAGTTAAAAAAAGAAAAAAATTGAGGGGCTATGAGGTAAGAACAGGGAGGAGTGGGACTAATTGGTTTGAGCCCTGGTGCTGCATTTGTGATGCTCTCTTTGCTCAGCTTCACTCGGCGCTAAAATTCCCGCCCGCTGCTTCCGGCGTCCTCCTGTCGCTAGGCAACCGAGACTGGGCCTATCAATGGGGTGGGGAAGGGACTTCCGGCGTGGCCTGGTTGCTCGGCAACCGCTGGGAGTTGTCAATCATCCGCGCAAGCAACCCCAGCTGGTGTGAGGGATCAGCAAAGGAGCAGCAGAGTGGCGCAAGGGCTTAAAGTAAGAATTATTGCAGATACTTGGCAATATTTTGAAAAGGGCGGTTTCTGCCAAAAAGAAATGAATGGAGCCAATTCCAGCTATTCGGCCTTTAATAAGAAGCGTGTAAACTGATTGTTCCACAAGCAAAGCAGATCTAGATTAATGAACAAGTATCATTTCCCCGTTTGAATAGTTTGAATTTTTTTGCAGTTTGACTCGACTTCCCAAAGCCTACAGCAAAAAGTGATTGTGAACCAATGAGTCCTCACGCTTCGTAAGTGTTCACTAGGTTAAAGGCGCTATACCAATGCAGGTTGTTTTGTTGCCAGCAGTTGTGTCAGGGGATCGATCGCTTCAGGAAATGCCCTGGCGAGAGCTTCGAGCGGTTTAAAGTCCCTGCTTTTCCCACTGATTTCGATATCTGTGGCTTTGCGATCCCTGGGATTAAAGGTTGATTTTTTTGTCCAACGACGCACAGTTGGAGAAGTGGGTGAAAGAGCCTTTCAGAGGCTGGGGGTATGTGGAGATGCTGGGCTATGATTTGGGAAGTGGGTGAAAGCACTTTCTGCAAATTAGCATCCCCTTTTAATCTGAATTACGAGAGCCTTGTGAGCATTTGCTTGGTGTCTTTGTGGCGCAAGTCATGTTATTCCTAACAACCTGCTGGGTTGTAAAACCTGCCCGATTTTAACATGGTCAAACTTTCTAGAGTTCCTGATATCCGATCATATTAGGGCGCTTTCATAAAGCGCCTTCACTGTAGAGCTGTGAGAATTTACAGGGGCAGTTCAAAGAGCGAGCTACAGGAGGGTTAAGGAAACTCAGGCAAATTAGGTGAGGGAGGAGAGGGCAACATGTTGAGATACGATCCTGTAAATTATTTTTATGCTTCCCTTTCTGGGATCATAGCCTCAGAATTGCATATCCGAAAAAGAGCAGTGGACCCGGTACTAACTCTTGAGGGAAGACCGCCAAACTTCCTACAAGTGTGCAAAAAAACAATCGTTCAAACTCTACTTTCCGCTTTCTCAGTTTTGTATCCAAACTGCCGCTGCCTCTTTCGTCTCAAAGACTTCAATTTTGCTAAATCATTTATTACGCGATATTTTATCAAACACCTTTTGTAAGTCCATAGACACTACATCAACCACATTACCTTCACCCAGCCCCCTCTGTTATTTAATCAAATAATCCAATCAAGTTAGTAGGACACGATTTCCCCGTAATAAATGACAGCCAGCATGGATTTGTCAACACATATATTTCCAAGTGCTCAATGAATTATACCCCAGTTTATTGTTTCTGAAAGCTTGCTCACCATTGCCGTTAGGCTGATTTGCCTGTAATTATCATGTTTATCCCCACCATTTTTTTGAGCAGGGGTGTAACATTTGCAATCCTCTTGTCCTTTTGGACCACTCCAAGGAAGTTTGGAAGATTTTGGCTTAAGCCTTTACTCTATCCAGTCTTCCCACAGTGACTGAGGATGCATCCAATCGTTACTGGACGTTTTTACTACCTTGAGCAATTTCACTCCGCGGCAAATTCTGGGACCGTGTATGCGGAGGATATGAACATACAAACATACAAAATAGGAGCAGGAGTAGACCATTCGGCCCCTTGAGCCTGCTCTGTTATTCAGTAAGAATAAGAAGGATCTTGACTTGCCACCCTATGGCAGAATATGGCTGCAGAACACAGTGTGAGAGTACCAGCCAGCAGGCTTATGTCAGTGATCCCTTCA
Organism: Carcharodon carcharias; assembly: GCF_017639515.1. Classification (NCBI taxonomy): domain Eukaryota; kingdom Metazoa; phylum Chordata; class Chondrichthyes; order Lamniformes; family Lamnidae; genus Carcharodon; species Carcharodon carcharias. The sequence goes on along the minus strand of NC_054479.1, from coordinate 53,532,521 downwards.
GACAATTAACTTCAACATAAGGGAAATGCTCGGAGTGATCTTTATAATCAGAAGTTACACAAGTCTTTTGAACCTTAATTTTTAGAAGGGAACATGGGTTAAATTACTTCTGCTTTAGGTGTCAGCTGTGGCTCAGTTTTACCCATTCCCTCTGAGTCAGAAGATTGTAGACTCAAGCTACAGCACCCACCAGCCACCACAAACCTCCCAACCATTGCTCACATCTCCCTGTCCCATCCAGTGTCCTTTCTCACTTTTTGAAGGAAAGATCAAATAGTTTGAGATCAACACTGATATGGTTCATAGTGGCTAATTTATTGTCAACAACTAATATAATTATTTACATGCAGGTACTTAGCAGTAGTTAACAGCTATTGCTGTCTGTGATTTTATTCTGTCCATCCTTTAACGCCCCATTCACACCCCAATTTTCCTTTTCTGATTAATGTGTCCATGGAATGTTTTACTATTTGTTTTATCTTCCTTGATCATTTAATTTTATAATTCCCTTTTGCCTTCCACACTGTTTTCTTTCAAATTCTATTTTAATCTCCTCCCTCTCTACAGTCCATGTATTTAGCATACACCTCTTTCCTTACCCTCAATTTTTCCCTTTTGTCTTTATTCATCCATGGTGTCTCATTCATGTTCAGTCTGTCCTTGTTTCTTTAGCAGAGTATATTTTTCCTGGACTCTTTTGAACACTGTTTTCAATGTTTCCCATTGCTATGCTACATCACTGCTTGTTAATATTGTTAACCATTGTATTTTCCAACATTCTATTCTCAGCCCCACAAAATCAGCTTTTCTCCAATCTACCCTGCACTGTTCTGGTCTCTGTCATACTTGCATCCTTTGCAATCATTATCTAAAAGCCATTATAAGACCATAAGATGTAGGAGCAGAAGTAGGCCATTTGGACCATTAAGTCTACTCCGCCATTCAATGAGATCATGGCTGATCTGATAATCCTCAACTCCACTTTCCTGCCTTTTCCCCATAACCCTTGATTCCCTTATTGATTAAAAATCTGTCTATCTCAGCTTTGAATGTACTTAACGACCCAACCTCTACAGCCCTCTGCGGTAAAGAATTCCACAGATTAACTACCCTCTGAGAGGAGAAATTCCTCCTCATCTCTGCTTTAAATGGGTGCCCCCTTACTCTGAAATTATGCCCTCTGGTCCTAGACTCCCCCAAAAGGGGAAACAACCTATCAGCATCTTCCCTGAAAAGCCCCCTAAGAATCTCATATGTTTCAATAAGGCTGCCTCTCATTCTTCTAAACTTCAAAGCGTACAGGCCCAACCAACTCAACCTCTCCTCATAAGAAAATCCCTCCATCCTCGGGATCAACCAATTGAACACCTTCTCTGGACTGCCTCCAAAGCCTTTGAACAATTTTGTTCCCCTTATCTCAGTATTCTAGATGTGGTCTAACTAGTGCCTTGTATAGTTTTTGCAAGACTTCCCTATTTTTATACTCCATTCCCTTTGAAATAAAGGCCAACATTCCATTGCCTTCCCTATCATCTGCTGAATCTGTATGCTAGCTTTTTGTAATTCATGCACAAGGACTCCCAAATCCCTCTGTGCTGCAGCTTTCTTCAGACATTCTCCATTTAAATAATATTCAGCTCCTCTACTCTTCCTGCCAAAGTGCATAACCTCACATTTTCCCACATTATATTCCATCTGCCAAGTTTCTGCCCACTCACTTAACCTGTCTATATCCCTCTGTTGACTATATCATTTTCACCACTTGCCTTCCCACCTATTTTTGTGTCATCTGCAAACTTGACGATAGTACATTCACTTCCCTCATTTAAGTCACTAATATATTGTAAATAATTGAGGCCTCAGCACTGACCCCTGTGACACTCCACTAGTTACAGGTTTCCATCCTGAAAATGTCCCCTTATTCCAACTCTCTGTCTTCTATTAGTTAGCCAATCCTCCATCCATGCCAATATACTATTTTACATATTATGATCAATATTGCCTAAATGTTCCCCTACTTCTACTTTTGTATCTAGCCTGGGTTATTCCCATTACTAGATCCAATAGTGCAACCTACCTTGTTGGATTTCTTACATATTAGGTTAGGAAGGGGTCCTGTACACATTGTAGAAACTCCATTCCCTTATCCCCTTTACTTATCCCTTCTGGGCAAGTAACCTTGGGGTATTTTGTTATTCTACACAATTATAATTCTATGCTTTTTTACTTATTTCCCTTTTATTTGCATATTTCCTCCTTCATCTCCCTTCTACTGTTATGTGGAATGATTGATTATTAATGTGACTGATCTTCATTCTTTTATCTCTATCCAAGTGGATTCTATTTCTGTCTTACTGATGGCTGGGTCACCTTTTTCTGCTACAATTATGATATTGTTATTAAGTACAGCTAGTGCACCTCCACTTTTTCCCACTCTATCTTTTCTAAATATGTTACTCCCTGCCATATTTAATTCCCAGTCCTGATTTTTCTGTAGTCATGCCTCAGTAATCCTAACTATCTCTGCTTCAATGCTTCATGTCATTGCTTCCATTTTCCCACTTTATTATAAACATTCTGTGCATTACTGTACATACCGTCGAATTCATTCTTAATAGCAGTTCCTCTTTCTTTATTTTAAGCTATCTTTTTATACTCCTGTTCTATAACTATTTATTTTCTGTCATTTATGCCTTCCTTTAGGTAAGTCTGTCCTCTGCTCTGCTTTCCTGTTTTTATTCAGGCTTGTTTCATTACTTGTTCCTTCCCTACATCGTAGGGAGATGGCTAAGGCTTTAAACTTTTTTTTATAATTGTTCAGGGGATGTGGGTGTCACAGGTGAGGCCGGCATTTATTGCCTATCCTACTTGAACCGCTGCAGTCCACATGCTGTAGGAACACCCACGTTGCTATTACAGAGGGAGTTCCAGGACTTTGATCCAGTGACAGTGCCAGAATGGTGATATGGTTCCAATTCACTAGGTTATGTGGCTTGGAGGGGAACTTCCAGGTGGCGGTGCTCCCATGCATCTGCTGCCCTTGTCCTTCTAGGTGATAAAGGTTGTGGGTTTGGAAGGTGCTGTCAAAGGAGCCTTGGTGAACTCTTGCAGTGCATCTTGTAGATGGTACATACTGCTGCCACTGTGCATCGATGGTGAAGGGAGTGAATTTTTATTTTGGTGGATGGAGTGCCAATCAAGTAGGCTGCTTTGTCCTGAGTAGTGTCAAGCTTCTTGACTGTTGTGGGAGTTGCATTCATCCAGGCAAGTGAGGAGTATTCCATCACATTCCTGACTTGTGCCTTGTAGATGGTGGACCAGCTTTGGGAGGTCTGGATGTGAGTTACTCACCACAGAATTCCCAGCCTCTGACCTATTCTTGTAGCCACAGTATTTATATAGTTAGTCCAGTTCAGTTTCTGATCAATGGTAGCCCCCAGGATGTTGATAGTGGGGGGTTCAGTGATGGTAATGCCATTGAATGTCAAGGGGAGATGGTTAGATTCTCTGTTTTTGAGGGCGGTCATTGCCTGGCACTTGTGTGGTGCAAATATTACTTGGCACTTTATCAGTCAAAGCCTGAATTTTATCCAGGTCTTGCTGCATATTTAGCCTTTCCGCTAGGATATTAGTCCCATTCCATTTAAGGTAGAATCTGATTCATTGGTGCAGCCCCTTCCTGTCCCAGTGCTGGTGCCAGTATCCCATGAAAAGTAACCACTCTTTCCCAATAAGTCCTTTAGCCATGTGTTAATTCTCCTTATCTATCTTTCTCCAAGCCAATTTGCACAAGCCGCAGGCAATAGTCTAGAAATCATTACCCCCGAGGCCCTGCTTTTTAATTTAGTTCCTACTCCTGATAATCCCTCAGCAGGACCTCCCCCGTGTTCCTACCTTGTTCCGACATGGGCCACAACAACCTTGACTTTCCAAATTCCTTTCCAACCACCTCAAACTATCCCTTGTCCTAGCACTGGATAGGCAATACATGCTTCAGTACTTCCAACTGTGGCTGCTGAAGACTCTATCTTTCTCCCTAATATAGAATACCCTATCACTAATACATTTCTGTCCTAAAAAAAAACTGTGCATGCTGGAAATCCAAAACAAAAAGAGAATTACCTGGAAAAACTCAGCAGGTCTGGCAGCATTGGCGGAGAAGAACAAAGTTGACATTTCGCGTCCTCATGACCCTTCAACAGAATTTAGTAAAATTAGGAGAGGGCTGAAATATAAGTTGCTTTAAGGTTGGGGGGGGTGGTGGGGTGGTGGTGGTGAGGGGTTGTGGGGGGAGGTTGGTGGGAGGGGGTTGGTTGTAGGGACAAGCAAGCAGTGATAGGAGGAGATAATCAAAAGATGTCACACAAAAGAACAAAGAGGTGTTGAAGGTGGTGATATTATCTAAACGAATGTGCTAATTAAGAATGGATGGCAGGACACACAAGGTACAGCTCTAGTGGGGGTGGGGTGGAATAAGACCAACAGGGCATAAAAGGTATAGATTTAAAAATGTATAGATTTAAAAATAATGGAAATAGGTGGGAAAAGAAAAATCTATATAAATTATTGGAAAAAACAAAAGGGAGGGGGAAGAAACGGAAAGGGGGTGGGGATGGAGGAGGGAGTTCAAGATCTAAAGTTGTTGAATTCAATATTCAGTCCGGAAGGCTGTAAAGTGCCTAGCTGGAAGATGAGGTGCTGTTCTTCCAGTTTGCGTTGAGCTTCACTGGAACAATGCAGCAAGCCAAGGACAGGCATGTGGGCAAGAGAGCCGGGTGGAGTGTTAAAATGGCAAGTGACAGGGAGGTTTGGGTCATTCTTGCTGACAGACTGAAGGTGTTCTGCAAAGCAGTCGCCCAGTCTGCGTTTGGTCTCTCCAATGTAGAGGAGACCGCAATGGGAGCAACGAATGCAGTAGACTAAGTTGGGGGAAATGCAAGTGAAATGCTGCTTCACTTGAAAGGAGTGTTTGGGTCCTTGGACGGTGAGGAGAGAGGAAGTAAAGGGGCAGGTGTTGCATCTTTTGTGTATGCATGGGGACGTGCCATAGGTGGGGGTTGAGGATTAGGGGGTGATGGAGGAGTGGACCAGGGTATCCTGGAGGGAACAATCCCTAAGGAATGACGCTAGGGGTGGTGATGGGAAGATGTGTTTGGTGGTGGCATCATGCTGGAGTTGGTGGAAATGGCGGAGGATGATCCTTTGAATGCGGAGGCTGGTGGGGTGATAAGTGAGGACAAGGGGGACCCTATCATGTTTCTGGGAGGGAGGAGAAGGTGTGAGGGCAGATGCGCGGGAGATGGGCTGGACAAGGTTGAGGGCCCTGTCAACGACTGTGGGTGGAAAACCTTGGTTAAAGAAGAAGAGGACATGTCAGAGGAACTGTTTTTGAAGGTAGCATCATCAGAACAGATGCGATGGAGGCGAAGGAACTGAGAGAATGGGATGGAGTCCTTACAGGAAGCGGGGTGTGAGGAGCTGTAGTCGAGGTAGCTGTGGGAGTCGGTAGGCTTGTAATGGATATTGGTGGACAGTCTATCACCAGAAATTGCGACAGAGAGGTCAAGGAAGGGAAGGGAAGTGTCAGAGATGGACCATGTGAAAATGACGGAGGGGTGGAGATTGGAAGCAAAATTAATAAATTTTTCCAGGTCCTGACGAGAGCATGAAGCAGCACCAAAGTAATCATTGATGTACCGGAGAACGAGTTGTGGGAGGGGGCCGGAGTAGGACTGGAACAAGAAATGTTCCACATACCCCACATATTCCACATACATTTCTGTCCTGTTCTTCTGCATAGTCTGAGGCAGCCCTTTGGACCTCTACCCTTCTCCCACTTCAGGACTTACTTGCTGACCATCAGCACTTCAAATTGACCACGTTTCAACCCATGCATCATCTTGTTAGGGTGACAGAGCAACAGAGCAATATAAACTAGTAACAATTTGGCAACAATAGCAGACAAAGCCCTTTACACATTCTCTAGCATTCCTCTCACTGTTTGAAAGGAGGCATTAGCCAGTTTATTTTGAATGATTTAATGTCTGAGACGAGTGTGGTACCGACATGTTAAGTGTTTGTCCACTGTCTTCACAACTGTAATTTATAGTCTCGGGTGTTAAAGGTCTTGAAAATAGAAAAGATTTGAAGTACACGGCAGACAGATCAGCATCAAAAAGAGGAAAAGGCAATTTAATTTTTGGCAGTGAACAACTAGACTAAGTGACATCAACCTTTCTTTGAGTTGATGGCAAACAATTCATTTGCTGTCCCTTTTGGGTGACTTCAAATGAGATCACACACATTACTGCAAAAAAAACCCCAGAGTTCCCAGTGTCACTCTGGTTAAAGAGGAGTCACCATGTTCAAAATCACCAGAATACCAGCTCCATAGTTGACCCAATGTTCTAAAAAACTAACAGCTTGAAACTAGACTTCAGTGACATTTATTCAGCTTTACCCATCCTGAAACCCCTCTAAAATTAAAAAAAAATAGTTTGTTTAAATAGTGAACAACAGCTTTATATAGTTTCTTAATATAGTAAGACATCCAAGGTTTCACAGGGGCGGGGGGGCGGGGGGGTAGTTAGACAAAAATTGATACTGAGCCCAAGAAGGAGATAATATGCTGGGTGGTCACATAGGTAGGTGTTGAGGAGAAAGAGGTAAAGAGGTTTAGAGAAAGAATTTCCAAGGCTTAAGGACGAGACAGCTGAAGCCACGCTCACCAATAGTTAGATGACAAGAGATAAGAGTTCTTGGAGTGTTGTTGGGTTGAAGGAGGTGAGGGAAGGAAGATGCCATAGAAGAATTTGAAAGTGAGGATGAGTATTTGAACAGGACGCTGTAAATCGGTTGTGTATCTGGGGCTAGACTGTTGATCTAAATATGCATGAAATCACTGCACATTCTATTGCTTTTATATTTAAAATATCCCTTCCAAGGGACCTTAATTTTTGCATTAATGTCTAGATGTACCAGAAGTCTTATGTTTGGGCTGTTTTCAAGCTGTTAGCTTTTTAGAACATTGGGTCAACTATGGAGCTGGTATTCTGGTGATTTTGAACATGGTGACTCCTCTTTAACCAGAGTGACACTGGGAACTCTGGGTTTTTTTTTTGCAGTAATGTGTGTGATCTCATTTGAAGTCACCCAAAAGGGACAGCAAATGAATTGTTTGCCATCAACTCAAAGAAAGGTTGATGTCAGTGTTTTGTAGGTCTTTTATGGTACAGGTTACCTGGGCAATGACAGTTCAGGAGAGAAGCCTGTCCATTTGAAGCCAGTTAGTTACATTCCAGTTCAGATAACCTTTCAGTTCCTAGTTCTAGGCCATCAGTAGCTTAGAACTTGACTTGTACCATGGAACAGGATTTGGGACAGTTGTGTAAAAACAGCCTGAATAAGATTCCTTAGTTGTAGCTATTTTTGTTTAAATGTTGTTTTGTTGCAGCCAAGCTGCTCCTGTGAAACATTGGCCAACGGGGATTCTGCATTTTAGTATGAGTTTCTCCAAAATTGGTTTCAGTTGTTTAAATAATGCAACATCTTCCGGATAAGCGGATATTAATATTAAACGGATGTCCCATCTGCCCTCTCAGGTGGATAAAAAAGATACTGTGATATTTTTCGAAGTTGAGCAGTGAAGTTCTCCCTGGTGTCCTTGACAATACTTATCCATGAATCAACACCACCAAAAACTGCAGATTAGGTTTTTAATCATAAAGCTGTTTGTGGGATCTAGCTGTGCACAAATTGGCTGCTGCATTTCCGACCTTGTTTCTTTTCAGCTTTTACTTTCTGCCCTGTTGTGCATAGAAGGGCAGGCTTCTGGTTCTTGGTCATCATAGCCACAGTGATTCAGAACGTCTGGAACAAATTATTGCCCAAGTCATTTTAAAAAGGACTATCTGGTTCATAGGCCTATTTACCAGTATTCCTGAATTGCAACTCCCAATTCGAACCTCTTACACAGTCCAAGCCTGACAGTGCACAGCCTGCTCCATCCTGTTCTGCTCTGTCCTGATCGGAGCTTCAAATCTTATACCTGATCCACCAGCAGGACTGCATGCTTCCACCAATGTAATAACTCCTGCCTGTCCCTGCCTGAACCCAACTGCCATTTCAAACACTTTCTAACTTCTAGGGCTAATGTCTCTCAAGGAAGGGGAGGGGGCAGTTGGCGATGGACCACGTGAAGGTGAGGGAAGGGTGGAAATTGGAAGCAAAGTCAATGAAATTTTCCACTTGAGGATGAGAGCACTGACACAGTTAACGGTGTACTGGAAAAAGAGGAGAGGGAGGGGGCCTGAGTAGAACAGGAACAGAGAACGTTCCACATATCCCACAAAAAGGCAGGCATCACTAGGACCCAAGCAGGTCCTTATAACAACACCTTATATTAGGAGGAAGTCTCCACAAGAGCCTCCTCATTTCCATCATGCAAAGACTCCAACTCATCCAGAGCCCTGGTACTTTGTTCCTGAACTGGGTCTTTGAAAGAGAGACACTTCGACCTATCCCACCATCCTTTTCCAGTATCTGTTTACATTTTTCTTTTTCAAATTTGTATTCACTTCCTTTGTGTTCTAATCCTAGACCAGACTCTCAAGTTACTGGTAAGATTCAGTTAGGGACCGATAACATCTTGTTTAAAGTAGACAAAGTTTGAGATTCAAGATACTTGCTAAGAGAATAAAACCACAAGATTCCATGGGCTTTGGATAAACTAAAGTAAACTTTAACATACAAGGTCAGAAAGATAAAACAATTTGCAATGTCTATCTTGTACTTGAACATTCTGGGTTACTATGAAGTATGTGTGAATTAACAGGCAAACTGTGGTCAAACATACTACATTGCACAATAAATGTCAAATGTGATCAAAACAGATTCCATGGATTTCTCAACAACCTACCCAGACATCAGTAACACTGTGAGTCAACCAATCTCACCAGGGATTCCAGTCTTGACCTTCAAAGATCTCACTGTGGAATTCCCTCCACAAATCACTCCAACTCGGACGGCCTTAATGACAGCCACCTTGCAGGGTTTTGATCTCATCTCCTGAAATTACATTCCCCTGGATTCCAAGTCTGAATTCAAGCACAAACTCACAAGCACAGCTTCAGCTTTTTGGCTGGACTGAACACTGCTGCTCCAAAAGGAGTACCTTCACCCCAACACGGAGCCACCAACCTTCTGCAGACTTCTTGCATCTTCAAAGCTTCTCTTGGAGCCTTCTTTGATCACCAGGGATTCTCCTGAGCCCTTTTCAATTAAAGTCTGCTAACCACAGAGCTTTTCAAGATTACAGCCTCTTCCTCTGCTCCTTTCTTTGTAACTTAACTGGGACCTCTTCCTGTCCCTGCCCCCTGTCTGGTACTCACCCTTTGGGACCTCGCCCTGTCCCTTCTCCCTGTGTCCTGCCTGGGACACATGCCATCAATGGCGCACGGGTGGCTCAGCTGCACAGGAGGAGAGGAAGAAGAGTGGAAGAGCAATAGTGATAGGGGATTTGGTAGTCAGGGTATCAGACAGGTTTTTTGATGGCAGGAAATGTGACTCTGGGATGGTGTGTTGCCTTGCTGGTGCCAAGGTCAAGGATGTCACTGACTGGCGGTAGGACATCCATCTGGGGGAGGGTGAACAGCCAGAGGTCGTGGTCCACAGTGGTAATAGTGACATAGGTAGGAAGAGGGATGAGGTCCAGAAAGCAGATTTTAGCAAGCTAGGAAGGAAATTAAAAAGCAGGACCTCAAGATCAGTAATCTCAGGATTACTCCCAGTGCTAGTGAGCAAAGGAATAGGTGGATTGATCGACTTAACATGTGGCTGGAGAACTGGTGTAGGAGAGAGCGCATCAGATTTCTGAGGCATTGGGTCTGGTTCTGGGGTAGTTGGGACCTGTACAAGATGGATGGGTTAGACCTTAACAGGACTGGGACTTATATCCTGCAGGGAGATTTACTAGTGCTGTTGGGGAGGGTTTAAATTAGCTTGTCAGGAGGTTGGGAACCTGAGGGGTAGCTCAAATTGGAAGGAAGTAAAGCTGGTAACTGGAAGCGAAATTAGAAGACATTCGAAACAAAGGCAAGTATCAAGTAGGCTTGGAATGCAGAAAAATGTCAAAAAGCCGAAGTTAAGGGCATTTTATCTGAATGCACACAGCAAGATTTAAAGGCACAGATAGAGGTTAATGGGTATGATTTAATTGCCATTACAGAAACGTGGCTACAGGGTAACCAGGACTGGGAATTGAATATTCAAGGATATTCAACATTTAGGAAGGACAGGCAAGAAGGAAAAGGAGACGATAATAAGTGATGGGATCAGTACATTAGTAAGGAAGAACCTGTCTGTGAAGCTAAGAAACAGCAAGGGACAGCAAATATTGGTAGGAGTTCTTGAGAGGCCACCAAAAAGTAATGGCAGTGTGGGGCACGGTATTAATTGGGAGATTAGGGAAGCATGTAGCATGGGTAATACAATAATCATGGGTGACTTCAATCTGTATATAGACTGGGTAAACCAACTGAGCACTAATTCTGTGGAGGAGAAGTTTCTGGGGTGTGTTAGGGATGGTTTTCTAGAGCAGTATGTAGAGGAACCAGAGAACAGGCTATTTTAGATCTAGTATTATGTAACGTGAAAGGGCTAATTAATAATCTTATTATAAAAGAACTTTTAGGGATGGGTGATTATAATTTGATAGAATTTTACATTATGCTTGAAAGTGAGGTAGTTCAATCTGAAGGCAGGGTGTTAAATTTGAACAAAAGAATTTTGAAGGTAGAAGGGTAAAATTGCTGAGGCAGATTGGGAAAATACATTAAAAGTGTGATGGTACATAGGCAATGGATAGTCTTTAAATAATTATTACAGAGTTTAAAGCAACTATATATTCCTTCAAGGCACAAAAACCCAAAAAGAAAAGTTAGTCAACCATGGCTAACAAAAGAAGTTAAGGATTGTATCAGATTAAAAGAAAAGGCCTATAGAGTTGCCAGAAATAGTAGTAAACCTGAGGATTGGGAGGATTTTAGAATACAGCAACAGAGGACCAAGAAACTGATAAAGAAAGGGAGAATAGAATATGAATGTAAACTAGCAAAAAATATAACAATGGACTGTAAAAGCTTCTCTATGTACGTAAAAGGAAATGTTTGGCTAAGACAAATGTGGGTCCATTACAGGCAGAGTCGGTAGAATTAAAATGGGGAATAGAGAAATGGCAGTGAAGCCAAACGATCACTTTGTGTCTGCCTTCACTGCGGAAGATACAAGAAACTCCCAGAATTAGAGATCCAAGGGACTAGAGAGAATGAGGAATTGAAGGAAATTAGTATTAGTAAGAAAGTTGTATTGGAAAAATTGATGGGACTGAAAGTTGACAAGTCCCTGGGACCTGATATTCTACATCCCAGAGTGTTGAAGGAGGTAGCTATGGACAGTGGATGCACTGGTAATCATCTTCCAAAATTCTATAGATTGTGGAATATTTCTTGCAGATTGGAAGATTGCAAATGTCACTCCACTATTTAAAAAGGGAGGGAGAGAGAAAACATGGAACTACAGACCTGTTAGCCTTACAACAGCAGTAGGGAAAATGCTAGAATCTTTTCTAAAGCATGTGATAAATGAACGCTTGGATAATAATGATCTGATGGGCATAGCCAACATGGATTTATGAATGGGAAATCATGTTTGACGAACCTACTGGAGTTTTTTTGAGGATGTTGCTAACAGAATTGATAAAAGGGAGTCAGTAGATGTAGTATTCTTGGATTTTCAGATGGCTTTTGATAAAGACTCTCACAGGGGGTTGGATATCAAAATGAAGGCACATGGATGGGAGGTAATATACTGGCCTAGATTAAGAATTGTTTAACAGGCAGAAAATAGACAGTTGGAATAAATGGGTCATTCTCGTGTTGGCAGCCTGTGACTAGTGGGGTATCACAAGGATCAGTGATACCCAACCAGCTGTTCACAATCTATATCAATGATGTGGATGTGAGGACCAAATATAATATTTCCAAGTTCGCGGATGACACAAAGCTCGGTGGGAATGTGTGTTGTAAGGAAGATGCAAAGCAGCTTCAAGGGGATTTGAATAGACTTAGTGAGTTGGCAAGAACATGGCAGATGGAATATAATGTGGAAAACTGTATGGTTATACACTTAGGTAGGAGGAATAGATTTGCAGAGTATTTCTTAAATGGTATGAGATTAGAAAGTGTAGATGTACAAAAGGACCTGGGTGTCGATAAGTCACTGAAAGCTAACATGCAGGTGTAGTAAGGAATTAGTAAGGTTAATGGTATTTTAGCCTTTATCGCAAGAGGATTTGAGTACAGGAGTAGCGAAGTCTTGCTTCAGTGGTACAGAACCTTGCTTAGACCACACCTGGAGCATTGTGTGCAGTTTTGATCCCCTTACCTTTGGAAGGATATTATTTCCTTAGAGGGAGCGCAACGAAAGTTCACCAGACTTGTTCCTGGGATGGCGGGACTGGCCTATGAAGAGAGATTAGGGAATCTGGGCCTGTATTCTCTAGAGTTTCAAAGAATGAGAGGTGATCTCATTGAAACCTATAAAATACTTAAAAGGGATAGAGAGGGTAAATGCAGGTAAGACGTTTCCCCTGGTTGGGGAGTTTAGAAGCCAGGGACACAATTTCAAAATAAGGGGGAAGCCACTTAGGACTGAAATGAGGAGAATTTTTTTTACTTGGAGGGTTCTGAATCTTTGGAATTCTCTACACCAGAGGGCTGTGGAAAGCTCAGTCATTAAGTATGTTTGAAGGAGAGGTTGACAGATTTCTAAATACCAATGACATAAAGGGATATGGAGATAATGTGGGAAAAATGCATTGAAGTGGACGATCAGTCATGATCGTATTGAATGGTGGTGCAGGCTCAATGGGCTGAATGGCCTACTCATGTTCCTATGTTCCCTTGTGAACTAGGGGCATCGTCACTCATCACAATATTGGGAATGCGATGCTGACTGGTGTGTTTTCAGGCATTTTATGATCTCACTGGTAGTTGTTGATGTGAACTGGTCTAACTCCCAGTGGTCTGAATTGTAGTCGACTATAATGAGATAATGAGTTCTAGTGACAGTGAAAATATCTACTCCAGGTGTCATCCATGATTTATCTAGCATGTCATGAATGCTCCTTAGCTTGCTCAGTTTGATGTTCATTGCAAGCACTGCACTGATTGGTGTGGTCCTTAATCTCATTGCTCATGTTTGCCAGTAGAGCATTTCTCTTGCTATTCCCAGACTAGACTCGACTCCTTGATAGCTTGCATGGATATGCTTCAGCATTTCTTTTCCCATCTCTTAAGGGAATATGACCCTGATCCCTTTGTACAAGATGCCATCTTGGGTGATCACTTAATCTTTGCGTGTCCAATACTCTCTTACAGTGACAGATCTATCCTTGATGGTTTCAGGCCATCCCTTCATCCTGAAGCAGTTAAAGAGTTGCATCTCATTGCATAGTTTGCTTGATCTAATCAAGATGATTATTTGTCAGATTTAATGTCTCAGCTAGGTTGAAGACTTCCAGAGCATATCATGCAGTTGCTTCTTGTTGACTTTGGAAGATTTCACATTCTGTACTAGCATCATCAACTTCCTTCAAAGGGAGTATCTGCTTCCCTTGCTTGCACTTCACTTCCAAATGACATCTCTGCAAATGGAAGTTGTTTGAGAAAGATGCTTTGAAGTGGTTTGTGGTCAGACAGTACCATCACTTTTTCTCTCTCATACAGGTACCGGTTGGAATGCTCATAAGCAAAGACAACAGCCAGGTACTCTTTCTCGATCTATGCACATTATTATTTAGTTTTCTTTAATGCTCTGGATGCAAACAAAACTGGTTGTCCTTGCTGCGTGAGGAATGCTCCAAACCTTGCTTCACTGGTTTCACACTGCAGGGTGACTTCAACATTGACAACATAATACCTTACTACTGGTGTTTTTGTCATTAATTATTTGATGTGAGTGAAAGCTGCTTCTTGCGCTCTGCCGCAGTACCACAGAACATCCTTTGCAGTGAGCTTGCTTAACAGTTCACACTCTGGCAACAAATGGGGCAAGAATTTAACTAGGTAGTTCACAAATCCAACAAATCATTAAGCCATCTTCTCATTTGCTGGTTGCTGCGCCTTATCAGCATTAGAGCGAAGTCTTTTTGCTGTCAGTACATGACCTATGTACTTGACTTCAGCCATATTCAGCTGCAATTTTTTCTTGTTCACCTTCAGTTTCATCTGGCGAACTCCCTCTAGCGGTCTGACCAGATTATGATCACGGTTTGCGATGGCTTCTTCCATCATATCTCCACATCCATATACTAGAAAATCATCCACAATTGCATCCAGTCCTGGTAGACCATTGACTCTCTCATGCTGTCTGTGTTGGTACACTTCCAGAGTAGTAGAAATGTCAAACAGCATGAACAACCATCTGTACCTCCCAAGTGGGTCCAGAAAGTCGTCAGAAAGCTGCTGCTTTCATCCAGCTTCATTTGCCGGTATCCACCCTTAGCATCTAGGATAGTAAAGAAAGTTGAGGCAGAATCTCTTCAATGATTAGCATAGGGTAGTGAGCTCTCTTCAGAGCTTTATGTAGGTCCTTGGATCTATGCACATCTCTCAGCTTTCCAGGTTTTTACACTGATATCCTTCTGCTAATCTGTTTTGTAGGCTTTCTTGATTACTCCCATCTTTTCAAACTCCTTCATCTTGTCTTTTTTTACTTATTCATTCATGGGATATGAGCATTGCTGGCTAGGCCAGCATTTATTGCCTATCCCTAATTGCCCTTGAGAAGGTGGTGGTGAACTTTTGGACTCGAGGGCAGTTAGAACTCTCCATAGAAGGTGTTGAGTCGGCCTCACACTCTCATCTATTTTGAGATGGTATTCACCAGGATGTCAGCCAAGGTCTGTGAAAACATCTTTGGTATCTGTTAGGATATGATGAGCAGTGAATGGCTTGGCATCAAAAGAAACACTGTAAATCTCTTCTGGTATGCGGAGGTTTACCAGTCCAAGCTTTTGACTTGTTTGAGATTAGAAATGGGGAATTTGCTTAATGTCCACTATCTGGAACTGAAGTTCTTCCTTCTTCCTGTCATATTGGGCTCTCAGTTTAGTTGGTCCTCTTGGTGTGGGCTTCATTCCATCACATAACTTTACATTTAATGGCTCCATGTTTGGGTCATCGCCTTGAGCGCCCGCCTGCTGAGCGAAACATTTTACCCAGAGTCCCAGATCTCCACTATCCTTTGTGTGAAGAAATGCTTCCTAACATCACTCTTGCAGCCTGCTTTGGTACTTCTGTTAATGACAATCTTCTCCTTCAAAGGAAAATATATAACGCAGGGAACCTCCTGAGGTCATCAGGTGCTGTTCTGCTGAGTAGCAATGCACACGAGCCAAGAGGGCTCTCAAAATAAACCTCGCATGTTTTACCATCAGAGACCATGTTTCCGAGGTACAGCATTGTCAGAAATCAATTTTATATGTAAATGATGGATTGATTGCAGCTCTAATCATGGTGTTTTGTGAGTTTATTCGTGTTCATTAACCTCAATAGTCATCCAGTCGTACATTTGATGAGGTTTTTCTTTGCTATTTGTGGTGCTACACATGAACTGATTGTGAATTGATTACTGTTTTGATCACAGTCATGCCATTAGGAAGCACCAAATCACTTAAAGTTGCTATTAATCCACAAGTTAACCACAAAGATTGATTTCGAGCAATACTTCTATGAATTGCTGTTGGGGTTACTGATTAAAGCAGCGATCTACAACACAATGAATTACTATTAAGGTTAAGAGTAAAGCAAACCACTGTCTAAGGTACCAAGAGCCGAGCAGCAAGTAATTCTGTGCCCCGGGCTCCACAGGGTTCAGCAGCAAAGATCTTCATGCTCCAGACAAGTCAATGTGCTTCAGCCAGTGCCCACTTCCAGTTTCCTCTCATCGGCTGTCCAGAGTCTCAGTGCAGGCACAGGTGTGACCGATAAGAGTGTCCATGCACAATCTCAAAACTGCTTTCAGGTTCCTCAGGTGGTGTTTGGGCTCCCTCATACAAGTAATAATGCACAGGTGGACTGATATACCTTGGAAGTAATCACTTGAGAGTGTAAGCAATGTTTGTTCTCTCAATTCCATAGTATGAGTGCTGTGAGTGCCCCTAACCCAAGGTTATGAGCACTGACTGTTCCCTCAGAGTGGTAGTTCTCGCCCCATGAGGCAGACGGTAACGTCACTAGACTAGACATATGAGACCACATGCTGCCATGGCAGCCAGGGGAATTTAAATTCAATTAATTAATAAATCTGGAATAAAAAGCTAGTCTCATTATTAATGATCATGAAGCCATCCTATTGTCATGTACACCCAACTGGTTCACTGATTCCCACCAGGAGGAAATCTGCCGTTCTTTCCTGGGCTGGCCGACACTTGGCCGCAGAACCACATCAATGTGGTTAACTCTTAACTGCCCTCTGAAATGGCTTAGCAAGCCACTCAGTTGTTGGCAACTCAACACCACTTTGTCAAGGTCAATTAGGGATAAGCATAATATGCTTACCTTGCCAGTGATGCTCACATCCTAAGCACAAATATTTAAAAAAGAGGCCTGACAATAACTGGACTAAATTAAACAATACAGAGACCTGAATTACTCTAGAACAGATAGGATCAAATTACACATTCCAGACAAACTATGTTGGCACAACTTCCCAATCAGAAGTCTGGGCCAATGCACTAGTGCAAATAAATGTAGCACTTACACTCCCGGGTTCAGGGAACACATGGTGCTCACGCTCCCGGGTTCAGGGAACATGTGGCGCTCACATTCCCGGGTTCAGGGAACATGTGGCGCTCACGGTCCCGGGTTCAGGGAACACGCGGCACTCACATTCCTGGGTTCAGGGAACACTTGGCGCTCACACTCCCAGGTTCAGGGAACACGTGGCATCACACTGCCAGGTTCAGGGAACACGTGATGCTCACACTGCCGGGTTCAGGGAACATGTGCCACTCACACTGCTGGGCTCAGGGAACACGTGGCGTTCACACTGCTGGGCTCAGGGAACATGTAGCGCTCACACTGCCGGGTTCAGGGAACACGTGGCACTCAGACTGCCAGGTTCAGGGAACACGTGGCGCTCACACTGCTGGGTTCAGTGGCGAGGTCATGTTGGAATTTCAACATGAGGACAAGAATTTTAAAATCAAGTTGTTGTTGGACCATGAACCAAGCAGATCAATGAGCACAGGGATGATGACCAAATGGGACTTTCTGCGAGTTAGGACACGTGCAGCAGAGTTTTGGATGAGCTCAAGTTCTTTGAGTGTGGAAGTTGGGAGGCTGATCTGGTGAGCATTGAAATAGTCAAGTTTGGCCAATGTAATGTCAGGCATATTGGTAGGACCACACAGAAAACATTCTCATTTAAAAAAAAATGTATTAATTCTTGTGATGCAGTCAAAGCCAGCATTAATTGCCCATCCCTAGTTGTCCTCTAATAAGTTGTGGTGAGCTACTTTCTTGAACCACTGCAGTTCATATGGTCTAAGTGTTCCCACAGTGCTGCTAGGTAGGGAGTTTCAGAATTTTGACCCAGAGACGATGGAGGAATAGCAGTATATGCCAAAGCCAGGACATTGTGTGACTTGGGGAATTTGCAGATGATGATGTTCCCATAAGACTGCTGCCTTGTCCTTCTATATGGTAGAGGTCATGGGTTTAGGAGGTGCTGTCAAAGGAGGCTTGATGAGTTTCTGCAGTGCATCTTCTAGATGTTACACACTGCAGAAATGGTGCGCCTGTGATGGAGGGATTCAATGTTTAAGGCCGCTTTGTCCTGGATGGTGTAAACCTTCTTGAGTGATGTTGGAGCTGCACTCATCCAGGCAAGTTGCAGAGTATTCTATCACACTTGTCACAAACAAATTTTATGGGCTTTCTTACTGCCCATGATAAGTATGCTTTGTATGTGAAGAATGTGTATTGTGTTACCCTCAGAGTGATTGTCCCAATTTAAGTATTTCCAGCAGTAAGCTTTATGTGAATTTTAAAATAAGAAAGGTTATTTATTATTACACACTTGCCCCAGAAATTTAAAAAGATGAAGTTTCACTCAGTCAATCATCCACACTATCACTTCACAAAGATTAAGTACAGATGAGGAAAAATATATATAGTTACGGTTTATGATTTTCCCAGTCTCTTTTGTTGTAGGCCTATGGTTTCTTAGATGAATTGATGCTTTGGTGAAGTGAAGATTTCCTGTAAGCTGCAAAGTCTGTTGCTGTCAAATTTCCAGGAGTTTGGTCTCACATGAACTTGAAGTTGGAACTGGTTGGGGAGAGTCCTTCTCCTACATTCAAGGCATTTCTGTTTATTAAATTGGCTGTTTAGATGACATGAGCAGGTTCTATCACTTTTGGTGGAATCTTGTGGATTTATGCCCAGAACAGCTTGCTGTTTTAAAAGCAGGCAACAAACATAGCTAGTTTACTGTGTGACCTATTACAAGTCCAAAGTTTTTTTCCAAATAAAGTGTGTGTCTGGGTCAATTATATATCCTGTGTGATGACTTCCACACTTTGAGAGTTTGATACAGAATCACAGAGTCATTACAGTGCAGAAGGAGGCCATTCAGCCCATCGAGCCTACACCGGCTCTCCGAAAAAGCATTCTACCTAGTCTCACTCCCCTGCCCGTAACCTTGCACATTTTTTCTTTTCAGATAGCCATCCAATTCCTTTTTGAATACCTCGATCGAACCAGTCCCCACCACCCTCTCAGGAAGTTCGTTCCAGACTCCAACCATCCTCTGGGTGAAAAATTTTTCCTTACATCACTATTACTCCTTTTGCCAATTATTTTAAATCTGTGCCCTCTAGTTCTTGATGCTCCCTTGAATGGGAACAGTTTCTCACTATTTACCCTGTCCATACCCCTCAGGATCTTGAATACCTCTTACAAGTCTCCTCTCAACCTTCTTTTCTCCAAGGAAAACAGTCCCAACCTCTCCAGTCTATCCTCGTGGCTACAGCTCTTTATCCCTGTGAATCCCCTCTGTACTCTCTCCAATGCCTTCACATCCTTCCTCAAGTATGGCAGAGCCGGACGCAGTCCTCCAGATGAGGCATAACTAGTGTCTTATACAATTTCAACACGACCTCCCTACTCTTGTACTCAATGCCTCTATTAATAAACCCTAAGGTACTATATGCTTTACTAACAGCTCTCTCAACATGCCCTGCCATCTTCAATGACTTACGTACATATACACTGAGGTCCCTCTGTCCTGCACTTCCTTTAGAATTTCTCCCTTTTTTTCACACTGTCTCTCTATATTCTTCCTGCCAAAATGAATCATCTCACACTTCTCTGCATTGAACTTCATCTGCCACTTGTCTTCCCAATCCACCAACATGTTTATGTCATTTTGAAGTTCAAGACTATGCTCATCACAGTTAACAACATTTCCAATCTTTGTATCATCTGCAAATTTTGAAATCATGCCCTGAACACCACAGACTAGGTCATTAATATACATTTGGAAGAGCAAGGGTCCCAACACTGACCCCTGGGGAACTCCACTACAAACCTTCCTCCAATCTGAATAACATCCATTAACCACTACTCTTGTAGTGGCTTTGTATCAGAATGACCCATTCAATTTGAAATTACCCTTTTGAATTAGTTTCAGGAAAAAGCATTCAGTCAACATCAGTCTGGAAAGTTCCTTTTGTGCCCTCGAGACAGAGGAATGTTTCAATCCACAAAAGAAGTCAGGTGATCCTTGGACAGCCATATTTTGTAGCCTTTTTTGGCTTTTAAAAATATACTGACTGAAAGTTTATAATATATTGGCACATGACATGCTCCTCACTTGTAGCTTGTAGATGGTGGACAGGGTTTGGGAAGTCATGAGGTGAGTTTATTGCCTCTGACCTGCTCTTGTAGCCACAGTATTTAAATGGCTGGTTCAGTTCCATTTCTGGTCAATGGTAACCACCAGGATGTTGACAGTGTGCGATTCAGCAATGGTAATTCTATTAAATGTCAAGGAGAGATAATTTGATTCTCTTTGTTGTCATTGCCTGGCACTTGTGTGGTGTGGCTGTTACTTGTTGGAACTGTGCTCATCCAGCCAAGTGGAGAATATTCCATCACATTCCTGACTTGGGCTTTGTAAGTGGTGGACCGGGGTGAGTTACTTGCTGTAGAAGTCCCAGCCTCTGACCTCCTCTTGCAGCCACAGTATTTATATGGCTGCTCCAGTTCAGTTTCTGGTCAATGATGACCCCTGGGATATTGACAGTGGGGGTTTCAGCGATTGAAATGCCAATTCACTTCTGCCCAAGTTATGCTAGTTGGTCATGAACTCCCCCTACCCAGAGAATTGCCAATGCAGGGGTAAAACCTGGAATGTTCTGTAAAAGCCCGGCTGCTGGTCAGACCATCTCACTGAAGTGGCAAGGGGTGGTCTGCTTTTGGGGCTGTGGTTAAAGAAGTTATTGAACTGATACAAAAGAGTTGGTCTTCAACCTGCCCCAGAGACCAACACAGCTGGGAGTGACCCTGGACCGAATGGTACAGATCCACTCCTCAAGTCAGGTCACATCTCCCACAGAAATATTCTCCTGTAATTGGGATGATTTTTATTTCAAACATAACTTTAACTGAAGGACAGCTCAATTTTTAAGGGCCTCAGGGATTGTACGTGCTTTTTCCAATAGGCTGTTTTCATAAAGTATAATTGATTATCAGGGAACAATACTGCTCAGAAGAGGCCATTCAGCCCATATTGCCTGTGCCAGCTTTTTGAAAGAGCTATCCAATTGGTCCTACTCCCCTACCCTTTCTTCTTGGCTCTGCAAATTATGTGGCAGCGTTACAAAGCAGAATGTTATTTTGGTTCACTTAGTGTATCACATTGTTCAGTTTGTCTCAGGCCTGAAATGTTTACTCCACTTTCCACTTCTGGCCAATATCTTATCTCTTAACCAACATCACTAAAACAGATGCTCTTTGTGACACCTTGCCGTGTGCACACTGTTACAATTCCTTGCATCGCAAGAATAACTACATTTCAAAAATGCTTCATTGGCTGTAAAGCCTTTTGGGGCATCCTGAACATATGAAAGAAGCTATATAAACGTAAGTTCTTTCCTTCTCCACAGTTGTTTCCTGACCTGATGAATATTTCCAGCATCTTTATATTTCCAACAAGTGCAATATTTTTGCTTTTGGTTTACAAGCAATGTTCCCTCAGCCTCTAATCTGCGCTATACCTGACCTGGCAGTGCTTGATGCTGAGACATTGTTGTTCAAAAGTAAAAAGGGACCTCATTCTTTTACTGACATAAACTTTACTTTCAAAGTGCAAAAGAATAGGTGAATAGTTTGCCAAGTCCCTCCAGTGGCAGCAATCAGGCACTGCAGCATTTCAGTGTGACATTTTCATTTTCCAGTTATGTTTATAAAACCTAGTCATCTAATAAGATGATCCAGATTTACATGATTGATAAAGTAGGATTATAAAAACTGCTGTGAGTGTCTGCAGGTGGAAAAATTTCACGATCGAAAAAAAACCCCTGAAAACCAAAGTTGTTGACACTGTCAGGCTTAGAGACAGACTGTTTTCATAAAATGTTTCTATCATTATTTATCAGACATTAATTCAGACAAAGGAAGAGCAATGTTTTGATTTAAAGTAGGAGGGATCCTTCCAGTATCACATTTTGCCACTGTTATACCTAGAGAGAATTCCAGCTGTTGTGTCTTCCTCTGCAGTCCCACAGGTAAGAAGACTGTGAACCCTGCTGACCTGTGCCCCTGCAAGATCTTTGCGGTATCACTGAGTGTAGTAGCAACCACTGCTGGTCCCTGCTGTTGGCCAAGATTGATTACAGACTTGCATTTTAATTCCATGTTCTGCACAATTCAGGTCTGACAAAAGGTCAGGAACTAGAAACATTAACTCTGTTTCTCTCTCCACAGATGCTGCCTGACCTGCTGAGTATTTCCAGCATTTTTATTTTTATTGCAGATTTCCAGTATCCACAGCCTTTGTTATAATTAAGCGTCTGTTTAACATAATCCCATTCATTCTACTTGACCATGGCACCAATAATTGGTTCTGGTCTGCTAATATTGTTAGGAACATAGAATCTGCTAGATGAAAGGAAGATCCCGGTCCATCTAGTTCCATGTACCACTCTGACAGCTACATGATATAATGTTAATGGAGTTGTTGTCTAATCATTGCAGTCAACTTTTATCGACTAACCTACAACAGATCCAGACACCATGCAAGGATAACTCCCCAGTGATGGAGCACTTGGAGCCACCTATTTCTCCCAAGCATGACACATGTCGTCATGTCTCAAATTGCTCATATGTTGTATCCCAAAATGTTATTTTTGGAAAGAAAGTGATTTAAATTGCGTTTGAATGAATCAGTACAAACAGCTTCCATCGTCTTCTGTTCCTTGGATTGACTGTTCACTAACTGCGGTACTGTTTCTTTACTCCCTTCAATGGCACCTGATTCTATTGTTCTGGGCAAGGTGATATACAGTAGTTTGTCACGGTATCCATTATCTAGTCCCTTTAGAATTCTAATCATATCA
Organism: Carcharodon carcharias; assembly: GCF_017639515.1. Taxonomy (NCBI): domain Eukaryota; kingdom Metazoa; phylum Chordata; class Chondrichthyes; order Lamniformes; family Lamnidae; genus Carcharodon; species Carcharodon carcharias. The sequence continues at coordinate 53,509,837 of NC_054479.1, read as the reverse complement.
CTTCTCAACCATCTGTTTCCCAGTGAGAAAATGCCCAATTTACAAAATTGCTCCCAATGATCCAATCCCTCCATCCCCTCAATCATTCTAATTGTTCCCTGCTGTTTCCTTTCAACAGCTGCTATTTGTATTGTGACAACCAGAACTGTTCACAGTATTCAAAGTGTGGTCACATCAGTGATTTATGAAGTGGCAGAGTTATCTCACTAATTCAGCTCTCAACATGTACTTTTCAATATATCCCAACATCTGATTTGTGATACTCACTCGGCCCTGAGCATTAATGAATGATTCCAGCCTCCTTGGCCTCTGTGCAGTGACTGACTCTATTCTCTCACTCACTATGCTGAAGCCTGGCTCTGCTGTTTACGCTGTCTCTCCATGGATTACAATGGGAGATTTCCTGCAGAACTTCAGGCCATGCTCTCTAAGCCAATAAAATGAGAACTGAAATTTCACATCACAAGATCTTAATGAAGAGTTGAAAAAAAGATCATTGGAAAGTATTGTCCCCCTTTTTCAAAGGGGTGCGACCATATATAATTAGTTTTATATATAATATAAAAATTCAACTTTCTAAATTGTCAGGATAAAGAATTAAGTGCAATCACTTTGTGAAATAATTTGCCTTTTTCCCCAATGCAGGGATGGAGGCAGAGAGTCAGGCCCAAAGTGAAACTGCATCTCAGCCTTTGAAAGACCACTGTGACTATCTGATGGACTCCATTGATGCTCAGCTCAGCCAACTGCAGGTAAATCAGAGACTGAATTACCTCCGTCTTGAAGTCATTCTTGATCTGAAACTACTCTTATAGGTAACCTAGGGTTGGCTCCAATTGACAGCTTCCTCATGTGTGTCCTCGGGTTGCTTCCTGCTTCAGCTGTCATGTACTTTCTCAGTCGGACTCCGATATCAAGATTAATTCAAACTGGAGTCACGATAATTAGACCTTTTGACTTCATCACAATTCAGGTCTGTCAGGGAGAAGTTTTTCTTTCCCAAACTTCCTTTAACTTTATAATTCGACCTGAGATGAGCTGTCAGCATCAAACATTCCCAGGTCAGTTGCAGACTGAACCGCTCTCTACTGAAAACCAATAATGTATTCGGCCAGCTTGTTAGGTCTTTGAGTGCCCCAGTCCATGGGCACAGCCTTCTCGGTCTGAGCCCCCTCAATCTGTGAGTACATTGTGTTTAAACTACTCCCATGACCAAGTCAAGCTAATGGAGGAACCGTTTACCCCTGCTTTTGTAATGGTGATAATGATTCTGATCCACTTGTGTGATCCTTTTATATAGGTTTCCATATTAACTAATCATGGACAGCCAGCAACTAACAGCCTGACCGAGAGCTCCTCCTTCAGGAACACAGCAAAACTCTCCAGAAGGACAGGTGGGGGTTAGACCTTGTCTCGAAATGTGCTATTAGGGTGAGGCTTTTATCTGATTGGCAAAAGACCAAGTGCTGCTTCGATAACACAGTTCTTACTGATATTGAGAATCGTCTTCGGGACGCAGCAACAGACTGCCCCAGACTTGTTGGCCAATGTGTGGAGAATGTGGGTGGAAAGAAAAGAAAGAAAGAGACTTGCATTTATATAGCACCTTTCATGACTACAGGACATCCCAAGGTGTTTTGCACCAAGTGGAATGTAGTCACTATTGTAATGTAGGAAATTTGGCAGCCAGTCTGTGCACAACAAACCTGCACAAATGACAATGTGATAAAGAGCAGATAACCTGTGATTGTGATGTTGATTGAGGGATAAATATTGGCCAGGACACTGGGGATAACTCCCCTACACTTCTCCAAAATAATGCTGTGAGGTATTTTACATCCACTAAAGGGGCTCATCTGAAAGGCAGCACCATCAACAGTGCAGCACACCCTCAGTACTGCACTGGACTATCAGCTTTTTAATTTTTGTGCTCAAGTCCTGGAGTGGGCTTGAGCACAACCTTCTGACACTGAGGTGATAGTGCTGTCAACTGATACTTGGACACTGAGTACAGTATTAGTGTAAGTGTGTGGGGCAGTGTGATGTGTGTACAGGATAAGGTGCTGCAGCCTGTGGAGAATTGACTGGTAACACATGTAAATACTAGATCCTAGAGGATTTTTTGTTGACAAGAAACGACGGTTTGACTGGGTGACATTTTTTAAAAATTTCCCCTTACTTTGTCACCATATGCATTACATATAGTGCGAGGATTGTGAACAGCCTGATCTGAGATCTCCAACATGCTCATTCTAAACCCAGCTTTGAGGAACTCCCCCAACACCCCTCACCTCTGACTCCCAACTCAAAGCCTTTCCCAACAATGAGGTAAAGGAACTCTAAACTGCATGCTGCCAAAGCTACACATTGGACATAAGTAATAGGCTACTCAGTCAGTTTGCTGTTATAAAGTTGATTCAGATATATGATAAGTTACACAACTGTTTCGTGCTGCTCTGTTTCCTTGTTTGCACTCTAAAGGAGCTCTAAATACGAACCTGTCCAGCATTAGGCATACCGGACTGAGTAGTGTCAGTGGTGTTGATGCCCTGTCAGGCACAGAAGTTCTGTTCCTCATGAAACAAAAAGCCAGCAGTGTTTCAGGTGGGTTAAGGGATTTATACTGGGGAAGGGTTGCATCATTTTGTTAGCTATGGGTGTCGCTGGTGTAAGGAACGTATCTTCTTATTTTTGTTGGACTGTTGTAAAGAACATATATTTTTATTTTCCTGTTGGACTGTGGATTAAAATTACAATGGCTGCAGTTTGAAAGACATATCCAAAGGAACAGGATGGGAGATATATACGATGTTGCAGTCCTGGAACAGAGTGTGCCATGAAAGACAGGATGGTGCCGGAAAGAAGTCTTGGACCAAGGGAACGGCCTGACAACAATGTTTTAATTGGCTCCTGACCAAGTGATCAGGTTTTGTGTGAGGGCAGTGCAGCAGAATAACTCCTAGCCTGAAAGGAAAAGACCTAAAACCTCTTTCTTCTGTGTGTGGAAGATTCCAGTAATTCCACAATAATATCCAGCTGGCTTTTTCTCCTCATATCTCTATAACCTGCTCTCTTTCTCTCTGAAAACCCCTGTCAAGAGGCAAAGGGGAAAATCACTGTTAGAGACATTGAAAGGCAAGTGCTCAACCAGTGAACTAAATACAGGAAGTGCTGGAAGACCACCTCATGTCATCAACAAGAACTAAAAGGAATTTGGAAGACATCAATCAAAATCAACCCATCGGGCAGAATTTTATAGCCCCATTTTGGTGGGGATGGGACCATAAAACGTGGTGAGACATTCTAAACCTCATTGAATTCAGCGGGAAAGTAAAATACCGCCCATCGAATCCTGTACTCCGGAATTGGTGCTATTGAACTGTTTTATCCCACCCTTATAATTCATGTTTTTGTCTGTCTTATGTGTGTGTATAGGGATTCAAGAAGTGGTAGAGTTTAGGCTATAGAGTTAGAAATTAACAATTCATATTTCTTTCTTTTGCCACTGGTTAATGACAGTTTGTTCCATAAACAGTTATTTACTTATTAAGTTTATAAACCTGGTGCTTATATTCTGTTAACCTAAATTAAACAGTTAGATGGAATTGGGGCAATCTGGTGGTTTGATCAAACTTTTTCACGTTTGTCATGGCTCATGGGGCTTGATATTACAGCGCACTATACCTAGTGAGTCGTGACACTGGCAAGCTCAGCATTTATTGCCCAACATTTGTGACCCTTGAGAAGGTGGTGATTGGCCTTCTTCTTGAACTACTGCTCTCTGTCTGGTGCTGTTACGTAGCAAGTTCCAGGATTTTGTCCCAGTGACGCTGAAGGAATAGCAAAATATTTCCACGTCAGGGTGCTGTATGATATGAAGAGGAATTTGAAGGTGATGGCATTCCCATGCACCTACTGCTCTGTACTTCTAGAGGTGGAGTTTGGTGGTTTAGGAGGAGCCTTTGTAAGTTACTGCAGTGCTTCATAATTCATCAATCAGCAGCCTTAAGTGATGAAAATGGAGAGTAGAAACAGATGAAAGAAGAGGAGAGAAACTGAGAAGAGCTGGGAGAGAATAGAGTGGAAAGAAAAGAAGGAACTTGGGAACAGGAGGAAAGAAACTGAGGAGATAGCGGTCTGGCCGAAGTGTTCGATAATAATAATAGTGTTTGGACTGTTTAGTCAGTTTAAAGAGTGTGCCTGTTCATGGATTTATATTGTGGGCAATGCCTGGGTACACTTAGTATCTGAATGTTGCAATAAAGTTTTAAAATATCTAAATTAACCAATTGTTATCCCACAGATTTTGGAGGACAACCTCACCAAACATATAACACTCTTCAAAGGGTTGTGGGGGTGGAGGGGGCGGTGGTGTTGGTGGTGGGGGGGCTTTGGAGGAGGACTGAGGGGGAAGGCCATAGCATGGAGGGGCGGAATGGGGATGGGGATGACAGAGGAAGAAGGAGTGGGATGGGAGGTGGGATGAAAATAATAGGGTAGGCCTTGAGAGGGATGGCATGGGAAGAATGGAATAGCATGCGATGAGGATTTAAAGAAGTACTGTTGCAATCAAATGCTAATTTCACTGCAGATATTTTGCTGGTTATATATTAATTGGGTGTTTAATTGTATTCAGGTGGTGGTCATTAACTGTGGGTGTTCAGTTCTATCCTTCACCACCTTCCTATCAGAGTTGTAACAAAGAGAGCTGCTATGAAGGGTGGGGGGAGAAGATGGATGAAAGAAAAATACTGGAAGAACTGGATAGATGACAGGAATAGAAATGGAGAGAGAAACCTGAACAGTGATCTTCACTGTTTTTCAAGCAAGGGCCACTTTAGCAAAAAAAACCTGCAGTGTGAGAGCCACATCAACTACTAATTTATGGCTACTCCAGTAACTCACTGGGCCCAAAAAATACATGACACCAATGGTTGAATACTCTACTAGTCCTATAGTGATTACAATGGTAATATAACTTACTATACAATGCACATACTTAGATACTATTGGCATACATTATACCATGTGGTCAGTGTGACATGTAAAGAATGCTGATGCACAGTATGTAGGCTCGACACATTTTTTTATGTTGAAAAATAAAATAAATAGGAATATAATGCTGGGTTGGGCTCAGGCTCGCCGTGACCCTCTGAGGATTAAACAGCTACTGAAAATAGATGGATGGAGTCAGGGAGCTGCACTTAGTGTTAATGGGCACCACCACTGGCTTGAGGGCCTTGCAATGAAGAACACTGGACTGGTGGCATGAAGGAGGGGAAGAGAGAGATGGCTAGAGGCCCTGTGACAGCAAGACATAGAGACAATGAAAGACAGGAATGGAGGATGGGGTAAGAGAGGGTATAAAAGAAAGGAGAGAGGGACCAAAGGGGAAGGAAGAAAAAGGAAGAACTTGAGAAGTTTGAAGAAGCATATGGGGAGAGAAAGAGCCAGAGTGAGACACGTGGAAGATTCAGTCACAATTTGGGTTTTTGGGTCATTCTCTCTTGACCCACACAAAGTGCAAGTGTTTTTCTTTGTGACTTCACTCTCAGGCTAACAGAGCAGCAGTCTAACAGTAAGCACAATCGCAGGAGAAAGCGTACTGGAACTTGTGTAGGATTGTGCGTGCCTCTTCAGTCTGTTCACATGCAGAAATAGTGCAACCAGGGCTAAAGTTGAGCAGAATATAATTACTGCATTACTCATTTCTAAAGTGAACAACCTAGAAGATTAAGAACTAGGCCATGCTGTGAGAAACGTAGTAACAGTGTCATGCAGCTTGGAAAAAACCCCCTTAAAGAGTCCTCCATAGTAAAATATCCAAGGTCACCAGCCCAATAACCAAAACTCCAGCAGTGTCTTTCAGTTTGATGAGCTCTTCCCCTCTGGTCCATGTACGGTGCTGCTCTGTGATATAAAGCCCTTCATTTTGACTGGCGCAGGTTGAAAAATAAGCTGAAAAGCTTCATTGCCAGTCGTCTGTCAGGCCAGATCCCCTTTGATCTCAATTGCATTAATGGATCCGTTTTACCATTTAACAAGCACTCTTGTTATCCTTAAAGCCAAGTCCATTTCTACTAAGACAAGTTGTGGAATTCTGAGATGGATTCTTTTAAAACCTGGCAGCTGGATGTAAAATTGGTGGTTGCGGATCTGAAATGAACGGAGATTGAAAATTGGGCCTGTTTTCTAACAGCCAAACCACAACACCAGTTTTACACCTGGTTTTCAATTTGAAAATCTACCCATATTATGAGGATTCTTCAGGGCTGATATACTGATTTCTTCCTGACAATGTAACCTTGAAGGGCTGTGCAGACATAACCAGCCAGCTGTGGGATCAAACTGCATCCTTGCCTGGGGGAAAAAGGTGGTATCGGAAATCTGGGGGAGAATTTTCTCCCCATCAGGCGGGCCGGTCGGGAGCAGGCGCTGAGCTGATCATCGCCTGCGATCGGCTGTGTGCCATCATTTTACATGAGCAGGTCTCAATTAAGGCACATGCTTAGCGCTACCTGTGCAGGTGGGGGGGAGGAGGGAGAGTCAGGGCCTCATTTTGATCATTTTTAATAAAGAAAGTTAAAAATCATTTACACATGTCCCCTCATATGATGGTGTCACATAAGCTGGGCCACGTTTATCAAATGTTTGAAACATATTTATTAATTTAATAAAACCTTCATGAAACCTCATCCCGCCAGTGGATGAGGTTTCATGAAAAATGCGAAGGCCGCCTGGGCTCTTCGCCTGTCCCCCAACCTTAAGGCTGGACGGGCAGTGTTCAGAATTAGTTTAATTAGTTTATTAATGGTCTTAACAGGCCTTTGACAGTTTGGTGGGCATGCAGCTGACTCTGATGCGCGCCTGCTGAACTAAAGGTCAGAATGACGGGCGGTGACGTTGGGACACGCGGTGATGTTGAGGCGCACGGCCGACATCACCATGCGTCATTTTACGTATCGGCGTGCAAGGACACGCTGAACAGAAGATTGTGCTCCTGGAGTCAGACAGGTCTGCCCTCCCTCCCCTGTCTTGTTTATGTGTTGTATTGATCGTTTTGCTGAGCCCATTAGGAAGAAAATGGGCATTAAAGGGGTGACAATCCCAGGCAGCAGAGGCACTCCAATCAAAGCTTTCCTACATAGTCAACATCATCTTCTGTTCAGATCTGCTGTCAATGTGCAGACTGATAAGCCTATACGACCAGTTTGAACAGGGCTCGGGAGTCAAAGCAAATCATGGCAAGAGAGAGGTCATGTTCTTTGGGTACTGGGCTGGCTGATCCTTCGTCAGTTCAGACTGCCTGAAGGTGCTGGGCATGTGGTTTGGAGGGATGGGGCATGTGCCAACATCTGGAAGGAACGTGTAGCCATGGTAATACAAAAACTGGGCTTCCTCTCCATTGCAGGTAAGAACATGATCATAAGGTGTGAGGCAATCTCAGTATTACTGTACATGGCACAGGTCTGGCCCATATCCCACTGCTGCACTGTGGCAAACACAAGAGCCGTCTTGTGCTTTGTCTGGAGATTGAAAATGGACCATGTCCGCAGGGACACAATGTACAAACCTCTAGACGGGGTGAGAGGGGTGTAAAAGTACCCAATGCCATTCTCACCTTGATGGCCACCTTAATGTTCATTTGCATCAAGGTGTATGTAGACCCTTGGTACACAAGTACCAAGTGTCACTACATGCTGAGGTTCTTTCTGTCCCAGGTGATATGAAGGATGGGTCTGGCCATGTTGCTGTGGAATGCTCCAACTATTTGGACTGTGCCATACAACCTGTCCCTCATGGAGAAATTTATGCAGCAAAACACCTTTGACCGCAAGTCCATCAGGCAGTGGTCTGCACATGACTTCCTCGAGCCCCTGCAGGAACAGGACATGGTGGTTCATGTTAGATCACCCCCTGAACAGACTGTCGAGGCGTTTTGGCAGAATACCTAATCACCAGAACTTTCAAACAAGCACCAAAATGGAGGTTGGCTGATTGTGAGAAAAGTCCCATCTCTGTCAGATCCCTCCTGAAGCTTGGAGTCTCACCCCCTCAGCTCACTGCCCATGAGGAGGCAGCAATGGAGAAGAGACTGTTGCCCACCTCCTTCTGGAACCTGCCTTTGCAAAGCTGGCCTGGAAAGAAATGCAGTAGGTTTTGTCAAGGTTCATCCCGAGCAGCTCCACGTAGCAGGACTCTGTCCTCTATGGGATGTTCTCAGGGATACACTTTGAGACAAACATCAACTGCTGCTGGAGGACCATCAGTTTGGTAAAAGACACTCTTTAGTCTGCCTGAAACCTATTCTTCCAGTGCAGAATGTTGAAGACTGGCACAGTCCAAGGTTTGGAACTAAGTACTGAGGGACGCACTAAAGCTAGGGGCAACCACCACAAAGGCTCATTGTGGGGTGCGGTGAAGGACACCTACCATTGTATACCAAGGAGCTGGAAACTGTAAAACCTCCCGGGCAGTTTCTTTGTCATGGAATGTATTTGTAAATATCATGTGTAATTGCAATTATATTGAGGCACCTCAGAGTTCCACATGCCCCACAAAAAGAACTTGAATTGCATTGCTATTTCATGAGTGTCCAATTCAAACTGCTATGGAATATAGTTCTACCAATTTTTTAATGAATAATGGAAATTAGTTACCCATGAGCTCTCGAATGAAACCTGAGAGTTTGGGGAAGTCGGGTGTGGATTAGATTGAACATGACTGTGATGCCACCTGACCATGTTTGATTAGCTTGCCAACCCTCACATTTAGACTTACCCAACAGCAATGATAACAGCTTGTATTTATAATATGTCTTCAACATAGTAAAATGCCCCAAGGCACTTCACAGGAGGGTTATTAAACAAACTTTGACAACAAACCACATGCTTGGGCAGATAAAAAGGTAGATTTTAAGGAGCATCTTAAAGGAGAAACGGAGAGATTGAGGGAGAGAATCCCAGAGCTTGGGGCCTAAACAGCATAAAGCATGGCACCAGTGGTGGGAGTGATTAAAATCAGGGATGCTTAAGAGACCAAAATTGGGGAAGTGCAAGTATCTCAAAGAGTTGTGGGGAAGGAGGAGATTACAGAAATATGGAGAGGAGAGAGCTGGAGAGATTTGAAAACAAAGATGAGAATTTTAAAACTTCGGTCAGCAAGCACAGGAGTGATTGGTGAATGGAATAGTGTGAGTTAGGACACAGGCATCAAAGTTTTCAATGATCTCAAGTTTACGGGGTTGAGGGGGAGGGCGGGGGGGAAGGGGTGGCAAGGGGAGAGGGTAGAAAGTGGGAGACCAGCCATGAGTCGGTTGGAATAGCCAGGTCTGGAAGTAACAAAAGCATGGATGAGGGTTTCAGGGGCAGATGAGCCAAGGCATGGTCAAAGTCAGGCAATGCAGTGGAGTTGCAATGGGCATCCTTAGTGATGACGTGGATATGTGGTTGAAAGCTTATCTCGGGGTCAAATATAACACCAAGAAACAACACCAACTGGACATTCTGGTTCAGCCTCAGACAGTTGCCAGGGGAGAGAGAGGGAGTCGATGACTTTCAAATTAATTTTGTACTGGGGAACAAAGCCATTGGCTTTGGTCTTCCCAATATTTGGTTTAAGAATGGACATTTGGGAGAGGATATCAGAGTGTTTCTGGAATCTGGAAAACTCTGCCCATCTACTGGAGGGGGCATGAAAATACTGGGGTTCATTTGACTCCTACTGAACTCAAGTTGACTGTGTTCATGTTTTCTCACAATCACAGAATTTGAAGATCAGCAGGAAGTCATCCTGGGTCCAACTGGAGCTCCAGAGGTTACAGCGGTGTTCGATCTGAGCCCAGGGTTTGGAAAAAGCCAGCCTAATGTTCCAATAAATGAACATGGGAGAACAGAAGCAGAGGCAGATGGTGAGTCCAGAAAGGAGCAGTATGAATGGAGAGTGCAACAGCTACTTGGGCTGCAACAGATGGAGATCCAGGGATATCAGAGTGACACCAACACTGTGGATAGCATTCGTACAGAAGACTTTGCTTTGTGCTTTCATGAGGGGACGGTAGACCCTGCACTGAACTTTGACACAGAGCCAGGCAGTGAAAGTTCATTCATGAGCAATGCTTCCTTCAGTGAACAGTCTCCGGAATCTGCTGGCCTTTATCTAGAACCTAGTTCCCAACATGGAAATCTGGGAAATGAAGCCTTTGGCCTTCCTCAGGAATGGGGACTATTCAGAAGGAAAGAGCGTAATGGAGAGTGTGCTCAACTTGATGGCACATCAAGGCAAGATCACTGTGGGGCTCTTTCAAAAACCTCTGCAAGGATTCAACCGGCTCAGAGTTTAACTAGTGCAGAGGAGGATGAGTTTGATGGATGTGCCTCTCCTCTAGGTGATAAGGATGACATTATGGCTGATGGGGCTGTCAGTTCTGCAGCTCAGAGGCTGAATATTGTACAACAGTTTCGAGAGGAATTAGAACATATCCTGAAAAGGAACAGGTTACAGGCTGGGACCCTATGGACAGAGCAGGCAGCTTCCAGGGTCGTGACCACAAGGACCGAGAGTGTTGAGTCCTTGGGCGGCAGGATTTCAAAACTTAGCCAGATCAACATGTCAGAGAAATCATCACAGCAAAGAAACTTTCCTTCCAGAAACAGAATCCAGATTGCAAACCCATCCAGGGAATCTCCTGTAAACCCAAATCCACTGAAGGGAAATAGATTGTTGATCAGCTCTTCCCCAGGTGTGATAACCCAAGAAGATCTGGGAACTAATTCTGGGAGTATTGGAATAAAAATGAAGGGGGCACCGAAGAGCCAGTCGGAGAGTCCAGATAGGCTAAATAGTGACCGTGACCCCAAGCCACAGGGCCTGTCAGTAGGAGATACCGCTAACCTGATCCCAATCCAATGGGAGAGCTCAGCCCCCAGTCATAAGCTTCTGCTATCCAATTCAGGGGACAGCCAGCAAAGTGCTGTGATGGTGAATAGAACCCCCTCACCATACCATGTGGCACCCACTTTGATCCCTCACTGTACACAGCATGTCAGTTCTTCCCCCGCACACAATGCAGGCAATGCAAACTATTCGGCTAAAACAAACACTTTAGGCCAGTGGAATAAAATGACTGGTGTTCTTATTAGCTTTGACTCTCTGCCTCTGGCTGCTGAAGGCTGCAGGAACAGCCCAGTGTACCTATCTGGATCTGCCTCCCCACCAGTCTGTTCTTCCTGGAAGGGTAGCAACGAGCTGGCTCCAGATCACCGCTCAGACATTGCATGCTCTGCACTCAATTCCAAGAGAAAGATGCCATCACCAGATTTGTCACAGGTCAAGCTGACTGGCATCACCAACCTACCCACAGCAAAACGGACACATGTGCACAGTAACACAGTTGGTAGTTACAGCGAGGAATTGGGAAACCATGAACGGGGCAACATTCGAGCTAACACACTTTCACATAGGGCCGGTAAGTCACAACTTCTGGGGGAAGAAACCTCTCCCACTGCTTGTGCAAGATTCTACATAATTGCATTAAACTGAATTGAGTGCTTAATCCACTGTTCATTATTCATCCCTTTTCAATGGTAAATCAGAAATTCTTATTCACTGCTGGTCATCCATAACTTTCTACAAGTTTCATATTTTTCAATGATTGTGTCTTCTTTCATGCTTCAGATGTTAGTAATAAGAGAGCTGGAGATTGACTGGGAGAAAGGTTGGTCCAATTCACAACCCAAGTACTTTACTCCTCTCTCTGATGGGGACTGGGTGATACACAGGATATAGAACAGAAGCCTAGATTCATCGGAATTAATTTGGAAATCTGTAGCGCATTTATTTCTACTCCAAGTAATAAATAAACAGAAGTGTCTGTAACTTGTTAACAATCAGTCATCAAGGTTCATCTTGAGTAAACCTTATCCACCAGCAATAATTGAAAGATTTGCAGACTCTCATTGAGAGGCAGGTTTTCTTCACTCCAGAATCTACGTTGCTAGTCCTCCCAGCTCAGCTAAAGGTTCACTCCCAACTCCTTCCACCATCCTGCCCAATCTGCTCAGAAAAATTGATCCTCTGGAACATAGGAACAGGAGTAGGCCATTCAGCCCATCGAGCCTGCTCTACCATTCAATACGATCATGGTTGATCATCCACTTCAATGCCTTTTTCCCACACTATCCCCATATCCCATTATGTCAGTAGTATTTGGAAATCTGACAGTCTCTGCTTCAAACATACTCAATGACTGAGCTTCCACAGCCCTCTAGTGTAGAGAATTTTAAAGATTCACAATCCTTTGAGTAAAAAAAATTCTCCTCTTCTCGGTCATAAGTGGCTTTGCCCTTATTTTGAAATTGTGCCTCTGGTCCTAGACTCCCTAACCATGCAACAAGCATCTGCCCTGTCTATCCCTTTTAAGTATTTTGTAGGTTTCAATTAAATCACCTCTCATTCTTCAGAACTCCAGAGAATACAGGCCCAGTTTCCCCACTGTCTCTTCATAGGACAGTTCTGCCATCCCAGGAACCAGGTCTGGTAAACCTTCGTTGCACTCCCTCTATGGCACTAATATCCTGCTTAATGTAAGGGGGTCAAAACTGCACATAGTACTCCAGGTGTGGTCTAAACAGGTTCTATGCAATTGAAGTAAGACTTCATTACTCCTGTAACTCTTTTGAGTACAAACATGTTTCCATCTGTTCCTATTCAGATGAAGTTACATTGTTTCATAGTTTGCCATTGTGAGATTTGAACTCTTGATCTTGGGGTTACAAACCCAGTACCATAACCACTTGGCTTACTCCTGTACTCAAACCCTCTTGCGATAAGGGCTAACATACCATTAGCCTACCTAATTGCCTGCTGCACCTGCATATTAGCTTTCAGTGACATATTGACGAGGACACCCAGGTCCCTTTGTACATCTACACTTTCTAATCTTTAACCAGTTAAGAAACCTCTACACATCTATTCCTCCTACCAAAGTGGATAACCATACATTTTTCCACATTATATTCTGCTATGATCTTGCCCACTCATTAAGTCTATTCAAATCCCCTTGAATCTGCTTTGCATCTTCCTCACAACACACATTCCCACCGAGCTTTGTGTCATCCGCGAACTTGGAAATATTACATTTGGTCCCCACATCCAAATCATTGATATGTATTGTGAACAGCTGGGGCCCAAGTTCTGATCCTTGTGGTACCCTACTAGTCAGAACCTGCCAACACAAGAATGACCCGTTTATTCCTACTCTCTGTTTTCTGCCTGTTAAACAATCCTTAATCCAGGCCAGTATATTACCTCCTTACCCACGTGCTTTAATTTTGATAACCAACTTCCTGTGGGGGACTTTCTCATAAGGCATCTGAAAATCCAAGTATACTACGTTCACCAACTCCCTTTATCAATTCTGTTAGTAATATCCTCAAAAAACTCCAACAGGTTTGTCAAACATGACTTCCCATTTGTAAATCCTTGTTGATTATGCCCAAAAGATCATTATTTTTGAAGTATCCATTTATCACATACTTTAGAATAGATTCTAGTATTTTCCCTACTACTGATGTAAGACTAACAGGTCTATAGGTCCCTGTTTTCTCTCTCCGTCCCTTCTTAAATAGTGGGGTGACATTTGCAATCTTCCAATCTGCAAGAACCACTCCACAGTCTATAGAATTTTTGAAGATGATCACCAGTGCATCCACTATTTCTATAGCAACCTCCTTCAACACTCTGGGATGTAGAATATCAGGTCCTGGGGACTTATCAATCTTCAGTCCCATTAATTTCCCCAATATAACCTTCTTACTAACATTAATTTCCTTCAATTCCTCATTGTCCCTAGTCCCTTGGGTTTCTAATTCTGGGAGATTTCTTGTATCTTCTGCAGTGTAGACAGACACAAAGTAATCATTTGGCTTCACTGCCATTTCTCTATTCCCCATTTTAATTCTCCCAACTCTGCCTGTAGTGGACCCACATTTGTCTTAGCCAAACATTTCCTTTTTATGTATGTATAGAAGCTTTTAAAGTGTTTTTACGTTTTTTTGTTAGTTTACATTCATATTCTGTTCTCTCTTTCTTTATCAGTTTCTTGGTTCTCCTATGCTGTATTCTAAAATCTTCTGAATCCTCAGGTTTACTACTATTTCTGGCAACTTTATAGACCTTATTTTTTAACCTTATATGCTCCTTAACTTCCTTTGTTAGTCACAGTTGACTAACTTTTATTTTTGGGACTTTCATGCCTTGAGGGAATAATTTAGTTGCTTTAAACTCTGTAATAATTCTTTAAAGACTATCCATTGCCTATGCACCGTCATACCTTTCAAAGCATTTTCCCAATTCACCTCAGCCAATTTTCCCCACCTACCTTCATAACTTCCTTTGCTCATTGTTAACACCCTGGCTACAGATTGAACGATAATGTAAAATTCTATCATATTACGGTCACTCATCCCTAAAGGTTCTTTTATAACAAGATTATTAATTATCCCTTTTTTATTACATAATACTAGATCTAAAATAGCCTGTACTTTGCTCTAGAAAACCATCCCTAATACACTCCAGAAACTCGTCCTCCACAGCATTGGTGCTCATTAGGTTTACCCAGTCTGTATGCAGATTGAAGTCACCCATGATTACTGTATTACCCATGCTACATGCTTTTCTAAACTCCTGATTAGTACCGTGCCCCACACTACCACTACTGCTTGGTGGCCTATTAACAACTCCTACCAATGTTTGCTGTCCCTTGCTGTTTCTTAGCAACACCCAAACAGATTCCACATTTTCCTTTTCCAATCTGAGATCCTCCCTTACTAATGTACTGATCCCATCCCTTATTATCAGCGCAACAACACCTCCTTTTCTTTTTTGCCTGTCCTTCCTAAATGTTGAAGATCCTTGAATATTCAGTTCCCAGTCCTGGTTACCCTGTAGCCACATTTCTGTAATGGCAATTAAATCATACCTATTAACCTCTATTTGTGTGTTTAAATCATCTACCTTTAACAGTAGGGTAACAACTACAGGTAGGCAATCTTTCTGGGAATTACGTCAATATGCCTTCCAACCAATTTGATTTGAGCACAAAATCTAGGCTAACACTCCTGTGCAGGGCAAGGTGCTATATTGTCAATGGTGTTGTCTTTCCCAGGAGGGTGTTAAATAGCCCGTGGCACCATATAGAAGGAGAGCAGGGGAATTAGCCAAGTGTCCTGGTCACTACTTATCCTTCAATAGACACCTAAAGAAGCAGATTATCTGGCCATTATTACATTGCTGTTTGTGGCACCTTGCTGTATGCAAATTGGCTGCTGTGTTTATACCTCACAATAGTGCCCACTAAAACCTGCCAAATGCTTTGGGACGTCCTGAGATCGTGAAAGGTACCAAATAAATATAAGTCTTTCTTCAGCTACTAGAAAGTGCCAAAGAGCAGCTGCTATCACTGCACTGATGTTCCTTCCTTATCTGTGGGACAGTGCCAGGCACCTGCTCAGATCCTCCTAATATATTGAGGGTCTGTTGTGCTGCACCTGCGTGAGAGTTTAATGCTGGGTGTGCCCATCTCTAATCCCCTCAAAGCATGTGAGGATCCAAGTTGAGTGGTGTGTGCAACTTTACAAAAGCAAAATACTGCAGATGCAGAAAATCTGAAATAAAAACAAAAGATGCTGGAAATATTCAGCTGGTCTGGCAGCATCTGTGGCGAGAGACTGGGAGCTAACATTTCAAGCCGATGACCTTTCATCAAAACCGTTCTTACAAAGGCTCATTGATCTGAAATGTTAACTCCGTTTCACTCTCATGCCTTTTGCTAGACCTGCTGAGTATTTCCATCTTTTTCGGTTTGATTGCATGAGGCAGTAACTGCTCTGAGTTATGTCGTTCTGTGGCGTATGAGGCAGTTACCATCGAGATGGTCTTTGAGAGAGCGTTACAGTTGTCTTCTCATTTTGCAGGTGAGCTTGATGCAGGTATGAGTGGGAGTCGTGCTGTGAAGAAATGCTGCGGCCCCAAGAAAGAACCAGGCAGGTCAGAGAAATATAATGCACAAAGAATTTCTCCAATTTAATTAAATGTTCAGCCTTCGTTCTTGTAAGTGAGGGTATTAGTGCTTAAAACAGAATTCTCTCCCCTCAAGCAAAATGCATTTATATTGATGTATTTTATGTCCTTCAGCTGTGGAACTATTATGGAGTGTAGTCACAATTGTTTAGACTCTAGTTACTGTTGTTGGGGCGTTCCATCATGAGCTGTGGTGACTGTTGTGTTATGCTGCTAGATAGAGTCAGTGAAGGAGCTTCACTCTGTACCTTTCTGTACCTGATTGTGCATAATGCAATTTAGAGGCAGCTGCACCCCATCCCTGCATCCAGCTCACATTGTGCATGACACAAGTGTATTTGTTTCAGAAACTGAGGCCAAAAATGGCACTGTGTTCATTCCCAATAAGTGGACGCATTTGTGACTACAAAATCAAATATAAAGTAAAAATAAAACCATATTTCTGGATTATTACCTTTGCTTCACAGCTAAATGAAGCAAAATTTGTTGGTTGAGGTTAGTCAGGTATCTGTGTTTTCAGGGCTGGCCATAGTGAAACTTATTTTGAAAGATCCTGGAAACCCCAGAAGTTGTGTTAATGTTGTCCAGGAAAGGGGATCTGCCTTCCCTACCTGATCTGAGTCTACATCCGGCGTAGTTTCACATTAGCTGTTTGACTCAATGCTCGGAGCTCAGAGCTCGTCGGGGACGGGCAGTCAATGCTTCCTTATTCATGTCACCCATATCCTGAAAATAAATTTTACAGAAAGCAGTGGAATCTACTGGACACTCCATGAGGTAAATGCATGCCACTGGAATCTGTTGCAGAATCAAGGTGTTAGGCAAAATGGAAATCCCAAATTGTCAGTTTACATCTCAAAATGCAATGTCTGCCTTATTATCCAATTGAACAGGTCCTATAGAACTTCTTCAACACTGACACTACCTCTAAGGAGATGGCACGTGTCTATGATCCACTCTGCTGCTTATGCCCTTTGTCACATTGTGTTGGCAGAATTTTTCTATAGCTGTTAAATGAGGGTGAGGGTGTTGGCAGGATTTAACACGCTGTCCAGGACTCAATGGACTGAATGGCCTCCTCCTATGCTGCAATGACTGAATTGTGACTGTGGTGCTGAGATAGAATGTTCTGGTTGTTTCAGGGATGTGAGCACCAAGAAAACAATCATGGATGAAGAAGATATCAAGCATTTCTTCAGGAATCCAAGCGTCAAATGGACCACCAGAAGCCCCTCCGAATGGGATTCCAACTTGAAAGAATGGGTGGCTCAAACCTGGAATTGGAATGGAGCATCTGAGACGACCAGCTCTTCCAGGGTGTTGTACATTCTTCCTTTAACACTCCTTTATACTGTCTTACAGAATGACACAGCTTATTAAAATGATGAATAGAGCACAGTGGCACAGCAGGCTGGCACTGCCACACAGTAAGATTTGGCTTTGTCCCTACAATCCTCCATATCCTAAGTTATTGATCATAGGAGTGTTGCTGTACAAAGGACTGAGAGAAGACTAGGAAAATTCAGGGAGGGGGGTTCACTAACAGGGATCACTATTACTGACGTTCTGGAAGACAGTTTCAGAATGCTATTGACAGAAGCCTGGAAGTGGCATCTACAAGTGAGGGAGTGGCACTCAGGCACCAGGGAGTTGCAGAAACAATGGCCTGGGATTGATATTGAAATAACTCTGGAAGGGGTATTAACAGTAGCCTGGGAATGGCAGTTAAAAAGATTTGGGCTTGTCTCTCAATAATGAGAGACATTTGGGAGTGACATTGGCTAGGGGCCAGGAGCTTTGAAAGGAACCTGGGAGAACATTTACAGAATGGCGAGAACAAGATCGAGGGATACGCGGAGATGAGATTGATATGCATGAGAATATGTTGGCTGCCCCATCCCTCCACCCCTAAGCATTGGATGCGTATGGCACAGGGAGACCCAAGAAAGGGGGAAGCTGAGAGGGGCAGAGCCTCACACTAAAAAAAATGGGAAAACTGGGCAGAACTCACAGCCTTGCGTGGTTTACTGATCTGCAGGCCTCTGGAAGTACCCCTACTGAACTGGCTGCTGGATAGGATGTATGTGATTCATTCCTGGGCCAGTATTTTCTTCCCTCTTGCTGCGCTTGCTTGATGCATTATCCTGAGCTGGCACCTTCTCCAGTTAGGAAGCTGCTGATACAAAGCAGCACTGTACTGTTTGATAAGAAGGGGCTGGAGACTCCAGATGAATCATAAATTAGAATGGTATACGGTGTACTTTGTGGCAAGCTATTCATGATGACTATGTGCTGGTTTCAATGCAATGCCCACTGAGTCCGAGGAGTCCAAGGTGATGCCAGTTGTTTGATGCCATTCGTACTGATGAGGCACAGTTAGAGCAATCCACTGCAAAACTGCGGGAAGTAAGTCATGCTCCTGGAAATGGGCGAGGGACTTTAGCAGATCCGGTTAGGCAGCACCTTAAATGATACAGATCCTTACAGTTATGGCAGAAGCCAGGTCTCCACTTGCTACCATTCTATTTTGTTCTTCTGGGTTGGGTGCTTGTCACACTCAGACCACAGTGGGATCTGGGAGTCTACGGGTGTGTGTCTGGCCAGAGCTAAGTGTTTCCATGGGACTGACATGGGAGTTTCTATTCCACACACCTGGAAAGGGAGAGAAGGAACAGGCCCACATTTAGGAACACAGGACCAGGAGAGGGCCAGCCAGGCAGCTGTGGGAGAGGGCCAGCCAGGCAGCTGTGCCCGAGGCTATTTGTTTGGATGTCTTTAATAAAGCTCCAAAGCGCTTTACAGCCAAGGAAGTATTTTATTTTTGAAATGTCTTCACTGTGGAAAATGGAGCAGCTAATTTCTGCAAGGCAAAATCCCACTAACATCAGTGTGGTGAATAACTAATTGTCTGTTTTTAGTGGCTTTTAATGAGAGATAAGTGTCAGCCAGGGCACTGGGCAGAATTCTCCTGCTCTTTTTTGAATAGTGCCATGGGAATTTTTATACCTGAGAGGGCAGACATCTTTTGACTTCACAAGCCAGCACCTCCAACACTGCAGCACTCCCTCAGCGCTGTATTGGGAGCGCCAGGTTGAGTTACACACTCAAATCTCTTGGTGGCACTTACATCCAGAACCTTCTGCGTCAGAAGTACAGGTGCTGCCACTATGTCAAGGCTTATAAGCTATTGCACTGTGGCTAACGTATGGCCCAAATTTGGCTACCTGCAATATGGACCCTGAAACTCCATTGGGGTGCAATCCTGGCAGTTGTGCTGGGATTGTTCCCACAGTGAATCTCCTCCAATTGATCCCGATCAACGTTTCTGGGATCAGTAATGTGGAGCTCACCTATACAACCTTAGCCACCCTGGTCTCTCCCACCAAAGACTCAGAAGCTGAGGAGGCAGCTGACCACCCCAAAGAGACATAAGGCTCTCCTTTCCACTACAAAACATGAATGTTGACAAGATATTCAACTATGAAGGCTTCACAGCTGATTCTGACCCTGTATGCACCTGCACACAGCGGCTGACTATCAGAAGTGGGAGCCAAGGTTGAATTTTCACTTATGCAGAGATACTGAGGGCAAGTGTAATTTTGTTTTTATTCTTTCATGAGATGAGCATTGCCAGCAAGGCCAGCATTTGTTGTTCAATCTTAATTACCTTTTAGATGGTGCTGGGAGCTGCCGCCTTGAACTGCTGTAGTCCATCTAGTGCATGTACACCCTCAGTGCTGTTAGGAAGATAGCTCCAGGATTTTGACCCAGCAATGATGAAGGAACATTGATATAATTCCAAGTCAGAATGGTGTCTGCTTATGGGGTGGGGTTGGTGTTGTGGCATGGGTTCTTTAGATGTCTTAATGATGAGATCTTGATATTTGTATATTTAAACATGAACCCATTATTGTTAATCTTTAACTATTTACAGATTTTAGGTTACTGTCATGTATGGTGCTGTTAGCTCCATGCAGGCTGGTTTCAGAGTGTTCTCTCTAGATTGTTCTCTCATTCTATTGTCATGTGACTCTATATATCATACCGTAGGTGGTGCTGTTCTCCCGTCCCTCTTTAACTTTGCTCTGCTGAGCAGCTTTGCATTACAATGGCTTGCAGGCACATCATACAACATCATACAATGAGGGGGACATTGCAGGTGGTGGTGTAATGGCCATATGGTTACCCCAGGTGAGCCTGGCTATTTCAGGAAAGATCAACGATTGAAGCTGGGATTTCCTTGTTCTGAAATGCTCAGCATAATGCAGTATGGGGCTTTTACCAACTTGAGTAGTCAGTGGGGGTCCTGATCTTTGTCCTTAACTCAGGGTCTCAGTGCGGAGGAGGAGAAATTGGTCCAGAGGAAGCCTCAGCTCAGAGAGGCCAACCAGACCTGTTTGAAATCCTGCAACAGAGCAAGATGAGGTGACCAGTGACACTTCTTCTCCATTAGTTATTTTGCATTCCATCGCTAGCAAGCTGGCATCTGTGTGTGTTTGTGTGTATGACACCTGTACAGCCGGTAAAGTTTCTCTTCCCTTCTCTCACTAGCCCCCATCATACACACCAACCAAGGATACTAGCTAGCAATTTGAAAAAATCTGCCAACACAAAAAAATGGCCCTGAATGTGAGCCTTCAACATGTGAAAACAAGCACTTACAGTGAAGGTGCAGTGGGACACTAACTTAAGCATTAGGCAGATCCAGCATTCCTACACTTATAATGGGGCACTGATGGGAGGTATGAAATAGGCTCTTGAATCCTGCAAAGGGATACAAGTGTTGATGGCACAGGATTTATTTTGTAAAGGATTCCGGTAGTACTTCTCTCAAGAAAATTATGGATTGGATACTTTCTTTACTGCACTTTGCCATTTTGCTTTAGCTGCAAAAGGAAGGCACAGTCCACAGTTAAATGGAAAACTATATTTGGGGCTTGGTGAGGAGGGGGATTAGGCGGGTTTTCTGAACTTCCATTGTAAAGTATGACAGCAGATCAGCAAGAATAAAATAAATTGGAGGACGCCTAGCAATAACAGTATTAATCCCTCACACAATGTAGCTTCATATCTAGAAATTGATCCAGCACTGCTTCCTTCCTTGTTGGGTTAGAATCTTATTGATTCCTGCTCTGTACAATATAGAAATCTCTCCTGTCCTTGCTACTTCCTTTCTACCTGAGCCAATCTATGTATATTCAAGGACATACCAGAAAGTCAGTGGGTATATGTAACCATTTGGATGAACTATGACGATTCTAAGTCTGCCACAGATAGCCAGACAGGGGGAAATCTATAGTTATAGTGAGAGCGGCTTCAAAAATCTCTAGGTGGCATTAAATAATCAAATGGTTGTTGACACGATTCTCCAGGGATTCAGCTGATCTACTGCCAAACATACACCAGGAATTTCTATGGCTCCTGCAGAAATTCCAGGCCGAGCTGCCTTTAGAGTCACCAACTCTAGTTTCACTGCAGGACCTCCTGCCTTCAGGCAGTCCACCCAACCACTTTCCTCATCACTAGTGCTTTTAGAACTAATAAATGAAAGAATTCAAGGAAAATCAGTGAAATACGCAAGTATTGATGTTCCTACGGTTTTTTATTTCCCCTGGGTCACTGGTGGCAGTGTTTAAGAGATTTACCTGTAATTCCCAGACAATCCAGGAGGGTTGCCATTTTGTAGATAATTTTCCCTTATATTTTAAAGCTTCTTTGTTTCAGGAACAGCAGACAATCTATTGATCAGAGGCAAGAAAATATTTTGGTTATTTAATGCCACCTAGAGATTTTTGAAGCCGCTCTCACTATAACTATAGATTTCCCCCTGTCTGGCTATCTGTGGCAGACTTAGAATCATCATAGTTCATCCAAATGGTTACATATACCCACTGACTTTCTGGTATGTCCTTGAATATACGTAGATTGGCTCAGGTAGAAAGGAAGTAGCAAGAACAGGAGAGATTTCTATATTGTACTGAGCAGGAATCAGTAAGATTCTAACCCAACAAGGAAGGAAGCAGTGCTGGATCAATTTCTAGATATGAAGCTACATTGTGTGAGGGATTAATACTGTTATTGCTAGGCGTCCTCCAATTTATTTTATCAGACTGAATAAGTAGTGATAACTCTTTTGGGAAATCCAGGTACATAAATCATTAATATGTCATGAATAGGTCTTCCCTCTTGCTCTCTCTTTCTTCCCCCACCGCACCCCCCAACCCCCATCCATTGTAAATAAGTCACGTCAAACCACATTTCACACACAAGTTTTATCCATTCCACTACAGTCCATCTTCACCAGTTCACTGCCAAATACTGAGCCAAACCAGTGTGAGGCCCATGTGTTACGTCCTCAATCAAACTTTACGATTTGTATGCATATGAAAACTTATGCACCCAAACTGATGGTTAGCTTGTGGGCAGAATTCCATAGATTCACACATACCTACTTTCAGCTGGGCGACATTAACAAAAGTATGTCCAATGTGAAAGTGCTGATTTTTCTCAGTGAGCTGTGACAGGATGGGAAAGTGAAATGAACCGTGACGCTATTTGCACAGAACAGGCAAGGTAAGCCCGTCACTGCAGCAAACAGGGAGGTCAACCTTGAGCCTCGTGAATTTAATGGTGGCCACTCCTTTCTCCTCTGTTCCCAGCATGCCAAGCAAGATGTTCACTCCCTGAAGGAAATGATGGAGGAAGGTCAAAAGGACATGGTGGCCCTGGAGTCCCGACAGCGAGAGACACAGAATGGAGCTGACAAGACCAGGTGCTGCAATGCTGCATGCAGGCTGCCAAAGGCTTAAAGAAAGACTCACGAAGATCCAATTGACCATCTTCTTTGTGGGGGTGGGGTGCGGTTATTGGTTTTTGCCATGCAGAGGCAATGATGGTACTTGAGGTAAAAGTGTAATTTAACACAGCTTATTCCACCAAAGCAGGTTTAGTTCAGTTCCTGACTAAACAGGAGGCAAACAACAGTGGTGCAAAGTGTAACCCACCACAGATGTGGACATGTTGTTGGAGTCAGTTGACAGCTGACCGATTGCCAAAGTACATATCCCCTCCCAACCCCCACATGTACTTTCTGCTTGCCATTCATTCGCTACACCAATCATTTGACACAGGGACTTAATTACAGGGCCAGATGGAAGAGCTGGCCATGGAACCAGACTGCTGAGCAGGAGCAGCATAAGCAGGGAGAGTTGAAATATAAGCTTTCTTGGACTCGAACTCAAGTTCTGTCGAAGGGTCATGAGGACTCGAAACATCAACTCTTTACTTCTCCGCCGATGCTGCCAGACCTGCTGAGTTTTTCCAGGTAATTCTGTTTTTGTTTTGAATTTCCAGCATCCGCAGTTTTTTTGTTTTTATCTACATATTTACCCAACATTGCTATCTATTCTCTTCCCAGTCTTGCACATTACCTTTGGTTTACAGAATATAATCAAAAAGGCTAGTGGAATGCTAGCTTTTTTAGACCTAGAGGACTTGAATACAAGGGGTTAGAAGTCACAAGCAAGACTTGCATTTATATAGCGCCTTTCACAACCATAGGACGGCAAAAAGTACTTCACAGCCATTGGAGTACTCTTGACATGTTGCCAGTGTAGCAATTAGAAGAGGCAACTTGTGCACAGCAAGCTCCCACAATCAGCAACGTGATACTGATCGGATAATCTATTTTTGGTGATGTCGGTTGAGGGGTAAACTTTGACCAGGACCCAGTGGAGAACTATCGAGCTGTTCTTCAAAGTAATGCCATGGATCTTTATGATCTCCCTGAGAGGGCAGACAGGACCTTTGTTTAACACCTTACCTGAAAGATGAAATCTCTGAGAGTGCAACATTCCCTTAATGCTGCACTGGAATGTCAGCTTAGATTTTATCCTAAAGCCTTTGGAGTGGACTTGAACCCACGACCTTCTGACTCAGAGGCAAGAATTCTGTCCGTTGAACCCCAGCTGACAGCTGAGAGGGTACATCTGGCAGCCTATCCAGTAATGCAGTCTGCCGTGATGTGTCAATAGGCCTGCTTTAAAGATTTCTATTTGCGTCTGGCTGGAAGGTATCACTTGAGGTTTTGTGCTGGGGTGGGGGTGGGAGTGGGGGCTGATGATACTGGAGCTGTGCAATGCTGCAATGGCACAGAATGGCTTCCATATCAGGAACATCACACTGAGCTGTGCTCTCTCTCTCTCTCTGTGCCTCAGTATGGAGCTGGCGGTTCCAGCGTTTGAGCGAGACGGCTGCCTGCAGGAGCTGCGAGACCTTGAGGGTGAGCGTGACCTACTGAAGGAACACAGCGCTGTGAGTCACGGCAACACACAGGGGAGGATGCAGAACCAGGTGCATGACCCTTATGAAATTGCTGTGTTTCTTAACACTACACGCAGATTCCAATTTCCATTGAAGTCAGTTAGAAGAGATGTAAAATGGGCTTGCAGATTCACCATTACCTTTTATACCATTGCACAAAGTCGAGGTCTGCCTCACAGAATTCCACAGCACTGAACGAGACCATTGGGCTTATTTGTCTGTGTCAGCTCTCTAAAAGAACTGTCCATTTTTACCATTCCCCTGTTTTTTCCACAGTCCCTTTTGAGATTTTCTCTTTCAAATAGCTACCCCCTTGCTTTTGAAAGTTGTTATGGACTCTGCATCCGTCACTATTTCTGATAGGTCATTCATACACCAACAGCCCTTTGTGCAAAAACCTTTCCTTTTGCTCTTTTGCTGTTGATCATAATTATGCCTTCTGATTACTGACTCCTGAACTAGTGCAATTTTTCATGATTTACTTTATTGAAACCCATAAAATTTGGAATGCCTTTACCAGATGCTCTCCTAACCTTCCCTCTTCTGATGAAAAGAGAGAGATCTTGTTTCTCTCCTCAAAGTTAAAGTAATTTATCCTTGGTATGATATCAGTGAGCATCTGCCTCTGTGGCCTTGATGTCCTCCTCCAGGTACCCTGCCCTACCTAAAAGGCCATTGGTGACCATGGACTTCTATTGGATTAGCCCATGATTGTGCTTGGCAAAGTACTGCAGTAGCTTGCCATTGCCTTTTGCAGTATGGCTGACCAGGAAACTCTCACCACCTGTTGTTAGGTGTATTAGAAGGATCCATAGGCTGATAATCAACTCATTTGGACACATTATGAACACACCTTCCATGGCCATCAAGTCCTGAAGTGGGATTTAAACCTGGAGCTTTTGGCCCAGAGGTATAGGGATGCTACCCACTGCGCCACAAGATCCCCTCGTGGTCTTGACATTCTTTCTAAAGTTCGGCTTCTGAACCTGGATTCTAACTGTGGCCTAACCCATAGTTTCTGCTGGTTTAACATCACCGCTTTGCTTTTATACTCTATAGCCCCAACTATAAAACCTAGGAACCCTTTTTTGTTACAGTTTTATCTGTTTGACCTCCCACACTTTATTATGGTATTTCCATACTATTCTGTTCTTTTTTTACATCTCTAGACCAATTGAAGGCAAGTAGCTGATTTGCCCACAGGCCTCAAACCACTGCCCAGCCCTTTCCCACGTTGCTGCCATGACTCTTCCCCAGTTGTGCTTCCCTTCTATCGAAGATTGTGCAATTTTTATCTTTTTGTGTGTTTGCTCCATCACCCCTCCCGCAGATCGCAGCAATCAACCTGGAACATGATGACTTAAGGGCACATCTGCGGCAGCTGCAGAGCAGCCTGTCCTTCTTGGAGAACCAGGATTTGGACCGGGAGCTCAGGAGCATGAAGGCTGAGTTATTCACTGAGCATAAGAGCACCAGGATCAGGATCGAGCAACTACAGCGGGTAAGGGAACTTTCTAGAAGAGTAGAAAGAACCAGGGAGAAAAGAACACTGGCGGGAGGGGTGGGGAAGGTGCTGGGGAGTGCAGGCAGCAGCAGCACTCAGTAAAGCAAGGGCAAACTACATCTATGGAATTAGTAGAAATTAAACCAGCTAGACAAAAGGGAAACTGCACTAGAAGAGCAAAGGAGGAAACATACCAGCAGAGCAAAGGGTAGAAAAATACCAGCAGAGCAATGGGGGAGACACACTAGCAGAACAAAGTAGAAAACACACCAGCAGAGCAAAGGGGGAAACACACCAATGGAGCAAAGGGGGAAACACACCAACAGAGTAAAGGGGAAACACACCAACAGAGCAAAAGGGGTAAACACACCAACAGAGCAAAAGGGGTAAACACACCAACAAAGCAAAAAGGGTAAACACACCAACAAAGCAAAGGGGGAAACACACCAGGCAATCTGCTGTGCATCTTCATTTTTCAAACCTTGTAATGGAAAATAAAGTCTAAGCATGAAGAGCCCAGTGCAGTGAATATGGGCATCCTGTCAGCTGGTGACTCCCTGCATCTCATTTCTTGGATTGATGGAGGAAGGACTTTATTCTGGACCTGATTTTGATCTGCTTGCTCTATTGGTGTAGAAGGAGCTTGCATTTGGGATGTCAGTGCTGACTGTCTCAATCCTGACATGCATCACCTTCATCTGCTTATTTACTTCCTCTGGAGTTTCTAGTCTCTTCACCTTTTCTTTTCTCCTACAGCATTTGGAAGAAGCTGAGGCAAGATTGGAGCAGAGAACAACCAATATCACTCAGTTACTGGAAAAAAACAGCAGTCTAGAGTCACAGGTCAGGGAATTGGAGAGGAGTCTGAAGGTTGAGGTGAGCAGAAATGCTGTGTCAAATAATATCTGCAAATCTAACCTAATGGCCAACATCTCACTCAGCGTGAGAGGAATGACCATTGGTTACCAACTGCCTCTTTTCCTTATTCTATGTTTCTGCTTCTATTTTTAAGGGTGTTTAGTCCAAATCATCTGAATACAGACCAATACTGTCCTAATACTGTGTGGCTTCCTTACCTTCATGATTGACCTTCACAGCCCTAATGTTCTATGTGTTTCTCGATTTCATTCACATCTCTGCTGATTGTGAGACACTGCAGAGCTGAGATTCAGTGCTGGCCCCTCGTTTTCCATTGCTGTTCAGTGACAGAAAGTGAGGGAATGTTACTGGGAGCCAGGTTTATCATAGCACATAGGAACAGGATTGGGCATAGTGCTTCTCGAATCTGCCCTGCCACATAATTAGATCATGGTTGATCTGTACTCAACTCCATTTACCAACTTAGCTTTGATATCTTTATTTAACAAGAATATATTGATCTCAGTCTTGATAGCTCCATAACCTTTTGGGATAGGTAATTCCAGCTTTTCACTGCTATTTGTGTGAAAAAAGTGGTTTTGTTCCTTTATGATCCAGCTCTAATTTTAGGGTTATGTCCCCTTCTCTTTGATTCCCCAACCAGTGAAGGTAATATCTCTGTATCTATGTATCAAATTCTTTTAATATATTAAACACCTTGATCAAATCTCCCCTCAATATTCTACGCTCAAAGGAAAGCACAGTGGTGTGTAAAACAATTCCATTAAACCAGCATGACTGATATTTTGTAATAGAGCTACCTGTACTGTTGTTCCCCCCTTCAGTGGCATGTCTTTGACCTTTGACCTTCGTTCATGAACTGCCCACTGACTGTGAAACATATCAAGACTCAAGCGAAACAGTCAAACCACAAAGGTGGCCAACCCAGTTTCAAAGGATTGAGTTGGAGGAAAGGCAAGGGCAACTAGTGCTGTGTAGCTGCCTGAGAAGGGACCATATAAGAGAACACTAGATATTGAATATTGTGATGAGATTAATCTGGAGGATCACCTTTTGAGTTGAGTCAGGATGCCAGATCAACTGGGTGAAGGTTAAAACTTGCATAAGGAGAATTTGAGACAGATATTCAGAAGAACTTCTTCCCACAAAAAAAAAATGATCGACATTCAGAATGACCTTCCAGGTAAGGTGATGGTGTTGAAACCATTTTGAGAATTATTTGGATGACATCAGATGGATTAAATGGTCTCCATGACCTGAATCCTCCTTGTGTTTGGGAGCGCAGCCTCTTGTACCATTAACCTTTGGTGCAGGGATTTGGGCCTTTTTATAGGGTGGTTCTGAAGTGAGACATTACTTGGGATTGCAGGCCATGACAGAGAGATCCTGATTAATGTTGATCTGAAGGCAGTCTTTCTGGCCGTACTGAGAACACTCTTGTCTTGTCTTCAATCTTGACAGGGAGCTGACCCAAACTCCAACAACTCGATTCGTATTCATAAGCTCTTGTCACAGCTGACAGAACGTGATCTGAAGGTCAGTGCCCTGGAGAAAATCCTGTCTGAGAAGGAGCTAGAGCAGTTGAGGCTGAGGGACAGTGTGGTGGCGCTGATGGCAGAGAAGGAGGCTCAGCTGTCCACCATGGAGACTCTGAGAAAGGACCATGAACGGCAGCTCACTTCAACCACTGCGGAAAAGAAGTGGGAGCAGGTAATGGGACTACATTATTAATTCTGGGGAAAACTGTCTGCAGAGTGTGCATGTAAATATGTAATTGTGATGGTACAAATAATGTGGCATGTGGTATCCCGTTTGCGTGTTGTTTAAAGCCACCTATGCCTGCCCCATTCCACCAGCCTGTTTTACCCAATCATCGATTGATTGATCTCTCAACTTCCCTACATGAATGGGTTTGTTGGACTTCAGTTTACTCATTAATCAAGCCTGTTCAGGCTTTTTTCTTTCAAATATCCAAGTTATCTAACTTCAAGAATCTTAGAGCACAGAAAGAGGCCATTCAGCCTCTTTTCTTTGTTGGCTCTTTGAAAGTTATCCAATTTGCCCCATTCACCCGCTTTTTCCCTTTAGCCTTGTATATCCTCCTACTTTCAAGTATCTATGCAATTCTCTTTTAAAAGTTTTTATTGAATCTGCTTCTGCTATCCTTTCAGACTTTGAACCCATGACCTCCTGACTCAGAGGCGTACAAACATATGAATTAAGAGCAGGAGTAGGCCACTTGAGGCTGTTCCGCTGCTCAGTAAGATCATGGCTGATCTGATTGTAATCTCAACCCCATATTCCTGCCTACCCTTGATAACCTTTCACCCCCTTGTCAGGCCAATTCATTCCAGATCATAACAACTTGCTAATTAAAACAATTCTCCCTCTCTGGTTCTTTTGATAATTATCTTAAATCCGTGTCCTCTGGTTACTGACTCTCTTGCCAGTAGAAATAAGTTTCTTTCTATTTACTGTATCAAAATCTTTCACAATTTTGAACAACTCTCAACATGACCACTGTAATTCAGATCTTTCCCTTAGCCTCCTGAATGAGAGTGTAAGTGAATGGATGTACCGAGCAGCTGGATTTACCAGCAAGCATTAATCGGGTTAGGACATTATGCCCAGAGGCACTCGATAGGATTTGTTCACCAAAGGACCACACAGCTGTTTGCAGTGTTAAAACAGGTCAGAGCCCTTTCTTGATATCAGTTGCAATCCTTGAGTAAGGACCAAAACCCAGGCTACCATACGACAGCAAACCATGCTCTGGACTCTAGCAAGATCCATGATTTTCAATGTACTACTCCACACACTGGCATGAATAGGTTTTTTCTAAACTCCCAGCTATTACAGATGCCCTTTGTTAGGAAGATACCTTGAGGAGACAAATAGCTGGGGCTGGGGAAAATCAGAGCATGCAGACAATTAGAGGATGGATTATGGACCCAGAAATGCCAGTGTGTAAGTCGCTTGATTGAAACCTTTAAGATCCTGAGAGGTCTTGACAGGTGGCTGTGGAGAGGATATTTCCTCTTGTGGGAGAATCTAGAACTAGGGATCATGGTTTAAAAATAAAAGGCCACTCATTAAAGACAGAGATGAGGAGAATTTTTTTTATCTGAGGGTAGTAAGTCTTTGGAACTCTCTTCCTCAAAAGGCAGCGGAAGCAGAGTCTTTGAATATTTTTAAGGCAGAGCTAGACAGATTCTTGATTAACAAGGGGGTGAAAGGTTATCGGGGGTAGGCAGGAAGTGGGGTTGAGGTTACTATCAGATTAGACATGGTCTATTTGAATGGTGGAGCAAGATCGAGGGGTCAAGCGACCTATTCCTGCTCCTAAATCACATGTTCAAATGCCTCTGAGTCAAAAGGTCCTGGGTTCAAAGTCCATTACAGAGTTAAGCACGTAATATAGACTGGCATTGCAGCGCAGTACTGTAGGAGTGCTGATTGGCAGAAGTGCCATCCTTCAGATGAGGCTCTGCCACCTATTCCAATGGTTTAGCTGGATATTGAAAAACCCATGCGGCTGAGCTGAGCTATTTCCTGGCCAACATCTTCTCAACCAAAAGAAATCTCAAGCGGCCATTCCTTTCCTTGTAGTTTATGAGGCATTTTTCTGCACCCATATTTCATGTACAATACAACAGGGACTGCAGTTAATAATAGTTTGTTATATGTGAAACACTTTGAGATGTTTCTGAGAGCCATGGCAAGATGCTTCATAATTACAATTCATTTTCTCCTTTCTTTCTTGAAGTCCCCCCTCACTGGACCAAGAGGTCTATGTCAAAGCCTGCTCAGTTGAAGCCTTTGTGAAGCGTTGTTCGGAGTTCCTGAGCACCAGGCTCAGAGCATTTCCTCCTTTTCGCTTAGCATTCACACCCAAAGATTTTCAGTCACGACCTTCTTGGGGATCAGGGCTGCCAGAGTCCAGGCATCAGTTACTTGCTGGATATTTCCCTACCCTCCACATGCAAGTTTAGAAGCAATGGCAACAACTTGTATTTTTATAGCACCTTTAACAAAGTAGGCATGTCACAGAAGCATAATCAGATAAAACTTGGCACTGATCCACATGAAGAGACATTGTAACAAGTAACCAAAAGCTTGCTCAGAGGTAGATTTTAAGGGACAACTTAAAGAAGAAGGGAGAGAGGCAGAGATGTTTAGGGAGGGAATTTTAGAGCTTGGGGCATTTTACAGCTGAAGGTATGACTGCCAATGAGGAGAGATGAAAATCAAGGATGGACAAGAATTCAAAATTGAAGGAGCAGAAAGATCTCGGTGGATTGTAGTATTTACACATGGATCCAGAATGCAGAGTGAGTTACCCTCTTCATTTCACAACTAACCCTCAATAACAGCACTGTGGGTGTACCTTTTTTTATATCATTCATGGGATGCGGGCTTTGCTGGCTGGAGCAGCATTTATTGCCCATCCCCAGTTGCCCTTGAGAAGATGGTGGTGAGCTGCATTCTTGAGCAGCTGCAATCCATGTCGTGTAGGTTCATCCACAGTGCTGTTAGGGAGGGAATTCCAGTATTTTGACCCAGCGACAGTGAAGGAACGGCAATATATTTCCACGTCAGGATGATAAGTGACTTGGAGGGGGACTTCCAGGTGGTGGTGTTCCCATCTATCTGCTGCCCTTGTCCTTCTAGATGGTAGTGGTCGTGGGCTTGGAAGGTGCTGTCGAAGGAGCCTTGTTGAATTCCTGAAGTGCATCTTGTAGATGGTACTCACTGCTGCTACTGTGCGTCGGTGGTGGAGGGAGTGAATGTTTGTGGACTTGGTGCCAATCAAACGGCTGCTTTGTCCTGGATGGTGTCAAGCTCCTTGAGTCTTGTGGTAGCTGCACTCATCCAGGCAAGTGGGGAGTATTCCATCGCACTCCTGACTTGTGCCTTGTAGATAGTGGACAAGATTTGGGGAGTCAGGAGGTGAATTACTTGATGCACTATTCCTAGCCTCTGACCTGCTCTTGTAGCCACAGTAGTTATATGGCTAGTCCTACACCACATGGACTGCGGCGGTTCAAGAAGGCAGCTCACCACCACCTTCTCAAGGGCAATTAGGGAAGGGCAATAAATGCTGGCCTAGCCAGCGATGCCCACATCCCATAAATTAATTTTTTTTAAAGATCCTGTGGGGTGATCAGTCCAGGTCTTATCATAGAAGCAGTGTTGTCAGCTTACAGATAAACTGTAAGCACTAAGTATAATGGAATGTTGTTCAATCAGGAGAGAACACTGTCCACTGCAACCCTTTTGGGCTTCACAAAAATGAAAGGAACTGTGTCCTGTATTGGTTGATGATCCTAAATCAGTAGAAATTCAAGATGTATCACAGACCCTATAGTATCCAGGGTGCATTTTAAATATAGTAGACCTAAGGGGCTATGCCTTTGGGAAAACCACCAGATGTTTTTCAGATTCAATTTTAAGGACCAAAGTTATCAACACCAGGTACTTCCTTATGTTTCTTGATCCCTTCTAACCTTAATTCAGATTTTTCAGCCTCTGTGTTTTTGATCAGACTCATTACAGAATATCAATTTTTTACCCTTATGTTCACGAGCCTTGATGCTGTTTTTGATAATGAACAGTCACTTATCGTTAATTATTTTAGCTACTGTGTTCAATTCTTCAATGAGACCTCTCATCTTTTTTGACACTAATTCCAATGGTTGTTCCTTTGCAAGGGATGCCCAGGGCATGGTAAGGATCTGAACTCAATAGGACAAGAATGGGTCAAATTGGGCAGTGTAATTTCCACAATGCATCCCTCTGACCTCTGCTCCATATGTTCAAAGATGAGTTTGTGCATTATGTTGATCCAATGTTCAGCCATAGATTCTACCCATCTGCAGCTGATTAACTTCCAGTCCCTAATATTCCAAACTATCTCCAGGCTCTGTGCAACAGCAAGTGACTTACTCTCAGACTAGTGGTCTGTGCTGTTGTGACTGCATCCCACACCTCCTCTCTGATGGCTAGAAGCTATTCCTAGTTTCCCCTGGGCACCTTGTCCTTGATAAGCCAGACTAAGAACCCATTTGGTTCATCAACATCCTTTTCAGGAAGGAAACACGATGCCCTTACCTGATCTAGCCAATGTAACTCCAAAACTACACTAAAATGGGTGATTCTTCACTGCCCTTTGGAGTGGCCTAGCAAGCTACTCTGTTGCAGTCATTCAAAAAGGCCCACCACAGTCTCAGGGCATATGTTGCCCTGGAAAGTGAATGCCAACCTGGCCAGCAATTCTCATGTCCAGAGAATGAAAATATTTCAAAAAATAAAAATTAACTTGGTTTGCTGTTTCTATGGGGGAAGAGAGAATCTGTGAGATCAATCTGTAGGTTGAGTTCTCAAACTGAAGCCCTGATCTTCCTCACAAGGTGTCAGGTGTGGCTCAGTTAGTAGATTTGAGTCAGAAGATTGCGAGTTCAGGAATTGGTTGAAGGGAGGTCTGTGATCATGATACGTGGAGAGAGAGGCCATGAGGCGAGACTGAAGGCTTCATTGAGAGTTGAAAGGGAACACTACTGTTCCTCTTGCGCCATGATGAGTGCTGTAAAAGTCAGTTATCATCTTGACCCAGCTGTTTCTATACTAAGGGCTTTTCTGAGCCTTGTTTAAATTAAATTAGGCTTTTGGTTGCGCTATAGAAGCTGGATTTAAATACGTTAATGAAGTGGGAGGCAGGACAGTAACATACCATGAAACCTATTGCCATTGAAATGGTGGCAGGCACAGGCATAACAAGTTGGGGCGCATACCCAATTTTTACATTTTTAGGCACCCTGTCTCACTCGTCATAGGGATGTGTGGAGTTAATATTGAGCCCATCAACTTTAAACAGAAGTTTATTTGCTATGGCCTCAGTCTGGCCAAGCTACCTTCCTGGCCCCAAAAAGTTTTCTAAATAAACATAGCCCTTAGGCTGCTGGCTGTATGACAAACGTGAGGTTTTATAAGAAGATTATGTTTTGGACTGTCTCTTTAGTTCAAGGTAAAATACAAGAATGTGATCTGCTGAGTTCTGCCTGACAGCAAGCTTGTGTATCTTGGTTACCATGCAGACAGGGGAGCCCAGGTCAGAGGCTATTGAAGTGTAGGGACCTTATTTCACACCTGAAAACAAATGCAAGAGCAGCTGGGCTAACCATAGACAAACTTTGGGTCTCTGAGTTTTTGGGTATAAGGTGAGAAAGACAGATGTCTTACAGAGATAAAGGCTGCAGCTGATGTGGTCAGCAGAGTGGAGAAGACTGCAAGTCCTTTGTGAGCTACCAGACAGTCTTTGGTCAAAGAGATGCTTCCTGTGACAGTCTAAAGACTCTGGAATATTTTCCCTGGCGAAGCTGGGAGGAGAAGTCGCTGGAGTGGGCCTTACTGCTGGCGGTGGGTTTGGAAATTCTCCAAAAACTGAGGGAAGCTCCTTTCAACGCTCACCTGACATTATGACTCAGCGAAGCAGGGACACATGAACCCATTCGAAGCTGGGAGTGTCTGTGGACTGTTTCCTACAAAGGACTGTGATCCTGTGAAGAGCATGCTGTAATGTATATTTATGCAACATGGGGTTATCGGTTGTGTTAAAGCATTAATAAGGGTTTCCTTTTCTGTAGTTTAGAGTATTAGATAATGTTTAGGTTTTGCGACTTTTCGATTATTTGTTACAGTAAAAGTCTCAAAACTTGAAAATCTTGTCATGCAATTCCTTTAAGTCAGTTACTGGGAATTCGAATCTCTTGTTTAAAGTTAATGGTCTCTAGGGGATCGTACAAAATTGGGGGCTCTTGTGGGATACAAATCCAGGGGCTGGAAAATGGGTACACTGGAATTTTCTAAAGTATAAAAGAACAAGATTTCACAGTTATTTTTTCTGTATTCATTGAAAAGTTAACATGGCTATTCCTATTGCTTAAGCATTTCTTGAAAAGGGGTACCTAAAGGCAGTAGCAGAGAAGTTGGAAATAGAGTTAAAAGTAGGAGCTAAAAAGGCAGATATTGTTGAGGTATTGGCTCAACACCAGAACCTTGAGGAAGAGAAAAGTTATCCAGATAGCACGCATGTCGAGTTAGCCAGAATTCAGTTGGCAAATGAAGCAACTGGAATTTGAGTCAAAATAGCAGAAATCTGAAGAAGAGAAATGAAAAAAATTGACCTCGAGAAATAAAGAGAGGAGAAAAGAAAGAGACGCAAAAACTTGAATTGGAACTCCAAAGAGAAAAAGAAAGAGAAATATGAAAACTTTAACTTGAATTTCAAACAGCAAAAGAGCAGGAAAGCCCTGCAAGAGGAACCAGAGTGAGGCAAATTAGGAAGGAAATTTGAACTCAACAGAGGAAAGCTTAGATTACATGGTAGGGGGCAGCAAGGGAAACTTGACAATGATTTGGATTTAATTCCTGGTTTT
The DNA here is from genome assembly GCF_017639515.1 of Carcharodon carcharias. NCBI lineage: Eukaryota > Metazoa > Chordata > Chondrichthyes > Lamniformes > Lamnidae > Carcharodon > Carcharodon carcharias. The sequence continues at coordinate 53,474,617 of NC_054479.1, read as the reverse complement.
GATCTGGCAAGGAATATTTACCATTTCCTAAATTCAGTGACGAAGGAGTTGAAATGTATTTTGTGTCACTTGAGAAAATTGCTACAAAGTTACAACGGAAAGCTAGATAGTTTTATTGCAAAGTGTGTGCGTTGGGAAAAAAGTTAGATGTGTACTCACCGCTTTCAGTCTAGTGATTTTGATACAGTGAAGAATGCTGTTCTCAAGGCATGGGAGTTAGTGGCGAAAGTTTACAGACAAAAGTTTGGAAACTTAAGGTGGAAACAGAATCTGACTTTTGTAGAATTCGCTAGAGAAAAGGAAATATTTGATAGGTAGTATGTGAAGATGATTTTGAAAACCTTAAAGTGGTAATGCTAATTTAAAATTAGTGCCCCTGTATATAAGATCCATCTAGAAATCTATAAAGTTTCTAAAATAAGAGCAGCTGAAGTTATGGCTGATGACAATGAATGGACTCATAAACATGTGAGTGGTAGTGAATCTTTGTTTGCAAACCACAGAGAAACTGGAGAGAGAAGAAATTTGTTACGGAAAAATACATGGCTCTATAAGAAAGATGGTAAGAGATGAGGAGATGAGTATTCCCCAGAATAATAAGAGGGACAATTCAGGACCAAAGTTGAATCAAGAGGACCAATGTGTTATTTTTGTCACAAAAGAGGATCTCTGAAGGAAGATTGTTGGAAATTAAAAGGCAAAACTTTAGCATTTATTGGCATACATAGCATGACTACAGACAATGTTGTATCAGTAGGTGGTGCTTGTGACAAACCAGTAGTTTCAAAAAAAAATTAAAGCAAAATATTGTGGAAATCTGAAACAAAAACAAAAATTGCTGTAAAAACTCAACAGGTCTGACAGCATCTGTGGAGAGGAAGACAGAGTTAACGTTTCACCTCCACCCATCACTAGCCCTCTATCCAGCTTCACCTGTCCCACCTCCCTTAAACAGCTTATATTTCACCACATTTCTATTTCTCTTTAGTTCTGATGAGTCATATGAAACATTAACTCTGTCTTCCTCTCCACAGATGCTGTCAGACCTGCTGAATTTTTCCAGCAATTTTTGTTTTTGTTTCAGTAGTTTCAAATGTATTTACCAACGGATTTGTAAAGATTTTGTGTTTAAGGGTGAAGTTTCCACATTTTTGTCCAGTAAAGCAGGCAAACAAACTAATATTCTTAGAGATACAGGGTCAGGTCACTTGCTGATGGTGATTGGTGAAGGGAAACTCCCTCCAGATGGTAGACTATTTAAGAATATATAAGGTACTAATAGAGGTTGTTTAACTGCTTTGTCGCATAAAGTTAATTCAAAATGTGAGCCGGAATTTTCCGCTCCTGTTTGTGATGGGCGTGTTTGGTGACGTGAGTGGAAAATATTGCAAGATGGCCCTAGTCATGTTCACCGGTGACATAAATCCAGGATGTGATTGCCTGCTCCCACGTCAATGGCAGGCTGAGTTTCCCACCACCTAACATTGGGAACTAAACTTTAAAGCATTTGCACACTGGAATCATCTCCCACATTAAATTTAATTCCCACATCAGCATGACTTCAGACTGGCGCGATTTATGACTGGCTTTAAAAGGTGAGCTGAACTTCGAAGAGAACTTGGAGATGAGTGCACACAACCTTGCCCAGCGCTCATGTGGATCACCTGTAGGACATCAAGGAAGAGGCACCGTGCATTCGGGGGGTGGGCACAGGCAAGTCACCTTTTCCTGGCTCGCTTTCAGTGCGGTGCCAGGGCAAGGGCTCCAGTGTGGGTGGGACTAGGAGGGTGGGGGGAGGTGCCAAGGTAGCACAGACTGATGGAAATACACAAGCACATGCTGGGGGTGGGAGTGGTGCGGAGGGGGTGGGGTTGGTGGTTGTGAGGGAAGTGGCCATGCACTTGGAAAAGCTAGTCAAAAGTGAGCACTTCTGCAGCTGAGACTGTTCAGCCACAGCTCCATTGGCATGCTTGGATTCGGGCTTCTGAAGCTTTTCTGCCCACTCAAACAACGCAAAAGCATAAATGTGCCACCAAATGCTCCAGAACTTTTCTTGGGCACAGACTGCAAATTAATGTGAGTTTTAGGGGGCTGCAGACTAATTGGATGACTGGCCAAGTTGTAGAGTCCCTTGTGAAAGGAGGCCAGGGCGCAGTCACTGGTGGAGGCGCTCAGAGCCCTTGCAGTGTATTTATTTAGGTTTGGACCAGTAACCCTCATGGTTCAAGCTAACAGTGCAGCTTTGCAGTGTGGGTTAGGAGAATGCCTGCACCTGAGCTGAGAGCACAGCATGCAATCCAGTGGCTGAAGCTGCTGCCAACCGGTCAGGTGGAATGGGGTGGAGGAGGGTGGGGGTTTGGACAGCCAATGAGTGTGCTACATACTGGCCATCCAAATGGTGGCCAACACTCTCCTGCATGCATGAAGGGGCCTTGAGATGTAGACGGAACCAGAGACTTAACCAAGAGAGGTCCTTAGGATACATACGCTAACCCACACGTCTCTCTCATTGATCCTGCAGGAGGAGAACATCAGGATCATGGAGTCTGGTGATTTAGCGGTATGCCTCATGGCTTACAGGGAGCAGAGAAGAAGACGACTGCAGCGGAGGTGCTTGGCTCAGCAAAGGGGCAGCAGGGCCTCCTGTGGATGCAGCTGAAGATCCACAATGAGCCATCGCCTATAGGTGCCTCACTAGACCCAGGGTCTATAGGTGCAGCCTGTCACTCCTGCAGAGCACCGGGAACCAGTGTCACCGAAGACTGCACATGTCTAGGGAACTGGTCGGTCACATCTGCCAGCTACTGCAGGATTTGGTGCCACAGGGACATGGAAGGCATCCACTGCCAGTGGCTGTGAAAGTGACCACGATGCTCATTTTTTACGCCAGGGCTCCACAGGTGACCTCTATGGGATATCACAAGCCTCCACACACAGGTGCATCTAGTGGCCTTGGACTGCAGCAGAGAGGTGGTATAATGAGGCTCATGCCACAACTTGGACTTTGGTGGAGCACACAATTGGCATTTTAAAAATGAGGTTCCAGTGCCTCGACAGGTCTGGTGGAGCACTGCAATACACTGCTCGGAGGGTGTTGTGCATCATTGTACCTTGCTGTGCGCCACACAACTTGGTGCTGCAACGGAGGGAGGACCTGGCTGAGGAGGAAATGGAAGAGCTGCACATCTCCTTTGATGAGGAGGACGTCGAAAGGGATGAGGGTGATGAGGTCCTGGAAGGCAGGGATGCCAGCGATGAGGCCATTTTCACAGCCACTGGCAGTGGATGCCCTCCATGTCCCTGTGATGCCAAATCCTGCAACAGGTGGCCAACAGATGTAACCAACCTGTTCCCTAGGCACGTGCAGTTTTCAGTGACACTGGTTCTCAGTCATCTGCAGGAACGAAAGGTGGCGTCTATAGACCCTGGCCTAGCTCGTTGCTGCATGTGGCTTTTCATGCTGTGAAGAAGGGGCATGCTGTGGCTCTTCAGCAGCATGAGCAGGAGCCCCAGCTGCCCCTTCTTCCTGAGGGTGCTGCTCTTCCCTCTGCATAGCCAGGTGCCTCTGTCATTCTCTTCTCCTTTGTCTTTGCTCTCTGTAAACCATGAGGCATACAGTTAGGTCACCAGGCTCCATGCTCCTGAGGTTGTACCCCTGCAGGATGAAAGAGAGAGAGATGCATGGGTTAGCTTGGGTGTTCTAAGAACCTGTCTCTGAAGGCCCCTTAACGCATTCCAGATTGTTGGCCACCACATGGATAGCCAGAGTTTAGTGTGCTGCATGGCTGCTCGAAACCCCACCCACCTCCGCTCACTCCATCTGTCCAATTGGCAGCAGCTTTGCCCATTGGACTGCATGCTGTGCTCTCAGCTCAGGCGCAGTCATTCTCCTAACCTGCACTACAATTCTGCACTGTTAGCTTGAACCATTGGGAGATGGGTCCAAATCTGAATGATGACATTGCAAGGGGTTGTGAGCGCCTCCACTAGTGACTGCTCCATGGCCACCTTTCGCAAGGACATTGTACAATGTCTGCAGTTGTCCAATTGTTCTGCAGTCCACTAAAATGCTCATTAGTTTGCAGTCAATGCCTGAGAGTGAAGAGCTCAGGAGCACTTGGTGGCACTTTCAGGTCCCTGCATTGCTTGAGTGGGCAGATAAGCTTGAGGCTTGACTCCAATCATGTCAATGTACCTGCTTCTGATCTGTCTTAGCTGTGGTGGGATGGTCAGTTTGTACAAGGTTTCCCTAATGGGTGGCTGCTTCCCTCCCCGCCAACCCCACTCCGCACGTGCATGTGCACTACCATCAACCGCAAGGCAGCCTTGCCCCCCACACCACAACTCACCTTAACTGTAGGGCAGCCCTTGCCCTGGCACCACACTGTCAGCCAGCCAGGACAAAGCGACCACCTATTCCCTCACCTGAATGCCAGGATGATCACTCGAAATTACAACTCAGCAAGTTGGGGGTGGGGGGGGGGCGGTGCGGGGAGGTGGTGGGGGGGGGATGGTGGTGGTCATGAAACCATTGGAAGTGGGGAATGACTGTGGAATACTTTCTAAAAGACTAACCTTGTGGAGAGCGTGCTGCAATGTATACATATGCCACATGCAGTTATTGGTCACATTAAGACTTAAAGAAGGATTATCTTTTCAACAGTTTAGAATACTAGTTGCCTACGTAATGTTTAATCAATGTTCAGTTTAGTTTGTTTGTTACGGTAAAAGCCTTAAAACTTGAAATCATGTCCTGCATTTCCTTTCAGTAGGTCACTGGGAGTTCAGATACCTTTTAAAAAGTTATCGGTCTCTACAGGGATCCTAACAGCTAGAAGACTGCAGATAACCAGATCCCTGCTGGATGTAAAGTTGTCTGTCAAAGAAAATGATAACCTAGCAGTGACCCTGTCCACTTCTCAAAGATCTCAGATGTAGCTGTCAATCAAATCCACTGCAACATGATTCTTTGATCCATATTCAAGGTGACATGGGACCACCTTTGAAGTTATATTGAGTCGAAAAGCTGCATTTATTCCCTTATCAGTTTTAAAACTGCCATCCCTTAACAGGAGAAAATTTGTCTGCCTCTTGGTTTGATCATTCTGTGATTAAAAACAGATTCAACCTGTATTAACATGGGAACACCTTTGTTTCAGACATCACTGCCCTGATGCAGATTAATTGAGCTATCATGTAATGTGCAATTTCTTTGCAATGCAGTCATAGGTCATACAAAACTGCAATCAACCTGAAAGTGTGTTTCTAGCAGTAAGAGCAAACAAGCTAAAAATTCAATATGGGCAAAAAGTCCATTTTTGTTATGGAGGAACAATGAATGCGATATTTATAAATTAAGCCCGGTTAAGACTCACTTGCTGCAGTCCATAGTAATTAAGCCAGTGAGGGTTGGGTGCATTTAAGGTATTTATGGTTGATGTCTGCTCTATCTTATTCAGGCCAAGGATGAAGAAACCCTGACCCTACGAGAGCAGGTCTGGGCTCAGGAGGTGTCGATGAAGAAACTGAGTGAGGAGCTGAAGCAAAAAGCAAAAGAGTTGGTGAGGCTCATTTTATTAGACAAATAGTTGCACCAAGAAAGTTTTGTAGCAAGTACACAGAGATGATTAGTATTGTAAGGCAAAGTGGTCACAAGTTATATGAAGTGAGTGATGGTCGACCTGGGTTTTCAGAAGGGTAGATCTTCATTTTTGCCATCTGGTAGAGAGGGAAGCCTTGTGGTAAGATTGCACGTCCATAAATGAATGCACCTGTAACAGGTGTACCATGCTCCCTAACCAACTCTCCTTTCTGTGCTCCACCGGGCGATGTTTAATGTCCAGGTATATATTAGTCCTAATGTTCAGATATATTTTGGTTTATTTAGTTTGACCCTCCTGGGCTGAAGGTGCCAGCTTGTGCAGTGGTGCTATTCCTTGAGCACCTGCTTTCCTAATTACCCCACTCTAATAATCATTTTTCTCATGGATGCTGAACACTGACTTTTCTGTCCAACAGCCTGGCTATTTGCCCACGAGGGGCTTCCATTAGTGGCTTTGCTATTGTATCTGATCTTATTGCCACTTGACTGGTTAATCTTTTTCCCCTTCATGATTTAGCTCGCCAGCTGCCACCTAAATTAGGATCTTTTTCAAGTTTCTGTGAAAATGTCAAACCTGGGACTTCATAGTGATGAATAGGAATGTGCCCTAGAAGGTGGGAATTGGCGTGAAGAATGGACGTGCTGATATAGTTTCACATACCTATAAATGTGATTGTGCATCTCCAGGTTCAGAACGCCCTAGTTCAAGACGACAGGAAGTGGGAAGTGGACCGGAAGGAACAACTCCAGCAACAATGTCTGGCTCTGGAAGAAGAGAACGGGAAAGCCCTTAAACAGGCTAACAAGAACTTGGAGAAAGAACGGACAAACTCGCTAGCTTTACAATGTAAACTAACCGAATTGCAGAAGGTAATTGACAGAACAAATTGCAGTCATGCCAATGATTAGTTGACTTATGCAAGGCTTGCATAGACCCTGTCAGTTTAAAAACACAGTGTCAAGAATGTTAAGTGGGGTAAGGTGCAGTGGCATTGTTCTTCCCTTAAAAATAGATGGTGCCTGAAATTAAACATAATTCCTAAAGATGAGACTCTCTCCTTGTAAAAATGCCTTAGTCACTGAAGGTGACAGAACACTTTTTCTTTAGATATCTTATCTGACCAACTACTCATCCTCTGCAGTTGTGCAATTGTTGTGATCCTGGATCCCCAAGTTTTTGGTACAAACCAGTTAGGAGCCAATAAAGTTTTGTTTAAAGTAGACAAAGTTTGAGATTCAAGACACTTGCTAAGAGAATAAAGCCGCAAGATTTCATGGGAGTTGAACAAACAAAAATAAACTTTGCTATACAAAGTCGAAAAGATAAAAAAATTTACAATGTCTATCTTATGCTCTAACATTCAGGGTTAATATAGGGTACGTGTGAATTAACAGGTAAACTATGGCTCAACACACCATACTACATGATAAATAGCAAATGTGACAGAGACAGATGCCATGGATTCTTTGCAACCCACCCAGACATCAGTATACAGTGTGAGTCAACAAATATCATTGGAACGCTGTCTTTTTCACAAGGGGTTCCAGTCTTCACCTTCAAAGATCTCGCCTTGGAATTCTCTCCAAAAGTCAATCCAACTCAGACTGCCTCAATGACTGCACACTTCCCAGGGTTTCAATCTCATCTCCTGAGACTCCATTTTCCTGAATTTCTGAGTCTGCGCTCTAGCTTCTACTTGCGCAATTTCAGCTCTTTAATAGACAGTCAGCTTCACTAGGCAGGCACTGTCCCTGGATTTTACCAAGCTCCAAATCGCTTCAGCTACGCCAAGCTATAAATGGCTCCCAGGGCTTCTTCTGACCCCTAACTGCACGGAGCTATCAAACAGCTCCAGGAATTTCTCCTGAGTCCCAACTACACAGGACAGCTAACAGTGACACTTTTGCTGCCTGGAGCCTGCTAACAGCTGCACCTTTTCAGTATGGTCTTTTCCCCTGCTGGAGAACACTCACTCCCCCAGCAAACACACAGATCGATTCAAACTCTAGAAACTTCTTAAACTCCACCCATCCCCATAACAAAGTAGCCTCCCTGGTCTCACTGAATGCTTTTTAAACTAATTGTAGCTCTATCTCCCAAAACAAAACAACTCTCTGTGCTGCATCTCTTTGCAAGCAGTATAGACATCTCGTCTCCAATTCCCCAGCTAAGTCAGCCCACCTACTGTTTTATGACCTTACCTTTCTATCTGTTAACCTCTTAGGTCAACAAGGCCACAACCTTTTAAGTGCAGTAGACTTCAAGCTGCTTTAGTTGCATTTATCCCTTTTCGACAGCTAACTTTAATCTTCCCAAAACTAAAAATTACCTTTAAAATATTGCTACCAACCATGAGCTAGGTATTTATAACACAGTGAAGATGTTTTGAGTCTGAGAAAGAAAGAACTGGCTTTTATATAGTACCTTTCCTGACCTCTGGCGTTTTACAGCCAATTAAGTACTTCTGAAGTGTAGTCACTGATTTAATTTTGAAAGCAACAGTTTAACTTTAGTCTAGGATATAAAATTAAAACATCTTGCATTCCAATGTCAAGTACACGCCCGACCTGAACGCATGTACAATTGCACGAAAAGAGGCCGGGTGTGCGTCCCGATGCCATCGTGTACGTGTGCAATATTAAGGCTGGCGGGAGTCAGAGCAGCGCCTGCCAACAATTAAAGGGCCAATTCAGGTCATTAAAAATGCCTATTGACTGCGATTTTACATTGCCCGTGCGATTTTTAGCTCGTCGCACGGGCAAAACAGGTGGGCGGAATTCGTGTTTTAATCATTTCCTGATCCACGGGTGGGATAAAAGACCCCAGGAGCAGCAGCACTTTCTCTGTCATTGACAGTCCTTTGCTGTGTGAGTACAGAGCTGTCCCAGAGTTTCTAGGCATCTCGTTTGATTGTCCAGCTTGTCTTTCAGCATCTCAGGTCCTCATCTTCCCTGGAAGGTTCCCCTGAGTATTGCAGCACGGCGCCCCTTCATTTTCAAGGCAATGGTCCTCAGTATCCCTTCTAATGTGGATAGTGTATTCCACTGGTGGAACCTCTGAAGAGTAAGAGATGGGCAGGAAGGAGGAGAGGCCAGGTGGGCATGGGCAACGTCCCAGGGACAGACCTTTAAAGGGAGAGGCAGGGGCTCAGTTGGTGCAGGGTCAGCAGGGAGGCCAAAGCGGGAGGGCACATCGAAGATGCCACTACCCAGCGGCTGGAGTGTTCAGGCAGTGCTCCAACTACCTCCAGATGCCCGAGATCCAGTGCCGCAGGAGCCTCTGCCTCTCCAGGAACACAGTGACAGCAATATGTCACATGATAGGTCCAGAAATCACCTCCAACTGTATGGGTGAACTTTGAAGGTCATCGTGACCCTTAACTTCTCTGTCTCTGGTTCTTTTCAGGGCTCAGTGGGGGATCTGTGCGGCATTTCTCAATGAGCTGCACACAGATTTGTCAAGCTCGTGACTGATGCTATCTTTAGGCATGTCCGCACATTCATCCATTTCTGGACTGACGAGGTGAGCCAGGCGGAGAGACCACGAGGCTTTGCTGTGAAGGCTGGGTTCTGCCGCGTCCAGGGTGTAATAGATGCACTCATGTGGCCATCAAGGTGCCAGCAGGTGAACCGTAAACAGAAGGGCTCCACTCAATGAATGTTCAGATCATCTGTGACCACAGGACACACATTCTCCAAGTTTGTGCGCCCCCCCCACCTGCTGACAGTGGAGTTGGAGGCAGCTGCTGACTCTGCTGTCCTGGTGGCCCTGATGATCTTGGCGGGTGTCCTCTGGCCGCTGGAGCCTGAGTATTCTCCTCCTGGGAGGGTGCATCCAGCCCCATTGCTGGGTACTCCTCAGTCATTGCAGCATCATCAGATGCAGCAGACACTGGCAGAGGGGAAGAGGAGCTAGTGCCTTCATCCAGAGCACCTTGAAAGAAGCCCATAGAGACGACAGGCAGCTTGTCTGCCAGCCTGAGGTATATTTGCACCTCCCTGCTCACCATTGATGGATGGGGACCTAGCAGGGAGACTAGGTGCCTTGTCCATCTCTCACATTGCCAGTGACCTCCAGAGGTTGCTGCGTGAGGGTTTGCAGGTCCGAGTGCAACCCCAGGAACCCCTGGATCTGCTCCTGAAGCTGCCTCTTGATGAGAGTCGCTACTCTCTCAATGGAGGAGGCTGCGTGCTCGGTGTTAAGGGTCAACACAGAACTCATGCTCCGCATGGACTCCTCCATGACGGAGACCATGGCACGCAGACCCTCATGGATCTCTGCCAGTTCTTCCCGTGCATCCTGCTGGACTTCCAGCATCTGCCACCTGATGGACAACTCTAGAGACTCATCATCTGCCTCGGATGCAGCATGGTCCTGGTCTCCAGCTGTGATCCCACTGTCAGCTCTCTGAGACCCTCTGCCTCAGCCAGCTCCTCAAGAGAGTGTGATGTGCTCTCACCCCTGTGCATTACCCGCGGAGCCGAATACCTAATGCCCACCGACGTATGAGTATCTGCGCTGGTGCCTGGTTCAGAGAGACAGTGTGACACTTGTGCAGGTGTGCTGTTTTCCCCAGAGCTCAATGAGAGGTCCTCATGGTCACCAGCATCTCCTGCGGATGGTGCATCTGAGAGGAGGAAGGCAAATGATCAATACCTTCAATCATCAAAGTCACTTTGCCTGCTGGGTGGGCTGAGGAGACAGTGGAGACCTGCTGCATGGTGTCACCTGCATTGGAGCTTCAATGGGCTCTCTGGCTATGACAGTTCAGTTTCTGATGAGAGGAGCCCATTATGTTTCCAGTGCCCACCACTCACACATCTGTCACCTGCACTCTTACCTTCATCTGAGACCCCCACCTCACCATGACCGGTGGAGTGAGTGGGCCCGTGACATTCAAGTTCCGGTACATCACTCTCGTGCTTAGTGAGGAAGTACAGATTTGGCACTCCTGCACCTGTCCTGCAGCACTCCACAGCATTATGACTACTCTTCCCCGACGGAAAAATAGCCTCATTATTGCTCCGTCTCCTTGAAGGTTCTTTCCTGGTTCCCACCCGGGCATCAGGCAGACCATGTCACTGTGGCACATCTCACCCTTCAATGCACTGAGGCCAGTTGTGCTGACATCCAAGCCTTGCAGGGCAGGTTTCAGTGCCATTTGGCAGACATACTCTTAGACAGTTGAACATTCCAAGCAATGGGCACCTGACTAAAGTTCTGTCACTGGTCCATTCCATTTCTGCACTTACCCTTGCTGATCGCAGCAGATCATTGGACCTTTTGCAGCACTGAAGCCACATGCAGCACACCACATCATGCCTGCTAACCGGGGGTAGGGGGGGGGGGGGGGGGGGGGGGGGGGGGGGGGGGGCGGGGGGGGTTGGTGGTGGTGGTGTTGTTGTTGGGATCCTCTGTCTAGACCTTCTTGGTCAGGTGGGGTGGCCTTCTCTTGCCATCTCTGGGCATTAAAACGTGCTGCCTGGCACTGACCTCCTCCACAAGCACTCCCAGGCACTTATCTGAGAAACAGGTGGGGGCAGTGTGCCCACCCAAGTTGCCCTCCTGCATTCCATGACTTCCAGATGCTGAGGCCATGTCTGTATACCAGGACACTTCTTGAGCAGCCTCCCAACATCTCCCTCAGCCTCCCCCACAACTCCTGGCAGCCTTCAGGGAGCTGCCTCTTCTGTTTTTCAAATACCTTGCTGGGTGCCTGTTGGACCTGGCACCCAATGCGTTCCCACCCCCGCGCATGGAGGACACATGCGGCAGTCGTGTTTCACACTGTTCCTTAATTAACCACCCAACATATGATCACGTTCATAGCGCGAACTCAGGCGGGAGCAGGTTTTACATCTGCTTCCGGCCGCGCTGACTTTGGGTGCACCGCGAGGGTAGAATTCAGGCCCTAGTGTATTTTTCTGTGTGTGAGAAGGTGGTGTCATCGGCTTGTAATACTTCAGTAAAACACTCACTTGACTGTCCTTAAGACTCCAAGAGCACCTTATCAGATTCTAAATTTTTAATAGGCTTTTTAATACCACATATAATAAAATGCAATTAATATGTCTGTGGCAGTAGATGAATAATTTATTTTTTATAACGGCAACAGATGATAATTTGGAATCATTTTTAGCCTCTTCTGTATTTTCCAATTATTTTGGGCCTAATCTTCTGGACTGCAGATCGTCGGAGACCAAACGTACGACTCTTGATATGCGTCGGGATCCTGTGGAAGTCCTGGTGCGCGTACCCATGTTGTAATCACTTGGGAAGTTTAAACTTCCGATGGGAAATTCCCCTGCTCCCTGGGACCCTCTGCGAATGTCTCCAACTCTGATCTAGAGTCAGAGACTTGGGACAGTTCCACAGAACTTACCTGAATAATTATCCAGGACCCAACCCAATCTGATTACACCCCCAACCTGACCCGACTTCCCCGCTGACCTGATCTGACTACCCTCCCACACACCCGACTCACTGCCCACCCCCCCGAAAAACCCAATCCCGTGAACAGACCTGACTACCCTGCCAACCACCCTACCCAGACCTGACCACCTGACTACCCCACGACCACCCAACTAACCCCTAACCCAACCCTCCCCCAAACAGACCTGACTACCACCCACCTACCTCCAACCCAGCCTGGCTACCTTATTCTGACCACCCAACTACCCTCCCAACCACCCAACCTGACCAACTAACCCCTAACCCAACTTCCCAGCTCACCCAACTAACCTCACCTACCTACTTGCCTATCCTACCCGCCTACCTATTCACTCACTCAACCAGTCACCCATTCACCTATTCATTCACTAACGTTAAGATTGGACCTTTAAACGTGCCTTACGGCAGCTGGTGGCATAAACAGGGCGTGTGTTTTGTCTTCTCCCGACTACTGCGCCCCAATGGATTTCCCCAAGGGATGCTGTGTGGTGCATTTCTCTGAACGTTGGGATTGTAAGACCCTAGAAGAAACGTGGATCAGTGTTGAGATGGGGGAATTTTCGAGCGTAGCTGCAATCTGACCATCATTGCTATTGCTCGGAAAATCCAGGCCAACATTAATTGTCCAATGCAAGCTTTTTGGTATGATTGTAGATCTATCCTCCATTTTATGCTAAGTGATTAGAAACCAACACTTCTTGGGCTTTTACTCTTGAATTACAAACATCTCGAACCAGCCAAGGTTTCAACTTGGAGTATGGAACCATAGAATGGTTACAGCACAGAAGGATGCCATTTAGCTCATCCTGTGTATGCTGGGTCTCTGCAAAAGCAACTCAACTAGTCCCACCCCAAGCAGCTGATCCATTTTAAACACCCATGAATGCACCTTTTCCTTATCAGGCACCCAACGTTAACATCAAACCCTTCCAGATCAGGTTTACAACAGCAACAACTTATAACTATGTAGCACTTTTAATGTAGGAAAATGTCCCAAAATGCTTCACAGGAGCATTATAAAACAAAGCATGACACTGAGCCACATAAGGAGATATTAGGACAGATAGCTAAAAGCTTGGTTATAGAGCAATGTTTTAAGGAGTGTCTTAAAGGAGAAAAGCGAGGTAGAGAGGTGTAGAGAGAGTATTCTAGTGCTTGGGGTCAAGACAACTGAATGGTGTAGCAATTAAAAGTTGAATATAGATTGTTTACTCGGTACAAAGACCAAAGTAATAGTTTGGAAAAAAGAAACAGCTATGAGGATGGAACTAAGAGAGTTAAACTGGAGAAAAATATTGACAAAGAAGTAAAACAACAGTGGGCAATATGTGAAGAGATCAGTTGGGTTCAGAAGGAAAATACGCACTAAAAATTATGAGCCTATTAGCCAAGGATAATTATAGTGTTGAGTCAGTATCTAACCACTGTACATCCAATATATATACTGAGCAGTGCAATGGATTTGATGTTGGTCATTAACATAGACATGAACATCCTTTTGAGAAGAAATAGCTTGGGGATGGGAGAATATTTAAATGGGTAAAACAAATGGAGATTTCGACTTCTAGTGTACCATGATTAACTCTGTTCTGGTGCTGATGCTCTGCTCTGTTTATGGTGGCAGAGATTCCAGCAGCTGGAGTTCCAGAGTCACTCCCTCCAGCGAGAAATGGATCAGACTGTGAGCGATCTGAGGACTGAGGTGACCAAAGAGAAACAGAAAGAGATGCAACAGCTCAGGGAAGAGATGCAGCTGGTATGAAATGGAGACTCTCAACTTTCAGAAGAATGGTTAAAATTAATCCATCGTTCGATCCCTCATAAAGTTGAGTCTGATCCATGGTAATGTTGGTATGATGCCTGGTAATTTTGGCTCAGATACCTAGTATTAGCGGCTCTAATCCCTAGTAATGTTAGGTCTGATCCATGGTAATGGCTGCTCTGATTCCAAGTATTATTGGGTTGAACCCCTAATAATGTTGGGTCTTATCCTTATTAGTATTGTAGAGGGTGGTATGGTTTCCATTATTTTCCCACAGTTTTTAATGTCTTGCAAAATTGATTTGACCTTCACATTTTCTTTGGGATTGTTCTGAGCTTCTCCTCCTGTTGCAAATCTAGGAGAAAAAACATGAAATTGAGAGGCTGAGTTCAAAGATGGTCCAAATGGAGGAGGAGCTGCAGATCCTGCGAGCTGAAAATGATGAAGCTTCCCTCAAAGAGAGAGAAGCCAGAATGCAGCGGGAACGGGCAGAGACGTCCTTCGTATCTGAGATTAAGATGGAGTGTGAACGTATTCAAGTGTTAATACAGAGCACACAAGTGCGAGCCTTGGGGAGAACTATAAGCCCACCATGCAATGAACTGGGGTAAGTTATTAACACCGACATGGCTAACCCTTTCAACTCATTCACACCTTCATATATGTCTCTCCCCTGAGATAGATCATAGTGAAGATGGCAGCGCTAGACATGGAGAATAAGGAGAAATGTTTAATTCACTCTGCACAGAGAAGTAACCTAACTATATAAGAGAAGCAGTGGGCAAGAAAACTACTTTATTCAATTATATATGAGCTAAGCATTAGACTGTCCTCGGGTCAATTGAGATGACTATATCCCTGGGCTGATCAGTTTTGCGAATTTTTTCATACCACAGACCGTGACATCAAAATGATATTATAGTAATAAAACTGCTCAAATATTAGGAGCAGCTTTATGACTGTAATATGAGCACTACGAGCAAGAAAGGCCATTTAGCCCCTTGAGTCTGCTCTGCTATTCAGTTAGATCATAACTAATCTACACCTTAACCTGCCTTTACTCCATACCCCTTGAAACCCTTACCATATAATATTTACTCTCTACACCCAAAATACACATTGTAAGTACAATTTCAACAAAAATAAAACCCTGAAATTCCACGGGGATCCTTCAGATCTCCCACCTTAAGTTCGACAAGAGATCATTGTAACCGTTTCCTCCTGCTTGTCCTGCATTCCTATTTTAACTGGTCTCCTGATCTCCTAACTTCAGTATCTTAGTTTTCCTTTAATTTTTTTTCCATCTAATGGATTTATTTCCACTTTTTTTACTCTGAAATTCTAACTTTAAAATGCTAATTTTCTCTGTTTTCTTTTCCTACTCTACTTCTATCTCAACAATGAGAACAACTTTAAAAAACGTGAGGTTCTCACTGACTAAAAATCGATTCCGAAGGATGCTTTTTCAACCAATCAAAAATCCAAAGTCTAATGATTAACAGGTTGCATTGTAGGAGCATATGACTCATTTAACATAGAAGTGTATTTGCTGCTGGACCAGTAATGCTGTTTATATACAGCAAGGTTTAAATAATGGTAAGTTGCTTGCTACAGACCTTGATATTGTGTGATAATATAGAACAGGCAAATGAGTTGGCAGCTCATTTTACTGTCACAATTGACCTCAATGGAAATAAAAATGAGGCAAGATGTCAAAAAGGCTTCTGACTCTCTAACACCCATTTTACACTATTACACAAAGTTATGATCTGCCCCCTCATCTTTTTAGTTAATGCAGCACTGACTAGAGAGGGAAGGGGTTAATGATCAATGGTGCTTGTAAGTTTGAAGGAAATTGTTAAGGTGGATGTAGAGAGATTCGTGCTGCTGAACTACAAGAGCCAAGGAGCATCAATATAAAACTTAAACTTCAATCACTAAGGGTGCGTAACCTAACATACCCTTAGAACTTAGATTGTGACTGAGCAACAGGAATGCAGAATTCAAAGATGAACTAAGAAGATCCCTGATTTAACAGGAATAGATGGATACAAGTTGTGTCTCATTGGGAGGGAACCCACAAAGGTTCCATATATGGATTTCAGTGCTGGGGTGAGCAGCCTTCGATCACTTCTACAATCTTTCATAAACATGTCTGACTGCAATTTGCACTTTACAGCAGGTTGGCCATGTGATGTAGTAAATAGAACACTAACGTGTGCTTCTGGTGATTCACTGGGCCATTTAATGTTCATTTTGATAAAGATGCTGTGTGATTGAGGTGGGAATCCATTCTGCGTGACCTTTGTGTGATAGTGTGTAAGACTGTTAAATGATGCTGGTCTTTGGAGTGGTTAAATGAAGTGATGCAAATTGAGACATATGGGACTGTTTGTGCAGACTTTCCTTGTGATTATTGTAATGCTTAACTCCTAGACACAATGAAGAGGAAAAAGAGGTGTTCTGTCAGGTCTCCACTTAATCATCTGCATTGTACCGCACTTCCCTGGGGTTTCCCAATTGGCCTGTGCTTGGTGTAGATGCAGACCCAAAATAACCTACTTAACTGAGGCAGGGAACGTGTTCCCATCTCAAGTTCCTGACTGTCCAACCATTAAGTGCCCCAATGGAGGAGTGCCCAATCTAACCAGACCCTGAAACTTGCATTGGGACTGATGAGAACCAAAGAGTTGTTATAATCTGGGGAGCAGCTAGAAAATGAAAGAGGAGTCCAGAACAATGTCAGCAAGATGTTTCCCCCACCCACCCAACCCCAACCCCCGCTTCCAGGAAGATCTCTAGTGCCTTCTCGTGGATGTATTTACTTCCGTTCCTTGCCCTATTCCAAAGCCTTGGGCCCAACCTGACCAAACAAATGGTCAAGACTGGAAATTCTAAGATGCCTCTCCTCTGAAAGGTTCATTGCACCTGGAGGGCACCTACTGGAGAGTCCAGGAGAAATTCTATCCTGTTAAATGCAACTGTTTGTTGCTTTGCAGAAGCCTGACACAAATGACATTGGGACAAGCTATTCGCACACTGCGCAGAGCAGGTGAGGATCTGCGCCAAATCGTGATGGACCTGCATCAGGAGCTGGAGAGCCAGCGGTGCGTGGCACATCATCTCCAGAGGGACAAGGTACCAGACACATTGATTAAATCCATGTTGTGTAAGCTAAACTGATTGCTGCAGGGTGGAGCCTCGGATTCTTGAGTAGAGGGCTGCAAATTTGAGTCACAGTCTTCGTGTCATTCAGACAAACCCAAATGACCGGGTAATTTCTGAGAGTTTGGGATCTCTCAATAGTGTGACACTTGTAGACTCTTTATTGTTTATTTTAAAATATCTGCTGCAATAGATATATTGGGCTCTTTGGCTATTTTAAGATAACTGAATTTTCAGGTGAGGGTTAGTGTCAGCTGTAGAATGGCACTGGTGATTATAGTAGATTTTGCCTTAGTGTAAACCGGATTGTGAGTCGGCATCGCACATTATAGCTCTCCCCATTTTTATTTCTGTTGTAAGGAGGGATGTAAAACAGGGTAATGACTCCCTCGTTTTAACACTATCACAGCAAGTCAAAGTCTACCTCGGTGTCAGTTGTCAGCATCTGTGCACCAATGAAAGGGGCTTAATGAGTGATGTGCACAACTATTGCATTTTTTTCTGATTGGCTGATCAGTTGTGCATTAATTGTACATTCACCTGCCAGAAAGGTTGTGTGGCCTTTTGGGTGAGCTAAAAAAAGGGGATGAAAATAGACCCTTGTTTAGCACATCAGTGGGATGAAAAAAGTAACCTCTTGGCTGCTGATGTTTTTAAATCCTTAAAAGAAGCTGTAACAGAGCCAAAAGCAGATAGTAACAGTTTAAGAGCAAACCCATATGCTGACTCTTAATAGAAGCAATCTAAGCAAAAGAGTCTAATAGTGAGTGTTTTGTTTTGTCTGTGGGACCCACGTTTGAATCCAGCACATTCTGGTGAGATGAAAGTCTCTCTAACTGCTGGCTGTGTCACACTTTGAGATTTGTCTGAACAAGTTTCCAACAGAGAGGATTCAGGAAAAACATTATTGTTACTGAGTGTTGGGGTTTGAAATAAAGAGGAAACTTGCATTTATATAGAGCCTTTCATGACCTCAGGATGTCTCAAAACACTTCACAGACAGTTAAACACCCTTCAAGTGTCATCACTGTTGAAATGTAGAAAACTCAGCAGCCAATTTATGCACAGTTATCTCCTAGAAGCAGCAACATGATAATGACCTGATAACTTGTTTATCGTGATGTTCATTGAGTATTCATTCACTGGGGATAGGTCCCCTGCTCATTGTTGAAATAGTAACACAGGATCTTTTGTGCCACCTATGAGAGCAGATGGGGCCTTGGTTTAAAGTCTCATCTGAAAGACAAGACATGATTTCACACAAGTTAAAAGCACTAGGGCATTGGAGACTTTTTGGTGAAGCGGTCTCTGTGAGCAGGTGTGTTCTTTATAAGGAAGTCCCAGTAGGGAAATCCCTCCTCTTAACTAGGGTCAGGACAGGTTTTTAAGGTCCACCTTACCTCTGTAAAATTGTGATCCTAGCCTTCAAATCTCCTTTTGCAAACCCAGCTTTATAGTTTTCAGTATTTAGGAATGAGAGGTCAAACAGCAGCAAGAACAGCTTTTGTTGGAAAAAGGAGGGGCTCTAGCTGCCCTCGTCAACAGTCTGATCCTGGTGATTCCACCTGTTCCTCAGGTTATTCTTCAATATCAGGAGTAACTGGTATTTTGGGACAGATGATTATGAATTTCAGCACTGTAGCAATCCGTTTGTTCTGCCTGATTGGCCTGAGTTCTTAATAGTACTGTAAAAAAAACTTGCATTTATATAGCACCTTTCAAGACATCAGGGGATTCCCAATGTACTTTTCAGCCGATGAAAGACTTTTGAAATGTAGTCATTGTCATTTAGGACATGCACAGCCAATTTGTGCACAGCAATCTCCTATGAACAAGAAAACGATAATGGCCAGAGAATCTGTTTTTGGCAATGCTGATTGAGGGCTGAATGTTGGACTGGATGCCAGGAGGAACTCCTCTGTACATCTTCAAAAAAAATGCCATGGGTTATTTTATGGCCACCTGTCTCTGTTTAATGTTTCATCTGAACGACAGTATCTCTGGCACTGTAGCACTCGCTCAGTACTGCACTGTGTGTCAGCCTAGATCTTGTGCAGATTTTTTGGAACAGAGTTTGAAGGCCTTCTGGCTCACAATATTCACAACTTTGGAATTGTTCCAGTTCCTCTTGTATTTCTATTTTTCTGAAATATATTGCAGTTTTTTATAAGAAACACAGTTCACTAGAAAATGCTGAGCAGTTCTTTTGCGTTTTTGCACTCGCTGGTTATTGAGAACTCATCGAAAACATTGGAGTGTGATGGACATGAAATTCACTGGTTTAGAGCCAATTCCTCATGCCAGGCTTCAGCTTGGACAGCAAGTCTATAAGCAACTACCTCTGTGACTTCCTTTCTCTCTGAGAACACAGGAAATTAATCATGTATTGCAGATTGGATTCTAATACAAAAGCCCAAAAATTCCATTTGTATTTTTATTTTTTGGGGGCCACTTGGAGGATGTTATGTTGTTCATCATATGCTTCAGGTAAATTATATGTCTGAGAAAGACCTTTTAATTATTGATGACAAAAACTTAACTATTTAATGTTTCAGAAAATTAAATAATTAAATAAGGAATCATGTTTGTGCATGACTCTCCTATACTGCCCATTACACAGGATCACATGGAAAAGGTCAGCAAGCTACAGAAGCCACAACTGAAGGACTCTGGGGGAAGAACGGAGCACACCCTTCAGCAGCAGCCTCAGGAGAAGGGGAACAATTTACAAACAGTACAGAGGAACATGGCCAAATGGAAGGATGAGACCGCCTGCAACCATGCCTGCAAGTCTGAGGAGAAACTGAATGAAACGTACGTGATTTCTGCACCTCTTTAAATGTGGACAAGAACTTATTTTAGTCTCCTCCTGAGTTAGAATGGTCCTAGGCTTTTACCAGTTCTCATAACTGCAGTCATTAAGAGGAGCATGAAAATTGTTTTCCTGATTCTTAGCCTCTCTCTGTATGAGGAAGTGCTTAGGTTTCGCTCAGCATCTCTGTAGAAGGGTGACTGAGATTGGGAACTCTGTGTACATGAGGAAACCATAGGTCTACCTGCCCAAGTGTCTTCTTTGGTGTAAGGTGACACACAGCTGCAGCTCAAGTTGGCTCTCCTTCTCCCAGAGGGGACTTGCTAGACCTTTGATTCAACTCCTAATTGTAGAAATCCAGCTAACGTGAGGAACTTAGTTGAGTGTAGAATTAAACATACACCTCAATGGTCTGTGTCATTATCCTCAACAGCCACTCTGTCTAATTTTGCTTCATTTTATAATTCTCACTCCCTCCCCTCTAGAAGGTGAAGTTGGGTAATGCTCTGGTCAGTCCTTGCCTTGAGCTCTACAACTTGGTCACTGATGCACGAGACCAACACCCAAACCTTGGAAATGGTGGATACAAGGATTGTGAGATTGAAGCCTAGTATGAGATGACTGATTTATGAGGAAGCACCAGAAAAATAGACTATTCACCCTTCCAAAAGAAACTTATAGAGGAAAAAGAGGAAGAGGAAAAAACTTAGATACATAAGAGATAGAGATACTAAGGGATACTAACTAATGCCCCTCCTAAGTGTGATCAAATTCATGACCACCCTGGCTAATTAATCTGGATCCAGTATCTTCCCTTCTTCATTGGTCTCCTAAGAGGAAAGTAAGATCAGGCATCTGGAGAAAGGAGAAAAGATATTCTAAAATAGAACTCCAAAACTGGGAAGGCTAGGAGAGGTGCTTGTCATATTATATTTTAAAATAAGCATTAGGTTCCCATTTAGAATAAAAGAATTCCACCACTAACTGCTTTCTGAAGGATCACTTTGAGTTCTTTCCATTTTCTCTGAGGTGCTGCAGGGAAGCATGTGGGCTTTTATTTAATATTCTATCTTCTCTTTGGATCTACGGAGGGTAGAATGTGAGAGACTGACTAGGAGTGTGTTGGAATAGTCAAGCCTGGAGGTAACAAAGGCAATGGATGAGAGTTTCAGTGGCAGATAAGTTGAGGCACTGCAAAGTCAGGCAATGTTATGGTTTTGGTGATGGAGTGGATATGCAGTAGGAAGTTTATCTCTGAGGTGAATATGAACTAAGGTTGCTTGGATTCCAGAGTGTGGGTGAACAGCAAGCTTCCAGGTTTCTGACAGTGCCAATCTGCAACCGTCCAATAAGTCAGTGGGTAGAGTGGGGTAAGAGGTAATGGTTTTAAAAAAAAGTCCTTTGTTTTCCCACACATTCTTCACTGATGCGGGGAATCACAGACTATGTTAAAACTCCAGCAAACTGCATCACTACTCTATCCCAGCATGTGACATTCTGATTAATGCAGTAAAGCTAAAACTGGATCATCCTTATAAATGGTACCTTTGGCCTAGTCTTTAATTTTACCTAGATATGCTAGGTGGGAGAGATTGAGTGAAAGTACATAACAATGCCAGTGTACTGTGGAGTGTCGGAGCAAGTCATTCTCTACATGTTGGGTTTTCATCCTCGGCTGTACTTTTCTGGAAAGTTGGTGAGCAGAAAATTGTTGCATGGAGAGATGGATAATCAAAGGGAGATACATTTCAGGCCAGTTTTGTGAATCTCTGACATTTTTAAAAATTCATTCTTGGGATGTGGGCTTTGCTGTCTGGACCAGCATTTATTGCCCTTGATTTAGAAGATTGTCAAATTCTCTTCACAGTGAGGGGCGCAATGGCTTGTTTATTCTCGTTTGTGGGATATGAGCATCGCTTGCAATTTAGGCCAGCATTTATGCCCATTTCTAATTGCTCTAACTCCCACACTATTCTCTGGTATCCTCCAAGGTTCTATTCCTCATCCACATGTTGCCCCTGAGCCATAACATGCAAATACATAGCATCACTTTCACATATACACTGATGAAACCCAGCTCTCACCTTCAGCTCTCTTTGAGCCTTCCACTGGCTCTAAACCATCACTGCTTGACAGAAGCCATTGGCATTGCCCCCTAGCTACCAACTTCTTCCCTCTGATGTTGAACCAGCCTGTTCACAACCTTGTTCATGTTTGACCCTGAGGTGAAATTTCTACTGCATATCCAGTCCATCACTAAGGCTGCCTATTTCCAACTCCATGATAACCCCTCACTGCCTTCGCCTCAGCATAACTGCTGTTAAAACCCTCATAAATACCTTTATTGCTTTTACACTTGACTATTCCAGTGCATTCCTACTCTCTGTAAACTTGAGGTCTTTCAAAAATTCATTGCCAGTCTCATAACTTGCACCAAATCCTGCTCGCCATTCTTCCTTGTGCTCGCTGAACTACACTGGCTCCCAGCTGAGCAACGTCTTTATTTTAAAATTCTCATCCTTGTTTCATTTGCCTCCATGACCTAACTCCTCTCTATTATTGCAATCTCCTCCTACAACCCTGGGAGATCTCTGCACTCCTCTAACTCTGGCTTCTTGAGCATTCCCGTTTCCAATTGTTCCATCATTGCCAGTCATGCCTTAAGCTGACAAGACTCTGGGTTCTGGAATTTCCTGCTTTACTTTCTCTTCCTCTCTTTCCTCCTTCAAGATGCTCTTTAAAACCTACCTATTTCACAGAATCACACAGTGCAGAAGAGGCCCTTCAGTCCATCGAGGCTGCACCGACACGTGAGAAACATCTGACCTACCTGCCTAATCCCATTCACCAGCACTTAGCCCATAGCCTTGAATGTTATGACGTGCCAAGTGCTCATCCAGGTACTTTCTAAAGGATGTGAGGCAACCCGCATCTACCACCCTCCCAGGCAGCGCATTCCAGACCGTCACCACCCTCTGGGTAAAAAAGTTTTTCCTCACATCCCCCCTAAATCTCCTGCCCCTCACCTTGAACTTATGTCCCCTCATGACTGACCCTTCAA
This sequence comes from Carcharodon carcharias, assembly GCF_017639515.1. NCBI lineage: Eukaryota > Metazoa > Chordata > Chondrichthyes > Lamniformes > Lamnidae > Carcharodon > Carcharodon carcharias. Next base: position 53,451,764 of record NC_054479.1, on the reverse strand, counting down.
CTAAGAGGAACAGCTGCTCCCTATCCACTCTTGTACACCTCGATCAGGTCGCCCCTCAGTCTTCTCTGCTCCAACAAAAACAACCCAAGTCAATCCAATCTCTCTTCATAACTTAAATGTTTCATCCCAGGCAACATCCCAGGTGAATCTCCTTCCAGTGCAATCACATCCTTCCTGTAATGTGGCGACCAGAACTTCACACAGTACTCCAGCTATGGCCTCACCAAAGTTCTATACAACTCCAATATGACCTCCCTATTTTTGTAATCAATGCCTCGATTGATAAAAACAAGTGTCCCATATGCCTTTTTCACCACCCCACCGACATGCCCCTCCGTCTTCAGAGATCAATGGACACACATGCCAAGGTCCCTTTGTTCCTCAGAACTTCCTAGTGTCATGCCGTTCATTAAATACTTCCTTGTCAAATTACTCTTTCCAAAGTGTATCACCTCACACTTTTCAGGGTTAAATTCCATCTGCCACTTATCTGCCCATTTGACCATCCCGTCTATATCTTCCTGTAGCCCAAGACACTCAACCTCACTGTTAACCACCCGGCCAATCTTTGTATCATCTGCAAACTTATTAATCCTACCCCTCACGTAGTCATCTATGTTGTTTATATAAATGACGAATAATAGGGGACCCAGCACAGATCCCTGTGGTATGCCACTGGACACTGGCTTCCAGTCACTAAAGCATCCTTCTGTCATCACTCTCTGTCTCCTACAACTAAGCCAATTTTGGATCCACCTTATCAAATTACCCTGTATCTCATGTGCATTTGCCTTCTTTATAAGTCTCCCATGTGGGACCTTGTCAAAGGCTTTGCTGAAATCCATATAAATTACATCAACTGCACTACCCTCATCTACACACCTGGTCACCTCCTCAAAAAACTCTATCAAATTTGTTAGGCATGACCTCCTTCTGACAAAGCTATGCTGATTATCCCTGAACAAACCTTGCCTCTCCAAGTGGAGATAGATTCTCTCTTCAGAATTTTCTCCAATAGTTTCCCTACCACTGACGTGAGATTCACTGGCCTGTAGTTCCCTGGCTTATCTCTACAACCCTTCTTAGATTGCGGAACCACATTAGCTGTTCTGCAGTCCTCTGGCACCTCCCCCATGGCCAGAGAGGAATTAAAAATTTGGGTCAGAGCCCAGGTTTGACCAAGCTCTTTGTCATCCAGCATGATATCTCCATATGAAGCTCAATGTCTGATTTTGTTTGTTAATGTTCCTTGGGACATCTTATGCTAAAGGCATTGTATGAATGTAAGTTAATATTGTAGAAAAATGGGAATGTTACTTAAAAAGAGGGTGCCCTGGTAGCACAGTTTACTAAAGGGACAATAATTTATAAAGAGAAAGACTTGGTATGTGGACATGTGGTTATTCAGTGGTAGGATATGCTTATACTACATTGCTCCCTAAATTATGGCAACAAACCAACACTGTCTCCCTTTTCAGAAGCTTCTACAAGCATCAAAGTGAACAGCAAAGGAAGACTGAAATGCTAGAAAATGAAATCCACCAAATGCCATTGGTAAACATTTGATTTCACTTAAACACAATCCATCTGCCTTACTTCTACCATCTAAACTGTATGTTAAGATGGTCTCTTGGGGTTTATGGAAGGCATTAAAAAATAATCAGCAAATGCCAATTTTGTACGTTTGAAACATTTCCATCCCACTTTTCCCCTTCTCCTCAGCCTGTTGGTGTTTGCACATACAAGATATTAGTACTCGGGGAAAAAACATGGTCAATTTCAGACACCAAGATCAGAAATTTGGATTCATAGGCGGAACCCTGATATCAGGCACATTTACTATTTTGTTTTATGTTCCTTGATAATTTACCTTCATAGTTCCATGCCTTCTGAATTGTTATTTTTTACTTCTCGCCTAACCTCTTTGTATTCTCCATCGTAATGCTCCTTTCTGTTTTCCATGTGCTTATTGTGTGCCTCATTCTTTATTCTCATTTTTTCTCTTTTGTCTTTATTTTTCCATGTGTCTCATTAGTTTGTTCTTGCTTTTTAGCAGGATATATTTTTCCTGGACTCTATTGAACACTGTTTTAAATGTTTCCCATTGTTACCAATATAGTGTCCATTTTATTTTCCCAAATTTTACTCTCAACACCTCAAACTCAGCTTTTCCCTAATCTGTTACCCTGGTCTTAGTCATATTTATGTCCTTCTCAATTATTATCCTAAACTGAATTATATTATGGTCACTATTGCCTAAATGTTCCCCTACTTATACCTCTCTTATCTGTTCTGCTTCATTCCCCATTACTATGTCCAGTAAGGAAGGTCTCTTGTTGGGTTTCTTACATATTGGATTAGAAAGAAGCTTTGCACACATTTGTAGGCACTCCTCACTCTCACCCCTTTACCTTTAATTAATTTCAGGATAGTTGAAATCCAATCTGATTATTATTCTATGTTTTCTGCTCATTTCCCTAAATTTCCTATGTATTTCTTCCTCCACTTCCCTTCCATTATTAGGTGGACTGTAGATACCTCTACAAGTGTGATTGATCATTGATTATGTTCAATTTCTAGCTACAGGGATTTTATTTCTGCCTTACTGATAACTACATTGCTTTCTTCTACTTCCATTATGTTATCTCTAATAAGTATAGGTGCTCCACCTCTGGAATACTGTGCATAACTCTGGTCTCTGGATATACTTACCTTTAGAGGGGGTGCAATGAAGATTCATTAGAATGATTCATGAAAGGAAAGATTGAGTACAAGGGCCTTTACTCTCTGGAGTTTACAAGGATGATAGGTGAACTCACTGAAACATAAAAGATTCTGAGAGGACTTAACAGAGTAGATTTTCTTTTTCTTTATCCACAAGATGTGGATGTCATTGGCAAGGCCAGTATTTATTGCCCATCTCTAATTACCCTTGAGAAGATAGTCGTGATAGCCTTTTTGAGCCATTGCAGTCCATCTGGTGTAGATACATCCACAGCTGCTGTTAGGGAGGGAGTTCCAGGATTTTGATGGAGCAATTATGAAGCAATGGCAATATATTTCCAAGTCAGGATGTTGTGTGATTTGGAGGGGAAACTCGGATGATGATATTCCCATGCAGCTGCTGCCCTTGTTCTTCTAGACAGAAGAGATTGTGGGTTTGGAAAGTGCTGTTCAAGAAATCTTGGTAAATTGTTGCAGTGCATCTTGTATATAATACACACTGCAACCCCAATAAGTCAGTGATTGAGGGAGTGGATGGGCTTTATAGATGTTGGAAAGGCAATGGGGAGTCAGGAGGTGAGATACTCACCACAGAATACCCAGCTTCTGACCTCTCTATATTTATGTGGTTGGTATAGTTAAGTTTCTGATTAATGGTGACCCCCTGAATGTTGATGGTGGGGCTTCAGTGATAGTAATGTTGTTGAATGACATGGGGAGGTGGTTAGACTCTCTTCTTAGAAATGGTCATTACCTGGCACTTGTGTGGTGCAAATGTTACTTTCCCCTTCGTACCCAAGCCTGAATGTTGTCTAGGTATTATGTGAGCATGGACTGTTTAAGGAGTTGCGAATGGAACTGAACATCATAATCATCAGCGAACATCTCTACTTCTGACCTTATAATGAAGAGAAAGCACCTGTAATCTCAAAATCCCAACTATCCAACCTTTGACCCTCCGTTCGCCACAACATTTCTGCAGCTACTGATTTGCTAAACCACATCCTCACCTCCACTTTTGATGCCCTTGTCCCCAGTGAAACCATTACTCTCTCTTACTATGGCCATTCCCTCTGAATGACCCTCATCTCTGCTCCCCTAAGTCCAGGGGACACAAATGTGAAAGGATATGGTGGACAACTGGTTTAGCCATCCACCGCCTGTCCTGGCTGGATCATGTAAACACTATCAGGTCCTACTCTCAACTCCTGAAACTGCTCATTATTCCAGGATTACCCTGGAATGCAAAGATAATCCCCAATTTCTTTTCTCTACTACAAATTTTCTCCTTAAATCCCTCTCCCATCCCCTCCACCCTCACCTCCAACCATAAGTGTGAGAAGCCCATGGACTTCTTTGTCACTAAGATCGAGACCACCTGATTAGCTGCCTCTGCTGTATCCCTCCCTTCTACTAGCCCACTAGCAAAATTACCTATAATACTTCCCCTTGTCCTAGCCCTGAATTCTCACCTTTCTCTAGTTTCTCTCCTGTTTCCCCTCATGCCCTCTCTGTGCTCATTCTGTCCACGAAACCCAGCTCCTGCCTCCTTAACCCTATCCCCCTGAACTGCTGATCACCCAACTTCCCCTCCTGGTCCCCATGTTGGTCAATATCATAAACTGTTCTGTATCTTCAGGTGTTGCCCCTCCCTCCTTTAAATCACCCCTACTCTAAATAAAAACCATTAACCCCACCACCCTTGTAAGTTACCACCCTTTCCTCTCCAAAGTCCTTGAATGTGTTTATATCTCCTAAATCCATGTCTACCTTTGCCCGAACTCCATCTTTGAATACCTCAAATCAGGTTTCCACCTCTGCCACCCCTTACCTTTGTCAGAGTCACATAAGATGTCATTTGTGACTATCTCCCCTCATTCTTCTTGATCTGTCTGCAGCCTTTGACATGGTTGACCACACCATCCTCCTCCAATTCCTCTCCAGTCTTTCAGCTGGTTGGGACTGCTCTCAATCAGTTTCATTCTTATCAATTCAATTGTAGCCAAAGACTTACAATGGTTTCTGTTCCTGCTCCCGCATTGTTACCTATGTTGTCCCTCAAGGATCTATCCTTGGCCCCTTCCTATTTCTCATCTACATGCTGCCCCTTGGTAACATCATCCAAAAGCACAGTATCAGTTTTCACATGGACGCTGTCAACACCCAGCTCTGCCTCACCATCATTCCTCTCGACTCCTCCACTGTTGCTAAATCATCAGACTGCATATCTGACATCTAGTACTGGATGAGATGAAATTTCCTCCAATTAAATATTGGGAAGACTGAAGCCATTGATTCTGGTCCCCCCTCCAAACTCTGCTCCCTAGCTTCCAACTCCCGCACCTTTCCCTTGATACAGTTAGGGACCAAGCCTGTCTGTTTACACCCTGGTGTCACATTTGACCCACAGCTGAGCTTTTAACCTCATATTTGTGCTGTCACTATGATCAGCTATCTCAACCTCCCTAACATCATCTAACTTTGCCTGTCTCAGCTCATCTGCTGAAACTTCATTCATGTCTTTGTTACCTCTAGAGTTGACTATTCCAATGCACTCCTGGCTGGTCTCCCACAGTCAACCCTCCATAAACTTGAGCTTACCAAAATCTCTGCTGCCTGTTTCTTAACTCGCACCATTCTCCTGGACCCACTGATCCACACTGGCTCCCAGTCAAGCAATGTCTAGATTTAAAATTCTCATCTGTGTTTTCTGAGCTGCTGGGCTGACAGGCAACTGCAAAGGCAATGGTCAAATGATGGGGAGAGAAGAGCAAGGCTAGCATATGGAGAGAGGCCAGTAGGTTCCTCCTTCATGATTCCCAAGCCATTACCACGGAGTGTTTGTTCAACCAGCCCAGCAAGCTAGTGGTGGTCAATCTCTGGGCATCAGAAACATACTGCAATCCCCTTTCAACTGAGCAGCCCAGAAGCATCATGGCAGCTGCCCGAGCTTCCATTGCAGCACTTTATCATTCCCTAGAAGCTGTAATGACTGTCATGGAAGCTACAGGCAGTTATCAGACGCTGAATGATTTCACGCTCCATAGGTCATTGGTTAGAATGGGCTAGTCTCTACATGTTGAACAGAATGTCTTCCGCAGTCCATGATGAAGACAGATTTCTCAAACCCACTAGGCTTGACCTGTAAACTTTAAGTCAGGTTGAGCACAGTGTTGGTATGTCAGACCCATCAGGTTTCTTTGGAAGCCCAACAAGTTTCTCATTTGATTCCTCTACAAGCAAAACTAGTATGCAGCTTTGCTCTCCGACAAACATGCCCCTTCCACTCAGCATGTCGCCTGCCTGTTTGTGCCTGGTGTGTCACGCTGTGACGATCCCTGTTCTAACCTAGCATCTAAGTTACACATGGTGCCGGTCTCTGAGCTGATGCCTGCGAGAGTGGTGGCACTTGACACAGTGCCTTCTTCCTTTCTCTCTCTTCCTCCTCCAGGGAGTGTGGGGAGGGTGGCAAATCTTTTTTTCCCAGACTAGTTTGTCATGAGACAGCCTTTCGCCACCTAATTTGTTCTTCATTCAGTGCCCTGATTGGCAGTTCGGTCAGAACACAGCGATTGGCTAATCAGGAAATCCAGGGATGCGCTCAGTTTGAATGCACCTGCATGTATGCGGCAACATGGAGTTTCCTATTTAAAGAATTCACTTGGCTAAAAAGAAATCGCTTTTTACTGAACTGTATGAAAATCATTCTGGGGGGAAAAAAATTGGTGACTTCAGTGCTGGTGGTGGTAAATTTTTCACTGGGGTTATTTTTATAGGAGTTAAATGTGGAGTGAGAGAGTGGGAAAGGAGAGAAAAAGAGAGAGGCAGCGGGAAAGGAGAGAGAGAGAGACAGAGGGGGAAAAGAGATAGAGTGGGAAAGGAGAGAGAGAGACAAACACACACAGAGTGGGAAAGGAGAGAGAGACAGAGTGGGAAAGGAGAGAGAGACAGAGTGGGAAAGGAGAGAGAGACAGAGTGGGAAAGGAGAGAGAGACAGAGTGGGAAAGGAGAGAGAGAGAGACAGAGTGGGAAAGGAGATAGAGACAGAGTGGGAAAGGAGAGAAAGACAGAGTGGGAAAGGACAGAGACAGAGTGGGAAAGGAGAGAGAGGGACACAGAGTGGGAAAGGAGAAAGAGAGACAGAGTGGAAAAGGAGAGAGAGAGAGGCAGAGTGGAAAAAGAGAGAGAGGGACAGAGTGGGAAAGGAGAGAGGGAGAAAGAGTGGGAAAGGAGAGAGAGTGGTAAAGGAGAGAGAGACAGAGTGGTAAAACAGAGAGAGAGACAGAATGGAAAAGGAGAAAGAGAGACAGAGTGGGAAAGGAGAGAGAGAAACAGAGTGGAAAAGGAGAGAGAGAGAGACAGAGTGGAAAAGGAGAGAGAGACAGAGTGGAAAAAGAGAGAGAGGGACAGAGTGGGAAAGGAGAGAGAGACAGAGTGGAAAAGGAGAGAGACAGGGGGGTAAAATAGAGAGAGAGACAGAGTGGAAAAGGAGAGAGAGAGAGACAGAGTGGAAAAGGAGAGAGAGAGAGACAGAGTGGAAAAGGAGAGAGAGAAACAGAGTGGAAAAAGAGAGTGAGAGACAGAGTGGAAAAAGAGAGAGAGATACAGAGTGGGAAAGGAGAGAGGGAGAAAGAGTGGAAAAGGAGAGAGAGAGACAGAGTGGAAAAGGAGAGAGAGAGACAGAATGGGAAAGGGGACCGAGAGGGACAGAGTGGGAAAGAAGAGAGAGAGGAACAGAGTGGAAAAGGAGAGAGACAGAGTGGGAAAGGAGAGAGAGAGACAGAGTGGGAAAGGAGAGAGAGAGAGACAGAGTGGGAAAGGAGAGAGAGAGACAGAGACAGAGTGGGAAAGGAGAGAGAGAGAGAGAGAGTGGAAAATGAGAGAGCAACAGAGTGGGAAAGGAGTGACAGAGAGACAGAGATACAGACAGAGTGGGAAAGGAGAGAGAGACAGAGTGGGAAATGAGAGAGAAGCAGAGTGGGAAATGAGAGAGAAGCAGAGTGGGAAAGGAGAGATCGACAGAGTGGGAAAGGAGAGAGAGACAGCGTGCAAAAGGAGAGAGAGGGACAGAGTGGAAAAGGAGAGAGAGGGACAAGTGGAAAAGGAAAGAGAGAGAGACAGAGTGTGAAAGGAGAGAGAGAGACAGAGTGGGAAAGGAGAGAGAGACAGAGTGGGAAAGGAGAGAGAGACAGAGTGGGAAAGCAGAGAGAGACAGAGTGGGAAAGCAGAGAGAGACAGAGTGGGAAAGCAGAGAGAGACAGTGGGAAAGCAGAGAGTGACAGAGTGGGAGAGGAGAGAGAGAGACAGTGGGATAGGAGAGAGAGAGATACAGTGGGAAAGTTGAAAGAGAGACAGTGGGAAAGGAGAATGAAAAACAGTGGGAAAGGAGAGAGAGACAGTGGGAAAGGAGAGAGAGAGAGATGATGGGAAAGGAGAGAGAGTATGGGAAAGGAGAGAGAGAGAGGAGTGAAAGGAGAGAGACAGTGGGAAAGAAGATAGAGAGACAGTGGGAAAGGAGAGAGAGAGACAGTGGGAAAGGGTGACAGACAGAGTGGGAAAGGAGAGAGAGAGACAGACTGAGGGACAGGAGAGAGAGACAGACAGAGTGGAAAGGTGAGAGAGAGACAGACAGAGTGGGAAAGCAGAGAGAGAAATTTGTGGGAAAGCAGAGAGAGACAGAGCGGGAAAGGAGAGAGAGACAGAACGGGAAAGGAGAGAGAAACAGAGCGGGAAAGGAGAGAGAGACCGAGTGGGAAAGGGGAGAGAGAGGGACAGAGTGGGAAAGAAGAGAGAGAGGAACAGAGTGGAAAAGGAGAGAGACAGAGTGGGAAAGGAGAGACACAGAGTGGAAAAGGAGAGAGAGAGACAGAGTGGAAAAGGAGAGAGAGAGACAGAGTGGGAAAGGAGAGAGAGAGACAGAGTGGGAAAGGAGAGAGAGAGAGACAGAGTGGGAAAGGAGAGAGAGAGACAGAGTGGGAAAGGAGAGAGAGAGAGTGGAAAATGAGAGAGCAACAGAGTGAGAAAGGAGTGACAGAGAGACAGACAGAATGGGAAAGGAGAGACAGAGATACAGACAGATTTGGAAAGGGGAGACAGAGTGGGAAATGAAAGAGAAGCAGAGTGGGAAAGGAGAGAGAGACAGAGTGGGAAAGGAGAGAGAGAGACAGAGTGGGAAAGGAGAGAGAGAGACAGAGTGGGAAAGGAGAGAGAGAGACAGAGTGGGAAAGGAGAGAGAGAGACAGAGTGGGAAAGGAGAGAGAGACAGAGTGGGAAAGGAGAGAGAAGCAGAGTGGGAAATGAAAGAGAAGCAGAGTGGGAAAGGAGAGAGAGACAGAGTGGGAAAGGAGAGAGAGAGACAGAGTGGAAAAGGAGAGAGAGGGGCAGTGTGGAAAAGGAGAGGGGCAGTGTGGAAAAGGAGAGAGACAGAGTGGAAAAGGAGAGAGACAGAGTGGGAAAGGAGAGAGAGAGACAGAGTGGGAAAGGAGAGAGAGAGACAGAGTGGGAAAGGAGAGAGAGAGACAGAGTGGAAAAGGAGAGAGAGAGAGAGAGAGTGGAAAATGAGAGAGCAACAGAGTGGGAAAGGAGTGACAGAGATACAGACAGAGTGGGAAAGGAGAGAGGAGCAGAGTGGGAAAGGAGAGAGGAGCAGAGTGGGAAAGGAGAGAAGAGCAGAGTGGGAAATGAGAGAGCGACAGAGTGGGAAAGGAGAGAGAGAGACAGAGTGGGAAAGGAGAGAGAGAGAGACAGAGTGGAAAAGGAGAGAGCAACAGAGTGGGAAAGGAGTGACAGAGAGACAGACAGAATGGGAAAGGAGAGACAGAGATACAGACAGAGTGGGAAAGGAGAGACAGAGATACAGACAGAGTGGGAAAGGAGAGAGCGACAGAGTAGGAAAGGAGAGAGAGAGACAGAGTGGGAAAGGAGAGACAGAGAGACAGACAGAATGGGAAAGGAGAGACAGAGATACAGACAGAGTGGGAAAGGAGAGAGAGACAGAGTGGGAAATGAAAGAGAAGCAGAGTGGGAAATGAGAGACCAACAGAGTGGGAAAGGAGAGATCGACAGAGTGGGAAAGGAGAGAGACAGAGTGGGAAAGGAGAGAGAGAGACAGAGTGGGAAAGGAGAGAGAGACAGATTGGGAAAGGAGAGAGACAGCGTGCAAAAGGAGAGAGAGAGACAGAGTGGAAAAGGAGAGAGAGGGACAGAGTGGAAAAGGAGAGAGAGGGACAGGGTGGAAAAGGAGAGAGAGGGACAGAGTGGAAAAGGAGAGAGAGGGACAAGTGGAAAAGGAGAGAGCGAGAGAGAGACAGAGTGTGAAAGGAGAGAGAGAGACAGAGTGGGAAAGGAGAGAGAGACAGAGTGGAAAAGGAGAGAGGGACAGAGTGGAAAAGGAGAGAGAGAGAGAGAGAGACAGAGTGGGAAAGGAGAGAGAGAGACAGAGTGGGAAAGGAGAGAGAGAGACAGAGTGGGAAAGGAGAGAGAGACAGAGTGGGAAAGCAGAGAGAGACAGAGTGGGAAAGCAGAGAGAGACAGTGGGAAAGCAGAGAGAGACAGTGGGAAAGCAGAGAGAGACAGAGTGGGAAAGCAGAGAGTGACAGAGTGGGAGAGGAGAGAGAGAGACAGTGGGATAGGAGAGAGATAGAGAGACAGTGGGAAAGTTGAAAGAGAGACAGTTGGAAAGGAGAACGAGAAACAGTGGGAAAGGAGAAAGAGAGAGATGATGGGAAAGGAGAGAGAGAATGGAAAAGGAGAGAGAGAGAGTGGGAAGGAGAGAGAGAGACAGTGGGAAAGGAGATAGAGAGACAGTGGGAAAGGAGAGAGAGAGAGGCAGTGGGAAAGGGGAGACAGACAGAGTGGGGAAGGAGAGAGAGAGACAGACTGAGGGACAGGAGAGAGAGACAGACAGAGTGGGAAAGGTGAGATAGAGACAGACAGACAGAGTAGGAAAGGGGGGAGAGAGAGAGAGTGTGGGGAAGGAGGGCGAGAGAGACAGATAGAGTGGGAAAGGAGAGAGAGAGAGAGAGAGAGACAGACAGACAGACAGAATGGGAAATAAGTGAGAGAGACAGACAGACAGAGTGGGAAAGGAGAGAGAGAGACAGAGTGGGAAAGGATAGAGAGACAGAGTGGGAAATGTGAGAGAAACAGAGTGGGAAAGGAGAGAGAGACAGAGCAGGAAAGGGGAGAGAGAGGGACAGAGTGGGAAAGGAGAGAGAAAGGAACAGAGTGGAAAAGGAGAGAGACAGAGTGGAAAAGGAGAGAGACAGAGTGGAAAAGGAGAGAGACAGAGTGGGAAAAGAGAGAGAGAGTGGGAAAGGAGAGAGAGACAGAGTGGGAAAGGAGAGAGAGAGACAGAGTGGAAAAGGAGATAGAGAGACAGAGTGGAAAAGGAGAGAGAGAGACAGAGTGGAAAAGGAGAGAGAGACAGAGTGGAAAAGGAGAGAGAGACAGAGTGGAAAAGGAGAGAGAGAGACAGACAGAGTGGGAAAGGAGAGAGAGAGAGAGAAAGTGGAAAAGGAGAGAGAGAGAGAGTGTGGAAAATGAGAGAGCAACAGAGTGGGAAAGGAGTGACAGAGAGACAGATAGAATGGGAAAGGAGTGACAGAGAGACAGACAGAGTTGCAAATGAGGGAGAACAACAGACAGAGTGTGAAAGGAGAGACAGAGAGAGACAGAGTGGGAAAGGAGAGAGAGGCAGAGTGGGAACGGAGAGAGAGACAGAGAGTGGGAAAGGGGGGAGAGAGAGAGACAGTGGGGAAGGAGGGAGAGACAGACAGAAAGAGTGGGAAATAAGTGAGAGAGATAGACAGAGTGGGAAAGGAGAGAGAGACAGAGTGGGAAAGGAGAGAGAGACAGAGTGGGAAAGGAGAGAGAGACAGAGTGGGAAAGGAGAGAGAGAGAGACAGAGTGGGAAAGGAGAGAGAGACAGAGTGGGAAAGGAGAGAGAGGCAGGGTTGGAAAGGAGAGAGAGGCAGAGTGGGAAAGGAGAGAGAGACAGAGGGGGAAAGGAGAGAGTGAGGGGGAAGGGAGAGAGAGAGACAGAGTGGAAAAGGATAGAGGGAGACAAAGTGGAAAAGGAGAGAGAGAGAGAGTGGAAAATGAGAGAGCAACAGAGTGGAAAAGGAGAGAGAGAGAGAGAGACAGAGTGGGAAAGGAGAGAGAGAGACAGAGTGGGAAAGGAGAGAGAGACAGATTGGAAACGGAGAGAGAGACAGAGTGGAAAAGGAGAGAGAGAGAGAGACAGAGTGGGAAAGCAGAGAGTGAGGGGGAAAGGAGAGAGAGAGACAGTGGGATAGGAGAGAGAGAGAGAGACAGTGGGAAAGTTCAAAGAGAGAGAGTGGGAAAGGAGAACGAGAAATAGTGGGAAAGGAGAAAGAGACAGTGGGAAAGGAGAGAGAGAGATGATGGGAAAGCAGAGAGAGTATGGGAAAGGAGAGAGAGAGAGACAGAGTGGGAAAGGAGAGAGAGAGAGGAGTGAAAGGAGAGAGAGAGACAGTGGGAAAGGAGATAGAGAGACAGTGGGAAAGGAGAGAGAGAGAGGCAGTGGGAAAGGGTGACAGACAGAGTGGGAAAGGAGAGAGAGAGACAGACTGAGGGACAGGAGACAGAGACAGACAGAGTGGGAAAGGTGAGAGAGAGACAGACAGAGTGGGAAAGCAGAGAGAGACAGAGCGGGAAAGGAGAGAGAGACAGAGTGGGAAAGGGGAGAGAGAGGAACAGAGTGGAAAAGGAGGGAGACAGAGTGGAAAAGGAGAGAGACAGAGTGGAAAAGGAGAGAGACAGAGTGGAAAAGGAGAGAGAGACAGAGTGGGAAAGGATAGAGAGAGACAGAGTGGGAAAGGATAGAGAGAGAGACAGAGTGGGAAAGGAGAGAGAGAGACAGAATGGAAAAGGAGAGAGAGAGAGAGTGGAAAATGAGAGAGCAACAGAGTGGGAAAGGAGTGACAGAGAGACAGACAGCATGGGAAAGGAGAGACAGAGATACAGACAGAGTGGGAAAGGAGAGAGAGACAGAGTGGGAAAGGAGAGAGAGACAGAGTGGGAAAGGAGAGAGAGACAGAGTGTAAAAGGATAGAGGGAGACAAAGTGGAAAAGGAGAGAGAGAGAGAGTGGAAAATGAGAGAGCAACAGAGTGGGAAAGGAGTGACAGAGAGACAGAAAGAGTGGGAAAGGAGAGAGAGAGACAGAGTGGGAAAGGAGAGAGAGGCAGAGTGGAAAAGGAGAGAGAGAGAGAGAGACAGAGTGGGAAAGGAGAGAGAGAGACAGAGTGGGAAAGGAGAGAGAGACAGATTGGAAACGGAGAGAGAGACAGAGTGGAAAAGGAGAGAGAGAGAGAGACAGAGTGGGAAAGCAGAGAGTGAGGGGGAAAGGAGAGAGAGAGACAGTGGGATAGGAGAGAGAGAGAGAGAGACAGTGGGAAAGTTCAAAGAGAGAGAGTGGGAAAGGAGAACGAGAAATAGTGCGAAAGGAGAAAGAGACAGTGGGAAAGGAGAGAGAGAGAGAGAGATGATGGGAAAGGTGAGAGAGTATGGGAAAGGAGAGAGAGAGAGACAGAGTGGGAAAGGAGAGAGAGAGAGGAGTGAAAGGAGAGAGAGAGACAGTGGGAAAGGAGATAGAGAGACAGTGGGAAAGGAGAGAGAGAGAGGCAGTGGGAAAGGGTGACAGACAGAGTGGGAAAGGAGAGAGAGAGACAGACTGAGGGACAGGAGACAGAGACAGACAGAGTGGGAAAGGTGAGAGAGAGACAGACAGAGCGGGAAAGCAGAGAGAGACAGAGCGGGAAAGGAGAGAGAGACAGAGTGGGAAAGGGGAGAGAGAGGAACAGAGTGGAAAAGGAGGGAGACAGAGTGGAAACGGAGAGAGACAGAGTGGAAACGGAGAGAGACAGAGTGGAAAAGGAGAGAGAGACAGTGTGGGAAAGGATAGAGAGAGACAGAGTGGGAAAAGAGAGAGAGAGACAGAATGGAAAAGGAGAGAGAGAGAGAGAGTGGAAAATGAGAGAGCAACAGAGTGGGAAAGGAGTGACAGAGAGACAGACAGCATGGGAAAGGAGAGACAGAGATACAGACAGAGTGGGAAAGGAGAGAGAGACAGAATGGGAAAGGAGAGAGAGACAGAGTGGGAAAGGAGAGAGAGACAGAGTGGGAAAGGAGAGAGAGACAGAGTGCAAAAGGAGGGAGAGAGACAGAGTGCAAAAGGAGAGAGAGGCAGAGTGGGAATGGAGAGAGAGACAGAGGGGGAAAGGAGAGAGAGAGAGAGACAGACTGACGGACAGGAGAGAGACAGACAGAGTGGGAAAGATGAGAGAGAGAGACAGAGAGTGGGAAAGGGGGGAGAGAGAGAGACAGTGGGGAAGGAGGGAGAGACAGACAGAAAGAGTGGGAAATAAGTGAGAGAGATAGACAGAGTGGGAAAGGAGAGAGAGACAGAGTGGGAAAGGAGAGAGAGACAGATTGGGAAAGAAGAGAGAGACAGAGTGGGAAAGGAGAGAGAGACAGATTGGAAAAGGAGAGAGAGAGACAGAGTGGGAAAGGAGAGAGAGAGACAGAGTGGGAAAGGAGAGAGAGAGACAGAGTGGGAAAGGAGAGAGAGAGACAGAGTGGGAAAGGAGAGAGAGACAGAGTGGGAAAGGAGAGAGAGAGAGAGTGGAAAATGAGAGAGCGACAGAGGGGGAAAGGAGAGAGTGAGGGGAAGGGAGAGAGAGAGACAGAGTGGAAAAGGATAGACGGAGACAAAGTGGAAAAGGAGAGAGAGAGAGAGTGGAAAATGAGAGAGCAACAGAGTGGGAAAGGAGTGACAGAGAGACAGAAAGAGTGGGAAAGGAGAGACAGAGAGACAGACAGAGTGGGAAGTGAGAGAGAACAACAGACAGAGTGGGAAAGGGGAGACAGAGTGGGAAAAGAGAGAGACAGGGTGTGAAAGGAGAGAGAGAGAGACAGAGTGGGAAAGGAGAGAGAGAGAGACAGAGTGGGAAAGGAGAGAGAGACAGATTGGAAAAGGAGAGAGAGACAGAGTGGAAAAGGAGAGAGAGAGAGAGACAGAGTGGGAAAGGAGAGAGAGAGAGAGACAGAGTGGGAAAGCAGAGAGAGACAGAGTGGGAAAGCAGAGAGAGACAGAGTGGGAAAGCAGAGAGTGAGGGAGAAAGGAGAGAGAGAGACAGTGGGATAGGAGAGAGAGAGAGACAGTGGGAAAGTTCAAAGAGAGACAGTGGGAAAGGAGAATGAGAAATAGTGGGAAAGGAGAAAGAGACAGTGGGAAAGGAGAGAGAGAGAGAGATGATGGGAAAGGAGAGAGAGTATGGGAAAGGAGAGAGAGAGAGACAGAGTGGGAAAGGAGAGAGAGAGAGGAGTGAAAGGAGAGAGAGAGACAGTGGGAAAGGAGATAGAGAGACAGTGGGAAAGGAGAGAGAAGCAGAGTGGGAAAGGAGAGAGAGACAGAGTGGAAAAGGAGAGAGAGGGACAGAGTGGAAAAGGAGAGAGAGGGACAAGTGGAAAACGAGAGAGAGAGAGAGACAGAGTGTGAAAGGAGAGAGAGAGACAGAGTGGGAAAGGAGAGAGAAGGAGAGAGACAGAGTGGAAAAGGAGAGAGAGAGAAAGAGAGACAGAGTGGAAAAGGAGAGAGAGAGAGAGAGAGACAGAGTGGGAAAGGAGAGAGAGAGACAGAGTGGGAAAGGAGAGAGAGAGACAGAGTGGGAAAGGAGAGATTGAGACAGATTGGAAAAGGAGAGAGACAGAGGGGGAAAGCAGAGAGAGACAGAGTGGGAAAGCAGAGAGTGACAGAGTGGGAGAGGAGAGTGAGAGACAGTGGGAAAGGAGAGAGAGAGAGAGTGGGAAGGAGAGAGCGAGAGAGGAGTGAAAGTAGAGAGAGAGACAGTGGGAAAGGAGATAGGGAGACAGTGGGAAAGGAGAGAGAGAGAGAGAGAATGGAAAATGAGAGAGCAACAGAGTGGGAAAGGAGTGACAGAGATACAGACAGAGTGGGAAAGGAGAGAGAGACAGAGTGGGAAAGGAGAGAGAGAGACAGAGTGCAAAAGGAGAGAGAGAGACAGAGTGGAAAAGGAGATAGAGGGACAGAGTGGAAAAGGAGATAGAGGGACAGTGTGGAAAAGGAGATAGAGGGACAGAGTGGAAAAGGAGAAAGAGAGAGTGTGGAAAATGAGAGATCAACAGAGTAGGAAAGGAGTGACGGAGAGACAGACAGAGTGGGGAAGGACTGACAGAGAGACAGACAGAGTTACAAATGAGGGAGAACAACAGACAGAGTGTGAAAGGAGAGACAGAGAGAGACAGAATGGGAAAGGAGAGTGAGCCAGAGTGGGAAAGGAGAGAGAGGCAGAGTGGGAAAGGAGAGAGAGACAGAGTGGAAAAGGAGAGAGAGAGACAGAGTGGAAAAGGAAAGAGAGGGACAAGTGGAAAACGAGAGAGAGAACGAGACAGAGTGTGAAAGGAGAGAGAGAGACAGAGTGGGAAAGGAGAGAGAGAGAGAGACAGAGTGGAAAAGGAGAGAGAGAGAGAGAGACAGAGTGGAAAAGGAGAGAGAGAGAGAGAGAGACAGAGTGGGAAAGGAGAGAGAGACAGAGTGGGAAAGGAGAGAGAGACAGAGTGGGAAAGGAGAGAGAGGCAGGGTTGGAAAGGAGAGAGAGGCAGAGTGGGAAAGGAGAGAGAGACAGAGGGGGAAAGGAGAGAGTGAGGGGGAAGGGAGAGAGAGAGACAGAGTGGAAAAGGATAGAGGGAGACAAAGTGGAAAAGGAGAGAGAGAGAGAGTGGAAAATGAGAGAGCAACAGAGTGGGAAAGGAGTGACAGAGAGACAGAAAGAGTGGGAAAGGAGAGAGAGAGACAGAGTGGGAAAGGAGAGAGAGGCAGATTGGAAACGGAGAGAGAGAGAGACAGAGTGGAAAAGGAGAGAGAGAGAGAGAGAGAGAGAGAGAGAGAAAGAGTGGGAAAGGAGAGAGAGAGACAGAGTGGGAAAGCAGAGAGAGACAGAGTGGGAAAGCAGAGAGTGACAGAGTGGGAGAGGAGAGAGAGAGACAGTGGGAAAGGGAAAGGAGAGAGAGAGAGATGATGGGAAAGGAGAGAGAGTATGGGAAAGGAGAGAGAGAGAGAGTGGGAAGGAGAGAGCGAGAGAGGAGTGAAAGTAGAGAGAGAGACAGTGGGAAAGGAGATAGGGAGACAGTGGGAAAGGAGAGAGATAGAGAGAGGCAGTGGGAAAGGGGAGACAGACAGAGTGGGAAAGGAGAGAGAGAGACAGACTGAGGGACAGGAGAGAGAGACAGACAGAGTGGGAAAGGTGAGAGAGAGACAGACAGACAGAGTAGGAAAGGGGGGAGTGAGAGAGACAGTGGGGAAGGAGGGAGAGAGAGACAGATAGAGTGGGAAAGGAGAGAGAGAGAGAGAGAGACAGACAGACAGAGTGGGAAATAAGTGAGAGAGACAGACAGACAGAGTGGGAAAGGAGAGAGAGACAGAATGGGAAAGGATAGAGAGACAGTGGGAAATGAGAGAGAGACAGAGCGGGAAAGGAGAGAGAAACAGAGTGGGAAAGGAGAGAGAGACAGAGCAGGAAAGGGGAGAGAGAGGGACAGAGTGGAAAAGGAGAGAGACAGAGTGGAAAAGGAGAGAGACAGAGTGGGAAAGGAGAGAGAGACAGAGTGGGAAAGGAGAGAGAGACAGAGTGGGAAAGGAGAGAGAGAGAGTGGGAAAGGAAAGAGAGACAGAGTGGGAAAGGAAAGAGAGACAGAGTGGGAAAGGAGAGAGAGACAGAGTGCAAAAGGAGAGAGAGAGACAGAGTGCAAAAGGAGAGAGAGAGACAGAGTGCAAAAGGAGAGAGAGAGACAGAGTGGAAAAGCAGATGGAGGGACAGAGTGGAAAAGGAGAGAGAGAGAGAGTGTGGAAAATGAGAGATCAACAGAGTAGGAAAGGAGTGACGGAGAGACAGACAGAGTGGGGAAGGAGTGACAGAGAGACAGACAGAGTTGCAAATGAGGGAGAACAACAGACAGAGTGTGAAAGGAGAGACAGAGAGAGACAGAGTGGGAAAGGAGAGAGAGGCAGAGTGGGAAAGGAGAGAGAGGCAGAGTGGGAATGGAGAGAGAGACAGAGGGGGAAAGGAGAGAGAGAGACAGAGTGGGAAAGGAGAGAGAGAGAGGCAGTGAGAAAGGAGAGACAGACAGAGTGGGAATGGAGAGAGAGAGAGAGACAGACAGACAGAGTGGGAAATAAGTGAGAGAGACAGACAGACAAAGTGGGAAAGGAGAGAGAGAGACAGAGTGGGAGAGGATAGAGAGACAGTGTGGGAAAGGATAGAGAGACAGAGTGGGAAAGGAGAGAGAGACAGAGCGGGAAAGCAGAGAGAGACAGAACGGGAAAGGAGAGAGAGACAGAGCGGGAAAGGACAGAGAGACAGAGCGGGAATGGACAGAGAGAGGGACAGAGTGGGAATGGAGAGAGGGAGGGACAGAGTAGAAAAGGAAAGAGACAGAGTGGAAAAGGAGAGAGGGAGACAGTTTGGAAAAGGAGAAAGTGAGAGGGACAGAGTGGAAAAGGAGAGAGAGAGAGAGAGAGACAGAGTGGAAAAGGAGAGAGAGAGAGAGTGGAAAATGAGAGAGCAACAGAGTGGGAAAGGAGTGACAGAGAGACAGAAGAGTGGGAAAGGAGAGACAGAGAGACAGACAGAGTGGGAAGTGAGAGAGAACAACAGACAGAGTGGGAAAGGGGAGACAGAGAGAGACAGAGTGGGAAAAGAGAGAGAGACAGAGTGTGAAAGGAGAGAGAGAGACAGAGTGGGAAAGGATAGAGAGACAGTGTGGGAAAGGATAGAGAGACAGAGTGGGAAAGGAGAGAGAGACAGAGCGGGAAAGGAGAGAGAGACTGAGTGGGAAAGGAGAGAGAGACAGCGTGCAAAAGGAGAGAGAGAGACAGAGTGGAAAAGGAGAGAGAGGGACAGAGTGGAAAAGGAGAGAGAGAGAGAGACAGAGTGTGAAAGGAGAGAGAGAGAGACAGAGTGGAAAAGGAGAGAGAGGGACAGAGTGGATAAGGAGAGAGAGAGAGAGACTGAGTGGGAAAGGAGAGAGAGACAGCGTGCAAAAGGAGAGAGAGAGACAGAGTGGAAAAGGAGAGAGAGGGACAGAGTGGAAAAGGAGAGAGAGAGACAGAGTGGGAAAGGAGAGAGAGACAGAGTGGAAAAGGAGAGAGAGAGAGAGAGACAGAGTGGGAAAGGAGAGAGACAGAGTGGGAAAGGAGAGAGAGAGACAGAGTGGGAAAGGAGAGAGAGAGACAGAGTGGGAAAGGAGAGAGAGAGACAGAGTGGGAAAGGAGAGAGAGAGACAGAGTGGGAAAGGAGAGAGAGAGACAGAGTGGGAAAGGAGAGAAGGACAGATTGGAAAAGGAGAGAGAGACAGTGTGGAAAAGGAGAGAGAGGGACAGTGGGATAGGAGAGAGAGAGAGACAGTGGGAAAGTTCAAAGAGAGACAGTGGGAAAGGAGAAAGAGACAGTGGGAAAGGAGAAAGAGAGCGAGATGATGGGAAACGATAGAGAGTATGGGAAAGGAGAGAGAGAGTGGGAAAGGAGAGAGAGGAGTGAAAGGAGAGAGAGAGACAGTGGGAAAGGAGATAGAGAGACAGTGGGAAAGGAGAGAGAGAGAGGCAGTTGGAAAGGGTGACAGACAGAGTGGGAAAGGAGAGAGAGACAATGTGGGAAAGGAGAGAGAGACAATGTGGGAAAGGAGAGAGAGACAATGTGGGAAAGGAGAGAGAGAGAGAGTGGGAAAGGAGAGAGAGACAGAGTGGGAAAGGAGAGAGAGAGGGACAGAGGGAGAAAGGAGAGAGAGAGGGACAGAGTGGAAAAGGAGAGAGAGAGAGAGAGACAGAGTGGCAAAGGAGAGAGAGGGACAGAGTGGAAAAGGAGAGAGAGGGACAAGTGGAAAAGGAGAGAGAGAGAGAGACAGAGTGGGAAAGGTGAGAGAGAGAGAGCGGGAAAGGAGAGAGAAACAGAGCGGGATAGGAGAGAGAGACAGAGTGGGAAAGGGGAGAGAGAGTGACAGAGGGAGAAAGGAGAGAGAGAGGGACAGAGTGGAAAAGGAGAGAGAGAGAGAGACAGAGTGGGAAAGGAGAGAGAGAGACAGAGTGGAAAAGAAGAGAGAGAGAGAGACAGAGTGGAAAAGGTGAGAGAGAGAGAGACAGACAGAGTGGGAAGTGAGAGAGAACAACAGGCAGAGTGGAAAGGGGAGACAGAGAGAGACAGAGTGTGAAAGGAGATAGAGAGACAGAGTGTGAAAGGAGATAGAGACACAGAGTGGGAAAGTAGAGAGAGAGAGAGAGGAGTGAAAGCAGAGAGAGAGAGACAGTGGGAAAGGAGATAGAGAGACAATGGGAAAGGAGAGAGAGAGAGAGAGAGGCAGTTGGAAAGGGTGACAGACAGAGTGTGAAAGGAGAGAGAGAGACAGTCTGAGGGACAGGAGAGAGAGACAGACAGAGTGGGAAAGGTGAGAGAGAGACAGACAGAGTGGGAAAGGAGAGAGAGACAGAGCGGGAAAGGAGAGAGAAACAGAGCGGGATAGGAGAGAGAGACAGAGTGGGAAAGGGGAGAGAGAGTGACAGAGGGAGAAAGGAGAGAGAGAGAGACAGAGTGGAAAAGGAGAGAGAGTGAGAGAGACAGAGGGGAAAGCAGAGAGAGAGAGAGAGTGGGAAAGGAGAGAGAGAGACAGAGTGGGAAAGGAGAGAGAGACAGCATGCAAAAGGAGAGAGAGAGACAGAGTGGAAAAGGAGAGAGAGGGACAAGTGGAAAAGGAGAGAGAGAGAGAGAGACAGAGTGGAAAAGAAGAGAGAGAGAGAGACAGAGTGAAAAAGGCGAGAGACAGAGATACAGACAGAGTCCGAAAGGAGAGAGAGACAGAGTGGGAAAGGAGAGAGAGACAGAGTAGGAAAGGAGAGAGGCAGAGTGGGAAAGGAGAGAAAGAGACAGAGTGGGAAAGGAGAGAGAGAGACAGAGTGGGAAAGGAGAGAGAGAGACAGAGTGGGAAAGGAGAGAGAGAGACAGAGTGGGAAAGGAGAGAGAGAGAGACAGAGTGGGAAAGGAGAGAGAGAGACAGAGTGGGAAAGGAGAGAGAGAGACAGAGCGGGAAAAGAGAGAGAGAGACAGAGCGGGAAAGGAGAGAGAGACAGAGCGGGAAAGGAGAGAGAGACAGAGCGGGAAAGGAGAGAGAGACAGAGCGGGAAAGGAGATAGAGACAGATTGGAAAACGAGAGAGAGACAGAGTGGAAAATGAGAGCGAGAGAGAGAGACTGGGAAAGGAGAGAGAGACAGAGTGGGAAAGCAGAGAGAGACAGAGTGGGAAAGCAGAGAGTGAGGGGGAAAGGAGAGAGAGAGACAGTGGGATAGGAGAGAGAGAGAGAGACAGTGGGAAAGTTCAAAGATAGACAGTGGGAAAGGAGAAGGAGAAATAGTGGGAAAGGAGAAAGAGAAGTGGGAAAGGAGAGAGAGAGAGAGATGATGGGAAAGGAGAGAGAGTATGGGAAAGGAGAGAGAGAGAGACTGTGGGAAAGGAGATAGAGAGACAGTGGGAAAGGAAATAGAGAGAGACAGTGGGAAAGGGTGACAGACAGAGTGGGAAAGGAGAGAGAGAGACAGACTGAGGGACAGGAGAGAGAGACAGACAGAGTGGGAAAGGTGAGAGAGAGACAGACAGAGTGGGAAAGCAAAGAGAGACAATGTGGGAAAGCAGAGAGAGACAGAGTGGGAATGGAGAGAGAGACAGAACGGGAAAGGAGAGGGAAACAGAGCGGGAAAGGAGAGAGGGACAGAGTGGGAAAGAAGAGAGAGAGGAACAGAGTGGAAAAGGAGAGAGACAGAGTGGAAAAGAGAGAGAGAGAGAGTGAGTGGAAAATGTGAGAGCAAGAGAGTGGGAAAGGAGTGACAGAGAGACAGACAGAATGGGAAAGGAGAGAGAGACAGATTGGGAAATGAGAGAGAAGCAGAGTGGGAAAGGAGAGAGAGAGAGTGGTAAAGGGGAGAGAGTGACAGAGTGGAAAAGGAGAGAGAGAGAGACAGAGTGGGAAAGGAGAGAGAGAGAGACAGAGTGGGAAAGGAGAGAGAGAGAGACAGAGTGGTAAAGGAGAGAGAGAGACAGATTGGGAAAGGAGAGAGAGAGACAGAGTGGGAAAGGAGAGAGAGACAGATTGGAAAAGGAGAGAGAGACAGAGTGGAAAAGGAGAGAGAGAGAGAGACAGAGTGGAAAGGAGAGAGGGACAGAGTGGGAAAGCAGAGAGAGACAGAGTCCGAAAGGAGACAGAGACAGAGTGGGAAAGGAGAGAGAGACAGAGTAGGAAAGGAGAGAGGCAGAGCGGGAAAGGAGAGAGAGAGACAGAGTGGGAAAGGAGAGAGAGAGACAGAGTGGGAAAGGAGAGAGAGAGACAGAGTGGGAAAAGAGAGAGAGAGACAGAGCGGGAAAGGAGAGAGAGACAGAGCGGGAAAGGAGAGAGAGACAGAGCGGGAAAGGAGATAGAGACAGATTGGAAAACGAGAGAGAGACAGAGTGGAAAATGAGAGAGAGAGAGAGAGACTGGGAAAGCAGAGAGAGACAGAGTGGGAAAGCAGAAAGAGACAGAGTGGGAAAGCAGAGAGTGAGGGGGAAAGGAGAGAGAGAGACAGTGGGATAGGAGAGAGAGAGAGAGACAGTGGGAAAGTTGAAAGATAGACAGTGGGAAAGGAGAAGGAGAAATAGTGGGAAAGGAGAAAGAGAAGTGGGAAAGGAGAGAGAGAGAGAGATGATGGGAAAGGAGAGAGAGTATGGGAAAGGTGAGAGAGAGAGACTGTGGGAAAGGAGATAGAGAGACAGTGGGAAAGGAAATAGAGAGAGACAGTGGGAAAGGGTGACAGACAGAGTGGGAAAGGAGAGAGAGACAGAGTGGGAATGGAGAGAGAGACAGAACGGGAAAGGAGAGAGAAACAGAGCGGGAAAGGAGAGAGGGACAGAGTGGGAAAGAAGAGAGAGAGGAACAGAGTGGAAAAGGAGAGAGACAGAGTGGAAAAGGAGAGAGAGAGAGAGAGTGGAAAATGAGAGAGCAAGAGAGTGGGAAAGGAGTGACAGAGAGACAGACAGAATGGGAAAGGAGAGAGAGACAGATTGGGAAATGAGAGAGAAGCAGAGTGGGAAAGGAGAGAGAGAGAGTGGTAAAGGGGAGAGAGGGACAGAGTGGAAAAGGAGAGAGAGAGAGACAGAGTGGGAAAGGAGAGAGAGAGAGACAGAGTGGGAAAGGAGAGAGAGAGAGACAGAGTGGTAAAGGAGAGAGAGAGACAGATTGGGAAAGGAGAGAGAGAGACAGAGTGGGAAAGGAGAGAGAGACAGATTGGAAAAGGAGAGAGAGACAGAGTGGAAAAGGAGAGAGAGAGAGAGACAGAGTGGAAAGGAGAGAGGGACAGAGTGGGAAAGCAGAGAGAGACAGAGTCCGAAAGGAGACAGTGACAGAGTGGGAAAGGAGAGAGAGACAGAGTAGGAAAGGAGAGAGGCAGAGCGGGAAAGGAGAGAGAGAGACAGAGTGGGAAAGGAGAGAGAGAGACAGAGTGGGAAAGGAGAGAGAGAGACAGAGTGGGAAAAGAGAGAGAGAGACAGAGCGGGAAAGGAGAGAGAGACAGAGCGGGAAAGGAGAGAGAGACAGAGCAGGAAAGGAGATAGAGACAGATTGGAAAACGAGAGAAATACAGAGTGGAAAATGAGAGAGAGAGAGAGAGACTGGGAAAGGAGAGAGAGACAGAGTGGGAAAGCAGAGAGAGACAGAGTGGGAAAGCAGAGAGTGAGGGGGAAAGGAGAGAGAGAGACAGTGGGATAGGAGAGAGAGAGAGAGACAGTGGGAAAGTTGAAAGATAGACAGTGGGAAAGGAGAAGGAGAAATAGTGGGAAAGGAGAAAGAGAAGTGGGAAAGGAGAGAGAGAGAGAGATGATGGGAAAGGAGAGAGAGTATGGGAAAGGAGAGAGAGAGAGACTGTGGGAAAGGAGATAGAGAGACAGTGGGAAAGGAAAGAGAGAGAGACAGTGGGAAAGGGTGACAGACAGAGTGGGAAAGGAGAGAGAGACAGACTGAGGGACAGGAGAGAGAGACAGACTGAGGGACAGGAGAGAGAGACAGACAGAGTGGGAAAGGTGAGAGAGAGACAGACAGACAGAGTGGGAAAGGGGGAAGAGAGAGAGACAGACAGAATGGGAAAGGGGGAAGAGAGAGAGACAGTGGGGAAGGAGGGAGAAACAGACAGACAGAGTGGGAAATAAGTGAGAGAGATAGACAGACAGAGTGGGAAAGGAGAGAGAGAGACAGAGTGGGAAAGGATAGAGAGACAGTATGGGAAAGGATAGAGAGACAGTATGGGAAAGGATAGAGAGACAGTATGGGAAAGGATAGAGAGACAGTATGGGAAAGGATAGAGAGACAGTATGGGAAAGGATAGAGAGACAGAGCGGGAAAGCAGAGAGAGACAGAGCGGGAAAGGAGAAGTGGGAAAGGAGAGAGAGAGAGAGATGATGGGAAAGGAGAGAGAGTATGGGAAAGGAGAGAGAGAGACAGAGTGGGAAAGGAGAGAGAGAGAGGAGTGAAAGGAGAGAGAGAGACTGTGGGAAAGGAGATAGAGAGACAGTGGGAAAGGAAAGAGAGAGAGACAGTGGGAAAGGGTGACAGACAGAGTGGGAAAGGAGAGAGAGAGACAGACAGAGTGGGAAAGCAAAGAGAGACAATGTGGGAAAGCAGAGAGAGACAGAGTGGGAATGGAGAGAGAGACAGAACGGGAAAGGAGAGAGAAACAGAGCGGGAAAGGAGAGAGGGACAGAGTGGGAAAGAAGAGAGAGAGGAACAGAGTGGAAAAGGAGAGAGACAGAGTGGAAAAGGAGAGAGAGAGAGAGAGAGTGGAAAATGAGAGAGCAAGAGTGTGGGAAAGGAGTGACAGAGAGACAGACAGAATGGGAAAGGAGAGAGAGACAGATTGGGAAATGAGAGAGAAGCAGAGTGGGAAAGGAGAGAGAGAGAGAGTGGTAAAGGAGAGAGAGGGACAGAGTGGAAAAGCAGAGAGAGAGAGACAGAGTGGGAAAGGAGAGAGAGAGAGACAGAGTGGTAAAGGAGAGAGAGAGACAGATTGGGAAAGGAGAGAGAGAGACAGAGTGGGAAAGGAGAGAGAGACAGATTGGAAAAGGAGAGAGAGACAGAGTGGAAAAGGAGAGAGAGAGAGAGACAGAGTGGAAAGGAGAGAGGGACAGAGTGGGAAAGCAGAGAGTGACAGAGTGGAAAAGGAGAGAGAGAGACAGTGGGATAGGAGAGAGATAGAGAGACAGTGGGAAAGTTCAAAGAGAGACAGTGGGAAAGGAGAAGGAGAAACAGTGGGAAAGGAGAAAGAGAGAGAGATGATGGGAAAGGAGAGAATGGGAAAGGAGAGAGCAGAGTGGGAAAGGAGAGAGAGAGAGAGGAGTGAAAGGAGAGAGAGAGACAGTGCGAAAGGAGATAGAGAGACAGTGGGAAAGGAGAGAGAGAGAGGCAGTTGGAAAGGGTGACAGACAGAGAGACAGACTGAGGGACAGGAGAGAGAGACAGACAGAGTGGGAAAAGTGAGAGAGAGACAGACAGAGTGGGAAAGGAGAGAGAGACAATGAGGGAAAGCAGAGAGAGACAGAGCGTGAAAGGACAGAGAGACAGAGTGGGAAAGGAGAGAGAGACAGAGTGGGAAAGGGGAGAGAGGGACAGAATGGAAAAGGAGAGAGAGGGACAAGTGGAAAAGGAGAGAGAGAGAGACAGAGTGGAAAAGAAGAGAGACAGAGATACAGACAGAATGGGAAAGGAGAGAGAGACAGAGTGGGAAAGGAGAGAGGCAGAGTGTGAAAGGAGAGAGAGAGACAGAGTGGGAAAGGAGAGAGAGAGAGACAGAGTGGGAAAGGAGAAAGAGACAGCATGCAAAAGGAGAGAGAGAGACAGAGTGGAAAGGAGAGAGAGGGACAGAGTGGAAAAGGAGAGAGAGAGAGAGAGACAGAGTGGGAAAGCAGAGAGAGAGACAGAGTGGGAAAGCAGAGAGAGAGACAGAGTGGGAAAGCAGAGAGAGAGACAGAGTGGGAAAGGAGAAAGAGGGACAGAGTGGGAAAGGAGAGAGAGAGACAGAGTGGGAAAGGAGAGAGAGAGACAGAGTGGGAAAGGAGAGATTGACAGCATGCAAAAGGAGAGAGAGAGACAGAGTGGAAAAGGAGCGAGTGGGACAGAGTGGAAAAGGAGAGAGAGGGACAAGTGGAAAAGGTGAGAGAGAGACAGACAGAGTGGGAAGTGAGAGAGAACAACAGACAGAGAGGAAAGGGGAGACAGAGAGAGACAGAGTGTGAAAGGAGATAGAGAGACAGTGGGAAAGGAGAGAGAGAGAGGCAGTTGGAAAGGGTGACAGACAGAGTGTGAAAGGAGAGAGAGAGACAGACTGAGTGACAGGAGAGAGAGACAGACAAAGTGGGAAAGGTGAGAGAGAGACAGACAGAGTGGGAAAGGAGAGAGAGACAATGTGGGAAAGCAGAGAGAGACAGAGCGGGAAAGGAGAGAGAGACAGAGCGGGAAAGGAGACAGAAACAGAGCGGGAAAGGAGACAGAACCAGAGCGGGAAAAGAGACAGAAACAGAGCGGGAAAGGAGAGAGAGACAGAGTGGGAAAGGGGAGAGAGAGTGACAGAGGGAGAAAGGGGAGAGAGAGAGGGACAGAGTGGAAAAGGAGAGAGAGAGAGAGAGACAGAGTGGGAAAGCAGAGAGAGAGACAGAGTGGGAAAGGAGAGAGAGAGACAGAGTGGGAAAGGAGAGAGAGAGACAGAGTGGGAAAAGAGAGAGAGAGAGAGACAGAGTGGGGAAGGAGAGAGAGACATTTTGCAAAAGGAGAGAGAGAGACAGAGTGGAAAAGGAGAGAGAGGGACAGAGTGGAAAAGGAGAGAGAGGGACAAGTGGAAAAGGAGAGAGAGAGAGAGAGAGACAGAGTGGAAAAGAAGAGACAGAGAGAGACAGAGTGGAAAAGGTGAGAGAGAGAGTGACAGACAGAGTGGGAAGTGAGAGAGAACAACAGACAGAGTGGAAAGGGGAGACAGAGAGAGACAGAGTGTGAAAGGAGAGAGAGAGACAGATTGTAAACGGAGATAGAGAGACAGAATGGGAAAGGAGAGAGAGAGAGAGGAGTGAAAGGAGAGAGAGAGAGACAGTGGGAAAGGAGATAGAGAGACAGTGGGAAAGGAGAGAGAGAGATGCAGTTGGAAAGGGTGACAGACAGAGTGGGAAAGGAGAGAGAGAGACAGACAGAGTGGGAAAGGTGAGAGAGAGAGACAGACAGTGGGAAAGGAGAGAGAGACAATGTGGGAAAGCAGAGAGAGACAGAGCGGGAAAGGAGAGAGAGACAGAGCGGGAAAGGAGAGAGAGACAGAGCGGGAAAGGAGAGAGAGACACAGTGGGAAAGGGGAGTGAGAGTGACAGAGGGAGAAAGGGGAGAGAGAGAGGGACAGAGTGGAAAAGGAGAGAGAGAGAGAGAGAGACAGAGTGGGAAAGCAGAGAGAGAGAGACAGAGTGGGAAAGGAGAGAGAGAGACAGCGGGATAGGAGAGAGATAGAGAGACAGTGGGAAATTTCAAAGAGAGACAGTGGGAAAGGAGAAGGAGAAACAGTGGGAAAGGAGGAAGAGAGAGAGATGATGGGAAAGGAGAGAATGGGAAAGGAGAGTGAGAGAGAGAGGAGTGAAAGGAGAGAGAGAGACAGTGGGAAAGGTGATAGAGAGACAGTGGGAAAGGAGAGAGAGAGAGGCAGTTGGAAAGGGTGACAGACAGAGAGACAGACTGAGGGACAGGAGAGAGAGACAGACAGAGTGGGAAAAGTGAGAGAGAGACAGACAGAGTGGGAAAGGAGAGAGAGACAATGAGGGAAAGCAGAGAGAGACAGAGCGTGAAAGGACAGAGAGACAGAGTGGGAAAGGAGAGAGAGACAGAGTGGGAAAGGGGAGAGAGGGACAGAATGGAAAAGGAGAGAGAGGGACAAGTGGAAAAGGAGAGAGAGAGAGACAGAGTGGAAAAGAGAGACAGAGATACAGACAGAATGGGAAAGGAGAGAGAGACAGAGTGGGAAAGGAGAGAGGCAGAGTGGGAAAGGAGAGAGAGAGACAGAGTGGGAAAGTAGAGAGAGAGACAGAGTGTGAAAGGAGAGAGAGAGACAGAGTGGGAAAGGAGAGAGAGAGAGACAGAGTGGGAAAGGAGAGAGAGAGAGACAGAGTGGGAAAGGAGAGAGAGACAGCATGCAAAAGGAGAGAGAGAGACAGAGTGGAAAGGAGAGAGAGGGACAGAGTGGAAAAGGAGAGAGAGAGAGAGAGACAGAGTGGGAAAGCAGAGAGAGAGACAGAGTGGGAAAGCAGAGAGAGAGACAGAGTGGGAAAGGAGAGAGAGAGACAGAGTGGGAAAGGAGAAAGAGACAGTGGTAAAGGAGAGCGAGAAACAGTGCGAATGGAGAGAGAGAGACAGTGGGAAAGGAGAGAGAAAGATATGAATGGGAAAGGAGAGAGAGTGTGTGAAAGGAGAGAGAGCGAGTGGAAAGGAGAGAGAGAAAGAGAGACACAGATTTGGAAAGGAGAGAGAGAGAGGCAGTGGGAAAGGAGAGACAGACAGATTGCGAAAGGAGAGAGAGAGACAGACAGAGTGGGAAAGGGGGGAGAGAGAGACACTGGGGAAGGAGGGAGAGAGAGACAGACAGAGTGGGAAAGGAGAGAGAGAGAGACAGACAGACAGAGTGGGAAATAAGTGAGAGAGACAGACAGACAGAGTGGGAAAGGAGAGAGATACAGAGTGGGAGAGGATAGAGAGACAGTGTGGGAAAGGATAGAGAGACAGTATGGGAAAGGATAGAGAGACAGTATGGGAAAGGATAGAGAGACAGAGCGGGAAAGCAGAGAGAGACAGAGCGGGAAAGGAGAGAGAGAGACAGAGTGGGAAAGGAGAGAGAGACAGAGCGGGAAAGGAGAGAGAGACAGAGCGGGAAAGGAGAGAGAGACAGAGCGGGAAAGGAGAGAGAGACAGAGTGGGAAAGGAGAGACAGAGTGGGAGAGGGCGGAGAGAGAGAAACAGTGGGCAAGGATGGAGAGAGAGACAGACAGAGCGGGAAACGAGAGAGAGACAGACAGACAGAGTGGGAAATAAGTGAGAGAGACAGACAGACAGAGTGGGAAAGGAGAGAGAGAGACAGAGTGGGAAAGGATAGAGAGACAGTTTGGGAAAGGATAGAGAGACAGTATGGGAAAGGATAGAGAGACAGAGTGGGAAAGCAGAGAGAGACAGAGCGGGAAAGGAGAGAGAGACAGAGAGGGAAAGGAGAGAGAGACAGAGCGGGAAAGGAGAGAGAGACAGAGCGGGAAAGGAGAGAGAGAGAGGCAGTGGGAAAGGAGAGACAGACAGATTGGGAAAGGAGAGAGAGAGACAGACAGAGTGGGAAAGGGGGGAGAGAGAGTCACTGGGGAAGGAGGGAGAGAGAGACAGACAGAGTGGGAAAGGAGAGAGAGAGAGACAGACAGACAGAGTGGGAAATAAGTGAGAGAGACAGACAGACAGAGTGGGAAAGGAGAGAGAGACAGAGTGGGAGAGGATAGAGAGACAGTATGGGAAAGGATAGAGAGACAGAGTGGGAAAGCAGAGAGAGACAGAGCGGGAAAGGCGAGAGAGACAGTGTGGGAAAGGAGAGAGAGACAGACAGACAGAGTGGGAAATAAGTGAGAGAGACAGACAGACAGATTGGGAAAGGAGAGAGAGAGAGACAGACAGACAGAGTGGGAAATAAGTGAGAGAGACAGACAGACAGAGTGGGAAAGGAGAGAGAGACAGAGTGGGAAAGGAGAGAGAGACAGACAGACAGAGTGGGAAATAAGTGAGAGAGACAGACAGACAGATTGGGAAAGGAGAGAGAGAGACAGACTGAGTGGGAAAGCGGGGAGAGAGAGACACTGGGGAAGGAGGGAGAGAGAGACAGACAGAGTGGGAAAGGAGAGAGAGAGAGACAGACAGACAGAGTGTGAAATAAGTGAGAGAGACAGACAGACAGAGTGGGAAAGGAGAGAGAGACAGAGTGGGAAAGGAGAGAGAGACAGAGTGGGAAAGGAGAGAGAGACAATGTGGGAAAGGAGAGAGAGACAATGTGGGAAAGGAGAGAGAGACAGAGTGGGAAAGGAGAGAGAGACAGAGTGGGAAAGGAGAGAAAGACAGAGTGGGAAAGGGGAGAGAGAGGGACAGAGGGAGAAAGGAGAGAGAGAGGGACAGAGTGGAAAAGGAGAGAGAGAGAGAGACAGAGTGGGAAAGGAGAGAGAGAAAGCCTGCAAAAGGAGAGAGAGAGACAGAGTGGAAAAGGAGAGAGAGGGACAGAGTGGAAAAGGCGAGAGACAGAGATACAGACAGATCCGAAAAGAGAGAGAGACAGAGTGGGAAAGGAGAGAGAGACAGAGTAGGAAAGGAGAGAGGCAGAGTGGGAAAGGAGAGAGAGAGACAGAGAGGGAAAGGAGAGAGAGAGACAGAGTGGGAAAGGAGAGAGAGAGACAGAGTGGGAAAGGAGAGAGAGAGACAGAGTGGGAAAGGAGAGAGAGAGACAGAGTGGGAAAGGAGAGAGAGAGACAGAGTGGGAAAGGAGAGAGAGAGAGAGGCAGTGAGAAAGGAGAGACAGACAGAGTGGGAATGGAGAGAGAGAGAGAGACAGACAGACAGAGTGGGAAATAAGTGAGAGAGACAGACAGACAAAGTGGGAAAGGAGAGAGAGAGACAGAGTGGGAGAGGATAGAGAGACAGTGTGGGAAAGGATAGAGAGACAGAGTGGGAAAGCAGAGAGAGACAGAGCGGGAAAGCAGAGAGAGACAGAGCGGGAAAGGAGAGAGAGACAGAGCGGGAAAGGACAGAGAGACAGAGCGGGAAAGGACAGAGAGACAGAGCGGGAAAGGACAGAGAGACAGAGCGGGAATGGACAGAGAGAGGGACAGAGTGGGAATGGAGAGAGGGAGGGACAGAGTAGAAAAGGAAAGAGACAGAGTGGAAAAGGAGAGAGGGAGACAGTTTGGAAAAGGAGAAAGAGAGAGGGACAGAGTGGAAAAGGAGAGAGAGAGAGAGAGACAGACAGAGTGGAAAAGGAGAGAGAGAGAGAGTGGAAAATGAGAGAGCAACAGAGTGGGAAGTGAGAGAGAACAACAGACAGAGTGGGAAAGGGGAGACAGAGAGAGACAGAGTGGGAAAAGAGAGAGAGACAGAGTGTGAAAGGAGAGAGAGAGACAGAGTGGGAAAGGATAGAGAGACAGTGTGGGAAAGGAGAGAGGGACAGAGTGGGAAAGGATAGAGAGACAGAGCGGGAAAGGAGAGAGAGACTGAGTGGGAAAGGAGAGAGAGACAGCGTGCAAAAGGAGAGAGAGAGACAGAGTGGAAAAGGAGAGAGAGGGACAGAGTGGAAAAGGAGAGAGAGAGAGAGAGACAGAGTGGGAAAGGAGAGAGAGAGACAGAGTGGAAAAGGAGAGAGAGGGACAGAGTGGATAAGGAGAGAGAGAGAGAGACTGAGTGGGAAAGGAGAGAGAGACAGCGTGCAAAAGGAGAGAGAGAGACAGTGTGGAAAAGGAGAGAGAGGGACAGAGTGGAAAAGGAGAGAGAGAGACAGAGTGGGAAAGGAGAGAGAGAGAGAGACAGAGTGGAAAAGGTGAGAGAGAGAGAGACAGACAGAGTGGGAAAGGTGAGAGAGAGAGAGACAGACAGAGTGGGAAAGGTGAGAGAGAGACAGACAGAGTGGGAAAGGAGAGAGAGACAGAGCGGGAAAGGAGAGAGAAACAGAGCGGGATAGGAGAGAGAGACAGAGTTGGAAAGGGGAGAGAGAGTGACAGAGGGAGAAAGGAGAGAGAGAGGGACAGAGTGGAAAAGGAGAGAGAGAGAGAGAGACAGAGTGGGAAAGGAGAGAGAGACAGAGTGGAAAAGAAGAGAGAGAGAGAGACAGAGTGGAAAAGGTGAGAGAGAGAGAGACAGACAGAGTGGGAAGTGAGAGAGAACAACAGACAGAGTGGAAAGGGGAGACAGAGAGAGACAGAGTGTGAAAGGAGATAGAGAGACAGAGTGTGAAAGGAGATAGAGACACAGAGTGGGAAAGTAGAGAGAGAGAGAGAGGAGTGAAAGCAGAGAGAGAGACAGTGGGAAAGGAGATAGAGAGACAGTGGGAAAGGAGAGAGAGGGAGGCAGTTGGAAAGGGTGACAGACAGAGTGTGAAAGGAGAGAGAGAGACAGACTGAGGGACAGGAGAGAGAGACAGACAGAGTGGGAAAGGTGAGAGAGAGACAGAGAGAGTGGGAAAGGAGAGAGAGACAGAGCGGGAAAGGAGAGAGAAACAGAGCGGGATAGGAGAGAGAGACAGAGTGGGAAAGGGGAGAGAGAGTGACAGAGGGAGAAAGGAGAGAGAGAGACAGAGTGGAAAAGGAGAGAGAGTGAGAGAGACAGAGGGGAAAGCAGAGAGAGAGAGAGAGTGGGAAAGGAGAGAGAGAGACAGAGTGGGAAAGGAGAGAGAGACAGCATGCAAAAGGAGAGAGAGAGACAGAGTGGAAAAGGAGAGAGAGGGACAAGTGGAAAAGGAGAGAGAGAGAGAGAGACAGAGTGGAAAAGAAGAGAGAGAGAGAGACAGAGTGAAAAAGGCGAGAGACAGAGATACAGACAGAGTCCGAAAGGAGAGAGAGACAGAGTGGGAAAGTTCAAAGATAGACAGTGGGAAAGGAGAAGGAGAAATAGTGGGAAAGGAGAAAGAGAAGTGGGAAAGGAGAGAGAGAGAGAGATGATGGGAAAGGAGAGAGAGTATGGGAAAGGAGAGAGAGAGAGACTGTGGGAAAGGAGATAGAGAGACAGTGGGAAAGGAAAGAGAGAGAGACAGTGGGAAAGGGTGACAGACAGAGTGGGAAAGGAGAGAGAGAGACAGACTGAGGGACAGGAGAGAGAGACAGACAGAGTGGGAAAGGTGAGAGAGAGACAGACAGAGTGGGAAAGCAAAGAGAGACAATGTGGGAAAGCAGAGAGAGACAGAGTGGGAATGGAGAGAGAGACAGAACGGGAAAGGAGAGGGAAACAGAGCGGGAAAGGAGAGAGGGACAGAGTGGGAAAGAAGAGAGAGAGGAACAGAGTGGAAAAGGAGAGAGACAGAGTGGAAAAGGAGAGAGAGAGAGAGAGAGTGGAAAATGAGAGAGCAAGAGAGTGGGAAAGGAGTGACAGAGAGACAGACAGAATGGGAAAGGAGAGAGAGACAGATTGGGAAATGAGAGAGAAGCAGAGTGGGAAAGGAGAGAGAGAGAGTGGTAAAGGGGAGAGAGGGACAGAGTGGAAAAGGAGAGAGAGAGAGACAGAGTGGGAAAGGAGAGAGAGAGAGACAGAGTGGTAAAGGAGAGAGAGAGACAGATTGGGAAAGGAGAGAGAGAGACAGAGTGGGAAAGGAGAGAGAGACAGATTGGAAAAGGAGAGAGAGACAGAGTGGAAAAGGAGAGAGAGAGAGAGACAGAGTGGAAAGGAGAGAGGGACAGAGTGGGAAAGCAGAGAGAGACAGAGTCCGAAAGGAGACAGAGACAGAGTGGGAAAGGAGAGAGAGACAGAGTAGGAAAGGAGAGAGGCAGAGTAGGAAAGGAGAGAAAGAGACAGAGTGGGAAAGGAGAGAGAGAGACAGAGTGGGAAAGGAGAGAGAGAGAGACAGAGTGGGAAAGGAGAGAGAGAGACAGAGTGGGAAAGGAGAGAGAGAGACAGAGTGGGAAAGGAGAGAGAGAGACAGAGTGGGAAAGGAGAGAGAGAGAGACAGAGCGGGAAAAGAGAGAGAGAGACAGAGCGGGAAAGGAGAGAGAGACAGAACGGGAAAGGAGAGAGAGACAGAGCGGGAAAGGAGAGAGAGACAGAGCGGGAAAGGAGATAGAGACAGATTGGAAAATGAGAGAGAGACAGAGTGGAAAATGAGAGAGCGAGAGAGAGACTGGGAAAGGAGAGAGAGACAGAGTGGGAAAGCAGAGAGAGACAGAGTGGGAAAGCAGAGAGTGAGGGGGAAAGGAGAGAGAGAGACAGTGGGATAGGAGAGAGAGAGAGAGACAGTGGGAAAGTTGAAAGATAGACAGTGGGAAAGGAGAAGGAGAAATAGTGGGAAAGGAGAAAGAGAAGTGGGAAAGGAGAGAGAGAGAGAGATGATGGGAAAGGAGAGAGAGTATGGGAAAGGAGAGAGAGAGACAGAGTGGGAAAGGAGAGAGAGAGAGGAGTGAAAGGAGAGAGAGAGACTGTGGGAAAGGAAAGAGAGAGAGACAGTGGGAAAGGGTGACAGACAGAGTGGGAAAGGAGAGAGAGAGACAGATTGGGAAAGGAGAGAGAGAGACAGAGTGGGAAAGGAGAGAGAGACAGATTGGAAAAGGAGAGAGAGACAGAGTGGAAAAGGAGAGAGAGAGAGAGAGACAGAGTGGAAAGGAGAGAGGGACAGAGTGGGAAAGCAGAGAGAGACAGAGTCCGAAAGGAGACAGAGACAGAGTGGGAAAGGAGAGAGAGAGAGAGACAGAGTGAAAAAGGCGAGAGACAGAGATACAGACAGAGTCCGAAAGGAGAGAGAGACAGAGTGGGAAAGGAGAGAGAGACAGAGTAGGAAAGGAGAGAGGCAGAGTGGGAAAGGAGAGAGAGAGACAGAGTGGGAAAGGAGAGAGAGAGAGACAGAGTGGGAAAGGAGAGAGAGAGACAGAGTGGGAAAGGAGAGAGAGAGACAGAGCGGGAAAAGAGAGAGAGAGACAGAGCGGGAAAGGAGAGAGAGACAGAGCGGGAAAGGAGAGAGAGACAGAGCGGGAAAGGAGATAGAGACAGATTGGAAAACGAGAGAGAGACAGAGTGGAAAATGAGAGCGAGAGAGAGAGACTGGGAAAGGAGAGAGAGACAGAGTGGGAAAGCAGAGAGAGACAGAGTGGGAAAGCAGAGAGTGAGGGGGAAAGGAGAGAGAGAGACAGTGGGATAGGAGAGAGAGAGAGAGACAGTGGGAAAGTTGAAAGATAGACAGTGGGAAAGGAGAAGGAGAAATAGTGGGAAAGGAGAAAGAGAAGTGGGAAAGGAGAGAGAGAGAGAGATGATGGGAAAGGAGAGAGAGTATGGGAAAGGAGAGAGAGAGAGACTGTGGGAAAGGAGATAGAGAGACAGTGGGAAAGGAAATAGAGAGAGACAGTGGGAAAGGGTGACAGACAGAGTGGGAAAGGAGAGAGAGAGACAGACTGAGGGACAGGAGAGAGAGACAGACAGAGTGGGAAAGGCGAGAGAGAGACAGACAGAGTGGGAAAGCAAAGAGAGACAATGTGGGAAAGCAGAGAGAGACAGAGTGGGAATGGAGAGAGAGACAGAACGGGAAAGGAGAGGGAAACAGAGCGGGAAAGGAGAGAGGGACAGAGTGGGAAAGAAGAGAGAGAGGAACAGAGTGGAAAAGGAGAGAGACAGAGTGGAAAAGGAGAGAGAGAGAGAGTGAGTGGAAAATGAGAGAGCAAGAGAGTGGGAAAGGAGTGACAGAGAGACAGACAGAATGGGAAAGGAGAGAGAGACAGATTGGGAAATGAGAGAGAAGCAGAGTGGGAAAGGAGAGAGAGAGAGTGGTAAAGGGGAGAGAGGGACAGAGTGGAAAAGGAGAGAGAGAGAGACAGAGTGGGAAAGGAGAGAGAGAGAGACAGAGTGGGAAAGGAGAGAGAGAGAGACAGAGTGGTAAAGGAGAGAGAGAGACAGATTGGGAAAGGAGAGAGAGAGACAGAGTGGGAAAGGAGAGAGAGACAGATTGGAAAAGGAGAGAGAGACAGAGTGGAAAAGGAGAGAGAGAGAGAGACAGAGTGGAAAGGAGAGAGGGACAGAGTGGGAAAGCAGAGAGAGACAGAGTCCGAAAGGAGACAGAGACAGAGTGGGAAAGGAGAGAGAGACAGAGTAGGAAAGGAGAGAGGCAGAGCGGGAAAGGAGAGAGAGAGACAGAGTGGGAAAGGAGAGAGAGAGACAGAGTGGGAAAGGAGAGAGAGAGACAGAGTGGGAAAAGAGAGAGAGAGACAGAGCGGGAAAGGAGAGAGAGACAGAGCGGGAAAGGAGAGAGAGACAGAGCAGGAAAGGAGATAGAGACAGATTGGAAAACGAGAGAGAGACAGAGTGGAAAATGAGAGAGAGAGAGAGAGACTGGGAAAGGAGAGAGAGACAGAGTGGGAAAGCAGAGAGAGACAGAGTGGGAAAGCAGAGAGTGAGGGGGAAAGGAGAGAGAGAGACAGTGGGATAGGAGAGAGAGAGAGAGACAGTGGGAAAGTTGAAAGATAGACAGTGGGAAAGGAGAAGGAGAAATAGTGGGAAAGGAGAAAGAGAAGTGGGAAAGGAGAGAGAGAGAGAGATGATGGGAAAGGAGAGAGAGTATGGGAAAGGAGAGAGAGAGAGACTGTGGGAAAGGAGATAGAGAGACAGTGGGAAAGGAAAGAGAGAGAGACAGTGGGAAAGGGTGACAGACAGAGTGGGAAAGGAGAGAGAGACAGACTGAGGGACAGGAGAGAGAGACAGAACGGGAAAGGAGAGGGAAACAGAGCGGGAAAGGAGAGAGGGACAGAGTGGGAAAGAAGAGAGAGAGGAACAGAGTGGAAAAGGAGAGAGACAGAGTGGAAAAGGAGAGAGAGAGAGAGAGAGTGGAAAATGAGAGAGCAAGAGAGTGGGAAAGGAGTGACAGAGAGACAGACAGAATGGGAAAGGAGAGAGAGACAGATTGGGAAATGAGAGAGAAGCAGAGTGGGAAAGGAGAGAGAGAGAGTGGTAAAGGGGAGAGAGGGACAGAGTGGAAAAGGAGAGAGAGAGAGACAGAGTGGGAAAGGAGAGAGAGAGAGACAGAGTGGGAAAGGAGAGAGAGAGAGACAGAGTGGTAAAGGAGAGAGAGAGACAGATTGGGAAAGGAGAGAGAGACAGATTGGAAAAGGAGAGAGAGACAGAGTGGAAAAGGAGAGAGAGAGAGAGACAGAGTGGAAAGGAGAGAGGGACAGAGTGGGAAAGCAGAGAGAGACAGAGTCCGAAAGGAGACAGAGACAGAGTGGGAAAGGAGAGAGAGACAGAGTAGGAAAGGAGAGAGGCAGAGCGGGAAAGGAGAGAGAGAGACAGAGTGGGAAAGGAGAGAGAGAGACAGAGTGGGAAAGGAGAGAGAGAGACAGAGTGGGAAAAGAGAGAGAGAGACAGAGCGGGAAAGGAGAGAGAGACAGAGCGGGAAAGGAGAGAGAGACAGAGCAGGAAAGGAGATAGAGACAGATTGGAAAACGAGAGAGAGACAGAGTGGAAAATGAGAGAGAGAGAGAGAGACTGGGAAAGGAGAGAGAGACAGAGTGGGAAAGCAGAGAGAGACAGAGTGGGAAAGCAGAGAGTGAGGGGGAAAGGAGAGAGAGAGACAGTGGGATAGGAGAGAGAGAGAGAGACAGTGGGAAAGTTGAAAGATAGACAGTGGGAAAGGAGAAGGAGAAATAGTGGGAAAGGAGAAAGAGAAGTGGGAAAGGAGAGAGAGAGAGAGATGATGGGAAAGGAGAGAGAGTATGGGAAAGGAGAGAGAGAGAGACTGTGGGAAAGGAGATAGAGAGACAGTGGGAAAGGAAAGAGAGAGAGACAGTGGGAAAGGGTGACAGACAGAGTGGGAAAGGAGAGAGAGACAGACTGAGGGACAGGAGAGAGAGACAGACAGAGTGGGAAAGGTGAGAGAGAGACAGACAGACAGAGTGGGAAAGGGGGAAGAGAGAGAGACAGACAGAATGGGAAAGGGGGAAGAGAGAGAGACAGTGGGGAAGGAGGGAGAAACAGACAGACAGAGTGGGAAATAAGTGAGAGAGATAGACAGACAGAGTGGGAAAGGAGAGAGAGAGACAGAGTGGGAAAGGATAGAGAGACAGTATGGGAAAGGATAGAGAGACAGTATGGGAAAGGATAGAGAGACAGTATGGGAAAGGATAGAGAGACAGAGCGGGAAAGCAGAGAGAGACAGAGCGGGAAAGGAGAAGTGGGAAAGGAGAGGGAGAGAGAATTGATGGGAAAGGAGAGAGAGTATGGGAAAGGAGAGAGAGAGACAGAGTGGGAAAGGAGAGAGAGAGAGGAGTGAAAGGAGAGAGAGAGACTGTGGGAAAGGAGATAGAGAGACAGTGGGAAAGGAAAGAGAGAGAGACAGTGGGAAAGGGTGACAGACAGAGTGGGAAAGGAGAGAGAGAGACAGACAGAGTGGGAAAGCAAAGAGAGACAATGTGGGAAAGCAGAGAGAGACAGAGTGGGAATGGAGAGAGAGACAGAACGGGAAAGGAGAGAGAAACAGAGCGGGAAAGGAGAGAGGGACAGAGTGGGAAAGAAGAGAGAGAGGAACAGAGTGGAAAAGGAGAGAGACAGAGTGGAAAAGGAGAGAGAGAGAGAGAGTGGAAAATGAGAGAGCAAGAGTGTGGGAAAGGAGTGACAGAGAGACAGACAGAATGGGAAAGGAGAGAGAGACAGATTGGGAAATGAGAGAGAAGCAGAGTGGGAAAGGAGAGAGAGAGAGAGTGGTAAAGGAGAGAGAGGGACAGAGTGGAAAAGCAGAGAGAGAGAGACAGAGTGGGAAAGGAGAGAGAGAGAGACAGAGTGGTAAAGGAGAGAGAGAGACAGATTGGGAAAGGAGAGAGAGAGACAGAGTGGGAAAGGAGAGAGAGACAGATTGGAAAAGGAGAGAGAGACAGAGTGGAAAAGGAGAGAGAGAGAGAGACAGAGTGGAAAGGAGAGAGGGACAGAGTGGGAAAGCAGAGAGTGACAGAGTGGAAAAGGAGAGAGAGAGACAGTGGGATAGGAGAGAGATAGAGAGACAGTGGGAAAGTTCAAAGAGAGACAGTGGGAAAGGAGAAGGAGAAACAGTGGGAAAGGAGAAAGAGAGAGAGATGATGGGAAAGGAGAGAATGGGAAAGGAGAGAGCAGAGTGGGAAAGGAGAGAGAGAGAGAGGAGTGAAAGGAGAGAGAGAGACAGTGCGAAAGGAGATAGAGAGACAGTGGGAAAGGAGAGAGAGAGAGGCAGTTGGAAAGGGTGACAGACAGAGAGACAGACTGAGGGACAGGAGAGAGAGACAGACAGAGTGGGAAAAGTGAGAGAGAGACAGACAGAGTGGGAAAGGAGAGAGAGACAATGAGGGAAAGCAGAGAGAGACAGAGCGTGAAAGGACAGAGAGACAGAGTGGGAAAGGAGAGAGAGACAGAGTGGGAAAGGGGAGAGAGGGACAGAATGGAAAAGGAGAGAGAGGGACAAGTGGAAAAGGAGAGAGAGAGAGACAGAGTGGAAAAGAAGAGAGACAGAGATACAGACAGAATGGGAAAGGAGAGAGGCAGAGTGTGAAAGGAGAGAGAGAGACAGAGTGGGAAAGGAGAGAGAGAGAGACAGAGTGGGAAAGGAGAGAGAGACAGCATGCAAAAGGAGAGAGAGAGACAGAGTGGAAAGGAGAGAGAGGGACAGAGTGGAAAAGGAGAGAGAGAGAGAGAGACAGAGTGGGAAAGCAGAGAGAGAGACAGAGTGGGAAAGCAGAGAGAGAGACAGAGTGGGAAAGCAGAGAGAGAGACAGAGTGGGAAAGGAGAGAGAGAGACAGAGTGGGAAAGGAGAGAGAGAGACAGAGTGGGAAAGGAGAGATTGACAGCATGCAAAAGGAGAGAGAGAGACAGAGTGGAAAAGGAGCGAGAGGGACAGAGTGGAAAAGGAGAGAGAGGGACAAGTGGAAAAGGTGAGAGAGAGACAGACAGAGTGGGAAGTGAGAGAGAACAACTGACAGAGTGGAAAGGGGAGACAGAGAGAGACAGAGTGTGAAAGGAGATAGAGAGACAGTGGGAAAGGAGAGAGAGAGAGGCAGTTGGAAAGGGTGACAGACAGAGTGTGAAAGGAGAGAGAGAGACAGACTGAGGGACAGGAGAGAGAGACAGACAGAGTGGGAAAGGTGAGAGAGAGACAGACAGAGTGGGAAAGGAGAGAGAGACAATGTGGGAAAGGAGAGAGAGACAGAGCGGGAAAGGAGAGAGAGACAGAGCGGGAAAGGAGACAGAACCAGAGCGGGAAAGGAGACAGAACCAGAGCGGGAAAGGAGACAGAAACAGAGCGGGAAAGGAGAGAGAGACAGAGTGGGAAAGGGGAGAGAGAGTGACAGAGGGAGAAAGGGGAGAGAGAGAGGGACAGAGTGGAAAAGGAGAGAGAGAGAGAGAGACAGAGTGGGAAAGCAGAGAGAGAGACAGAGTGGGAAAGGAGAGAGAGAGACAGAGTGGGAAAGGAGAGAGAGAGACAGAGTGGGAAAGGAGAGAGAGAGAGAGACAGAGTGGGGAAGGAGAGAGAGACATTTTGCAAAAGGAGAGAGAGAGACAGAGTGGAAAAGGAGAGAGAGGGACAGAGTGGAAAAGGAGAGAGAGGGACAAGTGGAAAAGGAGAGAGAGAGAGAGAGAGACAGAGTGGAAAAGAAGAGACAGAGAGAGACAGAGTGGAAAAGGTGAGAGAGAGAGTGACAGACAGAGTGGGAAGTGAGAGAGAACAACAGACAGAGTGGAAAGGGGAGACAGAGAGAGACAGAGTGTGAAAGGAGAGAGAGAGACAGATTGTAAACGGAGATAGAGAGACAGAATGGGAAAGGGAGAGAGAGAGAGAGGAGTGAAAGGAGAGAGAGAGAGACAGTGGGAAAGGAGATAGAGAGACAGTGGGAAAGGAGAGAGAGAGATGCAGTTGGAAAGGGTGACAGACAGAGTGGGAAAGGAGAGAGAGAGACAGACAGAGTGGGAAAGGTGAGAGAGAGAGACAGACAGAGTGGGAAAGGAGAGAGAGACAATGTGGGAAAGCAGAGAGAGACAGAGCGGGAAAGGAGAGAGAGACAGAGCGGGAAAGGAGAGAGAGACAGAGCGGGAAAGGAGAGAGAGACA
This sequence comes from Carcharodon carcharias, assembly GCF_017639515.1. NCBI lineage: Eukaryota > Metazoa > Chordata > Chondrichthyes > Lamniformes > Lamnidae > Carcharodon > Carcharodon carcharias. Next base: position 53,411,155 of record NC_054479.1, on the reverse strand, counting down.
GAGCGGGAAAGGAGAGAGAGACAGAGCGGGAAAGGAGAGAGAGACACAGTGGGAAAGGGGAGAGAGAGTGACAGAGGGAGAAAGGGGAGAGAGAGAGGGACAGAGTGGAAAAGGAGAGAGAGAGAGAGAGAGACAGAGTGGGAAAGCAGAGAGAGAGAGACAGAGTGGGAAAGGAGAGAGAGAGACAGTGGGATAGGAGAGAGATAGAGAGACAGTGGGAAAGTTCAAAGAGAGACAGTGGGAAAGGAGAAGGAGAAACAGTGGGAAAGGAGGAAGAGAGAGAGATGATGGGAAAGGAGAGAATGGGAAAGGAGAGTGAGAGAGAGAGGAGTGAAAGGAGAGAGAGAGACAGTGGGAAAGGTGATAGAGAGACAGTGGGAAAGGAGAGAGAGAGAGGCAGTTGGAAAGGGTGACAGACAGAGAGACAGACTGAGGGACAGGAGAGAGAGACAGACAGAGTGGGAAAAGTGAGAGAGAGACAGACAGAGTGGGAAAGGAGAGAGAGACAATGAGGGAAAGCAGAGAGAGACAGAGCGTGAAAGGACAGAGAGACAGAGTGGGAAAGGAGAGAGAGACAGAGTGGGAAAGGGGAGAGAGGGACAGAATGGAAAAGGAGAGAGAGGGACAAGTGGAAAAGGAGAGAGAGAGAGACAGAGTGGAAAAGAGAGACAGAGATACAGACAGAATGGGAAAGGAGAGAGAGACAGAGTGGGAAAGGAGAGAGGCAGAGTGGGAAAGGAGAGAGAGAGACAGAGTGGGAAAGTAGAGAGAGAGACAGAGTGTGAAAGGAGAGAGAGAGACAGAGTGGGAAAGGAGAGAGAGAGAGACAGAGTGGGAAAGGAGAGAGAGACAGCATGCAAAAGGAGAGAGAGAGACAGAGTGGAAAGGAGAGAGAGGGACAGAGTGGAAAAGGAGAGAGAGAGAGAGAGACAGAGTGGGAAAGCAGAGAGAGAGAGACAGAGTGGGAAAGCAGAGAGAGAGACAGAGTGGGAAAGGAGAGAGAGAGACAGAGTGGGAAAGGAGAGAGAGAGACAGAGTGGGAAAGGAGAGAGAGAGACAGAGTGGGAAAGGAGAGATTGACAGCATGCAAAAGGAGAGAGAGAGACAGAGTGGAAAAGGAGCGAGAGGGACAGAGTGGAAAAGGAGAGAGAGGGACAAGTGGAAAAGGTGAGAGAGAGACAGACAGAGTGGGAAGTGAGAGAGAACAACAGACAGAGTGGAAAGGGGAGACAGAGAGAGACAGAGTGTGAAAGGAGATAGAGAGACAGTGGGAAAGGAGAGAGAGAGAGGCAGTTGGAAAGGGTGACAGACAGAGCGTGAAAGGAGAGAGAGAGACAGACTGAGGGACAGGAGAGAGAGACAATGTGGGAAAGCAGAGAGAGACAGAGCGGGAAAGGAGAGAGAGACAGAGCGGGAAAGGAGAGAGTGACAGAGCGGGAAAGGAGACAGAAACAGAGCGGGAAAGGAGAGAGAGACAGAGTGGGAAAGGGGAGAGAGAGTGACAGAGGGAGAAAGGGGAGAGAGAGAGGGACAGAGTGGAAAAGGAGAGAGAGAGAGAGAGACAGAGTGGGAAAGCAGAGAGAGAGACAGAGTGGGAAAGGAGAGAGAGAGACAGAGTGGGAAAGGAGAGAGAGAGACAGAGTGGGAAAGGAGAGAGAGAGAGAGACAGAGTGGGGAAGGAGAGAGAGACATTTTGCAAAAGGAGAGAGAGAGACAGAGTGGAAAAGGAGAGAGAGGGACAGAGTGGAAAAGGAGAGAGAGGGACAAGTGGAAAAGGAGAGAGAGAGAGAGAGAGACAGAGTGGAAAAGAAGAGACAGAGAGAGACAGAGTGGAAAAGGTGAGAGAGAGAGAGACAGACAGAGTGGGAAGTGAGAGAGAACAACAGACAGAGTGGAAAGCGGAGACAGAGAGAGACAGAGTGTGAAAGGAGAGAGAGAGACAGATTGTAAACGGAGATAGAGAGACAGAATGGGAAAGGAGAGAGAGAGAGAGGAGTGAAAGGAGAGAGAGAGAGACAGTGGGAAAGGAGATAGAGAGACAGTGGGAAAGGAGAGAGAGAGATGCAGTTGGAAAGGGTGACAGACAGAGTGGGAAAGGTGAGAGAGAGAGACAGACAGAGTGGGAAAGGAGAGAGAGACAATGTGGGAAAGCAGAGAGAGACAGAGCGGGAAAGGAGAGAGAGACAGAGCGGGAAAGGAGAGAGAGACAGAGCGGGAAAGGAGAGAGAGACACAGTGGGAAAGGGGAGAGAGAGTGACAGAGGGAGAAAGGGGAGAGAGAGAGGGACAGAGTGGAAAAGGAGAGAGAGAGAGAGAGAGACAGAGTGGGAAAGCAGAGAGAGAGAGACAGAGTGGGAAAGGAGAGAGAGAGACAGAGTGGGAAAGGAGAGAGAGACAGCATGCAAAAGGAGAGAGCTAGACAGAGTGGAAAAGGAGAGAGAGCTAGACAGAGTGGAAAAGGAGAGAGAGGGACAAGTGGAAAAGGAGGGAGAGAGAGAGAGGCAGAGTGGAAAAGAAGAGAGAGAGAGAGACAGAGTGGAAAAGGCGAGAGACAGAGATACAGACAGAGTGGGAAAGGAGAGAGAGACAGAGTGGGAAAGGAGAGAGAGACAGAGTAGGAAAGGAGAGAGGCAGAGTGGGAAAGGAGAGAGAGACAGAGTGGGAAAGGAGAGAGAGAGACAGAGTGGGAAAGGAGAGAGAGATACAGAGTGGGAAAAGAGAGAGAGATACAGAGTGGGAAAGGAGAGAGAGAGACAGAGTGTGAAAGGAGAGAGAGAGACTGAATGGGAAAGGAGAGAGAGACTGCGTGCAAAAGGAGAGAGAGAGACAGAGTGGAAAAGGAGAGAGAGGGACAAGTGGAAAAGGAGAGAGAGACAGAGCGGGAAAGAGAGAGAGAGACAGAGCGGGAAAGGAGAGAGAGACAGAGCGGGAAAGGAGATAGAGACAGATTGGAAAACGAGAGAGAGACAGAGTGGAAAATGAGAGAGAGAGAGAGAGACTGGGAAAGGAGAGAGAGACAGAGTGGGAAAGCAGAGAGAGACAGAGTGGGAAAGCAGAGAGTGAGGGGGAAAGGAGAGAGAGAGACAGTGGGATAGGAGAGAGAGAGAGAGAGACAGTGGGAAAGTTCAAAGATAGACAGTGGGAAAGGAGAAGGAGAAATAGTGGGAAAGGAGAAAGAGAAGTGGGAAAGGAGAGAGAGAGAGAGATGATGGGAAAGGAGAGAGAGTATGGGAAAGGAGAGAGAGAGAGACTGTGGGAAAGGAGATAGAGAGACAGTGGGAAAGGAAAGAGAGAGAGACAGTGGGAAAGGGTGACAGACAGAGTGGGAAAGGAGAGAGAGAGACAGACTGAGGGACAGGAGAGAGAGACAGACAGAGTGGGAAAGGTGAGAGAGAGAGAGACAGACAGAGTGGGAAAGCAAAGAGAGACAAAGTGGGAAAGCAGAGAGAGACAGAGTGGGAATGGAGAGAGAGACAGAACGGGAAAGGAGAGGGAAACAGAGCGGGAAAGGAGAGAGGGACAGAGCGGGAAAGGAGAGAGAGACAGAGCGGGAAAGGAGAGAGAGACACAGTGGGAAAGGGGAGAGAGAGTGACAGAGGGAGAAAGGGGAGAGAGAGAGGGACAGAGTGGAAAAGGAGAGAGAGAGACAGACAGACAGAGTGGGAAATAAGTGAGAGAGACAGACAGACAGAGTGGAAAATGAGAGAGAGAGAGAGAGACTGGGAAAGGAGAGAGAGACAGTGGGAAAGCAGAGAGAGACAGAGTGGGAAAGCAGAGAGTGAGGGGGAAAGGAGAGAGAGAGACAGTGGGATAGGAGAGAGAGAGAGAGAGACAGTGGGAAAGTTCAAAGATAGACAGTGGGAAAGGAGAAGGAGAAATAGTGGGAAAGGAGAAAGAGAAGTGGGAAAGGAGAGAGAGAGAGAGATGATGGGAAAGGAGAGAGAGTATGGGAAAGGAGAGAGAGAGAGACTGTGGGAAAGGAGATAGAGAGACAGTGGGAAAGGAAAGAGAGGGAGACAGTGGGAAAGGGTGACAGACAGAGTGGGAAAGGAGAGAGAGAGACAGACTGAGGGACAGGAGAGAGAGACAGACAGAGTGGGAAAGGTGAGAGAGAGAGAGACAGACAGAGTGGGAAAGCAAAGAGAGACAATGTGGGAAAGCAGAGAGAGACAGAGTGGGAATGGAGAGAGAGACAGAACGGGAAAGGAGAGGGAAACAGAGCGGGAAAGGAGAGAGGGACAGAGTGGGAAAGAAGAGAGAGAGGAACAGAGTGGAAAAGGAGAGAGACAGAGTGGAAAAGGAGAGAGAGAGAGAGAGAGAGTGGAAAATGAGAGAGCAAGAGAGTGGGAAAGGAGTGACAGAGAGACAGACAGAATGGGAAAGGAGAGAGAGACAGATTGGGAAATGAGAGAGAAGCAGAGTGGGAAAGGAGAGAGAGAGAGTGGTAAAGGGGAGAGAGGGACAGAGTGGAAAAGGAGAGAGAGAGAGACAGAGTGGGAAAGGAGAGAGAGAGAGACAGAGTGGTAAAGGAGAGAGAGAGACAGATTGGGAAAGGAGAGAGAGAGACAGATTGGGAAAGGAGAGAGAGAGACAGAGTGGGAAAGGAGAGAGAGACAGATTGGAAAAGGAGAGAGAGACAGAGTGGAAAAGGAGAGAGAGAGAGAGACACAGAGTGGAAAGGAGAGAGGGACAGAGTGGGAAAGCAGAGAGAGACAGAGTCCGAAAGGAGACAGAGACAGAGTGGGAAAGGAGAGAGAGACAGAGTAGGAAAGGAGAGAGGCAGAGTGGGAAAGGAGAGAAAGAGACAGAGTGGGAAAGGAGAGAGAGAGACAGAGTGGGAAAGGAGAGAGAGAGACAGAGTGGGAAAGCAGAGAGAGAGACAGAGTGGGAAAGGAGAGAGAGAGACAGAGTGGGAAAGGAGAGAGAGAGACAGAGTGGGAAAGGAGAGAGAGAGAGGAGTGAAAGGAGAGAGAGAGACTGTGGGAAAGGAAAGAGAGAGAGACAGTGGGAAAGGGTGACAGACAGAGTGGGAAAGGAGAGAGAGAGACAGACAGAGTGGGAAAGCAAAGAGAGACAATGTGGGAAAGCAGAGAGAGACAGAGTGGGAATGGAGAGAGAGACAGAACGGGAAAGGAGAGAGAAACAGAGCGGGAAAGGAGAGAGGGACAGAGTGGGAAAGAAGAGAGAGAGGAACAGAGTGGAAAAGGAGAGAGACAGAGTGGAAAAGGAGAGAGAGAGAGAGAGAGTGGAAAATGAGAGAGCAAGAGAGTGGGAAAGGAGTGACAGAGAGACAGACAGAATGGGAAAGGAGAGAGAGACAGATTGGGAAATGAGAGAGAAGCAGAGTGGGAAAGGAGAGAGAGAGAGAGTGGTAAAGGAGAGAGAGGGACAGAGTGGAAAAGCAGAGAGAGAGAGACAGAGTGGGAAAGGAGAGAGAGAGAGACAGAGTGGTAAAGGAGAGAGAGAGACAGATTGGGAAAGGAGAGAGAGAGACAGAGTGGGAAAGGAGAGAGAGACAGATTGGAAAAGGAGAGAGAGACAGAGTGGAAAAGGAGAGAGAGAGAGAGACAGAGTGGAAAGGAGAGAGGGACAGAGTGGGAAAGCAGAGAGTGACAGAGTGGAAAAGGAGAGAGAGAGACAGTGGGATAGGAGGGAGATAGAGAGACAGTGGGAAAGTTCAAAGAGAGACAGTGGGAAAGGAGAAGGAGAAACAGTGGGAAAGGAGAAAGAGAGAGAGATGATGGGAAAGGAGAGAATGGGAAAGGAGAGAGCAGAGTGGGAAAGGAGAGAGAGAGAGAGGAGTGAAAGGAGAGAGAGAGACAGTGCGAAAGGAGATAGAGAGACAGTGGGAAAGGAGAGAGAGAGAGGCAGTTGGAAAGGGTGACAGACAGAGTGGGAAAGGAGAGAGAGAGACAGACTGAGGGACAGGAGAGAGAGACAGACAGAGTGGGAAAGCAGAGAGAGACAATGTGGGAAAGGAGAGAGAGACAGAGCGGGAAAGGAGAGAGTGACAGAGCGGGAAAGGAGAGAGAAACAGAGCGGGAAAGGAGAGACAGAGTGGGAAAGGGGATAGAGAGGGACAGAGTGGGAAAGGAGAGAGAGAGGAACAGAGTGAAAAAGGAGAGAGACAGAGTGGAAAAGGAGAGAGACAGAGTGGAAAAGGAGAGAGACAGAGTGGAAAAGGAGAGAGAGACAGAGTGGGAAAGGAGAGAGAGAGACAGAGTGTGGAAAATGAGAGAGCAACAGAGTGGGAAAGGAGTGACAGAGAGACAGACAGAATGGGAAAGGAGAGACAGAGATACAGAAAGAGTGGGAAAGGAGAGAGAGACAGAGTGGGAAAGGGGATAGAGAGGGACAGCGTGGGAAAGGAGAGAGAGAGGAACAGAGTGAAAAAGGAGAGAGACAGAGTGGAAAAGGAGAGAGACAGAGTGGAAAAGGAGAGAGAGACAGAGTGGGAAAGGAGAGAGAGAGACAGAGTGTGGAAAATGAGAGAGCAACAGAGTGGGAAAGGAGTGACAGAGAGACAGACAGAATGGGAAAGGAGAGACAGAGATACAGAAAGAGTGGGAAAGGAGAGAGAGACAGAGTGGGAAATGAGAGAGAAGCAGAGTGTGAAATGAGAGAGAAGCAGAATGGGAAAGGAGAGAGAGACAGAGTGGGAAAGGAGAGAGAGATACAGATTTGGAAAGGAGAGAGAGAGACAGAGTGGGAAAGGAGAGAGAGAGAGAGAGTGGAAAATGAGAGAGCAAGAGAGTGGGAAAGGAGTGACAGAGAGACAGACAGAATGGGAAAGGAGAGAGAGACAGATTGGGAAATGAAAGAGAAGCAGAGTGGGAAAGGAGAGAGAGAGAGAGTGGTAAAGGAGAGAGAGAGAGAGTGGGAAAGGAGAGAGAGACAGCGTGCAAAAGGAGAGAGAGAGAGACAGAGTGGAAAAGGAGAGAGAGGGACAGAGTGGAAAAGGAGAGAGAGACAGTCGAAAAGGAGAGAGAGAGAGACAGAGTGGTAAAGGAGAGAGAGAGACAGATTGGGAAAGGAGAGCGGTGGACAGAGTGGGAAAGGAGAGAGAGACAGATTGGAAAAGGAGAGAGAGACAGAGTGGAAAAGGAGAGAGAGAGAGAGACAGAGTGGAAAGGAGAGAGGGACAGAGTGGGAAAGCAGAGAGAGACAGAGTGGGAAAGGAAAGAGTGACAGAGTGGGAAAGGAGAGAGAGAGACAGTGGGATAGGAGAGAGATAGAGAGACAGTAGGAAAGTTCAAAGAGAGACAGTGGGAAAGGAGAAGGGGAAACAGTGGGAAAGGAGAAAGAGAGAGAGATGATGGGAAAGGAGAGAATGGGAAAGGAGAGTGAGAGAGAGAGGAGTGAAAGGAGAGAGAGTGACAGTAGGAAAGGTGATAGAGAGACAGTGGGAAAGGAGAGAGAGAGAGGCAGTTGGAAAGGGTGACAGACAGAGTGGGAAAGGAGAGAGAGAGACAGACTGAGGGGCAGGAGAGAGAGACAGACAGAGTGGGAAAAGTGAGAGAGAGACAGACAGAGTGGGAAAGGAGAGAGAGACAATGAGGGAAAGCAGACAGAGACAGAGCGGGAAAGGACAGAGAGACAGAGCGGGAAAGGAGAGAGAGACAGAGTGGGAAAGGAGAGAGAGACAGAGTGGGAAAGGGGAGAGAGGGACAGAATGGAAAAGGAGAGAGGGGGACAAGTGGAAAAGGAGAGAGAGAGAGACAGAGTGGAAAAGAAGAGAGACAGAGATACAGACAGAATGGGAAAGGAGAGAGAGACAGAGTGGGAAAGGAGAGAGGCAGAGTGGGAAAGGAGAGAGAGAGACAGAGTGGGAAAGTAGAGAGAGAGACAGAGTGTGAAAGGAGAGAGAGAGACAGAGTGGGAAAGGAGAGAGAGAGACAGAGTGGGAAAGGAGAGAGACAGAGTGGAAAAGGAGAGAGACAGAGTGGGAAAGGAGAGAGAGACAGCATGCAAAAGGAGAGAGAGAGACAGAGTGGAAAAGGAGAGAGAGAGACAGAGTGTGAAAGGAGAGAGAGAGACAGAGTGGAAAAGGAGAGAGAGAGACAGAGTGTGAAAGGAGAGAGAGAGACAGAGTGTAAACGGAGATAGAGAGACAGAGTGGGAAAGGAGAGAGAAAGAGAGGAGTGAAAGGAGAGAGAGAGAGATAGTGGGAAAGGAGATAGAGAGACAGTGGGAAAGAAGAGAGAGAGGCAGTTGGAAAGGGTGACAGACAGAGTGTGAAAGGAGAGAGAGAGACAGACTGAGGGACAGGAGAGAGAGACAGACAGAGTGGGAAAGGTGAGAGAGAGACAGACAGAGTGGGAAAGGAGAGAGAGACAATGTGGGAAAGCAGAGAGAGACAGAGCGGGAAAGGAGAGAGAGACAGAGCGGGAAAGGAGAGAGAGACAGAGCGGGAAAGGAGAGAGAGACAGAGCGGGAAAGGAGAGAGAGAGAGAGACAGACAGAGTGGGAAGTGAGAGAGAACAACAGACAGAGTGGAAAGGGGAGACAGAGAGAGACAGAGTGTGAAAGGAGATAGAGAGACAGAGTGGGAAAGTAGAGAGAGAGAGGAGTGAAAGGAGAGAGAGAGACAGTGGGAAAGGAGAGAGAGAGACAGTGGGAAAGGAGAGAGAGAGAGGCAGTTGGAAAGGGTGACAGACAGAGTGGGAAAGGAGAGAGAGAGACAGACTGAGGGACAGGAGACAGAGACAGACAGAGTGTGAAAGGAGAGAGAGAGACAGACTGAGGGACAGGAGAGAGAGACAGACAGAGTGGGAAAGGTGAGAGAGAGACAGACAGAGTGGGAAAGGAGAGAGAGAGACAGACAGAGTGGGAAAGGAGAGAGAGACAATGTGGGAAAGGAGAGAGAGACAGAGCGGGAAAGGAGAGAGAGACAGAGCGGGATAGGAGAGAGAGACAGAGCGGGATAGGAGACAGAAACAGAGCGGGATAGGAGAGAGAGACAGAGTGGGAAAGGGGAGAGAGAGTGACAGAGGGAGAAAGGGGAGAGAGAGAGGGACAGAGTGGAAAAGGAGAGAGAGAGAGAGAGACAGAGTGGGAAAGCAGAGAGAGAGACAGAGAGGGAAAGGAGAGAGAGAGACAGAGTGGGAAAGGAGAGAGAGACAGCGTGCAAAAGGAGAGAGAGAGGCGGAGTGGAAAAGGAGAGAGAGGGACAAGTGGAAAAGGAGAGAGAGAGAGAGAGACAGAGTGGAAAAGAAGAGAGAGAGAGAGACAGAGTGGAAAAGGCGAGAGACAGAGATACAGAGTCCGAAAGGAGAGAGAGACAGAGTGGGAAAGGAGAGAGAGACAGAATAGGAAAGGAGAGAGGCAGAGTGGGAAAGGAGAGAGCGAGACAGAGTGGGAAAGGAGAGAGCGAGACAGAGTGGGAATGGAGAGAGAGAGAGACAGAGTGGGAAAGGAGAGAGAGAGACAGAGTGGGAAAGGAGAGAGACAGACAGAGTGTGAAAGGAGAGAGAGAGACAGAGTGGAAAAGGAGAGAGAGGGACAGAGTGGAAAAGGAGAGAGAGGGACAAGTGGAAAAGGAGAGAGAGAGAGAGAGACAGAGTGGAAAAGAAGAGACAGAGAGAGACAGTGGAAAAGGTGAGAGAGAGATAGACAGACAGAGTGGGAAGTGAGGGAGAACAACAGAGTGGAAAGGGGAGACAGAGAGAGACAGAGTGTGAAAGGAGAGAGAGAGACAGAGTGTAAACGGAGATAGAGAGACAGAGTGGGAAAGGAGAGAGAGAGAGAGGAGTGAAAGGAGAGAGAGAGAGAGACAGTGGGAAAGGAGATAGACAGTGGGAAAGGAGAGAGAGAGAGGCAGTTGGAAAGGGTGACAGACAGAGTGGAAAAGGAGAGAGAGAGACAGACTGAGGGACAGGAGAGAGAGACAGACAGAGTGGGAAAGGTGAGAGAGAGACAGACAGAGTGGGAAAGGAGAGAGAGACAATGTGGGAAAGCGGAGAGAGACAGTGTGGGAAAGGAGAGAGAGACAGAGCGGGAAAGGAGACAGAACCAGAGCGGGAAAGGAGACAGAAACAGAGCGGGAAAGGAGAGAGAGACAGAGTGGGAAAGGAGAGAGAGAGTGACAGAGGGAGAAAGGGGAGAGAGAGAGGAACAGAGTGGAAAAGGAGAGAGAGAGAGAGAGACAGAGTGGGAAAGCAGAGCGAGAGACAGAGTGGGAAAGGAGAGAGAGAGACAGAGTGGGAAAGGTGAGAGAGAGACAGAGTGGGAAAGGAGAGAGAGAGAGAGACAGAGTGGGAAAGGAGAGAGAGAGAGAGACAGAGTGGGAAAGGAGAGAGAGACATTTTGCAAAAGGAGAGAGAGGGACAGAGTGGAAAAGGAGAGAGAGGGACAGAGTGGAAAAGGAGAGAGAGGGACAAGTGGAAAAGGAGAGAGAGAGAGAGAGACAGAGTGGAACAGAAGAGACAGAGAGAGACAGAGTGGAAAAGGTGAGAGAGAGAGAGACAGACAGAGTGGGAAGTGAGAGAGAACAACAGACAGAGTGGAAAGGGGAGACAGAGAGAGACAGAGTGTGAAAGGAGAGAGAGAGACAGATTGTAAACGGAGATAGAGAGACAGAGTGGGAAAGGAGAGAGAGAGAGAGGAGTGAAAGGAGAGAGAGAGAGACAGTGGGAAAGGAGATAGAGAGACAGTGGGAAAGGAGAGAGAGAGAGGCAGTTGGAAAGGGTGACAGACAGAGTGGGAAAGGAGAGAGAGAGACAGACAGAGTGGGAAAGGTGAGAGAGAGAGACAGACAGAGTGGGAAAGGAGAGAGAGACAATGTGGGAAAGCAGAGAGAGACAGAGCGGGAAAAGAGAGAGAGACAGAGCGGGAAAGGAGACAGAAACAGAGCGGGAAAGGAGACAGAAACAGAGCGGGAAGGAGAGAGAGACACAGTGGGAAAGGGGAGAGAGAGTGACAGAGGGAGAAAGGGGAGAGAGAGAGGGACAGAGTGGAAAAGGAGAGAGAGAGAGAGAGACAGAGTGGGAAAGCAGAGAGAGAGAGACAGAGTGGGAAAGGAGAGAGAGAGACAGAGTGGGAAAGGAGAGAGAGACAGCATGCAAAAGGAGAGAGCTAGACAGAGTGGAAAAGGAGAGAGAGGGACAAGTGGAAAAGGAGGGAGAGAGAGAGAGGCAGAGTGGAAAAGAAGAGAGAGAGAGAGACAGAGTGGAAAAGGCGAGAGACAGAGATACAGACAGAGTCCGAAAGGAGAGAGAGACAGAGTGGGAAAGGAGAGAGAGACAGAGTAGGAAAGGAGACAGGCAGTGTGGGAAAGGAGAGAGAGAGACAGAGTGGGAAAGGAGAGAGAGAGACAGAGTGGGAAAGGAGAGAGAGAGAGAGAGACAGAGTGGGAAAGGAGAGAGAGAGAGAGACAGAGTGGGAAAGGAGAGAGAGAGACAGAGTGGGAAAGGAGAGAGAGAGACAGAGTGGGAAAGGAGAGAGAGACAGATTGGAAAAGGAGAGAGAGACAGTGTGGAAAAGGAGAGGGACAGTGGGATAGGAGAGAGATAGAGAGACAGTGGGAAATTTTAAAGAGAGACAGTGGGAAAGGAGAATGAGAAACAGTGGGAAAGGAGAAAGAGAGAGAGATGATGGGAAACGATAGAGAGTATGGGAAAGGAGAGAGAGAGAGTGGGAAAGGTGAGATAGAGGAGTGAAAGGAGAGAGAGAGACAGTGGGAAAGGAGATAGAGAGACAGAAGAGTGGGAAGGAGAGACAGAGAGACAGACAGAGTGGGAAGTGAGAGAGAACAACAGACAGAGTGGGAAAGGGGAGACAGAGAGAGACAGAGTGGGAAAAGAGAGAGACAGAGTGTGAAAGGAGAGAGAGAGACAGAGTGGGAAAGAATAGAGAGCCAGTGTGGGAAAGGATAGAGAGACAGTGTGGGAAAGCAGAGAGAGACAGAGCGGGAAAGGAGAGAGAGACAGAGCGGGAAAGGAGAGAGAGACAGAGCGGGAAAGGAGAGAGAGACAGAGCGGGAAAGGAGAGAGACAGACAGAGCGGGAAAGGAGAGAGAGACAGAGCGGGAAAGGAGAGAGAGACAGAGCGGGAAAGGAGAGAGAGACAGAGCGGGAAAGGAGATAGAGACAGATTGGAAAAGGAGAGAGAGACAGAGTGGAAAATGAGAGAGAGAGAGAGAGACTGGGAAAGGAGAGATTGACAGAGTGGGAAAGCAGAGAGAGACAGAGTGGGAAAGCAGAGACTGAGGGGGAAAGGAGAGAGAGAGACAGTGGGATAGGAGAGAGAGAGAGAGACAGTGGGAAAGTTCAAAGATAGACAGTGGGAAAGGAGAAGGAGAAATAGTGGGAAAGGAGAAAGAGAAGTGGGAAAAGAGAGAGAGAGAGAGATGATGGGAAAGGAGAGAGAGTATGGGAAAGGAGAGAGAGAGAGACTGTGGGAAAGGAGATAGAGAGACAGTGGGAAAGGAAATAGAGAGAGACAGTGGGAAAGGGTGACAGACAGAGTGGGAAAGGAGAGAGAGAGACAGACTGAGGGACAGGAGAGAGAGACAGACAGAGTGGGAAAGGTGAGAGAGAGACAGACAGAGTGGGAAAGCAGAGAGAGACAGAATGGGAATGGAGAGAGAGACAGAACGGGAAAGGAGAGAAAACAGAGCGGGAAAGGAGAGAGGGACAGAGTGGGAAAGAAGAGAGAGAGGAACAGAGTGGAAAAGGAGAGAGATAGAGTGGAAAAGGAGAGAGAGAGAGATTGGAAAATAAGAGAGCAACAGAGTGGGAAAGGAGTGACAGAGAGACAGACAGAATGGGAAAGGAGAGAGAGACAGATTGGGAAATGAGAGAGAAGCAGAGTGGGAAAGGAGAGAGAGAGAGAGTGGGAAAGGAGAGAGAGAGAGAGTGGGAAAGCAGAGAGAGATAGAGCGGGAAAGGAGAGAGAGACAGAGTGCGAAAGGAGAGAGAGACAGCGTGCAAAAGGAGCGAGAGACAGCGTGCAAAAGGATAGAGCGAGAGACAGAGTGGAAAAGGAGAGAGAGGGACAGAGTGGAAAAGGAAAGAGAGAGAGACAGAGTGGGAAAGGAGAGAGAGACAGAGTGGAAAAGGAGAGAGAGAGAGACAGTGGGAAAGGAGATAGAGAGACAGTGGGAAAGGAGAGAGAGAGACAGTGGGAAAGGAGAGAGAGAGGCAGTTGGAAAGGGTGACAGACAGAGTGTGAAAGGAGAGAGAGAGACAGACTGAGGGACAGGAGAGAGAGACAGACAGAGTGGGAAAGGTGAGAGAGAGACATACAGAGTGGGAAAGGAGAGAGAGACAATGTGGGAAAGCAGAGAGAGACAGTGTGGGAAAGGAGAGAGAGACAGAGCGGGAAAGGAAAGAGAAACAGAGCGGGATAGGAGAGAGAGACAGAGTGGGAAAGGGGAGAGAGAGTGACAGGGGGAGAAAGGAGAGAGAGAGGGACAGAGTGGAAAATGAGAGAGAGAGAGAGAGACAGAGTGGGAAAGCAGAGAGAGAGACAGAGTGGGAAAGGAGAGAGAGAGACAGAGTGGGAAAGGAGAGAGAGACAGCATGCAAAACGAGAGAGAGGGACAGAGTGGAAAAGGAGAGAGAGGGACAAGTGGAAAAGGAGAGAGAGAGAGCGAGAGACAGAGTGGAAAAGAAGACAGAGAGAGAGACAGAGTGGAAAAGGCGAGAGACAGAGATACAGACAGAGTCCGAAAAGAGAGAGAGACAGAGTGGGAAAGGAGAGAGAGGCAGAGTGGGAAAGGAGAGAGAGAGGCAGAGTGGGAAAGGAGAGAGAGAGACAGAGTGGGAAAGGAGAGAGAGAGACAGAGTGGGAAAGGAGAGAGAGCGAGGCAGTGGGAAAGGAGAGACAGACAGAGTGGGAATGTAGAGAGAGAGAGAGACAGACAGAAAGAGTGGGAAATAAGTGAGAGAGACAGACAGACAGAGTGGGAAAGGACAGAGAGAGACAGAGTGGGAGAGGATAGAGAGACAGAGTGGGAAAGCAGAGAGAGACAGAGCGGGAAAGCAGAGAGAGACAGAGCGGGAAAGGAGAAAGAGACAGAGCGGGAAAGGACAGAGAGACAGAGCGGGAAAGGACAGAGAGACAGAGCGGGAAAGGACAGAGAGAGGGACAGATTGGAAAAGGAGAGAGAGACAGAGTGGAAAAGGAGAGAGAGACAGCGTGGGAAAGGAGTGAGAGACAGAGTGGGATAGAGAGAGAGAGACAGAGTGGGAAAGGAGAGAGAGACAGAGTGGGAAAGGAGAGAGAGACAGAGTGGGAAAGGAGAGAGAGACAGAGTGGGAAAGGAGTGAGAGACAGAGTGGGAAAGGAGTGAGAGACAGAGTGGGATAGAGAGAGAGAGACAGAGTGGGAAAGGAGAGAGAGACAGAGTGGGAAAGGAGTGAGAGACAGAGTGGGATAGAGAGAGAGAGACAGAGTGGGAAAGGAGAGAGAGACAGAGTGCTAAAGGAGAGAGAGAGACAGAGTGCAAAATGAGAGAGAGAGACAGAGTGCAAAATGAGAGAAAGAGACAGAGTGCAAAAGGAGAGAGCGAGACAGAGTGGAAAATGAGAGAGAGGGACAGAGTGGAAAAGGAGAGAGCGAGAGAGACAGACAGATTGGGAAAGGAGAGAGAGAGACGGACAGAGTGGAAAAGGAGAGAGAGAGAGTATGGAAAATGAGAGAGCAACAGAGTGGGAAAGGAGAGAGAGGCAGAGTGGGAAAGGAGAGAGCGACAGAGGGGGAAAGGAGTGAGTGAGGGGGAAGGGAGAGAGAGAGACAGACAGAGTGGAAAAGGATAGAGGGAGACAAAGTCGAAAAGGAGAGAGAGATAGTGGAAAATGACAGAGCAACACAGTGGGAAAGGAGTGAAAGAGAGACAGAAAGAGTGGGAAAGGAGAGACAGACAGAGTGGGAAGTGAGAGAGAACAACAGACAGAGTGGGAAAAGGGAGACAGAGAGAGACAGAGTGGGAAAAGAAAGAGAGACAGAGTGGGAAAGGAGAGAGGGACAGATTGGAAAAGGACAGAGAGACAGAGTGGAAAAGGAGAGAGAGAGAGAGAGAGAGACAGAGTGGGAAAGGAGAGAGAGACAGAGTGGGAAAGGAGAGAGAGACAGAGTGGGAAAGCAGAGAGTGAGGGGGAAAGGAGAGAGAGAGAGACAGTGGGAATGTTCAAAGAGAGACAGTTGGAAAGTAGAACGAGAAACAGTGGGAAAGAAGAAAGAGACAGTGGGAAAGGAGAGAGAGAGAGAGAGATGATGGGAAAGGTGAGAGGGTATGGGAAAGGAGAGAGAGAGAGACACAGAGTTGGAAAGGAGAGAGAGAGAGGCAGTGGGAAAGGAGAGATAGACAGAGTGGGAAAGGAGAGAGAGACAGACTGAGGGACAGGAGAGAGAGACAGACAGAGTGGGAAAGGTGAGAGAGAGACAGACAGAGTGGGAAAGGGGGAAGAGAGAGAGACAGACAGAATGGGAAAGGGGGAAGAGAGAGAGACAGTGGGGAAGGAGGGAGAAACAGACAGACAGAGTGGGAAATAAGTGAGAGAGATAGACAGACAGAGTGGGAAAGGAGAGAGAGAGACAGAGTGGGAAAGGAGAGTGAGACAGAGTGGGAAAGGAGAGAGAGACAGAGTGGGAAAGGATAGAGAGACAGTGTGGGAAAGCAGCGAGAGACAGAGCGGGAAAGGAGAGAGAGACAGAGCGGGAAAGGAGAGAGAGACAGAGCGGGAAAGGAGAGAGAGACAGAGCGGGAAAGGAGAGAGAGACAGAGTGGGAAAGGAGAGAGAGACAGAGCGGGAAAGGAGAGAGAGACAGAGTGGGAAAGGAGAGAGAGACAGAGCGGGAAAGGAGAGAGAGACAGAGCGGGAAAGGAGATAGAGACAGAGTGGAAAAGGAGAGAGAGACAGAGTGGAAAATGAGAGAGAGAGAGAGAGACTGCGTAAGGAGAGAGAGACAGAGTGGGAAAGCAGAGAGAGACAGAGTGGGAAAGCAGAGACTGAGGGGGAAAGGAGAGAGAGAGACAGTGGGTTAGGAGAGAGAGAGAGAGACAGTGGGAAAGTTCAAAGATAGACAGTGGGAAAGGAGAACGAGAAATAGTGGGAAAGGAGAAAGAGAAGTGGGAAAGGAGAGAGAGAGAGAGATGATGGGAAAGGAGAGAGAGAGACAGAGTGGGAAAGGAGAGAGAGAGAGGAGTGAAAGGAGAGAGAGAGACAGTGGGAAAGGAGATAGAGAGACAGTGGGATAGGAAATAGAGAGAGACAGTGGGAAAGGGTGACAGACAGAGTGGGAAAGGAGAGAGAGAGACAGACTGAGGGACAGGAGAGAGAGACAGACAGAGTGGGAAAGGTGAGAGAGAGACAGACAGAGTGGGAAAGCAGATAGAGACAGAGTGGGAAAGCAGAGAGAGACAATGTGGGAAAGCAGAGAGAGACAGAGTGGGAATGGAGAGAGAGACAGAACGGGAAAGGAGAGAAAACAGAGCGGGAAAGGAGAGAGGGACAGAGTGGGAAAGAAGAGAGAGAGGAACAGAGTGGAAAAGGAGAGAGAAAGAGTGGAAAAGGAGAGAGAGAGAGAGTGGAAAATGAGAGAGCAAGAGAGTGGGAAAGGAGTGACAGAGAGACAGACAGAATGGGAAAGGAGAGAGAGACAGATTGGGAAATGAGAGAGAAGCAGAGTGGGAAAGGAGAGAGAGAGAGAGTGGGAAAGGAGAGAGAGAGAGAGTGGGAAAGCAGAGAGAGACAGAGCGGGAAAGGAGAGAGAGACAGAGTGGGAAAGGAGAGAGAGACAGCGTGCAAAAGGAGCGAGAGACAGCGTGCAAAAGGATAGAGCGAGAGACAGAGTGGAAAAGGAGAGAGAGGGACAGAGTGGAAAAGGAAAGAGAGAGAGACAGAGTGGGAAAGGAGAGAGAGACAGAGTGGAAAAGGAGAGAGAGAGAGACAGTGGGAAAGGAGATAGAGAGACAGTGGGAAAGGAGAGAGAGAGAGGCAGTTGGAAAGGGTGACAGACAGAGTGTGAAAGGAGAGAGAGAGACAGACTGAGGGACAGGAGAGAGAGACAGACAGAGTGGGAAAGGTGAGAGAGAGACAGACAGAGTGGGAAAGGAGAGAGAGACAATGTGGGAAAGCAGAGAGAGACAGTGTGGGAAAGGAGAGAGAGACAGAGCGGGAAAGGAAAGAGAAACAGAGCGGGATAGGAGAGAGAGACAGAGTGGGAAAGGGGAGAGAGAGTGACAGGGGGAGAAAGAAGAGAGAGAGGGACAGAGTAGAAAAGGAGAGAGAGAGAGAGAGACAGAGTGGGAAAGCAGAGAGAGAGACAGAGTGGGAAAGGAGAGAGAGAGACAGTGGGAAAGGAGAGAGAGAGAGGCAGTTGGAAAGGGTGACAGACAGAGTGTGAAAGGAGAGAGAGAGACAGACTGAGGGACAGGAGAGAGAGACAGACAGAGTGGGAAAGGTGAGAGAGAGACAGACAGAGTGGGAAAGGAGAGAGAGACAATGTGGGAAAGCAGAGAGAGACAGTGTGGGAAAGGAGAGAGAGACAGAGCGGGAAAGGAAAGAGAAACAGAGCGGGATAGGAGAGAGAGACAGAGTGGGAAAGGGGAGAGAGAGTGACAGGGGGAGAAAGAAGAGAGAGAGGGACAGAGTAGAAAAGGAGAGAGAGAGAGAGAGACAGAGTGGGAAAGGAGAGAGAGAGACAGAGTGGGAAAGGAGAGAGAGAGACAGAGTGGGAAAGGAGAGAGAGACAGCATGCAAAACGAGAGAGAGAGACAGAGTGGAAAAGGAGAGAGAGGGACAAGTGGAAAAGGAGAGAGAGAGAGAGAGACAGAGTGGAAAAGAAGAGAGAGAGAGAGACAGAGTGGAAATTCGAGAGACAGAGATACAGACAGAGTCCGAAAAGAGAGAGAGACAGAGTGGGAAAGGAGAGAGAGACAGAGTAGGAAAGGAGAGAGGCAGAGTGGGAAAGGAGAGAGAGAGACAGAGTGGGAAAGGAGAGAGAGAGACAGAGTGGGAAAGGAGAGAGAGAGAGAGTGGGAAAGGAGAGAGAGAGAGAGTGGGAAAGCAGAGAGAGACAGAGCGGGAAAGGAGAGAGAGACAGAGTGGGAAAGGAGAGAGAGACAGCGTGCAAAAGGAGCGAGAGACAGCGTGCAAAAGGATAGAGCGAGAGACAGAGTGGAAAAGGAGAGAGAGGGACAGAGTGGAAAAGGAAAGAGAGAGAGACAGAGTGGGAAAGGAGAGAGAGACAGAGTGGAAAAGGAGAGAGAGAGAGACAGTGGGAAAGGAGATAGAGAGACAGTGGGAAAGGAGAGAGAGAGAGGCAGTTGGAAAGGGTGACAGACAGAGTGTGAAAGGAGAGAGAGAGACAGACTGAGGGACAGGAGAGAGAGACAGACAGAGTGGGAAAGGTGAGAGAGAGACAGACAGAGTGGGAAAGGAGAGAGAGACAATGTGGGAAAGCAGAGAGAGACAGTGTGGGAAAGGAGAGAGAGACAGAGCGGGAAAGGAAAGAGAAACAGAGCGGGATAGGAGAGAGAGACAGAGTGGGAAAGGGGAGAGAGAGTGACAGGGGGAGAAAGAAGAGAGAGAGGGACAGAGTAGAAAAGGAGAGAGAGAGAGAGAGACAGAGTGGGAAAGCAGAGAGAGAGACAGAGTGGGAAAGGAGAGAGAGAGACAGTGGGAAAGGAGAGAGAGAGAGGCAGTTGGAAAGGGTGACAGACAGAGTGTGAAAGGAGAGAGAGAGACAGACTGAGGGACAGGAGAGAGAGACAGACAGAGTGGGAAAGGTGAGAGAGAGACAGACAGAGTGGGAAAGGAGAGAGAGACAATGTGGGAAAGCAGAGAGAGACAGTGTGGGAAAGGAGAGAGAGACAGAGCGGGAAAGGAAAGAGAAACAGAGCGGGATAGGAGAGAGAGACAGAGTGGGAAAGGGGAGAGAGAGTGACAGGGGGAGAAAGAAGAGAGAGAGGGACAGAGTAGAAAAGGAGAGAGAGAGAGAGAGACAGAGTGGGAAAGCAGAGAGAGAGACAGAGTGGGAAAGGAGAGAGAGAGACAGAGTGGGAAAGGAGAGAGAGAGACAGAGTGGGAAAGGATAGAGAGACAGAGTGGGAGAGGATAGAGAGACAGTGTGGGAAAGGAGAGAGAGAGAGAGAGAGACAGAATGGGAAAGGAGAGTGAGACAGAGTGGAAAAGGCGAGAGACAGAGATACAGACAGAGTCCGAAAAGAGAGAGAGACAGAGTGGGAAAGGAGAGAGAGACAGAGTAGGAAAGGAGAGAGGCAGAGTGGGAAAGGAGAGAGAGAGACAGAGTGGGAAAGGAGAGAGAGAGACAGAGTGGGAAAGGAGAGAGAGAGACAGAGTGGGAAAGGAGAGAGAGAGACAGAGTGGGAAAGGAGAGAGAGACAGAGTGGGAAAGGAGAGAGAGACAGCGTGCAAAAGGAGCGAGAGACAGCGTGCAAAAGGATAGAGCGAGAGACAGAGTGGAAAAGGAGAGAGAGGGACAGAGTGGAAAAGGAAAGAGAGAGAGACAGAGTGGGAAAGGAGAGAGAGACAGAGTGGAAAAGGAGAGAGAGAGAGACAGTGGGAAAGGAGATAGAGAGACAGTGGGAAAGGAGAGAGAGAGAGGCAGTTGGAAAGGGTGACAGACAGAGTGTGAAAGGAGAGAGAGAGACAGACTGAGGGACAGGAGAGAGAGACAGACAGAGTGGGAAAGGTGAGAGAGAGACAGACAGAGTGGGAAAGGAGAGAGAGACAATGTGGGAAAGCAGAGAGAGACAGTGTGGGAAAGGAGAGAGAGACAGAGCGGGAAAGGAAAGAGAAACAGAGCGGGATAGGAGAGAGAGACAGAGTGGGAAAGGGGAGAGAGAGTGACAGGGGGAGAAAGAAGAGAGAGAGGGACAGAGTAGAAAAGGAGAGAGAGAGAGAGAGACAGAGTGGGAAAGCAGAGAGAGAGACAGAGTGGGAAAGGAGAGAGAGAGACAGAGTGGGAAAGGAGAGAGAGACAGCATGCAAAACGAGAGAGAGAGACAGAGTGGAAAAGAAGAGAGAGGGACAAGTGGAAAAGGAGAGAGAGAGAGAGAGACAGAGTGGAAAAGAAGAGAGAGAGAGAGACAGAGTGGAAAAGGCGAGAGACAGAGATACAGACAGAGTCCGAAAAGAGAGAGAGACAGAGTGGGAAAGGAGAGAGAGACAGAGTAGGAAAGGAGAGAGGCAGAGTGGGAAAGGAGAGAGAGAGACAGAGTGGGAAAGGAGAGAGAGAGACAGAGTGGGAAAGGAAAGAGAGAGACAGAGTGGGAAAGGAGAGAGAGAGACAGAGTGGGAAAGGAGAGAGAGGCACAGAGTGGGAAAGGAGAGAGAGAGAGGCAGTGGGAAAGGAGAGACAGACAGAGTGGGAATGGAGAGAGAGAGAGAGAGACAGACAGAAAGAATGGGAAATAAGTGAGAGAGACAGACAGACAGAGTGGGAAAGGAGAGAGAGAGACAGAGTGGGAGAGGATAGAGAGACAGTGTGGGAAAGGATAGAGAGACAGAGTGGGAAAGCAGAGAGAGACAGAGCGGGAAAGCAGAGAGAGACAGAGCGGGAAAGGAGAGAGAGACAGAGCGGGAAAGGACAGAGAGACAGAGCGGGAAAGGACAGAGAGACAGAGCGGGAAAGGACAGAGAGAGGGACAGAGTGGAAAAGGAGAGAGAGACAGAGTGGAAAAGGAGAGAGAGACAGCGTGGGAAAGGAGTGAGAGACAGAGTGGGATAGAGAGAGAGAGACAGAGTGGGATAGAGAGAGAGAGACAGAGTGGGAAAGGAGAGAGCGACAGAGGGGGAAAGGAGTGAGTGAGGGGGAAGGGAGAGAGAGAGACAGACAGAGTGGAAAAGGATAGAGGGAGACAAAGTCGAAAAGGAGAGAGAGATAGTGGAAAATGACAGAGCAACACAGTGGGAAAGGAGTGAAAGAGAGACAGAAAGAGTGGGAAAGGAGAGACAGACAGAGTGGGAAGTGAGAGAGAACAACAGACAGAGTGGGAAAAGGGAGACAGAGAGAGACAGAGTGGGAAAAGAAAGAGAGACAGAGTGGGAAAGGAGAGAGGGACAGATTGGAAAAGGACAGAGAGACAGAGTGGAAAAGGAGAGAGAGAGAGAGAGAGACAGAGTGGGAAAGGAGAGAGAGACAGAGTGGGAAAGGAGAGAGAGACAGAGTGGGAAAGCAGAGAGTGAGGGGGAAAGGAGAGAGAGAGAGACAGTGGGAATGTTCAAAGAGAGACAGTTGGAAAGTAGAACGAGAAACAGTGGGAAAGAAGAAAGAGACAGTGGGAAAGGAGAGAGAGAGAGAGAGATGATGGGAAAGGAGAGAGAGTATGGGAAAGGAGAGAGAGAGAGACACAGAGTTGGAAAGGAGAGAGAGAGAGGCAGTGGGAAAGGAGAGATAGACAGAGTGGGAAAGGAGAGAGAGACAGACTGAGGGACAGGAGAGAGAGACAGACAGAGTGGGAAAGGTGAGAGAGAGACAGACAGAGTGGGAAAGGGGGAAGAGAGAGAGACAGACAGAATGGGAAAGGGGGAAGAGAGAGAGACAGTGGGGAAGGAGGGAGAAACAGACAGACAGAGTGGGAAATAAGTGAGAGAGATAGACAGACAGAGTGGGAAAGGAGAGAGAGAGACAGAGTGGGAAAGGATAGAGAGACAGAGTGGGAGAGGATAGAGAGACAGTGTGGGAAAGGAGAGAGAGAGAGAGAGAGACAGAATGGGAAAGGAGAGTGAGACAGAGCGGGAAAGGAGAGAGAAACAGAGCGGGAAAGGAGAGAGAGACAGAGCGGGAAAGGAGAGAGAGACAGAGTGGGAAAGGAGAGAGAGACAGAGCGGGAAAGGAGAGAGAAACAGAGCGGGAAAGGAGTGAGAGACAGAGCGGGAAAGGAGAGAGAGACAGAGCGGGAAAGGAGAGAGAGGCAGAGTGGGAAAGGAGAGAGAGAGGCAGAGTGGGAAAGGAGAGAGAGAGTCAGAGTGGGAAAGGAGAGAGAGAGAGACAGAGTGGGAAAGGAGAGAGAGAGACAGAGTGGGAAAGGAGAGAGAGCGAGGCAGTGGGAAAGGAGAGACAGACAGAGTGGGAATGTAGAGAGAGAGAGAGACAGACAGAAAGAGTGGGAAATAAGTGAGAGAGACAGACAGACAGAGTGGGAAAGGAGAGAGAGAGACAGAGTGGGAGAGGATAGAGAGACAGAGTGGGAAAGCAGAGAGAGACAGAGCGGGAAAGCAGAGAGACAGAGCGGGAAAGGACAGAGAGACAGAGCGGGAAAGGACAGAGAGAGGGACAGATTGGAAAAGGAGAGAGAGACAGAGTGGAAAAGGAGAGAGAGACAGCGTGGGAAAGGAGTGAGAGACAGAGTGGGATAGAGAGAGAGAGACAGAGTGGGAAAGGAGAGAGAGACAGAGTGGGAAAGGAGAGAGAGACAGAGTGGGAAAGGAGAGAGAGACAGAGTGGGAAAGGAGTGAGAGACAGAGTGGGAAAGGAGTGAGAGACAGAGTGGGATAGAGAGGGAGAGACAGAGTGGGAAAGGAGAGAGAGACAGAGTGGGAAAGGAGTGAGAGACAGAGTGGGATAGAGAGAGAGAGACAGAGTGGGAAAGGAGAGAGAGACAGAGTGCTAAAGGAGAGAGAGAGACAGAGTGCAAAATGAGAGAGAGAGACAGAGTGCAAAATGAGAGAAAGAGACAGAGTGCAATAGGAGAGAGAGAGACAGAGTGGAAAATGAGAGAGAGGGACAGAGTGGAAAAGGAGAGAGAGAGTGACAGAGTGGAAAACGAGAGAGAGACAGAGTGGAAAACGAGAGAGAGACAGAGTGGAAAAAGAGAGAGCGAGAGAGACAGACAGATTGGGAAAGGAGAGAGAGAGACGGACAGTGTGGAAAAGGAGAGAGAGAGAGACAAAGTGAAAAAGGAGAGAGAGGGACAGAGTGGAAAAGTACAGAGACAGAGTGGAAAAGGAGAGAGAGAGAGAGAGTATGGAAAATGAGAGAGCAACAGAGTGGGAAAGGAGAGAGAGGCAGAGTGGGAAAGGAGAGAGCGACAGAGGGGGAAAGGAGTGAGTGAGGGGGAAGGGAGAGAGAGAGACAGACAGAGTGGAAAAGGATAGAGGGAGACAAAGTCAAAAAGGAGAGAGAGATAGTGGAAAATGACAGAGCAACACAGTGGGAAAGGAGTGAAAGAGAGACAGAAAGAGTGGGAAAGGAGAGACAGACAGAGTGGGAAGTGAGAGAGAACAACAGACAGAGTGGGAAAAGGGAGACAGAGAGAGACAGAGTGGGAAAAGAAAGAGAGACAGTGTGGGAAAGGAGAGAGGGACAGATTGGAAAAGGACAGAGAGACAGAGTGGAAAAGGAGAGAGAGAGAGAGAGAGACAGAGTGGGAAAGGAGAGAGAGACAGAGTGGGAAAGGAGAGAGAGACAGAATGGGAAAGCAGAGAGTGAGGGGGAAAGGAGAGAGAGAGAGACAGTGGGAATGTTCAAAGAGAGACAGTTGGAAAGTAGAACGAGAAACAGTGGGAAAGAAGAAAGAGACAGTGGGAAAGGAGAGAGAGAGAGAGAGATGATGGGAAAGGAGAGAGAGTATGGGAAAGGAGAGAGAGAGAGACACAGAGTTGGAAAGGAGAGAGAGAGAGGCAGTGGGAAAGGAGAGACAGACAGAGTGGGAAAGGAGAGAGAGACAGACTGAGGGACAGGAGAGAGAGACAGACAGAGTGGGAAAGGTGAGAGAGAGACAGACAGAGTGGGAAAGGGGGAAGAGAGAGAGACAGACAGAATGGGAAAGGGGGAAGAGAGAGAGACAGTGGGGAAGGAGGGAGAGACAGACAGACAGAGTGGGAAATAAGTGAGAGAGATAGACAGAGTGGGAAAGGAGAGAGAGAGACAGAGTGGGAAAGGAGAGAGAGACAGAGTGGGGAAGGAGAGAGAGACAGAGTGGGAAAGCAGAGAGAGACAGAGTGGGAAATGATAGAGAGACAGAGTGGGAAAGCAGAGAGAGACAGAGAGGGAAAGCAGAGAGAGACAGAGCTGGAAAGGAGAGAGAGACATAGCGGGAAAGGAGAGAGAGACAGAGTGGGAAAGGAGAGAGAGAGACTGAGTGGGAAAGGAGAGAGAGAGACGGACAGAGTGGAAAAGGAGAGAGAGAGAGTATGGAAAATGAGAGAGCAACAGAGTGGGAAAGGAGAGAGAGGCAGAGTGGGAAAGGAGAGAGCGACAGAGGGGGAAAGGAGTGAGTGAGGGGGAAGGGAGAGAGAGAGACAGACAGAGTGGAAAAGGATAGAGGGAGACAAAGTCGAAAAGGAGAGAGAGATAGTGGAAAATGACAGAGCAACACAGTGGGAAAGGAGTGAAAGAGAGACAGACAGAGTGGGAAAGGAGAGACAGACAGAGTGGGAAGTGAGAGAGAACAACAGACAGAGTGGGAAAAGGGAGACAGAGAGAGACAGAGTGGGAAAAGAAAGAGAGACAGAGTGGGAAAGGAGAGAGGGACAGATTGGAAAAGGACAGAGAGACAGAGTGGAAAAGGAGAGAGAGAGAGAGAGAGAGACAGAGTGGGAAAGGAGAGAGAGACAGAGTGGGAAAGGAGAGAGAGACAGAGTGGGAAAGCAGAGAGTGAGGGGGAAAGGAGAGAGAGAGAGACAGTGGGAATGTTCAAAGAGAGACAGTTGGAAAGTAGAACGAGAAACAGTGGGAAAGAAGAAAGAGACAGTGGGAAAGGAGAGAGAGAGAGAGAGATGATGGGAAAGGTGAGAGGGTATGGGAAAGGAGAGAGAGAGAGACACAGAGTTGGAAAGGAGAGAGAGAGAGGCAGTGGGAAAGGAGAGATAGACAGAGTGGGAAAGGAGAGAGAGACAGACTGAGGGACAGGAGAGAGAGACAGACAGAGTGGGAAAGGTGAGAGAGAGACAGACAGAGTGGGAAAGGGGGAAGAGAGAGAGACAGACAGAATGGGAAAGGGGGAAGAGAGAGAGACAGTGGGGAAGGAGGGAGAAACAGACAGACAGAGTGGGAAATAAGTGAGAGAGATAGACAGACAGAGTGGGAAAGGAGAGAGAGAGACAGAGTGGGAAAGGAGAGTGAGACAGAGTGGGAAAGGAGAGTGAGACAGAGTGGGAAAGGAGAGAGAGACAGAGTGGGAAAGGATAGAGAGACAGTGTGGGAAAGCAGCGAGAGACAGAGCGGGAAAGGAGAGAGAGACAGAGCGGGAAAGGAGAGAGAGACAGAGCGGGAAAGGAGAGAGAGACAGAGCGGGAAAGGAGAGAGAGACAGAGTGGGAAAGGAGAGAGAGACAGAGCGGGAAAGGAGAGAGAGACAGAGTGGGAAAGGAGAGAGAGACAGAGCGGGAAAGGAGAGAGAGACAGAGCGGGAAAGGAGATAGAGACAGAGTGGAAAAGGAGAGAGAGACAGAGTGGAAAATGAGAGAGAGAGAGAGAGACTGCGTAAGGAGAGAGAGACAGAGTGGGAAAGCAGAGAGAGACAGAGTGGGAAAGCAGAGACTGAGGGGGAAAGGAGAGAGAGAGACAGTGGGATAGGAGAGAGAGAGAGAGACAGTGGGAAAGTTCAAAGATAGACAGTGGGAAAGGAGAACGAGAAATAGTGGGAAAGGAGAAAGAGAAGTGGGAAAGGAGAGAGAGAGAGAGATGATGGGAAAGGAGAGAGAGAGACAGAGTGGGAAAGGAGAGAGAGAGAGGAGTGAAAGGAGAGAGAGAGACAGTGGGAAAGGAGATAGAGAGACAGTGGGATAGGAAATAGAGAGAGACAGTGGGAAAGGGTGACAGACAGAGTGGGAAAGGAGAGAGAGAGACAGACTGAGGGACAGGAGAGAGAGACAGACAGAGTGGGAAAGGTGAGAGAGAGACAGACAGAGTGGGAAAGCAGATAGAGACAGAGTGGGAAAGCAGAGAGAGACAATGTGGGAAAGCAGAGAGAGACAGAGTGGGAATGGAGAGAGAGACAGAACGGGAAAGGAGAGAAAACAGAGCGGGAAAGGAGAGAGGGACAGAGTGGGAAAGAAGAGAGAGAGGAACAGAGTGGAAAAAGAGAGAGAAAGAGTGGAAAAGGAGAGAGAGAGAGAGTGGAAAATGAGAGAGCAAGAGAGTGGGAAAGGAGTGACAGAGAGACAGACAGAATGGGAAAGGAGAGAGAGACAGATTGGGAAATGAGAGAGAAGCAGAGTGGGAAAGGAGAGAGAGAGAGAGTGGGAAAGGAGAGAGAGAGAGAGTGGGAAAGCAGAGAGAGACAGAGCGGGAAAGGAGAGAGAGACAGAGTGGGAAAGGAGAGAGAGACAGCGTGCAAAAGGAGCGAGAGACAGCGTGCAAAAGGATAGAGCGAGAGACAGAGTGGAAAAGGAGAGAGAGGGACAGAGTGGAAAAGGAAAGAGAGAGAGACAGAGTGGGAAAGGAGAGAGAGACAGAGTGGAAAAGGAGAGAGAGAGAGACAGTGGGAAAGGAGATAGAGAGACAGTGGGAAAGGAGAGAGAGAGAGGCAGTTGGAAAGGGTGACAGACAGAGTGTGAAAGGAGAGAGAGAGACAGACTGAGGGACAGGAGAGAGAGACAGACAGAGTGGGAAAGGTGAGAGAGAGACAGACAGAGTGGGAAAGGAGAGAGAGACAATGTGGGAAAGCAGAGAGAGACAGTGTGGGAAAGGAGAGAGAGACAGTGTGGGAAAGGAGAGAGAGACAGAGCGGGAAAGGAAAGAGAAACAGAGCGGGATAGGAGAGAGAGACAGAGTGGGAAAGGGGAGAGAGAGTGACAGGGGGAGAAAGAAGAGAGAGAGGGACAGAGTAGAAAAGGAGAGAGAGAGAGAGAGACAGAGTGGGAAAGCAGAGAGAGAGACAGAGTGGGAAAGGAGAGAGAGAGACAGTGGGAAAGGAGAGAGAGAGAGGCAGTTGGAAAGGGTGACAGACAGAGTGTGAAAGGAGAGAGAGAGACAGACTGAGGGACAGGAGAGAGAGACAGACAGAGTGGGAAAGGTGAGAGAGAGACAGACAGAGTGGGAAAGGAGAGAGAGACAATGTGGGAAAGCAGAGAGAGACAGTGTGGGAAAGGAGAGAGAGACAGAGCGGGAAAGGAAAGAGAAACAGAGCGGGATAGGAGAGAGAGACAGAGTGGGAAAGGGGAGAGAGAGTGACAGGGGGAGAAAGAAGAGAGAGAGGGACAGAGTAGAAAAGGAGAGAGAGAGAGAGAGACAGAGTGGGAAAGGAGAGAGAGAGACAGAGTGGGAAAGGAGAGAGAGAGACAGAGTGGGAAAGGAGAGAGAGACAGCATGCAAAACGAGAGAGAGAGACAGAGTGGAAAAGGAGAGAGAGGGACAAGTGGAAAAGGAGAGAGAGAGAGAGAGACAGAGTGGAAAAGAAGAGAGAGAGAGAGACAGAGTGGAAATTCGAGAGACAGAGATACAGACAGAGTCCGAAAAGAGAGAGAGACAGAGTGGGAAAGGAGAGAGAGACAGAGTAGGAAAGGAGAGAGGCAGAGTGGGAAAGGAGAGAGAGAGACAGAGTGGGAAAGGAGAGAGAGAGACAGAGTGGGAAAGGAGAGAGAGAGAGAGTGGGAAAGGAGAGAGAGAGAGAGTGGGAAAGCAGAGAGAGACAGAGCGGGAAAGGAGAGAGAGACAGAGTGGGAAAGGAGAGAGAGACAGCGTGCAAAAGGAGCGAGAGACAGCGTGCAAAAGGATAGAGCGAGAGACAGAGTGGAAAAGGAGAGAGAGGGACAGAGTGGAAAAGGAAAGAGAGAGAGACAGAGTGGGAAAGGAGAGAGAGACAGAGTGGAAAAGGAGAGAGAGAGAGACAGTGGGAAAGGAGATAGAGAGACAGTGGGAAAGGAGAGAGAGAGAGGCAGTTGGAAAGGGTGACAGACAGAGTGTGAAAGGAGAGAGAGAGACAGACTGAGGGACAGGAGAGAGAGACAGACAGAGTGGGAAAGGTGAGAGAGAGACAGACAGAGTGGGAAAGGAGAGAGAGACAATGTGGGAAAGCAGAGAGAGACAGTGTGGGAAAGGAGAG
Organism: Carcharodon carcharias; assembly: GCF_017639515.1. Lineage (NCBI taxonomy): Eukaryota > Metazoa > Chordata > Chondrichthyes > Lamniformes > Lamnidae > Carcharodon > Carcharodon carcharias. The sequence goes on along the minus strand of NC_054479.1, from coordinate 53,383,199 downwards.
AGAGACAGAGCGGGAAAGGAAAGAGAAACAGAGCGGGATAGGAGAGAGAGACAGAGTGGGAAAGGGGAGAGAGAGTGACAGGGGGAGAAAGAAGAGAGAGAGGGACAGAGTAGAAAAGGAGAGAGAGAGAGAGAGACAGAGTGGGAAAGCAGAGAGAGAGACAGAGTGGGAAAGGAGAGAGAGAGACAGTGGGAAAGGAGAGAGAGAGAGGCAGTTGGAAAGGGTGACAGACAGAGTGTGAAAGGAGAGAGAGAGACAGACTGAGGGACAGGAGAGAGAGACAGACAGAGTGGGAAAGGTGAGAGAGAGACAGACAGAGTGGGAAAGGAGAGAGAGACAATGTGGGAAAGCAGAGAGAGACAGTGTGGGAAAGGAGAGAGAGACAGAGCGGGAAAGGAAAGAGAAACAGAGCGGGATAGGAGAGAGAGACAGAGTGGGAAAGGGGAGAGAGAGTGACAGGGGGAGAAAGAAGAGAGAGAGGGACAGAGTAGAAAAGGAGAGAGAGAGAGAGAGACAGAGTGGGAAAGGAGAGAGAGAGACAGAGTGGGAAAGGAGAGAGAGAGACAGAGTGGGAAAGGAGAGAGAGACAGCATGCAAAACGAGAGAGAGAGACAGAGTGGAAAAGGAGAGAGAGGGACAAGTGGAAAAGGAGAGAGAGAGAGAGAGACAGAGTGGAAAAGAAGAGAGAGAGAGAGACAGAGTGGAAATTCGAGAGACAGAGATACAGACAGAGTCCGAAAAGAGAGAGAGACAGAGTGGGAAAGGAGAGAGAGACAGAGTAGGAAAGGAGAGAGGCAGAGTGGGAAAGGAGAGAGAGAGACAGAGTGGGAAAGGAGAGAGAGAGACAGAGTGGGAAAGGAGAGAGAGAGAGACAGAGCGGGAAAGGAGAGAGAGACAGAGTGGGAAAGGAGAGAGAGACAGCGTGCAAAAGGAGCGAGAGACAGCGTGCAAAAGGATAGAGCGAGAGACAGAGTGGAAAAGGAGAGAGAGGGACAGAGTGGAAAAGGAAAGAGAGAGAGACAGAGTGGGAAAGGAGAGAGAGACAGAGTGGAAAAGGAGAGAGAGAGAGACAGTGGGAAAGGAGATAGAGAGACAGTGGGAAAGGAGAGAGAGAGAGGCAGTTGGAAAGGGTGACAGACAGAGTGTGAAAGGAGAGAGAGAGACAGACTGAGGGACAGGAGAGAGAGACAGACAGAGTGGGAAAGGTGAGAGAGAGACAGACAGAGTGGGAAAGGAGAGAGAGACAATGTGGGAAAGCAGAGAGAGACAGTGTGGGAAAGGAGAGAGAGACAGAGCGGGAAAGGAAAGAGAAACAGAGCGGGATAGGAGAGAGAGACAGAGTGGGAAAGGGGAGAGAGAGTGACAGGGGGAGAAAGAAGAGAGAGAGGGACAGAGTAGAAAAGGAGAGAGAGAGAGAGAGACAGAGTGGGAAAGCAGAGAGAGAGACAGAGTGGGAAAGGAGAGAGAGAGACAGAGTGGGAAAGGAGAGAGAGAGACAGAGTGGGAAAGGATAGAGAGACAGAGTGGGAGAGGATAGAGAGACAGTGTGGGAAAGGAGAGAGAGAGAGAGAGAGACAGAATGGGAAAGGAGAGTGAGACAGAGTGGAAAAGGCGAGAGACAGAGATACAGACAGAGTCCGAAAAGAGAGAGAGACAGAGTGGGAAAGGAGAGAGAGACAGAGTAGGAAAGGAGAGAGGCAGAGTGGGAAAGGAGAGAGAGAGACAGAGTGGGAAAGGAGAGAGAGAGACAGAGTGGGAAAGGAGAGAGAGAGACAGAGTGGGAAAGGAGAGAGAGAGACAGAGTGGGAAAGGAGAGAGAGGCACAGAGTGGGAAAGGAGAGAGAGAGAGGCAGTGGGAAAGGAGAGACAGACAGAGTGGGAATGGAGAGAGAGAGAGAGAGACAGACAGAAAGAATGGGAAATAAGTGAGAGAGACAGACAGACAGAGTGGGAAAGGAGAGAGAGAGACAGAGTGGGAGAGGATAGAGAGACAGTGTGGGAAAGGATAGAGAGACAGAGTGGGAAAGCAGAGAGAGACAGAGCGGGAAAGCAGAGAGAGACAGAGCGGGAAAGGAGAGAGAGACAGAGCGGGAAAGGACAGAGAGACAGAGCGGGAAAGGACAGAGAGACAGAGCGGGAAAGGACAGAGAGAGGGACAGAGTGGAAAAGGAGAGAGAGACAGAGTGGAAAAGGAGAGAGAGACAGCGTGGGAAAGGAGTGAGAGACAGAGTGGGATAGAGAGAGAGAGACAGAGTGGGAAAGGAGAGAGAGACAGCGTGGGAAAGGAGTGAGAGACAGAGTGGGATAGAGAGAGAGAGTCAGAGTGGGAAAGGAGAGAGAGACAGAGTGGGAAAGGAGAGAGAGGCAGAGTGGGAAAGGAGAGAGCGACAGAGGGGGAAAGGAGTGAGTGAGGGGGAAGGGAGAGAGAGAGACAGACAGAGTGGAAAAGGATAGAGGGAGACAAAGTCGAAAAGGAGAGAGAGATAGTGGAAAATGACAGAGCAACACAGTGGGAAAGGAGTGAAAGAGAGACAGAAAGAGTGGGAAAGGAGAGACAGACAGAGTGGGAAGTGAGAGAGAACAACAGACAGAGTGGGAAAAGGGAGACAGAGAGAGACAGAGTGGGAAAAGAAAGAGAGACAGAGTGGGAAAGGAGAGAGGGACAGATTGGAAAAGGACAGAGAGACAGAGTGGAAAAGGAGAGAGAGAGAGAGAGAGACAGAGTGGGAAAGGAGAGAGAGACAGAGTGGGAAAGGAGAGAGAGACAGAGTGGGAAAGGAGAGAGAGACAGCATGCAAAACGAGAGAGAGAGACAGAGTGGAAAAGGAGAGAGAGGGACAGAGTGGAAAAGGAAAGAGAGAGAGACAGAGTGGGAAAGGAGAGAGAGACAGAGTGGAAAAGGAGAGAGAGAGAGACAGTGGGAAAGGAGATAGAGAGACAGTGGGAAAGGAGAGAGAGAGAGGCAGTTGGAAAGGGTGACAGACAGAGTGTGAAAGGAGAGAGAGAGACAGACTGAGGGACAGGAGAGAGAGACAGACAGAGTGGGAAAGGTGAGAGAGAGACAGACAGAGTGGGAAAGGAGAGAGAGACAATGTGGGAAAGCAGAGAGAGACAGTGTGGGAAAGGAGAGAGAGACAGTGTGGGAAAGGAGAGAGAGACAGAGCGGGAAAGGAAAGAGAAACAGAGCGGGATAGGAGAGAGAGACAGAGTGGGAAAGGGGAGAGAGAGTGACAGGGGGAGAAAGAAGAGAGAGAGGGACAGAGTAGAAAAGGAGAGAGAGAGAGAGAGACAGAGTGGGAAAGCAGAGAGAGAGACAGAGTGGGAAAGGAGAGAGAGAGACAGTGGGAAAGGAGAGAGAGAGAGGCAGTTGGAAAGGGTGACAGACAGAGTGTGAAAGGAGAGAGAGAGACAGACTGAGGGACAGGAGAGAGAGACAGACAGTGTGGGAAAGGTGAGAGAGAGACAGACAGAGTGGGAAAGGAGAGAGAGACAATGTGGGAAAGCAGAGAGAGACAGTGTGGGAAAGGAGAGAGAGACAGAGCGGGAAAGGAAAGAGAAACAGAGCGGGATAGGAGAGAGAGACAGAGTGGGAAAGGGGAGAGAGAGTGACAGGGGGAGAAAGAAGAGAGAGAGGGACAGAGTAGAAAAGGAGAGAGAGAGAGAGAGACAGAGTGGGAAAGGAGAGAGAGAGACAGAGTGGGAAAGGAGAGAGAGAGACAGAGTGGGAAAGGAGAGAGAGACAGCATGCAAAACGAGAGAGAGAGACAGAGTGGAAAAGGAGAGAGAGGGACAAGTGGAAAAGGAGAGAGAGAGAGAGAGACAGAGTGGAAAAGAAGAGAGAGAGAGAGACAGAGTGGAAATTCGAGAGACAGAGATACAGACAGAGTCCGAAAAGAGAGAGAGACAGAGTGGGAAAGGAGAGAGAGACAGAGTAGGAAAGGAGAGAGGCAGAGTGGGAAAGGAGAGAGAGAGACAGAGTGGGAAAGGAGAGAGAGAGACAGAGTGGGAAAGGAGAGAGAGAGAGAGTGGGAAAGGAGAGAGAGAGAGAGTGGGAAAGCAGAGAGAGACAGAGCGGGAAAGGAGAGAGAGACAGAGTGGGAAAGGAGAGAGAGACAGCGTGCAAAAGGAGCGAGAGACAGCGTGCAAAAGGATAGAGCGAGAGACAGAGTGGAAAAGGAGAGAGAGGGACAGAGTGGAAAAGGAAAGAGAGAGAGACAGAGTGGGAAAGGAGAGAGAGACAGAGTGGAAAAGGAGAGAGAGAGAGACAGTGGGAAAGGAGATAGAGAGACAGTGGGAAAGGAGAGAGAGAGAGGCAGTTGGAAAGGGTGACAGACAGAGTGTGAAAGGAGAGAGAGAGACAGACTGAGGGACAGGAGAGAGAGACAGACAGAGTGGGAAAGGTGAGAGAGAGACAGACAGAGTGGGAAAGGAGAGAGAGACAATGTGGGAAAGCAGAGAGAGACAGTGTGGGAAAGGAGAGAGAGACAGAGCGGGAAAGGAAAGAGAAACAGAGCGGGATAGGAGAGAGAGACAGAGTGGGAAAGGGGAGAGAGAGTGACAGGGGGAGAAAGAAGAGAGAGAGGGACAGAGTAGAAAAGGAGAGAGAGAGAGAGAGACAGAGTGGGAAAGCAGAGAGAGAGACAGAGTGGGAAAGGAGAGAGAGAGACAGAGTGGGAAAGGAGAGAGAGAGACAGAGTGGGAAAGGATAGAGAGACAGAGTGGGAGAGGATAGAGAGACAGTGTGGGAAAGGAGAGAGAGAGAGAGAGAGACAGAATGGGAAAGGAGAGTGAGACAGAGTGGAAAAGGCGAGAGACAGAGATACAGACAGAGTCCGAAAAGAGAGAGAGACAGAGTGGGAAAGGAGAGAGAGACAGAGTAGGAAAGGAGAGAGGCAGAGTGGGAAAGGAGAGAGAGAGACAGAGTGGGAAAGGAGAGAGAGAGACAGAGTGGGAAAGGAGAGAGAGAGACAGAGTGGGAAAGGAGAGAGAGGCACAGAGTGGGAAAGGAGAGAGAGAGAGGCAGTGGGAAAGGAGAGACAGACAGAGTGGGAATGGAGAGAGAGAGAGAGAGACAGACAGAAAGAATGGGAAATAAGTGAGAGAGACAGACAGACAGAGTGGGAAAGGAGAGAGAGAGACAGAGTGGGAGAGGATAGAGAGACAGTGTGGGAAAGGATAGAGAGACAGAGTGGGAAAGCAGAGAGAGACAGAGCGGGAAAGCAGAGAGAGACAGAGCGGGAAAGGAGAGAGAGACAGAGCGGGAAAGGACAGAGAGACAGAGCGGGAAAGGACAGAGAGACAGAGCGGGAAAGGACAGAGAGACAGAGCGGGAAAGGACAGAGAGAGGGACAGAGTGGAAAAGGAGAGAGAGACAGAGTGGAAAAGGAGAGAGAGACAGCGTGGGAAAGGAGTGAGAGACAGAGTGGGATAGAGAGAGAGAGACAGAGTGGGAAAGGAGAGAGAGACAGCGTGGGAAAGGAGTGAGAGACAGAGTGGGATAGAGAGAGAGAGACAGAGTGGGAAAGGAGAGAGAGACAGAGTGGGAAAGGAGAGAGAGGCAGAGTGGGAAAGGAGAGAGCGACAGAGGGGGAAAGGAGTGAGTGAGGGGGAAGGGAGAGAGAGAGACAGACAGAGTGGAAAAGGATAGAGGGAGACAAAGTCGAAAAGGAGAGAGAGATAGTGGAAAATGACAGAGCAACACAGTGGGAAAGGAGTGAAAGAGAGACAGAAAGAGTGGGAAAGGAGAGACAGACAGAGTGGGAAGTGAGAGAGAACAACAGACAGAGTGGGAAAAGGGAGACAGAGAGAGACAGAGTGGGAAAAGAAAGAGAGACAGAGTGGGAAAGGAGAGAGGGACAGATTGGAAAAGGACAGAGAGACAGAGTGGAAAAGGAGAGAGAGAGAGAGAGAGACAGAGTGGGAAAGGAGAGAGAGACAGAGTGGGAAAGGAGAGAGAGACAGAGTGGGAAAGGAGAGAGAGACAGAGTGGGAAAGCAGAGAGTGAGGGGGAAAGGAGAGAGAGAGAGACAGTGGGAATGTTCAAAGAGAGACAGTTGGAAAGTAGAACGAGAAACAGTGGGAAAGAAGAAAGAGACAGTGGGAAAGGAGAGAGAGAGAGAGAGATGATGGGAAAGGTGAGAGGGTATGGGAAAGGAGAGAGAGAGAGACACAGAGTTGGAAAGGAGAGAGAGAGAGGCAGTGGGAAAGGAGAGATAGACAGAGTGGGAAAGGAGAGAGAGACAGACTGAGGGACAGGAGAGAGAGACAGACAGAGTGGGAAAGGTGAGAGAGAGACAGACAGAGTGGGAAAGGGGGAAGAGAGAGAGACAGACAGAATGGGAAAGGTGAGAGAGAGACAGACAGAGTGGGAAAGGGGGAAGAGAGAGAGACAGACAGAATGGGAAAGGGGGAAGAGAGAGAGACAGTGGGGAAGGAGGGAGAAACAGACAGACAGAGTGGGAAATAAGTGAGAGAGATAGACAGACAGAGTGGGAAAGGAGAGAGAGAGACAGAGTGGGAAAGGAGAGTGAGACAGAGTGGGAAAGGAGAGTGAGACAGAGTGGGAAAGGAGAGAGAGAGAGAGTGGGAAAGGAGAGAGAGAGAGAGTGGGAAAGCAGAGAGAGACAGAGCGGGAAAGGAGAGAGAGACAGAGTGGGAAAGGAGAGAGAGACAGCGTGCAAAAGGAGAGAGAGACAGCGTGCAAAAGGATAGAGCGAGAGACAGAGTGGAAAAGGAGAGAGAGGGACAGAGTGGAAAAGGAAAGAGAGAGAGACAGAGTGGGAAAGGAGAGAGAGAGAGGCAGTTGGAAAGGGTGACAGACAGAGTGTGAAAGGAGAGAGAGAGACAGACTGAGGGACAGGAGAGAGAGACAGACAGAGTGGGAAAGGTGAGAGAGAGACAGACAGAGTGGGAAAGGAGAGAGAGACAATGTGGGAAAGCAGAGAGAGACAGTGTGGGAAAGGAGAGAGAGACAGAGCGGGAAAGGAAAGAGAAACAGAGCGGGATAGGAGAGAGAGACAGAGTGGGAAAGGGGAGAGAGAGTGACAGGGGGAGAAAGAAGAGAGAGAGGGACAGAGTAGAAAAGGAGAGAGAGAGAGAGAGACAGAGTGGGAAAGCAGAGAGAGAGACAGTGGGAAAGGAGAGAGAGAGACAGTGGGAAAGGAGAGAGAGAGAGGCAGTTGGAAAGGGTGACAGACAGAGTGTGAAAGGAGAGAGAGAGACAGACTGAGGGACAGGAGAGAGAGACAGACAGAGTGGGAAAGGTGAGAGAGAGACAGACAGAGTGGGAAAGGAGAGAGAGACAATGTGGGAAAGCAGAGAGAGACAGTGTGGGAAAGGAGAGAGAGACAGAGCGGGAAAGGAAAGAGAAACAGAGCGGGATAGGAGAGAGAGACAGAGTGGGAAAGGGGAGAGAGAGTGACAGGGGGAGAAAGAAGAGAGAGAGGGACAGAGTAGAAAAGGAGAGAGAGAGAGAGACAGAGTGGGAAAGCAGAGAGAGAGACAGAGTGGGAAAGGAGAGAGAGAGACAGAGTGGGAAAGGAGAGAGAGACAGCATGCAAAACGAGAGAGAGAGACAGAGTGGAAAAGGAGAGAGAGGGACAAGTGGAAAAGGAGAGAGAGAGAGAGAGACAGAGTGGAAAAGAAGAGAGAGAGAGAGACAGAGTGGAAAAGGCGAGAGACAGAGATACAGACAGAGTCCGAAAAGAGAGAGAGACAGAGTGGGAAAGGAGAGAGAGACAGAGTAGGAAAGGAGAGAGGCAGAGTGGGAAAGGAGAGAGAGAGACAGAGTGGGAAAGGAGAGAGAGAGACAGAGTGGGAAAGGAGAGAGAGAGACAGAGTGGGAAAGGAGAGAGAGAGACAGAGTTGGAAAGGAGAGAGAGACAGAGTGGGAAAGGAGAGAGAGACAGCGTGCAAAAGGAGCGAGAGACAGCGTGCAAAAGGATAGAGCGAGAGACAGAGTGGAAAAGGAGAGAGAGGGACAGAGTGGAAAAGGAAAGAGAGAGAGACAGAGTGGGAAAGGAGAGAGAGACAGAGTGGAAAAGGAGAGAGAGAGAGACAGTGGGAAAGGAGATAGAGAGACAGTGGGAAAGGAGAGAGAGAGAGACAGTTGGAAAGGGTGACAGACAGAGTGTGAAAGGAGAGAGAGAGACAGACTGAGGGACAGGAGAGAGAGACAGACAGAGTGGGAAAGGTGAGAGAGAGACAGACAGAGTGGGAAAGGAGAGAGAGACAATGTGGGAAAGCAGAGAGAGACAGTGTGGGAAAGGAGAGAGAGACAGAGCGGGAAAGGAAAGAGAAACAGAGCGGGATAGGAGAGAGAGACAGAGTGGGAAAGGGGAGAGAGAGTGACAGGGGGAGAAAGAAGAGAGAGAGGGACAGAGTAGAAAAGGAGAGAGAGAGAGAGAGACAGAGTGGGAAAGCAGAGAGAGAGACAGAGTGGGAAAGGAGAGAGAGAGACAGAGTGGGAAAGGAGAGAGAGACAGCATGCAAAACGAGAGAGAGAGACAGAGTGGAAAAGGAGAGAGAGGGACAAGTGGAAAAGGAGAGAGAGAGAGAGAGACAGAGTGGAAAAGAAGAGAGAGAGAGAGACAGAGTGGAAAAGGCGAGAGACAGAGATACAGACAGAGTCCGAAAAGAGAGAGAGACAGAGTGGGAAAGGAGAGAGAGACAGAGTAGGAAAGGAGAGAGGCAGAGTGGGAAAGGAGAGAGAGAGACAGAGTGGGAAAGGAGAGAGAGAGACAGAGTGGGAAAGGAAAGAGAGAGACAGAGTGGGAAAGGAGAGAGAGAGACAGAGTGGGAAAGGAGAGAGAGAGACAGAGTGGGAAAGGAGAGAGAGGCACAGAGTGGGAAAGGAGAGAGAGAGAGGCAGTGGGAAAGGAGAGACAGACAGAGTGGGAATGGAGAGAGAGAGAGAGAGACAGACAGAAAGAATGGGAAATAAGTGAGAGAGACAGACAGACAGAGTGGGAAAGGAGAGAGAGAGACAGAGTGGGAGAGGATAGAGAGACAGTGTGGGAAAGGATAGAGAGACAGAGTGGGAAAGCAGAGAGAGACAGAGCGGGAAAGCAGAGAGAGACAGAGCGGGAAAGGAGAGAGAGACAGAGCGGGAAAGGACAGAGAGACAGAGCGGGAAAGGACAGAGAGACAGAGCGGGAAAGGACAGAGAGAGGGACAGAGTGGGAAAGGAGTGAGAGACAGAGTGGGATAGAGAGAGAGAGACAGAGTGGGAAAGGAGAGAGAGACAGAGTGGGAAAGGAGTGAGAGACAGAGTGGGATAGAGAGAGAGAGACAGAGTGGGAAAGGAGAGAGCGACAGAGGGGGAAAGGAGTGAGTGAGGGGGAAGGGAGAGAGAGAGACAGACAGAGTGGAAAAGGATAGAGGGAGACAAAGTCGAAAAGGAGAGAGAGATAGTGGAAAATGACAGAGCAACACAGTGGGAAAGGAGTGAAAGAGAGACAGAAAGAGTGGGAAAGGAGAGACAGACAGAGTGGGAAGTGAGAGAGAACAACAGACAGAGTGGGAAAAGGGAGACAGAGAGAGACAGAGTGGGAAAAGAAAGAGAGACAGAGTGGGAAAGGAGAGAGGGACAGATTGGAAAAGGACAGAGAGACAGAGTGGAAAAGGAGAGAGAGAGAGAGAGAGACAGAGTGGGAAAGGAGAGAGAGACAGAGTGGGAAAGGAGAGAGAGACAGAGTGGGAAAGCAGAGAGTGAGGGGGAAAGGAGAGAGAGAGAGACAGTGGGAATGTTCAAAGAGAGACAGTTGGAAAGTAGAACGAGAAACAGTGGGAAAGAAGAAAGAGACAGTGGGAAAGGAGAGAGAGAGAGAGAGATGATGGGAAAGGAGAGAGAGTATGGGAAAGGAGAGAGAGAGAGACACAGAGTTGGAAAGGAGAGAGAGAGAGGCAGTGGGAAAGGAGAGATAGACAGAGTGGGAAAGGAGAGAGAGACAGACTGAGGGACAGGAGAGAGAGACAGACAGAGTGGGAAAGGTGAGAGAGAGACAGACAGAGTGGGAAAGGGGGAAGAGAGAGAGACAGACAGAATGGGAAAGGGGGAAGAGAGAGAGACAGTGGGGAAGGAGGGAGAAACAGACAGACAGAGTGGGAAATAAGTGAGAGAGATAGACAGACAGAGTGGGAAAGGAGAGAGAGAGACAGAGTGGGAAAGGATAGAGAGACAGAGTGGGAGAGGATAGAGAGACAGTGTGGGAAAGGAGAGAGAGAGAGAGAGAGACAGAATGGGAAAGGAGAGTGAGACAGAGCGGGAAAGGAGAGAGAAACAGAGCGGGAAAGGAGAGAGAGACAGAGCGGGAAAGGAGAGAGAGACAGAGTGGGAAAGGAGAGAGAAACAGAGCGGGAAAGGAGAGAGAAACAGAGCGGGAAAGGAGAGAGAGACAGAGCGGGAAAGGAGAGAGAGACAGAGCGGGAAAGGAGAGAGAGGCAGAGTGGGAAAGGAGAGAGAGAGGCAGAGTGGGAAAGGAGAGAGAGAGTCAGAGTGGGAAAGGAGAGAGAGAGAGACAGAGTGGGAAAGGAGAGAGAGAGACAGAGTGGGAAAGGAGAGAGAGCGAGGCAGTGGGAAAGGAGAGACAGACAGAGTGGGAATGTAGAGAGAGAGAGAGACAGACAGAAAGAGTGGGAAATAAGTGAGAGAGACAGACAGACAGAGTGGGAAAGGAGAGAGAGAGACAGAGTGGGAGAGGATAGAGAGACAGAGTGGGAAAGCAGAGAGAGACAGAGCGGGAAAGCAGAGAGACAGAGCGGGAAAGGACAGAGAGACAGAGCGGGAAAGGACAGAGAGAGGGACAGATTGGAAAAGGAGAGAGAGACAGAGTGGAAAAGGAGAGAGAGACAGCGTGGGAAAGGAGTGAGAGACAGAGTGGGATAGAGAGAGAGAGACAGAGTGGGAAAGGAGAGAGAGACAGAGTGGGAAAGGAGAGAGAGACAGAGTGGGAAAGGAGAGAGAGACAGAGTGGGAAAGGAGTGAGAGACAGAGTGGGAAAGGAGTGAGAGACAGAGTGGGATAGAGAGGGAGAGACAGAGTGGGAAAGGAGAGAGAGACAGAGTGGGAAAGGAGTGAGAGACAGAGTGGGAGAGGATAGAGAGACAGAGTGGGAAAGGAGAGAGACACAGAGTGCTAAAGGAGAGAGAGAGACAGAGTGCAAAATGAGAGAGAGAGACAGAGTGCAAAATGAGAGAAAGAGACAGAGTGCAATAGGAGAGAGAGAGACAGAGTGGAAAATGAGAGAGAGGGACAGAGTGGAAAAGGAGAGAGAGAGTGACAGAGTGGAAAACGAGAGAGAGACAGAGTGGAAAACGAGAGAGAGACAGAGTGGAAAAAGAGAGAGCGAGAGAGACAGACAGATTGGGAAAGGAGAGAGAGAGACGGACAGTGTGGAAAAGGAGAGAGAGAGAGACAAAGTGAAAAAGGAGAGAGAGGGACAGAGTGGAAAAGTACAGAGACAGAGTGGAAAAGGAGAGAGAGAGAGAGAGTATGGAAAATGAGAGAGCAACAGAGTGGGAAAGGAGAGAGAGGCAGAGTGGGAAAGGAGAGAGCGACAGAGGGGGAAAGGAGTGAGTGAGGGGGAAGGGAGAGAGAGAGACAGACAGAGTGGAAAAGGATAGAGGGAGACAAAGTCGAAAAGGAGAGAGAGATAGTGGAAAATGACAGAGCAACACAGTGGGAAAGGAGTGAAAGAGAGACAGAAAGAGTGGGAAAGGAGAGACAGACAGAGTGGGAAGTGAGAGAGAACAACAGACAGAGTGGGAAAAGGGAGACAGAGAGAGACAGAGTGGGAAAAGAAAGAGAGACAGTGTGGGAAAGGAGAGAGGGACAGATTGGAAAAGGACAGAGAGACAGAGTGGAAAAGGAGAGAGAGAGAGAGAGAGACAGAGTGGGAAAGGAGAGAGAGACAGAGTGGGAAAGGAGAGAGAGACAGAATGGGAAAGCAGAGAGTGAGGGGGAAAGGAGAGAGAGAGAGACAGTGGGAATGTTCAAAGAGAGACAGTTGGAAAGTAGAACGAGAAACAGTGGGAAAGAAGAAAGAGACAGTGGGAAAGGAGAGAGAGAGAGAGAGATGATGGGAAAGGAGAGAGAGTATGGGAAAGGAGAGAGAGAGAGACACAGAGTTGGAAAGGAGAGAGAGAGAGGCAGTGGGAAAGGAGAGACAGACAGAGTGGGAAAGGAGAGAGAGACAGACTGAGGGACAGGAGAGAGAGACAGACAGAGTGGGAAAGGTGAGAGAGAGACAGACAGAGTGGGAAAGGGGGAAGAGAGAGAGACAGACAGAATGGGAAAGGGGGAAGAGAGAGAGACAGTGGGGAAGGAGGGAGAGACAGACAGACAGAGTGGGAAATAAGTGAGAGAGATAGACAGAGTGGGAAAGGAGAGAGACAGACAGAGTGGGAAAGGAGAGAGAGACAGAGTGGGGAAGGAGAGAGAGACAGAGTGGGAAAGCAGAGAGAGACAGAGTGGGAAATGATAGAGAGACAGAGTGGGAAAGCAGAGAGAGACAGAGAGGGAAAGCAGAGAGAGACAGAGCTGGAAAGGAGAGAGAGACATAGCGGGAAAGGAGAGAGAGACAGAGTGGGAAAGGAGAGAGAGAGACTGAGTGGGAAAGGAGAGAGAGAGGGACAGAGTCGAAAAGGAGAGAGAGACAGAGTGGAAAAGGAGAGAGAGACAGAGTGGAAAAGGAGGGAGAGACAGAGTGGGAAAGGAGAGAGAGACAGAGTGGGAAAGGAGTGAGAGACAGAGTGGGATAGAGAGAGAGAGACAGAGTGGGAAAGGAAAGAGAGACAGAGTGCAAAAGGAGAGAGAGAGACAGAGTGGAAAAAGAGAGAGAGAGACAGAGTGGAAAAAGAGAGAGAGGGACAGAGTGGAAAAGGAGAGAGAGAGTGACAGAGTGGAAAAGGAGAGAGAGAGTGACAGAGTGGAAAACGAGAGAGAGACAGAGTGGAAAAAGAGAGAGCGAGAGAGACAGACAGATTGGGAAAGGAGAGAGAGAGACGGACAGTGTGGAAAAGGAGAGAGAGAGACAAAGTGAAAAAGGAGAGAGAGGGACAGAGTGGAAAAGGAGAGAGACAGAGTGGAAAAGGAGAGTGAGAGAGCGAGACAGAGTGGAAAAGGAGAGAGAGAGAGAGACAGAGAGTTTGGGAAAGGAGAGAGAGAGAGACGGACAGTGTTGAAAAGGAGAGAGAGAGACAAAGTGAAAAAGGAGAGAGAGGGACAGAGTGCCAAAGGAGAGAGACAGAGTGGAAAAGGAGAGAGACAGAGTGGAAAAGGAGAGAGAGAGAGAGTATGGAAAATGAGAGAGCAACAGAGTGGGAAAGGAGAGAGAGGCAGAGTTGGAAAGGAGATAGCGACAGAGGGGGAAAGGAGTGAGTGAGGGGGAAGGGAGAGAGAGAGACAGACAGAGTGGAAAAGGATAGAGGGAGACAAAGTGGAAAAGGAGAGAGAGATAGTGGAAAATGACAGAGCAACACAGTGGGAAAGGAGTGACAGAGAGACAGAAAGAGTGGGAAAGGAGAGACAGACAGAGTGGGAAAAGGGAGACAGAGAGAGACAGAGTGGGAAAAGAAAGAGAGACAGAGGGTGAAAGGAGAGAGAGACAGAGTGGGAAAGCAGAGAGTGTGGGGGAAAGGAGAGAGAGAGAGACAGTGGGAAAGTTCAAAGAGATACAGTTGGAAAGTAGAACGAGAAACAGTGGGAAAGAAGAAAGAGACAGTTAGAAAGGAGAGAGAGAGAGACAGAGTGGGAAAGGAGAGAGAGAGAGGAGTGAGAGGAGAGAGAGAGACAGAGTGGGAATGGATAGAGGGAGACAAAGTTGAAAAGGGGAGAGAGAAAGTGGAAAATGAGAGAGCAACAGAGTGGGAAAGGAGGGACAGAGAGGCAGATAGAGTGGGAAGTGAGAGAGAACAACAGACAGAGTGGGAAAGGGGAGACAGAGAAAGACAGAGTGGGAAAAGAGAGGGAGACAGAGTGTGAAAGGAGAGAGAGAGACAGAGTGGAAAAGGAGATAGAGGGACAGAGTGGAAAAGGAGATAGAGGGACAGAGTGGAAAAGGAGATAGAGGGACAGAGTGGAAAAGGAGATAGAGGGACAGAGTGGAAAAGGAGATAGAGGGACAGAGTGGAAAAGGAGAGAGGGAGACCGTTTGGAAAAGGAGAGAGAGACAGAATTCAAAAGGAGAGAGAGACAGAGTGCAACAGGAGAGAGAGACAGAGTGCAAAAGGAGAGAGTGAGACAGAGTGCAAAAGGAGAGAGAGAGACAGAGTGCAAAAGGAGAGAGAGAGACAGTTTGGAAAAGGAGAGAGACAGACAGTTTGGAAAAGGAGAGAGACAGAGTGGAAAAGGAGAGTGAGAGAGCGAGACAGAGTGGAAAAGGAGAGAGAGAGACAGACAGATAGATTGGGAAAGGAGAGAGAGAGATGGACAGTGTGGAAAAGGAGAGTGAGAGACAAAGTGAAAAAGGAGAGAGAGGGACAGAGTGGAAAAGGAGAGAGACAGAGTGGAAAAGGAGAGAGAGAGAGTATGGAAAATGAGAGAGCAACAGAGTGGGAAAGGAGAGAGCGGCAGAGTGGGAAAGGAGAGAGAAATAGAGGGGGAAAGGAGTGAGTTGAAGGGGAAGGGAGAGAGAGAGACAGAGTGGAAAAGGATAGAGGGAGACAAAGTTGAAAAGGAGAGAGAGATAGTGGAAAATGAGAGAACAACAGAGTGGGAAAGGAGTGACAGAGAGACAGAAAGAGTGGGAAAGGAGAGACAGAGAGACAGACAGAGTGGGAAGTGAGAGAGAACAACAGACAGAGTGGGAAAGGGGAGACAGAGAGGGACAGAGTGGGAAAAAAGAGTGAGACAGAGTGTGAAAGGAGAGAGAGAGACAGAGTGTGAAAGGAGAGAGAGACAGATTGGAAAAAAAGAGAGAGACAGAGTGGGAAAGCAGAGAGTGAGGGGGAAAGGAGAGAGAGAGACAGTGGGATCGGAGAGAGAGAGAGACAGTGGGAAAGTTGAAAGAGAGACAGTGGGAAAGGAGAACAAGAAACAGTGCGAAAGGAGAAAGAGACAGTGGGAAAGGAGAGAGAGAGAGAGATGATGGGAAAGGAGAGAGAGTATGGGAAATGAGAGAGAGAGAGACAGAGTGGGAAAGGAGAGAGAGAGAGAGGAGTGGAAGGAGAGAGAGAGACAGTGGGAAAGGAGATAGAGAGACAGTGGGAAAGGAGAGAGAGAGAGAGGCAGTGGGAACGGGGAGACAGACAGAGTGGGAAAGGAGAGAGAGAGACAGACTGAGGGACAGGAGAGAGAGACAGACAGAGTGGGAAAGGTGAGAGAGAGAGACAGACAGAGTGGGAAAGGTGAGAGAGAGAGACAGACAGAGTGGGAAAGGGGGAGAGAGAGAGAGAGAGTGGGGAAGGAGGGAGAGAGAGACAGACGGACTAGGAAAGGAGAGAGAGAGAGAGACAGACAGACAGAGTGGGAAGTGAGAGAGAGAGACAGAGTGGGAAAGGATAGAGAGACAGAGTTGGAAAGGATAGAGAGACAGAGTGGGAAAGGATAGAGAGACAGAGTGGGAATGCAGAGAGAGACAAAGTGGGAAAGCAGAGAGAGACAGAGCGGGAAAGGAGAGAGAGACAGAGCGGGAAAGGAGAGAGAAACAGAGCGGGAAAGGAGAGACGGACAGAGTGGGAAAGGGGAGAGAGAGGGACAGAGTGGGAAAGGAGAGAGAGAGGAACAGAGTGGAAAAGGAGAGAGACAGAGTGGGAAAGGAGAGAGAGCCAGAGTGGGAAAGGAGAGAGAGCCAGAGTGGGAAAGGAGAGAGAGACAGAGTGGGAAAGGAGAGAGAGAGACAGAGTGGGAAAGGAGAGAGAGAGACAGAGTGGGAAAGGAGAGAGAGAGACAGAGTGGGAAAGGAGAGAGAGACAGAGTGGGAAAGGAGAGAGAGACAGAGTGGGAAAGGAGAGAGAGACAGAGTGGGAAAGGAGAGAGAGACAGAGTGGGAAAGGAGAGAGAGACAGAGTGGGAAAGGAGAGAGAGACAGAGTGGGAAAGGAGAGAGTGACAGAGTGGGAAAGGAGAGAGTGACAGAGTGGGAAGGGAGAGAGAGAGACAGAGTGCAAAGGGAGAGAGAGAGACAGAGTGGAAAAGGAGAGAGAGAGACTGTGCGGAAAAGGAGATAGAGGGACAGTGTT
The DNA here is from genome assembly GCF_017639515.1 of Carcharodon carcharias. Taxonomy (NCBI): domain Eukaryota; kingdom Metazoa; phylum Chordata; class Chondrichthyes; order Lamniformes; family Lamnidae; genus Carcharodon; species Carcharodon carcharias. The sequence continues at coordinate 53,367,021 of NC_054479.1, read as the reverse complement.
GAAAATGAGAGAGAGAGAGTGCAAAAGGAGAGAAGGAGACAAAGTGGAAAAGGAGAGAGAGAAAGAGTGTGGAAAATGAGAGAGCAACAGAGTGGGAAAGGAGTGACAGAGAGACAGACAGAGTGGGAAAGGAGATACAGAGATACAGACAGAGTGGGAAATGTGGGAGAACAACAGACTGAGTAGGAAAGGGGAGACAGAGAGAGAGAGTTGGAAAGGAGAGAGAGACAGATTGGAAAAGGAGAGCGAGAGACAGAGTGGGAAAGGAGAGAGAGACAGAGTGGGAAAGGAGAGAGAGAGACAGAGTGCAAAAGGAGAGAGAGAGACAGAGTGGAAAAGGAGATAGAGGGACAGAGTGGAAAAGGAGAGAGAGAGAGAGAGAGTGCAAAAGGAGAGAAGGAGACAAAGTGGAAAAGGAGAGAGAGAAAGAGTGTGGAAAATGAGAGAGCAACAGAGTGGGAAAGGAGATACAGAGATACAGACAGAGTGGGAAATGAGGGAGAACAAAAGACAGAGTAGGAAAGGGGAGACAGAGAGAGACAGAGTTGGAAAGGAGAGAGAGACAGATTGGAAAAGGGGAGAGAGAGGTAGATTGGGAAAGGAGACAGAAATAGATTGGAAAAGGCGGGAGAGAGACAGAGTGGGAAAGGAGAGAAAGAGACAGAGTGGGAAAGGAGAGAGAGAGACAGAGTGGGAAAGGAGAGAGAGACAGAGTGGGAAAGGAGAGGGAGAAAGAGCGCGAAAGGAGAGACAGACAGAGTGGGAAAGGAGAGAGAGGGACAGAGTGGAAAAGGAAAGAGACATAGTGGAAAAGGAGAGGGAGAGACAGAGTGGAAAAGGAGAGAGAGAGACAGTTTGGAAAAGGAGAGAGAGACAGAGTGGAAAAGGAAAAAGAGAGAGAGAGTGGAAAAGGAGCGAGAGAGAGAGACAGACAGATTGGGAAAGGAGAGAGAGAGACAAAGTGAAAAAGGAGAGAGAGGGACAGAGTGGAAAAGGAGAGAGACAGAGTGGAAAAGGAGAGTGAGAGAGCGAGACAGAGTGGAAAAGGAGAGAGAGAGACAGACAGATAGATTGGGAAAGGAGAAAGAGAGATGGACAGTGTGGAAAAGGAGAGTGAGAGACAAAGTGAAAAAGGAGAGAGAGGGACAGAGTGGAAAAGGAGAGAGACAGAGTGGAAAAGGAGAGAGAGAGAGAGTATGGAAAATGAGAGAGCAACAGAGTGGGAAAGGAGAGAGAGGCAGAGTGGGAAAGGAGAGAGAAACAGAGGGGGAAAGGAGTGAGTTGAGGGGGAAAGGAGAGAGAGACACAGAGTGGAAAAGGATAGAGGGAGACAAAGTGGAAAAGGAGAGAGAGATAGTGGAAAGTGAGAGAGCAACAGAGTGGGAAAGGAGTGACAGAGAGACAGAAAGAGTGGGAAAGGAGAGACAGAGAGACAGACAGAGTGGGAAGTGAGAGAGAACAACAGACAGAGTGGGAAAGGGGAGACAGAGAGAGCCAGAGTGGGAAAAGAGAGAGGGACAGAGTGTGAAAGGAGAGAGAGGGACAGAGTGTGAAAGGAGAGAGAGAGACAGAGTAGAAAAGGAGATAGAGGGACAGAGTGCAAAAGGAGAGAGAGAGACAGTTTGGAAAAGGAGAGAGAGACAGAGTGGGAAAGGAGATAGAGAGAGAGAGAGAGAGAGTGGAAAAGGAGAGAGAGAGAGAGACAGACAGATTGGGAAAGGAGAGAGAGAGACGGACAGTGTGGAAAAGGAGAGAGAGAGACAAAGTGAAAAAGGAGAGAGAGGGACAGAGTGGAAAAGGAGAGAGACAGAGTGGAAAAGGAGAGTGAGAGAGCGAGACAGAGTGGAAAAGTAGAGAGAGACAGACAGATAGATTGGGAAAGGAGAGAGAGAGACGGACAGTGTGGAAAAGGAGAGTGAGAGACAAAGTGAAAAAGGAGAGAGAGGGACAGAGTGGAAAAGGAGAGAGACAGAGTGGAAAAGGAGAGAGACAGAGTGCAAAAGGAGAGAGAGAGACAGAGTGCAAAAGGAGAGAGAGAGACAGAGTGCAAAAGGAGAGAGAGAGACAGAGTGCAAAAGGAGAGAGAGAGACAGAGTGCAAAAGGAGATAGAGAGACAGTTTGGAAAAGGAGAGAGAGACAGAGTGGAAAAGGAAAAAGAGAGAGAGAGTGGAAAAGGAGCGAGAGAGAGAGACAGACAGATTGGGAAAGGAGAGAGAGAGATGGACAGTGTGGAAAAGGAGAGTGAGAGACAAAGTGAAAAAGGAGAGAGAGGGACAGAGTGGAAAAGGAGAGAGACAGAGTGGAAAAGGAGAGAGACAGAGTGCAAAAGGAGAGAGAGAGACAGAGTGCAAAAGGAGAGAGAGAGACAGAGTGCAAAAGGAGAGAGAGAGACAGAGTGCAAAAGGAGATAGAGAGACAGTTTGGAAAAGGAGAGAGAGACAGAGTGGAAAAGGAAAAAGAGAGAGAGAGTGGAAAAGGAGCGAGAGAGAGAGAGACAGACAGATTGGGAAAGGAGAGAGAGAGATGGACAGTGTGGAAAAGGAGAGAGAGAGATAAAGTGAAAAAGGAGAGAGAGGGACAGAGTGGAAAAGGAGAGAGACAGAGTGGAAAAGGAGAGTGAGAGAGCGAGACAGAGTGGAAAAGGAGAGAGAGAGACAGACAGATAGATTGGGAAAGGAGAGAGAGAAACGGACAGTGTGGAATAGGAGAGTGAGAGACATAGTGAAAAAGGAGAGAGAGGGACAGAGTGGAAAAGGAGAGAGACAGAGTGGAAAAGGAGAGAGAGAGAGTATGGAAAATGAGAGAGCAACAGAGTGGGAAAGGAGAGAGCGGCAGAGTGGGAAAGGAGAGAGAAACAGAGGGGGAAAGGAGTGAGTTGAAGGGGAAGGGAGAGAGAGAGACAGAGTGGAAAAGGATAGAGGGAGACAAAGTGGAAAAGGAGAGAGAGATAGTGGAAAATGAGAGAGCAACAGAGTGGGAAAGGAGTGACAGAGAGACAGAAAGAGTGGGAAAGGAGAGACAGATAGACAGACAGAGTGGGAAGTGAGAGAGAACAACAGACAGAGTGGGAAAGGGGAGACAGAGAGAGCCAGAGTGGGAAAAGAGGGACAGAGTGTGAAAGGAGAGAGAGAGACAGAGTGGGAAAGGAGAGAGAGACAGAGTGCACAAGGAGAGAGAGAGACAGAGTAGAAAAGGAGATAGAGGGACAGAGTGGAAAAGGAGAGAGAGAGACCGTTTGGAAAAGGAGAGAGAGACAGAATTCAAAAGGAGAGAGAGAGACAGAGTGCAAAAGGAGAGAGAGACACAGAGTGGAAAAGGAGAGAGAGAGACAGTTTGGAAAAGGAGAGAGAGACAGTTTGGAAAAGGAGAGAGAGACACAGTGGGAAAGGAGATAGAGAGAGAGAGTGGAAAAGGAGAGAGAGAGAGAGACAGACAGATTGGGAAAGGAGAGAGAGAGACGGACAGTGTGGAAAAGGAGAGAGAGAGACAAAGTGAAAAAGGAGAGAGAGGGACAGAGTGGAAAAGGAGAGAGACAAAGTGGAAAAGGAGAGAGAGATAGTGGAAAATGTGAGAACAACAGAGTGGGAAAGGAGTGACAGAGAGACAGAAAGAGTGGGAAAGGAGGGACAGAGAGACAGACAGAGTGGGAAGTGAGAGAGAACAACAGACAGAGTGGGAAAGGGGAGACAGAGAGAGGCAGACTGGGAAAAGAGAGAGAGACAGAGTGTGAAAGGAGAGAGAGAGACAGAGTGTGAAAGGAGAGAGAGACAGAGTGGGTAAGGAGAGAGAGACAGAGTGGGAAAGGAGAGAGAGAGAGAGATGATGGGAAAGGAGAGAGAGTATGGGAAAGGAGAGAGAGAGAGACAGAGTGGGAAAGGAGAGAGAGAGAGAAGAGTGAAAGGAGAGAGAGAGACAGTGGGAAAGGAGATAGAGAGACAGTGGGAAAGGAGAGAGAGAGAGAGAGGCAGTGGGAACGGGGAGATAGACAGAGTGGGAAAGGAGAGAAAGAGACAGACTGAGGGACAGGAGAGAGAGACAGAGAGCGTGGGAAAGTTGAGAGAGAGACACACAGAGTGGGACAGTTGAGAGAGAGAGACAGACAGAGTGGGAAAGGGGAGAGAGAGAGAGAGAGTGGGAAAGGAGAGAGAGAGACAGACAGACAGGGTGGGAAATAAGTGAGAGAGACAGACAGACAGAGTGGGAAAGGTGAGAGGGACAGAGCGGGAAAGGAGAGAGAGAGAGAGACTGAGTGGAAACGGAGAGAGAGAGAGAGAGACAGATTGGGAAAGGAGAGAGAGAGACGGACAGTGTGGAAAAGGAGAGAGAGAGAGACAAAGTGAAAAAGGAGAGAGAAGGACAGAGTGGAAAAGGAGAGACAGAGTGGAAAAGGATAGAGGGAGACAAAGTTGAAAAGGAGAGAGAGATAGTGGAAAGTGAGAGAGCAACAGAGTGGGAAAGGAGTGACAGAGAGACAGAAAGAGTGGGAAAGGGGAGACAGAGAGAGACAGAGCGGGAAAAGAGAGAGAGACAGAGTATGAAAGGAGAGAGAGATAGAGTGGGAAAGGAGAGAGAGAGAGAAGAGTGAACGGAGAGAGAGCGAGGCAGTGGGAACGGGGAGACAGACAGAGTGGGAAAGAGGGAGAGAGAGAGACAGTGGGGAAGGAGGGAGAGAGAGACAGAGAGAGTGGGAAAGGAGAGAGAGAGAGAAACAGACAGACAGAGTGGGAAATAAGTGAGAGACAGACAGACAGAGTGGGAAAGGATAGAGAGACAGAGTGGGAAAGGATAGAGAGACAGAGTGGGAATGCAGAGAGAGACAAAGTGGGAAAGCAGGGAGAGACAAAGTGGGAAAGCAGGGAGAGGCAGAGCGGGAAAGGAGAGAGAGACAGAGCGGGACAGGAGAGAGAAACAGAGCGGGAAATGAGAGAGTGAGACAGAGTGGGAAAGGGGAGAGAGAGGGACAGAGTGGGAAAGGAGAGAGAGAGAGAGTGGGAAAGGAGAGAGAGAGAGAGTGGGAAAGGAGAGAGAGACAGAGTGGGAAAGGAGAGAGAGACAGAGTGGGAAAGGAGAGAGAGACAGAGTGGGAAAGGAGAGAGAGACAGAGTGGGAAAGGAGAGAGAGACAGAGTGGGAAAGGAGAGAGAGACAGAGTGGGAAAGGAGAGAGAGACAGAGTGGGAAAGGAGAGAGAGACAGAGTTGGAAAGGAGAGAGAGAGACAGAGTGCAAAAGGAGAGAGAGAGACAGAGTGCAAAAGGAGAGAGAGAGACAGAGTGCAAAAGGAGAGAGAGAGACAGAGTGCAAAAGGAGAGAGACAGAGTGGAAAAGGAGATAGAGGGACAGAGTGGAAAAGGAGAGAGAGAGAGTGCAAAAGGAGAGAAGGAGACAAAGTGGAAAAGGAGAGAGAGAAAGAGTGTGGAAAATGAGAGAGCAACAGAGTGGGAAAGGAGATACAGAGATACAGACAGAGTGGGAAATGAGGGAGAACAACAGACAGAGTAGGAAAGGGGAGACAGAGAGAGACAGAGTTGGAAAGGAGAGAGAGACAGATTGGAAAAGGGGAGAGAGAGGTAGATTGGGAAAGGAGAGAGAAATAGATTGGAAAAGGCGAGAGAGAGACAGAGTGGGAAAGGAGAGAGAGAGACAGAGTGAGAAAGGAGAGGGAGAAAGAGCGGGAAAGGAGAGACAGACAGAGTGGGAAAGGAGTGAGAGGGACAGAGTGGAAAAGGAAAGAGACATAGTGGAAAAGGAGAAAGCGAGAGAGACAGAGTGGAAAAGGAGAGAGCGCGAGAGACGGACAGATTGGGAAAGGAGAGAGAGAGACGGATAGTGTGGAAAAGGAGAGAGAGAGACAAAGTGAAAAAGGAGAGAGAGGGACAGAGTGGAAAAGGAGAGAGACAGAGTGGAAAAGGAGAGTGAGAGAGCGAGACAGAGTGGAAAAGGAGAGAGAGAGACAGACAAATTGGGAAAGGAGAGAGAGAGACGGATAGTGTGGAAAAGGAGAGTGAGAGACAAAGTGAAAAAGGAGAGAGAGGGACAGAGTGGAAAAGGAGAGAGACAGAGTGGAAAAGGAGAGAGAGAGAGTATGGAAAATGAGAGAGCAACAGGGTGGGAAAGGAGTGACAGAGAGACAGAAAGAGTGGGAAAGGAGAGACAGAGAGACGGACAGAGTGGGAAGTGAGAGAGAACAACAGAGAGTGGGAAAGGGGAGACAGAGAGAGACAGAGTGGGAAAAGAGAGAGGGACAGAGTGTGAAAGGAGAGAGAGAGAGAGAGTGGGAAAGGAGAGAGAGACAGAGTGCACAAGGAGAGAGAGAGAGACAGAGTGGAAAAGGAGATAGAGGGACAGAGGGGGAAAGGAGAGAGAGAGAGACAGTGGGATAGGAGTGAGAGAGAGACAGTGGGAAAGTTGAAAGAGAGACAGTGGGAAAGGAGAACGAGAAACAGTGGGAAAGGAGAAAGAGACAGTGGGAAAGGAGAGAGAGAGAGAGATGATGGGAAAGGAGAGAGAGTATGGGAAAGGAGAGGGAGAGAGACAGAGTGGGAAAGGAGAGAGAGAGAGACAGAGTGGGAAAGGAGAGAGAGAGAGGCAGTGGGAAAGGAGATAGAGAGACAGTGGGAAAGGAGAGAGAGCGAGGCAGTGGGAATGGGGATATAGACAGAGTGGGAAAGGAGAGAAAGAGACAGACTGAGGGACAGGAGAGAGAGACAGAGAGAGTGGGAAAGATGAGAGAGAGAGACACAGAGTGGGAAAGTTGAGAGAGAGAGAGACAGACAGAGTGGGAAAGGGGGAGAGAGAGAGAGAGTGGGAAGGAGGGAGAGAGAGACAGACAGAGCGGGAAAGGAGAGAGAGAGACAGACAGACAGGGTGGGAAATAAGTGAGAGAGACAGACAGACAGAGTGGGAAAGGTGAGAGGGACAGAGCGGGAAAGGAGAGAGAGACAGAGTGGGAAAGGAGAGAGAGGGACAGAGTGGAAAAGGAAAGAGACAGAGTGGAAAAGGAGATTGAGAGAGAGAGACAGTGTGGAAAAGGAGAGAGAGACAGAGTGGAAAAGGAGAAAGAGAGAGAGACTGAGTGGAAAAGGAGAGAGAGAGAGAGGCAGACAGATTGGGAAAGGAGAGAGAGAGACGGACAGTGTGGAAAAGGAGAGAGAGAGACAAAGTGAAAAAGGAGAGAGAAGGACAGAGTGGAAAAGGAGAGAGAAGGACAGAGTGGAAAAGGATAGAGGGAGACAAAGTTGAAAAGGAGAGATAGTGGAAAGTGAGAGAGCAACAGAGTGGGAAAGGAGTGACAGAGAGACAGAAAGAGTGGAAAAGGAGAGACAGAGAGACAGAAAGAGTGGGAAGTGAGAGAGAACAACAGGCAGAGTGGGAAAGGGGAGACAGAGAGAGACAGAGTGGGAAAAGAGAGATAGAGAGAGAGTGTGAAAGGAGAGAGAGAGACAGAGTGTGAACGGAGAGAGAGACAGATTGGAAAGGGAGAGAGAGACAGAGTGGAATAGGAGAGAGAGAGACAGTGCGGAAAAGGAGATAGAGGGACAGAGTGGAAAAGGAGAGAGAAAGAGAGTGCAAAAGGAGAGAAGGAGACAAAGTGGAAAAGGAGAGAGAGAAAGAGTGTGGAAAATGAGAGAGCAACAGAGTGGGAAAGGAGTGACAGAGAGACAGACAGAGTGGGAAAGGAGATACAGAGATACAGACAGAGTGGGAAATGAGGGAGAACAACAGACAGAGTAGGAAAGTGGAGACAGAGAGAGACAGAGTGGGAAAGGAGAGAGAGACAGATTGGAAAAGGAGAGAGAGGGACAGAGTGGGAAAGGAGAGAGAGACAGAGTGGGAAAGGAGAGAGAGACAGAGCGGGAAGGGAGACAGAGACAGAGTGGGAAAGGAGAGAGAGACAGAGTGGGAAAGGAGAGAGAGGGACAGAGTGGAAAAGGAAAGAGACAGAGTGGAAAAAGAGAGAGAGAGACAGTTTGGAAAAGGAGAGAGAGACAGAGTGGAAAAGGAGAAAGAGAGAGAGACAGAGTGGAAAAGTAGAGAGAGAGAGAGTCAAACAGATTGGGAAAGGAGAGAGAGAGACAGACAGTGTGGAAAAGGAGAGAGAGTGACAAAGGGAAAAAGGAGAGAGAGGGACAGTGTGGAAAACGAGAGAGCCAGAGTGGAAAAGGAGAGTGAGAGATAGAGACAGAGTGGAAAAGGATAGAGGGAGACAAAGTTGAAAAGGAGAGAGTGATAGTGGAAAATGAGAGAGCAACAGAGTGGGAAAGGAGTGACAGAGAGACAGAAAGAGTGGAAAAGGAGAGACAGAGAGACAGAAAGAGTGGGAAGTGAGAGAGAACAACAGGCAGAGTGGGAAAGGGGAGACAGAGAGAGACAGAGTGGGAAAAGAGAGAGAGAGAGAGAGTGTGAAAGGAGAGAGAGAGACAGAGTGTGAAAGGAGAGAGAGACAGATTGGAAAGGGAGAGAGAGACAGAGTGGAATAGGAGAGAGAGAGACAGTGCGGAAAAGGAGATAGAGGGACAGAGTGGAAAAGGAGAGAGAAAGAGAGTGCAAAAGGAGAGAAGGAGACAAAGTGGAAAAGGAGAGAGAGAAAGAGTGTGGAAAATGAGAGAGCAACAGAGTGGGAAAGGAGTGACAGAGAGACAGACAGAGTGGGAAAGGAGATACAGAGATACAGACAGAGTGGGAAATGAGGGAGAACAACAGACAGAGTAGGAAAGTGGAGACAGAGAGAGACAGAGTGGGAAAGGAGAGAGAGACAGATTGGAAAAGGAGAGAGAGGGACAGAGTGGGAAAGGAGAGAGAGACAGAGTGGGAAAGGAGAGAGAGACAGAGCGGGAAGGGAGACAGAGACAGAGTGGGAAAGGAGAGAGAGACAGAGTGGGAAAGGAGAGAGAGGGACAGAGTGGAAAAGGAAAGAGACAGAGTGGAAAAAGAGAGAGAGAGACAGTTTGGAAAAGGAGAGAGAGACAGAGTGGAAAAGGAGAAAGAGAGAGAGACAGAGTGGAAAAGTAGAGAGAGAGAGAGTCAAACAGATTGGGAAAGGAGAGAGAGAGACAGACAGTGTGGAAAAGGAGAGGGAGTGACAAAGGGAAAAAGGAGAGAGAGGGACAGTGTGGAAAACGAGAGAGCCAGAGTGGAAAAGGAGAGTGAGAGATAGAGACAGAGTGGAAAAGGATAGAGGGAGACAAAGTTGAAAAGGAGAGAGTGATAGTGGAAAATGAGAGAGCAACAGAGTGGGAAAGGAGTGACAGAGAGACAGAAAGAGTGGGAAAGGAGGGACAGAGAGACCGACAGAGTGGGAAGTGAGAGAGAACAACAGACAGAGTGGGAAAGGGGAGACAGAGAGAGACAGAGTGGGAAAAGAGAGAGAGACAGAATGTGAAAGGAGAGAGAGAGAAAGAGTGTGAAAGGAGAGAGAGACAGATTGGAAAGGGAGAGAGAGACAGAGTGGGAAAGGAGAGAGAGACAGAGTAGGAAAGCAGAGCGCGAGGGGGAAAGGAGAGAGAGAGACAGTGGGATAGGAGAGAGAGAGAGACAGTGGGAAAGTTGAAAGAGAGACAGTGGGAAAGGAGAACGAGAAACAGTGGGAAAGGAGAAAGAGACAGTGGGAAAGGAGAGAGAGAGATAGATGATGGGAAAGGAGAGAGAGTATGGGAAAGGAGAGAGAGAGAGACAGAGTGGGAAAGGAGAGAGAGAGAGAAGAGTGAAAAGAGAGAGAGAGGCAGTGGGAAAGGAGATAGAGAGACAGTGGGAAAGGAGAGAGAGAGAGGCAGTGGGAACGGGGAGATAGACAGAGTGGGAAAGGAGAGAAAGAGACAGACTGAGGGACAGGAGAGAGAGACAGAGAGAGTGGGAAAGGTGAGAGAGAGACACACAGAGTGGGAAAGGGGGAGAGAGAGAGACAGACAGAGTGGGAAAGGGGGAGAGAGAGAGAGAGTGGGGAAGGAGGGAGAGAGAGACAGACAGAGTGGGAAAGGAGAGAGAGAGAGAGAGACAGACAGACAGGGTGGGAAATAAGTGAGAGAGACAGACAGACAGAGTGGGAAAGGTGAGAGGGACAGAGCGGGCAAGGAGAGAGAGACAGAGTGGGAAAGGAGAGAGAGGGACAGAGTGGAAAAGGAAAGAGACAGAGTGGAAAAGGAGAGTGAGAGAGAGAGACAGTTTGGAAAAGGAGAGAGAGACAGAGTGGAAAAGGAGAAAGAGAGAGAGACTGAGTGGAAAAGGAGAGAGAGAGAGACAGACAGATTGGGAAAGGAGAGAGAGAGACGGACAGTGTGGAAAAGGAGAGAGAGAGACAAAGTGAAAAAGGAGAAAGAAGGACAGAGTGGAAAAGGAGAGAGACAGAGTGGAAAAGGATAGAGGGAGACAACGTTGAAAAGGAGAGAGAGATAGTGGAAAATGAGAGAGCAACAAAGTGGGAAAGGAGTGACAGAGAGACAGAAAGAGTGGGAAAGGAGGGACAGAGAGACAGACAGAGTGGGAAGTGAGAGAGAACAACAGGCAGAGTGGGAAAGGGGAGACAGAGAGAGACAGAGTGGGAAAAGAGAGAGAGACAGAGTGTGAAATGAGAGAGAGAGACAGAGTGTGAAAGGAGAGAGAGACAGATTGGAAAGGAGAGAGAGAGACAGTGCGGAAAAGGAGATAGAGGGACAGAGTGGAAAAGGAGAGAGAGAGAGAGAGTGCAAAAGGAGAGAAGGAGACAAAGTGGAAAAGGAGAGAGAGAAAGAGTGTGGAAAATGAGAGAGCAACAGAGTGGGAAAGGAGTGACAGAGAGACAGACAGAGTGGGAAAGGAGATACAGAGATACAGACAGAGTGGGAAATGAGGGAGAACAACAGACAGAGTCGGAAAGGGGAGACGGAGAGAGACAGAGTTGGAAAGGAGAGAGAGACAGATTGGAAAATTAGAGAGAGAGACAGAGTGGGAAAGGAGAGAGAGACAGAGCGGGAAGGGAGACAGAGACAGTGTGGAAAAGGAGAGAGAGAGACAAAGGGAAAAAGGAGAGAGAGGGACAGAGTGGAAAAGGAGAGAGACAGAGTGGAAAAGGAGAGTGAGAGAGAGAGACAGAGTGGAAAAGGATAGAGGGAGACAAAGTTGAAAAGGAGAGAGAGATAGTGGAAAATGAGAGAGCAACAGAGTGGGAAAGGAGTGACAGAGAGACAGAAAGAGTGGGAAAGGAGGGACAGAGAGACAGATAGAGTGGGAAGTGAGAGAGAACAACAGACAGAGTGGGAAAGGGGAGACAGAGAGAGACAGAGTGGGAAAAGAGAGAGAGACAGATTGGAAAGGGAGAGAGAGATAGAGTGGGAAAGGAGAGAGAGACAGAGTGGGAAAGGAGAGCCTGAGGGGGATAGGAGAGAGAGAGACAGTGGGATCGGAGAGAGAGAGAGACAGTGGGAAAGTTGAAAGAGAGACAGTGGGAAAAGAGAACGAGAAACAGTGGGAAAGGAGAAAGAGACAGTGGGAAAGGAGAGAGAGAGAGAGATGATGGGAAAGGAGAGAGAGTATGGGAAATGAGAGAGAGAGAGACAGAGTGGGAAAGGAGAGAGAGAGAGACAGAGTGGGAAAGGAGAGAGAGAGAGGCAGTGGGAAAGGAGATAGAGAGACAGTGGGAAAGGAGAGAGAGCGAGGCAGTGGGAATGGGGATATAGACAGAGTGGGAAAGGAGAGAAAGAGACAGACTGAGGGACAGGAGAGAGAGACAGAGAGAGTGGGAAAGGTGAGAGAGAGACACACAGAGTGGGAAAGTTGAGAGAGAGAGACAGACAGAATGGGAAAGGGGGAGAGAGAGAGAGAGTGGGGAAGGAGGGAGAGAGAGACAGACAGAGTGGGAAAGGAGAGAGAGAGAGAGAGACAGACAGACAGGGTGGGAAGGGAGAGAGAGAGACAGAGTGGGAAAGGATAGAGAGACAGAGTTGGAAAGGATAGAGAGACAGAGTGGGAAAGGATAGAGAGACAGAGTGGGAATGCAGAGAGAGACAAAGTGGGAAAGCAGAGAGAGACAGAGCGGGAAAGGAGAGAGAGACAGAGCGGGAAAGGAGAGAGAAACAGAGCGGGAAAGGAGAGACGGACAGAGTGGGAAAGGGGAGAGAGAGGGACAGAGTGGGAAAGGAGAGAGAGAGGAACAGAGTGGAAAAGGAGAGAGACAGAGTGGGAAAGGAGAGAGAGCCAGAGTGGGAAAGGAGAGAGAGACAGAGTGGGAAAGGAGAGAGAGACAGAGTGGGAAAGGAGAGAGAGAGACAGAGTGGGAAAGGAGAGAGAGAGACAGAGTGGGAAAGGAGAGAGAGAGACAGAGTGGGAAAGGAGAGAGAGAGACAGAGTGGGAAAGGAGAGAGAGACAGAGTGGGAAAGGAGAGAGAGACAGAGTGGGAAAGGAGAGAGAGACAGAGTGGGAAAGGAGAGAGAGACAGAGTGGGAAAGGAGAGAGAGACAGAGTGGGAAAGGAGAGAGAGACAGAGTGGGAAAGGAGAGAGAGACAGAGTGGGAAAGGAGAGAGAGACAGAGTGGGAAAGGAGAGAGTGACAGAGTGGGAAAGGAGAGAGTGACAGAGTGGGAAAGGAGAGAGTGACAGAGTGGGAAAGGAGAGAGAGAGACAGAGTGCAAAGGGAGAGAGAGAGACAGAGTGGAAAAGGAGAGAGAGAGACTGTGCGGAAAAGGAGATAGAGGGACAGTGTTGAAAATGAGAGAGAGAGAGTGCAAAAGGAGAGAAGGAGACAAAGTGGAAAAGGAGAGAGAGAAAGAGTGTGGAAAATGAGAGAGCAACAGAATGGGAAAGGAGTGACAGAGAGACAGACAGAGTGGGAAAGGAGATGCAGAGATACAGACAGAGTGGGAAATGTGGGAGAACAACAGACTGAGTAGGAAAGGGGAGACAGAGAGAGAGAGTTGGAAAGGAGAGAGAGACAGATTGGAAAAGGAGAGCGAGAGACAGAGTGGGAAAGGAGAGAGAGACAGAGTGGGAAAGGAGAGAGAGAGACAGAGTGCAAAAGGAGAGAGAGAGACAGAGTGGAAAAGGAGATAGAGGGACAGAGTGGAAAAGGAGAGAGAGAGAGAGAGTGCAAAAGGAGAGAAGGAGACAAAGTGGAAAAGGAGAGAGAGAAAGAGTGTGGAAAATGAGAGAGCAACAGAGTGGGAAAGGAGATACAGAGATACAGACAGAGTGGGAAATGAGGGAGAACAAAAGACAGAGTAGGAAAGGGGAGACAGAGAGAGACAGAGTTGGAAAGGAGAGAGAGACAGATTGGAAAAGGGGAGAGAGAGGTAGATTGGGAAAGGAGACAGAAATAGATTGGAAAAGGCGAGAGAGAGACAGAGTGGGAAAGGAGAGAAAGAGACAGAGTGGGAAAGGAGAGAGAGAGACAGAGTGGGAAAGGAGAGAGAGACAGAGTGGGAAAGGAGAGGGAGAAAGAGCACGAAAGGAGAGACAGACAGAGTGGGAAAGGAGAGAGAGGGACAGAGTGGAAAAGGAAAGAGACATAGTGGAAAAGGAGAGGGAGAGACAGAGTGGAAAAGGAGAGAGAGAGACAGTTTGGAAAAGGAGAGAGAGACAGAGTGGAAAAGGAAAAAGAGAGAGAGAGTGGAAAAGGAGCGAGAGAGAGAGACAGACAGATTGGGAAAGGAGAGAGAGAGACAAAGTGAAAAAGGAGAGAGAGGGACAGAGTGGAAAAGGAGAGAGACAGAGTGGAAAAGGAGAGTGAGAGAGCGAGACAGAGTGGAAAAGGAGAGAGAGAGACAGACAGATAGATTGGGAAAGGAGAAAGAGAGATGGACAGTGTGGAAAAGGAGAGTGAGAGACAAAGTGAAAAAGGAGAGAGAGGGACAGAGTGGAAAAGGAGAGAGACAGAGTGGAAAAGGAGAGAGAGAGAGAGTATGGAAAATGAGAGAGCAACAGAGTGGGAAAGGAGAGAGAGGCAGAGTGGGAAAGGAGAGAGAAACAGAGGGGGAAAGGAGTGAGTTGAGGGGGAAAGGAGAGAGAGACACAGAGTGGAAAAGGATAGAGGGAGACAAAGTGGAAAAGGAGAGAGAGATAGTGGAAAGTGAGAGAGCAACAGAGTGGGAAAGGAGTGACAGAGAGACAGAAAGAGTGGGAAAGGAGAGACAGAGAGACAGACAGAGTGGGAAGTGAGAGAGAACAACAGACAGAGTGGGAAAGGGGAGACAGAGAGAGCCAGAGTGGGAAAAGAGAGAGGGACAGAGTGTGAAAGGAGAGAGAGGGACAGAGTGTGAAAGGAGAGAGAGAGACAGAGTAGAAAAGGAGATAGAGGGACAGAGTGCAAAAGGAGAGAGAGAGACAGTTTGGAAAAGGAGAGAGAGACAGAGTGGGAAAGGAGATAGAGAGAGAGAGAGAGAGAGTGGAAAAGGAGAGAGAGAGAGAGACAGACAGATTGGGAAAGGAGAGAGAGAGACGGACAGTGTGGAAAAGGAGAGAGAGAGACAAAGTGAAAAAGGAGAGAGAGGGACAGAGTGGAAAAGGAGAGAGACAGAGTGGAAAAGGAGAGTGAGAGAGCGAGACAGAGTGGAAAAGTAGAGAGAGACAGACAGATAGATTGGGAAAGGAGAGAGAGAGACGGACAGTGTGGAAAAGGAGAGTGAGAGACAAAGTGAAAAAGGAGAGAGAGGGACAGAGTGGAAAAGGAGAGAGACAGAGTGGAAAAGGAGAGAGACAGAGTGCAAAAGGAGAGAGAGAGACAGAGTGCAAAAGGAGAGAGAGAGACAGAGTGCAAAAGGAGAGAGAGAGACAGAGTGCAAAAGGAGAGAGAGAGACAGAGTGCAAAAGGAGATAGAGAGACAGTTTGGAAAAGGAGAGAGAGACAGAGTGGAAAAGGAAAAAGAGAGAGAGAGTGGAAAAGGAGCGAGAGAGAGAGACAGACAGATTGGGAAAGGAGAGAGAGAGATGGACAGTGTGGAAAAGGAGAGTGAGAGACAAAGTGAAAAAGGAGAGAGAGGGACAGAGTGGAAAAGGAGAGAGACAGAGTGGAAAAGGAGAGAGACAGAGTGGAAAAGGAGAGAGACAGAGTGCAAAAGGAGAGAGAGAGACAGAGTGCAAAAGGAGAGAGAGAGACAGAGTGCAAAAGGAGAGAGAGAGACAGAGTGCAAAAGGAGATAGAGAGACAGTTTGGAAAAGGAGAGAGAGACAGAGTGGAAAAGGAAAAAGAGAGAGAGAGTGGAAAAGGAGCGAGAGAGAGAGACAGACAGATTGGGAAAGGAGAGAGAGAGATGGACAGTGTGGAAAAGGAGAGAGAGAGATAAAGTGAAAAAGGAGAGAGAGGGACAGAGTGGAAAAGGAGAGAGACAGAGTGGAAAAGGAGAGTGAGAGAGCGAGACAGAGTGGAAAAGGAGAGAGAGAGACAGACAGATAGATTGGGAAAGGAGAGAGAGAAACGGACAGTGTGGAAAAGGAGAGTGAGAGACAAAGTGAAAAAGGAGAGAGAGGGACAGAGTGGAAAAGGAGAGAGACAGAGTGGAAAAGGAGAGAGAGAGAGTATGGAAAATGAGAGAGCAACAGAGTGGGAAAGGAGAGAGCGGCAGAGTGGGAAAGGAGAGAGAAACAGAGGGGGAAAGGAGTGAGTTGAAGGGGAAGGGAGAGAGAGAGACAGAGTGGAAAAGGATAGAGGGAGACAAAGTGGAAAAGGAGAGAGAGATAGTGGAAAATGAGAGAGCAACAGAGTGGGAAAGGAGTGACAGAGAGACAGAAAGAGTGGGAAAGGAGAGACAGATAGACAGACAGAGTGGGAAGTGAGAGAGAACAACAGACAGAGTGGGAAAGGGGAGACAGAGAGAGCCAGAGTGGGAAAAGAGGGACAGAGTGTGAAAGGAGAGAGAGAGACAGAGTGGGAAAGGAGAGAGAGACAGAGTGCACAAGGAGAGAGAGAGACAGAGTAGAAAAGGAGATAGAGGGACAGAGTGGAAAAGGAGAGAGAGAGACCGTTTGGAAAAGGAGAGAGAGACAGAATTCAAAAGGAGAGAGAGAGACAGAGTGCAAAAGGAGAGAGAGACACAGAGTGGAAAAGGAGAGAGAGAGACAGTTTGGAAAAGGAGAGAGAGACAGTTTGGAAAAGGAGAGAGAGACACAGTGGGAAAGGAGATAGAGAGAGAGAGTGGAAAAGGAGAGAGAGAGAGAGACAGACAGATTGGGAAAGGAGAGAGAGAGACGGACAGTGTGGAAAAGGAGAGAGAGAGACAAAGTGAAAAAGGAGAGAGAGGGACAGAGTGGAAAAGGAGAGAGACAAAGTGGAAAAGGAGAGAGAGATAGTGGAAAATGTGAGAACAACAGAGTGGGAAAGGAGTGACAGAGAGACAGAAAGAGTGGGAAAGGAGGGACAGAGAGACAGACAGAGTGGGAAGTGAGAGAGAACAACAGACAGAGTGGGAAAGGGGAGACAGAGAGACAGAAAGAGTGGGAAAGGAGGGACAGAGAGACAGACAGAGTGGGAAGTGAGAGAGAACAACAGACAGAGTGGGAAAGGGGAGACAGAGAGAGGCAGACTGGGAAAAGAAAGAGAGACAGAGTGTGAAAGGAGAGAGAGAGACAGAGTGTGAAAGGAGAGAGAGACAGAGTGGGTAAGGAGAGAGAGACAGAGTGGGAAAGGAGAGAGAGAGAGAGATGATGGGAAAGGAGAGAGAGTATGGGAAAGGAGAGAGAGAGAGACAGAGTGGGAAAGGAGAGAGAGAGAGAAGAGTGAAAGGAGAGAGAGAGACAGTGGGAAAGGAGATAGAGAGACAGTGGGAAAGGAGAGAGAGAGAGAGAGGCAGTGGGAACGGGGAGATAGACAGAGTGGGAAAGGAGAGAAAGAGACAGACTGAGGGACAGGAGAGAGAGACAGAGAGCGTGGGAAAGGTGAGAGAGAGACAGACAGAGTGGGACAGTTGAGAGAGAGAGACAGACAGAGTGGGAAAGGGGAGAGAGAGAGAGAGAGTGGGAAAGGAGAGAGAGAGACAGACAGACAGGGTGGGAAATAAGTGAGAGAGACAGACAGACAGAGTGGGAAAGGTGAGAGGGACAGAGCGGGAAAGGAGAGAGAGCGAGGCAGTGGGAATGGGGATATAGACAGAGTGGGAAAGGAGAGAAAGAGACAGACTGAGGGACAGGAGAGAGAGACAGAGAGAGTGGGAAAGATGAGAGAGAGAGACACAGAGTGGGAAAGTTGAGAGAGAGAGAGACAGACAGAGTGGGAAAGGGGGAGAGAGAGAGAGAGTGGGAAGGAGGGAGAGAGAGACAGACAGAGCGGGAAAGGAGAGAGAGAGACAGACAGACAGGGTGGGAAATAAGTGAGAGAGACAGACAGACAGAGTGGGAAAGGTGAGAGGGACAGAGCGGGAAAGGAGAGAGAGACAGAGTGGGAAAGGAGAGAGAGGGACAGAGTGGAAAAGGAAAGAGACAGAGTGGAAAAGGAGATTGAGAGAGAGAGACAGTGTGGAAAAGGAGAGAGAGACAGAGTGGAAAAGGAGAAAGAGAGAGAGACTGAGTGGAAAAGGAGAGAGAGAGAGAGGCAGACAGATTGGGAAAGGAGAGAGAGAGACGGACAGTGTGGAAAAGGAGAGAGAGAGACAAAGTGAAAAAGGAGAGAGAAGGACAGAGTGGAAAAGGAGAGAGAAGGACAGAGTGGAAAAGGATAGAGGGAGACAAAGTTGAAAAGGAGAGATAGTGGAAAGTGAGAGAGCAACAGAGTGGGAAAGGAGTGACAGAGAGACAGAAAGAGTGGAAAAGGAGAGACAGAGAGACAGAAAGAGTGGGAAGTGAGAGAGAACAACAGGCAGAGTGGGAAAGGGGAGACAGAGAGAGACAGAGTGGGAAAAGAGAGAGAGAGAGAGAGTGTGAAAGGAGAGAGAGAGACAGAGTGTGAACGGAGAGAGAGACAGATTGGAAAGGGAGAGAGAGACAGAGTGGAATAGGAGAGAGAGAGACAGTGCGGAAAAGGAGATAGAGGGACAGAGTGGAAAAGGAGAGAGAAAGAGAGTGCAAAAGGAGAGAAGGAGACAAAGTGGAAAAGGAGAGAGAGAAAGAGTGTGGAAAATGAGAGAGCAACAGAGTGGGAAAGGAGTGACAGAGAGACAGACAGAGTGGGAAAGGAGATACAGAGATACAGACAGAGTGGGAAATGAGGGAGAACAACAGACAGAGTAGGAAAGTGGAGACAGAGAGAGACAGAGTGGGAAAGGAGAGAGAGACAGATTGGAAAAGGAGAGAGAGGGACAGAGTGGGAAAGGAGAGAGAGACAGAGTGGGAAAGGAGAGAGAGACAGAGCGGGAAGGGAGACAGAGACAGAGTGGGAAAGGAGAGAGAGACAGAGTGGGAAAGGAGAGAGAGGGACAGAGTGGAAAAGGAAAGAGACAGAGTGGAAAAAGAGAGAGAGAGACAGTTTGGAAAAGGAGAGAGAGACAGAGTGGAAAAGGAGAAAGAGAGAGAGACAGAGTGGAAAAGTAGAGAGAGAGAGAGTCAAACAGATTGGGAAAGGAGAGAGAGAGACAGACAGTGTGGAAAAGGAGAGAGAGTGACAAAGGGAAAAAGGAGAGAGAGGGACAGTGTGGAAAACGAGAGAGCCAGAGTGGAAAAGGAGAGTGAGAGATAGAGACAGAGTGGAAAAGGATAGAGGGAGACAAAGTTGAAAAGGAGAGAGTGATAGTGGAAAATGAGAGAGCAACAGAGTGGGAAAGGAGTGACAGAGAGACAGAAAGAGTGGGAAAGGAGGGACAGAGAGACCGACAGAGTGGGAAGTGAGAGAGAACAACAGACAGAGTGGGAAAGGGGAGACAGAGAGAGACAGAGTGGGAAAAGAGAGAGAGACAGAATGTGAAAGGAGAGAGAGAGAAAGAGTGTGAAAGGAGAGAGAGACAGATTGGAAAGGGAGAGAGAGACAGAGTGGGAAAGGAGAGAGAGACAGAGTAGGAAAGCAGAGCGCGAGGGGGAAAGGAGAGAGAGAGACAGTGGGATAGGAGAGAGAGAGAGACAGTGGGAAAGTTGAAAGAGAGACAGTGGGAAAGGAGAACGAGAAACAGTGGGAAAGGAGAAAGAGACAGTGGGAAAGGAGAGAGAGAGATAGATGATGGGAAAGGAGAGAGAGTATGGGAAAGGAGAGAGAGAGAGACAGAGTGGGAAAGGAGAGAGAGAGAGAAGAGTGAAAAGAGAGAGAGAGGCAGTGGGAAAGGAGATAGAGAGACAGTGGGAAAGGAGAGAGAGAGAGGCAGTGGGAACGGGGAGATAGACAGAGTGGGAAAGGAGAGAAAGAGACAGACTGAGGGACAGGAGAGAGAGACAGAGAGCGTGGGAAAGGTGAGAGAGAGACAGACAGAGTGGGAAAGTTGAGAGAGAGAGACAGACAGAGTGGGAAAGGGGGAGAGAGAGAGAGAGTGGGGAAGGAGGGAGAGAGAGACAGACAGAGTGGGAAAGGAGAGAGAGAGAGAGAGAGACAGACAGACAGGGTGGGAAATAAGTGAGAGAGACAGACAGACAGAGTGGGAAAGGTGAGAGGGACAGAGCGGGCAAGGAGAGAGAGACAGAGTGGGAAAGGAGAGAGAGGGACAGAGTGGAAAAGGAAAGAGACAGAGTGGAAAAGGAGAGTGAGAGAGAGAGACAGTTTGGAAAAGGAGAGAGAGACAGAGTGGAAAAGGAGAAAGAGAGAGAGACTGAGTGGAAAAGGAGAGAGAGAGAGACAGACAGATTGGGAAAGGAGAGAGAGAGACGGACAGTGTGGAAAAGGAGAGAGAGAGACAAAGTGAAAAAGGAGAAAGAAGGACAGAGTGGAAAAGGAGAGAGACAGAGTGGAAAAGGATAGAGGGAGACAACGTTGAAAAGGAGAGAGAGATAGTGGAAAATGAGAGAGCAACAAAGTGGGAAAGGAGTGACAGAGAGACAGAAAGAGTGGGAAAGGAGGGACAGAGAGACAGACAGAGTGGGAAGTGAGAGAGAACAACAGGCAGAGTGGGAAAGGGGACTCAGAGAGAGACAGAGTGGGAAAAGAGAGAGAGACAGAGTGTGAAATGAGAGAGAGAGACAGAGTGTGAAAGGAGAGAGAGACAGATTGGAAAGGAGAGAGAGACAGATTGGAAAGGAGAGAGAGAGACAGTGCGGAAAAGGAGATAGAGGGACAGAGTGGAAAAGGAGAGAGAGAGAGAGAGTGCAAAAGGAGAGAAGGAGACAAAGTGGAAAAGGAGAGAGAGAAAGAGTGTGGAAAATGAGAGAGCAACAGAGTGGGAAAGGAGTGACAGAGAGACAGACAGAGTGGGAAAGGAGATACAGAGATACAGACAGAGTGGGAAATGAGGGAGAACAACAGACAGAGTCGGAAAGGGGAGACGGAGAGAGACAGAGTTGGAAAGGAGAGAGAGACAGATTGGAAAATTAGAGAGAGAGACAGAGTGGGAAAGGAGAGAGAGACAGAGCGGGAAGGGAGACAGAGACAGTGTGGAAAAGGAGAGAGAGAGACAAAGGGAAAAAGGAGAGAGAGGGACAGAGTGGAAAAGGAGAGAGACAGAGTGGAAAAGGAGAGTGAGAGAGAGAGACAGAGTGGAAAAGGATAGAGGGAGACAAAGTTGAAAAGGAGAGAGAGATAGTGGAAAATGAGAGAGCAACAGAGTGGGAAAGGAGTGACAGAGAGACAGAAAGAGTGGGAAAGGAGGGACAGAGAGACAGATAGAGTGGGAAGTGAGAGAGAACAACAGACAGAGTGGGAAAGGGGAGACAGAGAGAGACAGAGTGGGAAAAGAGAGAGAGACAGATTGGAAAGGGAGAGAGAGATAGAGTGGGAAAGGAGAGAGAGACAGAGTGGGAAAGGAGAGCCTGAGGGGGATAGGAGAGAGAGAGACAGTGGGATCGGAGAGAGAGAGAGACAGTGGGAAAGTTGAAAGAGAGACAGTGGGAAAAGAGAACGAGAAACAGTGGGAAAGGAGAAAGAGACAGTGGGAAAGGAGAGAGAGAGAGAGATGATGGGAAAGGAGAGAGAGTATGGGAAATGAGAGAGAGAGAGACAGAGTGGGAAAGGAGAGAGAGAGAGGCAGTGGGAAAGGAGATAGAGAGACAGTGGGAAAGGAGAGAGAGCGAGGCAGTGGGAATGGGGATATAGACAGAGTGGGAAAGGAGAGAAAGAGACAGACTGAGGGACAGGAGAGAGAGACAGAGAGAGTGGGAAAGGTGAGAGAGAGACACACAGAGTGGGAAAGTTGAGAGAGAGAGACAGACAGAATGGGAAAGGGGGAGAGAGAGAGAGAGTGGGGAAGGAGGGAGAGAGAGACAGACAGAGTGGGAAAGGAGAGAGAGAGAGAGAGACAGACAGACAGGGTGGGAAAGGTGAGAGGGACAGAGCCGGAAAGGAGAGAGCGACAGAGTGGGAAAGGAGAGAGAGGGACAGAATGGAAAAGGAAAGAGACAGAGTGGAAAAGGAGAGTGAGAGAGAGAGACAGTTTGGAAAAGGAGAGAGAGACAGAGTGGAAAAGGAGAAAGAGAGAGAGAGAGTGGAAAAGGAGAGAGAGAGAGAGACAGATAGATTGGGAAAGGAGAGAGAGACGGACAGTGTGGAAAAGGAGAGAGGGAGACAAAGTGAAAAAGGAGAGAGAGGGACAGAGTGGAAAAGGAGAGAGACAGAGTGGAAAAGGAGAGAGAGAGAGTATGGAAAATGAGAGAGCAACAGAGTGGGAAAGGAGAGAGAGGCAGAGTGGGAATGGAGAGAGAAACAAAGGGGGAAAGGAGTGAGTTGAGGGGGAAGTGACAGAGAGACAGAGTGGAAAAGGATAGAGGGAGACAAAGTGGAAAAGGAGAGAGAGATAGTGGAAAATGAGAGAGCAACAGAGTGGGAAAGGAATGACAGAGAGACAGAAAGAATGGGAAAGGAGAGACAGAGAGACAGACAGAGTGGGAAGTGAGAGAGAACAACAGACAGAGTGGGAAAGGGGAGACAGAGAGAGACAGAGTGGGAAAAAAGAGAGAGACAGAGTGTAAAAGGAGAGAGAGAGACATAGTGTGAAAGGAGAGAGAGAGACAGAGTGTGAAAGGAGAGAGAGAGACAGAGTGTGAAAGGAGAGAGAGACAGATTGGAAAAAGAGAGAGAGACAGAGTGGGAAAGCAGAGCGTGAGGGGGAAAGGAGAGAGAGACAGTAGGATAGGAGAGAGAGAGAGACAGTGGGAAAGTTGAAAGAGAGACAGTGGGAAAGTTGAAAGAGAGACAGTGGGAAAGTTGAAAGAGAGACAGTGGGAAAGGAGAAAGAGACAGTGGGAAAGGAGAGAGAGAGAGAGAGATGATGGGAAAGGAGAGAGAGTATGGGAAATGAGAGAGAGAGAGACAGAGTGGGAAAGGAGAGAGAGAGAGAGGAGTGGAAGGAGAGAGAGAGACAGTGGAAAGGAGATAGAGAGACAGTGGGAAAGGAGAGAGAGAGACAGTGGGAAAGGAGAGAGAGAGAGGCAGTGGGAACGGGGAGACAGACAGAGTGGGAAAGGAGAGAAAGAGACAGACTGAGGAACAGGAGAGAGAGACAGACAGAGTGGGAAAGGTGAGAGAGAGAGACAGACAGAGGGGAAAGGGGGAGAGAGAGAGAGAGAGTGGGGAAGGAGGGAGAGAGAGACAGACGGACTAGGAAAGGAGAGAGAGAGAGAGACAGACAGACAGAGTGGGAAATAAGGGAAAGAGACAGACAGACAGAGTGGGAAGGGAGAGAGAGACAGAGTGGGAAATGATAGAGAGACAGAGTGGGAAAGGATAGAGAGACAGAGTGGGAATGCAGAGAGAGAAAAAGTGGGAAAGCAGAGAGAGACAAATTGGGAAAGCAGAGAGAGACAGAGCGGGAAAGGAGAGAGAGACAGAGCGGGAAAGGAGAGAGAGACAGAGCGGGAAAGGAGAGAGAAACAGAGCGGGAAAGGAGAGAGAAACAGAGCGGGAAAGGAGCGACAGACAGAGTGGGAAAGGGGAGAGAGAGGGACAGATTGGGATAGCAGAGATAGAGGAACAGAGTGGAAAAGGAGAGAGACAGAGTGGAAAAGGAGAGAGAGACAGAGTGGGAAAGGAGAGTGAGCCAGAGTGGGAAAGGAGAGAGAGACAGAGTGGGAAAGGAGAGAGAGACAGAGTGGGAAAGGAGAGAGAGAGGGAGACAGACAGATTGGGAAAGGAGAGAGAGAGACGGACAGTGTGGAAAAGGAGAGAGAGAGACAAAGTGAAAAAGGAGAGAGAGGGACAGAGTGGAAAAGGAGAGAGACAGAGTGGAAAAGGAGAGTGAGAGAGCGCGACAGAGTGGAAAAGGAGAGAGAGAGACAGACAGATAGATTGGGAAAGGAGAGAGAGAGATGGACAGTGTGGAAAAGGAGAGTGAGAGACAAAGTGAAAAAGGAGAGAGAGGGACAGATTGGAAAAGGAGAGAGACAGAGTGGAAAAGGAGAGAGAGAGAGTATGGAAAATGAGAGAGCAACAGAGTGGGAAAGGAGAGTGAGGCAGAGTGGGAAAGGAAAGAGAAACAGAGGGGGAAAGGACTGAGTTGAGGGGGAAGGGAGAGAGAGAGACAGAGTGGAAAAGGATAGAGGGAGACAAAGTGGAAAAGGAGAGAGAGATAGTGGAAAATGAGAGAGCAACAGAGTGGGAAAGGAGTGACAGAGAGACAGAAAGAGTGGGAAAGGAGAGACAGATAGACAGACAGAGTGGGAAGTGAGAGAGAACAACAGACAGAGTGGGAAAGGGGAGACAGAGAGAGACAGAGTGGGAAAAAAGAGAGAGACAGAGTGTGAAAGGAGAGAGAGAGACAGTGTTTGAAAGGAGAGAGAGACAGTGTTTGAAAGGAGAGAGAGACAGTGTTTGAAAGGAGAGAGAGACAGATTGGAAAAAGAGAGAGAGACAGAGTGGGAAAGCTGAGCGTGAGGGGGAAAGGAGAGAGAGAGAGACAGTGGGAAAGTTGAAAGAGAGACAGTGGGAAAGGAGAACGAGAAACAGTGGGAAAGGAGAGAGAGAGAGAGATGATGGGAAAGGAGAGAGAGTATGGGAAATGAGAGAGAGAGAGACAGAGTGGGAAAGGAAAGAGAGAGAGGAGTGGAAGGAGAGAGAGAGACAGAGGGAAAGGAGATAGAGAGACAGTGGGAAAGGAGAGAGAGAGAGGCAGTGGGAACGGGGAGACAGACAGAGTGGGAAAGGAGAGAAAGAGACAGACTGTGGGACAGGAGAGAGAGACAGACAGAGTGGGAAAGGTGAGAGTGAGACACACAGAGTGGGAAAGTTGAGAGAGAGAGACAGACAGAGTGGGAAAGGGGGAGAGAGAGAGAGAGTGGGGAAGGAGGGAGAGAGAGACAGACTTGGAAAGGAGAGAGAGAGACAGACAGACAGACAGAGTGGGAAATAAGTGAAAGAGACAGACAGACAGAGTGGGAAGGGAGAGAGAGAGACAGAGTGGGAATGGATAGAGAGACAGAGTGGGAAAGGATAGAGAGACAGCTTGGGAATGCAGAGAGAGACAAAGTGGGAATGCAGAGAGAGACAAAGTGGGAAAGCAGAGAGAGACAGAGCGGGAAAGGAGAGAGAGAGACAGAGTGCAAAGGGAGAGAGAGAGACAGAGTGGAAAAGGAGAGAGAGAGACAATGCGGAAAAGGAGATAGAGGGACAGAGTGGAAAAGGAGAGAGAGAGAGAGTGCAAAAGGAGAGAAGGAGACAAAGTGGAAAAGGAGAGAGAGAAAGAGTGTGGAAAATGAGAGAGCAACAGAGTGGGAAAGGAGTGACAGAGAGACAGACAGAGTGGGAAAGGAGATACAGAGATACAGACAGAGTGGGAAATGAGGGAGAACAACAGACAGAGTAGGAAAGGGGAGACAGAGAGAGACAGAGTTGGAAAGGAGAGAGACAGAGTGGGAAAGGAGAGAGAGACAGAGTGGGAAAGGAGAGAGAGACAGAGCGGGAAAGAGAGAGAGACAGAGCGGGAAAGAGAGAGAGACAGAGCGGGAAAGGAGACAGAGACAGAGTGGGAAAGGAGACAGAGACAGAGTGGGAAAGGAGAGAGAGACTGAGTGGGAAAGGAGAGAGAGACAGAGTGGGAAAGGAGAGAGAGACAGAGTGGGAAAGGAGAGAGAGGGATAGAGTGGAAAAGGAAAGAGATAGAGTGGAAAAGGAGAGAGAGAGACAGTTTGGAAAAGGAGAGAGAGACAGAGTGGAAAAGGAGAAAGAGAGAGAGACAGAGTGGAAAAGTAGAGAGAGAGAGAGACAGACAGATTGGGAAAGGAGAGAGAGAGACGGACAGTGTGGAAAAGGAGAGAGAGAGACAAAGGGAAAAAGGAGAGATAGGGACAGAGTGGAAAAGGAGAGAGACAGATGGAAAAGGAGAGTGAGAGAGAGAGACAGAGTGGAAAAGGATAGAGGGAGACAAAGTGGAAAAGGAGAGAGAGATAGTGGAAAATGAGAGAGCAACAGAGTGGGAAAGGAGTGACAGAGAGACAGAAAGAGTGGGAAAGGAGGGACAGAGAGACAGATAGAGTGGGAAGTGAGAGAGAACAACAGACAGAGTGGGAAAGGGGAGACAGAGAGAGACAGAGTGGGAAAAGAGAGAGAGACAGATTGGAAAGGGAGAGAGAGATAGAGTGGGAAAGGAGAGAGAGACAGAGTGGGAAAGGAGAGCCTGAGGGGGATAGGAGAGAGAGAGACAGTGGGATCGGAGAGAGAGAGAGACAGTGGGAAAGTTGAAAGAGAGACAGTGGGAAAAGAGAACGAGAAACAGTGGGAAAGGAGAAAGAGACAGTGGGAAAGGAGAGAGAGAGAGAGATGATGGGAAAGGAGAGAGAGTATGGGAAATGAGAGAGAGAGAGACAGAGTGGGAAAGGAGAGAGAGAGAGGCAGTGGGAAAGGAGATAGAGAGACAGTGGGAAAGGAGAGAGAGCGAGGCAGTGGGAATGGGGATATAGACAGAGTGGGAAAGGAGAGAAAGAGACAGACTGAGGGACAGGAGAGAGAGACAGAGAGAGTGGGAAAGGTGAGAGAGAGACACACAGAGTGGGAAAGTTGAGAGAGAGAGACAGACAGAATGGGAAAGGGGGAGAGAGAGAGAGAGTGGGGAAGGAGGGAGAGAGAGACAGACAGAGTGGGAAAGGAGAGAGAGAGAGAGAGACAGACAGACAGGGTGGGAAAGGTGAGAGGGACAGAGCCGGAAAGGAGAGAGCGACAGAGTGGGAAAGGAGAGAGAGGGACAGAATGGAAAAGGAAAGAGACAGAGTGGAAAAGGAGAGTGAGAGAGAGAGACAGTTTGGAAAAGGAGAGAGAGACAGAGTGGAAAAGGAGAAAGAGAGAGAGAGAGTGGAAAAGGAGAGAGAGAGAGAGACAGATAGATTGGGAAAGGAGAGAGAGACGGACAGTGTGGAAAAGGAGAGAGGGAGACAAAGTGAAAAAGGAGAGAGAGGGACAGAGTGGAAAAGGAGAGAGACAGAGTGGAAAAGGAGAGAGAGAGAGTATGGAAAATGAGAGAGCAACAGAGTGGGAAAGGAGAGAGAGGCAGAGTGGGAATGGAGAGAGAAACAAAGGGGGAAAGGAGTGAGTTGAGGGGGAAGTGACAGAGAGACAGAGTGGAAAAGGATAGAGGGAGACAAAGTGGAAAAGGAGAGAGAGATAGTGGAAAATGAGAGAGCAACAGAGTGGGAAAGGAATGACAGAGAGACAGAAAGAATGGGAAAGGAGAGACAGAGAGACAGACAGAGTGGGAAGTGAGAGAGAACAACAGACAGAGTGGGAAAGGGGAGACAGAGAGAGACAGAGTGGGAAAAAAGAGAGAGACAGAGTGTAAAAGGAGAGAGAGAGACATAGTGTGAAAGGAGAGAGAGAGACAGAGTGTGAAAGGAGAGAGAGAGACAGAGTGTGAAAGGAGAGAGAGACAGATTGGAAAAAGAGAGAGAGACAGAGTGGGAAAGCAGAGCGTGAGGGGGAAAGGAGAGAGAGACAGTAGGATAGGAGAGAGAGAGAGACAGTGGGAAAGTTGAAAGAGAGACAGTGGGAAAGTTGAAAGAGAGACAGTGGGAAAGTTGAAAGAGAGACAGTGGGAAAGGAGAAAGAGACAGTGGGAAAGGAGAGAGAGAGAGAGAGATGATGGGAAAGGAGAGAGAGTATGGGAAATGAGAGAGAGAGAGACAGAGTGGGAAAGGAGAGAGAGAGAGAGGAGTGGAAGGAGAGAGAGAGACAGTGGAAAGGAGATAGAGAGACAGTGGGAAAGGAGAGAGAGAGACAGTGGGAAAGGAGAGAGAGAGAGGCAGTGGGAACGGGGAGACAGACAGAGTGGGAAAGGAGAGAAAGAGACAGACTGAGGAACAGGAGAGAGAGACAGACAGAGTGGGAAAGGTGAGAGAGAGAGACAGACAGAGGGGAAAGGGGGAGAGAGAGAGAGAGAGTGGGGAAGGAGGGAGAGAGAGACAGACGGACTAGGAAAGGAGAGAGAGAGAGAGACAGACAGACAGAGTGGGAAATAAGGGAAAGAGACAGACAGACAGAGTGGGAAGGGAGAGAGAGACAGAGTGGGAAATGATAGAGAGACAGAGTGGGAAAGGATAGAGAGACAGAGTGGGAATGCAGAGAGAGAAAAAGTGGGAAAGCAGAGAGAGACAAATTGGGAAAGCAGAGAGAGACAGAGCGGGAAAGGAGAGAGAGACAGAGCGGGAAAGGAGAGAGAGACAGAGCGGGAAAGGAGAGAGAAACAGAGCGGGAAAGGAGAGAGAAACAGAGCGGGAAAGGAGCGACAGACAGAGTGGGAAAGGGGAGAGAGAGGGACAGATTGGGATAGCAGAGATAGAGGAACAGAGTGGAAAAGGAGAGAGACAGAGTGGAAAAGGAGAGAGAGACAGAGTGGGAAAGGAGAGTGAGCCAGAGTGGGAAAGGAGAGAGAGACAGAGTGGGAAAGGAGAGAGAGACAGAGTGGGAAAGGAGAGAGAGAGGGAGACAGACAGATTGGGAAAGGAGAGAGAGAGACGGACAGTGTGGAAAAGGAGAGAGAGAGACAAAGTGAAAAAGGAGAGAGAGGGACAGAGTGGAAAAGGAGAGAGACAGAGTGGAAAAGGAGAGTGAGAGAGCGCGACAGAGTGGAAAAGGAGAGAGAGAGACAGACAGATAGATTGGGAAAGGAGAGAGAGAGATGGACAGTGTGGAAAAGGAGAGTGAGAGACAAAGTGAAAAAGGAGAGAGAGGGACAGATTGGAAAAGGAGAGAGACAGAGTGGAAAAGGAGAGAGAGAGAGTATGGAAAATGAGAGAGCAACAGAGTGGGAAAGGAGAGTGAGGCAGAGTGGGAAAGGAAAGAGAAACAGAGGGGGAAAGGACTGAGTTGAGGGGGAAGGGAGAGAGAGAGACAGAGTGGAAAAGGATAGAGGGAGACAAAGTGGAAAAGGAGAGAGAGATAGTGGAAAATGAGAGAGCAACAGAGTGGGAAAGGAGTGACAGAGAGACAGAAAGAGTGGGAAAGGAGAGACAGATAGACAGACAGAGTGGGAAGTGAGAGAGAACAACAGACAGAGTGGGAAAGGGGAGACAGAGAGAGACAGAGTGGGAAAAAAGAGAGAGACAGAGTGTGAAAGGAGAGAGAGAGACAGTGTTTGAAAGGAGAGAGAGACAGTGTTTGAAAGGAGAGAGAGACAGTGTTTGAAAGGAGAGAGAGACAGATTGGAAAAAGAGAGAGAGACAGAGTGGGAAAGCTGAGCGTGAGGGGGAAAGGAGAGAGAGAGAGACAGTGGGAAAGTTGAAAGAGAGACAGTGGGAAAGGAGAACGAGAAACAGTGGGAAAGGAGAGAGAGAGAGAGATGATGGGAAAGGAGAGAGAGTATGGGAAATGAGAGAGAGAGAGACAGAGTGGGAAAGGAAAGAGAGAGAGGAGTGGAAGGAGAGAGAGAGACAGAGGGAAAGGAGATAGAGAGACAGTGGGAAAGGAGAGAGAGAGAGGCAGTGGGAACGGGGAGACAGACAGAGTGGGAAAGGAGAGAAAGAGACAGACTGTGGGACAGGAGAGAGAGACAGACAGAGTGGGAAAGGTGAGAGTGAGACACACAGAGTGGGAAAGTTGAGAGAGAGAGACAGACAGAGTGGGAAAGGGGGAGAGAGAGAGAGAGTGGGGAAGGAGGGAGAGAGAGACAGACTTGGAAAGGAGAGAGAGAGACAGACAGACAGACAGAGTGGGAAATAAGTGAAAGAGACAGACAGACAGAGTGGGAAGGGAGAGAGAGAGACAGAGTGGGAATGGATAGAGAGACAGAGTGGGAAAGGATAGAGAGACAGCTTGGGAATGCAGAGAGAGACAAAGTGGGAATGCAGAGAGAGACAAAGTGGGAAAGCAGAGAGAGACAGAGCGGGAAAGGAGAGAGAGAGACAGAGTGCAAAGGGAGAGAGAGAGACAGAGTGGAAAAGGAGAGAGAGAGACAATGCGGAAAAGGAGATAGAGGGACAGAGTGGAAAAGGAGAGAGAGAGAGAGTGCAAAAGGAGAGAAGGAGACAAAGTGGAAAAGGAGAGAGAGAAAGAGTGTGGAAAATGAGAGAGCAACAGAGTGGGAAAGGAGTGACAGAGAGACAGACAGAGTGGGAAAGGAGATACAGAGATACAGACAGAGTGGGAAATGAGGGAGAACAACAGACAGAGTAGGAAAGGGGAGACAGAGAGAGACAGAGTTGGAAAGGAGAGAGACAGAGTGGGAAAGGAGAGAGAGACAGAGTGGGAAAGGAGAGAGAGACAGAGCGGGAAAGAGAGAGAGACAGAGCGGGAAAGAGAGAGAGACAGAGCGGGAAAGGAGACAGAGACAGAGTGGGAAAGGAGACAGAGACAGAGTGGGAAAGGAGAGAGAGACTGAGTGGGAAAGGAGAGAGAGACAGAGTGGGAAAGGAGAGAGAGACAGAGTGGGAAAGGAGAGAGAGGGATAGAGTGGAAAAGGAAAGAGATAGAGTGGAAAAGGAGAGAGAGAGACAGTTTGGAAAAGGAGAGAGAGACAGAGTGGAAAAGGAGAAAGAGAGAGAGACAGAGTGGAAAAGTAGAGAGAGAGAGAGACAGACAGATTGGGAAAGGAGAGAGAGAGACGGACAGTGTGGAAAAGGAGAGAGAGAGACAAAGGGAAAAAGGAGAGATAGGGACAGAGTGGAAAAGGAGAGAGACAGATGGAAAAGGAGAGTGAGAGAGAGAGACAGAGTGGAAAAGGATAGAGGGAGACAAAGTTGAAAAGGAGAGAGAGATAGTGGAAAATGAGAGAGCAACAGAGTGGGAAAGGAGGGACAGAGAGACAGACAGAGTGGGAAGTGAGAGAGAACAACAGACAGAGTGGGAAAGGGGAGACAGAGAGAGACAGAGTGGGAAAAGAGAGAGAGACAGAATGTGAAAGGAGAGAGAGAGAAAGAGTGTGAAAGGAGAGAGAGACAGATTGGAAAGGGGAGAGAGAGACAGAGTGGGAAAGGAGAGAGAGAGACAGAGTGGGAAAGGAGAGAGAGAGACAGAGTGGGAAAGGAGAGAGAGACAGAGTGGAAAAGGAGAGAGAGAGAGACAGAGTGGGAAAGGAGAGAGAGAGACAGAGTGGGAAAGGAGAGAGAGAGACAGAGTGGGAAAGGAGAGAGAGAGACAGAGTGGGAAAGGAGAGAGAGAGACAGAGTGGGAAAGGAGAGAGAGACAGTGTGGAAAAGGAGAGAGAGGGACAGTGGGATAGGAAAGAGATAGAGAGACAGTGGGAAAGTTCAAAGAGAGACAGTGGGAAAGGAGAATGAGAAACAGTGGGAAAGGAGAAAGAGAGAGAGATGATGGGAAACGATAGAGAGTATGGGAAAGGAGAGAGAGAGTGGGAAAGGAGAGAGAGGAGTGAAAGGAGAGAGAGAGACAGTGGGAAAGGAGAGAGAGGGACAGAGTGGAAAAGGAGAGAGACAGAGTGGAAA
Organism: Carcharodon carcharias; assembly: GCF_017639515.1. Classification (NCBI taxonomy): domain Eukaryota; kingdom Metazoa; phylum Chordata; class Chondrichthyes; order Lamniformes; family Lamnidae; genus Carcharodon; species Carcharodon carcharias. The sequence goes on along the minus strand of NC_054479.1, from coordinate 53,336,203 downwards.
AGTAGAAAGAGAGAGAGACTGAGTGGAAAAGGAGAGAGAGAGAGAGACAGACAGATTGGGAAAGGAGAGAGAGAGACGGACAGTGTGGAAAAGGAGAGAGAGAGACAAAGTGAAAAAGGAGAGAGAAGGACAGAGTGGAAAAGGAGAGAGACAGAGTGGAAAAGGATAGAGGGAGACAAAGTTGAAAAGGAGAGAGATAGTGGAAAGTGAGAGAGCAACAGAGTGGGAAAGGAGTGACAGAGAGACAGAAAGAGTGGAAAAGGAGAGACAGAGAGACAGACAGAGTGGGAAGTGAGAGAGAACAACAGGCAGAGTGGGAAAGGGGAGACAGAGAGAGACAGAGTGGGAAAAGAGAGAGAGAGAGAGTGTGAAAGGAGAGAGAGAGACAGAGTGTGAAAGGAGAGAGAGAGACAGAGTGTGAAAGGAGAGAGAGACAGATTGGAAAGGGAGAGAGAGACAGAGTGGAAAAGGAGAGAGAGAGAGACAGTGCGGAAAAGGAGATAGAGGGACAGAGTGGAAAAGGAGAGAGAGAGAGTGCAAAAGGAGAGAAGGAGACAAAGTGGAAAAGGAGAGAGAATAATAGTGTGGAAAATGACAGAGCAACAGAGTGGGAAAGGAGTGACAGAGAGACAGACAGAGTGGGAAAGGAGATACAGAGATACAGACAGAGTGGGAAATGAGGGAGAACAACAGACAGAGTCGGAAAGGGGAGACAGAGAGAGACAGAGTTGGAAAGGAGAGAGAGACAGATTGGAAAAGGAGGGAGAGAGACAGATTGGAAAAGGAGAGAGAGACAGAGTGGGAAAGGATAGAGATACAGAGTGGGAAAGGAGAGAGAGACAGAGCTGGAAGGGAGAGAGAGACAGAGTGGGAAAGGAGAGAGAGACAGAGTGGGAAAGGAGAGAGAGGGACAGAGTGGAAAAGGAAAGAGACAGAGTGGAAAAGGAGAGAGAGAGAGACAGTTTGGAAAAGGAGAGAGAGACAGAGTGGAAAAGGAGAAAGTGAGAGAGACAGAGTGGAAAAGTAGAGAGAGAGAGACAGATTGGGAAAGGAGAGAGAGAGACAAAGGGAAAAAGGAGAGAGAGGGACAGAGTGGAAAATGAGAGAGACAGAGTGGAAAAGGAGAGTGAGAGAGAGAGACAGAGTGGAAAAGGATAGAGGGAGACAAAGTTGAAAAGGAGAGAGAGATAGTGGAAAATGAGAGAGCAACAGAGTGGGAAAGGAGTGACAGAGAGACAGAAAGAGTGGGAAAGGAGGGACAGAGAGTCAGACAGAGTGGGAAGTGAGAGAGAACAACAGACAGAGTGGGAAAGGGGAGACAGAGAGAGACAGAGTGGGAAAAGAGAGAGAGACAGAGTGTTTGACAGGAGAGAGAGAGACAGAGTGTGAAAGGAGAGAGAGAGAGACAGATTGGAAAGGGAGAGGGAGACAGAGTGGGAAAGGAGAGAGAGACAGAGTGGGAAAGCAGAGCGCGAGGGGGAAAGGAGAGAGAGAGACAGTGGGATAGGAGAGAGAGAGAGACAGTGGGAAAGTTGAAAGAGAGACAGTGGGAAAGGAGAACGAGAAACAGTGGGAAAGGAGAAAGAGACAGTGGGAAAGGAGAGAGAGAGAGAGATGATGGGAAAGGAGAGAGAGTATGGGAAAGGAGAGAGAGAGAGACAGAGTGGGAAAGGAGAGAGAGAGAGAAGAGTGAAAGGAGAGAGAGAGACAGTGGGAAAGGTGATAGAGAGACAGTGGGAAAGGAGAGAGAGAGAGGCAGTGGGAACGGGGAGACAGACAGAGTGGGAAAGGAGAGAAAGAGACAGACTGAGGGACAGGAGAGAGAGACAGAGAGAGTGGGAAAGGTGAGAGAGAGACACACAGAGTGGGAAAGGGGGAGAGAGAGAGAGAGTGGGGAAGGGGGAGAGAGAGAGACAGTGGGGAAGGAGGGAGAGAGAGACTGACAGAGTGGAAAAGGAGAGTGAGAGAGAGAGACAGTTTGGAAAAGGAAAGAGAGACAGAGTCAAATAGGAGAAAGAGAGAGAGACTGAGTGTAAAAGGAGAGAGAGAGAGAGAGACAGATTGGGAAAGGAGAGAGAGAGACGGACAGTGTGGAAAAGGAGAGAGAGAGACAAAGTGAAAAAGGAGAGAGAAGGACAGAGTGGAAAAGGAGAGAGAGAGAGACAGACAGAGTGGGAAAGGTGAGAGAGAGATACAGACAGAGTGGGAAATGAGGGAGAGCAACAGACAGTGTGTGAAAGGGGAGACAGAGAGAGACAGAGTGGGAAAGGGAGAGAGACATAGTGCGAAAGGAGAGAGAGACAGAGTGGGAAAGGAGAGAGAGACAGATTGGAAAAGGAGAGAGAGACAGATTGGAAAAGGAGAGAGAGACAGAGTGGAAAAGGAGAGAGAGAGAGAGAGACAGTGGGAAAGGAGAGAGAGACAGAGTGGGAAAGCATAGAATGAGGGTGAAAAGAGAGAGCTAGATAGTGGGATAGGAGAGAGAGAGAGACAGTGGGAAAGTTCAAAGAGAGACAGTGGGAAAGGAGAGCGAGAAACAGTGGGAAAGGAGGGAGAGAGACAGTGGGAAAGGAGAGAGAGAGAGAGAGATGATGGGAAAAGAGAGAGAGTGTGGGAAAGGAGAGAGAGAGAGACAGAGTGGGAAAGGAGAGAGAGAGTGGAGTGAAAGGAGAGAGAGACAGTGGGAAAGGTGATAGAGAGACAGTGGGAAAGGAGAGAGAGAGAGGCAGTGGGAAAGGAGAGACAGAGTGGGAAAGGAGTGAGAGAGACAGACAGAGTGGGAAATTAGTGAGAGAGACAGACAGACAGAGTGGGAAAGGAGAGGGAGAGACAGACAGAGTGGGAAATTAGTGAGAGAGACAGACAGACAGAGTGGGAAAGGAGAGGGAGACAGAGTGGGAAAGGAGAGAGAGACAGAGTGGGAAAGGAGAGAGAGGCAGAGTGGGAAAGGAGAGAGAGGCAGAGGGGGAAAGGAGTGAGTGAGGGGGAAGGGAGAGAGAGAGACAGTGTTGAAAAGGATAGAGGGAGACAAAGTGGAAAAGGAGAGAGAGAGAGTGGAAAATGAGAGAGCAACAGAGTGGGAAAGGAGTGACAGAGAGACAGAAAGAGTGGGAAAGGAGAGACAGAGAGACAGACAGAGTGGGAAGTGAGAGAGAACAGACAGAGTGGGAAAGGGGAGACAGAGATAGACAGAGTGGGAAAGGAGAGAGAGACAGAGTGTGAAAGGAGAGAGAGGGACAGAGTGGGAAAGGAGAGAGAGACAGATTGGAAAAGGAGAGAGAGACAGAGTGGACAAGGAGACAGAGAGAGAGACAGAGTGGGAGAGGAGAGAGACAGAGTGGGAGAGGAGAGAGAGACAGAGTGGCAAAGGAGAGAGAGACAGAGTGGGAAAGCAGAGAATGAAGGTGAAAGGAGAGAGAGAGACAGTGGGATAGGAGAGAGAGAGAGACAGTGGGAAAGTTCAAAGAGAGACAGTGGGAAAGGAGAACGAGAAACAGTGGGAAAGGAGTACGAGAAACAGTGGGAAAGGAGGGATAGAGACAGTTTGAAAGGAGAGAGAGAGAGAGAGATGATGGGAAGAGAGAGAGTGTGGGAAAGGAGAGAGAGAGAGGAGTGAAATGAGAGAAGGAGACAGTGGGAAAGGAGATAGAGAGACAGTGGGAAAGGGGAGAGAGAGAGGCAGTGGGAAAGGAGAGACAGACAGAGTGGGAAAGGTGAGAGAGGGCCAGACAGACAGACAGAGTGGGAAATTAGTGAGAGAGACAGACAGACAGAGTGCGAAAGGACAGGGAGAGACAGAGTGCGAAAGGACAGGGAGAGACAGAGTGGGAAAGGATAGAGAGACAGAGTGGGAAAGGATAGAGAGACAGAGTGGGAAAGGATAGAGAGACAGAGTGGGAAAGGATAGAGAGACAGAGTGGGAAAGCAGAGAGAGACAGAGTGGGAAAGCAGAGAGAGACAAAGTGGGAAAGCAGAGAGAGACAGAGCCGGAAAGGAGAGAGAGACAGACCGGGAAAGGAGAGAGAGACAGAGCGGGAAAGGAGAGAGAGACAGAACCGGAAAGGAGAGAGAGACAGAGCCGGAAAGGAGAGAGAGACAGAGCGGCAAAGGAGAGAGAGACAGAGCGGCAAAGGAGAGAGAGACAGAGCGGCAAAGGAGAGAGAGACAGAGCGGCAAAGGAGAGAGAGACAGAGCGGGAAAGGAGAGAGCAACAGAGGGGGAAAGGAGAGAGTGAGGGGGAAGGGAGAGAGAGAGAGACAGAGTGGAAAAGGATAGAGGGAGAGAAAGTGGAAAAGGAGAGTGAGAGAGTGGAAAATGAGAGAGCAACAGAGTGGGAAAGGAGACAGAGAGACAGACAGAGTGAGAAGTGTGAGAGAACGACAGACAGAGGGGGAAAGATGAGACAGAGAGAGACAGAGTGGGAAAGGAGAGAGAGACAGAGTGGGAAAGCAGAGAATGAGGGTGAAAGGAGGGAGAGAGACAGTGGGATAGGAGAGAGTGACAGTGGGAAAGTTCAAAGAGAGACAGTGGGAAAGGAAAGCGAGAAACAGTGGGAAAGGAAAGAGAGAGAGAGGAGTGAAAGGAGAGAGAGAGACAGCGGGAAAGGAGATAGAGAGACAGTGGAAAAGGAGAGAGAGAGAGGCAGTGGGAAAGGAGAGGCAGAAAGTGGGAAAGGAGTGAGAGAGACAGACAGAGTGGGAAAGGTGAGAGACAGCCAGACAGACAGACAGAGTGGGAAATTAGTGAGAGAGACAGACAGAGTGGGAAAGGAAAGGGAGAGAAAGAGTGGGAAAGGATAGAGAGACAGAGTGGGAAAGCAGAGAGAGACAGAGTGGGAAAGCAGAGAGAGACAAAGTGGGAAAGCAGAGAGAGACAGAGCGGGAAAGGAGAGAGAGACAGAGCCAGAAAGGAGAGAGAGACAGAGCGGGAAAGGAGAGAGAGGCAGAGTGGGAAAGGAGAGAGCGACAGAGGGGGAAAGGAGAGAGTGAGGGGGAAGGGAGAGAGAGAGACAGAGTGGAAAAGGATAGAGGGAGACAAAGTGGAAAAGGAGAGTGAGAGAGTGGAAAATGAGAGAGCTACAGAGTGGGAAAGGAGCGACAGAGAGACAGAAAGAGTGGGAAACGAGAGACAGAGAGACAAACAGAGTGAGAAGTGTGAGAGAACGACAGAGTGGGAAAGGGGAGACAGAGAGAGATGAGTGGGAAAGGAGAGAGAGACAGAGTGTGATAGGAGAGAGAGAGACAGAGTGGAAAGGAGTGACAGAGGGACAGACAGAATGGGAAAGGAGAGACAGACATACAGACGGAGTGGGAATGGAAAGAGAGACAGAATGGGAAAGGCGAGAGGCAGAGTGGGAAATGAGAGAGAGAGACAGAGTGGGAAAGGAGAGAGAGAGACAGAGTGGGAAAAGAGAGAGAGACAGAGTGGGAAAGGAGAGAGAGGCAGAGGGGGAAAGGAGAGAGAGGCAGAGGGGGAAAGGAGTGAGTGAGGGGGAAGGGAGAGAGAGAGACAGTGTTGAAAAGGATAGAGGGAGACAAAGTGGAAAAGGAGAAAGAGAGAGAGTGGAAAATGAGAGAGCAACAGAGTGGGAAAGGAGTGACAGAGAGACAGAAAGAGTGGGAAAGGAGAGACAGAGAGACAGACAGAGTGGGAAGTGAGAGAGAACAGACAGATTGGGAAAGGGGAGACAGAGAGAGACAGAGTGGGAAAGGAGAGAGAGACAGAGTGTGAAAGGAGAGAGAGGGACAGAGTGGGAAAGGAGAGAGAGACAGATTGGAAAAGGAGAGAGAGAGAGAGACAGAGTGGGAGAGGAGAGAGAGACAGAGTGGCAAAGGAGAGAGAGACAGAGTGGGAAAGCAGAGAATGAAGGTGAAAGGAGAGAGAGAGACAGTGGGATAGGAGAGAGAGAGAGACAGTTGGAAAGTTCAAAGAGAGACAGTGGGAAAGGAGTACGAGAAACAGTGGGAAAGGAGGGAGAGAGACAGTTTGAAAGGAGAGAGAGAGAGAGATGATGGGAAAAGAGAGAGAGTGTGGGAAAGGAGAGAGAGAGGAGTGAAAAGAGAGAGAGAGACAGTGGGAAAGGAGATAGAGAGACAGTGGGAAAGGGGAGAGAGAGAGGCAGTGGGAAAGGAGAGACAGACAGAGTGGGAAAGGAGTGAGAAAGCCAGACAGACAGACAGAGTGGGAAATTAGTGAGAGAGACAGACAGACAGAGTGCGAAAGGAAAGGGAGAGACAGAGTGCGAAAGGACAGGGAGAGACAGAGTGGGAAAGGATAGAGAGACAGAGTGGGAAAGGATAAAGAGACAGAGTGGGAAAGCAGAGAGAGACAGAGTGGGAAAGCAGAGAGAGACAGAGTGGGAAAGCAGAGAGAGACAAAGTGGGAAAGCAGAGAGAGACAGAGCCGGAAAGGAGAGAGAGACAGAGCGGGAAAGGAGAGAGAGACAGAGCCGGAAAGGAGAGAGAGACAGAGCCGGAAAGGAGAGAGAGACAGAGCCGGAAAGGAGAGAGAGACAGAGCGGCAAAGGAGAGAGAGACAGAGCGGCAAAGGAGAGAGAGACAGAGCGGCAAAGGAGAGAGAGACAGAGCGGGAAAGGAGAGAGAGGCAGAGCGGGAAAGGAGAGAGAGGCAGAGTGGGAAAGGAGAGAGCAACAGAGGGGGAAAGGAGAGAGTGAGGGGGAAGGGAGAGAGAGAGACAGAGTGGAAAAGGATAGAGGGAGACAAAGTGGAAAAGGAGAGTGAGAGAGTGGAAAATGAGACAGCAACAGAGTGGAAAAGGAGACAGAGAGACAGACAGAGTGAGAAGTGTGAGAGAATGACAGACAGAGGGGGAAAGGGGAGACAGAGAGAGATGAGTGGGAAAGGAGAGAGAGACAGAGTGTGATAGGAGAGAGAGAGACAGAGTGGAAAGGAGTGACAGAGGGACAGACAGAATGGGAAAGGAGAGACAGAGATACAGACAGAGTGGGAAAGGAGAGAGAGACAGAATGGGAAAGGAGAGAGGCAGAGTGGGAAATGAGAGAGAAGCAGCGTCAGAAAGGAGAGAGAGACAGAGTGGAAAAGGAGAGAGAGAGACAGAGTGGGAAAGGAGAGAGAAACAGAGTGGGAAAGGCGAGAGAGACAGTGCGCAAAAAGAGAGAGAGAGAGTGGAAAAGGAGAGAGAGGGACAGAGTGGAAAAGGAGAGAGGGAGAGACAGAGTGGAAAAGGAGAGAGAGACAGAGTGGAAAAGGAGAGAGAGAGACAGAGTGGAAAAAGAGAGAGAGAGAGACAGAGTGGAAAAGGCGAGAGAGAGAGAGACAGACAGAGTGGGAAAGGAGAGAGAGAGACAGACAGTGTGGAGAAGGAGAGAGAGAGACAAAGTGGACAAGGAGAGAGAGGGACAGAGTGGAAAAGGAGAGAGACAGAGTGGAAAAGGAGAGAAGGAGACAAAGTGGAAAAGGAGAGATAGTGAGTGTGTGGAAAATCAGAGAGCAACAGAGTGGGAAGGGAGAGACAGAGATACAGACAGAGTGGGAAATGAGGGAGAACAACAGACAGAGTGGGAAAGGGGAGACAGAGTGGGAAAGGAGAGAGTGACAGAGTGTGAAAGGAGAGAGAGAGACAGAATGGGAAAGGAGCGACAGACAGAGTGGGAAAGCTGAGAATGAGGGGGAAAGGAGAGAGAGAGACAGTGGGTTAGGAGTGAGAGAGAGAGAGAGTGGGGAAGTAGAAAGAGAGACAGTGGGAAAGGAGAGCGAGAAACAGTGGGAAAGGAGGGAGAGAGACAGTGGGAAAGGAGAGAGAGAGAAAGATGATGGGAAAAGAGAGAGAATGTGGGAAAGGAGAGAGAGAGAGAGACAGAGTGGGAAAGGAGGGAGAGAGAGAGGAGTGAAAGGAGATAGAGAGACAGTGGGAAAGGAGATAGAGAGGCAGTGGGAAAGGAGAGACAGACAGAGTGGGAAATTAGTGAGAGAGACAGACAGACAGAGTGGGAAAGGAGAGAGGGAGACAGAGTGGGAAAGGTTAGAGAGACAGAGTGGGAAAGGATAGAGAGACAGAGTGGGAAAGGATAGAGAGACAGAGTGGGAAAGCAGAGAGAGACAGAGTGGGAAAGCAGAGAGAGACAAAGTGGGAAAGCAGAGAGAGACAAAGTGGGAAAGCAGAGAGAGACAGAGCGGGAAAGGAGAGAGAGAGACAGAGCGGGAAGGAGAGAGAGGCAGAGCGGGAAAGGAGAGAGAGACACAGTGGGAAAGGAGAGAGCGATAGAGGGGGAAAGGAGAGAGTGAGGGGGAAGGGAGAGAGAGAGACAGAGTGGAAAAGGATAGAGGGAGACAAAGTGGAAAAGGAGAGTGTGAGAGTGGAAAATGAGAGAGCAACAGAGTGGGAAAGGAGTGACAGAGAGACAGAAAGAGTGGGAAAGGAGAGACAGAGAGACAGACAGATTGGGAAGTGTGAGAGAACACCAGACAGAGTGGGAAAGGGGAGACAGAGAGAGATGAGTGGGAAAGGAGAGAGAGAGACAGAGTGGAAAGGAGTGACAGAGGGACAGTCAGAATGGGAAAGGAGAGTGAGACAGAGTGGGAAAGGAGAGAGGCAGAGTGGGAAATGAGAGAGAAGCAGAGTGGGAAAGGAGAGAGAGACAGAGTGGGAAAGGAGAGAGAGACAGAGTGGGAAAGGAGAGAGAGAGACACACATAGAGTGGGAAAGGTGAGAGAGAGAGAGACAGACAGAATGGGAAAGGGGGGAGAGAGAGACAGTGGGGAAGGAGGGAGAGACTGACAGACAGAATGGGAATTAAGTGAGAGAGATGGACAGGGTGGGAAAGGAGAGAGAGAGACAGAGTGGGAAAGGAGAGAGAGACAGAGTGGGAAAGGAGAGAGAGACAGAGTGGGAAAGGAGAGAGAGACAGAGTGGGAAAGGAGAAAGAGACAGAGTGGGAAAGCAGAGAGAGACAGAGCAGGAAAGGAGAGAGAGAGAGAGTGGAAAAGAAGAGAGAGCGACAGAGTGGAAAATGAGAGAGAGGGACAGAGTGGAAAAGGAGAGAGAGAGAGACAGAGTGGAAAACGAGAGAGAGACAGAGTGGAAAAAGATAGAGTGAAAGAGACAGACAGATTGGGAAAGGAGAGAGAGAGACGGACAGTGTGGAAAAGGAGAGAGAGACAAAGTGATAAAGGAGAGGGACAGAGTGGAAAAGGAGAGAGACAGAGTGGGAAAGGAGAGAGAGACAGAGTGGGAAAGGAGAGAGAGACAGAGTGCAAAAGGAGAGAGCGAGACAGAGTGCAAAAGGAGAGAGAGAGACAGAGTGGAAAAGAAGAGAGAGAGACAGCGTGGAAAATGAGAGAGAGGGACAGAGTGGAAAAGGAGAGAGAGAGAGACAGAGTGGAAAACGAGAGAGAGAGACAGAGTGGAAAAAGAGAGAGTGAAAGAGACAGACAGATTGGGAATGGAGAGAGAGAGATGGACAGTGTGGAAAAGGAGAGAGAGAGACAAAGTGAAAAAGGAGAGAGAGGGACAGAGTGGAAAAGGAGAGAGACAGAGTGGAAAAGGAGAGAGACAGAGTGGAAAAGGAGAGTGAGAGAGAGAGACAGAGTGGAAAAGGAGAGAGAGAGAGAGACAGACAGATTGGGAAAGGAGAGAGAGAGACGGACAGTGTGGAAAAGGAGAGAGAGAGACAAAGTGAAAAAGGAGAGAGAGGGACAGAGTGGAAAAGGAGAGAGAGAGAGAGTATGGAAAATGAGATAGCAACAGAGTGGGAAAGGAGAGAGAGGCAGAGTGGAAAAGGAGAGAACGACAGAGGGGGAAAGGAGTGAGTGAGGGGGAAGGGAGAGAGAGAGACAGACAGAGCGGAAAAGGATAGAGGGAGACAAAGTCAAAAAGGAGAGAGAGATAGTGGAAAATGACAGAGCAACAGAGTGGGAAAGGAGTGACAGAGAGACAGAAAGAGTGGGAAAGGAGAGACAGAGACAGACAGAGTGGGAAGTGAGAGAGAACAACAGACAGAGTGGGGGGAGACAGAGAGAGACAGAGTGGGAAAAGAGAGAGAGACAGAGTGTGAAAGGAGAGAGAGACAGATTGGAAAAGGAGAGAGAGACAGAATGGAAAAGGAGAGAGAGACAGAATGGAAAAGGAGAGAGAGAGACAGAGTGGGAAAGGAGAGAGAGACAGAGTGGGAAAGGAGAGAGAGACAGAGTGGGAAATCAGAGAGTGAGGGGGAAAGGAGAGAGAGAGAGACAGTGGGAAAGTTCAAAGAGAGACAGTGGGAAAGGAGAACGAGAAACAGTGGAAAAGAAGAAAGAGACAGTGGGAAAGGGGTGAGAGATGATGGGAAAGGAGTGAGAGTATGGGAAAGGAGAGAGAGAGAGGAGTGAGAGGAGAGAGAGAGAGACAGTGGGAAAGGAGATAGAGAGACAGTGGGAAAGGAGAGAGAGAGAGGCAGTGGCAAAGGAGAGACAGACAGAGTGGGAAAGGAGAGAGAGAGACAGACTGAGGGACAGGAGAGAGAGACAGACAGAGTGGGAAAGGTGAGAGAGAGACAGACAGATTAGGAAAGGGGGGAGAGAGAGAGACAATGGGGAAGGAGGGAGAGAGAGACAGATAGAGTGGGAAAGGAGAGAGAGAGAGAGACAGACAGACAGAGTGGGAAAGGAGAGAGAGAGACAGAGTGGGAAAGGAGAGAGAGAGACAGAGTGGGAAAGGAGAGAGAGAGAGAGTGGGAAAGGAGAGAGAAACAGAGCAGGAAAGCAGAGAGAGACAGTCTAGGAAAGGGGAGAGAGAGAGGAACAGATTGGAAAAGGAGTGAGACAGAGTGGAAAAGGAGAGAGAGACAGAGTGGGAAAGGAGAGAGAGAGAGACAGAGTGGGAAAGGAGAGAGAGACAGAGTGGGAAAGGAGAGAGAGACAGAGTGGGAAAGGAGAGAGAGACAGAGTGGGAAAGGAGAGAGAGACAGAGTGCAAAAGGAGAGAGAGAGACAGAGTGCAAAAGGAGAGAGAGAGACAGAGTGCAAAAGCAGATTGAGGGACAGAGTGGAAAAGGAGAGAGATAGACCGTTTGGAAAAGGAGAGAGAGACAGAGTGGAAAAGGAGAGAGAGACAGAGTGGAAAAGGAGAGAGAGACAGAGTGGAAAAGGAGAGAGAGACAGAGTGGAAAAGGAGAGAGAGACAGAGTGGAAAAGGAGAGAGAGAGAGACAGAGTGGAAAAGGAGAGAGAGAGAGACAGAGTGGAAAAGGAGAGAGAGAGACAGACAGAGTGGGAAAGGAGAGAGAGAGACGAAGTGGAAAAGGAGAGAGAAGGATAGAGTGGAAAAGGAGAGAGAGGGATAGAGTGGAAAAGGAGAGAGACAGGGTGGAAAAGGAGAGAAGGAGACAAAGTGGAAAAGGAGAGAGAGAGAGAGTGTGGAAAATGAGAGAGCAACAGAGCAGGAAAGGAGTGACAGAGAGACAGACAGATTGGGAAAGGTGAGAGAGAGAGAGGTGTGAAAGGAGAGAGAGAGACAGTGGGAAAGGAGATAGAGCGACAGTGGGAAAGGAGAGAGAGAGAGGCAGTGGGAAAGGAGAGACAGACAGTGGGAAAGGAGAGAGAGAGACAGACTGAGGGACAGGAGAGAGAGACAGACAGAGTGGGAAAAGTAAGTGAGAGAGAGAGACAGACAGAGTGGGAAAGGGGGTAGAGAGAGAGACAGTGGGGAAGGAGGGAGAGAGAGACAGACAGAGTGGGAAAGGAGAGAGAGAGACAGACAGACAGACAGAGTGGGAAATAAGTGAGAGAGACAGACAGACAGAGTGAGAAAGGAGAGAAAGAGACAGAGTGGGAAAGGATAGAGAGACAGAGTGGAAAAGGATAGAGAGACAGAGTGGAAAAGGAGAGAGAGACAGAGTGGGAAAGCAGAGAGAGACAGAGCGGGAAAGCAGAGCGAGACAGAGCGGGAAAGCAGAGAGAGACAGAGCGGGAAAGCAGAGAGAGACAGAGCGGGAAAGCAGAGAGAGACAGAGCGGGAAAGGGGAGAGAAACATAGCGGGAAAGGAGAGAGATAGAGTGGAAAATGAGAGAGAGACAGAGTGGAAAAGGAGAGGGAGAGAGAGAGACAGACAGAGTGGAAAAGGAGAGAGAGAGACAAAGTGGAAAAGTATAGAGAGGGACAGAGTGGAAAAGGAGAGAGCAACAGAGTGGGGAACGAGTGACAGAGAGAGACAGATAGAGTGGGAAAGGAGAGAGAGAAACAGACAGTGCGGAAAAGGAGAGAGAGAGACAAAGTGAAAAAGTGGAAAAGGAGAGAAACAGAGTGGAAAAGGAGAGAAGGAAACAGAGTGGAAAAGGAGAGAGAGAGGGAGTGTAGAAAATGAGAGAGCAACAGAGTGGGAAAGGAGTGACAGAGAGACAGACAGAGTGGGAAAGGAGAGACAGAGATACAGACAGAGTGGGAAATGAGGGAGAACAACAGACAGTGTGTGAAAGGGGAGACAGAGAGAGACAGAGTGGGAATGGAGAGAGAGACAGAGTGCGAAAGGAGAGAGAGACAGATTGGGAAAGGAGAGAGAGACAGAGTGGAAAAGGAGAGAGAGACAGAGTGGAAAAGGAGAGAGAGACAGAGTGGAAAAGGAGAGAGGGATAGAGAGAGAGACAGTGGGAAAGGAGAGAGAGACAGAGTGGGAAAGCAGAGAATGAGGGTGAAAAGAGAGAGCTAGATAGTGGGATAGGAGAGAGAGAGAGACAGTGGGAAAGTTCAAAGAGAGACAGTGGGAAAGGAGAGCGAGAAACAGTGGGAAAGGAGAGAGAGAGACAGTGGGAAAGGAGAGGGAGAGAGAGAGATGATGGGAAAAGAGAGAGAGTGTGGGAAAGGAGAGAGAGAGAGACAGAGTGGGAAAGGAGAGAGAGAGTGGAGTGAAAGGAGAGAGAGACAGTGGGAAAGGAGAGAGAGAGAGGCAGTGGGAAAGGAGAGAGAGACAGAGTGGGAAAGGAGAGAGAGACAGAGCGGGAAAGGAGAGAGAGGCAGAGCGGGATAGGAGAGAGAGGCAGAGTGGGAAAGGAGAGAGAGACAGAGTGGGAAAGGAGAGAGACAGAGTGGGAAAGGAGAGAGAGACAGAGTGCAAAAGGTGAGAGAGAGACAGAGTGCAAAAGGAGATAGAGGAACAGAGTGGAAAAGGAGGGAGATAGACCATTTGGAAAAGGAGAGAGAGACAGAGTGGAAAAGGAGAGAGAGAGAGACAGAGTGGAAAAGGAGAGAGAGAGACAGACAGAGTGGGAAAGTTGAGAGAGAGACAGACAGATTAGGAAAGGGGGGAGAGAGAGAGACAATGGGGAAGGAGGGAGAGAGAGACAGATAGAGTGGGAAAGGAGAGAGAGAGAGAGACAGACAGACAGAGTGGGAAATAAGTGAGAGAGACAGACAGACAGAGTGGGAAAGGAGAGAGAGAGAGAGTGGGAAAGGAGAGAGAAACAGAGCAGGAAAGGAGAGAGAGACAGAGTAGGAAAGGGGAGAGAGAGAGGAACAAAGTGGAAAAGGAGAGAGACAGAGTGGAAAAGGAGAGAGAGACAGAGTGGGAAAGGAGAGAGAGAGAGACAGAGTGGGAAAGGAGAGAGAGACAGAGTGGGAAAGGAGAGAGAGACAGAGTGGGAAAGGAGAGAGACAGAGTGGGAAAGGAGAGAGAGACAGAGTGGGAAAGGAGAGAGAGACAGAGTGCAAAAGGAGAGAGAGAGACAGAGTGCAAAAGGAGAGAGAGAGACAGAGTGCAAAAGGAGATTGAGGGACAGAGTGGAAAAGGAGAGAGATAGACCGTTTGGAAAAGGAGAGAGAGAAAGAGTGGAAAAGGAGAGAGAGACAGAGCGGGAAAGGAGAGAGAGACAGAGCGGGAAAGGAGAGAGAGGCAGAGTGGAAAAGGAGAGAGAGACAGAGTGGGAAAGGAGAGAGAGACAGAGTGGGAAAGGAGAGAGAGACAGAGTGCAAAAGGTGAGAGAGAGACAGAGTGCAAAAGGAGATAGAGGAACAGAGTGGAAAAGGAGAGAGATAGACCATTTGGAAAAGGAGAGAGAGACAGAGTGGAAAAGGAGAGAGAGAGAGACAGAGTGGAAAAGGAGAGAGAGAGACAGACAGAGTGGGAAAGTTGAGAGAGAGACAGACAGATTAGGAAAGGGGGGAGAGAGAGAGACAATGGGGAAGGAGGGAGAGAGAGACAGATAGAGTGGGAAAGGAGAGAGAGAGAGAGACAGACAGACAGAGTGGGAAATAAGTGAGAGAGACAGACAGAAAGAGTGGGAAAGGAGAGAGAGAGACAGAGTGGGAAAGGATGGAGAGACAGAGTGGGAAAGGAGAGAGAGAGAGAGTGGGAAAGGAGAGAGAAACAGAGCAGGAAATGAGAGAGAGACAGAGTAGGAAAGGGGAGAGAGAGAGGAACAGAGTGGAAAAGGAGAGAGACAGAGTGGAAAAGGAGAGAGAGACAGAGTGGGAAAGGAGAGAGAGAGAGACAGAGTGGGAAAGGAGAGAGAGACAGAGTGGGAAAGGAGAGAGAGACAGAGTGGGAAAGGAGAGAGACAGAGTGGGAAAGGAGAGAGACAGAGTGGGAAAGGAGAGAGAGACAGAGTGCAAAAGGAGAGAGAGAGACAGAGTGCAAAAGGAGAGAGAGAGACAGAGTGCAAAAGGAGATTGAGGGACAGAGTGGAAAAGGAGAGAGATAGACCGTTTGGAAAAGGAGAGAGAGAAAGAGTGGAAAAGGAGAGAGAGACAGAGCGGGAAAGGAGAGAGAGACAGAGCGGGAAAGGAGAGAGAGGCAGAGCGGGAAAGGAGAGAGAGACAGAGCGGGAAAGGAGAGAGAGGCAGAGCGGGAAAGGAGAGAGAGGCAGAGTGGGAAAGGAGAGAGAGACAGAGTGGGAAAGGAGAGAGAGACAGAGTGGGAAAGGAGAGAGAGAGAGACAGTGGGAAAGTTCAAAGAGAGACAGTGGGAAAGGAGAGCGAGAAACAGTGGGAAAGGAGAGAGAGAGACAGTGGGAAAGGAGAGGGAGAGAGAGAGATGATGGGAAAAGAGAGAGAGTGTGGGAAAGGAGAGAGAGAGAGACAGAGTGGGAAAGGAGAGAGAGAGTGGAGTGAAAGGAGAGAGAGACAGTGGGAAAGGAGAGAGAGAGAGGCAGTGGGAAAGGAGAGAGAGACAGAGTGGGAAAGCAGAGAGAGACAGAGTGGGAAAGCAGAGAGAGACAAAGTGGGAAAGCAGTGAGAGACCGAGCGAGAAAGGAGAGAGAGACAGAGCGGGAAAGGAGAGAGAGACAGAGCGGGAAAGGAGAGAGAGACAGAGCGGGAAAGGAGAGAGAGACAGAGCGGGAAAGGAGAGAGAGACAGAGCGGGAAAGGAGAGAGAGGCAGAGCGGGAAAGGAGAGAGAGACAGAGTGGGAAAGGAGAGAGAGACAGAGTGGGAAAGGAGAGAGAGACAGAGTGGGAAAGGAGAGAGACAGAGTGGGAAAGGAGAGAGAGACAGAGTGCAAAAGGAGATAGAGGAACAGAGTGGAAAAGGAGAGAGATAGACCATTTGGAAAAGGAGAGAGAGACAGAGTGGAAAAGGAGAGAGAGAGAGACAGAGTGGAAAAGGAGAGAGAGAGGCAGACAGAGTGGGAAAGGTGAGAGAGAGACAGACAGATTAGGAAAGGGGGGAGAGAGGGAGACAATGGGGAAGGAGGGAGAGAGAGACAGATAGAGTGGGAAAGGAGAGAGAGAGAGAGACAGACAGACAGAGTGGAAAGGAGAGAGAGAGACAGAGTGGGAAAGGATGGAGAGACAGAGTGGGAAAGGAGAGAGAGAGAGAGTGGGAAAGGAGAGAGAAACAGAGCAGGAAAGGAGAGAGAGACAGAGTAGGAAAGGGGAGAGAGAGAGGAACAGAGTGTAAAAGGACAGAGACAGTGTGGGAAAGGAGAGAGAGAGAGACAGAGTGGGAAAGGAGAGAGAGACAGAGTGGGAAAGGAGAGAGAGACAGAGTGGGAAAGGAGAGAGAGACAGAGTGGGAAAGGAGAGAGAGAGACAGAGTGCAAAAGGAGATTGAGGGACAGAGTGGAAAAGGAGAGAGATAGACCGTTTGGAAAAGGAGAGAGAGACAGAGTGGAAAAGGAGAGAGAGAGAGACAGAGTGGAAAAGGAGAGAGAGAGACAGACAGAGTGGGAAAGTTGAGAGAGAGACAGACAGATTAGGAAAGGGAGGAGAGAGAGAGACAATGGGGAAGGAGGGAGAGAGAGACAGATAGAGTGGGAAAGGAGAGAGAGAGAGAGACAGACAGACAGAGTGGGAAATAAGTGAGAGAGACAGACAGACAGAGTGGGAAAGGAGAGAGAGAGACAGAGTGGGAAAGGATGGAGAGACAGAGTGGGAAAGGAGAGAGAGAGAGTGGGAAAGGAGAGAGAAACAGAGCAGGAAAGGAGAGAGAGACAGAGTAGGAAAGGGGAGAGAGAGAGGAACAAAGTGGAAAAGGAGAGAGACAGAGTGGAAAAGGAGAGAGAGACAGAGTGGGAAAGGAGAGAGAGAGAGACAGAGTGGGAAAGGAGAGAGAGACAGAGTGGGAAAGGAGAGAGAGACAGAGTGGGAAAGGAGAGAGAGACAGAGTGGGAAAGGAGAGAGACAGAGTGGGAAAGGAGAGAGAGACAGAGTGGGAAAGGAGAGAGAGACAGAGTGCAAAAGGAGAGAGAGAGACAGAGTGCAAAAGGAGAGAGAGAGACAGAGTGCAAAAGGAGATTGAGGGACAGAGTGGAAAAGGAGAGAGATAGACCGTTTGGAAAAGGAGAGAGAGAAAGAGTGGAAAAGGAGAGAGAGACAGAGCGGGAAAGGAGAGAGAGACAGAGCGGGAAAGGAGAGAGAGACAGAGCGGGAAAGGAGAGAGAGACAGAGTGGGAAAGGAGAGAGAGACAGAGTGGGAAAGGAGAGAGAGACAGAGTGGGAAAGGAGAGAGAGACAGAGTGCAAAAGGTGAGAGAGAGACAGAGTGCAAAAGGAGATAGAGGAACAGAGTGGAAAAGGAGAGAGATAGACCATTTGGAAAAGGAGAGAGAGACAGAGTGGAAAAGGAGAGAGAGAGAGACAGAGTGGAAAAGGAGAGAGAGAGACAGACAGAGTGGGAAAGTTGAGAGAGAGACAGACAGATTAGGAAAGGGGGGAGAGAGAGAGACAATGGGGAAGGAGGGAGAGAGAGACAGATAGAGTGGGAAAGGAGAGAGAGAGAGAGACAGACAGACAGAGTGGGAAATAAGTGAGAGAGACAGACAGACAGAGTGGGAAAGGAGAGAGAGAGACAGAGTGGGAAAGGATGGAGAGACAGAGTGGGAAAGGAGAGAGAGAGAGAGTGGGAATGGAGAGAGAAACAGAGCAGGAAATGAGAGAGAGACAGAGTAGGAAAGGGGAGAGAGAGAGGAACAGAGTGGAAAAGGAGAGAGACAGAGTGGAAAAGGAGAGAGAGACAGAGTGGGAAAGGAGAGAGAGAGAGACAGAGTGGGAAAGGAGAGAGAGACAGAGTGGGAAAGGAGAGAGAGACAGAGTGGGAAAGGAGAGAGACAGAGTGGGAAAGGAGAGAGAGACAGAGTGCAAAAGGAGAGAGAGAGACAGAGTGCAAAAGGAGAGAGAGAGACAGAGTGCAAAAGGAGATTGAGGGACAGAGTGGAAAAGGAGAGAGATAGACCGTTTGGAAAAGGAGAGAGAGAAAGAGTGGAAAAGGAGAGAGAGACAGAGCGGGAAAGGAGAGAGAGACAGAGCGGGAAAGGAGAGAGAGGCAGAGCGGGAAAGGAGAGAGAGACAGAGCGGGAAAGGAGAGAGAGGCAGAGCGGGAAAGGAGAGAGAGGCAGAGTGGGAAAGGAGAGAGAGACAGAGTGGGAAAGGAGAGAGAGACAGAGTGGGAAAGGAGAGAGAGAGAGACAGTGGGAAAGTTCAAAGAGAGACAGTGGGAAAGGAGAGCGAGAAACAGTGGGAAAGGAGAGAGAGAGACAGTGGGAAAGGAGAGGGAGAGAGAGAGATGATGGGAAAAGAGAGAGAGTGTGGGAAAGGAGAGAGAGAGAGACAGAGTGGGAAAGGAGAGAGAGAATGGAGTGAAAGGAGAGAGAGACAGTGGGAAAGGAGAGAGAGAGAGGCAGTGGGAAAGGAGAGAGAGACAGAGTGGGAAAGCAGAGAGAGACAGAGTGGGAAAGCAGAGAGAGACAAAGTGGGAAAGCAGTGAGAGACCGAGCGAGAAAGGAGAGAGAGACAGAGCGGGAAAGGAGAGAGAGACAGAGCGGGAAAGGAGAGAGAGACAGAGCGAGAAAGGAGAGAGAGACAGAGCGGCAAAGGAGAGAGAGACAGAGCGGGAAAGGAGAGAGAGACAGAGCGGGAAAGTAGAGAGAGGCAGAGCGGGAAAGGAGAGAGAGACAGAGTGGGAAAGGAGAGAGAGACAGAGTGGGAAAGGAGAGAGAGACAGAGTGGGAAAGGAGAGAGACAGAGTGGGAAAGGAGAGAGACAGAGTGGGAAAGGAGAGAGAGACAGAGTGCAAAAGGAGATAGAGGAACAGAGTGGAAAAGGAGAGAGATAGACCATTTGGAAAAGGAGAGAGAGACAGAGTGGAAAAGGAGAGAGAGAGAGACAGAGTGGAAAAGGAGAGAGAGAGACAGACAGAGTGGGAAAGGTGAGAGAGAGACAGACAGATTAGGAAAGGGGGGAGAGAGAGAGACAATGGGGAAGGAGGGAGAGAGAGACAGATAGAGTGGGAAAGGAGAGAGAGAGAGAGACAGACAGACAGAGTGGGAAAGGAGAGAGAGAGACAGAGTGGGAAAGGATGGAGAGACAGAGTGGGAAAGGAGAGAGAGAGAGAGTGGGAAAGGAGAGAGAAACAGAGCAGGAAAGGAGAGAGAGACAGTCTAGGAAAGGGGAGAGAGAGAGGAACAGAGTGTAAAAGGACAGAGACAGTGTGGGAAAGGAGAGAGAGAGAGACAGAGTGGGAAAGGAGAGAGAGACAGAGTGGGAAAGGAGAGAGAGACAGAGTGGGAAAGGAGAGAGAGACAGAGTGGGAAAGGAGAGAGAGAGACAGAGTGCAAAAGGAGATTGAGGGACAGAGTGGAAAAGGAGAGAGATAGACCGTTTGGAAAAGGAGAGAGAGACAGAGTGGAAAAGGAGAGAGAGACAGAGCGGGAAAGGAGAGAGAGACAGAGCGGGAAAGGAGAGAGAGACAGAGCGGGAAAGGAGAGAGAGACAGAGCGGGAAAGGAGAGAGAGACAGAGCGGGAAAGGAGAGAGAGGCAGAGCGGGAAAGGAGAGAGAGACAGATTGGGAAAGGAGAGAGAGACAGAGTGGGAAAGGAGAGAGAGAGAGACAGAGTGGGAAAGGAGAGAGAGACAGAGTGGGAAAGGAGAGAGAGACAGAGTGTGAAAGGAGAGAGAGACAGAGTGGAAAAGGAGAGACAGACAGAGTGGGAAAGGAGAGAGAGACAGAGTGCAAAAGGAGAGAGAGAGACAGAGTGCAAAAGGAGAGAGAGAGACAGACAGAGTGGGAAAGGAGAGAGAGAGACGAAGTGGAAAAGGAGAGAGAGGGATAGAGTGGAAAAGGAGAGAGAGGGATAGAGTGGAAAAGGAGAGAGACAGGGTGGAAAAGGAGAGAAGGAGACAAAGTGGAAAAGGAGAGAGAGAGAGAGAGTGTGGAAAAGGAGAGAGAGAGACAGACAGAGTGGGAAAGGAGAGAGAGAGACGAAGTGGAAAAGGAGAGAGAGGGATAGAGTGGAAAAGGAGAGAGAGGGATAGAGTGGAAAAGGAGAGAGACAGGGTGGAAAAGGAGAGAAGGAGACAAAGTGGAAAAGGAGAGAGAGAGAGAGAGTGTGGAAAATGAGAGAGCAACAGAGCAGGAAAGGAGTGACAGAGAGACAGACAGATTGGGAAAGGTGAGAGAGAGAGAGGTGTGAAAGGAGAGAGAGAGACAGTGGGAAAGGAGATAGAGAGACAGTGGGAAAGGAGAGAGAGAGAGAGGCAGTGGGAAAGGAGAGACAGACAGTGGGAAAGGAGAGAGAGAGACAGACTGAGGGACAGGAGAGAGAGACAGACAGAGTGGGAAAAGTAAGTGAGAGAGAGAGACAGACAGAGTGGGAAAGGGGGGAGAGAGAGAGACAGTGGGGAAGGAGGGAGAGAGAGACAGACAGAGTGGGAAAGGAGAGAGAGAGACAGACAGACAGACAGAGTGGGAAATAAGTGAGAGAGACAGACAGACAGAGTGAGAAAGGAGAGACAGAGACAGAGTGGGAAAGGATAGAGAGACAGAGTGGGAAAGGATAGAGAGACAGAGTGGGAAAGGATAGAGAGACAGAGTGGGAAAGGATAGAGAGACAGAGTGGAAAAGGATAGAGAGACAGAGTGGAAAAGGATAGAGAGACAGAGTGGAAAAGGATAGAGAGACAGAGTGGGAAAGCAGAGAGAGACAGAGTGGGAAAGCAGAGAGAGACAGAGAGGGAAAGCAGAGAGAGACAGAGCGGGAAAGAAGAGAGAAACATAGCGGGAAAGGAGAGAGATAGAGTGGAAAATGAGAGAGAGACAGAGTGGAAAAGGAGAGGGAGAGAGAGAGAGACAGCCAGAGTGGAAAAGGAGAGAGAGAGGGGGTGTGGAAAATGAGAGAGCAACAGAGTGGGGAACGAGTGACAGAGAGAGACAGATAGAGTGGGAAAGGAGAGAGAGAAACAGACAGTGCGGAAAAGGAGAGAGAGAGACAAAGTGAAAAAGGAGAGAAACAGAGTGGAAAAGGAGAGAAGGAAACAGAGTGGAAAAGGAGAGAGAGAGGGAGTGTAGAAAATGAGAGAGCAACAGAGTGGGAAAGGAGTGACAGAGAGACAGACAGAGTGGGAAAGGAGAGACAGAGATACAGACAGAGTGGGAAATGAGGGAGAACAACAGACAGTGTGTGAAAGGGGAGACAGAGAGAGACAGAGTGGGAAAGGAGAGAGAGACAGAGTGCGAAAGGAGAGAGAGACAGAGTGGGAAATGAGAGAGAGACAGATTGGAAAAGGAGAGAGAGAGACAGAGTGGAAAAGGAGAGAGAGACAGAGTGGAAAAGGAGAGAGGGATAGAGAGAGAGACAGTGGGAAAGGAGAGAGAGACAGAGTGGGAAAGCAGAGAATGAGGGTGAAAAGAGAGAGCTAGATAGTGGGATAGGAGAGAGAGAGAGACAGTGGGAGAGTTCAAAGAGAGACAGTGGGAAAGGAGAGCGAGAAACAGTGGGAAAGGCGGGAGAGAGACAGTGGGAAAGGAGAGAGAGAGAGAGAGATGATGGGAAAAGAGAGAGAGTGTGGGAAAGGAGAGAGAGAGAGACAGAGTGGGAAAGGAGAGAGAGAGTGGAGTGAAAGGAGAGAGAGACAGTGGGAAAGGAGAGAGAGAGAGGCAGTGGGAAAGGAGAGAGAGACAGAGTGGGAAAGGAGAGAGAGACAGAGCGGGAAAGGAGAGAGAGAGACAGAGTGGGAAAGGAGAGAGAGAGACAGAGCGGGAAAGGAGAGAGAGAGACAGAGTGCAAAAGGAGATTGAGGGACAGAGTGGAAAAGGAGAGAGATAGACCGTTTGGAAAAGGAGAGAGAGACAGAGTGGAAAAGGAGAGAGAGACAGAGCGGGAATTGAGAGAGAGACAGAGCGGGAAAGGAGAGAGAGGCAGAGCGGGAAAGGAGAGAGAGACAGAGTGGGAAAGGAGAGAGAGACAGAGTGGGAAAGGAGAGAGAGAGAGAGACAGTGGGAAAGTTCAAAGAGAGACAGTGGGAAAGGAGAGCGAGAAACAGTGGGAAAGGAGAGAGAGAGACAGTGGGAAAGGAGAGGGAGAGAGAGAGATGATGGGAAAAGAGAGAGAGTGTGGGAAAGGAGAGAGAGAGAGACAGAGTGGGAAAGGAGAGAGAGAGAGGCAGTGGGAAAGGAGAGAGAGACAGAGTGGGAAAGCAGAGAGAGACAGAGTGGGAAAGCAGAGAGAGACAAAGTGGGAAAGCAGTGAGAGACAGAGCGGGAAAGGAGAGAGAGACAGAGCGGGAAAGGAGAGAGAGACAGAGCGGGAAAGGAGAGAGAGACAGAGCGGGAATGGAGAGAGTCCGAGCGAGAAAGGAGAGAGAGACAGAGCGGGAAAGGAGAGATAGACAGAGCAGGAAAGGAGAGAGAGACAGAGCGGGAAAGGAGAGAGAGGCAGAGCGGGAAAGGAGAGAGAGGCAGAGCGGGAAAGGAGAGAGAGACAGAGCGGGAAAGGAGAGAGAGACAGAGTGGGAAAGGAGAGAGAGACAGAGTGGGAAAGGAGAGAGACAGAGTGGGAAAGGAGAGAGAGACAGAGTGCAAAAGGAGATAGAGGAACAGAGTGGAAAAGGAGAGAGATAGACCATTTGGAAAAGGAGAGAGAGACAGAGTGGAAAAGGAGAGAGAGAGAGACAGAGTGGAAAAGGAGAGAGAGAGGCAGACAGAGTGGGAAAGGTGAGAGAGAGACAGACAGATTAGGAAAGGGGGGAGAGAGAGAGACAATGGGGAAGGAGGGAGAGAGAGACAGATAGAGTGGGAAAGGAGAGAGAGAGAGAGACAGACAGACAGAGTGGGAAATAAGTGAGAGAGACAGACAGACAGAGTGGGAAAGGAGAGAGAGAGACAGAGTGGGAAAGGATGGAGAGACAGAGTGGGAAAGGAGAGAGAGAGAGAGTGGGAAAGGAGAGAGAAACAGAGCAGGAAAGGAGAGAGAGACAGAGTAGGAAAGGGGAGAGAGAGAGGAACAGAGTGGAAAAGGAGAGAGACAGAGTGGGAAAGGAGAGAGAGAGAGACAGAGTGGGAAAGGAGAGAGAGAGAGACAGAGTGGGAAAGGAGAGAGAGACAGAGTGGGAAAGGAGAGAGAGACAGAGTGGGAAAGGAGAGAGAGACAGAGTGCAAAAGGAGAGAGAGAGACAGAGTGCAAAAGGAGATTGAGGGACAGAGTGGAAAAGGAGAGAGATAGACCGTTTGGAAAAGGAGAGAGAGACAGAGTGGAAAAGGAGAGAGAGACAGAGCGGGAAAGGAGAGAGAGACAGAGCGGGAAAGGAGAGAGAGAGAGAGTGGGAAAGGAGAGAGAAACAGAGCAGGAAAGGAGAGAGAGACAGAGTAGGAAAGGGGAGAGAGAGAGGAACAGAGTGTAAAAGCAGAGAGACAGTGTGGGAAAGGAGAGAGAGAGAGACAGAGTGGGAAAGGAGAGAGAGACAGAGTGGGAAAGGAGAGAGAGACAGAGTGGGAAAGGAGAGAGAGACAGAGTGGGAAAGGAGAGAGAGACAGAGTGGGAAAGGAGAGAGAGACAGAGTGCAAAAGGAGAGAGAGAGACAGAGTGCAAAAGGAGATTGAGGGACAGAGTGGAAAAGGAGAGAGATAGACCGTTTGGAAAAGGAGAGAGAGACAGAGTGGAAAAGGAGAGAGAGACAGAGCGGGAAAGGAGAGAGAGACAGAGCGGGAAAGGAGAGAGAGACAGAGCGGGAAAGGAGAGAGAGGCAGAGCGGGAAAGGAGAGAGAGGCAGAGCGGGAAAGGAGAGAGAGACAGATTGGGAAAGGAGAGAGAGACAGAGTGGGAAAGGAGAGAGAGAGAGACAGAGTGGGAAAGGAGAGAGAGACAGAGTGGGAAAGGAGAGAGAGACAGAGTGTGAAAGGAGAGAGACAGAGTGTGAAAGGAGAGAGACAGAGTGGGAAAGGAGAGAGAGACAGAGTGCAAAAGGAGAGAGAGAGACAGAGTGCAAAAGGAGAGAGAGAGACAGAGTGCAAAAGGAGATTGAGGGACAGAGTGGAAAAGGAGAGAGATAGACCGTTTGGAAAAGGAGAGAGAGACAGAGTGGAAAAGGAGAGAGAGACAGAGTGGAAAAGGAGAGAGAGAGAGACAGAGTGGAAAAGGAGAGAGAGAGACAGACAGAGTGTGAAAGGAGAGAGAGAGACGTAGTGGAAAAGGAGAGAGAGGGATAGAGTGGAAAGGGAGAGAGAGGGATAGAGTGGAAAAGGAGAGAGACAGGGTGGAAAAGGAGAGAAGGAGACAAAGTGGAAAAGGAGAGAGAGAGAGAGAGTGTGGAAAATGAGAGAGCAACAGAGCAGGAAAGGAGTGACAGAGAGACAGACAGATTGGGAAAGGTGAGAGAGAGAGAGGTGTGAAAGGAGAGAGAGAGACAGTGGGAAAGGAGATAGAGAGACAGTGGGAAAGGAGAGAGAGAGAGAGAGGCAGTGGGAAAGGAGAGACAGACAGAGTGGGAAAGGAGAGAGAGAGACAGACTGAGGGACAGGAGAGAGAGACAGACAGAGTGGGAAAAGTAAGTGAGAGAGAGAGACAGACAGAGTGGGAAAGGGGGGAGAGAGAGAGACAGTGGGGAAGGAGGGAGAGAGAGACAGACAGAGTGGGAAAGGAGAGAGACAGACAGACAGACAGACAGAGTGGGAAATAAGTGAGAGAGACAGACAGACAGAGTGAGAAAGGAGAGAAAGAGACAGAGTGGGAAAGGATAGAGAGACAGAGTGGGAAAGGATAGAGAGACAGAGTGGGAAAGGATAGAGAGACAGAGTGGAAAAGGATAGAGAGACAGAGTGGAAAAGGATAGAGAGACAGAGTGGAAAAGGATAGAGAGACAGAGTGGAAAAGGATAGAGAGACAGAGTGGGAAAGCAGAGAGAGACAGAGTGGGAAAGCAGAGAGAGACAGAGAGGGAAAGCAGAGAGAGACAGAGCGGGAAAGGAGAGAGAAACATAGCGGGAAAGGAGAGAGATAGAGTGGAAAATGAGAGAGAGACAGAGTGGAAAAGGAGAGGGAGAGAGAGAGACAGCCAGAGTGGAAAAGGAGAGAGAGAGGGGGTGTGGAAAATGAGAGAGCAACAGAGTGGGGAACGAGTGACAGAGAGAGACAGATAGAGTGGGAAAGGAGAGAGAGAAACAGACAGTGCGGAAAAGGAGAGAGAGAGACAAAGTGAAAAAGTGGAAAAGGAGAGAAACAGAGTGGAAAAGGAGAGAAGGAAACAGAGTGGAAAAGGAGAGAGAGAGGGAGTGTAGAAAATGAGAGAGCAACAGAGTGGGAAAGGAGTGACAGAGAGACAGACAGAGTGGGAAAGGAGAGACAGAGATACAGACAGAGTGGGAAATGAGGGAGAACAACAGACAGTGTGTGAAAGGGGAGACAGAGAGAGACAGAGTGGGAATGGAGAGAGAGACAGAGTGCGAAAGGAGAGAGAGACAGAGTGGGAAAGGAGAGAGAGACAGATTGGAAAAGGAGAGAGAGACAGAGTGGAAAAGGAGAGAGAGACAGAGTGGAAAAGGAGAGAGGGATAGAGAGAGCGACAGTGGGAAAGGAGAGAGGGACAGAGTGGGAAAGCAGAGAATGAGGGTGAAATGAGAGAGCTAGATAGTGGGATAGGAGAGAGAGAGAGACAGTGGGAGAGTTCAAAGAGAGACAGTGGGAAAGGAGAGCGAGAAACAGTGGGAAAGGTGGGAGAGAGACAGTGGGAAAGGAGAGAGAGAGAGAGAGATGATGGGAAAAGAGAGAGAGTGTGGGAAAGGAGAGAGAGAGAGAGACAGAGTGGGAAAGGAGAGAGAGAGTGGAGTGAAAGGAGAGAGAGACAGTGGGAAAGGAGAGAGAGAGAGGCAGTGGGAAAGGAGAGAGAGACAGAGTGGGAAAGCAGAGAGAGACAGAGTGGGAAAGCAGAGAGAGACAAAGTGGGAAAGGAGAGAGAGACAGAGCGAGAAAGGAGAGAGAGACAGAGCGGGAAAGGAGAGAGAGACAGAGCGGGAAAGGAGAGAGAGACAGAGCGGGAAAGGAGAGAGAGGCAGAGCGGGAAAGGAGAGAGAGACAGAGCGGGAAAGGAGAGAGAGGCAGAGAGGGAAAGGAGAGAGAGGCAGAGCGGGAAAGGAGAGAGAGACAGAGTTGGAAAGGAGAGAGACAGAGTGGAAAAGGAGAGAGAGAGACAGAGTGCAAAAGGAGAGAGAGAGACAGAGTGCAAAAGGAGAGAGAGAGACAGAGTGCAAAAGGAGATTGAGGGACAGAGTGGAAAAGGAGAGAGATAGACCGTTTGGAAAAGGAGAGAGAGACAGAGTGGAAAAGGAGAGAGAGACAGAGCGGGAAAGGAGAGAGAGACAGAGCGGGAAAGGAGAGAGAGACAGAGCGGGAAAGGAGAGAGAGACAGAGCGGGAAAGGAGAGATAGACAGAGCGGGAAAGGAGAGAGAGGCAGAGCGGGAAAGGAGAGAGAGACAGAGCGGGAAAGGAGAGAGAGACAGAGTGGGAAAGGAGAGAGAGACAGAGTGGGAAAGGAGAGAGAGACAGAGTGGGAAAGGAGAGAGAGAGAGACAGTGGGAAAGTTCAAAGAGAGACAGTGGGAAAGGAGAGCGAGAAACAGTGGGAAAGGAGAGAGAGAGACAGTGGGAAAGGAGAGGGAGAGAGAGATATGATGGGAAAAGAGAGAGAGTGTGGGAAAGGAGAGAGAGAGAGACAGATTGGGAAAGGAGAGAGAGAGTGGAGTGAAAGGAGAGAGAGACAGTGGGAAAGGAGAGAGAGAGAGGCAGTGGGAAAGGAGAGAGAGACAGAGTGGGAAAGCAGAGAGAGACAGAGTGGGAAAGCAGAGAGAGACAAAGTGGGAAAGCAGTGAGAGACAGAGCGGGAAAGGAGAGAGAGACAGAGCGGGAAAGGAGAGAGAGACAGAGCGGGAAAGGAGAGAGAGACAGAGCGGGAAAGGAGAGAGAGACAGAGCGGGAAAGGAGAGAGACCGAGCGAGAAAGGAGAGAGAGACAGAGCGGGAAAGGAGAGATAGACAGAGCGGGAAAGGAGAGAGAGACAGAGCGGGAAAGGAGAGAGAGGCAGAGCGGGAAAGGAGAGAGAGGCAGAGCGGGAAAGGAGAGAGAGGCAGAGCGGGAAAGGAGAGAGAGGAACAGAGTGGAAAAGGAGAGAGATAGACCATTTGGAAAAGGAGAGAGAGACAGAGTGGAAAAGGAGAGAGAGAGAGACAGAGTGGAAAAGGAGAGAGAGAGACAGACAGAGTGGGAAAGGTGAGAGAGAGACAGACAGATTAGGAAAGGGGGGAGAGAGAGAGACAATGGGGAAGGAGGGAGAGAGAGACAGATAGAGTGGGAAAGGAGAGAGAGAGAGAGACAGACAGACAGAGTGGGAAATAAGTGAGAGAGACAGACAGACAGAGTGGGAAAGGAGAGAGAGAGACAGAGTGGGAAAGGATGGAGAGACAGAGTGGGAAAGGAGAGAGAGAGAGAGTGGGAAAGGAGAGAGAAACAGAGCAGGAAAGGAGAGAGAGACAGAGTAGGAAAGGGAAGAGAGAGAGGAACAGAGTGGAAAAGGAGAGAGACAGAGTGGGAAAGGAGAGAGAGAGAGACAGAGTGGGAAAGGAGAGAGAGACAGAGTGGGAAAGGAGAGAGAGACATAGTGGGAAAGGAGAGAGAGACAGAGTGCAAAAGGAGAGAGAGAGACAGAGTGCAAAAGGAGATTGAGGAACAGAGTGGAAAAGGAGAGAGATAGACCGTTTGGAAAAGGAGAGAGAGACAGAGAGGGAAAGCAGAGAGAGACAGAGTGGGAAAGGAGAGAGAGACAGAGCGGGAAAGGAGAGAGAGACAGAGCGGGAAAGGAGAGAGAGGCAGAGCGGGAAAGGAGAGAGAGGCAGAGCGGGAAAGGAGAGAGAGACAGAGTGGGAAAGGAGAGAGAGACAGAGTGGGAAAGGAGAGAGAGACAGAGTGGGAAAGGAGAGAGAGACAGAGTGGGAAAGGAGAGAGAGACAGAGTGCAAAAGGAGAGAGAGAGACAGAGTGCAAAAGGAGAGAGAGAGACAGAGTGCAAAAGGAGATTGAGGGACAGAGTGGAAAAGGAGAGAGATAGACCGTTTGGAAAAGGAGAGAGAGACAGAGTGGAAAAGGAGAGAGAGACAGAGTGGAAAAGGAGAGAGAGACAGAGTGGAAAAGGAGAGAGAGAGACAGACAGAGTGGGGAAGGAGAGAGAGAGACGAAGTGGAAAAGGAGAGAGAGGGATAGAGTGGAAAAGGAGAGAGAGGGATAGAGTGGAAAAGGAGAGAGACAGGGTGGAAAAGGAGAGAAGGAGACAAAGTGGAAAAGGAGAGAGAGAGAGAGAGTGTGGAAAATGAGAGAGCAACAGAGCAGGAAAGGAGTGACAGAGAGACAGACAGATTGGGAAAGGTGAGAGAGAGAGAGGTGTGAAAGGAGAGAGAGAGACAGTGGGAAAGGAGATAGAGAGACAGTGGGAAAGGAGAGAGAGAGAGAGGCAGTGGGAAAGGAGAGACAGACAGAGTGGGAAAGGAGAGAGGGAGACAGACTGAGGGACAGGAGAGAGAGACAGACAGAGTGGGAAAAGTAAGTGAGAGAGAGAGACAGACAGAGTGGGAAAGGGGGGAGAGAGAGAGACAGTGGGGAAGGAGGGAGAGAGAGACAGACAGAGTGGGAAATAAGTGAGAGAGACAGACAGACAGAGTGAGAAAGGAGAGAAAGAGACAGAGTGGGAAAGGATAGAGAGACAGAGTGGGAAAGGATAGAGAGACAGAGTGGGAAAGGATAGAGAGACAGAGTGGAAAAGGATAGAGAGACAGAGTGGAAAAGGATAGAGAGACAGAGTGGGAAAGCAGAGAGAGACAGAGTGGGAAAGCAGAGAGAGACAGAGAGGGAAAGCAGAGAGAGACAGAGCGGGAAAGGAGAGAGAAACATAGCGGGAAAGGAGAGAGATAGAGTGGAAAATGAGAGAGAGACAGAGTGGAAAAGGAGAGGGAGAGAGAGAGACAGCCAGAGTGGAAAAGGAGAGAGAGAGGGGGTGTGGAAAATGAGAGAGCAACAGAGTGGGGAACGAGTGACAGAGAGAGACAGATAGAGTGGGAAAGGAGAGAGAGAAACAGACAGTGCGGAAAAGGAAAGAGAGAGACAAAGTGAAAAAGTGGAAAAGGAGAGAAACAGAGTGGAAAAGGAGAGAAGGAAACAGAGTGGAAAAGGAGAGAGAGAGGGAGTGTAGAAAATGAGAGAGCAACAGAGTGGGAAAGGAGTGACAGAGAGACAGACAGAGTGGGAAAGGAGAGACAGAGATACAGACAGAGTGGGAAATGAGGGAGAACAACAGACAGTGTGTGAAAGGGGAGACAGAGAGAGACAGAGTGGGAAAGGAGAGAGAGACAGAGTGCGAAAGGAGAGAGAGACAGAGTGCGAAAGGAGAGAGAGACAGATTGGAAAAGGAGAGAGAGACAGAGTGGAAAAGGAGAGAGAGACAGAGTGGAAAAGGAGAGAGGGATAGAGAGAGAGACAGTGGGAAAGCAGAGAATGAGGGTGAAAAGAGAGAGCTAGATAGTGTGATAGGAGAGAGAGAGAGACAGTGGGAGAGTTCAAAGAGAGACAGTGGGAAAGGAGAGCGAGAAACAGTGGGAAAGGAGAGCGAGAAACAGTGGGAAAGGCGGGAGAGAGACAGTGGGAAAGGAGAGAGAGAGAGAGAGATGATGGGAAAAGAGAGAGAGTGTGGGAAAGGAGAGAGAGAGAGACAGAGTGGGAAAGGAGAGAGAGAGTGGAGTGAAAGGAGAGAGAGACAGTGGGAAAGGAGAGAGAGAGAGGCAGTGGGAAAGGAGAGAGAGACAGAGTGGGAAAGGAGAGAGAGACAGAGCGGGAAAGGAGAGAGAGACAGAGCGGGAAAGGAGAGAGAGACAGAGCGGGAAAGGAGAGAGAGGCAGAGCGGGAAAGGAGAGAGAGGCAGAGCGGGAAAGGAGAGAGAGGCAGAGCGGGAAAGGAGAGAGAGACAGAGTGGGAAAGGAGAGAGACAGAGTGGGAAAGGAGAGAGACAGAGTGGAAAAGGAGAGAGAGAGACAGAGTGCAAAAGGAGAGAGACAGAGTGCAAAAGGAGAGAGAGAGACAGAGTGCAAAAGGAGAGAGAGAGACAGAGTGCAAAAGGAGAGAGAGAGACAGAGTGCAAAAGGAGATTGAGGGACAGAGTGGAAAAGGAGAGAGATAGACCGTTTGGAAAAGGAGAGAGAGACAGAGTGGAAAAGGAGAGAGAGACAGAGCGGGAAAGGAGAGAGAGACAGAGCGGGAAAGGAGAGAGAGGCAGAGCGGGAAAGGAGAGAGAGACAGAGTGGGAAAGGAGAGAGAGACAGAGTGGGAAAGGAGAGAGAGAGAGACAGTGGGAAAGTTCAAAGAGAGACAGTGGGAAAGGAGAGCGAGAAACAGTGGGAAAGGAGAGAGAGAGACAGTGGGAAAGGAGAGGGAGAGAGAGAGATGATGGGAAAAGAGAGAGAGTGTGGGAAAGGAGAGAGAGAGAGACAGAGTGGGAAAGGAGAGAGAGAGTGGAGTGAAAGGAGAGAGAGACAGTGGGAAAGGAGAGAGAGAGAGGCAGTGGGAAAGGAGAGAGAGACAGAGTGGGAAAGCAGAGAGAGACAGAGTGGGAAAGCAGAGAGAGACAAAGTGGGAAAGCAGTGAGAGACAGAGCGGGAAAGGAGAGAGAGACAGAGCGGGAAAGGAGAGAGAGACAGAGCGGGAAAGGAGAGAGAGACAGAGCGGGAATGGAGAGAGACCGAGCGAGAAAGGAGAGAGAGACAGAGCGGGAAAGGAGAGATAGACAGAGCGGGAAAGGAGAGAGAGACAGAGCGGGAAAGGAGAGAGAGGCAGAGCGGGAAAGGAGAGAGAGGCAGAGCGGGAAAGGAGAGAGAGACAGAGTGGGAAAGGAGAGAGAGACAGAGTGGGAAAGGAGAGAGACAGAGTGGGAAAGGAGAGAGAGACAGAGTGCAAAAGGAGATAGAGGAACAGAGTGGAAAAGGAGAGAGATAGACCATTTGGAAAAGGGGAGAGAGACAGAGTGGAAAAGGAGAGAGAGAGAGACAGAGTGGAAAAGGAGAGAGAGAGGCAGACAGAGTGGGAAAGGTGAGAGAGAGACAGACAGATTAGGAAAGGGGGGAGAGAGAGAGACAATGGGGAAGGAGGGAGAGAGAGACAGATAGAGTGGGAAAGGAGAGAGAGAGAGAGACAGACAGACAGAGTGGGAAATAAGTGAGAGAGACAGACAGACAGAGTGGGAAAGGAGAGAGAGAGACAGAGTGGGAAAGGATGGAGAGACAGAGTGGGAAAGGAGAGAGAGAGAGAGTGGGAAAGGAGAGAGAAACAGAGCAGGAAAGGAGAGAGAGACAAAGTAGGAAAGGGGAGAGAGAGAGGAACAGAGTGGAAAAGGAGAGAGACAGTGTGGGAAAGGAGAGAGAGAGAGACAGAGTGGGAAAGGAGAGAGAGACAGAGTGGGAAAGGAGAGAGAGACAGAGTGGGAAAGGAGAGAGAGACAGAGTGCAAAAGGAGAGAGAGAGACAGAGTGCAAAAGGAGATTGAGGGACAGAGTGGAAAAGTAGAGAGATAGACCGTTTGGAAAAGGAGAGAGAGACAGAGTGGAAAAGGAGAGAGAGACAGAGCGGGAAAGGAGAGAGAGACAGAGCGGGAAAGGAGAGAGAGAGAGAGTGGGAAAGGAGAGAGAAACAGAGCAGGAAAGGAGAGAGAGACAGAGTAGGAAAGGGGAGAGAGAGAGGAACAGAGTGTAAAAGGAGAGAGACAGTGTGGGAAAGGAGAGAGAGAGACAGAGTGGGAAAGGAGAGAGAGACAGAGTGGGAAAGGAGAGAGAGACAGAGTGCAAAAGGAGAGAGAGAGACAGAGTGCAAAAGGAGATTGAGGGACAGAGTGGAAAAGGAGAGAGATAGACCGTTTGGAAAAGGAGAGAGAGACAGAGTGGAAAAGGAGAGAGAGACAGAGCGGGAAAGGAGAGAGAGACAGAGCGGGAAAGGAGAGAGAGACAGAGCGGGAAAGGAGAGAGAGGCAGAGCGGGAAAGGAGAGAGAGGCAGAGTAGTAAAGGATTGAGAGACAGAGCGGGAAAGCAGAGAGAGACAGAGCGGGAAAGCAGAGAGAGACAGAGCGGGAAAGGAGAGAGAAACATAGCGGGAAAGGAGAGAGATAGAGTGGAAAAGGAGAGAGACAGAGTTGAAAAGCAGAGGGAGAGAGATAGACAGACAGAGTGGAAAAGGAGAGAGAGAGACAAAGTGGAAAAGTATAGAGAGGGACAGAGTGGAAAAGGAGAGAGAGAGGGGGTATGGAAAATGAGAGAGCAACAGAGTGGGGATCGAGTGACAGAGAGAGACAGATAGAGTGGGAAAGGAGAGAGAGAGACAGACAGTGCGGAAAAGGAGAGAGAGAGACAAAGTGAAAAAGTGGAAAAGGAGAGAAACAGAGTGGAAAAGGAGAGAAGGAAACAGAGTGGAAAAGGGGAGAGAGAGGGAGTGTAGAAAATGAGAGAACAACAGAGTGGGAAAGGAGTGACAGAGAGACAGACAGAGTGGAAAAGGAGAGACAGAGATACAGACAGAGTGGGAAATGAGGGAGAACAACAGATAGTGTGTGAAAGGGGAGACAGAGAGAGACAGAGTGGGAAAGGAGAGAGAGACAGAGTGCGAAAGGAGAGAGAGACAGAGTGGGAAAGGAGAGAGAGACAGATTGGAAAAGGAGAGAGAGACAGATTGGAAAAGGAGAGAGAGACAGATTGGAAAAGGAGAGAGAGAGACAGAGTGGGAAAGCAGAGAATGAGGGTGAAAAGAGAGATAGTGGGATAGGAGAGAGAGAGACAATGGGAAAGTTTAAAGAGAGACAGTGGGAAAGGAGAGCGAGAAACAGTGGGAAAGGAGGGAGAGAGACAGTGGGAAAGGAGAGAGAGAGAGAGAGATGATGGGAAAAGAGAGAGTGTGGGAAAGGAGAGAGTGAGACAGAGTGGGAAAGGAGAGAGAGAGTGGAGTGAAAGGAGAGAGAGAGACAGTGGGAAAGGCGATAGACAGACAGTGGGAAAGGAGAGAGAGAGAGGCAGTGGGAAAGGAGAGACAGACAGAGTGGGATAGCAGAGAGAGACAGAGTGGGAAAGCAGAGAGAGACAAAGTGGGAAAGCAGAGAGAGACAAAGTGGGAAAGCAGAGAGAGACAGAGCGGGAAAGGAGAGAGAGACAGAGCGGGAAAGGAGAGAGAGACAGAGCGGGAAAGGAGAGAGAGACAGAGTGGGAAAGCAGAGAGAGACAGAGAGGGAAAGGAGAGAGAGACAGAGCGGGAAAGGAGAGAGAGACAGAGCGGGAAAGGAGAGAGAGACAGAGCGGGAAAGGAGAGAGAGACAGAGCGGGAAAGGAGAGAGAGACAGAGCGGGAAAGGAGAGAGAGACAGAGCGGGAAAGGAGAGAGAGACAGAGCGGGAAAGGAGAGAGAGGCAGAGCGGGAAAGGAGAGAGAGGCAGAGTGGGAAAGGAGAGAGCAACAGAGGGGGAAAGGAGAGAGTGAGGGGGAAGGGAGAGAGAGAGACAGAGTGGAAAAGGATAGAGGGAGACAAAGTGGAAAAGGAGAGTGAGAGAGTGGAAAATGAGAGAGCAACAGAGTGGGAAAGGAGACAGAGAGACAGACAGAGTGAGAAGTGTGAGAGAACGACAGACAGAGTGGGAAAGGTGAGACAGAGAGAGATGAATGGGAAAGGAGAGAGCGACAGATGGGAAAGCAGAGAATGAGGGTGAAAGGAGAGAGAGAGACAGTGGGATAGGAGAGAGCGAGAGACAGTGGGAAAGTTCAAAGAGAGACAGCGGGAAAGGAGAGCGACAAAGAGTGGGAAAGGAGAGAGAGAGAGAGATGATGGGAAAAGAGAGAGAGTGTGGGAAAGGAGAGAGAGAGAGAGACAGAGTGGGAAAGGAGAGAGAGAGAGAGGAGTGAAAGGAGAGAGAGAGACAGCGGGAAAGGAGATAGAGAGAGACAGTGGAAAAGGAGAGAGAGAGAGGCAGTGGGAAAGGAGAGACAGACTAAGTGGGAAAGGAGTGAGAGAGACAGACAGAGTGGGAAAGGTGAGAGAGAGCCAGACAGACAGACAGAGTGGGAAATTAGTGAGAGAGACAGACAGACAAAGTGGGAAAGGAAAGGGAGAGACAGAGTGGGAAAGGATAGAGAGAGTGGGAAAGGATAGAGAGACAGAGTGGGAAAGCAGAGAGAAACAGAGTGGAAAAAGAGAGAGTGAAAGAGACAGACAGAATGGGAAAGGAGAGAGAGAGACGGACAGTGTGGAAAAGGAGAGAGAGAGACAAAGTGAAAAAGGAGAGAGAGGGACAGAGTGGAAAAGGAGAGAGACAGAGTGGAAAAGGAGAGAGAGAGAGAGACAGACAGATTGGGAAAGGAGAGAGAGAGACGGACAGTGTGGAAAAGGAGAGAGAGAGACAAAGTGAAAAAGGAGAGAGAGGGACAGAGTGGAAAAGGAGAGAGCGACAGAGGGGGAAAGGAGTGAGTGAGGGGGAAGGGAGAGAGAGAGACAGACAGAGCGGAAAAGGATAGAGGGAGACAAAGTCGAAAAGGAGAGAGAGATAGTGGAAAATGACAGAGCAACAGAGTGGGAAAGGAGTGACAGAGAGACAGAAAGAGTGGGAAAGGAGAGACAGACAGAGTGGGAAGTGAGAGAGAACAACAGACAGAGTGGGAAAGGGGAGACAGAGAGAGACAGAGTGGGAAAGGAGAGAGAGACAGAGTGTGAAAGGAGAGAGAGACAGATTGGAAAAGGAGAGAGAGACAGAATGGAAAAGGAGAGAGAGAGACAGAGTGGGAAAGGAGAGAGAGACAGAGTGGGAAAGGAGAGAGAGACAGAGTGGGAAAGCAGAGAGTGAGGGGGAAAGGAGAGAGAGAGAGACAGTGGGAAAGTTCAAAGAGAGACAGTGGGAAAGGAGAATGAGAAACAGTGGGAAAGAAGAAGGAGACAGTGGGAAAGGAGTGAGAGATGATGGGAAAGGAGAGAGAGTATGGGAAAGGAGAGAGAGAGAGAGGAGTGAGAGGAGTGAGAGAGACAGTGGGAAAGGAGATAGAGAGACAGTGGGAATGGAGAGAGAGAGAGGCAGTGGCAAAGGGGAGACAGACAGAATGGGAAAGGAGAGAGAGACAGACTGAGGGACAGGAGAGAGACAGACAGAGTGGGAAAGGTGAGAGGGAGACAGACAGATTAGGAAAGGGGGGAGAGAGAGAGACAATGGGGAAGGAGGGAGAGAGAGACAGATAGAGTGGGAAAGGAGAGAGAGAGAGACAGACAGACAGAGTGGGAAATAAGTGAGAGAGACAGACAGACAGAGTGAGAAAGGAGAGAGAGAGACAGAGTGGGAAAGGATGGAGAGACAGAGTGGGAAAGGAGAGAGAGAGACAGAGCGGGAAAGGAGAGAGAAACAGAGCAGGAAAGGAGAGAGAGACAGAGTAGGAAAGGGTAGAGAGAGAGGAACAGAGTGGAAAAGGAGAGAGAGAGACAGAGTGCAAAAGGAGATAGAGGGACAGAGTGGAAAACGAGAGAGATAGACCGTTTGGAAAAGGAGAGAGAGACAGAGTGGAAAAGGAGAGAGAGACAGAGTGGAAAAGGAGAGAGAGAGACAGACAGAGTGGAAAAGGAGAGAGAGACAGACAGAGTGGGAAAGGAGAGAGAGAGACAGAGTGGGAAAGGAGAGAGAGACAGAGTTGGAAAGGAGAGAGAGAGACAGAGTTGGAAAGGAGAGAGAGAGACAGAGTGGGAAAGGAGAGAGAGACAGAGTGGGAAAGGAGAGAGAGACAGAGTGGGAAAGGAGAGAGAGACAGAGTGGGAAAGGAGAGAGAGACAGAGTGGGAAAGGAGAGAGAGACAGAGTGGGAAAGGAGAGAGAGACAGAGTGCAAAAGGAGAGAGAGAGAGAGTGGGAAAGGAGAGAGAGACAGAGTGGGAAAGGAGAGAGAGACAGAGTGGGAAAAGAGAGAGAGAGACAGAGTGGGAAAGGAGAGAGAGACAGAGTGGGAAAGGAGAGAGACAGAGTGGGAAAGGAGAGAGAGACAGAGTGGGAAAAGAGAGAGAGACAGAGTGGGAAAGGAGAGAGAGACAGAGTGGGAAAGGAGAGAGAGACAGAGTGGGAAAGGAGAGAGACAGAGTGGGAAAGGAGAGAGAGACAGAGTGCAAAAGGAGAGAGAGGGACAGAATGGAAAAGGAGAGAGATAGACCATTTGGAAAAGGAGAGAGAGACAGAGTGGAAAAGGAGAGAGAGACAGAGTGGAAAAGGAGAGAGAGAGAGACAGAGTGGAAAAGGTGAGAGAGAGACAGACAGAGTGGGAAAGGAGAGAGAGAGACAGACAGAGTGGGAAAGGAGAGAGAGAGACAGACAGTGTGGAAAAGGAGAGAGAGAGACAAAGTGGAAAAGGAGAGAGAGAGACAAAGTGGAAAAGGAGAGAGAGGGATAGAGTGGAAAAGGAGAGAGAGGGATAGAGTGGAAAAGGAGAGAGACAGGGTGGAAAAGGAGAGAAGGAGACAAAGTGGAAAAGGAGAGAGAGAGAGTGTGGAAAATGAGAGAGCAACAGAGCAGGAAAGGAGTGACAGAGAGACAGACAGATTGGGAAAGGAGAGAGAGAGAGAGATGTGAAAGGAGAGAGAGAGACAGTGGGAAAGGATATAGAGAGACAGTGGGAAAGGAGAGAGAGAGAGGCAGTGGGAAAGGAGAGACAGACAGAGTGGGAAAGGAGAGAGAGAGACAGACTGAGGGACAGGAGAGAGAGACAGACAGAGTGGGAAAAGTAAGTGAGAGAGAGAGACAGACAGAGTGGGAAAGGGGGGAGAGAGAGAGACAGTGGGGAAGGAGGGAGAGAGAGACAGACAGAGTGGGAAATAAGTGAGAGAGACAGACAGACAGAGTGAGAAAGGAGAGAAAGAGAGTGGGAAAGGATAGAGAAACAGAGTGGGGAAGGATAGAGAGACAGAGTGGGAAAGGATAGAGAGACAGAGTGGGAAAGGATAGAGAGACAGAGTGGGAAAGGATAGAGAGACAGAGTGGGAAAGGATTGAGAGACAGAGCGGGAAAGCAGAGAGAGACAGAGCGGGAAAGCAGAGAGAGACAGAGCGGGAAAGCAGAGAGAAACATAGCGGGAAAGGAGAGAGATAGAGTGGAAAAGGAGAGAGACAGAGTGGAAAAGGAGAGGGAGAGAGAGAGACAGACAGAGTGGAAAAGGAGAGAGAGAGACAAAGTGGAAAAGTATAGAGAGGGACAGAGTGGAAAAGGAGAGAGAGAGGGGGTATGGAAAATGAGAGAGCAACAGAGTGGGGAATGAGTGACAGAGACAGATAGAGTGGGAAAGGAGAGAGAGAGACAGACAGTGCGGAAAAGGAGACAGAGAGACAAAGTGAAAAAGTGGAAAATGAGAGAAACAGAGTGGAAAAGGAGAGAAGGAAACAGAGTGGAAAAGGGGAGAGAGAGGGAGTGTAGAAAATGAAAGAGCAACAGAGTGGGAAAGGAGTGACAGAGAGACAGACAGAGTGGGAAAGGAGAGACAGAGATACAGACAGAGTGGGAAATGAGGGAGAACAACAGACAGTGTGTGAAAGGGGAGACAGAGAGAGACAGAGTGGGAAAGGAGAGAGAGACAGAGTGCGAAAGGAGAGAGAGACAGAGTGCGAAAGGAGAGAGAGACAGAGTGGGAAAGGAGAGAGAGACAGAGTGGGAAAGGAGAGAGAGACAGATTGGAAAAGGAGAGAGAGACAGATTGGAAAAGGAGAGAGAGACAGAGTGGAAAAGGAGAGAGAGATAGAGAGAGAGACAGTGGGAAAGGAGAGAGAGACAGAGTGGGAAAGCAGAGAATGAGGGTGAAAAGAGAGAGCTAGATAGTGGGATAGGAGAGAGAGAGACAGTGGGAAAGTTCAAAGAGAGACAGTGGAAAAGGAGAGCGAGAAACAGTGGGAAAGGAGGGAGAGAGACAGTGGGAAAGGAGAGAGAGAGAGAGAGAGATGATGGGAAAAGAGAGAGTGTGGGAAAGGAGAGAGACAGAGTGGGAAAGGAGAGAGAGAGTGGAGTGAAAAGAGAGAGAGAGACAGTGGCAAAGGCGATAGACAGACAGTGGGAAAGGAGAGAGAGAGAGGCAGTGGGAAAGGAGAGACAGACAGAGTGGGATAGCAGAGAGAGACAGAGTGGGAAAGCAGAGAGAGACAGAGTGGGAAAGCAGAGAGAGACAAAGTGGGAAAGCAGAGAGAGACAGAGCGGGAAAGGAGAGAGAGACAGAGCGGGAAAGGAGAGAGAGACAGAGCGGGAAAGGAGAGAGAGACAGAGCGGGAAAGGAGAGAGAGACAGAGCAGGAAAGGAGAGAGAGACAGAGCGGCAAAGGAGAGAGAGACAGAGCGGCAAAGGGGAGAGAGACAGAGCGGCAAAGGTGAGAGAGACAGAGCGGCAAAGGAGAGAGAGACAGAGCGGCAAAGGAGAGAGAGGCAGAGCGGGAAAGGAGAGAGAGACAGAGTGGGAAAGGAGAGAGAGACAGAGTGGGAAAGGAGAGAGAGACAGAGTGGGAAAGGAGAGAGAGACAGTGTGCAAAAGGAGAGAGAGAGAGAGTGGGAAAGGAGAGAGAGACAGAGTGGGAAAGGAGAGAGAGACAGAGTGGGAAAAGAGAGAGAGACAGAGTGGGAAAGGAGAGAGAGACAGAGTGGGAAAGGAGAGAGACAGAGTGGGAAAGGAGAGAGAGACAGAGTGCAAAAGGAGAGAGAGGGACAGAATGGAAAAGGAGAGAGATAGACCATTTGGAAAAGGAGAGAGAGACAGAGTGGAAAAGGAGAGAGAGACAGAGTGGAAAAGGAGAGAGAGAGAGACAGAGTGGAAAAGGAGAGAGAGAGACAGACAGAGTGGGAAAGGAGAGAGAGAGACAGACAGAGTGGGAAAGGAGAGAGAGAGACAGACAGTGTGGAAAAGGAGAGAGAGAGACAAAGTGGAAAAGGAGAGAGAGGGATAGAGTGGAAAAGGAGAGAGACAGGGTGGAAAAGGAGAGAAGGAGACAAAGTGGAAAAGGAGAGAGAGAGAGTGTGGAAAATGAGAGAGCAACAGAGCAGGAAAGGAGTGACAGAGAGACAGACAGATTGGGAAAGGAGAGAGAGAGAGAGATGTGAAAGGAGAGAGAGAGACAGTGGGAAAGGATATAGAGAGACAGTGGGAAAGGAGAGAGAGAGAGGCAGTGGGAAAGGAGAGACAGACAGAGTGGGAAAGGAGAGAGAGAGACAGACTGAGGGACAGGAGAGAGAGACAGACAGAGTGGGAAAAGTAAGTGAGAGAGAGAGACAGACAGAGTGGGAAAGGGGGGAGAGAGAGAGACAGTGGGGAAGGAGGGAGAGAGAGACAGACAGAGTGGGAAATAAGTGAGAGAGACAGACAGACAGAGTGAGAAAGGAGAGAAAGAGAGTGGGAAAGGATAGAGAAACAGAGTGGGGAAGGATAGAGAGACAGAGTGGGAAAGGATAGAGAGACAGAGTGGGAAAGGATAGAGAGACAGAGTGGGAAAGGATAGAGAGACAGAGTGGGAAAGGATTGAGAGACAGAGCGGGAAAGCAGAGAGAGACAGAGCGGGAAAGCAGAGAGAGACAGAGCGGGAAAGCAGAGAGAAACATAGCGGGAAAGGAGAGAGATAGAGTGGAAAAGGAGAGAGACAGAGTGGAAAAGGAGAGGGAGAGAGAGAGACAGACAGAGTGGAAAAGGAGAGAGAGAGACAAAGTGGAAAAGTATAGAGAGGGACAGAGTGGAAAAGGAGAGAGAGAGGGGGTATGGAAAATAGAGAGCAACAGAGTGGGGAATGAGTGACAGAGAGAGACAGATAGAGTGGGAAAGGAGAGAGAGAGACAGACAGTGCGGAAAAGGAGACAGAGAGACAAAGTGAAAAAGTGGAAAATGAGAGAAACAGAGTGGAAAAGGAGAGAAGGAAACAGAGTGGAAAAGGGGAGAGAGAGGGAGTGTAGAAAATGAGAGAGCAACAGAGTGGGAAAGGAGTGACAGAGAGACAGACAGAGTGGGAAAGGAGAGACAGAGATACAGACAGAGTGGGAAATGAGGGAGAACAACAGACAGTGTGTGAAAGGGGAGACAGAGAGAGACAGAGTGGGAAAGGAGAGAGAGACATAGTGCGAAAGGAGAGAGAGACAGAGTGGGAAAGGAGAGAGAGACAGATTGGAAAAGGAGAGAGAGACAGATTGGAAAAGGAGAGAGAGACAGAGTGGAAAAGGAGAGAGAGATAGAGAGAGAGACAGTGGGAAAGGAGAGAGAGACAGAGTGGGAAAGCAGAGAATGAGGGTGAAAAGAGAGAGCTAGATAGTGGGATAGGAGAGAGAGAGAGACAGTGGGAAAGTTCAAAGAGAGACAGTGGAAAAGGAGAGCGAGAAACAGTGGGAAAGGAGGGAGAGAGACAGTGGGAAAGGAGAGAGAGAGAGAGAGAGATGATGGGAAAAGAGAGAGTGTGGGAAAGGAGAGAGACAGAGTGGGAAAGGAGAGAGAGAGTGGAGTGAAAAGAGAGAGAGAGACAGTGGGAAAGGCGATAGACAGACAGTGGGAAAGGAGAGAGAGAGAGGCAGTGGGAAAGGAGAGACAGACAGAGTGGGATAGCAGAGAGAGACAGAGTGGGAAAGCAGAGAGAGACAGAGTGGGAAAGCAGAGAGAGACAAAGTGGGAAAGCAGAGAGAGACAGAGCGGGAAAGGAGAGAGAGACAGAGCGGGAAAGGAGAGAGAGACAGAGCGGGAAAGGAGAGAGAGACAGAGCGGGAAAGGAGAGAGAGACAGAGCGGCAAAGGAGAGAGAGACAGAGCGGCAAAGGAGAGAGAGACAGAGCGGCAAAGGAGAGAGAGACAGAGCGGCAAAGGAGAGAGAGGCAGAGCGGGAAAGGAGAGAGAGGCAGAGTGGGAAAGCAGAGAATGAGGGTGAAAAGAGAGAGCTAGATAGTGGGATAGGAGAGAGAGAGAGACAGTGGGAAAGTTCAAAGAGAGACAGTGGAAAAGGAGAACGAGAAACAGTGGGAAAGGAGGGAGAGAGACAGTGGGAAAGGAGAGAGAGAGAGAGAGAGATGATGGGAAAAGAGAGAGTGTGGGAAAGGAGAGAGACAGAGTGGGAAAGGAGAGAGAGAGTGGAGTGAAAAGAGAGAGAGAGACAGTGGGAAAGGCGATAGACAGACAGTGGGAAAGGAGAGAGAGAGAGGCAGTGGGAAAGGAGAGACAGACAGAGTGGGATAGCAGAGAGAGACAGAGTGGGAAAGCAGAGCGAGACAGAGTGGGAAAGCAGAGAGGGACAAAGTGGGAAAGCAGAGAGAGACAGAGCGGGAAAGGAGAGAGAGACAGAGCGGGAAAGGAGAGAGAGACAGAGCGGGAAAGGAGAGAGAGACAGAGCGGCAAAGGAGAGAGAGACAGAGCGGCAAAGGAGAGAGAGACAGAGCGGCAAAGGAGAGAGAGACAGAGCGGCAAAGGAGAGAGAGGCAGAGCGGGAAAGGAGAGAGAGGCAGAGTGGGAAAGGAGAGAGCGACAGAGGGGGAAAGGAGAGAGTGAGGGGGAAGGGAGAGAGAGAGACAGAGTGGAAAAGGATAGAGGGAGAGAAAGTGGAAAAGGAGAGTGAGAGAGTGGAAAATGAGAGAGCAACTGAGTGGGAAAGGAGACAGAGAGACAGACAGAGTGAGAAGTGTGAGAGAACGACAGACAGAGTGGGAAAGGTGAGACAGAGAGAGATGAATGGGAAAGGAGAGAGCGACAGAGTGGGAAAGCAGTGAATGAGGGTGAAAGGAGAGAGAGAGACAGTGGGATAGGAGAGAGAGAGAGACAGTGGGAAAGTTCAAAGAGAGACAGCGGGAAAGGAGAGCGAGAAACAGTGGGAAAGGAGAGAAAGAGAGAGATGATGGGAAAAGAGAGAGAGTGTGGGAAAGGAGAGAGAGAGAGACAGAGTGGGAAAGGAGAGAGAGAGAGAGGAGTGAAAGGAGAGAGAGAGAAAGCAGGAAAGGAGATAGAGAGAAAGTGGAAAAGGAGAGAGAGGCAGTGGGAAAGGAGAGACAGACTAAGTGGGAAAGGAGTGAGAGAGACAGACAGACAGAGTGGGAAAGGAAAGGGAGAGACAGAGTGGGAAAGGATAGAGAGACAGAGTGGGAAAGGATAGAGAGACAGAGTGGGAAAGGATAGAGTGACAGAGTGGGAAAGCAGAGAGAGACAGAGTGGGAAAGCAGAGAGAGACAAAGTGGGAAAGCAGAGAGAGACAAAGTGGGAAAGCAGAGAGAGACAGAGCGGGAAAGGAGAGACAGACAGAGCCAGAAAGGAGAGAGAGACAGAGCGGGAAAGGAGAGAGAGGCAGAGTGGGAAAGGAGAGAGTGAAAGAGGGGGAAAGGAGAGAGTGAGGGGGAAGGGAGAGAGAGAGACAGAGTGGAAAATGATAGAGGGAGATAAAGTGGAAAAGGAGAGTGAGAGAGTGGAAAATGAGAGAGCTACAGAGTGGGAAAGGAGCGACAGAGAGACAGAAAGAGTGGGAAAGGAGAGACAGAGAGACAAACAGAGTGAGAAGTGTGAGAGAACGACAGACAGATTGGGAAAGGGGAGACAGAGAGAGATGAGTGGGAAAGGAGAGAGACACAGAGTGTGATAGGAGAGAGAGAGACAGAGTGGAAAGGAGAGACAGAGATACAGACAAGAGTGGGAAAGGAGAGAGAGACAGAATGGGAAAGGAGAGAGGCAGAGTGGGAAATGAGAGAGAAGCAGCGTCGGAAAGGAGAGAGTGAGACAGAGTGGGAAAGGAGAGAGTGAGACAGAGTGGGAAAGGGGAGAGAGACTGAATGGGAAAGGCGAGAGAGACAGTGTGCAAAAAGAGAGAGAGAGAGAGTGGAAAAGGAGAGAGAGGGACAGAGTGGAAAAGGAGAGAGGGAGAGAGAGTGGAAAAAGAGAGAGAGAGAGACAGAGTGGAAAAGGAGAGAGAGAGAGAGACAGACAGAGTGGGAAAGGAGAGAGAGAGACAGACAGTGTGGAGAAGGAGAGAGAGAGAGACAAAGTGGACAAGGAGAGAGAGGGACAGAGTGGAAAAGGAGAGAGACAGAGTGGAAAAGGAGAGAAGGAGACAAAGTGGAAAAGGAGAGATAGTGTGTGTGTGGAAAATGAGAGAGCAACAGAGTGGGAAAGGAGAGACAGAGATACAGACAGAGTGGGAAATGAGGGAGAACAACAGACCGAGTGGGAAAGGGGAGACAGAGCGGGAAAGGAGAGAGAGACAGAGTGGGAAAGGACAGAGCGATAGAGGGGGAAAGGAGACAGTGAGGGGGAAGGGAGAGAGAGAAGGAAACAAAGTGGAAAAGGAGAGAGAGAGAGAGACAGAGTGGGAAAGGAGAGAGAGACAGAGTGTGAAAGGAGAGATAGTGACAGAGTGGGAAAGGAGAGAGAGACAGATTGGAAAAGGAGAGAGAGACAGAGTGGAAAAGGAGAGAGAGAGACAGAGTGGGAAAGGAGAGAGAGACATTGTGGCAAAAGAGAGAGAGAGAGAGACAGAGTGGAAAAGGAGAGAAGGAAACAAAGTGGAAAAGGAGAGAGAGAGAGAGAGAGAGTGGAAAATGAGAGAGCAACAGAGTGGGAAAGGAGTGACAGAGAGACAGAAAGAGTGGGAAAGGAGAGAGAACTACAGACAGACTGGGAAAGGGGAGATGGAGAGAGACAGAGTGGGAAAGGAGAGAGAGAGACAGAGTGTGAAAGGAGAGAGAGGGACAGAGTGGAAAAGGAGA
This sequence comes from Carcharodon carcharias, assembly GCF_017639515.1. NCBI lineage: Eukaryota > Metazoa > Chordata > Chondrichthyes > Lamniformes > Lamnidae > Carcharodon > Carcharodon carcharias. The sequence goes on along the minus strand of NC_054479.1, from coordinate 53,292,803 downwards.
GAGAGGGACAGAGTGGAAAAGGAGAGAGAGGGACAGAGTGGAAAAGGAGAGAGAGGGACAGAGTGGAAAAGGAGAGAGAGAGACAGAGTGGAAAAGGAGAGAGAAAGAGAGACAGAGTGGAAATGGAGAGAGAGGGACAGAGTGGAAAAGGAGACAGAGGGACAGAGTTGAAAAGGAGAGAGAGAGACAGGGTGGAAAAGGAGAGAGAGACAGAGTGGAAAAGGAGAGAGAGAGAGAGAGAGAGAAAGTGGAAAAGAAGAGAGAGAGAGACAGAGTGGAAGAGGCGAGAGAGAGAGAGACAACAGACAGAGTGGGAATGGAGAGAGAGAGACAGACAGTGTGGGAAAGTAGAGAGAGAGACAGTGGGAAAGGAGAGCGAGAAACAGTGGGAAAAGAGGGAGAGAGACAGTGGGAAAGGAGAGAGAGAGAGATGATGGGAAAAGAGAGAGAATGTGGGAAAGGAGAGAGAGAGAGACAGAGTGGGAAAGGAGAGAGAGAGGAGTGAAAGGAGAGAGAGAGACAGTGGGAAAGGAGATAGAGAGGCAGTGGGAAAGGAGAGACAGACAGAGTGGGAAAGGAGTGAGAGAGACAGACAGAGTGGGAAATTAGTGAGAGAGACAGACAGACAGAGTGGGAAAGGAGAGAGAGAGACAGAGTGGGACAGGATAGAGAGACAGAGTGGGAAAGCAGAGAGGGACAGAGTGGGAAAGCAGAGAGAGACAAAGTGGGAAAGCAGAGAGAGACAGAGCGGGAAAGGAGAGAGAGACAGAGCGGGAAAGGGGAGAGAGACAGAGCGGGAAAGGAGAGAGAGGCAGAGCGAGAAAGGAGAGAGAGACAGAGTGGGAAAGGAGAGAGCGATAGAGGGGGAAAGGAGAGAGTGAGGGGGAAGGGAGAGAGAGAGATAGAGTGGAAAAGGATAGAGGGAGTCAAAGTGGAAAAGGAGAGTGAGAGAGTGGAAAATGAGAGAGCAACAGAGTGGGAAAGGAGTTACAGAGAGACAGAAAGAGTGGGAAAGGAGAGAGAACTACAGACAGACTGGGAAAGGGGAGACGGAGAGAGACGGAGTCGGAAAGGAGGGAGAGAGACAGAGTGTGAAAGGAGAGAGAGGGACAGAGTGGGAAAGGAGAGAGAGACAGATTGGAAAAGGAGAGAGAGACAGAGTGGAAAAGGAGAGAGAGAGAGAGACAGACAGAGTGGGAAAGGAGAGAGAGACATTGTGGCAAACGAGAGAGAGAGAGAGACAGAGTGGAAAAGTAGAGAAGGAAACAAAGTGGAAAAGGAGAGAGAGAGAGAGAGAGTGGAAAATGAGCGAGCAACAGAGTGGGAAAGGAGTGACAGAGAGACAGAAAGAGTGGGAAAGGAGAGAGAACTACAGACAGACTGGGAAAGGGGAGACGGAGAGAGACAGAGTGGGAAAGGAGGGAGAGAGACAGAGTGTGAAAGGAGAGAGAGGGACAGAGTGGAAAAGAAGAGAGAGGCAGAGCGAGAAAGGAGAGAGAGACAGAGTGGGAAAGGAGAGAATGATAGAGGGGGAAAGGAGAGAGTGAGGGGGAAGGGAGAGAGAGAGACAGAGTGGAAAAGGATAGAGGGAGACAAAGTGGAAAAGGAGAGTGAGAGAGTGGAAAATGAGAGAGCAACAGAGTGGGAAAGGAGTGACAGAGAGACAGAAAGAGTGGGATAGGAGAGACAGAGAGACAGACAGATTGGGAAGTGTGAGAGAACAACAGACAGAGTGGGAAAGGGGAGACAGAGGGAGATGAGCGGGAAAGGAGAGAGAGACAGAGTGTGATAGGAGAGAGAGAGACAGAGTGGAAAGGAGTGACAGAGGGACAGTCAGAATGGGAAAGAATAGAGACACAGAGTGGGAAAGCAGAGAGAGACAGAGTGGGAAAGCAGAGAGAGACAGAGTGGGAAAGCAGAGAGAGACAGAGTGGGAAAGCAGAGAGAGACAGAGTGGGAAAGCAGAGAGAGACAGAGCGGGAAAGCAGAGAGAGACAGAGCGGGAAAGGAGAGAGAGAAAGGGCCGGAAAGGAGAGAGAGACAGAGCGGGAAAGGAGAGAGAGGCAGAGTGGGAAAGGAGAGAGCGACAGAGGGGGAAAGGAGAGAGTGAGGGGGAAGGGAGAGAGAGAGACAGAGTGGAAAAGGATAGAGGGAGACAAAGTGGAAAAGGAGAGTGAGAGAGTGGAAAATGTGAGAGCAACAGAGTGGGAAAGGAGTTACAGAGAGACAGAAAGAGTGGGAAAGGAGAGACAGAGAGACAGAAAGAGTGGGAAGTGTGAGAGAACAACAGACAGAGTGGGAAAGGGGAGACAGAGTGGGAAAGGAGAGAGAGACAGAGTGGGAAAGGAGAGAGAGACAGAGTGTGAAAGGAGAGAGAGGGACAGAGTGGGAAAGGACAGACAGACAGATTGGAAAAGGAGAGAGAGACAGAGTGGAAAAGGAGAGAGAGACATTGTGGCACACAAGAGAGATAGAGAGACAGAGTGGAATAAGCGATAGAGAGAGACAGACAGAGTGGGAAAGGAGAGAGAGAGGCAGAGTGGGAAAGGATAGAGAGACAGAGTGGGAAAGGATAGAGAGACAGAATGGGAAAGCAGAGAGAGACAGAGCGGGAAAGGAGAGAGAGACAGAGCGGGAAAGGGGAGAGAGACAGAGCGGGAAAGGAGAGAGAGGCAGAGCAAGAAAGGAGAGAGAGACAGTGTGGGAAAGGAGAGAGCGATAGAGGGGGAAAGGAGAGAGTGAGAGGGAAGGGAGAGAGAGAGACAGAGTGGAAAATGATAGAGGGAGACAAAGTGGAAAAGGAGAGTGAGAGAGTGGAAAATGAGAGAGCAACAGAGTGGGAAAGGAGTGACAGAGAGACAGAAAGAGTGGGATAGGAGAGACAGAGAGACAGACAGATTGGGAAGTGTGAGAGAACAACAGACAGAGTGGGAAAGGGGAGACAGAGGGAGATGAGTGGGAAAGGAGAGAGAGACAGAGTGGGAAAGGAGAGATAGAGACAGAGTGGGAAATGAGAGAGAAGCAGAGTGGGAAAGGAGAGATAGAGACAGAGTGGGAAAGGAGAGATAGAGACAGAGTGGGAAAGGAGAGATAGAGACAGAGTGGGAAAGCAGAGAGAGACAGCGTGCAAAAGGATTGTTAGGGACAGAATGGAAAAGGAGAGAGAGAGAGACAGAGTGGAAAAGGAGAGAGAGACAGAGTGGAAAAGGAGAGAGAGAGAGAGAGACAGAGTGGAAAAGAAGAGAGAGAGAGAGACAGAGTGGAAAAGGAGAGAGAGAGAGAGACAGAGTGGGAAAGGAGAGATAGAGACAGAGTGGGAAAGGAGAGATAGAGACAGAGTGGGAAAGGAGAGATAGAGACAGAGTGGGAAAGGAGAGATAGAGACAGAGTGGGAAAGCAGAGAGAGACAGCGTGCAAAAGGAGAGAGAGAGACAGCGTGCAAAAGGAGAGATAGGGACAGAATGGAAAAGGAGAGAGAGAGAGACAGAGTGGAAAAGGAGAGAGAGACAGAGTGGAAAAGGAGAGAGAGAGAGAGACAGAGTGGAAAAGAGAGAGAGAGAGACAGAGTGGAAAAGGAGAGAGAGAGAGACAGAGACAGAGTGGAAAAGAAGAGAGAGAGAGAGACAGAGTGGAAAAGGCGAGAGAGAGAGAGACAGACAGAGTGGGAGGTGTGAGAGAACAACAGACAGAGTGGGAAAGGGGAGACAGAGAGAGATGAGTGGGAAAGGAGAGAGAGACAGAGTGTGATAGGAGAGACAGAGACAGAGTGGAAAAAGCGAGAGAGAGAGAGACAGACAGACAGAGTGGGAAAGAAGAGAGAGACAGATTGGGAAAAGAGAGAGAGAGACAGTGGGAAAGGAGAGAGAGAGACAGTGGGAAAGGAGAGAGAGAGACAGTTGGAAAGGAGAGCGAAAAATAGTGGGAAATGAGAGAGACACAAAGGGGGAAAGAAGAGAGTGAAGGGGAAGGAAGAGAGAGAGACAGAGTGGAAAAGGATAGAGGGAGACAAAGTGGAAAAGGAGAGTGAGAGAGTGGAAAATGAGAGAGCAACAGAGTGGGAAAGGAGTTACAGAGAGACAGAAAGAGTGGGAAAGGAGAGACAGAGAGACAGAAAGAGTGGGAAGTGTGAGAGAACAACAGACAGAGTGGGAAAGGGGAGACAGAGTGGGAAAGGAGAGAGAGACAGAGTGTGAAAGGAGAGAGAGGGACAGAGTGGGAAAGGAGAGAGAGGGACAGAGTGGGAAAGGAGAGACAGACAGATTGGAATAGGAGAGAGAGACAGAGTGGAAAAGGAAAGAGAGAGAGAGACAGAGTGGGAAAGGAGAGAGAGACATTGTGGCACACAAGAGAGAGAGAGAGACAGAGTGGAAAAGGAGGGAAGGAAACAAAGTGGAAAAGGTGAGAGAGAGAGAGAGTGGAAAATGAGCGAGCAATAGAGTGGGAAAGGAGTGACAGAGAGACAGAAAGAGTGGGAAAGGAGAGAGAACTACAGACAGCGTGGGAAAGGGGAGACGGAGAGAGACAGAGTGAGAAAGGAGGGAGAGAGACAGAGTGTGAAAGGAGAGAGAGGGACAGAGTGGAAAAGGAGAGAGAGGCAGAGCGAGAAAGGAGAGAGAGACAGAGTGGGAAAGGAGAGAGCGATAGAGGGGGAAAGGAGAGAGTGAGGGGGAAGGGAGGGAGAGAGACAAAGTGGAAAAGGAGAGTGAGAGAGTGGAAAATGAGAGAGCAACAGAGTGGGAAAGGAGTGACAGAGAGACAGAAAGAGTGGGATAGGAGAGACAGAGAGACAGACAGATTGGGAAGTGTGAGAGAACAACAGACAGAGTGGGAAAGGGGAGACAGAGGGAGATGAGTGGGAAAGGAGAGAGAGACAGAGTGTGATAGGAGAGTGAGAGACAGAGTGGAAAGGAGTGACAGAGGGACAGTCAGAATGGGAAAGCAGAGAGAGACAGAGTGGGAAAGCAGAGAGAGACAGAGTGGGAAAGCAGAGAGAGACAGAGTGGGAAAGGAGAGAGAGACAGAGCGGGAAAGGAGAGAGAGACAGAGCGGGAAAGGAGAGAGAGGCAGAGTGGGAAAGGAGAGAGCGACAGAGGGGGAAAGGAGAGAGTGAGGTGGAAGGGAGAGAGAGAGAGACAGAGTGGAAAAGGATAGAGGGAGACAAAGTGGAAAAGGAGAGTGAGAGAGTGGAAAATGAGATAGCTACAGAGTGGGAAAGGAGCGACAGAGAGACAGAAAGAGTGGGAAAGGAGAGACAGAGAGACAAACAGAGTGGGAAAGGGGAGACAGAGAGAGATGAGTGGGAAAGGAGAGAGAGACAGAGTGTGATAGGAGAGAGAGAGACAGAGTGGGAAAGGAGAGAGAGACAGATTGGGAAAGGAGAGAGCAACAGCAGGGGAAAGGAGTGAGTGGGGGGGAAGGGAGAGAGAGAGACAGCGTTGAAAAGGATAGAGGGAGACAAAGTCGAAATGGTGAGAGAGAGTGGAAAATGAGAGAGCAACAGAGTGGGAAAGGAGTGATTGAGAGACAGAAAGAGTGGGAAAGGAGAGACAGAGAGACAGACAGAGTGGGAAAGGAGAGAGAGACAGAGTGGGAAAGCAGAGAATGAGGGGGGAAAGGAGAGAGAGAGACAGTGGGTTAGGAGAGAGAGAGAGAGAGAGAGTGGGAAAGTAGAAAGAGAGACAGTGGGAAAGGAGAGCGAGAAACAGTGGGAAAGGAGGGAGAGAGACAGTGGGAAAGGAGAGAGAGAGAGAGATGATGGGAAAAGAGAGAGAATGTGGGAAAGGAGAGAGAGAGAGACAGAGTGGGAAAGGAGAGAGAGAGAGAGGAGTGAAAGGAGAGAGAGAGACAGTGGGAAAGGAGATAGAGAGGCAGTGGGAATGGAGAGACAGACAGAGTGGGAAATTAGTGAGAGAGACAGACAGACAGAGTGGGAAAGGAGAGAGAGAGACAGAGTGGGAAAGGATAGAGAGACAGAGTGGGAAAGAAGAGAGAGACAGAGCGGAAAAGGAGAGAGAGGCAGAGCGGGAAAGGAGAGAGAGACAGAGCGGGAAAGGAGAGAGAGACAGAGCGGGAAAGGAGAGAGAGACAGAGCGGGAAAGGAGAGAGAGGCAGAGCGGGAAAGAAGAGAGCGACAGAGGGGGAAAGGAGAGAGTGAGGGGGAAGGGAGAGAGAGAGACAGAGTGGAAAAGGATAGAGGGAGACAAAGTGGAAAAGGAGAGTGAGAGAGTGGGAAGTGAGAGAGCAACAGAGTGGGAAAGGAGAGACAGAGATACAGACAGAGTGGGAAATGAGGGAGAACAACAGACAGAGTCGGAAAGGGGAGACAGAGAGAGGCAGAGTGGGAAAGGAGAGAGACACAGAGGGGGAAAGGAAAGAGTGAGGGGGAAGGGAGAGAGAGAGACTGAGTGGAAAAGCATAGAGGGAGACAAAGTGGAAAAGGAGAGTGAAATGGAAAATGAGAGAGCAACAGAGTGGGAAAGGATTGACAGAGAGAGATGAGTGGGAAAGGAGAGAGAGACAGAGTGTGATAGGAGAGACAGAGACAGAGTGGAAAAAGCGAGAGAGAGAGACAGACAGACAGAGTGGGAAAGAAGAGAGAGACAGATTGGGAAAAGAGAGATAGAGACAGTGGGAAAGGAGAGACAGAGACAGAGTGTGAAAGGAGAGAGAGAGACAGAGTGGGAAAGGAGAGAGAGACAGAGTGGGAAAGGAGAGAGAGACAGAGTAGAAAAGGAGAGAGAGAGAGAGAGAGACAGAGTGGGAAAGGAGAGAGAGACATTGTGGCAAACGAGGGAGAGAGAGACAGAGTGGAAAAGGAGAGAAGGAAACAAAGTGGAAAAGGAGAGAGAGAGAGAGTGGAAAATGAGAGAGCAACAGAGTGGGAAAGGAGTGACAGAGAGACAGAAAGAGTGGGAAAGGAGAGAGAACTACAGACAGACTGGGAAAGGGGAGACGGAGAGAGACAGAGTGGGAAAGGAGAGAGAGAGACAGAGTGTGAAAGGAGAGAGAGGGACAGAGTGGAAAAGGAGAGAGAGAGACAGAGTGGAAAAGGAGAGAGAAAGAGAGACAGAGTGGAAATGGAGAGAGAGGGACGGGGTGGAAAAGGAGACAGAGGGACAGAGTGGAAAAGGAGAGAGAGAGACAGAGTGGAAAAGGAGAGAGAGACAGAGTGGAAAAGGAGAGAGAGAGAGAGAGAGACAGAGTGGAAAAGAAGAGAGAGAGAGACAGAGTGGAAGAGGCGAGAGAGAGAGGCGACAGACAGGGTGGGAATGGAGAGAGAGCGACAGACAGTGTGGGAAAGTAGAGAGAGAGACAATGGGAAAGGAGAGCGAGGAACAGTGGGAAAGGAGGGAGAGAGACAGTGGGAAAGGAGAGAGAGAGAGAGATGATGGGAAAAGAGAGAGAATGTGGGAAAGGAGAGAGAGAGACAGAGTGGGAAAGGAGAGAGAGAGGAGTGAAAGGAGAGAGAGAGACAGTGGGAAAGGAGATAGAGAGGCAGTGGGAAAGGAGAGACAGACAGAGTGGGAAAGGAGTGAGAGAGACAGACAGAGTGGGAAATTAGTGAGAGAGACAGACAGACAGAGTGGGAAAGGAGAGAGAGAGACAGAGTGGGAAAGGATAGAGAGACAGAGTGGGAAAGGATAGAGAGACAGAGTGGGAAAGGATAGAGAGACAGAGTGGGAAAGCAGAGAGAGACAGAGTGGGACAGCAGAGAGAGACAAAGTGGGAAAGCAGAGAGAGACAGAGCCGGAAAAGAGAGAGAGACAGAGCCGGAAAGGAGAGAGTGAGGGGGAAGGGAGAGAGGGAGACAGAGTGGAAAAGGATAGAGTGAGACAAAGTGGAAAAGGAGAGTGAGAGAGTGGAAAATGAGAGAGAAACAGAGTGGGAAAGGAGTGACAGAGAGACAGAAAGAGTGGGATAGTAGAGACAGAGAGACAGACAGATTGGGAAGTGTGAGAGAACAACAGACAGAGTGGGAAAGGGGAGACAGAGGGAGATGAGTGGGAAAGGAGAGAGAGACAGCGTGCAAAAGGAGAGAGAGAGACAGAGTGGAAAAGGAGAGATAGGAACAGAGTGGAAAAGGAGAGAGAGAGAGAGACAGAGTGGAAAAGAAGAGAGAGAGAGAGAGAGACAGAGAGGAAAAGGCGAGAGAGAGAGAGACAGACAGAGTGGGAAAGGAGAGAGAGAGACAAAGTGGACAAGGAGAGAGAGGGACAGAGTGGAAAAGGAGAGAGACAGAGTGGAAAAGGAGAGAAGGAGACAAAGTGGAAAAGGAGAGAGAGAGAGTGTGTGGAAAATGAGAGAGCAACAGAGTGGGAAAGGAGAGACAGAGATACAGACAGAGTGGGAAATGAGGGAGAACAACAGACAGAGTGGGAAAGGGGGGACAGAGGGAGACAGAGTTGGAAAGGAGAGAGACACAGAGGGGGAAAGGAAAGAGTGAGGGGGAAGGGAGAGAGAGAGACTGAGTGGAAAAGGATAGAGGGAGACAAAGTGGAAAAGGAGAGTGAGAGAGTGGAAAATGAGAGAGCAACAGAGTGGGAAAGGAGTTACAGAGAGACAGAAACAGTGGGAAAGGGGAGACAGAGAGACAGACAGAGTGGGAGGTGTGAGAGAACAACAGACAGAGTGGGAAAGGGGAGACAGAGAGAGATGAGTGGGAAAGGAGAGAGAGACAGAGTGTGATAGGAGAGACAGAGACAGAGTGGAAAAAGCGAGAGAGAGAGACAGACAGACAGAGTGGGAAAGAAGAGAGAGACAGATTGGGAAAAGAGAGAGAGAGACAATGGGATAGGAGAGAGAGAGACAGTGGGAAAGGCGAGAGAGAGACAGTTGGAAAGGAGAGCGAAAAATAGTGGGAAAGGAGAGAGACACAGAGGGGGAAAGAAGAGAGTGAAGGGGAAGGGAGAGAGAGAGACAGAGTGGAAAAGGATAGAGGGAGACAAAGTGGAAAAGGAGAGTGAGAGAGTGGAAAATGAGAGAGCAACAGAGTGGGAAAGGAGTTACAGAGAGACAGAAACAGTGGGAAAGGAAAGACAGAGAGACAGACAGATTGGGAAGTGTGAGAGAACAACAGACAGAGTGGGAAAGGGGAGACAGAGGGAGATGAGTGGGAAAGGAGAGAGAGACAGAGTGTGATAGGAGAGACAGAGACAGAGTGGAAAAAGCGAGAGAGTGAGACAGACAGACAGAGTGGGAAAGAAGAGAGAGACAGATTGGGAAAAGAGAGAGAGAGACAGTGGGAAAGGAGAGACAGAGACAGAGTGTGAAAGGAGAGAGAGAGACAGAGTGGGAAAGGAGAGAGAGACAGAGTGGGAAAGGAGAGAGAGACAGAGTGGAAAAGGAGAGAGAGAGAGAGAGAGAGACAGAGTGGGAAAGGAGAGAGAGACATTGTGGCAAACGAGGAAGAGAGAGACAGAGTGGAAAAGGAGAGAAGGAAACAAAGTGGAAAAGGAGAGAGAGAGAGAGTGGAAAATGAGAGAGCAACAGAGTGGGAAAGGAGTGACAGAGAGACAGAAAGAGTGGGAAAGGAGAGAGAACTACAGACAGACTGGGAAATGGGAGACGGAGAGAGACAGAGTGGGAAAGGAGAGAGAGGGACAGAGTGGAAAAGGAGAGAGAGAGACAGAGTGGAAAAGGAGAGAGAAAGAGAGACAGAGTGGAAATGGAGAGAGAGGGACGGGGTGGAAAAGGAGACAGAGGGACAGAGTGGAAAAGGAGAGAGAGACAGAGTGGAAAAGGAGAGAGAGACAGAGTGGAAAAGGAGAGAGAGAGAGAGAGAGACAGAGTGGAAAAGAAGAGAGAGAGAGACAGAGTGGAAGAGGCGAGAGAGAGAGAGACGACAGACAGGGTGGGAATGGAGAGAGAGCGACAGACAGTGTGGGAAAGTAGAGAGAGAGACAGTGGGAAAGGAGAGCGAGGAACAGTGGGAAAGGAGGGAGAGAGACAGTGGGAAAGGAGAGAGAGAGAGAGATGATGGGAAAAGAGAGAGAATGTGGGAAAGGAGAGAGAGAGACAGAGTGGGAAAGGAGAGAGAGAGGAGTGAAAGGAGAGAGAGAGACAGTGGGAAAGGAGATAGAGAAACAGTGGGAAAGGAGAGACAGACAGAGTGGGAAAGGAGTGAGAGAGACAGACAGAGTGGGAAATTAGTGAGAGAGACAGACAGACAGATTGGGAAAGGAGAGAGAGAGACAGAGTGGGAAAGGATAGAGAGACAGAGTGGGAAAGGATAGAGAGACAGAGTGGGAAAGGATAGAGAGACAGAGTGGGAAAGCAGAGAGAGACAGAGTGGGACAGCAGAGAGAGACAAAGTGGGAAAGCAGAGAGAGACAGAGCGGGAAAGGAGAGAGAGACAGAGCCGGAAAAGAGAGAGAGACAGAGCGGGAAAGGAGAGAGTGAGGGGGAAGGGAGAGAGGGAGACAGAGTGGAAAAGGATAGAGTGAGACAAAGTGGAAAAGGAGAGTGAGAGAGTGGAAAATGAGAGAGAAACAGAGTGGGAAAGGAGTGACAGAGAGACAGAAAGAGTGGGATAGTAGAGACAGAGAGACAGACAGATTGGGAAGTGTGAGAGAACAACAGACAGAGTGGGAAAGGGGAGACAGAGGGAGATGAGTGGGAAAGGAGAGAGAGACAGAGTGTGATAGGAGAGAGAGAGACAGAGTGGAAAGGAGTGACAGAGGGACAGTCAGAATGGGAAAGGAGAGAGAGACAGAGTGGGAAAGGAAAGAGGCAGAGTGGGAAATGAGAGAGAAGCAGAGTGGGAAAGGAGAGAGAGACAGAGTGGGAAAGGTGAGATAGAGACAAGAGTGGGAAAGGAGAGATAGAGACAGAGTGGGAAAGTAGAGAGAGACAGCGTGCAAAAGGAAAGAGAGAGACAGAGTGGAAAAGGAGAGATAGGGACAGAGTGGAAAAGGAGAGAGAGAGAGAGACAGAGTGGAAAAGAAGAGAGAGAGAGAGAGAGACAGAGAGGAAAAGGCGAGAGAGAGAGAGACAGACAGAGTGGGAAAGGAGAGAGAGAGACAAAGTGGACAAGGAGAGAGACAGAGTGGAAAAGGAGAGAAGGAGACAAAGTGGAAAAGGAGAGAGAGAGAGTGTGTGGAAAATGAGAGAGCAACAGAGTGGGAAAGGAGAGACAGAGATACAGACAGAGTGGGAAATGAGGGAGAACAACAGACAGAGTGGGAAAGGGGGGACAGAGAGAGACAGAGTTGGAAAGGAGAGAGACACAGAGGGGGAAAGGAAAGAGTGAGGGGGAAGGGAGAGAGAGAGACTGAGTGGAAAAGGATAGAGGGAGACAAAGTGGAAAAGGAGAGTGAGAGAGTGGAAAATGAGAGAGCAACAGAGTGGGAAAGGAGTGACAGAGAGACAGAAACAGTGGGAAAGTGGAGACAGAGAGACAGACAGAGTGGGAGGTGTGAGAGAACAACAGACAGAGTGGGAAAGGGGAGACAGAGAGAGATGAGTGGGAAAGGAGAGAGAGACAGAGTGTGATAGGAGAGACAGAGACAGAGTGGAAAAAGCGAGAGAGAGAGACAGACAGACAGAGTGGGAAAGAAGAGAGAGACAGATTGGGAAAAGAGAGAGAGAGACAGTGGGATAGGAGAGAGAGAGACAGTGGGAAAGGAGAGAGAGAGAAAGTTGGAAAGGAGAGCGAAAAATAGTGGGAAAGGAGAGAGACACAGAGGGGGAAAGAAGAGAGTGAAGGGGAAGGGAGAGAGAGAGACAGAGTGGAAAAGGATAGAGGGAGACAAAGTGGAAAAGGAGAGTGAGAGAGTGGAAAATGAGAGAGCAACAGAGTGGGAAAGGAGTTACAGAGAGACAGAAAGAGTGGGAAAGGAAAGACAGAGAGACAGACAGATTGGGAAGTGTGAGAGAACAACAGACAGAGTGGGAAAGGGGAGACAGAGGGAGATGAGTGGGAAAGGAGAGAGAGACAGAGTGTGATAGGAGAGAGAGAGACAGAGTGGAAAGGAGTGACAGAGGGACAGTCAGAGTGGGAAAGGAGAGAGAGACAGAGTGGGAAAGGAAAGAGACAGAGTGGGAAAGGAGAGAGAGACAGAGTGTGAAAGGAGAGAGAGGGACAGAGTGGGAAAGGAGAGAGAGACAGATTGGAAAAGGAGAGAGAGACAGAGTGGAAAAGGAGAGAGAGATAGAGACAGAGTGGGAAAGGAGAGAGAGACATTGTGGCACACAAGAGAGAGAGAGAGACAGAGTGGAAAAGGAGAGAAGGAAACAAAGTGGAAAATGAGCGAGCAACAGAGTGGGAAAGGAGTGACAGAGAGACAGAAAGAGCGGGAAAGGAGAGAGAACTACAGACAGACTGGGAAAGGGGGGATGGAGAGAGACAGAGTGGGAAAGGAGGGAGAGAGACAGAGTGGAAAAGAAGAGAGAGGCAGAGCGAGAAAGGAGAGAGAGACAGAGTGGGAAAGGAGAGAGCGATAGAGGGGGAAAGGAGAGAGTGAGGGGAAGGGAGAGAGAGACAGAGTGGAAAAGGATAGAGGGAGACAAAGTGGAAAAGGAGAGTGAGAGAGTGGAAAATGAGAGAGCAACAGAGTGGGAAAGGAGTGACAGAGAGACAGAAAGAGTGGGATAGCAGAGACAGAGAGACAGACAGATTGGGAAGTGTGAGAGAACAACAGACAGAGTGGGAAAGGGGAGACAGAGGGAGATGAGTGGGAAAGGAGAGAGAGACAGAGTGTGATAGGAGAGAGAGAGATAGAGTGGAAAGGAGTGACAGAGGGACAGTCAGAATGGGAAAGCAGAGAGAGACAGAGTGGGAAAGCAGAGAGAGACAGAGTGGGAAAGCAGAGAGAGACAGAGTGGGAAAGCAGAGAGAGACAGAGTGGGAAAGCAGAGAGCGACAAAGTGGGAAAGCAGAGAGAGACAGAGTGGGAAAGCAGAGAGAGACAGAGTGGGAAAGCAGAGAGAGACAGAGTGGGAAAGCAGAGAGCGACAAAGTGGGAAAGCAGAGAGAGACAGAGCGGGAAAGGAGAGAGAGACAGAGCCGGAAAGGAGAGAGAGAGACAGAGCGGGAAAGGAGAGAGAGGCAGAGTGGGAAAGGAGAGAGCAACAGAGGGGGAAAGGAGAGAGTGAGGGGAAGGGAGAGAGAGACAGAGTGGAAAAGGATAGAGGGAGACAAAGTGGAAAAGGAGAGTGAGAGAGTGGAAAATGAGAGAGCAACAGAGTGGGAAAGGAGTGACAGAGAGACAGAAAGAGTGGGATAGCAGAGACAGAGAGACAGACAGATTGGGAAGTGTGAGAGAACAACAGACAGAGTGGGAAAGGGGAGACAGAGGGAGATGAGTGGGAAAGGAGAGAGAGACAGAGTGTGATAGGAGAGAGAGAGATAGAGTGGAAAGGAGTGACAGAGGGACAGTCAGAATGGGAAAGCAGAGAGAGACAGAGTGGGAAAGCAGAGAGAGACAGAGTGGGAAAGCAGAGAGAGACAGAGTGGGAAAGCAGAGAGAGACAGAGTGGGAAAGCAGAGAGCGACAAAGTGGGAAAGCAGAGAGAGACAGAGTGGGAAAGCAGAGAGAGACAGAGTGGGAAAGCAGAGAGAGACAGAGTGGGAAAGCAGAGAGAGACAGAGTGGGAAAGCAGAGAGCGACAAAGTGGGAAAGCAGAGAGAGACAGAGCGGGAAAGGAGAGAGAGACAGAGCCGGAAAGGAGAGAGAGACAGAGCGGGAAAGGAGAGAGAGGCAGAGTGGGAAAGGAGAGAGCAACAGAGGGGGAAAGGAGAGTGTGAGGGGGAAGGGAGAGAGAGAGAGACAGAGTGGAAAAGGATAGAGGGAGACAAAGTGGAAAAGGAGAGTGAGAGAGTGGAAAATGAGAGAGCTACAGAGTGGGAAAGGAGCGACAGAGAGACAGAAAGAGTGGGAAAGGAGAGAGAGAGACAAACAGAGTGGGAAAGGGGAGACAGAGAGAGATGAGTGGGAAAAGAGAGAGAGACAGAGTGGAAAGGAGTGACAGAGGGACAGACAGAATGGGAAAGGAGAGACAGAGATACAGACAGAGTGGGAAAGGAAAGAGAGACAGAATGGGAAAGGAGAGAGTCAGAGTGGGAAATGAGAGAGAAGCAGCGTCGGAAAGGAGAGAGTGAGACAGAGTGGGAAAGGAGAGAGTGAGACAGAGTGGAAAAGGAGAGAGTGAGACAGAGTGGGAAAGGCGAGAGAGACAGTGTGCAAAAAGAGAGAGAGAGTGGAAAAGGAGAGAGAGGGACAGAGTGGAAAAGGATAGAGGGAGACAAAGTGGAAAAGGAGAGTGAGAGAGTGGAAAATGAGAGACCAACAGAGTGGGAAAGGAGTGACAGAGAGAGATGAGTGGGAAAAGAGAGAGAGACAGAGTGTGATAGGAGAGACAGAGACAGAGTGGAAAAAGCGAGAGAGAGAGACAGACAGACAGAGTGGGAAAGAAGAGAGAGACAGATTGGGAAAAGAGAGAGAGAGACAGTGGGAAAGGAGAGACAGAGACAGAGTGTGAAAGGAGAGAGAGAGACAGAGTGGGAAAGGAGAGAGAGACAGAGTGGGAAAGGAAAGAGAGACAGAGTGGAAAAGGAGAGAAGGAAACAAAGTGGAAAAGGAGAGAGAGAGAGAGAGAGTGGAAAATGAGAGAGCAACAGAGTGGGAAAGGAGTGACAGAGAGACAGAAAGAGTGGGAAAGGAGAGAGAACTACAGACAGACTGGGAAAGGGGAGACGGAGAGAGACAGAGTGGGAAAGGAGAGAGAGAGAGACAGAGTGTGAAAGGAGAGAGAGGGACAGAGTGGAAAAGGAGAGAGAGGGACAGAGTGGAAAAGGAGAGAGAGGGACAGAGTGGAAAAGGAGAGAGAGAGACAGAGTGGAAAAGGAGAGAGAAAGAGAGACAGAGTGGAAATGGAGAGAGAGAGACAGAGTGGAAAAGGAGAGAGAAAGAGAGACAGAGTGGAAATGGAGAGAGAGGGACGGGGTGGAAAAGGAGACAGAGGGACAGAGTGGAAAAGGAGAGAGAGAGACAGAGTGGACAAGGAGAGAGAGAGACAGAGTGGAAAAGAAGAGAGAGAGAGACAGAGTGGAAGCGGCGAGAGAGAGAGACGATAGACAGAGTGGGAATGGAGAGAGAGCGACAGACAGTGTTGGAAAGTAGAGAGAGAGACAGTGGAAAGGAGAGCGAGGAACAGTGGGAAAGGAGGGAGAGAGACAGTGGGAAAGGAGAGAGAGAGAGAGATGATGGGAAAAGAGAGAGAATGTGGGAAAGGAGAGAGAGAGACAGAGTGGGAAAGGAGAGACAGACAGAGTGGGAAAGGAGTGAGAGAGACAGACAGAGTGGGAAATTAGTGAGAGAGACAGACAGACAGAGTGGGAAAGGAGAGAGAGAGACAGAGTGGGAAAGGATAGAGAGATAGAGTGGGAAAGGATAGAGAGATAGAGTGGGAAAGGATAGAGAGACAGAGTGGGAAAGCAGAGAGAGACAGAGTGGGAAAGCAGAGAGAGACAAAGTGGGAAAGCAGAGAGAGACAGAGTGGGAAAGGAGAGAGAGACAGAGTGGGAAAGGAGAGAGAGACAGAGCAGGAAAGGGGAGAGAGACAGAGCGGGAAAGGAGAGAGAGGCAGAGCGAGAAAGGAGAGAGAGACAGAGTGGGAAAGGAGAGAGAGACAGAGTGGGAAAGCAGAGAGTGAGGGGGAAAGGAGTGAGAGAGACAGTGATAAAGGAGAGCGAGAAACAGTGCAAAAGGAGAGAGAGGCAGAGTGGAAAAGGAGAGAGAAAGAGAGATGATGGGAAAGGAGAGAGAGTGTGTGAAAGGAGAGAGAGAGAGTGGAATATGAGAGAGCAACAAAGTGGGAAAGGAGTGACAGAGACAGACAGAGTGGGAAAGGAGAGACAGAGATACAGACACAGTGGGAAATGAGAGAGAACAACAGACAGAGTGGGAAAGGAGAGGGAGACAGAGTGGGAAAGAAGAGAGAGACAGAGTGAGAAAGGAGAGAGAGAGAGACAGATTGGAAGAGGAGAGAGAGACAGAGTGCAAAAGGAGAGAGAGAGACAGAGTGGAAAAGGAGGGAGAGACAGACAGAGTGGAAAAGGAGAGAGAGGGACAGATTGGAAAAGGAGAGAGACAGAGTTGAGAAGGAGAGAAAGTGGAAAAGGAGAGAGAGAGATAGAGGAAAATGAGAGAGCAACACAGTGGGAAAGGAGTGTCAGAGAGACAGACTGAGTGTGAAAGGAGAGACAGAGATACAGACAGAGTGGGAAATGAGAGAGAACAACAGACAGAATGGGAAACAGGAGACAGAGAGAGACAGAGTGGGAAAGGAGAGAGAGACAGAGTGGAAAAGGAGAGAGAGAGACGGAGTGGAAAAGCAGAGAGAGAGGGACAGAGTGGAAAAGGAGAGAGACAGAGTGGAAAAGGAGAGAGACAGAGTGGAAAAGGAGAGAGAGACAGCATGGGAAAGGAGAGAGAGGGACAGAGTGGAAAAGGAGAGAGAGGGACAGAGTGGAAAAGGAGAGAGAGAGACAGAGTGGAAAAGGAGAGAGACAGAGTGGAAAAGGAGAGAGAGACAGAGTGGAAAAGGAGAGAGAGACAGAGTGGAAAAGGAGAGAGAGAGAGACAGAGTGGAAAAGAAGAGAGAGAGAGAGACAGAGTGGAAAAGTAGAGAGAGAGAGAGAAAGAGTGGAAGAGGCGAGAGAGAGAGCGACAGACAGACAGAGTGGGAAAGGAGAGAGAGAGACAGACAGTGTGGAAAAGGAGAGAGAGAGACAAAGTGGAAAAGGAGAGAGAGGGACAGAGTGGAAAAGGAGAGCGACAGAGTGGAAAAGGCGAGAGAGAGAGAGACAAACAGAGTGGGAAAGAAGAGAGAGACAGATTGGTAAAGGAGAGACAGAAACAGAGTGGGAAAGGAGAGAGAGACAGTGTGGGAAAGGAGAGAGAGACAAATTGGGAAAGGAGAGAGAGGCAGAGTGGGAAAGGAGAGAGTGACAGAGGGGGAAGGGAAGGAGAGAGACGGAGTGGAAAAGGCAAGAGACAGAGTGGAAAAGCAGAGAGAGACAGAGTGGGAAAGGAGAGAAAGGGACAGAGTGGGTCAGGAGAGAGAGAGGGAGGAATGAAAGGAGAGAGAGAGATAGAGTGGGAAAGGAGAGAGAGAGGGACAGAGTGGAAAAGGAGAGAGACAGATTGGAAAAGGAGAGAGACAGAGTGGAAAAGGAGAGAGACAGAGTGGAAAAGGAGAGAGACAGAGTGGAAAAGGAGAGAGAGACAGCATGGGAAAGGAGAGAGAGGGACAGAGTGGAAAAGGAGAGAGAGGGACTGAGTGGAAAAGGAGAGAGAGAGACAGAGTGGAAAAGGAGAGAGAGACAGAGTGGAAAAGGAGAGAGAGGGACAGAGTGGAAAAGGAGAGAGAGAGAGACAGAGTGGAAATGGAGAGAGAGACAGAGTGGAAATGGAGAGAGAGACAGAGTGGAAAAGGAGAGAGAGACAGAGTGGAAAAGGAGAGAGAGACAGAGTGGAAAAGGAGAGAGAGACAGAGTGGAAAAGGAGAGAGAGACAGAGTGGAAAAGGAGAGAGAGACAGAGTGGAAAAGGAGAGAGAGACAGAGTGGAAAAGGAGAGAGAGACAGAGTGGAAAAGGAGAGATAGAGAGACAGAGTGGAAAAGAAGAGAGAGAGAGAGACAGAGTGGAAGAGGCGAGAGAGAGAGACAGACAGACAGAGTGGGAAAGGAGAGAGAGAGACAGACAGTGTGGAAAATGAGAGAGAGAGACAAAGTCGCAAAGGAGAGAGAGGGACAGAGTGGAAAAGGAGAGAGACAGAGTGGAAAAGGAGAGAAGGAGACAAAGTGGAAAAGGAGAGAGAGAGAGTGTGTGGAAAATGAGAGAGCAACAGAGTGGGAAAGGAGTGACAGAGAGACAGAGAGTGGGAAAGGAGAGACAGAGATGCAGACAGAGTGGGAAATGAGAGAGAACAACAGACTGAGTGGGAAAGGAGAGAGAGACAGAGTGGGAAAGGAGAGAGAAAGAGAGATGATGGGAAAGGAGCGAGAGTGTGTGAAAGGAGAGAGCGAGTGTGGAATATGAGAGAGCAATAAAGTGGGAAAGGAGTGACAGAGACAGACAGAGTGGGAAAGGAGAGACAGAGATACAGAAACAGTGGGAAATGATAGAGAACAACAGACAGAGTGGGAACGGAGAGAGAGAGATTGGGAAATGAGAGAGAGAGACAGAGGGGGAAAGGAGAGACGGACAGAGTGGGAAAGACGAGAGAGACAGAGTGAGAAAGGAGAGAAAGAGAGACAGAGAGGGAAAGGAGAGAAAGAGAGACAGAGTGGAAAAGGAGAGAGGCAGAGTGGAAAAGGAGAGAGACAGAGTGTAAAAGGAGAGAGAGACAGAGTGGAAAAGGAGAGAGAGACAGAGTGGAAAAGGAGAGAGAGACAGAGTGGAAAAGGAGAGAGAGACAGATTGGGAAAGGAGAGAGCGGCAGAGTGGGAAAGGAGAGAGAGACAGAGGGGGAAGGGAAAGAGAGAGACGGAGTGAAAAATGCGAGAGACAGAGTGGAAAAGGAGAGAGAGGGACAGAGTGGAAAAGGAGGGAGAGGGACAGAGTGGGACAGGAGAGAGTGAGGGAGGAATGAAAGGAGAGAGAGAGAGACAGTGGGAAAGGAGATAGAGAGACAGTGGGAAAGGAGAGAGAGTGAAGCAGTGGGAAAGGAGAGACAGACAGAGTGGGAAAGGTGAGAGAGAGACAGAGTGGGAAAACTGAGAGAGAGACAGACGGAGTGGAAAAGGAGGGAGGGAGATAGAGACATTGGGAAGGAGGGAGAGAGAGACAGACAGAGTGGGAAATGAGTGAGAGAGACAGACAGACTGAGTGGAACAGGAGAGAGATAAATAGCGGGAAAGGAGAGACAGACAGAGTGGGAAAGGAGAGAGAGAGAGACAGAGTGGGAAAGGAGAGAGAGAGGGACAGAGTGGAAAAGGAGAGAGAGACAGATTGGAAAAGGAGAGAGAGACAGAGTGGAAAAGGAGAGAGAGACAGAGTGAGAAAGGAGAGAGAGACAGATTGGGAAAGGAGAGAGAGACAGATTGGGAAAGGAGAGAGACAGACAGAGTGCGAAAGGAGAGAGAGAGACAGATTGAAAATGGAGAGAGAGAGACAGAGTGGAAAAGGAGAGAGAGAGGCAAAGTGAAAAAGGAGAGAGAGGGTCAGAGGGGAAAAGGAAACAGACAGAGTGGGAATGGAGAGAGAAACAGATTGGGAAATGAGAGAGACAGACAGAAGGGGAAAGGAGAGACTGAGGGGGAAGGGAGAGAGAGAGACAAAGTGGAAAAGGAGGGGGAGAGAGTGAAAAATGAGAGAGCAACAGAGTGGGAAAGGAGTGACAGAGAGACAGAAAGAGTGGGAAAGGAGAGAGAACAACAGACAAATTGGGAAAGGGGAGACAGAGAGAGACAGAGTGGGAAAGGAGAGAGTGAGACAGAGTGGGAAAGGAGAGAGTGAGACAGAGTGGGAAAGGAGAGAGAGACAGAGTGGGAAAGGCGAGAGAGACAGTGTGCAAAAAGAGAGAGAGAGTGGAAAATGAGAGAGAGGGACAGAGTGGAAAAGGATAGAGGGAGACAAAGTGGAAAAGGAGAGTGAGAGAGTGGAAAATGAGAGACCAACAGAGTGGGAAAGGAGTGACAGAGAGAGATGAGTGGGAAAAGAGAGAGAGACAGAGTGTGATAGGAGAGACAGAGACAGAGTGGAAAAAGCGAGAGAGAGAGACAGACAGACAGAGTGGGAAAGAAGAGAGAGACAGATTGGGAAAAGAGAGAGAGAGACAGTGGGAAAGGAGAGACAGAGACAGAGTGTGAAAGGAGAGAGAGAGACAGAGTGGGAAAGGAGAGAGAGACAGAGTGGGAAAGGAAAGAGAGACAGAGTGGAAAAGGAGAGAAGGAAACAAAGTGGAAAAGGAGAGAGAGAGAGAGAGAGTGGAAAATGAGAGAGCAACAGAGTGGGAAAGGAGTGACAGAGAGACAGAAAGAGTGGGAAAGGAGAGAGAACTACAGACAGACTGGGAAAGGGGAGACGGAGAGAGACAGAGTGGGAAAGGAGAGAGAGAGACAGAGTGTGAAAGGAGAGAGAGGGACAGAGTGGAAAAGGAGAGAGAGGGACAGAGTGGAAAAGGAGAGAGAGGGACAGAGTGGAAAAGGAGAGAGAGAGACAGAGTGGAAAAGGAGAGAGAAAGAGAGACAGAGTGGAAATGGAGAGAGAGGGACGGGGTGGAAAAGGAGACAGAGGGACAGAGTGGAAAAGGAGAGAGAGAGACAGAGTGGACAAGGAGAGAGAGAGACAGAGTGGAAAAGAAGAGAGAGAGAGACAGAGTGGAAGCGGCGAGAGAGAGAGAGACGATAGACAGAGTGGGAATGGAGAGAGAGCGACAGACAGTGTTGGAAAGTAGAGAGAGAGACAGTGGGAAAGGAGAGCGAGGAACAGTGGGAAAGGAGGGAGAGAGACAGTGGGAAAGGAGAGAGAGAGAGAGATGATGGGAAAAGAGAGAGAATGTGGGAAAGGAGAGAGAGAGACAGAGTGGGAAAGGAGAGACAGACAGAGTGGGAAAGGAGTGAGAGAGACAGACAGAGTGGGAAATTAGTGAGAGAGACAGACAGACAGAGTGGGAAAGGAGAGAGAGAGACAGAGTGGGAAAGGATAGAGAGATAGAGTGGGAAAGGATAGAGAGATAGAGTGGGAAAGGATAGAGAGACAGAGTGGGAAAGCAGAGAGAGACAGAGTGGGAAAGCAGAGAGAGACAAAGTGGGAAAGCAGAGAGAGACAGAGCGGGAAAGGAGAGAGAGACAGAGCGGGAAAGGGGAGAGAGACAGAGCGGGAAAGGGGAGAGAGACAGAGCGGGAAAGGAGAGAGAGGCAGAGCGAGAAAGGAGAGAGAGACAGAGTGGGAAAGGAGAGAGAGACAGAGTGGGAAAGCAGAGAGTGAGGGTTAAAGGAGTGAGAGAGACAGTGGTAAAGGAGAGCGAGAAACAGTGCAAAAGGAGAGAGAGGCAGAATGGGAAAGGAGAGAGAAAGAGAGATGATGGGAAAGGAGAGAGAGTGTGTGAAAGGAGAGAGAGAGAGTGGAATATGAGAGAGCAACAAAGTGGGAAAGGAGTGACAGAGACAGACAGAGTGGGAAAGGAGAGACAGAGATACAGACACAGTGGGAAATGAGAGAGAACAACAGACAGAGTGGGAAAGGAGAGGGAGACAGAGTGGGAAAGAAGAGAGAGACAGAGTGAGAAAGGAGAGAGAGAGAGACAGATTGGAAAAGGAGAGAGAGACAGAGTGGAAAAGGAGAGAGAGACAGAGTGGAAAAGGAGAGAGAGAGACAGAGTGGAAAAGGAGAGAGAGGGACAGAGTGGAAAAGGAGAGAGACAGAGTTGAGAAGGAGAGAATGTGGAAAAGGAGAGAGAGAGATAGAGGAAAATGAGAGAGCAACACAGTGGGAAAGGAGTGTCAGAGAGACAGACTGAGTGTGAAAGGAGAGACAGAGATACAGACAGAGTGGGAAATGAGAGAGAACAACAGACAGAATGGGAAACAGGAGACAGAGAGAGACAGAGTGGGAAAGGAGAGAGAGACAGAGTGGAAAAGGAGAGAGAGAGACGGAGTGGAAAAGCAGAGAGAGAGGGACAGAGTGGAAAAGGAGAGAGACAGAGTGGAAAAGGAGTGAGACAGAGTGGAAAAGGAGAGAGAGACAGCATGGGAAAGGAGAGAGAGGGACAGAGTGGGAAAGGAGAGAGAGAGGGACAGAGTGGAAAAGGAGAGAGACAGAGTGGAAAAGGAGAGAGACAGAGTGGAAAAGGAGAGAGAGACAGAGTGGAAAAGGAGAGAGAGACAGAGTGGAAAAGGAGAGAGAGAGAGACAGAGTGGAAAAGAAGAGAGAGAGAGAGACAGAGTGGAAAAGTAGAGAGAGAGAGAGAAAGAGTGGAAGAGGCGAGAGAGAGAGCGACAGACAGACAGAGTGGGAAAGGAGGGAGAGAGAGAGACAGTGTGGAAAAGGAGAGAGAGAGACAAAGTGGAAAAGGAGAGAGAGGGACAGAGTGGAAAAGGAGAGCGACAGAGTGGAAAAGGCGAGAGAGAGAGAGACAAACAGAGTGGGAAAGAAGAGAGAGACAGATTGGGAAAGGAGAGACAGAAACAGAGTGGGAAAGGAGAGAGAGACAGTGTGGGAAAGGAGAGAGAGACAGATTGGGAAAGGAGAGAGAGACAGAGTGGGAAAGGAGAGAGTGACAGAGGGGGAAGGGAAGGAGAGAGACGGAGTGGAAAAGGCAAGAGACAGAGTGGAAAAGCAGAGAGAGACAGAGTGGGAAAGGAGAGAAAGGGACAGAGTGGGACAGGAGAGAGAGAGGGAGGAATGAAAGGAGAGAGAGAGACAGAGTGGGAAAGGAGAGAGAGAGGGACAGAGTGGAAAAGGAGAGAGACAGAGTGGAAAAGGAGAGAGACAGAGTGGAAAAGGAGAGAGACAGAGTGGAAAAGGAGAGAGACAGAGTGGAAAAGGAGAGAGAGACAGCATGGGAAAGGAGAGAGAGGGACAGAGTGGAAAAGGAGAGAGAGGGACAGAGTGGAAAAGGAGAGAGAGAGACAGAGTGGAAAAGGAGAGAGAGACAGAGTGGAAAAGGAGAGAGAGGGACAGAGTGGAAAAGGAGAGAGAGAGACAGAGTGGAAATGGAGAGAGAGACAGAGTGGAAATGGAGAGAGAGACAGAGTGGAAAAGGAGAGAGAGACAGAGTGGAAAAGGAGAGAGAGACAGAGTGGAAAAGGAGAGAGAGACAGAGTGGAAAAGGAGAGAGAGACAGAGTGGAAAAGGAGAGAGAGACAGAGTGGAAAAGGAGAGAGAGACAGAGTGGAAAAGGAGAGAGAGACAGAGTGGAAAAGGAGAGATAGAGAGACAGAGTGGAAAAGAAGAGAGAGAGAGAGACAGAGTGGAAGAGGCGAGAGAGAGAGAGACAGACAGACAGAGTGGGAAAGGAGAGAGAGAGACAGACAGTGTGGAAAATGAGAGAGAGAGACAAAGTCGCAAAGGAGAGAGAGGGACAGAGTGGAAAAGGAGAGAGACAGAGTGGAAAAGGAGAGAAGGAGACAAAGTGGAAAAGGAGAGAGAGAGAGTGTGTGGAAAATGAGAGAGCAACAGAGTGGGAAAGGAGTGACAGAGAGACAGACAGAGTGGGAAAGGAGAGACAGAGATGCAGACAGAGTGGGAAATGAGAGAGAACAACAGACTGAGTGGGAAAGGAGAGAGAGACAGAGTGGGAAAGGAGAGAGAAAGAGAGATGATGGGAAAGGAGCGAGAGTGTGTGAAAGGAGAGAGCGAGTGTGGAATATGAGAGAGCAACAAAGTGGGAAAGGAGTGACAGAGACAGACAGAGTGGGAAAGGAGAGACAGAGATACAGAAACAGTGGGAAATGATAGAGAACAACAGACAGAGTGGGAACGGAGAGAGAGAGATTGGGAAATGAGAGAGAGAGACAGAGGGGGAAAGGAGAGACGGACAGAGTGGGAAAGAAGAGAGAGACAGGGTGAGAAAGGAGAGAAAGAGAGACAGAGAGGGAAAGGAGAGAAAGAGAGACAGAGTGGAAAAGGAGAGAGGCAGAGTGGAAAAGGAGAGAGACAGAGTGTAAAAGGAGAGAGAGACAGAGTGGAAAAGGAGAGAGAGACAGAGTGGAAAAGGAGAGAGAGACAGAGTGGAAAAGGAGAGAGAGACAGAGTGGAAAAGGAGAGAGAGACAGATTGGGAAAGGAGAGAGCGGCAGAGTGGGAAAGGAGAGAGAGACAGAGGGGGAAGGGAAAGAGAGAGACGGAGTGAAAAATGCGAGAGACAGAGTGGAAAAGGAGAGAGAGGGACAGAGTGGAAAAGGAGGGAGAGGGACAGAGTGGGACAGGAGAGAGAGAGGGAGGAATGAAAGGAGAGAGAGAGAGAGACAGTGGGAAAGGAGATAGAGAGACAGTGGGAAAGGAGAGAGAGTGAAGCAGTGGGAAAGGAGAGACAGACAGAGTGGGAAAGGTGAGAGAGAGACAGAGTGGGAAAACTGAGAGAGAGACAGACGGAGTGGAAAAGGAGGGAGGGAGATAGAGACATTGGGAAGGAGGGAGAGAGAGACAGACAGAGTGGGAAATGAGTGAGAGAGACAGACAGACTGAGTGGAACAGGAGAGAGATAAATAGCGGGAAAGGAGAGACAGACAGAGTGGGAAAGGAGAGAGAGAGAGACAGAGTGGGAAAGGAGAGAGAGAGGGACAGAGTGGAAAAGGAGAGAGAGACAGATTGGAAAAGGAGAGAGAGACAGAGTGGAAAAGGAGAGAGAGACAGAGTGAGAAAGGAGAGAGAGACAGATTGGGAAAGGAGAGAGAGACAGAGTGGGAAAGGAGAGAGACAGACAGAGTGCGAAAGGAGAGAGAGAGACAGATTGAAAATGGAGAGAGAGAGACAGAGTGGAAAAGGAGAGAGAGAGGCAAAGTGAAAAAGGAGAGAGAGGGTCAGAGGGGAAAAGGAAACAGACAGAGTGGGAATGGAGAGAGAAACAGATTGGGAAATGAGAGAGAGACAGAAGGGGAAAGGAGAGACTGAGGGGGAAGGGAGAGAGAGAGACAAAGTGGAAAAGGAGGGGGAGAGAGTGGAAAATGAGAGAGCAACAGAGTGGGAAAGGAGTGACAGAGAGACAGAAAGAGTGGGAAAGGAGAGAGAACAACAGACAAATTGGGAAAGGGGAGACAGAGAGAGACAGAGTGGGAAAGGAGAAAGAGACAGAGTGGGAAATGAGGGAGAGATAGAGTGGGAAAGGAGAGAAAGACAGAGTGGGAAAGGAGAGAGACAGTGATAATGAAGAGCGAGAAGCAGTGCGAAAGGAGAGAGAGTGATAGTGGGAAAGGCGAGAGAAAGAGAGATGATGGGAAAGGAGAAAGAGTGTGAAAGGAGAGAGAGAGATTGGGAAAGGAGAGAGAGAGAGACACACAGAGTGGGAAAGGAGAGAGAGCGAGAGGAGTGAAAGGAGAGAGAGAGACAATGGGAAAGGAGATAGAGAGACAGTGGGAAAGGAGAGAGAGAAGCAGTGGGAAAGGAGAGACAGACAGAGTGGGAAATGTGAGAGAGAGACAGAGTGGGAAAACAGAGAGAGAGACAGACAGAGTGGGAAAGGAGGGAGAGAGAGAGACGGTGGGGAAGGAGGGAGAGAGAGACAGACAGAGTGCGAAAGGAGAGAGAGAGAGAGACAGAGTGGGAAATGAGTGAGAGAGACAGACAGACCGAGTGGGAAAGGAGAGTGACAGACCGAGTGGGAAAGGAGAGTGAGAGACAGAGTGGGAAAGGATAGAGAGACAGAGTGGGAAAGCACAGAGAGACAGAGTGGGAAAGCAGAGAGAGTCAGAGTGGGAAAGGAGAGAGACAGACATAGTACGAAAGGAGAGAGAGAGACAGATTGAAAATGGAGAGAGAGAGACAGAGTGGAAAAGGAGAGAGAGAGGCAAAGTGAAAAAGGAGAGAGAGGGTCAGGGGGGAAAAGGAAACAGACAGAGTGGAAAAGGAGAGAGAGACAGAGTGGAAATGGAGAGAGAGACAGAGTGGGAAAGGAGAGAGAGATAGAGTGGGAATGGAGAGAGAGATAGAGTGGGAAAGGAGAGAGAGAGAGACAAAGTGGTAAAGGAGAGAGGGACAGAGTGGGAAAGGAGAGAGAGACAGAGTGGTAAAGGAGAGAGAGAGACAGAGTGGGAAAGGAGAGAGAGAGACAGAGTGGGAAAGGATAGAGAGACAGAGTGGGAAAGGATAGAGGGACAGAGTGGGAAAGGATAGAGGGACAGAGTGGGAAAGGATAGAGAGACAGAGTGGGAAAGCAGAGAGAGTCAGAGTGGGAAAGGAGAGAGACAGACATAGTGCGAAAGGAGTGAGAGAGACAGATTGAAAATGGAGAGAGAGAGACAGAGTGGAAAAGGAGAGAGAGAGGCAAAGAGAAAAAGGAGAGAGAGGGTCAGGGGGGAAAAGGAAAGAGACAGAGTGGAAAAGGAGAGTGAGACAGAGTGGAAATGGAGAGAGAGACAGAGTGGGAAAGGAGAGAGAGATAGAGTGGGAAAGGAGAGAGAGAGATAGAGTGGGAAAGGAGAGAGAGAGAGACAAAGTGGTAAAGGAGAGAGGGACAGAGTGGGAAAGGAGAGAGAGACAGAGTGGGAAAGGAGAGAGAGAGACAGAGTGGGAAAGGAGAGAGAGACAGAGTGGGAAAGGATAGAGAGACAGAGTGGGAAAGGATAGAGGGACAGAGTGGGAAAGGATAGAGAGACAGAGTGGAAAAGCAGAGAGAGTCAGAGTGGGAAAGGAGAGAGACAGACATAGTGCGAAAGGAGAGAGAGAGACAGATTGAGAATGGAGAGAGAGAGAGAGACAGAGTGGAAAAGGAGAGAGAGAGGCAAAGTGAAAAAGGAGAGAGAGGGTCAGAGGGGAAAAGGAAACAGACAGAGTGGGAAAGGCGAGAGAGACAGAGTGCAAAAGGAGAGAGAGAGACAGAGTGGAAAAGGAGAGAGAGAGACAGAGTGGAAAAGGAGAGAGAGAGACAGAGTGGAAAAGGAGAGAGAGGGACAGAGTGGAAAAGGAGAGAAGAGA